>NC_092392.1:31920127-33170127 GCF_030028105.1 Mobula birostris | reverse complement strand
GGAAGCAAGTATGTGTAAATTCACCATCACCTCCACCCGTAACTTTTTCAGGATTAAGATTTTGCTAATGGGCTGAAGTAATTGGTGAAGTAAGTATTTCAAGATATAGATCAGCAGCCTCCCCAGCATCCAGGACACTGTCAAAAGGCAATGCCACAAGAAGGCAGCATCCATCGTAAAGGGTCTTCCTCAGCCAGAATGTATCCTTTTCTCATTGCTACCGTCAAGGAGGAGGTACAGGAGCATGAAGACACACACCCCAGTGTTCTAGACAGTTTTGAGGATAGAGACGATGTCGCTGTCCGAGATGGAGTTGGAATGAGCGACTTAGAGAAGAGTTGAGGCAGAGGAGTTCCGAGGCCTGTCCACCTAAACCAGATGTGAGATCGGGTTGCTCTAAGTACAGAGCCGGTTTAGAGAGGCCTAGAACGGCTTTGGGCTGGGTGGCGAGGCTTAGACCCAGAGTGAATCACTGGGCAGCAAGGTCAAGGTCCTGAGTGGATCGCTGAGTGGCGAGGATTAGGCTCAGAGTGTATTGCTGCTGAAGGGCACAGGACCTACTGCGTGGTACTACCTGGTGTTTTGATGATTTAAACTCTTGGCAAAAATAGACTGCAAAGGCAACATGTTTGGACCGGAGGCAAGGATTAGACTGATTTTGCTCACTACTCCCACAATGTTCACTCCTCTGTCCGGGGTGCTGAGGCTTGGAAACTGCTCCTGCTGCTAGGCACATCATGGCTGCAAGATTTGCAGCGGTTTGCTCTACTGCATGCTGAACTGAGACTGAGGCTTTGGGCCTAGTTTGGCTGTTCAGGGAATTTGGGGTCTATGGATTTAATTTGGTTTAGAATGCTGTTGCTTGCTTCTCATGTTACACAATTTGTGTTTTTTCTCTTTCTCTGTGCATTGGGTGTTGGTATTTATTTTTTAATTGGGTTCTTTTGGGGTTCTTGCTTTGTGGCTGCCTGTAGGCAAACAAATCTCAAAGATGTATCTGCATACTTCGATAATAAACGTACTTTGGTTCTTTGAATCAATGTTTCAGGACCAAATTCTTCCCCTCACACAATCTGATTTCTGAGTGGACAATGCACCCATGAACACTACATCAGTATTTTTCCCTCTCTTTTTGTACTGCTTATTTAATTTAATATTATTTTTGATATATACTTATTATAATTTACAAATTTCATTATTATGTATTGGAATGTACTGCTACGGCAAAACAGCAACTTTCATAACATACATCAATGATTTTAAACCTGATTCTGATGTTACTGTTAAATCTTAGAAACATAGATAACCTACAGCACAATACAGGCCCTTCAGCCACAATGCTGTGCCGAACATGTACTTACTTAGAAATTGCCTAATGTTACCCATAGTCCTCTATTTTCCTAAGCTCCATGTACCTATACAGGAGTCTCTTAAAAGACCCTGTCATATCTGCCTCCACCACCATTGCCGGCAGCTCATTCCACACATTCACCACTCTGCATAAAAAACTTACCCCTTAAAACTGTCCCCTCTCGTGTTATCCATTTCAGCCCTGGGAAAAAAGCCTCTGACTATCCACACAATCAATGCCTCTCATCATCTTATACACCTCTATCAGGTCACCTCTTATCTTCCGCCACTCCAAGGAGAAAAGGCCGAATTCACTCAACCTGCTCTTATTAGGCATACTCCCCAATCCAGGCAATATCCTTGTAAATCTCCTCTGCACCCTTTCTATAGTTTCCACATCCTTCTTGTAGTGAGGCGATCAGAACTGAACACAGTACTCCAAGTGGGGTCTGACCAGGATCTTATATAGCTGCAACATTACCTCTTGGCTTCTAAACTCAGTCCTATGACTGATGAAGGCCAATGCACTGTATGCCTTCTTAACCACAGGGTCAACCTGCACAGCAGCTTTGAGTGTCCTATGGACTCTGACCCCAAGATCCCTCTGATCCTCCAGATCTCATTGATCTGAAGATTATTTTTGCAATTTGCTGCAGCAAAAAAAATTCTAATTTATTTATTTTTTACTTATTGATATACAGTGTAGAATAGGCCCTTTTGGCCCTTTGAACCATGTCATCCAATTTAACCCGAGCCTAATCACAGGACAGAATTTACAATGACCAATTAACCTACCAAACTGTACATCTCTGGACTGTGGGAGGAAACCAGAGCCACCAGAGGAAACCCACATGGTGACAGGGTGGGGGAATGTATAAGCTCCCTGCAGACAGCTGTGGGAATTGAAGCTGGGTTGCTGGTAATGTAAAGCATTGTGCTAACCACTACGCTACTCTGACACCCCACTACTACTCGTATAGTGGACTGGGTTCTGTTGAGAATTTCACCACACCCAGCGTTAAGTGTGTCATATGGACTTTGACAAGTAGTAGGAGGAGAAGAGAGGAAGATCTGAGTGTTCCTCACCACTATCTGCTTCCATAATGCTCACTTTTGACAAGACTTTGGGGAATAATTGTGGAATTCCCTAGAACCGTTGGTAAGCATATGGCTAATGGGAATGCTTGATTGCCACTGGAACATCAATAATTGCTCAAGCCCTGACATCTTTTGTTTAGTGTGTTTTTCATACAGTGCTGTATGGAATTACAGTAGTTGAGTATACATGAACATAAGGTAAAACACAAATGTATAAATCCTGTACCCCATGTGTATGTTGATAAATATATGGGATACATAATTCAAGAAATTTACTTTTAGGTTGTTCATGGTAGATACTTATTGTAGTGCCGAATCCTCAAAGGTTGAAAGGTTCCTTTTATTGTCAAAGTATACATGTACAATGCAACTCTGATATCTGTCTTCTCCAGATAGCCACAAAATACAGAAAGACCATGGATGCTGATGAAAGAAAGGACTTTAACTCCCCCCTCCTGCAGCATGTAAAAGAAAAGAAAAAAAAGTTGCAGACCTCAAAGACAAACCTTCCCCTGCAGAAAAACCTGCAACTATAAATCCCTGACCCCCAACTCGCAAAAAAAAGCAACAAAAACAGATCCTGACCCCCTCACCCGTAGAAAAAACAGTGACAATAACAATTCCCGACTCTCTCACTCTCAGAAAACAGCGACAGTAGCATCAAGACCCCAACCCCCACTCTTACATACAAAAAAAGTAACAGATCACCCAGCTGCTAATCGTTCACAAGAAAGAAACCACCAAAAAGCTGAAGGAAGCAAATATAACGTACTGTCCAGTAATCACATAATCACAGTCCATAAATCTCAGAATATTGGAAACATCTTTTTGCGTAACAAATCAATTGCCACAGCTGGCAACCTAGCACGGGTTGTTATCCCTGTATGGCATGCCCTCCAATCACTCCAGTAATGACAGTCAAGGAACTGGATTTGTTCCTTTATTAGCAACTAGCAAAACATATGATCTTGAATCTATTAAACTTAAATATAATTAAACATAATTAAGCAGTCAACAAAACATATCCAATGGTCACCGGACCAAAACTGCCCAGAACAAAGCAAGGATACGTAACTTGTTCCCTTTACTTTTACCATGTGACTAGTTACCATAGTACACATACTAAACATGCAACACAGATAGAAAACTGATCCATAGCTCCTACAGTTACCTTATAAATTTAAATTTGATTTTTATCAAAACCAGTGGTGATAACTTCACTCAGCCTATCAATGAACCGCTCCCAGGAGCTATGGACTCACTTTCAAGGACCCTTCATCTCATGTTCTTGATATTTTTTGTTTTTTATAATATATTTTTTTTTGTATTTGCACAGTTTGTTGTCTTTTGCACATTGGTTGTTTTTCCGTCCTGTTACATATGGTCTTTCAGTAATTCTATTGTATATAGTGACACATTGATATTAAAAATAAATAAATAATTAAATTTTGAATTTAACATGTTTCAAGTGTGCCTTGTAACTATAATTGCAATAAATACAGGATAGGATTAAGATTTCCTCCAAGAGGACCAGAACCTTGCTGTGGTTTGGCATCTTGTCTGTCTCAATGATCCAGAGAGCTTGTTGGCTGCAGTCAGGGCTTCATGGTGTGGCTCTTGGTAGGGTCACCCATGCCAAACAGGCCAGACTAAGAGTGGTCCACCGGTCCTCCAGGTTCAGGGGCTCAGCTCAAGGCCAACAACCCCGAATGGTAAAATTAAATAGTTACGGAAACAGCAATGAACAATCTGGGTCTCCACCCAAGACTTGCATGACTGACAATCATGAAAACTGAGAGGAATGACATGATGAAGGAAGCCCTGAACACTGCCAGAAATGGAGGACCTCCATTGTTGCCCTAAAAGCCAGCGGCACATCGGGCGGCAGACAGAGGATTAACATTTAGAAATACTTTACAATGAAAGAATAGAGGTGAAAGGACTGACTGAAAGGACTATGATTGAGAATCATAGAAACAAATAGAACAAAGCAGCAATGAGCTGTTGAGGCAATTGACTCCAATTCATTATTTTAACACATGTTTTGTTCTTTAAAATCATTATTCACTAAAGCTTATGTTAATTTCTTTAATGATTTCTCTTTTAGGTCATTGCTTTAATATATTACTCTTTCGACCACCAGGGTCTTAGAATTAGTAAAACAGAGATAGTAAATCAGCTCCATTGATCCTGGTTTGAGTGTTTAACATATTGATAACCAAGATCATTAACCAACTAAATCGTTTTTAATAAACTTTAGTCTTTATTTTGACTCCTTTTGAAAAATAAAGTTAAGACTTGTTTGCTTTCCTGGGCAAGCCTACACTTTTACATAAAAATGTTTCCTAAGAAATAATCAGGCATTTTCCAAAGATAAATACAGGGAAGCCTGCAGATGCTGGAAACCCAAAGCAACTCCACGAGCTTCTGCATCCAATACATCATCCTCAGCATCTTCCGTCATCTTCTACAACTAAACATACCTTCACCTCCATCTTCCCTCCACTTTTGCAGGGATCACTCCCTCCACGATTCCCTTGTCCATTCATCCCTCCCCACTAATCTCCCACCCGGCACTTATCCCTGCAGGCTGCCTAAGTGTTACGCTGGCCCATTCACCTCCTCCCTCAACTCCATTCAAGGCCCTAGTCAATCATTCCAGGTGATGCAACACTTCACATGTGACCCTGCTGGTGTCATCTATTACGTCAGTTGGTCCTGAGGCAGCCCTCTCTACATTGGTGAGACTCGTTGAAAATTGGAGGACCACTTTGTTGACCACCTCTGCTCCATCTGTTAAAAGCGGAACTTCGGGTGACCAAACATTTTAATTATGATTTCCATTCCTGTTCCAACATGTCAATCTATGGCCTCTTCTTGTGCTGAATGAGGCCACCCTCAGGGTGGAAGACAACACGATATATTACTTATGGGTAGCCTCCAACCTGATGGCATAAATATCGATTTCCCCTTCCAGAGTTTTTTTCCTCATCCTTCCCTCTTCTTCTATTCCCCACTCAGGTCCGTTACCTCTTCTCATATGCCTATCACCTCCCACCGAGTCTCCTCCTCCTTCCTTTTCTTCCATGATCCATTCTCCTCTCCTATCAGATTCATTTTTCTCCAGCCTTTTATCTTTTCTGCCCACCTCGCTTCAGCTACCACCTTTTAACCATCCTCCTTCCCTTCCTACCCCACCTCCCCCACCACCGATCTTTTTATTCTGGCATTTTCCCCTTTCTTTCCAGTTCTAATGAAGGGTCCCAGCCCAAATCGTCAACTGTTTATTCATTTCCATGATGCTACTTGACCTGTTGAGTTCCTCCAGAATTTTGTGTGCATTGCTATCAAAGATTATTGCTGTTCAAGGTTTTCTCCATAAGTGGTATTAGATGACAATTTGGTTTGATCCTCAGTGAAAGATGACAAAAGATAAAAGTATCACTAATGATTCTTCAATGTTCACTGTTCACAGAGCCCTTCTTACAGAATGATCATTTCAGTAGTAAGTGAGCTGAAGTGGTGATGGTGAAGTACTTCATTATAGCTCATGAAATATGCACTCTAGAGTCGACTATTGTCCAGACAGAATTAACATTATTGTTATAAATTGTTCTACAGAAGGAGGGAGGACATGAATGCCTATCCTTAGAAGAGCACTCTTTTTTTCTGTCTGCCTGCTGGAATTTATTTTAACCATTTGCAATTTAAAAGCACCTTTGGTGAAGCAGTTTTATTATTGAGTTGAACAATGATCCAATAATGGCAATAACTGGCAAAATAAATATTGACAACAGAAGAAAACAGGGACTTGAAGATTCCCTATGCTGCAAATGAGAAATGCCTGTTGAATGTTCAAGAAATACATTACTGTGCAAAAGTCTTTGGCAATATACATGTAGCTAGGGTGCCTAAGACTTTAAGGACAGTACTGTGATCATTTTATGTATTGCATTGTACTGCTGCGGCTGCAAAAATTACAGATGTCATGACATGTTTGAATGATGATAAACCTGATTCTGATAGGGGTCTCTATTGTGGGCTGAGAGTGGGAATGGGGCAGGGAGAGGGGAATCATGATTGGGAAAAGGAGAAGGGAGAGGGGAGGAAGTGGTAAACACCAGAGAGACATACTGTAATGATTAATAAACCAATTATTTGTAATCAAACAACCTAGCCTGGTGTCTCAAAGCTGGATGTGTCTGCATCCGCACCACCCCACACCTCTGATACTCCTTCTCTGCCACCTGTCTCATAGCACTCCACCCTCGCTATTCTCCACATCCTTTGCTTCCACTTGATTTACAAACTCACTCTCCACCCCATGTTGTCAAACATTACTTCTTTGTGTACGCATTCAATTGCTCTAAGTTATCCCAGAACAAGAACCTGTTCATTAAACAGTTCACACAATGGAGGTTACAGTGCAGCTTCACAAAATGGCAGCCTCCATTCTTTCAAGCACATAGCAAGAACAAGACAATCGGTTTGTCTACTTGATGACCAACATCTAAATTCCTCAAGTATAAGCAGTTTTGAAAATCTTTGATATAATTTTCAATTGTTCTGGAAGTGGATTTCATCTATAAAACTGATCTCTTGTCAAGACCTATATATTCTCCAATACTCATTACTTCAGATTGAAATTGGCTGCTGTCTTTTAAAGGGGTTCATCAGATTTAAGTTAATGCAGTGTTGTTAGGTAATACTATACGATAGACTTTAAAGACTTCAGTATTTTTTGTTATGGAGAAGGATATTCAACAGTGAAGAACCAGGGAGGCATCTAATTGGAAGTCAATCATTGCCAAGTTCCCGCATAACCATAATAATAAATATTTCCTGTGAAATACACCAAAACTTTCTTGGTGAAATGGACAGGAGGAGTCAAATAAAGACACATATGAGTTAGAATCTATATTATCTTTGCCCAACATCTACACAGTACTTTTTCAAACATTCAGCTTCCAGGCATGATCATGTGCTCTGACCTTTTTTCTTCATTTCCTGAAGCTTAGGAACACTTTAAGTGTCAATTATAATTTACCTGATGAATACATGGTGCTGATGCATGAATCAACATCAGTAATGTGCTGTGCTGTACCAAGGAACAACCAAAATAATGAACTATTCCCTTAGTATAAGTTTACTTTGCGCCTACTTTTAAGACATTTCATTCTGGTTTTCTTCAGTGAAGCCTTTAAGATACTTGGAATTTCCATCCTCCTGGAAGGTTACATTGTTTTTGCCAATATGGGGCAACACATGCTTAGCCTTTATTCCCACTCACTGCCTTCTGCCTGTCAGCCATTCCTTTATCCATGCCAATATCTTTTCAGTAATGCCATAGGATTTTATCTTGTTAAACAGCCTCATGTGTGGTACCTTATCAAATGCCTTTTGAAAAGCTAAGTAAATGACATCTACTACCACTCCCTGCTTGTTACTTTCTCAAAGAACTCTAAAGCTCCAGCCAAACATGCTCATTTGTTAATTGCTAGGAATTTTTGGTAATAATAATAACAATAACAACAATAATAATAATAATAATAATAATTATTATTATTATTATTATTTACTTATTTTTGTATTTGCATAGTTTGTGTCTTTTGCACATTGGTTGAATGGCCAAATTGATGGGGTCTTTCATTGGTTCTATTATGAGTATTGTGTATCATTTAGTGAGTATGCCTGCAATAAAATGAATCTCAGGGTTGTATACGGTGACATATATTTATTTTGGGGGAGGGGGTTGATGCTTCTGCGGTTGCTTGTGTGCAGGAGGGTGGAGGTGGGGTTGGGGTCCTGATGTTTCTGTTATTCATTCTTTGGGGATTTTTTGTTTCATGAATGTCTGCAAAGAGTAAGAATTTCAGGTTGTATACTGTATACATTCTCTAATATTAAATTGAACCATTTGAAACATCTGAATGTTAAATTTTCTATTAAGGATTTTGAGCAAATTAGTAAGATGAATAGTGAAGATGCAAGTGATGTTCTGCAAGCATCAGAGGCATTCTTTGCCCTTGGCTTTAATACAACCTGCATAAGTTCAAATTTGTCATATCAATGTTTTTTGAAGCATGTTGCCTCAGTGCAGCCATTTATCCATACTGCACTAATCGCCACCACTGGGCTATAAACATGCAGGAGCAATGTGTGGTTAAGTGCCTTGCTCAAGGACACAACACACTGTCTCAGCTGAGGCTCAAACACACAACCTTCAGATCACTAGACCGATGCCTTAACCACCTGGTCACATGACAACACATTTTCTATCAGATTGTCCAGTTTATGGAGGTGATCTTACTTTCTTAAAAGGTTTGAGGAAAAGTGACTTTGGGGCAGCTTCCTTTTATCAACTAGAGCAGTTACTAAGTTCTTCTTTTGTCAGAAATTTGCCTAATTCTTGTCTTACAGTTTCTCAATTTTCTTAAAAAGTGGTGGCACATTAGCACAGCAGTTATTGCAACACTCTTATAGTGGCAGCAACCCTGGTCCAGTTCCGCCACTGTCTGTAAGTTCCTTCTCCCTGTGACTGCGTGGGTTTCCTCCAAGTGTGCCAATTTCCTCCCACATTCAACAGATGTACAGGTTGGTAGGTTATTTGGTCACATGGGTATAGTTGGGTGGAGTGAGATCATTGGGTCAGAAGGGCCTTTTACTGTGCTGTATCTCTGAAGAATTTTCTGATAGCATATAAACTATGGGCATAAAATTTGTACCTTTTGACATGAATATAAAAGATCCCATGAGATTACCTGTAGAATAGCAATGGGATTTGTTCAGCGTATGCCAATATTGATTCCTGTTAAAGAGATTATAACCTAATTGAAAAACTAAATACTGCGGATGTTGGAAAATTGGAACAGAAGCAGAACATTCTAGAAATAGTGAGCATGTCAAACAGCAAGTGATGAAGCAAGGTCAAAGGTCATTGATTTGAAGTCTTCAACTCTGTATCTCTCTTCACAGAGGCTGCCTTACCAGCAGAATGTTTCTAGCATTGTATGAGTGTTGTTTTGCTAATTCAGCAGGGTCACTTTTCCAACTGTCTTCAGGTATTACGTATGACTACTTGCATTTATGTAGTACTTTTCAATGTGGTAAAGTATCAGAGGAATGTTATTCAGCAAAATTTAATACAGGTTGAGCACCCCTAATCTGAAATTCAAAATCTAAAACTTGCAAAATCCAAAATTTTTTGAGTGCTTTCATGATATCACAAATGTAAAATTCTCCAAGGGCAAGGAAGGTTCCCAGGCAAGACGCAAGTCGCTGCGCATTCTGAGAAGTGACCTCACATATGTAACAAACAGAAGTCAATGAAAAATAGAAAAACACTGCAGAAAGCAAAAAATGAAGAACTCGTTTGTGCACTGAAAAAGCATTTTCATCAGCACAGGAGAGAACATATGGTGCTTAACGGCATGCCGAACATGAAACAAGCAAAGATCTATCTAAACACTGAAAGTTATTGTGAATATTCAGCAGGCTAGTTGCAGCAATTTAAGAAAAGGCACGGCATAAAATTTTCAAAGATTTAATAAATAAAATTAAGGATGAAGCATCTGCTGATCATGAAGCAGCAAAGAAATTCATTGGTGAGTGAGCCAGGATCTTCACTGATGAAAATCTAACAAGGATACAATGCTGAGGTTTTTATACCTTACATAAAACAAAAAAAAGAGTAAAATACAAATAGAGTGTACTGTAACCTTTCAGTCAACACACGGCATCATAGGTGGAGACTGCGAGCCTGCCGTTGTTTGATGTTCAACAGCTGATTCAGGTATTCTCCCAATGTTGCTGTGCGGCTTCTGTTACCCTGCACACATTATATTTTCATTATATTAATGGTATATAATAACTTTTACTCTTAAGTACATATGTGTGATGAACAAGTGTAAGACGAAGACAGCTTACCAGTAGCACGCAAATTCAGAGTCAGAAATGATAACGATCCCAAGCTATCTCATTATATATCCAAAATATGAAAAAATCCAAAATCCAAAACAATTCCAGCCCCGAGCAATTGGGATAAGGGGTACGCAACCTGTATTAAGTTGCACATCAGGTCAAATAAACAAAAGCCATGCAGCAGAGTTGCATAGCAGGTAGCATAACGCTTTGCAATACCAGAGGCCTGGGTTCAATTCACACTGCTGCCTGTAAGGAGTTAATACATTCTCCCCATGACCACATAGGTTTCCTCCAGGTGCTCCGGTTTCCTCGTACGTCCAAAGACGTACCAGTTGCTAGGTTAATTTGTCATTGTAAATTGTCCTGTGATTAGGCTAGGATTAAATTAGATGATTACTTGGGGGTCAAAGGGCCTGAAGGGCCTATTCCGCACTGTATTGCGGTAAATAAGTAAAATAATGGCAGGTTCTAAGGAGCAGGTTATAGGTCAAATTCAGAGCCTTAACAACTGGTCAGAATTGCTGAATGTGGAGCAACTAAGTGCAGAGAAGCCAGAACTTGAGTAATTGTTGTCGAAGGTTGGGATGGCTTGGAACTGGAATTGGATTTAGTTTTTTATCCTCGCCTGTACTGAGATACAGCACAAAGCCTGTTCTGCATACTGGCCACACACATTAAATCATTCCACAGAACATTGAGGTAAAACAAGGTAAAACAATAATAAAGCAGAATAAAGTGCAAAAGGTACAGAGAAAGTGCAGTGCAGACAAACATTAAGGAACAAGATTATAATGAGATAGATTGTGAGGGCAGGAGTCCATTTTGTCCTGCTAGGGAACTATTCAATAGTCTTATAGCAATAGTAGTATGCATTTTTTGGATGTGGGTTGGGTATGTATGAAGGAAGAAAAGACTTTGTGACCTGGAGGAGATTAAAGTTCAAAGTTCAAAGTAAAATTTATTATCAGAGTACATACATGTCACCACATACAACCCTGAGATTCTTTTTCCTGCAGGCATACTCAGCAAATCTATAGAATAGTAACTATAAACAGGATCAATGGAAGATAAACCAGCATGCAGAAGACAACAAATAGTGCACATTCAAATATAAATAAATAGAAATAAATAATGAGAGCATATATATCAAGATAAAGCATCCTTAAAGTGAAATCATTGGTTATGGGAACCATCTCAATAGATGAGTGTAGTTATCCTCTTTTCTTCAAGAACTTGATGGTTGAGGGGTAGTAACTGTCCTTGAACCTGCTGGTGCGAGTCCTGAGGCTCCTGTACATTCTTTCAGATGGCAGCAGTGCGAAAGGAGCATGGCCTTTGTGGTGGAGGTCTTGAACAATGGATGCTGCATTCCTGCAATAGCATTTCATGTAGATGTGCTCAATATGCTGAGAAGGCGTTACCATGATGTACTGGGTCGGCCAAATCCACGACCTTTTGTAGGATTAGACAGAGAAGGAGTAAAAAACCCTAAAAACAAGGATAAAAATTTTTAAGTCCAGATTTTTTTAAAGTCATGATCTTGAATTGCAAAACTTTATGAACTTATGATTGCACGAAAATAATGCAGTATTCAGTTTAGTTTGCAATGTTTTCGATGCCATGCTAGTGGAGTTAGTAATATTAAAAGAAGATTAGAAAACATGTTCTGAGCAAAAGTATTGATAGGTGACAAGTGATAAATTTATATTTAAGATGTGTACTTAGAAGTTATGAAAGTAGTATCTGCTGTATTATTTTGTACAAAAATACTTGTTTTTTACTGCAAGAGTAGACATTTTGTTGGCCTGAACTAGCTGCTATTTGGAGCTCTGGCACAGTTTTCCATTAAGAACAAAACTGCAACACTTGGAGATGACTGTCCAAGTCATCTCCACTATTGAGCATATCTACACGGAGCATCGTTGCTGGAAAGCAGCATCCATCATCAGGAATCCCTACCACTCAGATCATGCTCTCCTCTCGCTGCTGTCATCAGGAAGAAGGAAAAGGAACCTCAGGGCTCAAACCACCAGGTTCAGGAGCAGTTACTACCCCTCAACCATCAGGCTCTTGAACCAAAGGGGATAACTTCACTCAACTTCAATCCCCTCCCCCATCACTGAACTGTTCTCACAACCTATGGACTCACTTTCAAGGACACTTCATCTCATCTTCTCAATATTAACTATTATTATTATTTTATTATTTTTATTTATTTTTGTATTTGCACAGTTTGTTGTCTTTTGCATACTGGTTGTTCGCTCCATTCACGTGGTCTTTCATTAATTCTATTATGGTTATTCTATTTATTGAGTATGTCTGTAAGAAAATGAATCTCAGGGTTGTATATGGTGACATACGTGTACTTTGATAATAAACTTACTTTGAGCTTTTTGACTGAGTACAGCCTTAGGGATGTCTCCATGATTTCAAGCTCTCTGGCCTACAAACCAGCAATGTTATTGAGATTTTATGAACACCATTGATCTTTACAACATTCGATAATGCTTTGGACCTGTCTATTTTTTATTGTTATAATAATTTTTTGACATTATATTTGAAACAATAAACAAATACGCGCGCGCGTCTCACACACGCGCACACACACACACACACACACACTCACTCACATATTTAAACATAATTATTGAAACTAAACTAATGCTATATTGAAAGAGTCCCTGTCTTTATTCAGCAGCTGTTTCCATATTTACTGGTGAAGTAGGAGATTGTTCAGCCCATTGTGTTTATGACAGCTCTCAGAGTATTTCCAATGGTCCCATCCCCTCACATATTTCCTCCTCTTATTTGCCTGTAGTTTATACCTCCTCATGTGCCTAATTCTCTTATCACCTTTCTACTCATCTGTTCTAAGGTTATTAGAAAAATGGCTATTTTTCTTTGTCCTGATCCATTGCTGTGTAGTGGAAGTTGGAGTAACTGAGAAGTGACAGAGGAAGAATAGAAATAGATGATAAATTCTGATTAGATCCTGAAACAATATGTTTTCTCTCTGTATAGCTGCTGCCTAACCCACTGAGTGTTTCTGTATTTTTTATTCTCAGCAGCTTCAGCAATTTATAAATGTTTAACTCATTCTTGAAGTAATAATATTTCAACAAATTCACAATTTTCTCTTGGAATAGTAAGTAATGATGTTATAAATGAAAATGTTAAGTGTTTCAAAGAAATATTCTTCTGGGTGTGATGGTTTATAGCAGGTGTTCTTAACCTTGGGCCCATGGGGTCCATGAACTTGGATGGGAAAAAGTTTACATCTTTATTTTCACTAACCGCTGATGGAAGTTTAGCACTTCCTTCAATTATGAATGTTGGCAACAAAGCATGGTAGAATTAACAATCCCTGTGACTTTGTCACCAATAGTTATTTTCGGATTCAAAGATTCGAAGTACACTTATTATCAAAGCATGCATGCAGTATATAACAGTTCATCTTCCCACAGAGAGCCACGAAACAGAAAGAAAAACATGGAACCCATTCAAAGAAAAAAAAAATTAAACGCCCAATACACAAAAAAAGAACAAATCGCACAAGCAGTTAAAAAAAATGAAAAAACTCAGAATAGAAAACAACAAATCTTAAATCATCAAACCAGTCCAGCAATATTCAGTTCAGCTCAGTTCAGTGTCGCTGAGCCAGTCAGTCCCGATCAAAATCGCACAAAATAGCAAATAAAAAAGAAGTGACCAGAAACCAGAAACACATCGATACATGAACTACAGATTCCAATCCACAAACCACATCGATTAATCCTTGCCCAAGACCCAGGAATCCTGTATCATCCTCTGACAGCACCAAGGGGGAGAGAGAGAGAGACATTTGAATGTAGAGGGCAGTGGGCAAGAGGAAGTGAGAAGCCATCATACGCAGACACTTCACTCCAGCAGCAGTGAGTGAGAGGCTGGTAGACTGTGCTGAACGCCCACATGTCTTCCGCTCTAGCCTGATGGTTTCCATCTTAATCAGCAAGATCAACGAGAAATGGAATCAATCATGGGCTCGTGCTCCGTCTTCAGGCTTCTTATCCTCCAGGCCGCACACTTCCCTTGAAACTTCATGGAACCCCCTTGGAGAAGGCAAAGCACCAGATTGCTCAATCGGCCGGAAAGCACACTACCAAAATGTAGATCACAGGCTCCAATGGTAGCAGCTCCACAGTTGAAAGATAATGAAGTGAAAGAAGTAGTTTCATGGACTGTCTGGAGGATGTCGCTCTTGGTCACATTGTTTGCTGACACCATCTGCCCCAGATTGTTACAAGGGTTTCAAAATATCATTTGCTCACTCTCATCACTACTTGCATTAATAAAGAAGCACATACATTACTACATCACAAATTTGCTTTTTAATATTTTGATAACTGTATTTCAACTGTTGCCACCCACAGTTCTGGTCAAAGAACACTGAGGCTGTCTACAAGAAGGGTCAGAGCCATTTCTATTTCCTGAGGAGACTGAGGTCCTTTAACATCTGCCGGACGGTGCTGAGGATGTTCTACGAGTCTGTGGTGGCCAGTGCTATCATGTTTGCTGTTGTGTGCTGGGGCAGCAGTCTGAAGGTAGCAGACACCAACAGAATCAACAAACTCATTCGTAAGGCCAGTGGTGTTGTGGGGATGGAACTGGACTCTCTGACGGTGGTGTCTGAAAAGAGGATGCTGTCCAAGTTGCATGCCATCTTGGACAATGTCTCCCATCCACTACATAATGGACTGGTTGGGCACAGGAGTACATTCAGCCAGAGACTCATTCCACCGAGATACAACACAGAGCATCATAGGAAGTCATTCCTGCCTGTGGCCATCAAACTTTACAACTCCTCCCTTGGAGGGTCAGACACCCTGAGCCAATAGGCTGGTCCTGGACTTATTTCCTGGCGTTATTTACACATTACTATTTAACTATTTATGGTTTTATTACTATTTAATTATTTATGGTGCAACTTTAACGAAAACCAATTTCCCCCGGGATCAATAAAGTATGACTATGACTATGACTAATCTGCTAATTAAATTTCCCAATAACACTACATTGGTTGGCCTAATCTCAAACCATAATGAGGTGGCCTACGGGGAAGAAGACATCTCTTAGACACAGTGATGTCAAGAAAACAACCTCTCCCTCAATGTCGCAAAAACAAAGGAGATGGTTGTGGATTACAGGAGGAATGGAGATGGGCTAACCCCTATTGACATCAATGGATCAGGGGTTGAGAGGGCAAACAGCTTTAAGCTCCTTGGCAGCCACATCACCAAGGACCTCACGTTGTCTGTACACACCAGCTGTGTGGTGAAAAAGGCACAACAGCGCCTCTTTCACCTCAGACGGTTGAAGAAGTTTGGTATGGGCCCCCAAATTCTAAGAACTTTCTATAGGGGCACAATTGAGAGCATCCTGACTGGCTGCATCACTGCCTGGTATGGGAACTGTACCTCCCTTAATCGCAGGACTCTGCAGAGAGTGGTGTAAACACCCCAGCGCATCTGTAGTTGTGAACTTCCAATGATTCAGGATATTTACAAAGACAGGTGTGTAAAAAGGGCCCGTAGGGTCATTGGGGACCCGAGTCACCCCAACCACAGTATATTCCAGCTGCTACCATCTGGGAAACGGTACCGCAGCATAAAAGCCAGGACCAATAGGCGCCGGGACAGCTTCTTCCACCAGGCCATCAGACTGATTAACTCACGCTGATCTGAATGTACTCTATGTTATATTGACTGTTCTATTTATTATAAATTATTACAAATTACTATGATTGCACAGTGCACATTTAGACAGAGATGTAACGTGAAGATTTTTACTCATCATGTATGTGAAGGATGTAAGAAATAAAGTCAACGCCATTCAATATAATTGTTTTTTTTTTGTAATCCTATGTATTTAATTTTATATATTTAAATACATTATATTGATAAGGGGTCCATAGTCTTCATCGGACTGCCAAAGGAATTCATGGCATAAAAATGGTTAAGAACCCCGGGCCTAAAGCCTGAGGCATTTGAACTTCAATCTCCTCCAAGAGGAGAATTTGGAGGCTTGCGTGCCTCACTGACCCAGCTGGAGTGAGGGCCATCTTCTTTTGCTCTTGGTCGGGTTACCCATGCCAAACAAGTTAAAGGGTAGAGGCTCTGCAGACTAGGAGTGGTACACTGGTTCTCCAGGTTTGGGGGTTCAGCTCAGGGCTAACAACCCTGACTGGTCAAAACAAAATTGTTACAGCAACAGCAATGAAGTATCCTTCCATACCTGTGTGTGACTGTATTGACAGACAGAGATGGAGGACCTTCATTGTAAGCATGTAAGTAAGAAACTTAATCTCATTCGTCAACGTCTCCACTTTGATTGCATGTATGATTGCCTACAAATTCTTATTGTAGTGGGACCCTTCATCATCTGGAAATTGATAATCACCTAAAAATATCCTCCTCCTCAATGTAAAAATGATAGTGTACCAGATTGGAAACAAACCAACACTGCTAAACTACATTCAAAGTGAAAACAAGCATTTCTGTCATTTTCCTCTGTTCCTAGCCTGGAATGAATCAATCTCTGTAAACACCACAGGGGTGAAACCTTTACTTCCATTGATTCACTGTGGATTTCTATAGTTTGAACCCGTATCTTTATCTTCAAAGATTTTCTGCAAATAAACAGTAAGACAGCAGAAGTAAAGATTTTATGTCAGTTGTATGCTCATATTTACAGACTGCAAAGATCGATACTGAGCAACATGGGAGCATTGTACAGAACCAATGCAATGTCCCAACGTGATTTCAAAAATGAATAAGTCATTCCATTATTTTCTCCTTTTTCCAATAAGTTGTTACGTGGTTAAGATTTGGATCTTTTCACAGCGCACTGTGCAAAGGTAACTTCTGAGTGGTTTTGTTACTTGTAGGGAAGAATTCAAAGAAGTGGGTGGATTTCTCCTGAACTGCATAAATTGTGCCAGAATCAAGAACAATTTCTTGTGGGAATTTATTCAAACTGTGGGAGGAAATGTAATCTTTTTAACACTAATAAGCAACAGTTGCATTTTAACTGAAATTAATTTATATTTGCAAAAACATTTACTACAGAAAAATCTTGTTTTAGGGTAACACTCTGGCCTCTTACCTCCACTCACCTGTATATCAGTTGACCGAGTGCCCCTCCTCTTTTTCTTTCTCCTGTGGTCCACTCTCCTCTCCTATCAGATTCCTGCTTCTCCAGCCCTGTACCTTTCCCACCCACCTGACTTCACCTATCACCTCCTAGGTATCCTCCTTCCCCTTCCCTCTGCTTTTTATTCCGGCATCTTCCCCCTTCCTTTCCAGTCCTGAAGGAGGGTCTCGGCCTGACATGTCGACTGTTTATTCAGCTCCATAGGTGCTGCCTGACCTGCTGAGTTCGTGCAGCATTTTGTGTGTGTTGTTTCAGAGAATTCCATCAGTAGCTGTGCTTAAATATTCTTTATACAGATTATTCTTTTCTCTCATACTTCCACCCCATCTCTCTGTCCCTTAGCAGCCTGTAACAATAAAAATGAACTTCTTGTTGTGAATTTGCCAGGACTGTTCATTTTGTCTGCCTCCCTTGGCAGACTTGCCACATATTTACCTTGTGCAATCCAAATTATCTATTCAGTTTTCTCTTCTGAGGTTGATTCAGTTTACTGATTATAGAGTATATGAGTCAGCTAGCAGTATCTTGTTCCACTCCTTTCAGCTTTGCTGTTGTAATCTCTCTCTAGGTCTTAAAGATCTGATTTAGACTGCATCTATTGTGGGTATCACCAGTGATCAACAACCCCTGGCAAACTTGATTAACCCTAACCTAATCCCGGGACAATTTACTTACCTGCTACATCTTTGGAATGTGGGAAGAAACCAGAGTGCCTGAGGAAACCTCTGGACTCTACAGGGAGTACATAGAGACTCCTCACAGGAGGGTGCTGGAATCGAACCCCAAACTCCAGAACGCCCCAAGCTGCAATATCATCATGCTAATCGTTACACCACCATATCGCCCATAATTATTCCATGGCACTAATTTAGCCCATAATCATTCACCGCTCTAGATTACTTCGTCATTTGAAAATGGCTGATTTTGAGGCTTTGTTGCTTGCAGAGTGGTTGATGTGTTTCCCAGATCACAGCGCTGATATTTTATTGAGCTGTAAAGTGCTTTGGGATGTCCTAAAAGAGACAGAAAACACACTTTACAAATGTGATTATTTTACTTCCTTTCTCAGCATAAAGTTTCAGAAGCATATCATTTTAGCTTTCATTTTTAAGAATTTGATAATTCTAACAACTTCCATCTGTATTTTATGAAAACAGTACGGTACAAACTGCAACATTACTTCCTGACTATCAAACTCAGTGCCTTCACTAATAAAAGCAAGAATGCCATTGGCCTTCATTATCTTATCAAAATGTACAGCCACTTTCAGAGAACTATGGACTTGGATTCCAAGAATCTCCGATACCAGGGTTTTCCAACCTGGGGCCCACGGACCATTTGGTTAATAGTAGGGGTCCATGGCATAAAAAAATTTGGGAACCCCTGCTCTATACTTTAATACTGTTACAGGCCTGCCATTAACTACGTACTGTCACTTTACATTTGATCTCCATATGACACCAATATTGTTATCATCTGGAAACACCTCCATCTATGCTTTCATCTGAATCACTTTTGTATATCACAAGCAGCAGAGGTCCCATACAGATCTCTGCAGGACACAACTTGACAAAGTTGTCCAGCCAGAGTAAGTCCCATCTGTTTTCTCTGAGCAAGCTTATTCCGAATCTGAACAGTCAAGTGAATCTTGTGCTCCTTAATCTTCTGAAAGAGCATATCGTTTGGGGCCTTGTCAAATGCCCTACTAAAATCCACATAGACAACAACCACAGCTCTTCCTTCACCAATCATCTTCATCAACTTCTCAAAAAAAATCAATCAGATTAGTGAGACATGATTTCTCTGCACAACGCTAAGCCGACGGTGCCTATGACCTATCGCTAGGAATCGTCTCCAATAGCTTCCCCACCACTGATATGAGACTGGTCTATAGTTACTAGGATTATCTCCATTTCCCTTCTTAAGCAATGTAATATTAGCTACATGCCAGTCCTCCACAACCTTTTCTGTAGTTAAAAAGAGCATATGAAGATCTTGTTCAAGGCCACAATGAATTTATCACTTGCCTCTTTCAGTAACCAGTGCTATATCCAACCAGGTCCTTGGGATTTATCCACCTCAATGTTTTTCAAGATATCCAACACTATCTCATCTTTAATCTCAAAGTGCCCTTGCCTATTAGTATGCTCTACACTGATCTCACTCTCTTCACGTCCTTCAGCTTGGCAAATAGTGACGCAAAGTACTCATTTGGGACCTGACCATTGCTTCCAACTCCAAGCAGATGTTCTTTTTTTTATGTTTAAGTTGTCCCATCATCTCCCTAATTATCTTCTTACTCTTAATGTAGCTGTAGAATGCATTAGGAGTTTCTTTAATCATACTTGACCAAGGTTTTTCATGGCCCCTCCTGATTCTCCTAATAACCTTCTTGAGTTCTTTTCTAGTTTTATTATACTCCCTAAGTGCTCTATAGAGTTTAGCTTCATAAACCTTTTGTATGCTTTTTTGAACAAGCTCACCCATCTCTCTCATAATCCAAAGATTCCTTACACTGCCGTCCCTGTTCTTCTTTTATACTGGAATATGCTTGTCCATGATTCTGTGCAGTTGATCTTTATCACCTTCCACATGTCAGAAATGGACTTGTCCAAAAATAGCTGTTCCCAATTAACTCTCCTTCGTTCCTCTTTTGGGTGGCGGTGTGGAGATTTGTCTCTACCGAAGGAGGTTTAAAGCACTCCTTCCCTCCACTAGCTTGCAGGTCGCCCTTGGGCAAGATATTGCACCTGCTTACACCCTGTTTCAGGGTCACGTGAAGCCATGGGATCAGGTGGTGGATGGTCATATGAGGAGCCGGTGCATATCACAGGTCCTGGTTATGCAAACACTGATGCCAGGCAGACAATCTCAGAAGAATATTGATAATGGTTGGGGTCACCTATCTTGTAAAGTCACTGCCCAGAAGAAGGTAATGGCAAACCACTTCTGTAGAAAAATTTGCCAAGAACAATCATGTTCATAGAAAGACCACGATCACCCATGTCATATGACATGGAACATAATGAATGACAGAGTTCCTCCTTAATACTCTTGTAGGTTTCCCCGCCTCAATTTAATAATTTGCCCCATGGTCCATACTAGAAGGAATTATGAAATTCAATTTTAGACTACCATTTACTGATTGACTACATTTAGCCTGGGGTTCTCAACCTTTTCATGCCTTGGGGCAATACTATCAAGTAAAAGGTCCATAGATCCCAAGTTGGGAACCCCTGATTTAGCCAGATATGATTCCTTATAATCTACTCTGCATCACACATTTCATAAATGTTTAAAAGGCAATGTGAAAACATAGGATCAGTTCATCTGGTTGCCAAGATTTGAAGGTACTGCTTGGTATGCAGGCAGTAAAAAACCTGCTTTATATTTAATTAACTGATCTATTTAGTTGAAAAGGTATCACAGTAAGTCCTGTGACCTTGCAAAAAATAAGATAGGTTTCTGTTCAAGATGGAACTCTTGGGATAAACTAGTCAATGACATCTGGTGAGAATGTGCTGCAGAATGAAACACCTTGCTGGGCCTAAAAGGAAGCAAGTGTGTACAGCCGTGTGCCGGGATATTTGAGAGGGTCAATTGTTTATTAAGTGACTGGTATGGTGGTAGAGGTAAATACACTGGAGGCTTTTAAGAGATGTTTGGATAGGTACATGGATGTAAGGAAGATGGAGGGATATGGACATGGAGTAGGTAGAAGGAGATTAGTGTTTGGGTGTTTTTGATTTGCTTTTTAGCTAGTTCAGCATGACACTTTGGGCCGAATGGCCTGTTCCTGTGCTGTGCTGCTCTATGTTCTATGTACATCCCTGCAGATTTCTAAGATAAAAATAAAGGCATCTGTTAGTCTTGCGAGACCATGGATCTGCACCTGGAAAGTCTTCACTCTCCAGGGCGCAGGCCTGGGCAAGGTTGTATGGAAGACTGGCAGTTGCCCATGCGGCAAGTCTCCCCTCTCCACGACACCGATGTTGTCTAAGGGAAGGGCAAGGGCCAATACAGCTTGGCACCGGTGTCATCGCAGAGCACTGTGTGGTTAAGTGACTTGCTCAAGGACACAACACATTGCCTCAGCTGGGGCTCGAACTCACGACCTTCATGTGCCCATGTGGTTTCTAAGATTTCTAAGAGACGTTTTGGAAAATAACATTTTATCCGCAAAAGGAGGAAGTTTATGTTTTCTTTCAAAAACTGCAATTTGAAACCTGTTTTCAAGTTTTATCAGTTATGTTATCAATTACTTCAAGGGTTTTAGGAAATGTTTTTTCTCAGTTTTTGTGAGAAATGGAAACAAATTGGTAAACACACAATGTATAGATGTGCTTCCTCACATTCGATACATTGGAGCTTGTGTTCTCTGTGACCTGAATAGACGTTACTGCCCAGAAATGAAACTTGCAGTTTTATCATATTAGGCAAAGTATCATAAAAAAGTCACAAAAAGTCACAAATCACTTTCTATCGCAGTGAATGCATTGAAGTAGGGGAAAATGACAACTATTTCATTTGAAAAGAAGTTAATTTTTAATGGTTAAATGTTTCTGTAGTAATTTTACATTAAATTTTAGTAATACTCTTTTTACTACTGCATCTCTTTAGCCATTAAACCCACCTTCCAATTTACACATGTGCCCATTCAGTCTCTATCTGCTGCGTCTCTGTTTCTTTCAACATGTTACAGTACTGAGGAAAAGTCTTATGCGTGTATCTATAGCTAGAGTGCCCAGGACTTATGCACAGTGCAGCATTTGTTAAAGTGGAGCGGAGAGCGAGTTTCTGAATCTGGCGGGAGTAAAGGATATTGGGAATGGTGAGGGCGGAGCACCGCGGGAGGGGTGTGGGGCAGGTGTCAGGGAAGGAGTGCCGGGGGGGGGGGGGGTGTGGATGGGTGGCGTAGATACAGACACACCCAGCCCTGAGACACCAAGCAAGGTCATTTGATAGCAAACAACTGGTTTAGTGATCATTACAGAATGTCTCTCTAGTGTTTCCCTCTCCCACCCCTCTCCCTTCCTCTTTTCCCAACCATGATTCCCCTCTCCCTGTTCCTGTACCCTTCCCACTCTCAGTCCACAATAGAGACCCATATCAGAATCAGGTTTAGCATCATTCACATATGTCATGAATTTTTTTTGTGTGACAGAAGTAGAGTGCTAAAGTACTAAAGTATTGTGTAAAAGACTAAGGCACCCCAGCTATATATGTGCGACCAAGTCTTTTGCACAGAACCGTATACACAGACAATCCAGATGATACTGAATACTCCTTTCTCGACATACATCATACTGGTAATGCAATGCCACTCATACTTCACACTGATGCAACCCATCTGTGAAGTGCTTGAGGGGATGTTAATAAGCACATTCCAATGGTGGGATTACTCTATATCAGGGTTCCCAGCCCTTCATACACCATGGACCCATACCATTAAGTGAGGGTCTGTGAACCCCTAGTTGAGAACCTCTGCTCCAGAGGCTGTGATCTTTCTCCGTAAGACCTTTGCTCTGGCTGAGCTGAGCTTCAGCATGACCCTCAGAATGTTCAAAGTTCGAAAGTTCAAAGTACATTTACTATTGAAGTGTGTATACTATATACAACCTTGAAATTCTTCTCCTTACAGGCAGCCACAAAGCAAATCCAACAGAACCCATTAAAATTGGCCAGCAAACACCAAGCATGTGAAAAAAGAACAAACTGTGCAAACAATAGGAAGTAAACAAATAGCATTCTCAATTATCGTTGACAAAAGTGAGTCTGCAGCCACAAAGCCAGTTCGTCGCTGCAAGTGGTCCAGGAGACCGTTAGTTGCAGGCCACAGCCTCAGCTCAACGCAGAGGTGAGTAAACCCTGCAGAGCGGCAGGCTGTACACCGGTCCCTGTCCACTGGCCCCGACACCCCAACCTTATCGGTCTGGCCCTGCACTTAAATCAGCCAAACATCGGCTCGTTCCTTGGTCTCTGCACTCTGCATCTTGGAGTAGCCAGCCAACAGTAATTGATTACAGACATCTCCTTAAACAGAAGACCAATAGGCTTTGGACAGGCCAAATTATGTCTTTCACTGAGTGGATAATATTCCAGCAGTAGCTGTTATTGAAAGCAAAGTGTCTTCCTGGGAATAGCCAGAAGATCACAGAGTTCTTTGTTGGTAGATTGACTGGTGATAGTTGGGTGGTTGCTTGGATTCTGGTATATCCTTCAAATTCATTTAATAGCACTTTTAAGTTTGAGTGTGTGCACTGGAGATGCCAGTTGTGTTTAAGATGGCCAAGCACAAATGCTGCAATGAAATAGAGCTGTTAAAGGACTCATGAAAATATCTTAGGGAGTGGCAGATGAGTTATTAGATGCTCCTTATTAATTTTTATCTCCAAATCAACTTCATTGATATCCTTAAGCAACGTAATTGAAAATTACAAAATAGAAAAATCACCTGCCTGTCACCCTGGGTCCTCTTTCTCCTTCCCTTTCTCTTCTGGTCTATTCTCCTCTCCTATCAGGTTCCTTCCTCTCCAGCCATTTACCTTTCCTACCCATCTGGCTTCACCTATCACTTTCTAACTCTCCCACTTCTCCTCCCGCCACCTTTTTATTCTGGTGTCTTCACCCTTCCTTTTCAGTTCTGAAGAAGCATCTTTGCCCAAAATGTTGACTGTTTGCCTGTGACACCAGGCAAGGTTTTTTGATTCCAAACATTTGGTTATTTCATCATTACAGGATGTCTCCCTGGTGCTTTCTGCTCCCACCCCTCTCCTTTCTCCTTTTTGCAACCATGATTCCCCTCTCC
The DNA here is from genome assembly GCF_030028105.1 of Mobula birostris. Lineage (NCBI taxonomy): Eukaryota > Metazoa > Chordata > Chondrichthyes > Myliobatiformes > Myliobatidae > Mobula > Mobula birostris. Next base: position 33,145,760 of record NC_092392.1, on the reverse strand, counting down.
TTGCCCCTTTCCCACTTTCAGTTCACAACAGAGACCCATATCAGAATCAGGCTTATCACCACTCACATACTTTATGTCATGAAATTTGTTTCTTTTTGTTGTGGCAGTACAGTGCAATACATAATTTTACTACAGTACTGTGCGAAAGTCTTAGATATCCCCGCTCTATATATATGTTCCTAAGACTTTTGCATAGTACTGTACATTACGATCTTTGTAACTAGTAAAGATTTGAACTTATCTGGGATGTTTCAGGTGAGGGGATTTTTTACGTCCCCAACAGAAAATCCTGTAGCTGTTCCGACCACGCCGCTGAACACTGGGATGTGAAAGACCTGCAAGAGTGGACATCAGCATTTGACCCAAGTATCAGTGCAGTGGGAGAGGTGGCAATGATATTTGTTGTGGGACCAGTCTTGCATGATCTGATCTATAATACTCACCAAGATGAGCACAATTTATAGGAAATTTTAAGATATCAAGGCCATTCATTTGCAGATCTTGAGGACAACAAAAGGATGAAACTCATCTTGAGATTCTAAAGAGATAATTGTGTAGTTTTGTTGAGAAGTTAAAGACTGTCAGTAGCTTTAAGAAGTAAAAATAAAAATCAATGTATTGAGTACAGGAGTTGGGATGTTATGTTGAAGTTGTATAGGACATTAGTGAGGCCTAATTTGGAATATTGTGTGTAGTTTTGGGCACCTATCTACAAGAAAAATGTAAATAAGGTTGAAAGAGTACAGAGAAAATTTACAAGGATGTTGCCATAACTGGAGGACTTGAGTTATAAGGAAAGATTAGATAGGTTAGGACTTTAGTCCTTGGAACATAGAAGATTGAGAGGAGACTTGATAGAGGTATACAAAATTATGAAGGGTATAGATAGGGTAAATGCTAGTAAGATTTTTCCACTGAAGCTGGATGGGACTAACAACCAGAGGTCATGGGTTAAGAGTGAAAGTTGAAAAGTTTAAGGGGAACATGAGGGAAAACTTCTTCACTCAGAAGGTCGTGAGAGTGTGGAACAAACTGTTAGTGCAAATGGTGCATGTGAGCTTGATTTCAATATTTAAGAGAAGTTCGGATAGGTATATGGATAGAAGCTATAGTCCTGGTGCAGGTCAATGGAATAAGCAGTTTAAATAGTTCAGTATGGACTAGATGGGCTGAAGGGCCTGTTCCTGTGCTGTAACGTTCTCTGATTCTATGACTCTATAATGCCGAGATTACCATTTTCACTAAATCTACCCCTGCCAAGTGTGATCTCGTCTGATCCTGTCCATCTGTTGCTTTTTCATGAAAAACAAATTTATTTTAATTATTTTGCCCCATAGACATTGTGTACTGTGCTTATCAGTCAAAGTTAATTGTAGCTACCACATACAACTTAGAATGATAGCACAAATATTTCATAAACAAGAGTTCAGAACAATGCATGCTTGTTCTGTTGAGTATAGTGAACATCTTCAGCTGCAATGAGTATAAATGGTCAATTTATCATAGCACTACGCTCATCTTCAAATGCGTAACATGTAACATGGTCAATTTACCCTATAGTGCGACTTTATAATGCTGACATACTTAGAACAGAAATTGCAGCTATGAATAATTCAAAGGCACCGTATGAGCAAACAATATAAACATTGTTAAGTTAAACTAACACCGCTTTTATTGTGCAGGGAAGAGAAACACAGCATGAAAGCCTGTAGTGAGATGGGAAATAATCTTGCAGGGCTGGAAAAGTTAAATTTGCTGAGTTTGTCCTCTAGCAAAACACTTAAAAAGGTCAACTTTCAAATTAGAGAAAATCATAGGAGCTTCCATCTGCATGCATTTCTGCATGATAATCTGACGGAATGGTTTTCATTCAGCCTCTACATGTGGCTGTGAAATCTGGCTGTATGCATCACCATATATGACCCTGAGATTCACTTTCTTGTGGACATACTCAATCAATCCACAACACAATCAATGATAGATCACCCAACTTGGGCGTTCGGCCAGAGTGCAGAAAACAACAATCTGTGCAAATACAAAAAGAAGAAATAATAATAATAATAAATAAATCAGCAATAAATATTGAGAAATAAGAGGAAGAGTCCTTGAAAGTGCGTCCGGGAGGCCTATAGGCCAGAAGGGCCTATTCTGCACTGTACCCCAGTGGAGCATAGGCCATTAATGACCTCCTGTCTCCATCACCCTCTGAAGTTGATGGTATGGTCGGAGTTCATCAACTCTTCTGCAATCCACCGTACAGGGGATTGGACTATTCAGCTTCACCAGAGCTCTGTTGGTGGCCGTACCTAGTTACACCTCTGATGATGGGGATGCAGGGTTGGATTTTGAAAGGCAATTGTATCTCAGCAAGTAAATAAATAAATTACCTTATATCAGGAAATATAAGGTGCACTGCTCAGTTCTGAAATTTATACCTTCAAAAAGTTTGCAAAGTGCAAAGCACACTTGAAAGATTTTATGCCTTTTATACATTTAATAATGTTCACAATCAGTGTCAAATTCTGTACTTAGATCTTTCCATGATTATGTATTGGAGGCTGACTATTTATCCCATGAACTTTCAATTGGCAAGCCTCTATAATATAATTTGTTCAGAATTTAAAGGAATCTAAACTCCTCTAAATTCATCACATTGGACTTAAGTGGGGGAGTATCTTGTGAAAGTTAACTCCTCCTGTGAACTTCAGTTTCATAAGCCAAGTGGGATAGACTCAGGAAAGGTACTTCTGCGTAATTGCTACAAAGTTAATTGCATCGAAGCAAAGATCAATATACTTGAGGGAAATGGTGAACATAATGTATAGCAGTTAAAATTGCTTTTAATAGTGAGCTAATTAGCAAGGTTGGCACTTCCGGTGGATTGTTAAGGGACTACTACAATATCAGAAAAGTCAAAGTTCAAAGTGCAAAGTACAGTACATTTATTATCAGACATGTATACTTGAGATTCATCTCCTCAGATCAACCACAAAACAAAGAAACCCAAAGAACCCACTAAAAACACCAAATGTGCAGAAAAAAGGCAAACCGTGCAAAACATTAAAAGTAAGCAAAGAGCATTCAGAAATGAAGTTCACAAAAATGAGTCCACAGACGTGAAGCCAGTTAGTTGCCAGCTACAGCCACAGTTCAGCACAGTAAATCTCACAGAGCAGCGAGCTGAAGTGGCCTGGCACTCACCATACTTCGAATGAGATTCTAAGCCAAAGCCAGTTTCCAAAAGTTTCTATCTGAACTTGGGGAAGAAAAATGTGCAATTGCCTGATCAACATGCATTCCTCAGTAAAAACCATAAGATAAATTTTAACTAGGTTATCATTTATCATGCTACCTTTGTTGCAGAACAGCTGTCATCATTGCTATTGTATTTCTCTTTATAAAAATGCATTTCTGAGAACACCTTTGAATTCTGAAGTGACTGGTGTATATACTGTAAACCTTTCAAAGATGAGCAAAGTTTTCCTTGCAAACAGGTGGCCTGGTGTATGCTCAGTTCTGGATAATGGGAATAACTCTCCTATTACACGTTATAAAATGATATACATGTAAACACAATCCATGGAACAGTGTGTGCATGGTGTTTTTATAGCATGTCTAAAACCTGTCCTGCCATTCAGCATCCACCCTGCCTAAGCATGTCCACCCAGACATGCCTGGACAATATAGAAAACTTGTCAGCTTACATTGTGGGCAACATTTTAATTGACTTGAATTATGAACCGGAATAACAAATATAGACAAAAAATGGTGCATGATAGGGAACTTCCATGGTGATTTTTGTGATTAGTAGCTCAAAATCCATAAGGTACATCCAAAAGTACTCAGGGAGCAAAATCTTTGTTGTCCTGTGTTATTGTCTCAATAAGATGATTGTACAAATAGCTGGGGTGTATGGGGTGTCCAGTGAGGGGTAGCACTTCTGGTGAAGGGGGTCGCTATATCCATTCTGGGATGGCTCACTCAACTTTGGCCCCCACCAGACACTTAGCCCTCACTTGTGGCTCCAAGTAGCTGTTCCTGCAGCCACTCCCCAGTACACCTCTTCAATAAGCGGGCTAAACATGGTCAGGGTAACCGGTGGTCTTATACCCCCATGAGAAAGGGATATGCCTGTCCTAGTATATGAACTCAGCTCTGGTGGACTGGGTGATGAGATCTACAGTGAGATCAAATGGCAAGGAAGGTGGTATTGCAACACTCCGTGGACAGCGAAGGGCATGACAAAGCACAGAAAATGTAATGGTCATCCACTGCAACCAAGGAAGACTCCAGTTTGTGACGTTTGTTTATATCACTGGACCTGAGCTACTGAGTTCAAGAGAGTGGAACTGCTCCAGGGTAACGGCTTTTCCACTTTATAAACTCTCCTGCACAGGTTTCCTGTCATCGTCGGACATATGGACAGCCACAACAAACAGCTCCAAGGAATTGTTTCAGTGGATGCTCCCATTAAGGTAATTGACATTGATTTGTCATTAAACGCTCATGGAAAATGCAACAATGCATTAGGGTGACACAGTAGCATAGTGGTCATCACAACACTTTAAGGGTTCACAACACTTCACAGGCAAACCAGGTTCAATTCCCACCACTGCCTATAAGGAATCTGTACGTTCTCCCCATGACCACATGAATTTCCTCTGGGTGCTCTGGTTTCCTCCAACAGTCCAAAGATGTACTTGTTGGCAGGTTATTTGGTCATTGTAAATTGTTCTGTGGGTAGGCTAGCATTAAATTGGGGGATTGCTGTGCATGTGTAGCTCGAAGGGACGGAAGGGCCTACTCTGCGCTGAATCTCAATAAAATAAAAAATAATTCTGTAAAGTAAGACAACTTTGTAAAAGGAGGTTTGTGGTTCATTGTGGTCTGTGATGAAATATCAAGCTGTCCTTGCCCTCTCAGCCCGTCCAAGCTGGTTTGGACCAGCTGCTGATAGGAGTTTGTTTTCATAACATACAAAATTCATATCAAGGCTGAAGAGGAGTAGAGCTGGATAAGTGTGCCTGTAAATTATATTAGAAAACTCTTCGAGGGATGTTGCTACAATGTTCAGAATTTGCAATTCACAGGAACAATGTAATTCCTGTAATTCCATAACTGTTTATCTGTTGCAAGATATTATCATCACAAAAATATGCAACATGCATTAACCTTTCCAGCACCACAGGATGACTCCTTTATTTGGTTGTTTAAGGTTGTCATAGTTGGCAAGGTGGTTGGGTTAAGCTCCCACTACCTATTAAATGCTCCCATTGACGTGCACCTCAAGTAGCCTCTGACAACCAAGTCCAGCTCCTAGCCTTCACCTGTGGCTTAGCTACTAAGCCCAGTGAAACCATTTCTACTGACAGCAGAAGGAGTAAATCTGGGTTACTGGCACCTTAAAACTTTGGGCAGATAGGGCTTATTAGCCGTGGTTGACAGCTCATCTAGGCAAAGAAAAAGCTGCCTTGTGACTCTATCATTCGTGCAGAAGGCTTTGGGAGTAGATCCTGAAGGAAATATCTGGAGCTGGAGTCCCTAAGGCAGTCCTACATTGAGTTCAATGCTGACTGCCCGCTCCTGTGATTCTGCTAGTGCTAAACTGCATTGGTCTCTTCTGCTCCTTTGGGTTCATCAGGTGTCTTGTGAAGGGGAGCTTGCTACATGGGCAACAGCTTGCTCTTCATATTGTACTGCCCTGGCTACCTTATCATGTAGACAGCTGGGATGCGACATCAATGGTCAACCCTGACCAACAAAGACCTCACATTCTTTTAATGAAAACATGTCAGTATAAAATAACAAAACCTTTTTTGTCCCACCTGAGATACTAAGGTTTTGTTTTCCCAGATTTAGTATGCATTTTCAGAATTTTCTACACGTCAAAAAACATTCAATTACTTTAATGCACATAAAATACTTCCCATTTCCTATACGTTAGTATGTTTATATCAAAATAGTCTAAATAAGGATTGCAAGAAAATATCCGACTGCCAATGCATTTTTTAACATCCAAATATTTCTCATTTCTAAGGTGTTAAGTTTCCTGTTATCATTCTTTAGGGGCAAAATAGCTGGAACACAGATTGTAAATTCAACATTTCATACGGTTGTTTAAAGTGTAATGGCTTAAAGTAGGCGTTCCCAGCCTTTTTAATGCCATGGACCAATACCATAAAACAAGGGACCTCTCGACCCCAGGATGAGAACCCCTGTTTTAAAGTATTTGTGGTCTCTGCTAGATTTGTAAACAACACACATGAAATGCTGGAGCAACTGAACAGGTCAGGCAACATCTGTGGAGGGAAAATGAACAGCTGAAGTTTTAAGCCAAGACCTCTATCAGGATTGGAAAGGAGACGGGCAGAAGCCAGAATAAGATAGTGATAAGAGGAGGAGGAGGGATGATGAAAGGGAACGATGCAAGAAGCTGAATGGTGATTGGTGGAAGAGGCAAAGGGTTGAAGAAGAATGATTCTGATAGGAGAGGGAAATAGAGCATGGAATAAAGGGGAGGAGATGGAGAACCGGAGGGACATTATGGGCAGATCATAAGGGTGAAGGAGCGGAAGTGAAGGGGTGAGTGGTCCACAAAAATGGGGGAAAACAAAGGAAAGGGGAAGGAAAACTGAGAGGAGTGGTTACTGGAAGTTAGAAAATCCAATAGTGATGCTGTCAGGTTGGAGGCTACAAAGATTGAATAAGAGCTATTGCACTGCCAGCCTTTGTCAGGCCTAATTGTGGCAGTAGAGGTGAACATGGACAGCAACATTAGTGTGGAAGTGAAAAGTGGATTTAAAATGGACCTCTGCAGGAGGTCTTTGTTGGTCTAACAGACAGAGTGAAGATGTTTGATGAAGTGATCCTCCAATCTACACCGTCTCACTGATGTAGAGGAGGCCACGGTGGTGGATTTGCGTATGAGGTGCCGTTTCACCTGGGAGGACTGTTTACTGCTTTGAATTGTGGTGAGAGAAAAGGTATAGGAGCTGCTGTAACACTTGGAACATAAAACGTGAGAAACTCAAGAAAATCTCTGTTACTTTTTTGAGAGTTTTAAGAGATCTCCTACAGAAAGAAAAGGCATCACCTCAGTATACAGAATATTCCTGCTTTAAAATACTTGGTGCTGTCCAAGAGGCTCTGGAAGAGGGACCAAGCTCCTCTTCAAGGATAGAAATGTGGTGTTTTTCCACCAAATTGGATATTGTCAACATTAATTGGTCCGCTTCTAAATGATCTATCAGACTGATTTGTTACAGCAGCCATTGACTCTGCCTCCAATCAGATTAGATGGAGAGTGAAAATAAGAGAAGCATATTTGTGTGACAACAATCAATCAGTCAGATATTCCTTTCTTAAATTGTTCACTGTGCAGAAACTCAGAACAGATTGTCTCCAATCTGTTATCATCTGAGAATTACAGTTACTGTTATATTTACAGTATTGTGCAAAAGTGGTAGGCACATATATATATAGCTGGGATGCCTAAAAATTTAGTACAGTACTGTATCTGTCAACTTGGAGAACAGATCGAGCTTGTTAACTTGGCTGGAGCAAAGGATGTTGGGAATAACAAGAGTTGAGTGCCATGGGATGACATATGTGAGTGATGATAAACCTGATTCTATTGTGGACTGAGAGTGGAAAGGAAGCAGAGAGAGGGGAATCATGGTTGGGAAAATGGAAAGGGAGAGGACAGGGAGCGGGAAGGACCAGAGCGATATTCTGTAATGATCAATAAACCATTTGTTTGGAATCAAATGACCTTGCCTAGTGTCTCAGGGCGAGGTGAGTCTGAACCCGCACCACCCCCTGCCGCTGTCACTCCTTCTCTGCCACCTGTCCCAAACCTCTCAGGCAACACTTCACCCTCACTATTCCCAATATCTTTTGCTCCTGCTAGATTTACAAACTTGTTGTCCTCTCCACATTGACAAATACAGTCTTAGGCAATCTTGCTACCAATATATGCCTAAGACTTTTACATCTTTTGTAAATATAAAGTCTTTCCTTTGCAGATGTTATGTACTGTCCTCAAATCAGGATACCCAGGGAATTATTTGGAAGAATAATGAAAAATTTCATCTAAGACATCAGTGATTTGTTAACATGAAGGTAGTATCTCATAGATTTTTCTATTAGCCCAGCACTGACATGGATCTGGTCGTTGATAAATATACATGTCAAGTCTATAGCGCATAGACAACATATTGGTGTTCAAGTACATTGAAGTCAATCATGTAGCTTCTTGCATGAGGTCGCTTGACCCATTTTTAGACCATAAGACATGGGAGCAGAATTAAGCCATTTAGCACATTGTGTTTGATTCACCATTCCATCATGGCTGATTTAAAGGATCATTTTGTTATCAAAGTATGCATCCAGAATACAACTCTGAGATTTGTTTTCTCCAAGTAGTCATAAAATATAGAAAAACCATAGATGTTGTTGAAAGACCTCAATCCCCCCTGCATGAAAAAAACCTTGCAAATCCTAAACCCCCCCAACCCCTCCCATGCATGAAAACTAACAGATCGCTCAAACGGAGAAACAACAACATGAACATCAAACCCCAAACTCCCAGCCCACCAATTGACAACAAGAAAGAATGGGTAAGAACACGAAAACAAAATAGAACTGAAAGAGGCCAACATGAACCACAGTTAGTTTGAGCTACAATCCAATCAATAAATCTCAGAATTTGGATAAGATCTCCGAGAGCATCATGACCCAGCGGCCCCTCGGAGGGAAGCAACTCGAACTAGTGGCCTCTCCAAGGGCAGCGACTCAAACTCTGTGCCCTCTCTAAGAGCAATGACTCGAACCTACCTCCAAGAGCCACTTGCTCTCCTCCACATTTGCCTCAATGTTTCAACCTTCCTCAACGCTTTAATTGGCGAGAAATTTAGTCGATCATGGGCCCCTCGTCTCATCTCTGAGTTTCTCCTTGTGGTTGCTCATGCTTGCATTTCTCTCCTGGACAGCAGAGTGCCAGCTCACTCGATCAGACTACAGACTTTATGTCCCAGCCTCCAACAGTTCCAAAAACAAATTTAAAACAAAAAGAATAAGTAGACACATAGAAAATCTGAAATGATTGTCTATCTGGAAGATAATGCCTGAGGCATCTTTTAGAAAATAGTTTACATCTTTATGCCTTCTAACAAAGTGCATGACCATACACTTCCCTGCACTATGTCCCATCTGCTCCTTCCTTGCCAATTCTCCTAATCTGTCTAGGCCCTTCTGCAAACATCCTACTTCCTCACCACTACCTGCCCTTCCACCCTTCTTCGTATTGTCAGCAAACCTGGCCACAAAGCCAACGATTCTGTTAAATTTAAAATTCAAAATAGAACAGTAATGAGATAGCGTTCATGGATTCAATGTCCATTTAGAAATTGGATGGCAGAGGGGAAGGGGGGAATTGTGACATTATCTTAATTACCAGAATCTTTGAAGCTCATGGATAAATCACCTTCAATTTCCTGACCCATTTTTGTTTATCAAATTCATGGATGGAAGTAAAGGTTCCAGAGATGAGTCAATTTTAAAGTTATTAATATTGCTCACTTGGCAGCAGGGAAGGATGATACAAATGTGTATCTTGTAACAGAGCATATGGAACTTGCTCCAACACAAATAATAATTTCCTCCATTTAGGATTATCCATCTAGTTATCCACCTGACTCCTGCATTCTTTATTCCAGACCCCCCAGTGGTTACTTCCATATAGAATGTTGTAATTTATATCCACTATCAAACTACGTTTCCCCTCAGTCTCTCCTCTTGTCCCTCATTAGCACTTGGCGTCTTGACACAAATAATCAGAGTCCCATTAAAATTTGTCTTTGATTTTGTTCCTCCAATTCCCTCCATCCTTAATCAGTCTCTTGTCACAGGGAGCAGAGATTATGTTGTCCAAATGTGGATTGGTTCTAAGGTGGTTTGGAAAGAACACATCAAATTCTCAGCAGATGGATAGCATGTTTCCATTAGTACAAACTTTACTTGGCTGAGAATCAATTCTGAGACTGTAATCTCTGACATTGTTTATTGTTTCAATGACAAGCCACGCTCCTGAGGTCCAGGACAAGCATCCCAATGTGATCTGTATGTGTAAACCCTTTCTATGTTTTGTCAAGTGAATTACAAACTGGAAAGGGGGGCAGGATGTTTTTCCAGTTCATTGTATTTCCTGCCCATTTAGCTACTTTACCTATGTGGATATTTCAGTGCCTGAATTGCTCATGAAGTGTTACACAGCTGAAAAGGCAAGTCACTGATGTATCTCTGCATTCACACCTTGCAGAAATCATCTTGCTGCAACGTTTGTCAAAATGTAAACAAACTTAAGAAGTCAATCACACAGCATTGAATTAATTTAGTTGCTCAAGTAGTGCTCCTAGAATGTATTATTTGTAGACATGGTGTGTGAGAACTTATTTGCTTTTGATTAGTCACGAGTACACATGCACACACATATCCAGTAAGCATTACAGAATACTGGTGATGATGGGAACCTTGAATGAAGTAATTTCAACATTCCTGGAATACAAGAAGAATTGTTTTGCCACTTCAGTACAAACTGGCAAATGTACCTTCAGTTCCTTTAAATCAGGTCTTCATGTCATCCAAAATGTTGCAACTCTTCACTAAAACCTCATGGGAGCTTGCAATTCTTGTCAGGGAACATACTTCTTTTCCTTTTCCGGTAAATGTTAATTAAACGTCAAGAAAACTGAATCAGCTGAAAACAGCCATAATTTTTTAACACTTGTTCAAATGCCATTACTTGGCTCCTTGTGCATTTTAAGCAGAGCATTTTTAAACAATTGGAGAACAAATCCAAATCTTCCGCAAATTGACATGAAAATAGCTCCAGATATTTTTATATTGATTATGAAGTTGGAAGCAGAGTTAAGATGGCGCTATACAACAACTCCTCTGCTTGCATCTTTGGAAACAGCTCTATTTGCATCTTTAATATCTTTATTTTTTCCTTTCAGGGTTCTTTTGAAGACCCTGACCTGGAGTTACACGCTGACTTCGGTTCTTTGCGGGAATGGGACCTGTTCTCGGGGTTTCAGGACCGGCTGTTGTTCTTCGGTATGAGAGCCTCGCTCGTACTTGGAAGCCTAAGATCTCGGGGCTCTGGAGACCGGCAGATCGACGGTCGGTGTCACTGCAGGAGGCTCGTGTGTCATCAAGGAGGTTGGAAAATCTTTCGATGTGGGCCCGAAAACCCGAGCTCTTTGCGATCTTCGGGTACAGAGCTCATAAAAAGCGATGAAATGGACTTTTTAACCGTAAACCAGTGGGTTGCTGTTATGTATCCCGCTCGCTGTGAAAATAAGGGACACCTCCCTCTCCCTTATTAGGGAAAGAGAGAACCTGTGGTTTGTTGAATGCCGGATGAAATGTGAAAGTCTTTGGGGTAACTGCGAGTCTGTGTCTTTGCTATCGCCTAGCTCACGCTTGTGCTCGGTAGAGGGTGCGTCTTTCTTCTGGGGGGGAGGGGGGATTGTTGCTTGTTGCTGCTCACGCACGGGAGGGGGGAGCTGCGGGGGAGGACCGGCGTTCTCACATTTAACTGTCGTTCATTCTTTGGGGCACTTCCCTGTTTTCATGGATGTTTGCAAAGAAAAAGCATATCAGTATGTATATTGTATACATTTCTCTGACATTAAATTAGACCTTTGAACCTTTACTGTTGTGTTACTGTGCTCCATTACAAAGGTTGTGAATTATCTGTCTGTCGTCATACTATGAAGTATCCAACTTTTTTAATGAAATTACAAGTCGTGCAACAGATGATAGAATTCTTCTCAAATCTTAAATTTCAGCTTGTCTAACTTGGTAGCACCCTCAATTTTAACTCAATAGATTAATAGTGTGCACTTATCACTGGACAACAAAGATTTTGCTTCCTGAATACTTTTGGGTGTATCTTATGGATTGACGATTTCAGTGATAGACAATTCACAGAAATTCTGGACGGAACAGTGAAAATTGCATGGAAGGCCTTCAAGGATGTTGTTGGAAATTTTCTTGCAAACTACAGAGCACCAAGTTATGTGCAGCTGGTTGATAACATGCTTCAAGCATGCAAAACCACAAAGTGCAATATATCACTGAAGGTTTATTTTCGGCACTCCCATTTGTGCATTTCCCTGCAAATGTTAGTGCTGTCAGTGACAAGCATAGTGAAGGGTTTCACCAGGACATTGCGGTCACACAGAAATGGAATCAAGGCAACTGGAATCCATCAATGTTGGCTGATGATTGTTGGACACTTAAGCAAGAGGTCTCAGACACTGAGTACAAATGAAAATCATCTATGAAACATTTTTACCTTAGTTGAACTATTACAAAATGTCAACACCATTATGCAATTAAATGCATTATATTCAATAAAAGTTAATTTCTTGTTTCTCTAAATTTCTATGTGAAATTATATTTGTGTTCAGCTTCAAGTGGTCTAACATAAAGAAAGAAAACTCTGAAGAAGCAACATTTTTGAAAAAGATTGTAGCCCAGTGTCATCTATATCACAAGAGCTGTATGTTTGACCTGGTGGTCCAGGGACTCACATGGTTGATTTGAAATGAATATGGGAAACAATCCCAGATTTTGAAAGTAAAGATCTGTGGCACTACATCACAATCACTTAAAGAGTGTCTCAATCCTGCTGGTATATAGACATTGAATTTTGAGGGGGTATAAGATTTCCCTGTGAAGGGTAGAGTCAGAGAGAAATACAGCACAGATACAGGGTCTTTGGCTCAGTGAGTCCATGTCATCAATGTTGCCCACCCAGTTGGTCCCAATTTCCTGTCTTTAGCCCATATTCTGCATGCCTGCACCTCTATTGACATATCCAAGTGCTTCTCAACTTAATGGGAGCTTAATGTCCAAGGATACATGTTGTATTGAAAGGATAGGCAGGATCGCAGAGGGGTTGGCGGGGTTCTGTTGGTAAAAAACTGAAATTAAATCATTAGAAGGAAGTGACATAAGGTCCAGGAGGTGATGAACCATTATGGGTAGAGCCAGGGACCTGCAAGGATCAAAAGACCCTGATGGGAGTTATATACAGGGACCACAAACAGTAATAACGATTTGGTCTACAAGTTACAGTGGAAGAACTGGAATATTAAATCAAGGATGCAATGATGAGACTTTATAAAGCACTGGTGAGGCCTCATTTGGAGAATTGTGAGCAGATTTGGGCACATTATCTTAGAAAGAATGCTGAAACTAGAGAGGGTTTAAAGGAGGCAGTTGAACATGATTTCAGCTTGTCATATGAAGAGTATTTGATGGCTCTGGGCTTGTATTCACTGGAATTTAGAAGAATGAGGGGTGTCCTAATTGAAACCTATCAAATGCTGAAAGGCCTAGACAGAGTGAATATGGAGAGGATGTTTCATAGGGTGGGAGTGTCTAAGACCAGAGGACACAGCATCAAAATAGAGAGGCATCTTTTTAGAATGGAATTGAGGAAGAATTTTTTTAGCCAGAGAGTGATGAGTCTGTGGCATTGTTGCCACAGGCAGCTAAGGAGGCCAAGTCTTTATGTATATTTAAGGTCGAGGTTGATAGATTATTGATTGGTCAAGGCATATGGGGGGAGATCGAGACTGAGAAGAAAACTAGATCAGCCATGAAGAAATGACGGAGCAGACTTGATCTACCAAATGGCCTCTTTCTGCTCCTATATTTAATGGTCTTGTGGTCTTACTTATCCTATTGTACCTGCCTCAACCACTTTTTCTGCAGATGCTGGAAATCCAAAGCAACAGACACAAAATGCTGGAGGAACCCAGCAGGTCAGGCAGCATCCATGGAAATAAATGAACAGTTGACTGAGACCCTTTTTCACACAGGTTCTCCACCCTTTTGGGTGAGATCTTTTATTGAATCTATTATGGTTATTAGATTTATTAAGTATGACTGCAAGAAAACAATTTCAAGGTTGTATACAGTGACATTTATGTATTTTGAAAATAAATTTACTTTGAACAGAATAGCAACAGGCTCTTCTGAACCAACATGCCCTTTTTGGCACTTTCGGCAGATAGAGTTGCAACGCCCTTGTATATTACTGTCATGGTCCAGATCGGGGTCCATTTAAATTTAACTTGTTTATGTTACGATCTGGACCGTTGATTCCCTGTTTTCACGTGTCCCTTGACTTTGGTGATTAGGGGCAATTAATGCTCGGCTGAACCAGTAGTTTATAGTCTCCGGCTTTCAGCCGTTCGGTGCGGGAGCGTCTGCAAAGTCACGGCGTGCCAATGTCATCTGGCCGGAGCAAGCCTGGTCTCCGCCCGAAGTGAGTGCCGGTAATTCGCCTCTCCTCACCGGAGCACCCCTGTCAAGCTACCTCGCCAAAGTGAGCCTGCAAAGTTTCCTCACCGAGGTGGGTCCGTCAGTTAACCCGCCGGAGGGAATCAAGAACCGCTGTCTACTGTTCCCGGGCCGAGTTGAGAGCTCGCCACTACCCGGAGGCTCCAAGCACCACGTCCTGGCTCCGGCGGCATCCAAGTACCACGTCCACGTCCTGGCTCCGGCGGCATCCAAGTACCACGTCCACGTCCTGGCTCCAGCAGCACCCAAGTACCACGTCCACATCCTGGCTCTGGCAGCATCCAAGTACCACGTCCACATCCTGGCTCTGGCGGCATCCAAGTACCATGTCCACGTCCTGGCCCCGGTGGCATCCAAGTACCAGGTCCAAGTCCTGGCCCTAGTGGCTTCCCAGTTCCGAGTCAAGTCCTGGCTCTGGCGGTCTGTGATTCCTGTCCTACCCCCCTGTCTGAATCCCTTCTCTGCCCCTCTCGCCTCTAGCCCTCATCTGCAGCCCCTGCCTGCACTTCGGTCTAGTTCCATCACCAGAGCTAGATAGGTACTGTCTGGTGTTCATTCGTGTAGGTCTTGTCTTGTCTTGTCCTCGCCTCCGTGGGGTAAGTCAGGCTGTCTTGTCGTTGCTCCGCGGGGGGTCATGTCTTGTCGTGTCTTGTCCCCACCTCCGTGGGGTAAGTCAGGTCCTCTTGCTGTTGCCCCGCGGAGGGTCATGAGTCTCGGCCTTATGTCCTGTCCTCAAGGAGGGGTCCCGGCTCTCTGTTCTGTGTGCGAGTCCCGGCCCTATGTCCTGTACCCAAGGAGGGGTCCCGACTCTGTGTTCTGTGTATGTGTCCATGGTTCCATGTACCTGCTCCCCGAGACCGAGGCCCTGTGTTCCCATGTTCCTCCTCTCCCTAGCCCATGTCATGTCCATGCCTGGTTCTGGGGTCCGAGCCCGAGGCAAGAGCCAGGTACTGGTTCCTTGCCCAGTCTCAGGCTTGCAGTCCATACCCTAGCCTCTTCATGTCTCCGAGTCCAAGCCCAGACCCTTGGTCCCAGCCTAGTCATAGTCCTCAGTCCTTGTCCAGTTCGCTACTCCTGCTCCTGCCTCGCCCTCCTGATATCAAACAATTACCTAAATTTAATTAACCTCACAAGACGTGTCTTGCATTTGGATCCACCCTTGCTCCCAATGCCCCGCCATTGTGACAATTATGCAGTGCCCTTGAGTATGCAGTGAGCAGTAACAATGTGCATGAAACTTTGGACTCTCCACTTCCCTATTTTTAGATAAAGAAATAGTTCCCGTGCCATCAAATCTTGGTCCACATGCCTGTGCTTCTGCCATTACTCCATACTACAGAATCACAGTAAAGCACTTCCTGTATAACTCATGTATCAATGAACATCTATTCTTCCTCCTCCTCCTCTTCTTCCTCCTCCTCCCCTCATCCTCCCCCTCTTCCTCCTCCTCCCTTCTCCTCATCCTCCACCCCTTCCCCTCCTTTCCTTTCTTCCTTCACCTTCCTCCTCCTCTTCCATCCCTCCTCATCCTCCCTCCCTCACCTTCTCCTCTTCCTCCCCTCCTCCCTCCTTCCTTCCTCCTCCTCCCCTCTCCTCCTCCTCCACCCATCCTCCTCCCTCCCTGCTCCTCCCTCTCCTCCTCTGCCTCTCCTTCTCCTCCTCTCCTCTTCCTCTGCCATCCTTCCTTCCCCCCATTTCCAGTCATTTGAGCTGCGCCACTCAGCAAAGCAACCCCAAACTTAATCCTAACCTAATCCCGAGACAATTTACAATGACCAATTAACCTACCAACCAGTACATCTTTGGACTGTGGGAGGAAACCCACACATCAGACCATAAGACCAGAAGATACAGGAGCAGAATTAGGCCATTTGGCCCATCGAGACCACTCTGTCATTTCATCATGGTTGATCCAATCTTCCTCTCAGCCCAGTCTCTTGCATTTGTCCCATGTCCCTCCATGCCCTGACCAAGCATTTCATGGAGACGATGTACAAACTCCTTACAGAGGTTGCCAGGATTGCACCCTAAATTCAGCAATGCCCTGAGCACTAATTCCTATGCTACTGTGATACCTGTTGCAAGAACAGAGATTCTTCAACAGATGAAAAAGGGCAACTGCAAAGTACAGACTAATATCAGAGATTATTTTTTGTTCCTAGAACTAACCCCCACAGGCAATCACATTAAAAACGCGATGAGCAGCAATTGGCTTATTTATGATAATTATCTATGCTAATTAGATAGGACTGCCATGATTACACTTCAAAGAATCATAGAAGCAATCAGCAGACATAACAGCATGTTTCAGCAGGGGATTCCCTGTGGAGAACACATTGAAAAGCTTCATTTGCTTTGCTTTGAGAAGCTAGCAAAAAGCAAACAGCATTTTCTACCATTTGTTTTTCGACAACAGTCAAGATGGGAGATAGGAAAGCATCCTGCTATGCTTTGATAGGAAATCGCCTTGCAAACCACGACCAGTGTTTCAAGATATGCGAAATTCTGCAGATGCTGGAAGTCCAAAGCAAGACACACAAAATGTTAGAGGAATTCAGTAGGTCAGGCAGCACCTATGGAACTGAATAAACAGTTGAAGTTACAAGCTGATACCCTTCTTCTGGAAAGGAAGGGGGAAGTCTTCAAAATGAAAAGGTAGGGGAAAGAGGATAGCTAGAAGGTGATAAATGAAGCCAGGTTGGTAAGAAAGGTCAAGGGCCAGAGAGGAAGGAATCTGATAGAAGAGGAGGCTGGACCATAGGAGAAAGGGCAGGAGGAGGGGCACCAGGACGAGGTGATAGGCAGGTGAGAAGAGATAAAAGGCCAGAGGGGGGAATAGAAGAAGAGGGAAGAGGGAAGGAAACTTTACTTTCCAGAAGGAGAAACCGATCTTCATGCCATCAGGTTGGAGGGTTCCTAGACGGAATTGCTCTTTCACCCTGAGGGTGGCCTCATCTTAGCAGAAGAAGAGGCCATGGACTGACATGTTAGAACAGAAATGGGAATCAGAATTAAAATGGTTGGCCATCAGGAAACACCAGGAACATCTGCTAGAGTTGATTGTAGACCCTTCTTCAAAATAACAACCCTTATTTGCACTGATGATTGCTACAACATACACGAGTAGACGCTCTCCCACTCATTCTGCAGACCTGAACTGAGCGTCTGAAGATGATGGATTGTTCTTGTTTCTGAAGTGGTTATTCACTTTTCCAGTGATCCTCTCCTAGGTCTATATACCAGGGGGATTCTGTGATACATCTCTGCTCATTAACATGTGCCTTTGGCTGCAAAACTTTCCCAGCAGTTGACATTGATAGCACCAGGTATCATTTAATACTTAACGATAGTCTATATTTTCCTTTTACTATATAATACTCTGATCACAAATATTTACGATTTGTACTAATGGCCTGGTTTCAAGATGATTTCAGTATTGTGAAGGCAAGAATCTCTGAGTGCTATAGTCTCTGCTGGTCTGGAACGCTGGAACTGCATCTGGATAATCAAAATCGGTGAAACCTCACTGAATGTGTTTGCAGAGACTACTGGGATATTAAGAATACGGTAAACAATAATCTCAGGAAGTTAGAGAAGTTCACACAGATCTGTTTGGTAACGAGTAAATCTTGTGGATCCCTAATTTACTAGATTTACACAGCAGCTAAAAAAAAGACAAGCAGATGCTGGGCCCTGGGGTTATAAACAATCTGTAAGAGGAAAAAACTTGAAGAAGTTTCAGGTTGAAACCTTGCATTGCGATTGGTGGTTAAATAATCACAGGTTATTCACTTGAATTTGAATATTACCTGTTCAAATTAAATGTTACCTCCTCATATGGCAACCAAGATGGTATTCTATATAGCCTTATTCTCCTGTTCTTCTTAGCCATCACAGGTAAAGCTCTCCCCACTATTGAGCACATCTATACAGAGCGCTGTTGCAGGAAAGCAGCATCCATCATCAAAGACCCCCATCATCAAGGCCATGCTCTCTTCTTGTTGCTGCCATCAGGAAGAAGGTACAGGAGCTTCAGCACTCACATCATGAGGTTCAGGAACAGTTATTACCCCTTAACCATCAGGTTCTTGAACCAGAGGGGATAACTTCACTCGCCTCATCACTGAACTGTTCCCATAACCAATGGACTCACTTTCAAGGACTCTATGTTCTCGATATTTATTGTTTATTTATTGATTTTTTATTATTTCTATATTTTTCTGTTTTTGTGTGTTGCTTTTGTTTTGCACATTAGTTGTTTTCGGTCCTGTTGGGTGTGGTTTTTCACTGATTCTATTGTGTTTCTTGTACTTGCTGTGATTGCCTGGAAGAAAATGAATGTTTGTATGTGGTGATGAATACAGTACTGTGCAAAAGCCTTAGGCACACATATCTAGTTGTGGTGCCTAACACTTTTGCACAGTACTGTTGGAATTTTATGTATTGTGCTGCACAGTTGCCACAAAAAAACAAATTTCATAACACTTGTGAGTGATGATAAGTTTGTGATTCTGAGATGGGTCTCTATTGTGGACTGAAAGTGGGAAGGGGACAGGGAGAGGTGAATCATGGTAGGGAAAAGGGGAAGGGAGAGGGGAGGGAGTGGAAAACACCAGAGAGACATTCTGTGATGATCAATAAATCAATTGTTTGGAATCAATTGGCTTTGACTGGTGTTTCAGGGCTGGGTGTGTCTGCACCCATTCCGCCCCCACCCTGGACTCCTTCTCTGTCCCCTGTTCCACACCCTTCCCGCGGCATTCCGCCCTTGTCATTCCCAACGTCATATCTAATGCTGATTCTGAAGCTGTCAAAAAGGGTACTTTCCACTGCAAGATAAAACTTTTCTGAGAAGTGCAATCTACCAGTAGCTAATGAAGCAGCTTGAGAACATGTTTTAGATCAGCGGAGGAGATGTACAATGTTGTCTAGAAATACATACAGCAAACATGAGGACAGGGAACAACAGTGAATGTCTGAAATTTAATGATGAGATAAAAGATAGATTATGAGATGCAGCTTGAAATACTTTTAGATTAAGCATGTTTGCTTATTTATTCATTGTGATACAGCGTGGATTAGGTCCTCCTGGCTCTCTGAGCTGCATTGCCCAGCAATGCCCCGATTTAAGCCTGAGCTAATTGAAGGAAAATTTATATGACCAATTAACCTACTAACCACTGCATCTTTGAACTGTGGAAGGGAACAGATGCACCTAGTGGAATCCCACACTGTCACAGGGAGAACATACAAGCTCCTTACAGAGGATGCCTGGATTGAACTCTAATCTGTAATAGCATCACGCCAACCGCTACACCACCGTGGTGCCCAAAGTATAATAAATGTAAATCGTTAAATATGGTATTTTTTCTTGTTTTCCCTGTGTTCTGGGAATTGAAGAAAACTTTTGTTTTAAAGGCCAAGGCTACACAAACCTTTGTGCTCTTTACAGTATTCTGTAATTCCATGTGTCAAACTGAGCTTCCTCCAGTGCATGTGGCAAGTAGCAGGAAAGCCTCTGTGTAAACTGTAAGCTTGAGATTCACTAGGACTGATAATTGAAGACTAATCTAAGTGTTACCAGTGCAATATTGCAGCCAGTCAGAGGCAAGTAGAATAAAGTTTCACATTAAGGTCTTAAATTCAAACTCTCCTTAGATAGACAGCAGTCAGAAATTTTATTTTATTTTTATTTAGCGATACAGTGCAGAACAGGAACTTCCAGCCCTTCGAGCCATGCTGCCCAGCAATCCCCGATAACTGCAATCTAGCCCTAACCTAATGACGGGATAACTTACAATGACCGATTAACCTACCTGGTACATCTTTGGACAGTGGGCAGAACCCGGAGCACCCAGAGAAAACCCACGCATTCCATGGGGAGGACGTACAGAGACTCCTTTCAGACGATGCCCAGACTGAACTCTGAACTCTGACACCCTAAGTTGTAATAGTGGTGCGCTAACCTGTGACACTACCTTGGTGCTTTGACTGAGCATCCACAAACCCTCTGAGGTTAGGAATTCCAAAGACTCCTGCAAATTTCTAAGTATTACAGTGGAAGCCATGCATTCCATGGGGATGACGTACAGATGCCTTGAATGAACTCTGAACTCAGTTGCCCCGAGCTGTAATTGCGTCACGCCAACCACTATGTTACCATGATGCCCGATGAATTCTTAATGTTATGTGTTTATCATTTTCAGTGAATATGATACTGAGCAAAACCATTATGTAAATTTGATATCATACTTGGAAAAAAATCATTTCACAAAGGTATCTACTATATCATGGGAGAATAAGGATCAGACAAATCCGACCACATATTTCCTATTGCAAATAATTGGAATTTCTTGCATTCTTTGGCACAAAGAGTAGAAAATTCTCTTGTAAACACAGAGTTGAGCATTGATCTCTCTTCAAAATTCAATCTTGCTTAAGGTCATTTCCTATACATAAGTGTAAGGAGAACTAAATAATTATTACTCCGGATTTGATGCAAAAAAAAAAGCTCCAAACAAAAGATAAAGAATGCAATATTAATACTAGAAAAGCCCAAAATAAATATAATTACATAACATAGCTAGTATGCTTAGACTGATTGTATGTCCCTAAACTGTTGCTAGTCTGTACGTAAGGTGACTGATGGGATATAATAAAGTAGTGGTGGAGTTAGTGGGTAGAGGTAATGATCAGTTTTACTGCTTGGGGAAAGTAACTGTTTTTGAGTTTGGTAGTCCTGGTATGGATGCTATGTAATCTCCTCCCTGATAGGAATGGGACAAACAGTTCATAAGCAGGCTGTGTGGGCTCCTTCATGATGTTCCTGGCCCTTTTTCCAGCATCTTTCTGTATATATGTCCTTGATGGTGGGTAGGCTGATACCAGCGATGTGTTGGGCTGTTTTGATCACGAATTTGTAGAGCCTTCTTGTCTGATGCAGTGCAGTTCCTGTACTTTGTTGGGATGCTCTCTACTGTGCATCTGCAAAGTGATACGAGTACAGATGTGCAAAGTCCAACTCTCGTCAGCCTCCTCAGAAATTGGAGGCGTTGGTGAACTTTCTTGACTGGGTAGGATGTGTTCTGGGACCATGAGAAGTTGTGTGTGATGTGCGCTCCCAGGAGTTTGAAACTGCATGATGTTTCCACTGTGTTGCCAATGTAAAGATGGGTTCTCCTGAAGTTAATAACCAGCTCCTTTGATGTGTTTACATTGAGGAAGAGGTTATTTGCCTGGCACCAGGCTTCAAGCTTTTCCGTCTCTTCTCTGTAGAACATCTTATCGTTGGTGACGAGCCCTACTGCTGTCACGTCATCAGTGAATTTGACAAGGTGATAACTTGGGTTTTCGGCCATGCTGTCATGTGAGAGTAAAGTGTATAGCAGTGGGCTCAGCACACAGCCCTGGGGGTCACTCATATTGACAATGATGAAGAGCAAGAAACAGTTGTGCATCATGACTATCTGGGATCGGTTGTTGGGAAGTCCAACACTCAGTCCCACAGTGGCGTGTTTAGACTGAGGAGCAGCAGTTGGCTCACCAAGGTCAGTGGGACAATAATATTGAATGCTGAACTGAAATCCAGAAACAGCATTCTGACATAAATGTCCTTGTTTTCTAGGTGTGTCAGGGCCAGGTGAGTGACAGATGCTATGGTGTCTTTCAAGAGCGGTTCTGTCGGTAACTGTCCAGTGAGGCATGAATGGAGTTTTAGATTTGTGTCATTACCAGTTATTCACAGCACTTGTTCCCACTTTGCTCTTCATTCTCTCCTTTGTCAGTTAGATTGTGCAGCTAAGTAAACCCTAATGACAAACAAGAGAAAATCTTGAAACTCCAAGATCTCCAAAAATCTTGCTTGAAATCAAAGTAATACACACAAATTGTGGAAGAATTTCGCAGGCCAGGCAGCATCTATGGAAAAGAGTAAACAGTTGAGATTTTGGCCAAGACTCTTCATTAGGTGCTGCCTAGCCTGCTGTATAAACGCTAATGATATGGTTTCATATAGTCCAAAACAGAAGGGTTTCTGAAGATAATGGAAATCCAGAACAAGAAACGCAAAAGGCTGGAGGAACTCAGACGGTCAGGCAGCCTGAAGAAACAGTCAACATTTGGGGCTGAGACCCTTCTTCAGGACTGGAAAAGAAGAGGGAAGATGCCAGAATAAAAAAGTGGGGGGGAGGGTGGAGAATAGCTAGAAGGTGATAGGCAAAGCCAGGTGGGGAGGAAAGGTAAAAGGTTGGAGGGGAAAGAATCTGATAGGAGAGACGAGTGGATCACAGGAGAAAGGGAAGGAGGAGAGGACCCAGGGGAAGGTGATAGTCAGGTGAGAAGAGGTAAGAGGACAGATTGGAGAATAGAAGAAGAGTGGTCACATAACTAGGGCATATGATATGCACCAGCAGCTGTTACGTCCATCCACCACCCGCTCCCATGGCTTCATGTGACTCTGATCAGTGGGTGCTACACCTTGTCCAAGGGTGACCTGCAGGCTAGTAGTGAGAAGGAGAGCCTTACACCTCCTTTGGTAGACATATATCTACATCCCAGATGCACCAGTTTACTTTGCTTCAGTGTACATTTCTTGTGAAGAATGACACAGTCACAGAGCATCTTTGCCTGAGTATGCCAAATGGACAGTATGTTGTTCTACCAGTAAGAAATAGAGTAGTGATGCTTGTTGCTGATTGTACAGTTTAGTGCCATTCAGAACTCCGTGGTAAATGAAGTAAGACCTAGACAATACTCAAGCATGGACCGAGAAGAGAAGCAGCAATTACATTAGCACAAAAAAGGAAGGTACCCTTGGCATTTATCTGCACTGTCATGTCAAAGAGCCCCTTCATCATTATCCTTGGAGTTACATTTGACCAGAAGTTCAAATGGACCAGCCTGGTTACAAGAGCAGATCAGCGGCTGGATGTCCTGAACCACTCTGATGTAAATATTGCACCATGCCATAGTGGAGTCCTGATGAAGGGTCCCAAACCAGAGTATCGATGGTTCATTTCCATCCATAGCTGCTGCTTGACCCATCCACTTCCTCTGGCATTTTCTATGATGCTCCAGATTTCCAGTACGTGCCTGTAGCCTTTCTCCAGTCTCCATGTCTTCTACTTGGCACATAGCTCTGTGAAAGCTTGTGAAGAGAGAGGAGTTGTATTGTAGAGGCTCATTTTGGTTCATTTTAAATCAGAGAATGTATATAGTGTACAGCCTGAAATTCGTACTCTTCATGGACATTCTCTTTTATTGCTGCCGCAAAGACAACAAATGTCACAACGTGTGCCGATGGTATTAAATCTGATTCTATTTCTGAATTGTGACATGTCATATATTGCTTTTTGGACAACCTATCCCTCAATAAAGAAGCAGGTCATTGACATCAGGAAGGAGAGGGGGAGCGGTATACATGCTCCTGTCGACAACAACAGAATTGAGGTTGAGAGGGTTGAGAGCTTTAGGGTCCTAGCTATGAACATCATCGATAACCTGTTCTGATCCAACCACATTGATGTCACAGCCAAGAAATCTCACCATCACTTCTACTTCCTCAGACAGCTAAAGAAATTTGGCATGTCCTCATCAACCCTGCCAGTTTCTGTCAATGCACCGTAGAAAACCTCCTATCCAGATGCACTATGGTTTGGTATGGCAACTTCGAGAAACCGCAGGGATGTCAATGTTGGCCCAGATCAGAGGTGACGCAATCGTCAATTGCTTCTGATCTGGGCCAACGTTTATGTGCCAGGCAGCACCTAATTAATTAGCTTGTTTATTTCCGCTTTTTTCTTAAAGTTGTGCTGGGTGCATCCTGGCTACCGCTGCACCACTGCATTCTTCGCGGCAATGTATCGGTCCATGGCCCGGAGGTTGGGGACCACTGGAATAGAATGAACTGTTGACATCGCAGTCTATCTCAATTATGATCTTGCACTTTCTTGTTTACCTGTATTGCACTTTCTCTGTAGCTGTTACACTTTATTTTGCATCCTGTTATTGTTTTACCTTGTTCTACCTCAATGCACTGTGTAATGTTCTGATCTGTACGAACAATACGCGGGACAAGCTTTTCACTGTATCTCAGAATACGTGATAATAATAAACCAATTCCAATTCCAATTCTAAATGCTCAGAATAATGGGAGCTCAATAAAGAATGCCTTGTAGAAACCAATAGTCAGTTTCATTATGATGTTGCAGAGAAAACTCTGACAATACCAGTACAAGGAGGAGGAGGACCATGGACAGATGGTCCAGTGGTTTTTGCAGACCCAGGCAACTCCTTCCAGTTCATCCATGAAAGAGCTTATTCTTCTCTTAAGCCTTTTCTCTCTTTTCAAGGTGGTTGATCTTCTGTCAGAGTCCGTGATCTACAATTCAAACAATGGTTCTTCGCAAAAAGTTTTCAAACCGGCTAAGATGCCTCAGACTTTTGCACAGTACTGTGGTAACTTTATGTATTGCACTGTACTGCTGCTGCTGCAAAAAAAACCACAAACGTCATGGCATATGTGACTGATGATAAACCAAGGTCTGATATGGGTCTCCATTGTGGACTGAGAGTGGGAAGGGGGCAGTGAGAGGGGAATCGTGGTTGGGAAAAGGGGAAGGGAGAGAGGAGGGAGCAGGAAGGACCAGAAGGACATTCTGTAATGCTCAATAAACCATTTGTTTGGAATCAAATGACCTTGCCTGTTGTCTCAGGGCTGGGTGCGTCTCCACCTAAGCCTGGTGCTCCTTCTCTGCCACCTGTCCCACACCCCTGCTACAGTGCTCCATCCTCACCATTACCAACATCCTTTGTTTCCACCAGATTTACAAATTTGCTCTCTGCTCCTCATTGACAAATACAGTACTGTGCAAATGCCTTAGGTACCCTAGCTATATATATGTGTCTAAGACCTTTGCATAGTACCATATCTGATTAATCCAAAATCCAGACGACATGTAAACAGACAAAAGATCTTAAAAGTGTTAATGCAATATGCTACATGTCTAGACTTAGAGAAGTGTTATTTCAATTGACATTTAGCACCATTAACCATCAAAAATTTAATTTCATATCTAACAGCGTCTACCTCAAGTGCTGGGCAAATCCACTGCCAATAATATTCCTACAATAACTATTAGAGACCTGGGAATCTTGTGTAAAAATAATCTATCGTGAACTGTATTTTCACCACTGTCAAGCAATATAATGATCGAATTTGAAAGAAATGCACTGTGATAGACAGAAAAGGTATTTTACTTTAAAGAGAAATTACTAAAGCTGTTCACAGCACATCAGGGGGAAAAGTTAGCAAGGACCACAAAACTAGTGTTAATTCCAACTTAAATAGTCATTGGCTCCATTAGAGCAATGAGTAGATTGTTGCACTAATCCAAATATCTGTAACAGAATCCCCAGAGTTACAATTTTCTTGAATTAGAAGTAAATAGCCCCATTTATGGTTTATCCTTGTACAGACTGCATTCAGCCTGCGCCAGGATGACCTTGGCTGAACGTGATCCCGTGAGGTTAACGTGGAGGGGTACTCCAAGTGAATATACCAAAAAGGTATTGAATAACCTGTCCAACTGAATTTCATTTTCCGTCAGCAACTGGCAAGATATTACTGTTAGGCACTTATACCTGCTTGATACAAATCTCTTTCGTAGTCCCTGGCAATACCTTGGGCAATGCATTTTGTATGAAATCTGGTCTAATTAAAGATCCCATTATAGGTTGTGCTTGACCTACTGCTGCCATCTTGTCCCCTGCAGACTTACGTTGAGTGCACATTTGCAAAACAGATAGATGGATAAAAAGCTTTTTATGTTCTCAAATCATACATTGATATCTTAACTGATTATCACCAAGATGATGATGAAGATGATGATAATGTCGACTCAGGCCTGAGAGGCCAGCGTCGGGCATTTTCATGCCTTACAAGGTGCAGATCGGAAGGCTGTGTAGGGCACCACTCCTCGCACAGACATTTCGCAGTATTTTTCTTCATTTTACGAGGTCGAGTTGTGAGCTCAACACTCAACCCGGCACGGATGGAAAGCGTACTTGGGAACGGCACGGCTGGATTCGAACCCAGGAACCTCCGTTCCGGAATCCAGCGCTGAAATCACTGCGCCACCAGCCGGCCAAATCACCAAGGGTTGACTTTTATCTCACTGTCTCAGTGGACAGTAATGTTTTCTTTACTGAATGCGGACTAATCATTATTTTTTCTCTTTAGCTAACAGAAGAGCCATCTAACAGTCTTCCCAAAGCTTAGTAAGATTCTTCTTCATGCATGGAAACCAAGGCCCATTTTTAACAAGGTTGGCAGCACGAAGAAGAGACACCTCTACATTGGTGAGAGCCATTGTAGATCAGGGGAACGCTTTGCCGAGCACCTCTATTCCAACCGCTACAAGCAGGACTTCCCGGTGGCCAAACGTTTCAACTTCAATTCCCATTCCCATTCTGACATGTCGGTCCGTGGCCTTTCTTGAGCCAAGATGAGGCCAGCCTCAGGGTGGAGGAACAACACCTTGTATTTTGTCTGGTAGCTTCCAACCTGAGGGCATGAATGTCGATTTCTCCTGCCAGTAAACACATTTCCACTCCTCCCCCTCCACTATTTCCCACTCTGACCTTTTACTACTTCTCACTCGCTTCCTACTTCCCCCGGTTCTCCCTCCACCTTCCCTTACTCCTGTGGGCAACCCACCTCTCCAGCCCCTGACCTTTCCCACCCACCTGGCTTCATCTATCACCGTCCAGCTAGCCTCCTTCCCCTCTCCCACCTTTTTATTCTGGTGTCATCCCCTTTCTTTCTGAGTCCTGAAGAAGGGTCTTGGCAGAAGCGTCGACTGCCCATTCATATCCATAGATGCTGCCTGACCTGGTGAGCTCCTCCATTTTGTATGTGTTGCTGTACATTTTATACTGTTAGCTTGAGAGAAATGTTCCCCTCCAGTAATGAACAGCTGTGCCCGTCCCTTTGCCTTACTTGATACTCTTCACCTCCAAGTACCATTTCTTCAAACTTACATGAGATCTGGAATATAGGGCATATTGTTGGCTTTTCAGGAAGAAGGCAGTCATATGTTATCTGCTCACAAACAAGAGAAAATCTGCAGATGCTGGAAATCCGTGCAACACACACAGAATGCTGGAGGAACTCAGCAGGCCAGGCAGCGTCTGGGAAGAGCACAGTTGACATTTCAGGCCGGGGCACTTCAGCAGAGCTGGAGAAAAAAAGATGAGGAGTAGCATTAAAAGGTGAGGGGAGGGGAGGGAGAAACACAAGGTGATGGGTGAAACCGGGAGGGGGAGGGGTGAAGTAAAGTGCTGGGAAGTTGATTGATGGAAGAGATACAGGGCTAGAGAAAGGGGAGTCTGACAGGAGAGGACGGAATGCCCTGGAAGAAAGAAAAGGGGCGGAGCAGCAGAGATGGGCAGGCAAGGTGAGAGAAGGAAAAGGGGATGGGGAATGGTGAAGAGGTTACCTAGACGAAATATAAGGTGTTGTTCCTCCAACCTGAGTGTGGCCTCTTCATGACAGTAGAGGAGGCCATGGATGAACATATCAGAATAGGAATGGGAAGTTGAATTAAAATGGGTGGCCACAAGGAGATCCCATTTTTTTCTGGCGATGGAGCCTAGATGCTCAGCGAAGCAGTCTCCCAATCTATGTCGGGTCTCACTGATACACAGGAGGCCACACCGGCAGCACCGGACACGGTATATGACCCCAACAGACTCATAGGTGAAGTGTCGCCTCACCTGGAAGGACTGTTTCGGTCCCTGAATGGTAGTGAGGGAGGAGGCATAGCGGCAGGTGTAACACTTGTTCTGTTTGCGAAGATAAGTGTCTGGAGGAAGATCAATGGGGAGTGACGAATGGAGAAAGGAGTTGTGTAGGGAGCGATCCCTTCAGAAAGCAGAAAGTGGGGGGGGTGGGATCCAGTTAGAGATGGCGGAATTTGCAGAGAATTATGTGCTGGACGCGGAGGCTGATGGGGTGGTAGGCGAGGACAAGAGGAATCGTAGCCCTGGTAGGGTGGTGGGAGGATGGTGTGAGAGCAGACGTGCTTGAAATGGAAGAGATGTGGTTGGGGGCAGCATTGATGGTGGAGGAAGGGAAGCCCCTTTCTTTGAAGAAGGAGGATATCTCCTTCGTTCTGGAATGAAAAGCTCAATCTGAGAGCAGCTGCAGTGTAGTCAGAGGAACTGAGAGAAGGGAGTAAACAACAGGAATTCTGCAGATGCTGGAAATTCAAGCAACACACATCAAAGTTGCTGGTGAACGCAGCAGGCCAGGCAGCATCTGTAGGAAGACGTGCAGTCGACGTTTCAGGCCGAGACCCTTCGTCAGGACTAACTGAAGGAAGAGTGAGTAAGGGATTTGAAAGTTGGAGGGGGAGGGGGAGATCCAAAATGATAGGAAAAGACAGGAGGGGGAGCCAAGAGCTGGACAGGTGATAGGCAAAAGGGGATACGTGAGGATCATGGGACAGGAGGTCTGGGAAGAAAGATAAGGAGCGGGTGGGGGGGAACCAGAGGATGGGCAAGAGGTATATTCAGAGGGACAGAGGGAGAAAAAGGAGAGTGAGAGAAAGAATGTGTGCATAAAAATAAGTAACAGATGGGGTACGAGGGGGAGGTGGGGCCTTAGCGGAAGTTAGAGAAGTCGATGTTCATGCCATCAGGTTGGAGGCTACCCAGACGGAATATAAGGTGTTGTTCCTCCAACCTGAGTGTGGCTTCATCTTTACAGTAGAGGAGGCCGTGGATAGACATGTCAGAGTGGGAATGGGATGTGGAATTAAAATGTGTGGCCACTGGGAGATCCTGCTTTCTCTGGCGGACAGAGCGTAGATGTTCAGCAAAGCGGTCTCCCAGTCTGCGTCAGGTCTCGCCAATATATAAAAGGTCACATCGGGAGCACTGGACGCAGTATATTACCCCAGTCAACTCACAGGTGAAGTGTTGCCTCACCAGGAAGGACTGTTTGGGGCCCTGAATGGTGGTAAGGGAGGAAGTGTAAGGGCATGTGTAGCACTTGTTCCGCTTACACGGATAAGTGCCAGGAGGGAGATCAGTGGGGAGGGATGGGGGGGACAAATGGACAAGGGAGTTGCGTAGGCAGCGATCCCTGCGGAATGCAGAGGGGGGGGGAGGGAAAGATGTGCTTAGTGGTGGGATCCTGTTGGAGGTGGCGGAAGTTACGGAGAATAATATGTTGGACCCGGAGGCTGGTGGGGTGGTAGGTGAGGACCAGGGGAACCCTATTCCTAGTGGGGTGGCGGGAGGATGGAGTGAGAGCAGATGTACGTGAAATGGGGGAGATGTGCTTAAGAGCAGAGTTGATAGTGGAGGAAGGGAAGCCCCTTTCTTTAAAAAAGGAAGACATCTCCCTCATCCTAGAATGAAAAGCCTCATCCTGAGAGCAGATGCGGCGGAGACGGAGGAATTGCGAGAAGGGGATGGCGTTTTTGCAAGAGACAGGGTGAGAAGAGGAATAGTCCAGATAGCTGTGAGAGTCAGTAGGCTTATAGTAGACATCAGTGGATAAGCTGTCTCCAGAGACAGAGACAGAAAGATCTAGAAAGGGGAGAGAGGTGTCAGAAATGGACCAGGTAAACTTGAGGGCAGGGTGAAAGTTGGAGGGAAAGTTAATAAAGTCAACGAGTTCTGCATGCGTGCAGGAAGCAGTGCCAATGCAGTCGTCGATGTAGCGAAGGAAAAGTGGGGGACAGATACCGGAATAGGCACGGAACATAGATTGTTCCACAAACCCAACAAAAAGGCAGGCATAGCTAGGACCCATACGGGTGCCCATAGCTACGCCTTTAGTTTGGAGGAAGTGGGAGGAGCCAAAGGAGAAATTATTAAGAGTAAGGACTAATTCCGCTAGACGGAGCAGAGTGGTGGTAGAGGGGAACTGATTAGATCTGGAATCCAAAAAGAAGCGTAGAGCTTTGAGACCATCCTGATGGGGGATGGAAGTATATAAGGACTGGACATCCATGGTGAAAATAAAGCGGTGGGGGCCAGGGAACTTAAAATCATCGAAAAGTTTAAGAGCGTGAGAAGTGTCACGAACATAGGTCGGAAGGGATTGAACAAGGGGTGATAAAACAGTGTCGAGGTATGCAGAAATGAGTTCGGTGGGGCAGGAGCAAGCTGAGACAATAGGTCGGCCAGGACAGGCAGGTTTGTGGATCTTGGGTAGGAGGTAGAAACGGGAAGTGCGGGGTGTGGGAACTATAAGGTTGGTAGCAGTGGATGGGAGATCCCCTAAGCGGATAAAGTCGGTGATGGTGTGGGAGACAATGGCATGGTGCTCCTTAGTGGGGTCACGATCGAGGGGTAAATAAGAGGAGGTATCCGTGAGTTGTCGCTGTGCCTCGGCAAGGTAGAGGTCAGTACGCCAGACTACAAGAGCACCCCCCTTATCGGCGGGTTTAATAATAAGGTTAGGATTAGTGCAGAGGGAGTGGAGAGCAGAGCGTTCCGAAGGAGTGGGGTTGGAATGGGGACAAGGTGCGGTGAAGTCGAGACGGTTGATGTCCCGTCGGCAATTAGCGATAAAGAGATCCAGAGCGGGGTGTCCATGAAGAAGAGGAGGGTTGAAGACGGGAGAAGGGGTCATCGGTGGGGGTGGAAGAGTCCTTGCCGAAGAAGTAGGCTCGGAGACGGAGACGGCGGAAGAAAATTTCCGCATCATGGCGAACACGGAACCCGCTGAGGTGTGGGCGAGGGGGACAAACGTGAGGCCCTTACTGAGAACAGAGCGTTCTGCATCCGACAGTTGAAGGTCGGAGGGGATGGTAAAGACCCTGGTAAAAAGAAGGGGGTAGCATTTTTACACGTAACAGGGCGGAAAGAGGTATAGTCCAGGTAGCTGTGAGAGTCAGTGGATTTATAACAGACATCAGTAGATAGACTGTCTCCAGAGACAGACAGAGAGATCGAGAAAGGGGAGTGAGGTGTCAGAAATGGACCAGGTACATTTGAGGGCATGGTGGTAAAGTTGATGAAGTCGATGAGCTATGCATGGGTGCAGGAAGCAGCACCAATGCAGTCATCAATGTAGCGTAGGAAAAGTGGGGGACGGACACCAGTGTAGGCTTGGAACATCATCTGTTCCATGTAGCCAACAAGCAGCCTTTGAATGTCTTCTGGGTTCCAAAATTTGTAAAGAAGATTTGTTGAATTGCCTGTAAGTCACTAGAACAGAAACCAGGGAGTCTTTCTGTTCTGAACTGAAGAGCTAAGCGGGTTTCTCCCATCACTGACACCATTCCGATTTTCTTTTAATCAAGAAATTAATGATGAAAGTGCTACAATCCATACAGTGCATAAACTAATCAGGAGTAACACTGGAGCACTGGTAAACTTTTAACTCTATTCATCGAATTGTCTGGGAAAACTATTTTGGAGCCAGACAGTAATTATCATTGATTGCAAAGCAGCAACATTGTTCATCCTGGAGCCAAGGTATTTTGGTTAATTTGAGCAATCATTCTCTTTGTGGTCTGTTTATTAGGAGAGGATATGAAAGATGTGACACCAAAAGCCTTGTACATTTATTTTTTCTCTTTCAATTACTGACGGGTCTCTTCATTTTCTCTCATTTGCTTATTGTCATTTATGATCTAGAATTGTGCAAATGAACCAATCAGAACTCAGGATATGTTATTGCCATGAGGGTACAGGTTTTAGAATGGACAATTAGAAAAGTGAATAGTTCTGCAGCATGCTTTTACTTCGTTTGGTCTCAGGCAAGGTCACCAAGTCTAACCTCGGCCCTCTGTAAAAACTGCATTATTCATTCAGAACACTTTATCAATAAGCACCACTAAGATAATAAAAAAAATTCTCAAGGACCTTCAGTTGACCATTTTCAATAAAATCATGACCAAAATATATATTTGTGGTATTGGGACATTTGGCAGATGAAGGTGTAAAAATTAAATTCAAGAATAATCAAGAAGGTGGAATTGGAGTAGTGTAGATATTTTGAAGGTATATCGGGCTTTGGAGGATTATAGAGAGCGGGATAGGGGAT
This sequence comes from Mobula birostris, assembly GCF_030028105.1. Lineage (NCBI taxonomy): Eukaryota > Metazoa > Chordata > Chondrichthyes > Myliobatiformes > Myliobatidae > Mobula > Mobula birostris. The sequence continues at coordinate 33,113,317 of NC_092392.1, read as the reverse complement.
GGCAAGAAGGATTTGAAAACAAGTATATACATTTTAACATCAATTACAGGGGGATCTTGTGGTTCAAGTCGAGATATACAGAGGGATCCGGCTCTCTGTCTTCAGAAGTTATCAAATTATCTGTGTCAATTAATTTGTTCCAGGAGGGATGTTTGTGTCATTGATGTCATTGTAACTATTGAAATTGTATTGAATCACCTGCTGATACCTTTGATCTTAATGGTATAAAATGTAAAATACTTTTGGGTTTGTGAGACTCTACCAATACTGTCTCCATAAGAATGCCCACTTGTGCTGAATAAAGACTTCTACATCAACAGCTTCAGTGTCTCCAGTGACTTCGATCACAGTCACAACATCTGGGAGCTTGTCTTGGTTACCTTTGTGACCTACTGTGTGGCCAGCAATGTAAGTAATCTAAGGGGATAAATATTATTAAGAGTAGCATCCAAGCTTAGATCTGTTCAGATCAGCAACCACAGGATCACAAAGTATCAAAGAACACAGCGGATAGCTGAACTGGTAGATGTAAGTGTATACTCGTGTAAAGGACCAGCTATCAGACAGCTTTTGATAGTTTACTGATACAGGGCCACCAGTTGCGAAAGGCAGTTACTGACCATTCGGGACGCCAGAGGGGTGCATGTACACTCATTTGGGGGGACTGTATGGTAGCATACTTGTTTGTGTGTTCTAAAAATAAGTTTGAAACTTTGGAGTAACAGCCAGTTATATAAAAAAGAATACACAAGGAGTTATGTGTTCAGTGGCACAGAAACAGAAGATTATACAGTACATATTCTGTGGTTTATTTATGTATTGATTAATATTTATCCATTCTTTCTATTTTGCTTAATATGGGAATTAGTTTGGAGATATTTGAGGGAGAGATTATACACGGATAGATCTGTTGGGGTGGTGCATATTGAGGTCGGACAACAGCACATCGAGAATCTTGATGGCCGCAGCCAGCTCTTGACCCTGATTACCACCATTCACAAACACTTCACCCGCAGGGAGTAGCAGAACATTTTGTCTGAGCTGCCTTCACTTGAAATCGCTGGTGGAAATTCAGAATTCTCGCATAAGCCCGAGGAAATGGTTGAAATTCACCAGATACACCCAAAAGACATACACGTGTTGGGGAAAGCAAAATGCCTGAGGAACATGTGGGACAGTGTGACCCAGGGAGTGTGGGATGGTACATGGGCATCTAGTAGGAATGTCAGCAATGAGAAGATACATCACTGCTTTAAGAGGGAAGTGAGGCAGCGACTGGGCAATAATTGGGGAATGATAATGTCAGCGGTTCAGAGAGCTGATGAGCTGCCATAGATCATGCAGAGCATGAATATCAGCATATGAGAAGTCTTCAAGTTTTGGACAATCCAAGGAGAGATTATCCAGTTTTCCTGAAAATGATGAAGGAAGGCCTGAGCTCAACCCAGCAGGATGTTTCAGATTTCTGACAGCAGTGAGATTGACCTACTCCACAATAGTATCGTGGGCTGGGGAGAGAAACCAGAGAAGGGGGAAGAAAAGTCATAAAGTGGCTGTAGTGGATGTAGCTCTTGCAAAGACACAGAGAACTTGATTTGTGTACCGGCAACCAGGATGCCTAGCAAGCGAGCACCAGAAAAGATGTAAAAGCTTTAAGATCACACACAAAATGCTTGAGGAACTCAGCAAGTCAGGCAGTAGCTATGGAAATGAATAAATAGTCAGCATTTCAGGCCAAGTTCCTTCATCAGGACTGAAAAGGAAGGGGGGAGGCACTAGAATAAAAATTGGGCGATGGAGGACAAGCTCGAATAGGTGAAGCCAGGTGTTAGGAAAGATAAACGGCTTGGCAAGAATGAAGCTGATAGGATAGGAGAGTGGACCACAGAACGAAGGGAAGAGGAGTGGTGATAGGCAGGTGAGAAGAGATCAGAGGACAGAGTGAGGAACAGAAATAAAGGGAAAAGGAGGGAATTTTTTTTAAACTGGAATGAGAAATTGATATTCATGCCATCAGGTTGGAGGTTACCCAGATGGAATATAAGCTGTTGCTCCTGAGGGCGGCCTCATCATGGCACGAAAGGAGGTGATGGACTGACATATCAGAACGGGAATGGGAATGGGAATTAAGACGTCTGGGCACCGCTTTTCGTCGATGGAGTGGACCTGCTCTATGAGCCAGTCCCCAGTTTACAACGGGTCTCACAAATAAGGAGCAGGCTGCATCAGGAGCATAGGACACAATAGACGACCCCAGCAGATTCACAGGAGAAGTGTTGCCTCACCTGAAGGGACTGCTTGAAGCCCTGAATGGAGGTGAGGGAGGAAGGGAATGGGCAGGTGTTACACCTGCCGCTTGCCGGGATATTTACTGGGAGAGAGATTAGTGGCGAGGGACAAATGGACAAGGGAATCACAGAGGAAGTGATCCCTGTGGAAAGTAGAGCGAGGAGGAGGTAAAGATACGTTTCATGGTAGGATCCCTTTGGAAGGGTAAAGATGATATAGAAACATAGAAACATAGAAAACCTACAGCACAATACAGATCCTTCAGCCCACAATGCTGTGCCAAACATGTACTTACTTTAGAAATTACCTAGCTTTTATTTTCCTAAGCTACATGTAGCTATCCAGCAGTCTTTTAAAAGACCCTGTCGTATCCGCCTCCACCACCGCCGCCGGCAGCCCATTCCACGCACTCACCACTCTCTGTGTAAAAAACTTACCCCTGACATCTCCTCTGTACCTACTTCCAATCACCTTAAAACTATGCCCTCTCATGTTAGCTATTTCAGCCCTGGGAAAAAGCCTCTGACTATCCACACTATCAATGCCTCTCATCATCTTAGACACATACAGCTGTGTTACAGCTGTGGCCTATCACACTATCATTGGAGGCAATGTCCTGAAAAGAGAGAAAGGGTGAAAGTCACCCTCAAGACAGGCGGAAAGGACAGCAGTGGTTTCTCTGGCCTACCAGATCATAGAGCTATTGAGGTCAACATCCAAGTCAGACCATCACCTTATGGCAGCCTTCAGTGACAATACCAGTCTCCCATGGATATATACAAGAGGTTTCTAAGGGGGCCAGCAATGTGACATATTAGTGGACACAGGGTCGTCAGTATTGATAAGTGATCAACCCTCACCCATGACTGGAGAGTTGATTTACATTGCCAGTGAAGGAGATGAAACAACGAGGACAGAGCGACGTGAGCCTCAAGTAATTGAGATTGATGGTGTGCAGCTTCCTGCAAATTTCTGGCTGTACATGAACAATGAGAGTGCAGTCCTGGGGATAGACACATGTATCATAGACTCAGATATGGTACAAATAACATGGACAAAGCAGGAACAGGGAATATGTGTGAACCCCAGAGCAGAAAATATCAAAGTTCAAAGTTCAAAGCTCAAAGCAAATTTATTGTCAAAGTACTTATATGTCACCAAATAAATCCTGAGATTCATTTTCTTGCAGGCATTCACAGTAAGTACAAGAAACACAATCGAATCAGTGAAAGGCCACATGCAAGATGGACAGACAACTAATGAACAAAAGACAGCAAACAATGCAATACAAAAGAAAGAAAAAAACAGAAATAATATTAATAATAAATAAATAATCAATAAATATCGAGAACATGAGATAAAGAGTCCTTGTGATTCACAGAGAGACAGGAGCCCCAAAGCAGCAATAGGACACAGGACAATGTGCACGAATCAAGAGTAGAGGCCACACACAGACAAAAAGTTTTAGAAGAAGAGCGACTGCCTGCAGAGGTAGCAGCATTTAAAGTAAGGATCATCAGAAAGGGGAGAATAAGGAACAGAAAAGGAATGAGTGGGCAGTTCAGATGGCAAAGAGAGAAGAGGAGCACGTGTCAACAGAAAATGAAAGTGTGGTGGCAGAAGCTACTGGAGCCAATTTAGTAAGATTTTTGGAGATGTGAATCACCATTGTAGCTAAATTAACACTTCGAGGGACTGAGCAAACGAACAGCAACATATTGCTGATCAGAGAGAGCCTGAGGGAGAGACAATAGTCCTCTCACAGCCGGGCAACCAAGTCATTGCATGGGAGCTGCCTGCAGAGGCGGAGTTTGCTCCCAGGTGGGTAGGTGGTGCATCTGACAAATGACACTTGTATTTGTGTATAGACCCAGTGAGGCTGCCAGCGGAAACGCTAGACTCAGGTTAAACTGTATCACTCACCTTGTCGCCCTCACAGACAGAACAAGGGATCAAGTCCATCCATTAACAGTGTCATTGTAGAGAATGTAAGCGATGAACACCAGTCTGCTACTTCATATCTGACCACACCTGGTGGATGGAAACGCGAATGCAGAAACACAAGAGAGAGTGCGTCAGCAAACCATGAATAAAGTTTGACGGTATTGGTACTTTAAAAGGAAGGCTGCTTCTTGGAGGTAGCTGATTAGTTACATCGATTTGAGTAGAAAGGTAACCAGGAACTAGATGGGAAGGGTTCCGAGCTACAGCAGAGATATTGAGTTCCACAAACTCGATGGTAGGGCAGACCAAGAAGGAAGAGAAATTGCGCTGAGCATCCGAAGGCAGTCTGGAATGGGAGCGGACACCAAAGAGCTATTAGTGGTCAGGCTAGCGATCGAAAGGTCATATCAGGAAGAGGTGTCTCCAGGGTGAGGTCCTTTCAGCCATTCAAAATAGAGACCACCCCAAACCCTCCAGTAGATCAGCCCAAGGGACTGAGAGACCTGTTGTCAGATTATTCTGTCATGGCATGAAATGTGAACTGTTGCTTGTGAACCTGATAAAAATTTCCCTTGTTGGTGCCCCTGCGCACAGAGTAACTACTGATAGCCAGTACTGAGCTTTAGCTTTCAGAAGTTGAAGGGGCAAAGATAAGGATATGATTAAACTGCAATGGGCCGGCAGGGAAGGAGGCTCGATGCTCATGAATGACAAAGGTGTATTTTAAAACTGGTAGAAATCAAGAAGGCAAGCAAGTCCAAGAAGAGGATGTGATCACATTTCTGGACTGTTTTATTGTCATCTCTGCTTAAATCAATTAGGGAGGATAGTGTAGATTAGAGGTTCCCAACCTAGGGTCCACAGACCCCTTGGTTAATGGTAAGGTTCCATGGCATTAAAAAAAGGTTGGGAACTCCTGGTGTCCTGGTGTTGATTCACATCGGGATACGATAAGTTAGCAATTATGGAAGAGATCTGAAATGAAGGGCAGTTTTGCGGCTTTACTTAATTAGATCCTTCTTTAAGTTTGGCCTTCCTGGGACAGATTTTTGTCCATAGGACAAGAGGATGGTATGATAGAGAATATTCTGGAGTTATCTGAATATAACATATTAATTCAAACAAGAGCCAGTCTTCAGTACTTAAAATGGCTTATAAATTGCAAGCAGCAAATTAAAAAGACCATAAGACCATAAGACATAGGAACAGAATTAGGCTATCTGGTCCATCAAGTGTTATCCTCTTTTTCTATCTCCTCCTCAACCCCAGTTCCTGGCTTTCTCCCGTACCCTTTGATGTCATGTCCAATCAAGAACCTATCAATCTCTGCCTTAAATACACCCAACGACCTGACCTCCACAGCTGCATGTGGCAACAAATTCCACAAATTCACCATCCTTTGGCTAAAGAAATTTCTCTGCATCTCTGTTTTGAAAGGGTGCCCCTCTAACCTGAGGCTGTGCCCTCTTGTCTGAGACTCTCTCACCATGGGAAACATCCTTTCCACATTTACTCTGTCTAGGCCTTTCAACATTCAAAAAGTTTCAATGAGATCCCCCCTCATCCTTCTGAATTCCAATGAGTACCGACCCAGAGCCATCAAACGTTCCTCGCATGTTAACAACTTCATTCCTGGAATCATCCTTGCATGCCTTTGCACTGTCTGTGAAGCACAGACTGGCCCACAGACCAAGAGATACTGTTTGCAAAATGGTGACCATGAGACATTCATATATGCTTCAGCCAAATGTTAAGACAGTGGGGTTGTGTTAATTGACCAGCATCAAACCAGGCAACATGGCTAAGTTATTTGCACCATTGTGACTTGAGTTCAAGCCGGCAGACCAGAATGATGTTGTCGCTTGGCATATCAAACATGGTCACAGGTATAGTTGAAATCAATTGCTGATCTACTGTGAACTCAAAGAGCGAGCTCACACAGTCATTTTGGGTGTCTGGCTCTCTATCTTCAGAAGTTATCAAAATATCTATGTCAATTAATTTGCCCAGGCAGGGGCATTTGGACATTCAGATTTGTATCCCACTGTCGATATGTAATTCAAAGGAAACATTGTCAACCCAAAATAATGAAGCAAACAATATCTTTGTAGCTATTGAAACTTTATTGAGTCACCTGCTGATACCTTTGATCTTACGGGTATAAAATATGCCATATTTTTGGTTTTGTGAGGCTCTACTATGAGTGTCTCCATAAGAATATCTGCTTGTGTTGTATAAAGAATTCTATAAAACCAGGTTCAGTGCCTCGCTGGTGATTTTGATCACAGTCACCACGTCGTCAACCATCTCAGAATCACATAAATAAAACAGAAGACATCTGCTATCCTAAATGATTACCTCAGAAGAAGGATGAGAATTGGTGCAGGTTCCACCAGAGCCTTGATAGTAAAGCTCTTGGTTAGTTCTGCTTGGCCCCTCCTATGCTCACATCCCATCATCACTTCATCAAACCTTTGTAACCTTCTCCAAACAGACAATAATCAGAGAGCCCTGACTTATTTCAGCAACAGGTCTATTGCATATTTCTATTTTCCTCCATCACAAGTCTTAGCCATCTAAGCCTCAAATTCTTGAATTTCCTCCCCAAGTTTCCCTATCTGTCACTTTTCTAATTAGAGATGCTCCTTCAGCCATTCCTGATCATTTACCTAAACCTCTCCTCCTTTGGCTTTGCATCAACTTTTGCCTATCAACAAATCTACTAAAAAACATTATGATGTTTGCTAGGGCACATTATGGACTTAGGGTGTAGAGCAAAACATTAAATCCAGCAGGCTAACTTCAGCCACCGATCTTCGATCTGAAAATGAACTGTAGATTAAATATAAAATGCAGCTCTGGACAATGGGTTCCTGAGAGCCGTTAATCGCAGTTAATTGGAAGACCAGCCAATGCTGATTTAACATTTATTTGGGATTCTGTAGGGTGGGTGCGAAAAAGGAGGTGTGAAATTCATACGTAATTCAAAGGAACCATTGTGGATACGCTGTAAATACAGAATTGTCCTTTGATCTTTAACATATAAAATGTCATGTAATGTTGGGTTGGTCAGGTCTCTTCCTCTGAAAGGATCTCAACATAATGCCTGCTGTGTCTCATTTTGTCGAATAAAAGACTACTTCATATCTACCAGTTACTTCTCTCCGGTGACTTTATTCATCCAGCAACAGTTTGACTGTATTAAAGACACCACACAACAAGTTGTTGTTTCAGTCAATCTTTGCTGCTGGGACTGCTAGTCATTGCAACTCCGTGAATTTATTCGAGGTCTGATGGAAATGTGGTACACTGATGTGATTATTTTACAGTGTGAGGCCTCAAAACAGGTGGAAAGAAAGCTTGAAGATCAAAAGCTTCTTTTAGAACAACTGCCTAATTATGAGAATACCAAAACTCAAACCACTCCCTCAGTCATCAGCTGAAAATCTGGTCTCACATGAATCTAAAAAAGCTTTTCCAACTTTGAGTGCATTTCGTTCTGTTCAAAACATGCAACAAAGCTTATCTTGTCTCTTTATCAGAAGCAGGAATCAAGCTGAACACTGAACAAAATGCTAAATGAATACTTATCGAAAATCATATCAGCAAGATGTCACTCTCCAGGGACACTGACCAGCTACAGTGATGGACTGCATGTCTTTCACATTTTTTAAATGCATCTTCTAATGATTACAAAGAAAGTAGCCACCAATTTGCCTGCAACTCTTGCTGCAATGGGATGTGAAAGTCTGTACATCACATTCTGGCAGATGCTCTTTCAACCCCCTGAGGGAATCTAAGATATACAATGAATGTTAATTTTTTCCCATGTTTGCTCAGTGATAAAGGGTGACAATCATTTCTTCTTGTTACAGGATTGTTATTCACGGATAATTATTCTGTCTCTGAACGTTGTAACATGATCCATAGCCTTGTTCTATTCATTTTATTAATTAGACACTATATAGATGCAGCTGAAAGGATTATCTGTTTGATTATCAGTCTGATATATACATTACTGTGCAAAAGTCTTAGGCACATATATATAGCTAGTGTGCCTAAGAATTTTGCACAGTACTGTATTTGTCAACATGGAGTGGAAGTACTGAGAAGGAGTGCCAGGGGCTGGGGGTGGCAGGGGTACAGACACACCCACGCCTGAGACACCAGGCAAGGTCATTTGATTCCAAACAATTGGTTTATTGATCATTACAGAATGTCTCTCTGATGCTCCCCTCTACCTTCCCTTTCCCCAACCATGATTCCCCTCTCTCTGCTGCCTTCCCATTCCCTGTCCACAATAGAGACCCATATCAGTATCAGGTTTATCATGTGTCACTCATAATAATGTTTGGGTGTTTTTGATTTGCTTTTTAGCTCATTTGTCACAACATTGTGGGCCAAATGGCCTGTGCTGTGCTGTACTCTTCTATGTTCTATGTTCGGGGGCTCACCACAGGGCTAACAACGCTGACTGGGAAAACAAAATTGTTACGGAAACAGCAATGAAGAATCTTTCTACATCTGTGCACGATGGTATTCCTGAGTCTCCACCTGGGACTTGCATGACTGACAGTAATGAAAACCAAGAGGAAGCTACTGACACGATTCTGTGGAATTCTTTGCCACAGGCAGCTGTGGAGGCCAAGTCTTTTTGTATACTTAAGGCGGAGGTTGATAGACTCTCGATTGATTAGGGCATGAAGGGATGTGGGGAAAAGGCAGGAAATTGGAGCTGAGAGCAAAATTAGTCATGATGAAATGGTGGAGCAGAACTCGATGGGACAAATGGCCTAATTATGCTCCTATATCTTACAGTCTTAAGGTCTTATCATGAAAGAAGTCTTGAACCATTGCCAAAGATGGAGGACCTTCATTGCTGTCCTAAATGCCAGCGGCATGACAGGCAGTAAGTAAGTAGCAAGTATTGAAGCACCAAAACAATGATTTACTACTTCAATGCCCTGTGATCTCTGTCTCAGAGGCTGATGTTAGTCTTTCTTTAAAGAGAGTGAACCTTCGCAAGTTGGAAAGTCCAGATGGTGTACCCGGTAAGGCTCTGAAAACCTGTGCCAACCAACTGGTGGGAGTATTCAGGGACATTTTCAACCTCTCACTGCTATGGGCAGAAGTTCCCACTTGCTTCAAAAAGCAACAATTATACCAGTGCCAAAGAAGAATAATGTGAGTTGCCTTAATGACTATAGCCTGGTAACACTCACATCTACAGTGATGAAATGCTTTGATAGGTTGGTCATGACTAGACTGAACTCCTGCCTCAGCAAGGACCTGGACACATTGCAATTTGCCTATTGTCGCAATAGGACAATGGCAGATGCAATCTCAATGGCTCTCCACACGGCTTAGACCACCTGGACAACACAAACGTCTATGTCAGGATGCTGTTCATCAAGATTTAATACCATCATTCCCACAATCCTGATTAAGAAGTTGTAGAACCTCAGTCTCTGTACCTCTCTCTGCAATTGGACCCTTGACTTCCTAACTGGAAAACTACAATCTGTGTGGATTGGTGAGAACACATCCTCCTCGCTGACGATCAACAGTGCTGCACCTCAGTCGTGTGTGCTTAGCCCACTGCTCTGCTCTCTATATACCCATGACACTGTGACTAGACTTAGCTCAAATGCCATCTTTAAATTTGCTGATGATACAACCATTGTTGCTAGAATCTCAGGTGGTGATGAGAGGACATACAGGAGTGAGATATGCCAAACAGTGGAGTGGTGCCACAGCAACGACCTGGCACTCAACGTTAGTAAGACGGAAGAGCTGATTGTGAACTTGTGGAAGGGTAAGATGAAGGAACACATACAGATCCTCATAGAGGGATCAGAAGTGGAGAGAGTGAGCCGTTTTAAGTTCCTGGGGTCAAGATCTCTGAGGATCTAACCTGGTCCCAACATATTGATGTAGTAAAGAAGGCAAGACAGTGGCTATACTTTCTTAGGAGTTTGAATAAATTTGGTATGTCAGCAAATACACTCAAAAACTTCTATAGTTGTACCATGGAGAGCATTCTGACAGGCTGCATCATGGTCTAGTATGGGGAAAGCGGGCTACTGCACAGGATCGAAAGAAGCTGCAGAGGGTAGTAAATTTAGTCAGCTCCATCTTGGGTACTAGCCTACAAAGTACCCAGGAGATCTTCAAGGAATGGTGTCTCAGAAAGGACCTCCAGCACCCAGGGCATGCCTTTTCTCAATGTTACCATCAGGTAGGAGATACAGAAGCCTGAAGGCACACACTCAGCGATTCAGGAACAGCTTCTTCCCCTCTGCCATCCAATGGACATTGAACCTTTGGACACTACCTCACTTATTTTTAATATATAGTATTTCTGTTTTTTGCACGATTTTTAATCTATTCAATATACGTATACTGTAGCAAGTATACAAAATAAGACTTGTTTTTTTATTTATTATGATTATTTTTTTCTTCTATATTATGTATTACATTGAACTTCTGCTAATAAATTAACTAATTTCACGTCACATGCCGGTGATAATAAATCTGATTCTGATTCTGATTCTGCTCCTTAATTTCTTGATTAAATGCAATGCTCTCTTTGGAATCAAGGACGATATTTGCAACCTTGGCCTCATTTAAGTATCACTATGCAGTGTGATGCTATCAAAATAATGTGACTGACTGAGGTGTTTATTTAATGTTTGCTTCCCTCCTGTTCATTGATCGAAGCCGCCAGAACTTCCAATCTCTTGTGGATGAAGATATTAAAGTCTTTTTACATTTAGAGATCTTGCTGTTGATAGTACTGAACAACCTCTCCAAGTACATACAACTGGAGTATTGATTTTAATAGATATTGCACTAATCATTGGGTACATGTTTGGGCACATTCTGGAATTAGGGTATGTAACTAATATTAACTTCAGCAGCAACCAATCTTCAGACCAGAATGAGGATTGTAGATTGAATTTAAAATGCAGCCCTGAACAATAGTTTTCCTGGAGCTGTGATCTGGAGTTGACTGAAGAGAAAAAAAGTGGGTGCAGTTACTATTGCAAGGGAGAAGGTGCTCAAAAAGCTGAAAGTCCTAAGGGTACATAAGTCACCCAGACCAGATGAACTGCACCCTAGGGTTCTGAGGTAGTGGTAGAGATTGTGGAGGCATTAGTAATGAACTTTCAAAAATCATTGGACTCTGGAATGGTCTATGGAAAAACTTACTGTCGATATTTTGGACCGAGACCCTACAGCATTTTGTGTAGGACTTTGGCATGCTGCCAGAGGACTGGAAAATTGCAAATGTTACTCCACTCTTTAAGACAGGAGGAAGGCAGGAGAAAGGAAATTATAGACCAGTTACCTGACATCAGTGGTTGGGAAGTTGGTGGAAGCAATTGTTAAGGATGAGGTTATGGAGTACTTGGTGACACAGGACAAGATAGGACAAAGTCAACATGGTTTCCTGAAGGGAAAATCTTGCCTGATGAACCTGTTGGAATTCTTTGAGGAGATTACAAGTAGGATAGATAAAGGGGGTGCATTAGATGTTGTACATTTGAACTTTCAGAAGGCCAAGGAATGAGTCTGAGGAGGCGAAAAAATGATCAGCCATGATCGAATGGCAGAGCAGACTCAATGGGCCAAATGGCTTAATTCTGCTCCTATGTGATATGGTCTTCTGGTCTTATGATCCCTGATAAGGACTAGCTCATGGACCTCTGGTTTCCTTCTCCTGAAGTCAATAATCAGTGCCTTGATCATGGAACATAAAGCATCTTTCGTAACTTTGGGATATCTGCAGCTCACCACAACTGTTAAATTGTTCTCATGAGGGAAAAGACTTGAGAAGAAGTTACTTGCTCATGAACTTAATAAATAAAACTTATTCACTGGAAAAAGAATGAGACATTTTTCAGCAGTGAAATCATTAGATGTCTAACGTTGGTAAATACAAGAAGTCTAGTATATCTTGTTTCATGAAGACTAAGGGAATTGTTACATTTGTCAGAGCCTGACTATCCTTTGTGGCAGAGATGGCACCCCATAGTGATTAGTATTTGGGCAAGCTTGAGACCACTACTCTCATAACTGCTTAAAGAACCTGTCTGCATTCTTCCTTGCACCTTATCAACTCTTTCATAACTCCCAGCTCAATCAATTAATGATTAATAAAAATCTTCAGCATTACCCAGATCTTACATCATTGGCAATGGTCCCCCCAGTAAACTCACCGACGTCAGATGGGGCCTGATGCAAATACTCATAATTGCACTTTAGCTGAATAGATAGGGCATATTTTCCACCTTAACAAGTATGCCTAATTTCTGAATTGAGTGAAAATTCAAAACGATCCAAAAATCGCACAAATATCAAATACTGCTTTCAAATCCTATTCAATTTTTCAACCCACACAAATTATCAAAGCAGGAGATCAGGGATCTACATAGACAGATACTACTATATACTAAAGTATTTAGAAATGAAATTAAAGCAATACAGACTGATTTATTCATATGAATGAGTGAAAGTTATGGTTTAATGCAACAGTATGAAAAAATTAGAATACCTGTACTTGATATATTTTTCACTTCAAGCAATATTTATTCACACAGTGTTAACAACAAGGTATAAACCATATTTTGGATTTGATTGATGATAGTCTCAACATCAGCATTAATAAGAAAGTCAGACTATGAAAGCAGCAGGTTTTTAAATTTTGCTAATGATCATGAGTAACATATTTATTGTGAAAGGCTCATTTATTTACCATGGAAAAGATGGGTGTCACTATTGGGCTCTGAATAGAGGGTTTGTATTATTTATTTATTTGTTTATTGAGATACAGTGTGGAATATGATGTTCTGGCCCTTTGAGCCATGCTACCAACAATTCCCCGATTTAATCCTAGCCTAGTCAAGAACTCTCTTCTTGTCTCAGTCTTGAAAACGTGTCTCATCTCCAACTCAGATACTCCAGCACTTGGGTCCTTACTATCCTCGCCCAGGCCTCTTGTCACATACAGATCACATACCTAAATAGTATCTACACATTAAGCACCCCAAAGTTTGGTGCCCAGTACCTTGGGTCCTGTCACAATGTATTCAGTCTGCAACTGTCCATTGTTTCTGTTGTTACATGCTCAAGGAGATCTGTTTTTTTTTGTGAGAATGCTGTAATGGTCTTTTGGAGGTGACTTGATGTGATTTTCCCGCCGTTGTGAGGTCACGTGATGACATGTGCCCCGTGACTATATAAGAGTCGACTCAGGTGATGCAGTAGGTTTTGAGTTTGTTGACTTCCAGGTAGAACGTGTTGTGCCTCCGTTTCTGTTGCGTGTTTGCTTTTGTGACGCAGTTTCATTTTTAAAACGGAAGGTGTGTTCTCTTACAAGATATTGTATTTGAGCTGGAAATTTGTGGCTGGAAGTGCCAATTTACTCAATTCTGACAATTTTGAAGGGAGAGTGAAGAATTCATCGAAATGAAGGATCGAGAGAAGTCGGCATTGTTTGGCAGTTTAATAAAGGATCGACCTTATTGAGTCTTCGTTGAAGAGAACCCGCATTGAGATAACTCTTGCAATAGCGCAATGAGTTCATGCACAAAGGCTCTCTCTCTCTCTAAAAGGAATTTAAGGTCAGTCGATTTAAACTGTTTATTTTCGACATCGGGAATCCTGTGGACAGAACCGGCAGTAAAGGTACGTCGGTGTAGAAATCTTTCTCCAGAGAAGTCTCTCCCAATTGAATGTGTAAAACTGTTGGACTTTCGAAGCTATCGCTTTAAGAACTATATCTGACTGTATCGCTTTAAGAACTGGTTCCACATTTAACACTTTAAGAACCAGAGTCGAGTGGAGTTGATGAACGGCTGCGTACCTGTTTAACCTCTGGTTAAAGGGTTCCTTTGTTTTTTTTTTCCTTATCGTTTGCACATGTTTAATAAATGTTCGGTTGTTTTCATAAAACCTGTCTCGATTAATATTCATTGCTGCCGGTTACGTAACACTGTTATCATTGGTGGCCCACGGTTGGCCTCTGGATGTGATGCACCATCAATAGCTCCAAAAGACTGGAAGTAGAGTAAATACTGAAAGGCTTTTATTAGCAGTAAAATGTGACCTCGACCATGATGAGAAACTGTTCCTGGACTGAGAGGAGGAGCAGTGACACAATCGCCTTTATTCAGGGGTCTGTGGAAGGAGCCACAGGAGCAGTCAGCAGAGGGGCGTGTTCAGACAGGTAACCCAGTTACAACATATATCTATAGTTTACCACAGGGTGATAAGGTAATCTACTGACTACATTCTGCAAACCCAAGGGCATTGGAGCACAAGCCTACAATGAGCGCTTTACTGCCTTTACAAAGTGTGATGGAGCAGAGCACCATCATACAGAATCCTTCCCCCTTTTACTGAGTGGTCATCAAGAATTGTGTTAATATGTGGCAGGCTTTGGCATAGTGAGGACTCAGAATACACCACAAGATATATTGTGTATGCTTTTTGAACACAAGGAAAGAAGGAAGCGGATGACATGCATCGGGTCTAATTTACGTTGGTGAGATTAGATTTCAATGCTAAACATTTCACCTCCAAATATCTACTGCAGACTCATGTCACAATTAGGTGGCAAAAGTTAATCCATCCTCAAAAGATTAGTTCAGAGATGCTAACTCAAAAGGTGTGAACAGATTTAAAATGCTGAATATTGAACCAGGCAAAAAGAAGTCAATAAATGGAGAACTCTTGTTTACCAATCAATATAATCTCAATAATTGCCATCAATTCCTGTAGTTTTTTTTATAATTACATTCTATCCATTGATAAATACTACTGGTATATTGGGATCTGGGTGTGGGTGACAGGTTGAAGACTAAAGGAGGTGTAAGATGTTCCTTCCTTCTGCTAGCCTGCAGATCACCCCTGGATGAGGTGTAGCACCTCACTAGTCCCCCCTCCCCCCACCCCGCACTCAGGGTCACGTGAAGCCATGGGAGCAGGTAGTGGATAGAAACCTAGAAACATAGAAAACCTATAGCGCAATACAGGCCCTTTGGCCCACAAAGCTGTGCCGAACATGTCCTTACCTTAGAAATTACCTAGGGTTACACATAGCCCTCTATTTTTCTGAGCTCCATGTACCTATCCAGGAGTCTCTTAAAAGACCTTATCGTATCCACCTCCACCACCATCGCCGGCAGCCCATTCCATACACTCACTACTCTCTGCGTAAAAAACTTACTCCTGACATCTCCTCTGTACCTATTTCCAAGCACCTTAAAACTTTGCCCTCTCATGCTGGCCATTTAAGCCCTAGGAAAAAGCATCTGACTATCCACACAATCAATGCCTCTCATCATCTTATACACCTCTATCAGGTCACCTCTCATCCTCCGTCACTCCAAGGAAAAAAGGCCAAGTTCACTCAATCTATTCTCATAAGGCATGATCCCCAATCCAGGCAACATTCTTGTAAATCTCCTCTGCACCCTTTCTATGGTTTCTACATCCTTCCTATAGTGAGACAATCAGAACTGAGAACAGTACTCCAAGTGGGGTCTGACCAGGGTCCGACCAGGGTCCTATATAGCTGCAACATTACCTCTCGGCTCCAAGGTTCAATTCCACAATAGATGAATGCCAATACACAGAATGCCTTCTTAACTACAGAGTCAACCTGCGCATCAGCTTTCAGTGTCCTATGGACTTGGATCCCAAGATCCCTCTGATCCTCCACACTGCCAAGAGTCTTACCATTAATACTATATTCTGTCATCATATTTGACCTACCAAAATGGACCATCTCACACTTATCTGGGTTGAGCTCCATCTGCCACTTCTCAGCCCAGTTTTGCATCCTATCAATGTCCCACTGTAACCTCTGACAGCCCTCCACACTATCCACAACACCCCCAACCTTTGTGTCATCAGCAAATTTACTAACCCATCCCTCCAGTTTCTCATCCGGGTAATTTATAAAAATCACGGAGTAGGGGTCCCAGAACAGATCCCTGAGACACACCACCGGTGACCGCCCTCCATGCAGAATATGACCCGTCTACAGCCACACTTTGCCTTCTGTGGGCAAGCCAGTTCAGGATCCACAAAGCAAGGTTCCCTTGGATCCCATGCCTCTTTACTTTCTCAATAAGCCTGGCATAGAGTACCTTGTCAAATGCCTTGCTGATATCCATATACACTATGTCTACTGCTCAACCTTCATCAGTGTGTTTAATCACATCCTCAAAAAATTCAATCAGGCTCGTAAGGCATGACCTGCCTTTGACAAAACTATTCTTAATCATATTATACCTCTCCAAATGTTCATAGATCCTGCCTCTCAGGATCTTCTCCATTGACTTACCAACCACTGAAGTAAAACTCACTGGTCTATAATTTCCTGGGGTATCTCTACTCCCTTTCTTGAATAAGGAAACAACATCCACAAACCTCCAATCCTCCGGAACCTCTCCTGTCCTCATTGATAGTGCAAAGATCATCACCAGAGGCTCAGCAATCTCCTCCTTCGCTTCCCACAGTAGCCTGGGGTACATTTCATCCAGTCCCGGTGACTTATCCAACTTGATGCTTTCCAAAAGCTCCAGAACATCCTCTTTCTTAATATCTACATTCTCAAGCTTTTCAGTCTGCTGTAAGTCATCTCTACAATTGCGAAGATCCTTTTCTGTAGTGAATATTGAAGCAAAGTACTCATTAATTACCTCTGCTATCTCCTCCAGTTCCATACGCACTTTTCCACTGTCACACTTGATTGGTCCTATTTTCTCACGTCTTATCCTTTTGCTCTTCACATACTTGTAGAATGCCTTGGGGTTTTTCTTAATCCTGTCCACCAAGGCCTTCCTATGTCCCCTTCTGGCTCTCCTAATTTCTTTCTTAAGCTCCTTACTGCCAGCCTTATAATCTTCTAGATCTCTATCATTACCTAGTTTTTTGAACATTTCATCAGCTCTTCTTGACTAGATTTACAACAGCCTTTGTACACCACGGTTCCTGTACCCTACCATCCTTTCCCTGTCTCATTGGAATGTACCTATGCAGAACTCCACGCAAATATCCCCTGAACATTTGCCACATTTCTTCCGTACATTTCCCTGAGAACATCTGTTTCCAATTTATGCTTCCAAGTTCCTGCCTGATAGCCTCAGAGTTCCCCTTACTCCAATTAAACGCTTCCCTAATTTGTCTGTTCCCATTCCTCTCCAATGCTATGGTAAAGGAGATTGAATTGTGATCACTATCTCCAAAAAGCTCTCCCACTGAGAGGTCTGACACCTGACCAGGTTAATTTCCCAATACCAGATCAAGTACAGCCTCTCTTCTTGTAGGCTTATCTAAATATTGTGTCAAGGAACCTTCTTGAACACAGCCAACAAACTCCACCCCATCTAAACCCCTCACTCTAGGGACATGCCAATCTATATTTGGGAAATTAACATCTCCCACCATAACAACCCTGTTATTATTACACCTTTCCAGAATCTGTCTTTCTATCTGCTCCTGGATGTCCCTGTTACTATTGGGTGGTCTATAAAAAACACCCAGTAGAGTTATTGACCCTCTTCCTGTTCCTAACTTCCACCCACAGAGACTCCATAGACAATCCCTCCATGTCTTCCTCCTTTTTTGCAGCCGTGACACTATATCTGATCAACAGGGCCACGCCCCCACCTCTTTTGCCTCCCTCCCTGTCCTCTCTGAAACTAAAGCCTGCCATTCTAAGTAACCATTCCTGCCCCTGAGCCATCCAAATCTCTGTAATGGCCACAATATCATAGCTCCAAGTACTGATCCACGCTCTAATCTCATCTGCTTTGTTCATAAATCTCCTTGCATTAAAATAGAAACATCTCAAACCACCTGTCTGAGTGCGTCCCTTCTCTATCACCTGCCTATCCTCCCTCTCACACTGTCTCCAAGCTTTCTCTATTTGTGAGCCGACCGCCTCTTCCTCTGTCTCTTCAGTTTGGTTCTCACCCCCCAGCAATCCCAGTTTAAACCCTCCCCAATAGCCATAGTAATTCTATTGGTCGTATGAGCAACTGGTACATATCACAAGCCCTAGTTATGCAACCACTGATGCCAGTCAGGCAATCTCTGAAGATGTCTGGGGTCACCTGTCTTGTAAAGATACTGCTCAGAAGAAGGCAATGATAAACCACTTCCGTAGAAAAATTTGCCAAGAACAAGACCATGATTGTTCACATTATATGACACGGCACCTAACGATGATGATGAATTTCAATGAGTAAGGCAGAGATCAACTTTGCATAGCTTCATAATATTATTATGTGCATGAACAATTCTGGAAGAATGTCAGCCACGCTAAGCTGAATCATGTCTTGACGAGTTTCCGGATATGTGGACCTTGAAGAAGGAATCACTACTATTGCAGCAAGGCATGCATTATAAAGCTTCCATGTAAAATTTGAGAAAAAAAAACACATCCAGACAGATTCAATTTCCAAATATGGAACAAAAATGTTTTGAATAATGACTGTTTCTATGTTCTTTGGATACTTAAAACATATTGTTCAATACTTATAAAAGAAAAGTATTACTTTGATTTAAAAGGAGTGAGAAACTAAATTTCAAGGAACCTGAAATTGTAGATGATGCTGACTTGGCTACTGGCTTGTGGAATTTGGTGCATTCACTAACTTCTGGGCAGGAGCAATCAGAGACTTCATTCTATTGATTAAGATATTTTAGTCATCCCATCATTTACTCAAGTGGAGGAGATCACTTCATAGTTCACTTTTCAGTCATTTTTCCAAGATCAAGTGGTCACACAAGAAATCTAAAACATTACAACAGTCACACCACTTGGAGATTCAAATCCAACATACAAAAAGAACTTTTAACAAAGTACATATATGTCACCATATACAACCCTGAGATTAATTCTTTTGCGGACATACTCAATAATCCATAATAGAATAAATGAAAGACTACACCAAATTTCCTTTTGTAACAATATTAGAAAATAGAAGAATTCAGTTTAGGGACAGGCCCTTCAAACCATATGTCTGAGCTAACCAATTATGAAATTGTAAACTAATCCTAGCTGTTACACATGGCCTGTATCCATCCGTTCCGTGCCTGTTCATGTCTGCATCTAAATGATTCTTAAATGTTGTTTTTGTATCTGTTTCCACCACCTCTCTTAGCAGAGTTTCCAGGCACCTTTCATTCTCTGTGTAAGTAAAAGACTAACCTTATAAATATCTCCTTTAAACCTCCCCCTCTCACCTTCAAACTATATTTTGTGGTATTTGGCGCTTCCAAGCTGGGACTATTTATCATATTCATTCATACCTCTCATAATCTTTCATAGGTGGCAGGATAGAGATATGTCTCTACCAAAGGAGGTGTAATGCGCTCCTTCCCTCTGCTAGCCTGCAGGTCACCCTGGGGCAAGGTACAACACCTGCTTAACCCCCCCGATCAGGGTCACATGAAGCCATGAGAGCAGGTGGTGGATGGTCATATGAGTAGCTGGTGCATAATCACAAACCCTGGTTATGTGACCACTGACACCAGGCAGACAATCTCTGAAGAGTATTGATGATGGTTGGGGTCACTCATCTTGTACAGACACTGCCCAGGACTGGCAATGTCAAACCACTTCTGTAGAAAAGTTTGCTAAGAACAATCATGGTCATGAAAATCCATGTCATAGCACAAGGTACATAACGAATGAACAAAGTCAATCCTATCATGGCTGGTCACATAGTTCACCAATCACTTTCTCTGATAATTTACTTACTCTGAACCAAACTAGTTCTTTATATAATTATGTGTATAATTATATACACATTATTTTAAATTCTATGTATGACTCGCTAGCCTATAATTTGATGAGTTCAAAAGTCAAGTGGTTTTGTTCTGTCTTTATAAAGCACTGTTAAGTCCACATCTGGAGTATTGCATAGAGTTCTGGCCACCGCACTGTAGGAAGGACGTTGAGGCTTTGGAGAGGGGTCAGAGGAGGTTTACCAGGGTACTGCCTGATTTAGAGGGTGTGTGCTATCATGAGAGGCTGGACAAACTTGGGTTGTTTCCTCTACAGCACTGGAGACTGAGGGAAGATCTGATGAAGGTTTTATAAGATTATGAAAGGCACAGATAGAGTAGAAAGGGACCATCTGTTTCCCAAGGTAGAAATATCTAATACAGAGGGCATGCATTGAAGGTAGGGGGGGGAGTAGTTTTTCACTCAGCATGGTGGATGCCTGGAATGTGCTGCCTCGTATGGTGGTAGAGGCAAATGCATCAGAGGCTTTTTAGAGACGTTTACATTGGCACATGAATATGAGGAAGATGGAGGGATATGGATGTTGTTTAGGTAGGAGAATTAGCTTTTGGAGGTTGTTTTGAATTATTCTGTAGCTGGTTCAGCACAACATTGTGGGCCGAAGGGCCTGTACCTGTACAGCATTGTTCTATATTCGATTGCCTATGTTAAAAAAAGAACAATTTTGGATATTCTCCTGTCTTTTGGGAATTTGGCTCTAACAAACAAAGATACAAAGATCGCTGTTGTGGTCCCAATAATTTTCTCTATTGCCTCTTCTTCAATGGAAGATTAGTATCTTGAGATATTGAAACTGGCCCAGCTCATCCATGCTGACCACTGTGGCCACTAAACTCTTTCCATTTTCCTTTGTTTGGTCCACATTCCTGTACATTCCTCCTATTCATGTGCTTATCCAAATATCATTGTTGTTTTTCCAGGCTACAGATTGTAATATTCCAGGAGTACTTTTTAAGCTTTTTCTTAATAGACAATAGAACAAAAATAGAAGGTGCCACGAGATTCATTAAACTACATGAAATTGGGGAGAGTTCTCCATTGGCTGGAGTGATAATGAGCATAATCGAAGATAGTTGACATTTTTACAGCTTATTATCTCTGCCCAATAAATTGTTAATGGTTCCCCAAAGTAGTTTTGCAGTCATCCAAAAGGATCAGAAACGGAAACGTCTTTTGAAATTGTAATGTTCATTTCTGGATGTCCTCATATTTGAACTGAAAAGTTGCAGCCACATCTGTGCCTCGCAAGTTCTTGGCCATGATCAGCCCCAAAAAGAACGGCAGTCTTTACCATCTTCACTTGATATTCAACTGCAATGCCATCAGAGAATCTATTGCTATCACCATACCAGGGTCACTGTTCATCAGGAATGTATTCAAAGATTCAAAGTACATTTATTATCAAAGTAGTATGCAGTATACAGCCCTGAGATTTGTCTTCCCCACAGACAGCGAAGAAACAAGGGAGCACCATGGAACCTGCTCAAAGAAAAATAACATCAAGATCACCCCCATGCACAAAAAAAAAGAATTTTGTAGATGGCAACAAAAAACAAGTGAAAAACACGGACTATAAAACACAAAAATCAAAAGCCATATTCAGTTTAGCTCAGTGTTCTTTATCTAACTAGTGACTAGAAAGCTAGAAACACATCATACATGAATTAGAGCTCACAATCTACAAACCGCATTGATCAAACCTTGCTCCAGCACCAACCTCCGACAGCATCGAGGCGAGAGAGAGAGATCAGTTGAATGCAAGGACCTTCCCTTGGGAGCAGCGAGTGAGAGGGAAAGAGAGACTGTTCCGAGCAACCCAGCAGCAGCGAATGTGAGACTAGCAGACGGTACTGAATATTCACCTGTCTCTGCACCCACGTCGATGATTTTCAATCTTCCTCGATGCTTTTATTGGCGAGATTGGTGAGAGATGGAATCAATCATGGGCTCGTGCCCCATCTCCTGCCTTCCTGGTCTCCATGTCACACACTTTACTCGCAGCCTCGTAGAACCCTCTCAGAGACAGCAAAGCGCCAGATCGCCCAATCGACCCAAAAACACACCACCAGAATGTACATAATAGGTCCAGTAGTAGCAGAACCTCATCTGAAATAAAAAAGAAGATGTAAAAGAAGCGAAAGGAGTTGCTCCGCGACCCATCTTGAATATGTCACCTTTGGCAGCATCGTTTTGCTGGTGCCATCTTCTTCCAGGATAATAGTCTGCGAGCTTAAGAATGCATCAAAGGCTGAGATATTGTAACCCACCAGCTGAGTTTTCAGAGACTTTCCACCATCAATAGTCACATCAAAAGTGTAATAGGAAATTTTCCATTAGCATTTATGAGTGCAACATGAGTACAACACTATCTTTTCAAAGCAATTAAGCATCATTATCAAATGTTTGCTTTGCCAAAGTACCCATATCCCCTGAGTGAATATAAAAGATAATCAGTCTAACATTTTCTCTACAATGCATCAAGGATAGATAAAAATTCCTTTTGAATTCTGAGATCATTGAATTTCTCTCTGACTCTTTGTTTTCAGCTGATTGGCAATCCTACATTTTATGCAGGAGTGTTTTAAATTTTAAATAATGAGAAGCATATTCTGACATCACTGACATAAACTCCCTTTACATGACCTGGAAATACGTTTGTATTACACTAGGTCATGGGTAAAGGAAATGAAAACAAATAATCACTCTTTGGTGAGGGCTGCCATTAGCTTCACATCAAACCTAATCTAATTATGTTTTTTTTTTGCCACTCATTTAGTCTTCTGAAATTAATTAAGCTTTATTTTACATATTTATGGAGCAGAGGAAAATAGAGAGGCCACAGAACCACCATGATAAAAGTAACGTAGAAATGACAAACAGATAACAAAGATGCTTGTGAAGGAGGTTGAAGTTCAGAACTGGACATTGCACCATGGTAGTACACACTTTTTGAATCAATTATACTTTCTTTCATAACAGCCGGATGGCCTTTTCCTGACCTCTAAAGAATTTATGATTTTATATATATATATATATATATATATATAGCAGACATTGTCCCAGAAGCTTGGGTTGGAATTGTTTAGAAGATTATGTGCCAAGCATTACCAACTGGGTCCAGCTTGGATAGATATCTTAGTTGGTATGGACCAGTTGGTCCATAAAACTGTTTCCCCCTATTTCCGTAACTGCTGTGTCAACATTTTCTCTACAATGCAACAATGATAAATAAAAATTCCCTTTGAATCCTGAGAGGTTATTGAATTTCTGCCTGACTATTTGTTTTCAGCTGACAGGCAATCCTACATTTTATGCAGGAGTGTTTTAAATTTTAAATTAATCAGAAGCATATTCTGACATCGCTGACATAAACTCCCATTACATGACCTGGAAATGTTATACTAAGTCATGGGTAAACGTAGACAGCGGCTATATTTCAATAGGAGTTTAAGGAGATTTCGTACGTCACCTAAACAACTCGCAAATTTCTACAGATGTACCACAGAGAGCATTCTGACAGGCTGCTTCACCGCCTGGTATGGGGGGTGGTGGGGCTACTGCACAGTAAGCTGCAGGGAGTTGTAAAATTAGTCAGCTCCATCATGGATAGCAGCCTCCATAGTATCCAAGACACCTTCAGAGAGCTATGCCTCAAAAAGATGGCATCCATCTTTAAGAAGCCCCATCACCCAGGGCATGCTCTTATTATGGATACTGTAATTGACAGATTATTTTCTATATTATCATGTATTATACTACACTGCTACTGCAAATTTAACAAATTTCATGACATATGGCAGTGATATTAAACCTGATTCTGATATTAACAAGATGTTGTGCTTAACGAATTAAACCAGTAATCAAATGTCCATAAATTAAACCTTATTGCCTACCGATTGTCAGATTCCTCCATTCTCTGAATACTCATGCACTTATCATATGCTTTAAGAGTCTCTTAAATGCCTCTATCCTATTTGGCTCCACCACCAGTCCAAGCAGCTCATTCTAGGCATCCACCACTCTCTCTGTAAAATAACATGTCCCGCATATCTCCTTTGAATTTACGCCCCTCACTTTAAATCTATGCCTCTGCTATTAAGCATTTCATTTCTTAGGAACAAAATATAAAGGATGCCTACTCTATCAATACCTTACAAAATCTTATAATTCTCAGATCTCCCCCTAGCCTCGACAGCTCCAGAGAAAATAGCCTACGTTTGTTCAACATCTCCTCACAGGACATGCCCTGTAATCCAGGCAGCATCCTGGTAAACCTCTTCCGCATCTTCTCCAGTGTTACAGCACACACTGCACTGCCCCAGCCTCCGGTGTTATGATGCTCCGATGTTCCATCGTGTGGATTACTGGCCCGGTCCCTTTAAATACTCCAGCTTGTTCAGGATACTTAAAGAGCACCTAAAATCAGGTTCGGTGTTCAATTGTCAGTTTAACTTCAGTTCAGTATGTAATTGCGTTTAGGATTTCTGTCTCATTTAGATTCTCATGTGGGCTTGTCAAGTTCTCATCTAGGAACTAGTCAAGAAACCTGTTCTTTTCTTAGTCTTGAAATTGTGTCTCAGTGTAGTCTTGGATACTCCAGCACCTGGGGTCTTACCATCCTCACTTAGGTCTCTCATCCTTCTTTCAGGGAGCTATGGACTTGGAGTCCAAGATCCCTCTGCAACTCAACGTTGTTAAGGGTCTTGCCATTAACAGTGTACTGTCACTTTGCATTTGATCGGCAACATATAACACTTTCCATTTGGTCGGGCTAAACCCTACCTGCCATTTCCCTGCCCACATCTGTGACTGATCTATATTCTGCTGTATCCTATGATAGTCTTTTATGCTACCTATAACCTGACAGGCCATAGTTACCTCAAGGGAAAATCTTGCCTGACAAAGCTGTGGAATTCATCAAAGAAATAACAAGCAAGATAGACAATGGAGAATTTGTTGATGTTATGTACTTCGATTTTCAGAAGGCTTTTGACAAGGTACCATAAATGAGGCAGCTTAACAAGCTACAAGCCCATAGTATTACAGGAAAGATTCTAGCATGGATAAAGCTGTGGTTGACTGGCAGGAGGCAAAAGTGGGAATAAAGGGAGCCTTTTCCGGTTGGCTGCCAGTGACTAGTGGTGTTTCACATAGGTCTGTGTTGGGACTGATTCTTATCGTGTTATACTGTATGTTACTGATTTGGATGATGGAGTAGATGGCTTTATTGCAAAGCCTGTAGATGAGGTGAAGTTAGGTGGAAGGGCTGGCAGTTTTGAGGAAGAAGAGAGGCTACAGAAGAATGTAGACAGATTAAGAGAATGGGCAAAAAAATGGCAAATGGAATACAGTGTTGGGAAGTGTATGGTCATGCACTTTAGTAGAAGAAATAAAAGGATTGACTATTTTCTAAATGGAGAGAAAATACAAAAAACTGAGGTGCAAAGGAACTTGTGCAAAGAGAATTGTCCCTAAAGGGCAATTTACATGCTAGGTCTGTGATGAGAAAGGGAAATGCAATGTTAATATTCATTTCAAGATGACTAGAATATAAAAGCAAGGATGTAATGTTGAGACTTTATAAAGCACAAGTAAGGCCTCACTTGGAGCATTGTGAGTAGCTTTGTGCTGCTTATCTTAGAAAGGATGAGCTGAAACTGGAGAGGGTTCAAAGCAGGTTCATGTAAATGATTCCAGGATTGAATGGCTTGTCATAGAAAGAGCATTTGATGATTCTGGGCCTGTATTCACTTGAATTCAGAAGAATGAGGGGTGACCTCATTGAAACCTAGTGAATAATGAAAGGCTTTAATAGAGTGGATGTGGAGAGGATGATTCCTATTGTCGGAGAGTCTCAGACAAGAGGACACAGACTCAGAATAGAAGGATATCCTTTTAGAATTTAGATGAGGAGCAATTTCTTTAGCCAGAGAGTGGTGAATCTGTAGAATTTTTTGTCACAGGCAGCTGAGGAGGCCAAGTCTGTACGTATATTTAATGCAGAGGTTGATAGATTCTTGACTGGTCAAGGCATGAAAGTATACAAGAGAAGTTAGTAGATTGGGGCTGAGAGGAAAATTAGATCGGCCATGATGAAATGGTGGACAGACATGATGGGCCAAATGGCCTAATTCTGCTCCCATGTTTTATAGTCATATGGACATATGACCAATCTTTGTACCGTCTGTAAACTTACCAAACCTCGTTTTCTTCCAAGTTTTCATCCAAGTCATTTATATATTTCACAAACAGCAGATGTCCCAGCACAAATCCTAGCAGAATATCACTAGAAGCCTTTCTGGCTTCTTTCCCCTTCTGTTTCAGTCCTGCTGAAGTGTCTTGGCCTGAAACATTGACTGTTCATTCATTTCCATAGCTACTGTCTGACCTGCTGAGTTCCACCACCATTTTGAATGTGTTGCCTTGGACTTCCAGCATCTGCAGGATCTCTTGTGTTTACCAGTCACAGACAACCAGACAAAATAAGTCCCATCGACCACTATCTTCTGTCTTCTGTGGGCAAGTCAATTCTGAATCCAAATGCCCAATTCACTGTGGATCCCATGCTTTCTAATCTATTGGATGAGCTTCCCATGTGGGATGTTATCAAACTCCTTACTAAAATCCAAGTAGACAACATCCACAGCTTTACCCTCATCAACCATTTTTGTGACTTACTCAAAAACACTTTATCAAATTAAATAGACACAGCTTGCACCGTACAAAGCCATGCTAACTTTTCCTAATTGGAGCATAGTTTTCCAAATCCTCATAAATCCTATTCCTAAGAAACTTTTCGAGTAACTTCACTACCACTTATGTGGGATTCAGTGATCTTTAGTTTCCAGGATTATCCCTCTTTTCCTTCTTGAATGATAGAACAAAATTAGCAATGAGCCAGTCCTCCAAAACCTTGCCTGTAGCGAGAGAGGATATGAAGATATTGGTTAAGATCTTGGTGAAATATCTCCTGCCTCTCTCAATAACCCGGGTAATACCCCATTAGACCATGGGTACTTACTTATTTTAATATTCTTTAAGAGACTCAACATTATAGAAAATAAAGTCTTTGACAAATTGAAGCTTCACGGGGAAAAGCCATCAGGCGGGGAGATTAAGGTCCGGCCCGAAACATCGACTGTACCTCTTCCTGTAGATGCTGCCTGGCCTGCTGCGTTCACTAGCAATTTTTATGTGTGTTGCAGGGAGATTAGAAGCTTGTTTCATCAGATTCAGACTCATTTCATTATCACATGTTTAATGTATGAAGAGTGTTTGATGTCTTGGGGCCCGTACTCCCTGGAGTTTACAAGAATGAGGGGGGATGTCATTGAAACCCATTGAATACTGAAAGAGGTAGATAGAGTTAATGTAGGGAGGATATTTTCTATAGCGGGTGAGTCTTGGACCAGGGTGCACAAGCTCAGAATACAAGTACATTCCTTTACAACAGCGATGAAGAGGAATTTCATTAGGCAGAGGGTGGTGGATCTGTGGAATTCATTGACCTGACTGTGGGGGCCAGGTCATTGGGTGTATTTAAAACAGAGGTTGATATGTTCTTTATTAGTCAGGTGTCAAAGGTTATGAGGAGAAGGCAAGAGAATGGGGTTGAGAGGGATAATAAATCATCCATGATACAATAGTGGAGCAGAGTCAATGGGCCAAGTGGCCTAATTCTGCTTCTATGTCTTATGGCCTTAAGACCTTATTACCGAAACTGCTCCACACTGACTCCTCTCTGACTCGCTCATTCCAACCCTGACACCATCTTGACCATGCCTCGACCTTGCTCTGATCATTTCTCCTCAAACATCCCAGGGTCCGACTTCCCATAACACACATGGTTCAATCCTCTAGGCAGCCTCACCTTTTCTCAGCTCTTCATTGTTTATGATGATAGTTTACCACAATTTACCACAGAAAAAG
This sequence comes from Mobula birostris, assembly GCF_030028105.1. Classification (NCBI taxonomy): domain Eukaryota; kingdom Metazoa; phylum Chordata; class Chondrichthyes; order Myliobatiformes; family Myliobatidae; genus Mobula; species Mobula birostris. The sequence continues at coordinate 33,085,326 of NC_092392.1, read as the reverse complement.
TGTTATTAATTTAGTATTTAGTTGTATATCTTGCCTTATTAACCACCAGTAAGCTGTCACCCAACTTCAGTGTTACCATCTTAAACTGGACGAATCTCAAGGTTGTGTGTGTTGCTCAAGTTTATTGTCATTTAATTATATACAGTACATGTATATAACATGTATACAGTACATGTAACCAAAATGATTGTTGTGATGCTTCTAGTGTGGTAGTGTAGTGGGTAGTGCTTGTCACTCTCACTTTCAGCTTCCATTGCAGGCTAGCAGTCCTGTGAAAAGGAGAGCTGAATGTGTAAGTCTCTCCCCGCCAGTACATAAGGTCTCCAACAGCAAGCCTCACGTAGTGCCTTGTCACTGGCGATACGTGGAAACTAAACTCATTTTGGACTTAGGCTGAACTACAGAGCACAGGGAGATCTGGCCCCTGCCCACGTAGCATGCAGGCCCACCAGCGTGGGGACACACTCTGGTGCTCGTGAATGAGATTTCAAGGCTTGGGTAAATAGCCCCACTGCCTTGTGGGCAGCCATGGGGGAGACGAAGGTTACGGGAGTAAACCCAGACAACAAATCCCAAGTGGACCTCCTAAGGTGGCTGGATGTCATTGAACTCATGCAGCCAAGCTGATGCCAGGCCCCTCATAACCGAGAGGGAGATCTTCATGACTGGGCTTCTCAGGATCTCCATACCTTCCGCCCAGGCTTGTGATGATGATCATCATCACCCATTGTCCTTCGTGGCAGACAGATGCCAACCACCAACCAACCAAACAACCATATAATGTATTTAGTGAGGAGACAACTTTTCTCCGAACCACGGTGTAAGGCACAGCAGTATGCACAGCACACAGTAACTTATGAAAGTAAGGATAATATCTACAGATGAATCACACATAATAACAAACTAAAGTGCATTAATATTAAATATTGTAAGGTATGGAACAGGTTAACCAGTGACACTTCGAATGTGATGAGGCTGGGAGTTCAGAAGCCGAGTGGCCTGAGGGAAGAAACTGTTTCCCCTCCTGAGCATTCCTGTTTTTCTGCATTGGAGTCTCCTGCCTGATGGTAGAAAGTGAAAGAGGATGCTGGACGGGTGGGTTGGATTCTTAATAATACTAAGCACCCTGCATGTGCAGCACTCCTGATAAATGTCACCGATGGATGGTAGGGAGATCCCAATGATCGTCTCAACCGTTCACAATCCTTTGTAGGGACTTCTGGTCTGACGCTCAGCTGCTCCCATACTGGATGGAGATGCAACTTGTCATTACGCTGTCAATGGTCATCCTGTAAAACGCAGTTAAGATGGGGAGGTGGGACAACCTTACTTGTCTCAATCTCTTTCAGAAGTTGAGACACTGCTCCACTGATCATCATGTTCTATATAACAGAACATTATTTTTACTATTTTCACTAGTGAATCTATGCCGGCAAAATCTCACAACTGTGGAGAACTTGCATTTTCATTCATTCTGTTTGTGACTTTCAAAATGTATGTGAATGAGTGTATACTCCCCCCATCTGTTTGTGGGATGAGCAGTGTGAAGGTGGTAAGTAGGTAAACAGAGGTGAAATTTAAAATAGGTTAATCTGAATTTGAATATGCACACAACATTATTACTGATTTTGATTTAATTTCTCTCTGCAGGCACATGTTTAATGCATTTCTTCAATCAAAATGTCTGATATTATCAAACCTCAATTTGAGCTGAAGGGCTTGTCATCATCATCATCATCATCATCACCAGGTGCCATGCCCGGTTTGAGCTTTGACTGCCATGGCCCATACACTCCTGTTTCCGGTCAAGTGGATCAATTCATTGGTATTCATTTCTAGTTCTCTGGCTGCTGTCTCCATCATCATTTGTCTTTGCCTTCCTCTTGCTTTCTTCCCTTCAATTTTTCCCATAATTACCGTGCATTCTAACTCCTCTTTCCTAATCACATGTCCAATGAAGTTATGTTGCCTTTTCATGATCTCATACATTATTTCTCTTTTTGTGCTTGCTCTGTTCATGACATCCTCGTTAGATATTTGTTTCGTCCATGATATCCTTTGCATCCTCTTCAAAAACCACATCTCTGCTGCTTCAATTCGTTTCCTCATGTTACTAGATATTGTCCAACATTCTGAGCCATATTACATAACTGGATAAACGTAACATCTCAGTACTCTGAGGCGGGTTGTCATGACTAGTTTAGCATTGGTCAGTAAAGGTGTCATTCTCGTAAAGGTGTTTTTTGCCATCCCTGTTCTTCTTTTGATGTCCATGTCGCACCTGCCGTCTGATGTCACCCAGCTTCCTAAGTAGCAAAAGTTCTGCACTTGTTTTATGTCTTCCCCATTTATTCTCAGCCTGCAGATAGGATTCTCCTTCTTTTTGGATATCACCATACATTCTGTCTTTTTACAATTGCTAGATAGACCCATTTTTGTACTTCCTTCAACAACTATATCAATTAAGTTTTGTAGTTCTTGCTCCATACTTGCAATTAGCACAATGTCATCCGCATATCTAAAATTATTGATGTTTTCACCACCAACTTTGATTCCCAATATGTCTCTTATTTTTTAGAATATTGTTTCACTGTATACATTAAACAAATCAGGGGAGAAACCATACCCTTGTCTAACGCCTCTCTTGATTTTCGTAAACTGACTCACTCCTCCATCTATTCTTACAGCGGCAGTTTGTTCCCAGTACAGATTTCTGATTAGGTGGAGGTCTTTCGAATCTAGATCTAGAGTTTCCTGTAATATTTCAAATAACTTATTGTGCCTCACTTTATCAAAGGCTTTTGTGTAGTCGATAAAACAGACAAACAAATCTCTTTACACTTGAATAGCTCGTTCTGATAGTATCCTTAACATCAATATCATGTTTCTTGTACCTTTGTCTTTCACAAAACCACATTGTTCTTTACCTATTTCAGCTTGTATCTTACTTTTAGCTCTTGTCATGAAAATTCTTAGAAATATCTTAGTGATATGACTCATTAAACTTGTGGTCCTATGTAATTCACATTCTATTGCTCCAGGTTTCTTAGGAGGAGTGATAAATACTGATTTTTTTCATGTCTTCTGGTATTATTCCAGTCTCATAAATGTGAGTGATTAAATTAGTAAGTTTTTCAATTCCATAATCTTCAAGAACGATAATTTGTTCTATTACTAATTCATCAAAACCTGCTGCCTTTCCTTTCTTCATCTTATTTATAGCATTACAAACTTCAGATTTTAAAATACCTGGACCTACAATGTTGTTCTTAATTTCTGGTTTTTGGCCTCGATCGTCTTCAAACAATTCCTGAATATACTCAGTCCATCTGTTCATAATCTCATATTTTTCCATGATAATGGTAATGTTGTAGGGTGGATAAAATCACCGGAGTCAGAGTCACTGGTAGATACGAGGCAGCTTCTTTATTCGACACAACAAGGCGTCATACGGACGGAGATGCTTTTGGTAGAAAGATCTGCTAGCCCAATGTGGGCTCGATATTTATATGCTAAACACAAAAGCAATTGCTACTTGAAAAGTTAATGACAATGCTTCCTTTTGAAGCTACATACAAAACATCACACCTCCTAACTTCATCCTTTCCTTTGTACGTCAACATGTCTGGGTTGGTATCCACAGCCTTTAGGAATACAAGTTAAATCCACAATACATTTATTTGGCATTTTACGTGCTAACATAGGAGACAATTAATATTTATAGATAATACTGTCTTCGAAACTACAGCATCAGATCAAACTACAGCATCTGGTCAAACTGCGGCACCAGAAGCATCTGGTATTCACACCTTCTTAGGAAGCGCATTGTTGTGGACTCAATCCACAGTACTTTGTCAAATAGAAGTCCGGTGGCCAAAGTCATCTAAACGTAAATGAATCATCTACCCAAAAACTCACTCTAACAGGTACGATCCTTTGCTTTCAAACACCCACCTGAAGAAAAGAGGGGCTTTTTACCAGTGATATTCTTGATTTGTTAATGTAACCTTTTTGGATCAGTTAACAGAGATTCTTTCTATTTGCTCACATTCCTGGTTTAACCATTCTTCTTTGGCTTTTTGACATAGGCTTTTAACTTTTTTATCTAAGGACTTACATTCTATAGGATTTGCTTTCTTCAGTCTCCTTTCTTCCATTAGATTTTTGATTTCATCTGTCATCCATTTATTCTTTGTGCTTTTTGTCTTTTTTAGGAACCACTGACTTTGCTGATTCTACCAAGGCATCTTTCGGAGAGTTAAACTTCATTTCTACATGATTGCTATCATCTTCAACAGATTCTATTTCTAGACTTTGAAATCTATTCCTTACTTCAATTGTAAATTTTTGCCTTAAGTTTCCTTCTTTAATTAATTGCAAGCAGTCAAGGGATTGTTCATGTTTTTGCTTCTTTGGTTTTTTTTAAAGTTTTACTTTTACATGACATATTACTGGATTATAGTCACTATTACAGTCTGCACCTAGATATGTTTTGCATTGAGTAACTGAGTTTCTAAATCTTTGGTTTATAGTAATAAAGTCAATATGATTTCTGGTGTTATCACCTGGACTTTTCCAGGTCTTGGATAGTTTTTAAAGTAGGTATTCATAATGACCTGATTATTCATCTTGCACTATTCTACCCATTTCTCGCCTCTTTCATTTCTTTCCCCTAGTCCAAATTTTCCTATGGTATTTCCATCAGCGCCTTGTCTTACTTTAACATTTAGATCTCCCATGACAATAACCAAATTTTGAGATTTGCATCCATTCTCTCCTTGTTCAAGCTCTTCATAGAACTTATCTATATCCTCATCTGTTCCATCTGTTGTTGGTGCATATACCTGTATAATTGCTACATCAAATGGTTGTCCTCTGAATCTAACAAGGAGCACTCTTTCTGATATTGTCCTATGTCCTAAAGCACTTTTTGCCATGTTTTCATCCATAAGAATTCCTACTCCATTAGTATGGGATGTTCCACAAGAATAAATTAGTGTTTTATTGCTATTCTGACATATTCTAGCACCTGTCCAATGAACTTCACTAATTCCCATGATGTTAATTTTTGGTCTTTCCATTTCATTTATCACTTTATCCAATTTTCCTGATTGATATAGGGTTCTTACATTCCAAGTGGCAATAATTTTCTTTTGTGTTACGTGAATTTTATGAGCAGTAGCTTGATGACGGTCAGGGATCCCCTGCTGACCAGAATCAACCCTACTGAGCAAAGCATCTTCAGAATTGTCTTGAAGATCCTCTTGACGCTGTTGTTGTGCAATACATTTTGTGATCTTGACTATGGTTTTCTCAGCAAATGGATTCTAGGAAACTTAGTATCTAGCAACGGTGGTTTGCTATTGTCTTCCATTGGGTGAACTAAAGAAATCGCCATTTCTCTTTCCAAATGTTCATCCGCCTATACTATAGCCGATGACATTTGAGGTAGTAGCTCATCCGCTTTCTCCGTCATAAGTTCAGTTACTGAACCTGCCAGATCTGCCGTTGGCCTTCGCTCGTATCCTGAGCAGGAACCCTTGCAGGTGCTACCGTTCCGGATCAGAGCGGCCCTGGGAGCAATGAATGATTAAGGGGTAGCTCCACTTTCCCCAAAGCTCTGAAAGTCCCCAATCAGACCCTCATCACCGGTTGCAGTTTAGAATCATACCCAGGACAACTGAAGGGCTCACCGGATCTAAAGCAAAATATTTCAAATTCTTACATAAGTACATTGACTAACTGTCCAAAGTGCAAAACAATCGTATTGGAAGAAATTAGAAACATGTGTGTGCTAATCAGAATTCATCCTGTTGTATTATGGTTTCTGAAATGAAATTACGCTTTGAATTCAGCTGTGCATTGTTGTAGGCCTCATGTAAACAAATTAATGTAGAATGTGTAGGCCGAACACTCATGGAGATCATTGCCCTGAATATTCTCCAGAAATGTGGTGAGATTTGATAAAGCAGTGAATGGATTGGCCTGTTCTCTGCTTCCCTTCTTTTGAAGATAAAAATTACTCCACACATGGAGAAATCCAGACCCCCTACAGAGGTATTATTCATGCTTTGATACAAGGCAAAGCCCACTCTGTAGAAACAGAAACCATCACACACAGTTTTGATGTGTACCAGTTAGCCACGTCAACATGTGACAATAATCATATAAATAAATAATTAATTTGGCGTTGCAGTTAGCTACCTGTTTTAAAAGAGAGACAAAACCCCCGAATAAACTCTGTATGGAGTAGATTTAAGAGGGTATTATTTTGAATTTAATTTTAAAATTATACCGTACTGTGCAATAGATTTAGGTCTATATATATATAGTTAGGATGGCTAAGACCTTTGACAGTTCTGTAGTAGTATTATGTATTGCACTGTACTGCAACAACAAAAAGAAACAAATTTCATGACAGATGTGAGTGATGATAAGCCTGATTCTGATATGGGTCTCTATAGTGGACTGGGAAAGGGAAGGTGGGTAAGGAGAGGGGGATCATGGTTGGGAAAATGGGAAGGGAGAGGGGAGGGAGTGAGAAGCATCAGAGAGACATTCTGTAATGATCAATAAACCAGCTGTTTGGAATCAAATGACCTTGCCTGGTGCCTCAGGGCTGGGTGTGTCTGCACTTGTATCACCTCAGGCTCCTGGAACTTCTTCTCTGCCACCTGCTCCACACCCCTCCCACAATACTCTACCCTCATTAATCCCAACATCCTTTGCTTCCACCAGACTTACAAACTTGCTCTCTGCTCCACCTTGACAAGTACAGGACTGTGCTAAGATTTTAGGCATCCTAGCTATACGGTATATGTACGTCTAAGATTTTTGTACAGTACTGTGCTCTATTGAGTATTGATAAAATCTCATGAGTATTTTTGCACCCAAGCTTCTTCATCAACTCTATGACTTCATAACAATATGCAACTATAACATTTGCCACTGCATTCTGGTATAACGTGCTTCATTATAAATGCCACATAAACTAAAGTGAGAAAAAATATGTTTCTTTACGCTGTTGGCCACACACTCTGTGAATGACCACAAGTGTGGTCTTGTTGTAGTTCCAGATGTTTGTGAAGAAACTGCGCTGGAAACAGAAATCCACCACAAACTCACAGGAAAGAATTTTGGCTGGTTTGAGAAAGAGTAACATTGGTTGAAATCAAACGGGTTTTATGACTCAGGTTAAGTTAAAACAAAGAATAAAGAAATGGTAGAGGAATCTCTTGCGTCTCTCTTTGTAGAGGATGAGACTTACTTCTTGCCAGGAATAGCAGAAATCCAAAAGATTAGTACAGATGAGGAACTGATGGAAATAAATATTAGTTGTAGGAGCCACGTATCTCTTCTCTGTCTGCATTGTATTCTGTGTGGCACATGCGTTATATTTATTATGGTAACTGGTCACATCAGTGGGGATGTGGTAAAAGCAAAGGGAATAAGGTATATCTTCATGTTTTGTTCTTCACAGTTTGTAGCTTGGGAGTGGCGGATATTGTATCTTTTGCTGACCGCACAATATCATTCAATTGTGCTTAACTTAACACATGGGTACTATTAAGTTTCATCACTTCAAGATTGTATGTTTGCTAAATGCTATTAAAGGTCAAATAAAGGATTTGACTTTCAGGGCAATCATAATTGGAGCTGGGGTGTGTCATACAAGTGTAACAACTCCGTAGGGTGATGCGCCTCCCTGGCCAACCCATATATTCTGCACTCCAATAACAGGCACAAAATGCATGCTCTCCCATCAAGAAACATGGGGCAGCAGGTGCACCACCTGCAGGCTTCAAGTTAATTCATTACTCTCTTCATGAATGACTATATTGTTTTCCCTTTTCATTGCCACTGCGTCTTTATCTTGGAATACCCTACCCTACAGAACTGTGTGCATCCCGCCACTGGAAGACAGGTATGCTTCAAGAAACCCTTCGCTAACCAGGGCCAGCTGGGGACGTGGTGGCTGAGAATTAGTTACTGGACAGAAAGAAACAGTGGAAATAAGGAACAAGAGAGAATCTGCTTTGTATTCTTTTGACTGAGTTTATAGATATCACTAAATAGCAAGGCACCAGCAGTTGCCTGGATGAAACACAAAAAGTGGTGGGCAATATTGTTAGGTAAGGCATAGTGTGAGGAAGAAAAATGAGGAGAACAAATCAAGATTTTCTTAATTCTGAGAGGTGCATATGAGAGCAAAGGGATTTAGGTACTCAAGTGTATGAAATGGAAAAGTTAGTACACAGATACAAAAAGCAGTCAGAGCCTAATTAACTGATGGCCTTTATCCCAGAGGGGCTTGTATTCACATGTAAGGGTGTTGTAGTTGCACAGTCTTATTCAATTCCCACATATGCAGCACAATGTTCAACTTTGAACAGTAAATCTCATTGGTCTCGCAAGTGGCAACAGTGCAGCTTCACCTGAATGCCATCAAAGGTGTAAGTAATGAGAACATCTTGCATAGATGCATATCTTGCACCTCAATACACTTCACCTGAGAATCTGCTGGGGTCAATTATTATGTCTGATGCGGACTCCTCTACATTGGTGAGACCCGTGGTAAGTCAGGCGATTGCTTCGGTGGGTACCTCCACTCCCTCTGCCAAAAGTGGTACTTCCCGGTGGGCAAATATTTTAATTACAATTCTTATTTCCATTCCGACATGTTGGTCCATGATCTTGTCTTGTGCAAGATGAGGCCACCCTCAGGGTAGAGGAACAACACTTTATATTTCGTCTCAGTAACCTCCAACCTGATAACATGAATATTGATTTCAGTTAAAAAAAATTCTTACCCCTCCCCTCTTCTTATATTCTGGCCTTTTACCTCTTCTCATCGGCCTATCATCTCCCCCTGGGTCTCCTCCTCATCCCCTTTCTCCCCTGGTCCACTCTCTTCTCCAATCAGATTCCTTTCTCTTCAGCCCTTTACTTTTCCCTCCTATCTGGCTTCACTTATCACCTTCCAGCTAGCCTCCTTCCCCTCCCCCCACCTTTTTATTCTGGCATCTTTCCCCCTTCCTTTATAGTCCTAAAGAATGGTCTCGACCTGAAACATTAACCTTTCATTCATTTCCACATTCTGTGTGTGATATCTTGCATATACTTTGTTTTTTTAAAATTCTCTTGAGGTGTGAGGGTCCAAAGATAGTCTTAATCAGAGGGTCCCAACCTTTTTTATGTCATGGACCCTTACAATTATCCGAAGACCATGGATCCCAGGTTGGGAACCCCTGGTCTAAACTAAAGTGATTGAGAGGTTGCAGAGAATTTTGGAGCAGACACATAGAAACTATTTAATCTGGTGCGTAGTATTGAAGTGCACAGTATTAATTATTGTGGACTGAAATGGAGAAGCATGGCTTCATAAAAGGGCTGTTGTAATCTGATAATGAATAAATTCATGGTATTACATAATTGAGCATGGGATACTCTGGTAGGGTTTTCATATTATTAATCCCAGTTCATCTTGTAGGGAAAACATTGAGCGATCTGGCACTTTGCTGTCTCCAAGGGTGTTTGGTGAATTCTCAAGCAAAGCGTGTGGCTTCGAGGCCAAGAAGCCTGGAGATGGGGCACGAGCCCATGATCAACTCCATTTCTCGCAAGTCACGTTGATTAAATTGGCGAGGAAGATTGAAATCATTGAGGTGGGTGTGGAGGGCAAGCTAGAATTCAGCGCCATCCACCAGCCTCTCGCTCACTTCTGCTGGAGGAAGGTGTCTGCATGTGACAGTCTCTCTCTCCATCTCGCTTGCTGCTCCCAAAAGAAAGTGTCTGCATTCGAAAGCTCTCTCTCTCTCTTTCTCTCAATGCTATCAGACGATGGTGCCGGAGACCTGGGTCTTGGGCAGGGTTTAATTGATATAGTTTATGAATTGGACTCTGCAGTTCACATTATGATATGTTTCTGACTTCTGGTCACTCCTCTTTCTGTTACTACTTTGGATGATTTTGATTAGGCCGGCCTGCAGGTAACAAATCACTCAGCGCTAGAATGATTGCATTTAGCTGAACTAAATATGCCTGGACTCTTTCGATTCTGTGTTTTATGTTCTGTATTTTTCATTCTTTTTTGCCATTTGCATGATTTTTTGTTTTTTTTGTGTCTGTGGTGGAGTTGATGTTTTTCTTTAAACAGGTTCCATGGTTTTCTTTGTTGCATGGCTATCTGCGGGGAAGTCAAATCTTAGGGTTTTATACTGCACACATGCTTTGATAATATATTTACTTTGAATTTTGAAAATGATGGTAGGCGCAGGAGTCGTGGCTCATAAGAGAGGTCAAACTTTTAGTTAAGAGGAAGAGGGGTGCATACTTAGGAAGTAAATATCACACAGGTTCTTGAGAGTTATTAGGTAGCCAAATAAGCACTTAAGAAAGGACTTAGGGAAGCTAAAGGGACATGAGAAGGCTTTGGTGGGTTGTATTAAGGAAAACCCCAAGGTGTTCTACATGTATGGGGAGAACAGGAGGATGACTAGAGTGAGGGCAGGACTGCTCAGAGATAAAGAGGGAATGTGCCTAGAGTCAGGGGAGGTAGAGGAGGTGCTTAATGTAAATTTTGCTTCAGTGCTCACCAGTGAGAGGGAATTTGATGAACGTAAGGTCAGTGTAGAACAGACAAATGTACCAGTGCATGCTGAGGTTAAGAAGGAAGGGCCACAAAACAAGAGAGAACAGAAACTAAACACAACAGGCAACAAGGTAAATTTTATGCAGGGAGAGTGAAAGCTATGAGCAACTAGTTGAGGCCAGCTGGTTTGATGAGTGAACAAGGACTGTGGATAAGTACTAGGGTTTAATAGGCTGCAGGTCATGAGTCTGGAACGAGCGGCTGGTGAATTCTGTAAACTCTGTGGAGGTTGTGAGGTTTCAGTAGGAACGGACCTGACAGGACGCTCCCCATCTACGGCCAGCACCCAATTGACCAGGTCGATCCAGACGTGTCCAGTGGAACTCATCGATGAGCGATGGATCCAACATGTAACCGGTGGCAGCCAAGGCCGCTCCCCTGGGCTGTACCCTTCCCAGTCATCCAGGTACTGTACAACCCGGCAATGGTGAGAAAAGCCAGTAAACCATGTTCACTGAACCACTTTCCACCATCCTAGGTTCCGAAAGTAGGTTGAGTGCTCCATGGACAATGGGCTTGAGCCAGGACACATGGTAGGTAGATGTGATCCTAAGTGGCAGCATCCTCTGAAGATGTTAAGTGACTACTGATCTTGGAGCCACCAGTAAACCAGGGCTAGAGCTTGGGTGGATAAGCTTTGGAGTTAAATAGGCTGCAGGTGATTAGTCTGGGATGAGCGGCGGGTGAAACCTGTTAGCTGGGTGGTGACTGGGAGAAGCCTGCATATGCATGCTGGGAGCTGTCAGTGGGAGCAGGCCTGATAGAAGGTTTAGAGAGGAAGCAGAAAAGATTTACCAGGATGCAGCCTGGATTACAGAACATGTCTTTCTGCGTGAACTAGGGCTTTTGTCTGTGGAGCTAAGGAAGCTAAAGAAGATATTCAAGATGATCAGAGGCATAAATCAAGTGAACAATCAATGCCCTTTTCCGAAGGCACAAATGGCGAATGCAAAGGAGCATCCTTTTAAGATAAGTTGGGGAAGGCATAGAGGAAACATCAGAGATAGCACTCTTTGAGTAAAAAACCTAAGTGTCTGGAATGTACTGCCTGGGGTGGTGATTGAGGCTAATACATTAGGGGCATTTCAGAGACTCTGAATGTGTATGATAGAAGAATGGAGCCTTATGGGCAATATAGGAAGGAAAGGTTAGACTGATCATTGAGAAGATTAATATATTGGCAAAACATTGTGGACTCTACTATGTTCTATGTATTATTGGGGTCTGAAATTCTTTTGAGTAATCCTTCATTTATCCTCAGCTAGAGACTCTATATGTGCCCCAGGCAGTCCTTCCAGGTGAGGCAAAGCTTCACCTGCAAATCTGCTGGTGTCATGAATTGGAGAACCACTTTGTCGAGCACCTCTGCTCCATTTGCCAAAAGAGGAACTTCCCTGTGGCCAAACATTTTAATTCCACTTCCCATTCCCGTTCCAGCATGTTAGTCTACAGCCTTTGCTTGAGCTTGGATGAGGCCACCCTCAGAGTGGAGGAGCAACACCTTATATTCCGTCTAGGATGCCTCCAACCTGACAGATGCTGTCTACCTGCAGAGATCCTCCAGCATTTTGAGTGTGTTCCCTTGAGGGTTATATTTTACATTCTATTGATGTCAATGGAACTAAATTTCAGATGCAATTAACAACACATGGATACACTTTGCATGCACAGATTTCTCTCACCAAAACCCTTAAAAATTGAAAGCTACCTCCAGTTCTTTTAAGGGTGAGGTTAATTGATATTCAGTATTGTTCAAAAGTCTTTGACACATATACATATGTAGCTAGGGTGTCTAAGATTTTTGTACAGTACTGTAGATATTTTATGTATTATGTGTTGCAAGAGGGGAGCCATGGAGTCATAAGTAGCTAGCCATCTGGACACAAGCTGGGGTCTGATCAGCCCCGGCTGGGTCACCTGGAGGAGGGTGTATGATGTTAAAAGACCCGAAACACCCGATGATTCTAGGAACGTCACTGAAGATGTGTCCAGAAGCATCAATAGATGTATGTACACAGCACTGTACTGTAACTCCCAAAAAAATAAAATTTCAGGACATATGTGAGTGATGATAAATTTGATTGTGATATGGGTCTCTATTGTGGAATGCGAGAGGGAAGGGGGTAGGGAGGGGGAATCATGGTTGGGAAAAAGGGAAAGGAGAGGGGAGGGAGCGGGAAGCACCAGAGAGACATTCTGTAATGATCCATAAACCATTTGTTTGGAATCAAATGACCTTGGCTCAGGGCTGGGTGTGTCTGCACCTGCATTGCCTGCCTCCCCTCCCCCCCCCACCGGCACTCCTTCTCTACCACCTGTCCACACCCTTCCCATGGTGCTCCACCCTCGCCATTCCCAACATCCTTTGCTTCCGCCAGATTTACAAACTTGCTCTCTGCTCTATGTGCACAGAAATAGCATTGTGCTCAAGTCTTATGCACCCCAGCTGTATATTTTGTGTGTGCCTATGAGTCTTGCACAACACTGCATGGTATTATAAATGCACGTTTGAATTTGGAGTCAGGGTCCTGTGGGTACTCTCCCAACAAACATCCTTTGATGAGCACCTCAGAGAAAGTCATTTACATCGATTAATTTGTTTGGGGCTCAGTCTGTGTTCTTGCTCTGATGAAGCATTCTATTTGTAGATACTAGGATACTGTGGGGACTGGAGAATTTGATTTATAAGGAAAGATCAGAATGGTTAACATAGAACATAGAAGATAGAAGAATACAGCACAGAAACAGGCCATTCGGCCCACAATGTTGCACTGAACCAGCTAAAAAGTAAATCAGAAACACCTAAACACTAATCCCTCCTACCTACACCATGTCCATATCCCTCCATCTTCCTTACATCCATGTGCCAAATGTTCCTTAAAAGCCTCTAATGTATTTTTCTCTACCACCATACCCACTATACCAGGCAGTGCATTCTAGGCATCCATCACTTTCTGAGTAAAACTTACCCCTCACATCCCCTTTGAACCTACCCCCTCTCACCCTCAATGCATGTCCTCTGGTACTAGACATTTCAACCCTAGGAAACAAATACTCCCTGTCCACTCTTTCTATGCCTCTCATAGCCTTATAAACCTCTATCAGATCTCCCCTCAGCCTCAAACAGTCCAGAGAAAATATCCCAAGTTTATCCAGCCTCTTGTGACACCACATGTCCTCTAAACCAGGTAACATCCTCGTAAACCTCTTCAGCACCCTCTCCAAAGCCCCCTTCTGACAGTGGGGCAACCAGAACTATATGCAATTACAGACTAGAACTTTATTTCTTGGAACGTAGAAAGTTTGGGAGAGATTTGATAGAGGTGTACAAAATTATGAGGGATATAGATAGGATAAATGAAAGCAGGCTCTTTTCCACTGAGGATGTGTGGGACTACAACCAGAGGATATGGGTTAAGGTTGAAAGTCAGAAGTTTAAGGGGAACATGAGGGGAAACTTCTTCACTCCAAGGGCTGTGAGAGAGTGGAACAATCCACCAGCACAGGTGGCGGATGCGAGCTCGATTTCAATGTTTAAGAGATGTTTAAATGGGCACATGAATGGGAGGGGTTTGGAGGTCTACTGTCAGGGTGCTGGTTGATAGGAAATAGTTTAGCATGGACTAGATGGGCACAGGGCCTGTTTCTGTGCTGTATTTTTCTATGACTCTAACTGGATAAATTTGCATAGTTGTTTAGAGTATAGTGATTAAAGAAAGTGATATTTTTCAATATCTGAAAGGCAATGGACACACTTGGCACCCCATATATTCATGCTCTAAGCTAGTTAGCTTGACTGGAGTTATTTCTAAGATCTAAATGACATTAATGCAGTGTGGCAAAGAGCAGATTTCAGTTCCTAAGAGACACAGCCTGTTTGTAGGAAGTGTATTGGAGAAAGCCCAAAATGTAACAGGTTTTCAATGTGAAGTTTCATCTTGGTTTATTTTCCATGGTATGCACCGTGTTGTGGTTCTACCCTCTTTTCCTTATGTGTATTCCATTCATGTTTTTTGTTACTTGCAGGGCCTCAGATGAAGGTTCGTTAACTTTAGGCATAAATTGTTGGCAGGAACTACCTTGCACTCTCACCTCAAAACACAAGGTTCAAATCTGTAGAAATGAGAACTCACTAAATATTACAGATTGCACTGAAGGATTGATAGAAGACTGCCAATTGTTATATCTTGTTTACATGTCAGGCTTTAAACCAAAAGTGAACAGGTCTCCATCAATAACAGTTGTGATGGTACAATATCTAACATTCCTTCTATAATCCTAATAATTTTTACCTGAGAACCTTGAGATCTGCTCTTGAAAACAGTTTGAAATCCACCCCAAGAGCTGTGTGACCTTTGTTAAGGGCTTTGAAGACTTGCTGGAGCAAATTCTCCAGACACCAAGAATTAAATTTGAATCAAATGGGTATACTTCTGAGAAAACCTTAACTTTGTGATTCTGCACAGCTGGCCTTTATTAATAGGCATCTGTGATATTGTTGCGTGAATTTAATTGCTCCCACTAATGTGATTTTACAGCGTTCTCTAATGCGCATTTTCCGCCCGGCGTTTCCATCCTTATATTCCACCATTGTGACAGACTGAAGATGGAAAACTATAAACAGCTTGCTGTCCAGTGTGAAGGCCTACCTGGCTGCACCAAATCTTCAAAGCATTTCCACAGTCAAAAGGTGGATCCATGTTGTTCATGTGGGAGAGCGAGGTACTTCTGGCTCATGGGAAATGCTTAGCGAATGTGGCAGCCTCACTGGGTTGTGAGTTCCTGCTTCTTTACTTCAGCCTCTTGCTGTAGGTTAATAAAAAAACTAGCAACATACTTGTAACCTACTTGAACCAATAACAGAACTAATGCTTGTGGGGTAGAATGTTCATGACTGCACACATTCGAAAATTGAGTCAACCGATGCCACTGGACCATACAGGTACAGTACTGTGCAAAAGTCTTAGGCACCTACTGTTTATAGCTAGGGTGCCTAAGACTTTTCCAGAGTACCGTACTTGCCCACTTGGAGCAGTGAGCGAGTTTGTAAATCTGGTGTTGGGAATGGAGAGGATGGAGCACTGCAGGAGGGTTGGTGGAAGAGAAGGTGTGCTGGGATGGGAGATGGTTGGGTGCAGACATATTCAGCCCAGAAACACCAGGCAAGGACATTTGATTCAAATACCGTAAATGGTTTATTGATCATTACAGAATGGCTCTCTGGTGCTTTCTGCTCCCTCTCCTCTCCCTTCCCCTTTCCCTAACCACGATTCCCCTCTCCCCACCTCTTTTGCACTTTCAATCCGCAATATCAGAATGAGGTTTATCACCTGTCATGAAATTTGCTTTCTTTTGCAACAGCAGTACAGTGCGATACATGAAATTACAACGGCACCGAGCAAAAGTCTGAGGCACCTTAACTATACGTATATACAGTATGTGCCTAAGACTTTTGCACAGTACTATATGTTGTCTGCACTTGGTGACTTCTTTCTCCAGAAAGCCAACAGTAGTGACCTAGAATAATAATGTTCAGTCTGTTATTTTTTTACCAGGAGTCATATCTGCATTTTTATTTCCATTTTCCTGCCTCACTGTAAATGCAATATTTCGCCAGTGCTTTGAAGTATATGCAGGTACAGCAATCATACGTCATTCTCCTTATTCTATTCCAGGGCAAAAAAAAACGCAAATTACAACTCCTCAGATCATTCTATTTTCCCATTCATATTTTTGCACAGTTCTGCTTTCCAAATTTCACGTCAAACTATGCCTCTACATATGCAAAAAAAAATCCCAGCTTCTTCTTCAATGTTTGTCACAACTTCTATTATAATTCATTGACAGTTTAAACATTTTGTCTCCCTACATGGCATGTTATTGAGATGGCAGATTGACTCATTTATGCTTTGCCTTGAGGCAGAGCAGTTTTGTTAGCTGTAGCTATGGTAACATGTGGCTTCTAAATATATTAATAAGCCAAAGATAGGTTCCCTCTCTAATTTAGTACACCGCACTCCTCACACTGGTGAAATCTCTATTGTCACCAGTGTTGAATCTTTTTTGTTTGAAATGGATAGTGCAGCACGATGAATTAACTCTTTGGGGTTCCTCCTCTTAGTCACAGTGCAGGCAGTCTTTAGTTATTTTATCATCCTTTACGATCTTTTCTCATTTGCAGAAGCTTTCTGGCCACCAGCCTCGCATCTCTGCTCACTCTCTTCATTTCTCTTCCATTTCCTGAGGCAAAACTCCACTTTCCATATGCTCACTGACCTTCATCTCATTAATTTAGACCTAATGCGTGTCTCCTCTTTTGGTAATTTATGTTGCTGCTCACCTCAATGAAATAAAGAGCAATTTCAAAAAATGAGAGATGGTGACCTTATATTTATAGGAGAGTGGAGGCTTCAGCTCCTGTCCCTACAAACAGTAATATATCAATCCCAGTAGTAAAGCCTAGATTGACAAAAGGAATGGGGGAGACAAAATAGAAATTTAACATGATTACAGATTTTGGGTTGAATTCTTTCACAAATGTAAAATATCTTCAGGCAAGAAAAATACTGTGTTTTGTATGTGTTGCTTTGAACTCTCCAGTGTCTGATCCTAAGAATAGTGCCCTGAATCTGACAGTGATTCAGTGTGGAGTCCTGTTGTTTAGTTCAGCCAAATACATTGATCACTTTTTTTTGAAATGACAAGAAATAATTATGATTAATAGGTGACAAGCTGAATCACACACTTGATTATTAAATAGTAGATATTTTTGTCAAAGTATTTGTGTTGCAGAAAGCAGCATCCATCATCAAAGATTCTCACCACCCAGGCCATGCTCTTATCTCGCTGCTGTCATCAGGTAGAAGGTACAAGAGCCTCAGGTTTCACACCACCAGGTTCAAGAACATTTACTACCCCTCAACCATCAGAACCCCTCAACAGAAGAGGAGAACTACACTCATCTATTGAGATGCTCCCACAACCAATGATCTCACTTTAAGGAGTCTTTATCTTGTTATTTCCCGCTCTCATTGTTTGTTGCTATTAATTTATATTTGCATTTGCACAGTTTGTTTTCTTCTAAGCTCTACCTGATCTTTCATTGATCCTATTTTAGTTACTATTCTATTGATTTGCTGAGTATGCTGAAAGGAGAAAAGAATCTCAGGGTTGTATATGGGGACATGCTTTTGTGCTTTATACTTTATTGTCGCCAAACAAATGATACTAGAACATACAATCATCATAGCAATATTTGATTCTGTGCTTCCCGCTCCCTGGATTACAAATAGATAGTAAATATTAAATATTTAAATTATAAATCATAAATAGAAAATAGAAAAATGGAAAATAAGGTAGTGCAAAAAAAAAATGAGATGTACATATATGTACACTGATAACAAAATTTGCTTTAAACTTTGAACTTTGAAACTTCTAGGAGCTTGCATAACCTTTCGCATTCCAAATCCCCCAATCTTTGATTTATCAGCACTTGTGATGATTGTTTGTCGGATCCAACGATGACGGTCTTATCAGCCCTAGCATTTCAGTACTGCATTTTTACATCCCTGAACAAGCACTGACTGCATTCTGTTCTGTGGCTAATCAGTGTAATTAACAAGTTGATAATCTTACCATCCATTTGTAAAAGATGCGCAGTTCTTTTTAAAACATTTTTCAAAGATTTTTCTTGCAGTAGAAAAGAGAGCTTCTCTTCTCCATATTTCAGTAATCTATCTTCTGGTTAATGCTGAGGATGAACACAAGACAGGGTCCTTTTTTGAAACATCTTCACTCTGTAGGCTACCAATATCAAATTCTACCTGTCTACAATAAATCAGTCTCCTTGCACTAAGGAGTCATTACATGCTATTTATAGTACTTTTATCTTCATTCACATGCCCGGGTTAGTGCAAGATAATATGACACAAAAATAAAACTTGGGCACTTTTGTTAAACCTGTCCCTTGGATTTGATGTCTTTCTTATGACATGTAATCAGAAATCCATTGTTCGGTCATTTTCCCCATAGCTTAGATTTTCAAATCAATCATAATTTTAAAGTTTCACCATAGAAGTATCAGGAGAAAAAAATGCTTATTTGGACTTTCATCTCTTTCAGACTATCCTAAACCTCTTTAAAACCAATGATGTAATTTATCACACTAGGCTCTGATGTAACCAATGTTACACCTTAACATACTACATCCATACGTAAAGGTTAAAGGCTAATCAGTCCTTTCGAGTGTTTCTTCAGGCCTTTTGAGAGCACGTCTACAGACTCAGCCATTTCAAAGACCAAATAAAATGGCATCAAAGAATCAAACACTGACAAAAGATAGGCTAACTGAAACACCATGACTCCCACTAGCTTGAATTAAGTGAAATACTACAAGTTAGGGATCACAGTAGTCATTTTTCACACAATGGGCTTCCACAAGCTGCAATGCAATGACCTGATAAGAGTAATGTTGATGGAGAAATATATGCTGGCTTTGGTTTTCTTTAAAAAAAGCGTCATGGAGTCTTTTCATACGCAAGCAAGACAGGACACAATGCCACAACTTAACGCTTCATCTAACACCATCATCTTCAATACAGTGTGTGTTGCTGCCCATTACACTGCTGGTGCTCAGGGCAGCAATGAAGTTCCTCCATCATTGGTGGATTTCAGGGCTTCCTTCACCGTGTCAGTAGCTTCATCTCAGGCTACGTCCACACTACACTGGATAATTTTGAAAACAAAGCTTTTTCTCTTCGTTTTGACCCTCCGTCCACACTAAAACAGCGCTTTCATCCCCCGAAATTGGAGATTTTCAGAAACGGTCTCCAGAGTGAATAAATCTGAAAACGCCTAATATCCGTTGCAGTGTGTACGGGGTAAGCGGAGTTTTTTAAAACCGCTGTCATGACGTGCCAGAACAGATGGCGACAGCGCGGCATTTCATTGTTTTCTTCTTATTATTCTTATTCTTATTATTACTACTTTATTGTCAACAAACAATTGATACTAGAGCGTACAATCATTACAGCGATATTTGATTCTGCGCTTCGCAGAACCTAACAATTTCAGAACAGATGGCAACGAGATTGAAGCAAGAAGAGTTAGAAATGTACTCACCAAATACTTTGACCCATAGCTTACTGAATAAATAAGTATTCTCACTTTGCTCTGTTTTCTGTCCTTGCTTGTATGGAGGTGGTTTACCTACTTCTGCAAGTACTTCTCTGACAATAGAAGTGTAACAGCCTAATGTAACATTGTATAGAAGTACAAGATAACACTGATGCAGACATGTTTTATACATTTAACAAGGTGCTTTATTAATGCAACAGAGTTTGTCAGTTTTTCAATGTTCTTCGTCAGCTGGGTCATATTGTCCATGAACTCCCTGTCGGTTGCCTCCATACACTCCAGTATTTTTTCTTTTTAGTTTTAAGTCCTCCTGCACGAGAGCCAAGAGCAATTCCTTTTAAGTTTTTCTACTCTGTAACTGGACAAACGCGCACCAAGTATATCATTTCCTCTTTGCTTGTTTTCTATGTGTCCTGTGCATGCCCAGTAGGAGGAGATTCGCCCAAATATCCGTCTAATGTGGACGGAGATATTTTGAAAAACGCTTAGTGTGGACACCTATCGTTTTTACTCAAAACCGGCGTTTTCAACATTATCTAGCTTAGTGTGGACGTAGCCTCAGTTTTCACTATTGTCAGTCATGCAAGCCCTGGGTGGAGACTCAAGAATACCATCGCACTCAGAGGTAGAAGGATTCTTCTTTGCTGTTTCAGCAACAATTTTGTTTTATCTGTCAGCAGAACCCCAAAACTGGAGACCACCTATAGTCTAGCCTCTAACCTTTGCCCTATCTGGCATGGGTGACCCTACCAAAAGCCAAAAAAAAAAGCCCTGACTCCAGCCAGCATAGCTCTCTGAGTCATTGAGGCACGCAAGCCTCCAAACCATGGCAAGATTGTGGTCCTCTTGGAAGACCTTCAACACTGCAGCCATCTGCAACCACAGAACATTGCATTCAAGTTCCAGACAGAGGCGAGATTAATTGAAAGGGAATTTCAGGGCTGATTGAAAATGTTTTAGCAAGAGAAGTGGGAAAAATGAGGTGTTAATATTAACAGAATGCATCGATGGTGATATATTGGTGAGCACAGCTACCTTCCAAGCAATTTGATCCGGGTTCAATTCCTGGACATTGTAGGCTGTATGGTTTGTAGGTTGGAACAGTAGTGTAGCAGTTAGCACAACTCTCTACAGCACCTGCGGCCAAGTTTTAATTCCCACTGCTGCCTGTGAAGTCTTTATACACGCTCCCTGTGACTGTGTGGGTTTCCTCCGGGTGCTCCGGATTGCTCCCACCGTCCAAAGACGTACCAGTTGGTAGGTTAGTTGGTCGTTGTAAATTGTCCCATGATTCGGCTCAGATGAAATTGAAGGATTGCATGGTGGCTCAGCTCAAAGGTCTGGAAGGTCCTATTCCATGATGTATCTCTATAAATAAGTAAATAAATGATCATCAGTTGTTCCTTTGGGACTAAAAGCAAGATGCAACCTGTGCAATGCAGGGATGAGCAGCAAAGTGATGTTAACACAGAGCTGCAAGCAGTTAGTGGTCATTTAACCTTTCAGAACACGGCATTTACTAAGAAGGCAGATTGCAATGATACAGTACCTTGCAAAAATCTTAGGCACATACATATAGCTTGGGTGCCAAAGACTTTTGCACAGTACTGTATTCGTCAACATGGAACAGAGAGTGAGTTTGTAAATCTGGTGGGAATAAAGGATGCTGGGAATGGCGAGGGTGGAGCGCTGCATTAAGGTGCGGGACAGGTGGCAGGGGAGGAGTGCCAAGGGCGAGGAGTGGCACAGGTGCGAACACACCCTGCCCTGGGACACCTGGTAAGGTTATTTGCTTGCAAATAATTAGTTCATTGACCTCTACAGAATGTCTCTCCGGTGCTTCCCGCTCTCTCCCCTCTCTCTTCCCCCTTTTCCCAACTATGATGCCCCTCTCCCTGCCCCCGTCCCACTCTCAGTCCATGTTAGAGACCCATATCAGAATCCAGATTATTATCATTCATATAAGTCACGAAGTATGTCCAGGTGATCCTGAAATTGTAGACAGTGCTGACTTGACTACTAGCTTGTGGAATTTGGTGGTCTCACTAACTCTAGGCAGGATCAATCAGAGACTTTATTATATTGATAAAGACATTATAGGAATTCCATCATTTATTTATGATTTGTATTGGAACAGATCACTTCATAGTTCACTTTTCAGCCATTTATCTCAGCTGTAGTGCTCACACAAGAAACCTAGACAGGCAACCACTTGGAGATTAAAGTTCAATGTTCAAAATAAAGTTCAAAGTAAATTATGAATGCAAGAAGGTCTGCAGGTGCTGGAAATCCACAGCAATGCACACAACATGCTGGTGGAACTCAGTAAGTCAGGCAGAATCTATGGAAACCAATAAGCGGTTAATGTTTTGGGCCAAGATCCTTCTTCAAGATTGGGAAAGAAGGGGGAAGATGCCAGAATAAAATGGTGGGAGGTTAGCTGGAAATTAAATTTATTATCAAAGTATATATGTGTCATCATACACCACCCTGATTCATTTAATTTGGACATTGTTTCAAACACTCTCTGGAACCCTCTGAAAGACAATGAATGTCATCACTGAAGTTATTTTAGTTGGAAAACCTAAGGGAAGAATTGACCATTAGTAACATATATTATCTTAGCATTGTCACCTTACTTAATGTGAGAGCAGTAACAAAACTTCAAAAAGTTTCAATTGTCGTAAAACAGTTTGATTTTGATGGATGCTATATTCAACGTTCAAAGTTTATATTTATATGTATATAAAATCATCATATACACCCTGAGATTCATTTTCTTGCAGGCATACTCAAATAAATCCATAATAGAATAATAACCCTAATGGAATCAATGAACGGCCGCACTAATTTGGGTGTTCAACCACTGTGCAAAAGACAACAAATTGTATAAATACAAAAAGAAATAAGTAACAATGCTACTATTAATAATAGTAATAATGATAATAAATAAGGAATAAATATTGAGAACATGAGATGAAGAGTCCTTGAAAGTGAGTCCATAGGTTGTGGGAACATTTCAATAATGGGGCAAGTGAAGATGAGTAAGGTTATTCCTTCTGGTTGAAGAGCCTGATGGTTAAAGGTTAATAACTGTTCCTGAAGCTGGTGGTGTGGATCCCGAGGCTCCTGTACCTTCTTCTTGATGGTAGCAGAGAGAAGAGAGCATGTCCTGGATGGTGGCGGTCCCTGATGATGGGTGATGCTTTCCATTATTTAATGGCAAATAATTAGCCTTAAGTCTCGGGATCTCAATCTGGTGTCCACCGACCCCTCGGTTAATGGTAACGGTTAATGGCATTAAAAAATGTCAGGAACCTCTGCTTTTAGAGCTTGTAGAATGTCCTTTTATATTGTTGTTCTGGCTACAAGACTAAACTTCCTCTGCTATCTTAGCTAGTAGTTACTGTATTTTGCTTATGGTTTTCCTGTATTTTTCCTATATGCCAATCAGAGTGGGGATATTCTATGATTGCTTTGATTGTTCATTCATTCGTTATGTGCCATGTTGTATGACATGGGTGATCATGGTTTTTTCATGACCATGATTGTTCTTCGGCAGGAGTGGTTTGCCATTGCCACCTTCTGGGCAGTGTCTTTACAAGATGGGTGACCCCAGTCATTATCAATACTCTCCAGAGATTGTCTGCCTGGCATCTATGGTCACATATCAGGACTTGTGATAATGCACCAGCTGCTCATGCAAACATCCACCACCTGCTCCCATGACTTCACTTGACCCTGATCGGGGGCTAAACAGGTGCTACACCTTGCCCAAGAGTGACCTGCAGGCTAGTGGAGGGAAAGAGCACCTTACACATTCATTGGTAAGGTGCTCTTTCCCTCCCTGTCACTCAGAGTTGCTTTGATATGTCCAGCGAAATTCTGAACAAATGGAACCATAGTTCTAGCAACACGCATTAAAGTTGCTGGTGAACGCAGCAGGCCAGGCAGCATCTCTAGGAAGAGGTACAGTCAACATTTCGGGCTGAGACCCTTCATCAGGACTAACTGAAGTAAGAGCTAGTAAGAGATTTGAAAGTGGGAGGGGGAGGGGGAGATCCAAAATGATAGGAGAAGACAGGAGGGGGAGGGATGGAGCCAAGAGCTGGACAGGTGATTGGCAAAAGGGATATGAGAGGATCATGGGACAGGAGGCCCAGGGAGAAGGAAAAGGGAGAAGGGGGGGGAAACCCAGAGGATGGGCAAGGGGTATAGTCAGAGGGACAGAGGGAAAAAAAAAGGAGAGAGAGAGAAAGAATGTGTGTATATAAATAAATAACGGATGGGGTACGAGGGGGAGGTGGGACATTAGCGGAAGTTAGAGAAGTTGATGTTCATGTCATCAGGTTGGAGGCTACCCAGACGGAATATAAGGTGTTGTTCCTCCATCCTAGAGATGCTGTCTGGCCTGCTGCGTTCACCAGCAACCTTGATGTATGTTGCTTGAATTTCCAGCATCTGCACAATTCCTCGTGGAACCGTAATTCTAGTTGCTTTTAATTGTGAAGCTCACTGACCAGTAAGTGCTCTCATGTCATTGTACGTTGGAAATTGCTGGCTCAATGTAATCCTTGGAGAGGAGTACTATATCCTCCCTGACTTGTTTCAAAGCACCTTCCAGAGTTCCAGTTTAAAATCACACTGTGTTAATGGACAATTAAAAGGTCAACAGGAAACAGCCTTTTCAGTTTCACTTGTGTACGTAGCCAGTCTTTCCCTGTATCACTCTTTGTCATTGTTTCTATGGTGAGAGATATTTTGTCTTCCCTACGTCAAAGTCATCCTCAGCCCAAAATTAGGATGAATTTAACTCTTTCCAGCTGTTCATTCAACATCACTCTGTGTGGTTTTGATGTCTTGGCTTAAGCTCTCCAAAGGAGTCCATCTCTAACTTTACCCAGCACATTCTTTGCCCTCCAGCCTTCTAGAAATGGTCACATGTGTCCAACACCACACCTGTCCCACCACCTCGCCCCTATTTATCACTGGTGGCATGAACATCTTTGCCCTTTGCTCTGAAATGTCCCTTTGCGATAAGGTGTAACATTTCACTTAGAAGTAAACACAGATGATTAATTCTAAAGGTGACACTGCTTTAAAGTAAGTTAAGTTATTCAGATGACTAAAATTTTGATTAAATGGTAGTGTAGTGGTTAGAACAATGTGTTACATTGCAGGTGACTTGGCTACCTGTAAGGGGTTTGTACATTCTCACCGTGACTGTGTGGGTTTCTTCTGGGTGCTCTGGTTTCCTCTCTCAGTCTAAAGACATACTGATTGGTAGGTTAATTAGTCACTGTGAACATCGGCACAAGTGGCACTGCAGATGCTGGAAATCTACAGCAATACACACAATGTGCTGGAGGAGGTCAGCAGGCCAGGCAGCTTGTAAGGATGGGAATGAACAGCCAACGTTCCAGGCTGAGACGCTTTGTCAGTCCTGAAGGGTCACCGCCTGAAACGTCAGCTCTTCCCAACAATAGATGCTGCCTGATCTCCTCCAGCACATTGTGTGTATTAGTCATTGTAAATTGTTCCTTGATTAGCTGGGGTTAATTCAGTAGGTTGCTGGGAAATGTGGCTCAAAGGGCTAGAAGGGCCTATTCCATGGTGTATCTCAATAGACAAATAAATAAGCAACAAGATGGTATTCCTTGAAACAAAAGGAAATTAAAGGGGTTACCTCATTAAATTTCTACTTCTCAAATGTTTGAAGAACTATATCTATGGGCAGGTTTTTATTTATTTGTTTGTTTGTTAATTTAGAGATACAGCAAGGTAACAGGCCCCTCTAGCCCAGCAAGCCCACACTGCCCAATTACACCCAAGTGACCAATTAACCTACGAACCCACAGAATGCAGGTGGAGGGAAAATGTGCAAACACCTTACAGACAGTGGAGGCTGGTGCTGGAATAGTGCTACGCTAACCGCTAAACTACCTTGTTGATGAAGGGTCCCGGCCTGAAACATCGACTGTACCTCTTCCTAT
The DNA here is from genome assembly GCF_030028105.1 of Mobula birostris. Classification (NCBI taxonomy): domain Eukaryota; kingdom Metazoa; phylum Chordata; class Chondrichthyes; order Myliobatiformes; family Myliobatidae; genus Mobula; species Mobula birostris. The sequence goes on along the minus strand of NC_092392.1, from coordinate 33,059,547 downwards.
AGATGCTGCCTGGCCTGCTGCGTTCACCAGCATTTTTTATGTGTGTTGCTTGAAATACCAGTATCTGCAGATTTCCTCGTGTTTGCGTTCCTGATTTATTCTTCTTTCCGTTCCAGACATCTGTTTCTCTCTGAAGCATCTTGCAAAGTTCAAAGACTCAAAGTACGTTTATCGTCAATGTATATATACAGAATCCAACTTTGAGATGCAACCTCCTGCAGACAGCCATGAAACAAAGAAACACCATGGAACCCGTTCACGTTAGCATCAAACAGCCAACATACGAGAAAAGAGCAAATTGCATAAAGTTTGTGTTCAAATGATTATTTAAATGTAAATGACTAATTTTGAATGCAAACTTCCCAGAAGACCTAAATAAATGCAGAACAGGCATCTCACCAGCTGTTTCATTAGTTGAGCTGGTCTGCATATGCCTGGATTATTTGTAATAATGGACGTTATGATCTGGTCCAGCCTGACTTGTTTAAATTCAGCTGTGACAGTAAATTATTCAGGCCTGGAGGACCAGACACGTTCAATGATCCTCTCATGATTTTTAAAGCATACTTGAGGGATTGGAATTTCTAATAATATACTCAATTATATGCTTATGAGCTAAGTGCATCAGAAGCCTTTGTTCCCTGGATGTGTTTCCTTCACGTTGCTATAGCCGAGGGTGGTAGTGAGGATAAGCTCCCACTACCTATTACATGCTGCCAATAGCATGCATCTCAAACAGCCTCAGACAACCAAGTCTAGGTCCCGGCCTTCACATGTGGCTTCGCTACTAAACCTGGCAGAACCGTTTCTATGGACGGGAGAAGGGGCAAAGGCGGGTTACTGGTGCCTTAAAACCTATTGTTTCGGGCAGATGGGGCTCGTCAGTCATGGTTGGCTGTTCATCAAAGAGAAGGAAAACTCCGATCTCAAACTTCCCCTGCCTTGCATCTATACCCACGCATGGGAAAGGCTTTGGGAATAAACTCCAGGCAAAAATCCAGAGCTGGGATCTCTAAGGGAGTCTTATGTTGATTTCAATGTTCACTGGCAACTCCAGTGACACCGCTGGTGCTAAGCTGTATCGGTCTCTACCGTTCCTTTGGATTCATCAGCTGCATGGGGAGGGGGGACAACAGCTTATTTTCCACATCGTACTGCTCTGGTTTGCGTATTGGCTCGTGTAGCGTGTAGACAGCTAAGATGCAACATCCATGGTCGAATCTGACCAATGGAGGATCTTTGAGGTACTCATAATCTATATTTGGAAAGTGGAATGAATTATCATTTATTTTTATATTATGAAATCACTTCCTGTTGCGGTATAACCAAGTCAGGAGCACATCTTACAACTTACAAATTAATTTTTATTTTTTGAACTGAATCCAACAAGGGCATTTACTTTCTTCTGATCAAACTCTTTTTATACTCTATAAAGAGGTCTTCTGCTGGTGGTCAAAGGGAGTGAGAATTGTCTGCTCGACAAGTCAGATGAATAAATAAGTAATCACAAGAGATTCTGCAGATGTTGGAAATCCAGACTCACGCAGAATGCTGGAGGAACTCAGCAAGACAGGCATCATCTATGGAAATGAACAGTCGACGTTTTGGGCCCAGACCCTCCTCAGGACTGGAAAGGAAAGGGGAAGATACCAGATAAAAAGGTGAGGGGAGGGGAAGCTGTTTTGTTTCCATAATGTTATGCATCACTTCCAACCCCACTGTAACAGTCTATAGTGCCATGGTGATAGTAGGCTGTTTCTTTACTCTTTTAAAATTACTTAATGAGTTCAAAACTAAAAGAAACTAATGTGTGAAAATGTAAAAGGAACCGAGGATATACATTTTTCAACACAAGCTCCTGAATTTCTTAAAACCAGAAGGAAAGACACAGAGCTTTCTGATTTATAAATTGTATTTTACAATGCTTCAGTGCATTACAGACAATAAAATTTGCTTTTAAGCAGTGGTCTCTATTGCAACATAGGATAAGCAATGGACAATTTTTACACAGCAGGTTCCCACAAGCAGCAGTATGATGGAATATTGGCTTGGATTTTCTTGAGAATTTCTCGGTATTCCATGTAGGCTATGTTTCATTGGAAGTTTGAGGAGATTTGGTATGTCACCAAAAAACACTCACAAATTTCTACAGAAGTACCGGGGAGAGCATTATAACTGGCTGCACCACCATCCGGTATGGGTGGGGGAGGGGCCAGTGTGCAGCACAGGATCTAAATAAGCTGCAGAGAGCTGTGAACTCAGTCAGCCCCACCATGGGCACTAGTCTCCCCAGCGTCCAGGAGTGATGCCTCAAATAGGTAGCATTCATCATTAAGGAAACCCACCACCTGGGACATGCCTTCTTCTCATTGTTACCATCAGGGAGGAGGTACAGGAGGCTGAAGGCACACACTCAACAAATTAGGACCAGCTTCTTCTCCTCTGCCATCAGATTCCTGAATGGACATTGAAACCATGTACACCACCTCACTACTTTTTTTTTACTCCTTTTGCACTATTTATTAAATTATATATATATATATAGTAATTTAGAGATTTAGAGCTTTTTAATCACCATGTCCTGCAGCCACATAAACACAAATTTCATAACATGTGTTGGTGATATTAAACCTGATTCTAATAGAACTTCTAAACTGCTACCATTTCCAAGTAGCTGTTAGAAGAAAAAACAAATGCTGGAGAAAGTTAGTGGGTAACCTGCGGAGGGAGAGAGTTGTCAAGGTTTTGAGCCGAGCCATCGCTTTGGGACCTGAGATGGATACAATTATAACATTTGAAAGATATTTAGACAGCATTATGGATAGGAAAGAGTCAGAGGGATTTGGACCAAACATGGACAAAAGTAATGTTGCAAGCCATATATAAAGTGGAGTAGTTGACAAGATTCCAATAAGATAGCGAAGCAACAATTCTCCTACGAATCTGCTGGGGTTGTTTATTGTATCCAGTGCTCCCAATCTGACCTCCTCTACATTAGTGAGTCCCGTTGTAAATTGGGGGACCGCTGCGTTGAGCACTTCTTTTCCATCTGCAACAAGTGGGATTCCTGGTGGCCAAACTTTTTAATTCTGATTCCTATTCCATTTGTAACATGTGCCAAAAACCTCAGGGTGGAAGAGTAACAACCTATATTCCATTTGGGTAGTCTCCAACCTGATGGCATGAATATCGATTTCTCCTTGCAGTGAAAAAAGTTTCTCCTTCCCCCTGCCCTCTTCTTCTATTTCCCACTCTGTTCTCTTACCTCTTTAAGGGATGGAATGGAGGTGGGGGAAGAATAAGTTTTCATTTGTAGGCCATGTTAAGTCTGGGATTTCAGGTCAGAGGGAATGCAATCCATTCTTTGGAGCCATTAGATTTGTTGATGTTGAATTCGAAGTCCTACATTGTGGGAGCTCAAATAAAAGTTCAAAATTCAAAGGTTATTTTGCTATCAAAGTGGAATACTTTATACAACTTTGAGATTCATCTCCTTACAGACAGCCAAAAGACAAAGAACCCCAATGAAGAAGAATAATTTGGGATGCCTTAATGACTATCGCCCGATAGCATTCACATTGGGAGTGCTTTGAGGGGTTGGTCACCACTAGACTGAACCCCTGTATCAGCAAGGACCTGGAACTGTTGCAATTTGCCTATCGCCACAATAGGTCAAGGGCAGATGCAATCTCAATGGCTCTTCAAATGGCTTTAGACCACCCAGACAAGACAAACATCTATATCAGGATGTTGTTCATTGACTATAGCTCAGCATTTAATGCCATCATTCCCACAATCCTGATTGAGAAGTTGCAGAACCTGGGCCTCTGTACCTCCCTCTGCAATTGGATCCTCAGCTTCCTAACCTGAAGACCATAATCTGTGCGGATTCATGATAACATATCCTCCTTGCTGACGATCAATACTGGTGCACCTCAGGGGTGCGTGCTTAGCCCACTGCTCTACTCTCTATATACCCATGACTGTGTGGCTAGGCATAGCTCAAATACCATCTATAAGTTTGCTGATGATACAACCATTATTGGTAGAATCTCAGGTGGAGATGAGAGGGCGTACAGGAGTGAGATATGGCAACTAGTGGAATGGTGCCACAGCAACAACCTGGCACTCAACGTCAGTAAGGCGAAAGAGCTGATCGTGGACTTCCAGAAGGGTAAGACAAAGGAACACATACTGATCCTCACAGAGGGATCAGAAGTGGAGAGTGAGCAGTTTCAAGTTCCTGGGTGTCCAGATCTCTGAGGATCTAACCTGGTCCCAACATATCAATGTAGTTATAAAGAAGGCAACACAGCGGCTATGCTTCATTAGGAGTTTCAAGAGATTTGGCAATTCAGCAAATACACTCAAAAACTTCTATATTTGTACCGTGGAGAGTAATCTGACAGGCTGCATCACTATCTGGTATGGGGGGGAGGTGGGCTGCTGCACAGGACCGAAAGAAGCTGCAGGAGGTTGTAAATCTAGTCAGCTCCATCTTGGGCACTAGCCTACAAAAGTACCCAGGACACCTTTAGGGAGTGGTGTGTCAGAAAGGCAGTGTCCATTATTAAAGACTTCTAGCACCCAGGGCATGCCCTTTTCTCACTGTTACCATCAGGCAGGAGGTACAGAAGCCTGAAGGCACACACTCAGTGACTCAGGAACAGCTTCTTCCCCTCTGCCATCCAATTCCTAAATGGACATTGAATCTTTGGACACTACCTCACTTTTTTTAATATACAATATTTTTTAAATCTATTCAATATATGTAATTGATTTACTTGTTTTTTTATTAATACTATTTTGTTTTCTCTCTGCTGGATTATGTATTGCATTGAACTACTGCTACTAAGATAACAAATTTCACATCATATGCTGGTGATAATAAACCTAATTCTGATTCTGATCCTAAAAACAAAAAAAACGTCAAAAACCCAGTGTACAGAGAGAGAAAAAAATTGTGTGAGCAATAAATTCAAGCAAACAGCATTCAGAAATGAGTTCATAATGCCAAGCATCACCGCAGTCAATTCAGAAGTCCATTAGTTGCTGACCACAGCCTCAGTCCAGCACAGCATCGCACAAACCCTGCGGAGCAGTGAGCCAAACCAGCCTGTCTCTTGACTCTGAACCCGACAACATGTCCATTTCAATCTGGCCCCACACTTTAATCGTCTAAGCTATTGGTAAATAAATGGAGGAATGTAAGTGAGAAAGAGTAACATTAGTTCTGGACAAAAGAGGAGACACTGGGATTATCGGGTGAATTCTCTGCTGCAGCACATTTCCGTCACCATAAGATTTCTACACATCATTGAGATGTAAGCTTGAAGCTGGCCAACTTTTCGGCCTCAGTGCAGGAGAACGGAGAGAAATTGGGCACGGAACATTCACAAGGGAAATGGCAAAAGGTATTTCAATATGAGAGAGTGTAATAAAATGTGAAATTGTAGCAACTGCAAAAACATCTCAAAGACACTTTACAGCTATTTATATAATGAGAGAACAAAAAGCTAGTTATCTCCTTAAAAACTTTGGGACAGTTTTTATGGCCTGATGTCAACCCTTATTTCGAGAGAATAGAGGCTATTGAGAACTTTCACATTTAAAAGCAACAAATCAAGCTTAGCAGTAAGTATTTTTTTGAGAGTGAAAACGGAATTCAATGTCAAAAACAATTCAATGGATCTCAGTTACCTAGATTTTCACAGTTCCATAAGTGAGACTGATTTCAGAAAAGAACAAAGAAAGCTCATGAAGGGACTGGTAACTGAGTGTGACTGAAACCTGGGCTTAGCAATAGAAGTCTAATTTTTAGTACAGCATTTCTATATCAGATCAATGATTAGCAGAATTGCTTTGTTTTGATTGCCTTGCTAATTTTCACTGGTCTCCCTCTCCCTCTCACTCACTGCTGCCAGAGGAAGGTGCGGGAGTCTTGGCGTTTAGACAAGGTTTGATCGGCATGGTTTATGGATTGGACTCAATTTTAGAGGACTCTGCAGTTCATGTAATATATGTTTCTGGTTTCTGGTTACTCCATTTTTTTTTCTGTTTTGCATGATTTTGATTGAGGCACTTTGACGCTGACTGGTTCTGCGGCCTGCAGGCAACGAACAACACAGCCCTAACATTGAACGGACCTGAGCTACACTAAACATTCTTAGACTGTATCAAGGACTTTGCGGCTTGATATTTAATATTCTGTGTGTTATTTGTTCATTTTTTGTTGTTTAAACAATTTGTTCTTTTCTGTGCATTGGGTGTATGATGCCTTCTTTGAGAGCAATTTGTTCTTTTTTTTATGCATTGGGTGTATGATGCTTTCTTTGAACGGTTTTCACGTTGTGGTTCCTGGTCATGGAACTGGAAACAACGGGTGGATCACATTGAAGACTTGACTTGTGAGTCTGGAACACAATTAATTATTAAAGCAGTAATACTATTGGGCAAGAATGCATAATTTCTAAATAGATATGGTTGAATTCTAATTTAGGTAGGACACAGGACAGTTTGCAGTAACACCAGAGTCATCAACTGCTTTGTTTAAGACAGGAGTTCCCAACTTGGAGTCCACAGACCCCTAACTTAATGACATTGGTCCATGGCATAAAAAGGGTAAGGAGCCCCTGTTTAAGGCATAATTCTATTAAATTTAAAGGCTAAGAAACTCTAATGACTATATTGTTAACTTAAAAAAAATTGCACAAAATAGGTATTTACGTTTTGTCAGAACGTTCTGATATGGCCCAAGTGTGGAGGGAGAGATAATAAAGCAGGTCAAAAGTTCACTGAAATGGATTATGCTGCGATTTTTTTTTCCAGGAATATTGTTCCTTTCAAGTCAATCTATCAACCAAAAAATTAACAACCTCAAGGGAAAGTTAAGGTTGGGAAGAGACAAATTGGATGTGGTACCTAATAGTCTTTAAAGGCCATAAACTGATCCGGTCTCCATGAAGCTTAAGGCAACACAACAGCTAGTGGTTAGTAACAGCGCTTTACAGTACAGGCACCCTGGGTTCAATTCCCACTGCTGTCTGAAAGGAGTTTGTACGTTCTCCCTGTGACCACATGGGTTTCCTCTGAGTGCTCCAGATTTCCCCCACAGTCCAAAAACCTACCAGTTGGTAGGTTAATTAGTCATTGCAACTCAAAAAAACCCACAATAAACATAAAGAACACAATAAAAACAACAAATGTAAATACATAAGATTTGCTTATACAATTGAATGTGCATAAAGTGATGCTAGATACAGAGTACTGATCTAATGTTTTAGATAATTTCGAGCTCTTGAAAGTCTTCTTATGCAGATTTATTACTTTTTTACTTTCTTAGACAACTTATTTTTTAATTATTTCAACTCTTTTCCAATCAAATGCCTTTTCTCAAAAAGGCCATCAGGTTAATCTCGGTTCAATTTCCAGAGGCCTAGATGCCATTCATGGCCCTGTGCCATTTTCACAGGCAGATCACAGCAGATCATTAAGGATAATTTCATCTGCTCAGCATTGACTTTGGGCTGTACATGGTATTGCGTGATTCACTGCCATTTAAGTATTGTGGCAAACATTATTGGTTGAAAATGACAGATGAAAGAAGCTCGTCCAGCTCAACTGTCTGCTTTATTGCGACAAGCACAAAACCAGAACGAGCACTATGACCCCGGAAGAGAACTGTTCAGTCTCACACAGACAGGGAAGGTGATGATCACACACTGCAGTCATAGTCAGGGCGATCCACAAATACACAAGTGATTAACTGATTAACTATATAATCCAAGCTAGAATGTAACAATAAGTAAACTTGGACATCTCACCATAATCCCACAGGAGCATTTTAAAACAAGAGCAATAAATAGCACTGAACGCCGGGAATGCTGTGGTGAGCTGTCAAGCACACCCCCTCCCACAGCACCACATACCCCCACCTGAGGGGTCAGTCATACCCAGCAACCCCAGAGTCCACAACAAAGTCCAAGAGCACCAATAGTTATTAACACTGCCACCTGGGGAGCTGGGAGGTGTCTGAAGGCCCTCCAGAAAAGGCACTGTTTGGTGACACAAGAGGCAGGGCACCCGAACTGTCACTTCCTTCCTTCAGCCATGTTGGGTTGGTGGTGACCAAGAGCCGATATGGTGCCAGTCGATTGTGGGGCAGCACGACTGCCTTCTGCCACACAAGCAACTGCACCCAGTATAACACGGTTGGGCACCTCTCCCAGCCCCTTCTGGTGGCTTCCCACCTTGGGAGATAGTCCTTTCTTCCAGCTGACTCATTCTCATTCTCTCCCCTGCCCAGTAAACTCCTGACCCCGGCTGTAGGGATCATAAGCCCACTTTCGGCGGCCACTGGCTGTGCTTTGGTTCTGCCGATCCTCATCATGAGCAGTCTGTAGACGCCCCTGAGGTGTTTCAGGTACTACCTACCTGGCCTCCCCAGGAATCCCTGGCTCGGGGCGGGGGCCAAACACTAGATCCACCGGCATGCACAGCTCCCATCCAAACATGTGCACAGCCAGTGTATACCTGGTGCTCTCCTGGGTTGAGTTGTTCTCCAATCTTGGTAATTTACTTGCAAACATTTCGTTCCCATACAGACATCATCAGTGTGCTGTGGTGTCCTCCGAATGCTTGACCTTTGTATACTGACCAATCAGCTGATTGGTTGTCATTACACAAACCCAGTTGTGACATAGGGAGGAAGTTTCATCGCTGATTGGTTGTGTGGCAAACTTTGTACGTTGTGGTCTGGAAATTTGCCCGTGCTGGCTCATAATTAGGATTGAGGCCTATGTGACTTTTTACAGACTTGTTTGCGGAAGACCACGCTTCTAGGAATTCTCTAGCATGCCACGTGTTTGCTTGTGCTATGACTTTCACTGATGTCCTGTTAAAGTTGTGCCCCCCTTGATCTTTTTGGATAGAGACTAGGGAGAGTTGGTCATGCTACTTTACAGCCATTTGATGTTCATGGATGCTTGTAGATAGTTTTCTCCCGGTTTGGCCAATGGAATATTTGCTGCAGTCCCCACATTGGATTTCGTAGACCACATTGGCCTTGTCCAATAGCTTGGTTCATTCTTTTGGTCTGCAGGGTGCTCTCCTCAATATTGCTGTTGGCTTGCACGTGACTGAAATTCTATGTTCTTGGAGCAGTTGGGCTGTCATTTCCAAGATATGATGTCTCCTCGTATGGTGATGAAATGTTTGCAAGTAAATTACCAAGATCACAGAACAGCTCAACCCAACCATCTACCATCCGCACTGTCAAAGCGCATCTTAAACACTTCCATCATATCTGCTTGCACCATTTACCCATGTGTGCTCCAGACACTTAACATTGTGTTAAAAAAAAAACCCTCAGAAATCTTTTAATCTCTTCCCTGTAATATGGAAGTCTAACTGACTTGCTGACTGAAAATTTTTCCAAAAGTCTTTTCCACCATGCTGGTGAATGGTGGGCCTGCCCAAGTTATGTAGCCACCTTCCCATTGGTTAGCTGCTATACCCTGTGCGCCGGTTTCTGGTCCCAGCTCACGTTCTGCGATACCTGCATCTGGCTTCTGGCCTTCAGATGTACAAAGGTGAACGGAAGTGTGCAAGTCGCTCTCTTTTTACCCCGAGCCTCTCCTAGCTGTGAGCCACAGGCAGCACTGGAGAAACCATTTGGAAGGTATGTTACAGTTAGTAGGGGGAAGGGTCTCGTGTTTTGGGTGCACACCTGGTTAAGTAGCTGTTTATTGCTTGTTAATCTTGTTGTGTAACTTGGCCAGGTTTAACAAGTGCCTTGAATGCTTAGTGTTGTAGTTTCTACAGTTTGGGTGACTTGAATGAGTGCTTGTTTGCCTTTCTTCTTGCGCCCTTAACTCCTGATGGAGTCGGCGGGGTGCCATCATGACAAGATTTGCACCAGCTTTTTGCTGTGCTCGTCTTCGGCATCTGAAACCTGGCGGAGTCCATCTCTCTCCAGGTTTGACCTACATGCTGGCAAATGTCCCAGCTTTTAGCAGCGAGAATGAATACCACACACAAACGTCCATTGTTTTGTCCCTGCATGGATTCTCGTGCATTTGAATGTTGTCGTCAGTGCAGTACATCTGTGTCAGAACTTGACTTGATGAAGGAGTTCGTAAACCATGTAATCAGAAACGGAGGGAGAGCCCTCATCACAAAAGGAAAAAAAGCAGCCTGAAGAAGGGTCACGGCCCAAAACGTCGACTATTTATTCATTTCCATAGATGCTGCCTGACCAGCTGAGTTCCTCCAGCATTTTGTGTGTGTTGCTTTGGATTTCCAGCATCTGCAGAATCTCTTGTGCTTTTGATTTGCTGCTCCTAGTAACTTGCATGTCTAAGACAATGATCAAGTAAGAATTTTATTCAGTGACCTCCAATGTAATGCCTTCAAGGTCACGCTGTTCTCAATTGCAGAGGTGTAAATGAGACCAACAACACAAGCCTTCTAACAATAATTTCCATGTGTGCTCTGTGTAGCCAACACAGCAGTTGTGAAATTTTGTCTGTTCCTAAATCTAACACTTCCATATATATTTTCTTGTAATTAATAATAGTTGAACCTCCAACCTGATGGCATGAATACCAATTTCTCCCTCTGCTAAAAGAAAATTCCCTCCCCTTCCCCTCCCCTTCCCCTCCCCTCCCCCTCCCCTCTTCTTCTATTCCCCACTTGAGTCTCTTACCTGTTCTTACCTGTCTATCACCTCCCCCTGGCTCCCCTCCTCCTTCCCTTTCTCCTCTGTCCACTCTCCTCTCCTATCCAATTCCTTCCTCTCCAGCCATAGATCTTTCAACTCACCCGACTTCACTTATCGCCTTCTCTCCTCCTTCTCCACCCCCACCTTTTATTCTGGCAGCTTCCCCCTTCTTTCTCAGTCCTGAAGAATAGTCTCTGGTATGGTTTGTAACTTCAAAATATTAAACTAATTCAAGGAGCACACGTGAGTCCTAAAATGTGGTTCTAACTTTTAAGTTTACTTTTTCCAAGGTGCGCATGTATCATATGGTAGTGTGATGATGTATGCAATGTACTTACATTTGCATATAAACTGTAATGAATTATTTAAACTAACAACATTGCTTAATTAAACAATATATATACAAGAGTACGTGGCCAAGTGGTTAGGGCTTTCTACTAGCGATCTGAAGGTCGTGAGTTCGAGCCCCAGCTGAGGCAGCGTGTTGTGTCCTTGAGCAAGGCGCTGAATCACACATTGCTCTGCGATGACACCGGTGCCAAGCTGTATAGGTCCTAATGCCCTTCCTCGGACAACATCGGTGTCGCGGAAAGGGGAGACTTGCAGCATGGGCAACTGCCGATCTTCCATACAACCTTGCCCAGGCTTGCGCCCTGCAGAGTGAAGGCTTTCCAGGCACAGATCCATGGTCTCGCAAGACTAACGGATGCCTTTATTTATTTATATATACAAGATTACTCGAAGATTATTGATAGATTAAATGCAGAAGTCTCGGCCCAGGACGTTGACTGTTTATTGATTTCCATCGATATTGCCTGACTTGCTGAGTTCTTCCAGCATTCTGTGTGGCTGTTTTGGAGAAAACACAAGGTAGAAGCCAGCTGGAGTATAAGGTCACATGTTTTGTGTAAAACTGCTTTGAAGTTTCTACATTTAAGTGGTTAAAACAGACTTACAGTAAAAGGAAGCTTTATCCCCTATTATGTTACTCTGTAAAGTAAAGCTTGTTATGTGCTTCATTGTGATTGGTATTTTGTATGGATCTCTATAAAAACCATACTGGATCAACATCAAAGATATTCCTATTTTCTGTGCCATTGAATTATTCTGATACAAATATATTTATCTGTCACAGCTCGTCCCAGACATCTGGCTATTGTATGTTGAAGAATAGCAGAGATCCAATTCTTTTTCTCCAGAAAGGATCGGTACCAAGAAGAAAATTGTAATGATGGGACCTGGTGGAGAACTTGCAAAGAAATTAACCCTTTTGAAATAAGGGAGTTTTGCTTTCCAGAATCAAGATCAAATTCAGAGCTGCAAAGACTTGTAAACTTAGTTAACTACATCATGGACGTTAGCCTCTGTAGTATCCAGGACATCTTCAAGGAATGATGCTTCAGAAAGGTGGCATCCATCATTAAGGACCCATCAACCAGGCCATGCTTTATTCTCATTGCTACCATAAGGAAGGAGGTACAGAAGCCTGAAGGCACACACTCAGTGATTCAGGAGCAGCTTCTTCACCTCTGCTATCAGATGTCTGAAAAGACATTGAACCTCACTACTTCTTTATTATTTTGATTTTTGCACTACTTATTAAATTTAACTACTTTATATATATATATATATATATAGATACTGTAATTCACATTTTTTCCCTAGTGTTATGCATTGCATTGTACTACCGCTGCAAAGACCACAAAATTCATAACATATGCAGGTAACATTAAACCTGATTCTGATTCTGATCTTTAAAAGTGGAAGCTTTTGTCTCAAGTAATAGCTGAATACTGAACATGAAGATGACTTTCAGAACATAAGAAGAGAAATATAATGCAACACATAACTATAAATTTTTTAAAATTTATTGAGAAACAACGTGAAATAGTCCTTCCGGTCAAGATGGTGCTTGTGTATAATGCTCTTTCCGTCAACACCTTCTGGAAAGATCACGACGGTTATTTCTTCGGCAGTTTGAATGGGGCACAACTGCGCAAGCCCATGGAGGTCGGCCTGTGAGGACAGTGGGAAGAGTTTAAGAGGAAAACAGACTTACAGTGCGGGCATCGGAGGAGTGGGCAACGGAATAGTGGGAGACAGATTAGGAAACATTTTGGCTCAATGGGGCTTAGGCGATAAAGGGTCGAGGCCAGGTAGGTTACCTGATTAAAATAAAGACAGAGAGTATGTGTGTGAGGCCGGTTTTCTGTGCTCAGTGTCAGATGTGGAAAGTCCTAGAGACTCCCGGCCTCCCGGACGACCACATCAGCACTAGGTGATTTGAGCTGCAGCTCATTAGAGACCGCGCTAGGGAACTGGAGCTGCAGCTCGATGACCTTCATCTGGTCAGGGAGAGTGAGGAGGTGATAGAGAGGAGCTACAGGGAGGTAGTCACCCCGGGACCACAGGAGACAGAGAAGTGGGTAACAGTCAGGAGAAGGAAGGGCAAGAAGCATGTGACAGTGAGTACTAGAGAGTACCCTAGTGGCTGTCCCCCTTAACAATAAGTATTCCTGTTTGAGTACTGTTGGGGGGATGGCCTACCTGGGGGAAGCAACAGTGGTCGCAACTCTGGCACAGAGTCTGGCCCTGTGGCTGAGAGGGGCAGGGAAAGGAAGAGGATGACAACAGTGATAGGGGACTCTATAGTTAGGGGGTCAGATAGGCGATTCTGCGGACGCAGAAAAGAAACACGGATGGTAGTTTGCCTCCCAGGTGCCAGGGTCCGGGATGTTTCTGATTGCATCCATGATATTTGAAGTGGGAGGGAGAACAGCCAGAGTTCATGGTACACATTGGTACCAACGACATAGGTAGGAAAAGGGAGGAGGTCCTGAAAAAAGACTACAGGGAGTTAGGAAAGAAGTTGAGAAGCCGGCCCTCAAAGGTAGTAATCTCGGGATTACTGCCTTTGCCATGTGACAGTGAGTATAGGAATAGAATGAGGGGGAGGATAAATGCGTGGCTGAGGGATTGGAGCAGGGGGCAGGGATTCAGATTTCTGGATCATTGGGACCTCTTCTGGGGCAGGTGTGACCTGTACAAAAAGGACGGGTTGCACTTGAATCTGAAGGGGACCAATATCCTGGCGGGAAGGTTTACTAAGGCTATTGGGGAGAGTTTAAACTGGAATTGCTGCGGGGTGGGAACCGAACTGAAGTGACAGAGGAAAGGGAGGTTGGCTCACAAATAGAGAACATTTGGAGACAGTGTGAAAAGAAGGATAGGCAGGTAATAGAGAAGGGATGCGCTCAGTCTGATGGTTTGAGATGTGTCTATTTTAGTGTGAGGAGTATCATGAATAAAGTGGATGAGCTTAGAGCGTGGATCAGCACTTGGAGCTATGATGTTGTGGCCGTTACAGAGACATGGATGGCTCAGGGGCAGGAATGGCTACTTCAAGTGCCAGGCTTTAGATGTTTCAGAAAGGATAGGGATGGAGGCAAAAGAGGTGAGGGCGTGGCACTGTTGATCAATGATAGTGTCACGGCTGCAGAAAAGGATGAAGTCATGGAGGGATTGTCTACGGAGTCTCTGTGGGTGGAAATTAGGTATAGGAAGAGGTCAATAACTCTACTGGGTGTTTTTTTATGGACCACCCAATAGTAACAAGGACATCAAGGAGCAGATAGGGAGACAGATTCTGGAAAAAAAGTAATAATAACAGGGTTGTTGTGGTGGGAGATTTTAATTTCCCAAATATTGATTGGCATCTCCCTAGAGTGAGGAGTTTAGATGGGGTGGAGTTTGTTAGGTGTGTTCAGGAAGATTTCTTGACACAATATGTAGTTAAGCCTACAAGAGGAGAGGCAGTACTTGATCTGGTATTGGGAAATGAACCTGGTCAGGTGTCAGGTCTATCAGTGGGACAGCATTTTGGAGATAGTGATCACAATTCTATTTCCTTTACCATAGCATTGGAGAGGGATAGGAACAGACAAGTTAGGGAAACGTTTAATTGGAGTAAGGGGAACTATGAGGCTTTCAGGCAGGAACTTGGAAGCATAAATTGGAAACAGATTTTCTCAGGAAAACGTACCGAAGAAATGTGGCAAATGTTCAGGGGTTATTTGCGTGAGGTTCCGAATAGGTACGTTCCAATGAGCCATGGGAAGGATGGTAGGGTACAAGAACCATGGTGCACAAAGGCTATTGTAAATCTAGTCAAGAAGAAAGGAAGAGCGTACGAAAGGTTCAAAAAACTAGGTAATGATATGAATCTAGAAGATTATAAGGCTAGCAGGAAGGTGCTTAAAAATGAAATTAGGAGAGCCAGAGGGGGCCATGAGAATGCCTTGGCGGACAGGATTAAGGAAAACTCCACGGCATTTCTACAAGTATGTGAAGAGCAAGAGGATAAGATGTGAGAGAATAGGACCAATCAAGTGTGACAGTGGAAAAGTGTGTATGGAACCGGAGGAGATAGCAGAGGTGCTTAATGAATACTTTGCTTCAATATTCACTACGGAAAAGGATCTTGGCAATTGTAGGGATGACTTGCAGCAGACTGAAAAGCTTGAGAATGTAGATATTAAGAAAGAGAATGTGCTGGAGCTTTTGGAAAGCATCAAGTTGGATAAGTCACCAGGATTGGACAGGATGTACCCCAGACTACTGTGGGAAGCGAGGGAGGAGATTGCTGAGCCTTTGGCAATGATCTTTGCATCATCGATGAGGACGGGAGAGGTTCCAGAGGATGGGAGGGTTGTGGATGTTGTTCCCTTATTCAAGAAAGGGAGTAGGGATAGCCCAGGAAATTATAGACCAGTGAGTCTTACTTCAATGGTTGGTAAGTTGATGGAGAAGATCCTGAGAGGCAGGATTTATGAACATTTGGAGAGGCATAATATGATGAGGAATAGTCAGCATGGCTTTGTCAAAGGCAGGTCGTGCCTTACGAGCCTGATTGAATTTTTTGAGGATGTGACTAAGCACATTGATGAAGGTAGGGCCTGAGAAGAAGAATTTCAAGTTGTATACTTTGATAATAAATGAACCTTGAACCTTTGAAATAGGCCTTTTTGGCTCTTTGAGCAATTCCCTCAATTTAATCGAAACCTAATCAGGGGACAATTTACCTACCAACTGATACATCTGAACTGTTGGAGGAAACTGTAAAACCTGGAGGAAACCCATGCAATCACAGGGAGAATGAACAAACTCCTGACAGGCAGTGGCAGGGATTGAACCTGAGTCGCCTGTACTGTAAAGCATTGTGCTAACCACTATGCTACCGTGCCACCCCGCTTTGGCAAGTGATAGCTGAGGAGAGGATAAAAGGGTGGAGATAGAGATGAAGACTATGCCTCTAACTCTATCCTTCCCTCTCCCTCGTGTGTCTTCTGAAATCTGAAAAGTTAAGAGGGTGATTGATACGTGGAGCCAGATATGAGATGATGGGCAGATGAGAACAGCAGAGGAAGGGGATAGGAGGTTGAGTAGGTTGAATGAATGGGTGATAAGCAGATGGAACCAGGCAGTGGAGAGGGAATTATCAGGGTAACAGGGTCTGAGGGTGGGGTGGTTGGACAGAAGTGGGGTAAGGGTGAGAATCTGGATCTTGCAAAAAGAGAGGAAAAGAAACAAAAGTCTATCTAAAAATGGTAAATTCAGTGTCCATGCCATTGGGTTGTAAACTACCCGAGTACCTAAGCAGAACGTGAGGTGCTGTTTCTCTAGTTTCCACTTGACTTTACTCTGGCACTGAGAAGGTCAAGAACAGACAGGTCAGTATGGAAGTGGTGTGAGTTGAAATAGTTAGTAAACAGGAGCTTAAAATGGACATTGCGACAGAGATGAGACAACAGTAAGAGTGCTTTATACACTTTTAGTCTACCTATTTAAGAAACAATATTAAAGTGTTGCAATCAATTCAGAAAGGGTTCATTAGGACAATATAAGTTTTCTTATGAGGAAAGGTTAAACAAATTAGGCTTGTATTCACTTGAATTAAGATAAATGAGAAGAGACATGGCCAAAAAATCATGCTGTCTGACTTTTGAATGTTTCCTACATCTTCGGTCTTTAATTAAGGTCTGAAGGTTTCATTGTGTTAGATGTTGAGATGTTTTGTCTTCCGAGATAATCTAGAAATAGGGAAAGACAGTTTAAAAATAAGGAGTTATTCATTTCACCCAGGGATAAAGTTATATTTTTTTCTTCCTGATAGTTATAATTTTTCTTCGAAAAGTGGAGGAAGCCAGATCATAGAGTATTTATAAGACAGAATATCAATGCATGATAAATAAGGATGTGACAAATGGATAATAGAAATGTGACATTGACTTTTCAAACAGATCTACTTGATCTTATTAAATAAAGTAACTTCTCCTGAACTGGTGGTGTGAATCTTGAAGCTCCTGTAGCTTCTTCTTGATGGCACCAGTGAGAAGAGGACATGTCCTGGGTGCTGGGAGGTCCCTGATGATGGTGATGGTGATGTTGTAGGTAGTCCAGGTCACAGAAACACAAAGAAAGTCATGGACTAGTGCTATCTATTCGGTCATATAGTGCCTGGTCAAGTGTTCTGATTTGCAAATAATTTTTTTCCTCAACTGACCATAGGCTATGCTCCCTACAGTCATTTGAGAGTGATGATAAATTTCACAAACAATATCTTCACCAAGAACTGCTGCTCACTGGCTGGCTTTTGCTACTCACACCAATCTCTGTAAACTTTAGAGACCGTTGTGTGTGAAAATTTCAGGAGCTCAGCATTTTCTGAGATACTCAAACCACCCCATCTGGCATCGTCAATCATTCCACAATCAAAGCCATTCAGATCATATTTCTTCTCCATTCTGATGTTTGGCTCCCAAGATATGGGAAATGGCCAACATTTTCCGGGATCTCACTTTTATTGATAGATGACAACATAGTGCAGCAGGTGGAGGGTGTTGACCATAAGATCAACCTATTGTGTGCTTAGGAGCAGCGCTGTTGATGGCTTGGGTCTCAGCCTCAAATGTGGAAGATTTTACAATGCAAAATAGCAATATTATATTAACATAGAGCGTACTGATGTTGCCAGAAATCACTATTTTATTCAGTGAGCAATAATTAATCATGTTATTTCTGAACTAATCCTCACACAGTGTACTGTTCTCATTGTAGATATATTTGTTGCTTGTTGAGTTACATACTTATACTTTTTAAATATTTTCTCATACTCCGGGACTCCTTCCCTCATTTTAAAGCATTTGTTTAAATCTTATTAATTAATCTGTTAGGTACCCAGCTCAGTTCAATTTGGCTCATTCTGTAATGAATTGCACAGGTTAATGGGGAATGCCTTTAAATTAAATTAGAGAAAGGCAGATAAACGATTTATTAATTTGGGGGCACTGCTGAACGAGTTTTCTTTTGTCTTGCCCAAGAATATTGTGGCCATTTCTAGTTGCCCTGAGAGCAATCCAGGCAGAACAGGAGTCACTCATCAGACCTGGTTGATTCTGTTAATAATTGTACAATCACCTTAATAAAATGGATAATTCAAGAGCATATGTTGGTTAATGAAACAGAAAGTAGTAAAGTTTTATCTCTGTACATAAAGGAAGAAGCACAACAGGATGGGAATTGCTATGATAAAGCAACAAATTAGGATTTAAGATCAAAGTTCAAAGCAAATTTATTATCAAAATAAATATTCCTAACTTGAGACTCATTTTCTTGCAGGTATTTTCTGGCAAAAAAAAAGAAATGCAACACAATTTTATGGAAAACTGTACATAAACAGACAAACACAAGTGTGCAAAAGAAGACAAACTGTGGAAATAAAAATAATAACAAAAACATGAGATATAAAGAGGGGAAAAAGGCACTGGTGCTACAGTACCGTGCGAAACTCATAGGCACATATATATAGCTAAAGTACCTAAGACTTTTGCACAGGACTATATTTGTCAACCTGGAGCGGAGAGGGAGTTTGTAAATCTGGCAAAAGCAAAGGACGTTGGGAATGGTGAGGATGGAGCGTTGCAGGAGGGGTGTGGGACAGGTGGCAGAGAAGGAGTGTCAGAGGTAGGGTGGGGGCAGGGTGTTGGTGTAGCACAGGTGCAGACACACCCAGCCCCAAGACACCAGGCAAGTTCATTTACTTCCAAACAATTGGTTTAATGATCATTACCAAATGTTTCTCCGGTGCTCCCTGCTTCCACAACTCTCCCTTACCAGTTTCCTTACCATGATTCCCCTCTCCCTGCCCCTTTCCCACTCCCAGTCCACAATAGAGACACCTATCAGAATCCGATTTATCATCACTCACATATGTAGGAAATTTGTCTTTTTTGTGGCAGCAGTACAATGCAAAACTTAAAATTGCTACAGTGCAGTGCAAAAGTCTCAGGCATCCTAACTATATGCAATGCGTATGCAGCGATTTTTTTGCAAGCAAAATTTCGCAATCCCAAAAATCTTCTAATTTCCAAGTCCTATAGTTCCTGAATTGCATTTTTGATCATTTGGATTAGGTTCAACTTTATTGTCATTGTGCCGAGTACAGATACAAGGCCAATGAAATGCAGTTAGCATCTGACCAGAAATGCAAAGAATAGTGTTATTTACAAAATAACTGTGAATAAAAAGTAAGTGCTACAGCACACAAATATAAAAGTACTAAGACAGTACAATATGGGTGCAATACTGCTTAGCGCTGTGATGTGAGGTTCAGCAGGGTCACAGCCTCAGGGAAGAAGCTCTTCCTGTGCCTGCTGGTGCGGGAGCGGAGGCTCCTGTAGCGCCTACCGGATGGGAGGAGAGTAAAAAGTCCATGGTTAAGGTGAGATGCATCCTTGATAATGTTTTTCACCCTGCCCAGGCAGCGTTTATGGTAGATGTTCTCAGTGGTGGGCAATTGGGTGCCGATAATCCGCTGGGCAGTTTTCACCACACACTGGAGTGCTTTGCGGTCTGATACGGGACAATTGCCATACCACACTGAAGTGCATTTGGTGAGTATGCTCAATGGTACAGCGGTAAAAGTCCATCAGTATCCTGGAACAGAGGTGAGCTTTCTTGATGTTCCGCAGGAAATAAAGGCGCTATTGTGCCTTTTTGATCAGGATGGAGGAGTTCAGGGACCAGGTGAGATCATCAGAAATGTGGACACCAAGGAATTTGAAGCTTGATACATGCTCCACTACAGCTCCGTTGATGTAGATGGGGACGTGAGTGTGGCTCCTAGCATACCTGCAGTCCACAATGATCTTCTCGGTCTTCTGGGTGTTGAGGGCCAGGTTGTTGTCAGCACACCACGCGGCCAGGTGCTGGACCTCGTCCCTGTAGGCCGTCTCGTCATTCCTTCTGATCAGACCAACCACCGTGGTGTCATCTGTGAACTTGTTTATGGAGTTAGAACCATGTACAGGAATGTAGTCAAAGGTGAAAAGGGAGTTCAGAAGAGGGCTCAGCACACAGCCTTGAGGCACGCCGGTATTCAGGGTGAGAATGGAGGAGGAGAGGTTGTCTAACTTGATAGATTGGGGTCTGTTAGTCAGAAAGTCCGAAGTCCCATTACAGAGGGATGAGCTGATACCAAGCTGGTGAAGTTTGGTGATCAGCTTGGAGGGGAGCACAGTATTGAATGCCGAACTAAAGTCAATGAACAGCATTCTGACATAAGAGTCGGGGCTGTCCAGGTGGGTCAGGGCAGAGTGAAGTGCCGTGGAGATGGCATCCTCTGTTGACCTGTTGGTGCGATAGGCAAATTGTTGGAGGTCCAGGGTAGTGGGCAGACAGAATTTCAGATGTGATAGAACCAGTTTTTCAAAGCACTTCGCAATGATGGGGGTGAGTGCAACTGGACGGAAGTCATTCAGGCCCATGGCAGTGGAATGCTTCGGCACTGGCACATTGGTGGCGATCTTGAAGCTTGTGGGGACAACTGCCTGTGCCAGGAACAGATTAAAAAAGTCCGTGAAGACCCCGGCCAACTGCCCTGCAGACTGTGAGCACACGGCCAGGTGTTCCATCCAGACTAGCTGCCTTCCATACATTCACCCTGCTCAGGGTGGCACAAACATTGGAGGTGGAAAGTGAGAGAGGCAGTTCACCAGGTGCGAGATCCGCTTTGAGGGTGACCTCCTTGTTCTCTCGGTCAAAGCGAGCGTAGAAGTAATTGAGCTCATCAGGGAGGGAAGCAGAGCTGGAAGGGAGCACAGTACTAGGTGGTTTGAAGTCTGTAATGACCTGTATGCCATGACACATGCGCCGGGGGTCCGAGGAGTTACATTCAGATTACAATAAATTCCCACCAAATTTGAAAGTGAATACTGCAAATGGTAAGATGTAAAGTAAAAGTACAATTTGCTGACACCTGCACAGCAGATTGATCAGCACTGAATAATAACCACAATTAGCATTTCACATTTGACCTTTCATCATAAGATCTAGCATTCCTGTATAATTGCTTCTTCACACTCTCTCACTGGAAGAAATATCTGCTGTTCATAAACAAAAGGAAGTCTGCAGATGCTGGAAATCCAGAGCAATGCACACAAAATGCTGAAGGAACTCTGCAGGTCAGGCAGCATCGATGGAAACAAATAAACAGTCGATGTTTCAGTCCAAGATCCTTCTTCAGGACTCAGAAGGAAGGGGAAGATGCAAGAATAAAAAGGTGGGGGTAGGGAGGGAGGCTAGCTGGAAGGTGACAGATGCAGGCAGGTGGGTGGGAAAGGTCAAGGGCTAGAGAAGAAAGAATCTGGTAGGAGAGAAGACTGAACAATAGGAGAAAGGGAAGGAGGAGGGAACCCAGGGGGAAGTGATAGGCAGGTGAGAAAAAGTGAAAGATCAGAGTTGTGAAGTGGGGGGGATAAATTTGTTCACATGAAGCTCGATAAATCGATATTCATGTCATCAGGTTGGAGGCTAACCAAACCGAATATAAAGTGTTGCTCAAGATGAAGCCGCAGACCGACATGTTGGAACAGAAGTGGGAATCAGAGTTAAAATGTCTGGCCACTGGGAAATACTGGGAACATCTGCTAGTGTTGATTGTAGACCCTTCTTCAAAATAACAACCCTTATTTGCACCGACGATTGCTACAACAAACACGAGTAGATGCTCTCTCACTCATTCTGCAGACCTGAACAGAGAACCTGAAGATGATGGCTTGTTCTTGCTTCTGGAGTTGTCATTCACTTTTCCGGTGATCCTCTCCTAGGTCTATATACCAGGGGATTCTGTAATTCATCTCTGCTCATTAACATGTGCCTTTGGCTGTAAAACTTACCCAGCAGTTGACATTGATATCATCTAATTTCATCTAATGCTTCAGAATCGACTTTATCTTCTTTTTACTAAATAATATTATGATCACCATTATTTACAGTTTGTAATAATAGTGGGTGTGTGGAAAGCACTGTCAGCAAATGTAGTAGAGGCAGGTACAATAAGGTCTTTTAAGAGCTTGGAAAATAGAGGGCTATGCAGTAGGGAAATTCTAGGCAGTTTCTAGAGTAGGTTACATGGGCAGCACAACATTGTGGGCCAAAGGGCCTGTAATGTGCTATGTTTCTATGTAATGGCTTGGGGTCTATGGGGTGTCCAGGGAGGGGCAGCACCTCTGGTGAAGGGGCTTGTCATGTCTATTCCAGGGCAGCTCACTCACCTTTGGTCCCCACCAGACACTCGGCTCTCACCTGTGGCTCCAAACAGCCGTTTGTGTGCAATAGCAGTCACACTCCGCTACACTGGTTCGACAGGTGGGCTAAACCAGGTGAGGGTAGCTGGTGGCCTCATACCCCGGAGTGTTAGGGACATGCCTGTTCCACCATGTGAAGTCAGCTCCAGGCAGACTGGGTGGATGAGATCTACAGTGAAACCTAATGACCAGGAAGTTGGTACCACAATGCTCCATGTAGAGCGAAGGACATGACAAGGTACAGAGAATGTCAAGGTCATCCACCAAGGAACACCACAGTTTGTGACACTTACTTGTATTGCCGGACTTGGATGACTGGGAACAAGAGTAGAACTGCTGCAGTGAAAAAACTTTTCCACTTTAAAAACTCTTCTGCATAGGATCTGTCATCATTGCACATGACAAACAACCACCACTAGTGGCTGAGATGGAAGTACCAAGTGCACTACAGTTAAATGTTTCAAAAATACAAACAGTAATAAGAAAGAAAGTTGTTTAAAGAGGATGGTGTGAGTCGGCAAAAGGCTAAGGATTGATTAATGGATTTGGCAGAAATTAGGCAGATTAGGTACAAGAATTGAAAATCCAAGGCTATCTACACAGCAGGATTCTGGTTAAATGCAGAGAATCTACAGAATGTTTCAACACAAAGGGACCAGGGTTGCCAGGTACATAAAATGCAGAAAGTTAATATGCAGCAATAGTAAATGTTTAAGAAGGCAAAAAGCTTTATTCCCGAGGAAATTCGCGATGGAAGAACATCTTCATTCAAATGTATAGTGCACTAATGAGGCCACATCAGGAACTGCTTTGACCTACTTATTTAAGCATGGACATATATGCATCTGAGGCAAATCATCTGGTTGATTTCTGATAGAGCAAAGGACCTTACTGAAAACCCTGACAATTCTGAACAATGCTTCTCAGCCTGTGCATGCCATCTTCGCTGATCAGAGGAGCACTTTCAGTAACAGACTAAGCAACTACGCTGTCCAAAGAGGCTCTATGAGGTCATTCTTACCCTCGGCCATTTGGTTCTATAGTGAGTCAACCGATAGCCGGGGAAATGATGATCCCTCTCCTGTTAGACTGTTTGTGACAAATTATCTTTTATTCTTTCTACTACTTTTCTAATATTTATATCTGTGCACTTGTAATGCTATGGTGACACTGTAATTTCCTTTGGAATCAATAAACTACCTATCTAACATGAAAGATCTGCAGCTTGAACCAATGCCATTTGGCGTTTACAAGACTGAGAGGAAATCTTATCAAAATACACAGTACATTATTTTAGAAGGTGTTGTCAAGGTGGATGTCAAGTGGATAGTTCTCTTTCATGGTGGAATCTACACATAGGGACCATGGATTCACAATAAGGCAAATGAGAAACGTTTCTACATTCAGAAAATCATGGACCTTTTACCCAGTTGAGTGGTCTGTGAGGTGGCATGGTGCTGGGTTCCCTTTTACTGAAGGTGATGGCTATGTCCCAATAGGTCGATGGTTTTCTCTGTCTCCATGGATTTAGGGGGTGCAGTCACCTGAGGTTGCAGGCGGGCGATGTTGCAGGTGGATCCCGGATGACCAGGTGAAATGAGGGTTGTGAGTAACCCAAGGTGAGGGGAGTCTTGGGCGAGTCGATCAGGAAGAATTGGATGGACTCGTGGTGCTCTCCGACACGGGCTGTGTTATCCCTGACCCCAAGGGATGTCCGTTGATGGCCATGATGCTGGAGGGGTGAGAGATAGGCATAGTAGGGAAGTCCAAGCTGCAGACTAGAATGTTAGCTGCTGCTCTGGACCGGAATCCATCAGGGCCTCATGTGCGTGTAGTTCCGTTGGAGTATGGAGAAGGACAGAGACAGTGAGTTAGGTCATGGTGCTGGATTGAGGAGCCAGTGGGAGCTTACCAGATAGAAGGCCCCTCGGTTCTACCTGGTAGTGCACTTTCCTGGACATGGTGGGCACTTGATGCATTGGGGATCAGCTGCTCCGAAGTAAGCAACTACGTCGTTTCTCCACCGGCACTCATGCTCCTGGTGGGGGGGGGGGGGGGGGGGGAGGGTCAAGCAAACTCTCCCTAACTGCACGGGATCTGGAGCCATTGATAATGTGGGTCCTGCAGCCTGAAATGGTTCGAGGAACTGAACTGGGGTTCTGGCTGATGATCTGGAGGGTTGTTCCATAAGATATTTGTCAACATGGAGGGCCAGAGTGATGAAACCTTTGAACTTGGTGGGCATCTCCTGGGTAGACAGCTCATCTTTCAAGCATTCTGAGAGTAATTCAGCACTGAGCGTGACCCTTAACACAGATCATGTATCTGATTCAATGGCTCCTTTCCACTTCCAGACAGGGAAAACCCGGTGCACCTCTGCAGCAAATTCTTCATATTTATTGCAGATGGTGATTTTATCATCCCTGTTAGTGACCTAGGTCAGAGTTCGCTCAATCAAGAGAGAGATGATGAAGGCAATCTTGGCACGGTCCATAGGATACAGAGATGGCTAAGATGGGACAGGACATTGCAGCATTGGGCTGGAGATCTGTTGAAACGTTCAGGCATCAAAATCTGGGGTTCTGACAGAGCAGGTTGACTGGCGCTGTGTTGCTATATCAAGATGGAGAGTTGGTTCAGAGTGGTGAGCGGATGCTCAGTGGAGTTCTGCCGCTTCCGAATCATGTGCTCATACCAGTGGATGACTTCCTTCAGGCAAACAAACTCAGCTGGGTCAATTGCTGATTTGTCCATCCTGTCAGGAAATGTAGAGATTTGATGCAAATATAGAGCAGCAGAAAAAAATTTAGCAGTTAGCAATCACGTTAATAATAAATTGCAAAATAGCAAGTCACAAGGGGCCACTAAACAAGAAAGGAAGGATACTTAACACAATAAGGCATCAAGATAACTGATGGCTGGGAGCAACTGGTTGAGGTTGGATGGTTCAATAAGTGAACAAAGTCTGTGGATGAGATCTGGGTTTAAATAGGCTGCAGGTAATGAGTGGCAGGTGACTCCTGTTAGCTGGATGGAGACTGGAAGGTACCTGCCTGTGCAGGCATGATATCAGTAACACTCCCCAGAGACCTGCTATTCCTTGTCTCTTCCCTGGCTTGCTTAACTTTCCCAAATCCAAAGCATTCCAATGGTTTGAGTTAAATTCCATCTGTTATTCCTTTTCCACTTTCCCAAATGATAAATATCTTGTTGATAACCTTTAACACTGTTCGCTATATCGCCCATTTTTTGTTGTCATCTGCAAGCTTACTAATCATCTCACCTGCATTCTCATCCAGTGAAATAAAAAAAATTCACCATATAGTTCAAAATACAAGATTACAATTGTTTTTCTTTGTGTGAAGTCTGCAGATTACTAGTATCCTCAAAGTTGCAGCTTAGGTTATTCTTCTCGCTGCTACTGTCAAATGGCAGGTGCAGGATTCTTAGATCTCACGCTGCTCAGTTCAGGAGCTGTTGCTGACCTGCAGCCTCTGGGCTCCCGGATGGGCTTCACACGCCTCAGCGCTTCTCTGTAGCTGTGGGCTCACTTTCGGCGACTCTGCCGCTTATGCTCCACACATTTTTGTTTACTTTTTTTTAACTATTTGCACGATTTGTCCTCTTTCCCAAATTGGAAATGTGGTGGACTTGTTAGGCATGTGTTTTTTTGTGAATTCTGTTGTGTTTCTGTTTTGTGGCTGCCTGCAAGAAGATGAATCTCAAGATTGTATACGGGATGCATACTTTGAGAATAAATTTGAACTTTGAACACATTCAAACACTTGCAAGTTTCTACAGATGTACTGTGGAGAACATTCTAACTGTCTGGTATGGCGGTTGGAGCGAACTACTGCAAAAGATCAAAATAAACTGCAGAGAGTTATAAACTTAGTCAGCTCCATCTTGGGCACTAGACTCCAGAGAATCTAGGACATCTTCAAGGACCAATGCCTCATAAAGGATCCCATCACCCAGAACATTCCTTCTTCTCATTCCTACCATCAAAAAGGACAACATCAGTTCAACAACAGCTTCTTGCCCTCTGTCTCCTGATATCTGAATGGACATTGAACCCATGAACACTACATAGAAACATAGAAAACCTACAGCACATTACAGGCCCTTCAGCCCACAAAGTTGTGCCGAACATGTCCCTACCTTAGAAATTACTAGGCTTACCCATAACCCTCTATTTTTCTATGCACCATGTACCTATCCAAAAGTCTCTTAAAAGACCCTATCGTATCCACCTCCACCACCGTTGCCAGCAGCCTATTCCACACACTCATCACTCTCTGCGTAAAAAACTTACCCCTGACATCTCCTCTGTACCTACTCTACAGCACCTTAAACCTGTGTCCTTTTGTGGTAACCATTTCAGCCCTGGGAAAAAGCCTCTGACTATCCACACAATCAATGCCTCTCATCATCTTGTACACCTCTATCAGGTCACCTCTCACCCTCCGTCACTCCAAGGAGAAAAGGCTGAGTTCACTCAACCTGTTTTCATAAAGCATGCTCCCCAATCCAGACAACATCCTTGTAAGTCTCCTCTGCACCCTTTCTATGGCTTCCACATCCTTCCTGTAGTGAGGCGACCAGAACTGAGCACAGTACTCCAAGTGGGGTCTGGCCAGGGTCCTATATAGCTGCAACACTACCTCTCGGCTCCTAAATTCAATTCCACACTTAATGAAGACCAATACACTGTATGCCTTCTTCATCATAGAGTCAACCTGCACAGCTGCTTTGAGTGTCCTATGGACTCGGACCCCAAGATCCCTCTGATGCTCCACATTGCCAAGAGTCTTACCATTAATACTATATTCTGCCATCATATTTGGCCTACCAAAATGAACCACTTCACACTTACCTGGGTTGAACTCCATCTGCCACATCTCAGCCCAGTTTTGCATCCTATCAGTGTCCTGCTGTAACCTCTGACAGCCCTCCACACTATCCACAACACCTCCAACCTTTATGTCATCTACCTCATTAATTTTTTTAATTTTTATTTTTGTATAACTTACTGAATATAACTATTTAAAATATATACTTACGATAATTTACAGTTCTTATTATTATGTATTGGAATGTACTGCTGCCGCAAAACAACAAATTTCAGGACATATGCCAGTGATGTTAAATCTGATTCTGATTCTGATTCTAAAATACTTTTGCTCTCAAAAATACAGATTAATTGAAGTGAATAGGAATAAGCCACAACTTGGCAGCGAGTGGGAAATTCCTTCAAATAAAACATTAATGATGTGCGAGCTGAATAACATGAGTATCAGCAGAGCTGTCAAAATTAAATATAAGTCACAAACTTTGCAGATGCATTTTGTTTTTATAAACTATTTGCTTGCTAATATCATGCAACTGTGGAAAAAAGTTAAAACAATTTTAATTGCCTTGTAGCTTATAAAATCTGGTAACAAAAGTAAGCTGTCTTCTAACCACAGATGCAATGATATAGTAATGATCAGTTTTGCTTGCAGTGAAGACAGTTTTCTGTATAATCACATAGAGTACGTTGCAAAAGTCTTGGACACATATGCATAGCAAGCATGCCTAAAATTTTTGCACAGTACTGCAGTAATTTTATGTATTGCGCTGTGCTGCTGCTGCAGAAGAAAACAAATTTCATGACATATGTGAGTGATGATAAACCTGATTCTGATATAGGTCTCTATAGTGGACTGAGAGTGGAAAAGGGCAGGGAGACGAGAATCATGGTTGGGGAAAGGGGAAGGGCGAAGGGAGGGAGTGTGAAGCACTAGAGGGACAAGTTGTAATGATCAATAAACCCGTTGTTTGGAATCAAATAACATTGTCTGGTGTTTTAGAGCTGAGTGTATCTGCACCCGTTCCCCTCCCGCATCAACCACCCCTAGCACTCTTTCCCTGCCACCTGGCCCACACCCCTCCTGCGGCGCTACACCCTCACCATCCCCAACATCCTTTGTTCCCGCAGGCTTTACAAACATCCTCTGCTCCACATTGACAAACACAGTACTGTGCAGAGGTCTTAGACATACACGTTATATATACATGTGCCTAAGACTTTTGCACAGTACTGTGCATGGCAGCAGTAGGCCAAATGTCCTCAATATTTGCTTATTTAATATTTTTATTTTTTCTCTTGTCTTTGGACAGTTTGTTGTCTTTTTCACATTGGCAGATTGTCCATCCTGTTGTGTGTGGTCTTTCATTCATTATATTGTTTTTCTTGGATATACTGTGTACAGTACTGTGCAAAGGTCTCTGGCACATATATATCACTAGGGAGCCTAAGACTTTAGCACAGTACTGACATAATTTTATGTATTTCACTGTACTGCTGCTGCTGTAAAGAAACAAATTTCATGATGCTGTGAGTGATGATAAACCTGACTCAGATATGGTTCCAATGTTCATTTATTATTAAAGTATACAACTTTGAAATCCTTCAGTTCTCTGGATATGGGTCTCTATTGTGGACTGAGTGACAATGGGGCAGGGAGAGAAGAATCATGACTGGGAAAAGGTTTAAGGGAGAGGGGAGGTAGTGGAAGGTACCAGAGATATTCTCAATTTGCTTGGAATCAAAAGATCTTGCCTGGTGTTTCAGGGCAGGGTGTGTCTGTACCTGCATCACTCCCTGATCCTGGCCCTCCTTCTCTCTCACCTGTCCAACACCTTCCTGCGGCACTCCACCCTCACCATTCCCAACATCCTTTGCTCCCGCCAGATTTACAAACTCACTCTCCACTTCATATTGACAAATACAGTATTGTGCACGTCTTAGGCACCCTAGCTATATATACGTGCCTAAGACTTTTCCACAGTACTGTACGGTTTCAATATAAGAATTAACTGAGGAATCAGTCTATGGTTTAGATGTATTTTAAAAGATTTTGTTTGTTCCTCCTAGTCTGTGGTGTGAAATGCCGATTTTATTTACAATAATGCAACTTGTATTTTGACAGCCATTATCTTGATCTATGATTAAACCAGGGGTATTTGAGAAATCTATTCCTTACTGCAACCTCAGTGATATGCAAGGTTTGATAAATCAAGATTGCCCTGTGAATTTCTCACTTTCTCACATATGGCACTTTGGAAAAGAGCTTACATATTTCTATATTACACAAAAAGGGAGATATCACTGCCCATCTAGTCTATCCCGGCTCAGGTAGAAATCTCATTCCCCATTAATCTTTCCAGCCTGGTCTCAGCCCATTCTCATGGATTCCCGGTTGATGCTATTGAGTTTGCTGACTGGATATTCTACAGCTCAAACATAAACCTCAAGCCCTGTCTGATATAGTTAGTTATGACTACCCACCACAAAAGGGAGATAATACTGTCACTACCCAATCTTCAAAGATTAGTTCACTTACCTGTTTATTCTCCACAACGATGTAGGCTGCCAATACCCACTATTTGAGTAGTGGGTCCCCCCTCACCCTCCACCAAGAAGAAGCTACTTCTAGCCAACAAGTAGTTTCAAACACAGCACATTTAATTTTGGTGTTTAAATGCAAACAACACACAAGATTCAAGATTGTTTAACACACATAAAAGTTGCTGGTGAATGCAGCAGGCCAGGCAGCATCTCTAGGAAGAGGTGCAGTCGACGTTTCAGGCCGAGACCCTTCGAGACCTGACGAAGGGTCTCGGCCTGAAACGTCGACTGCACCTCTTCCTAGAGATGCTGCCTGGCCTGCTGCGTTCACCAGCAACTTTTATGTGTGTTGCTTGAATTTCCAGCACCTGCAGAATTCCTGATTGTTCAAGATTGTTTAATGTCATTTCCTGTACAGAAGTGTAACAACAAAATAGTTGTTACTCTAGATTCGATGCAGCACAAAAAATAAATAACACTACATTAACAATAATAATAACTAAAAAAACAATGAATATTAATAAATAAAATAGCTTATGTAGATAGATTCATTGTATGTCCATAAGGGATGCTAGGCTACACATAAAGTGACTGTTGGGAAATAATAAAGTTGTGGTAGAGTTACTAGGTGGAGGTGTTAATCAGCCTTACTGCTTCGGGAAAGTAACTGCTTTTTTGAGTCTGGTGGTCCTGATGTGGATGCTAAGTAGCCTCGTCCCTGATGGGAATGGGATAAATAGTCCATGAGCAGGATGCATGGGATCTTTCATGATGTTCCTGGCCCTTTTCTCCCACCTTTCTGTAAATATATCCTTAGTGGTGGGTTGGCTGGTACGAGTGATGCGTTGAGCAGTTCTGATTACCTGTTAAAGAGCCTTCCTATCTGCCATAGTGCAGTTTATTAGGATACACTCTACTACTGATCTGTAGAATGACCTGACTATGGATGTGCAAAGTCCAGCTCTCTTCAGCCCTCTCAGAAAGTAGAGGCATTGGTGAGCTTTTTTGACTGTTCTGAGATTATAAGATGTTTTGTGTGATGTGCATTCCCAGGAGTTTGAAACTTCTTGCAGTTTCCACCGATATACCACCCATGTGAAGGGGCGAGGGTTTGTGTGTAGTACAAGTTCTCCTGAAGTTGATAACCATCTCTTTTGTCTTTTTTGCCTGGCAACATTTAAAACTCATAGAGGATTTCCATCTCCTAAAACTTCCAAATTATGAACTAAAACACAAAGGAGCTTCAAAATGCAGGTACAATTCTTAGAAGCTAAAGGGATGTGGTAATGATGTAGACAAACCAGTCAACCTTTGCACAAATGGCAAGCAGAGGAATGGACTCTAGTTCACCCCATGTTTCCTTCATACTTCGATGTTTCTAACCCCATTCCTAGTAAGACTGGATTGTTCTCTACATTTACACTGTCTCTTTGCAACTTGGGTAACTTCATGCACACATGATATTCTTTTAGAACTTTTAATACAAATGGTCTAAAAGATTCTCAGAGACACAGATCCCAGGTACCCACAATTAATGTTGTGAAGCTAAGCTAATTTCACTGAGTACATAAACTTTCCAATGTATTATTAGATCATACATTTGATATGCTAAGTGACTATTTCCATCTGTTTGCAATTTTCTGGAATTAAACAGCATAGTCAGCACTGTCTGATTTGAAATAGGCCCAATTAAATAACCTATGTTCTTAAATTGCACCTCTTCAGCAATAAGCTAGGTGCCATAGTCAGCATCCTGTGCTATAAACAGAGCTTGTTTGCAGAACTATGTTTTTTTTCAACTTCAAGCTGATTACTGCTTTCTATTTACATGTAAAGAACTGAAGGCTGGCTCCCATTTATGACTAGAAGCTAAACAATCAATATTAGCTGGAAGTTTAACTTACAACTGTTTAATCTTTACAAGTGGCAGCTGCTGTGTTTAGAAAGCCAAGCTTGCCAAGAAAAAAAAAACCCTGGTCTAGGAAGTGAATATCCATCACATCAGATTCTGCCTACAAACTAGAAACCATTTAATTTCCAATTGCGATTTAACCTTCTAACCTAGATCTAGTTAGGATGTGGCTGGAAGCATCAGAAGAAAGTGAAAACTCCACTTCGTCAGTACTGCAGACCAAAAGGTTTGGATTGATTCAGCAAGTGCCCTTTGATAACAGGACAATTGCAAATTTGGACTAAACTTAGTTGGGTTTAGTTAGTGTTACAAGTGACATTGAACCAGTATAATATGCATCTATTCATTATGTGCTATGTCATATGACATGGGCGATCAGGGTCTTGACCGTGATTATTCTTGGCAAATTCTATAGAAGTTGTTAGCCATTGTCTTTACAAGGCAGGTGATCCCAGCCATTATCAGTATTCTTCAGAGACTGTCTGTCTGCATCAGTGGTCGCATAACCTGGACTTCCACCACCTACTCCCATGGCTTCACGTGACCTTGATTCAGCCGATGGGGGGGTGGGGAATATGCATGTGCTACAGTTTGCCCAAGGGTGACCTGCAGGTTAGTGGAGAGATGAATCATCTTATACCTCCTTTGGTAAGAAATAGGTCCACTCTACCACCTTGATATTAAACTCTACGAACACAGCACTTGGCCCCTGAGCTGTAAGTCTATGACCTAATTGCATCCAAATAAACTCTTCCCATCATTTAAATATAGCAAAGAAAAAGAATCATAAAGTCAAGAGATTCTGCAGATGCTGGAAATCCAGAGTAACACACAGAAAGTGCTGAAGGAACTCAGCAGGTCAGGCAGCACCTATGGAAATGAATAAAGAGGCAATATTTTGGGGCAGAACCCTTCATTAAAGTTCATTTCAAAAGTTCAAAGTACAGGTATGTCACCATATACAACCCTGTTGTGGGCATACTCAACAAATCTATGAAAGAGTAACTAAAGCAAAATTAATGAACGGCCAACAAATTAGGGCTTTCAACCAGACTGCAGAAGACAACAACCTGTGCAAATGCAAAAAGAAGAAACAATAATATAACTAAGTAAGCATAAATATCAAGAACATGAGATGAAGAGTCCTTGAAAGTGGGTCCATGCACGTCATACGACACACCACATAATGATGACAATGATAATGATGATGGTTCTCTTTAGTGTCCCGATGAAGGATCTTGGCCTCTTTATTCCTCTCCACAGATGCTGCCTGATCTACTGAGTTCCTGCAGGACTTTGTGTGTGATAATCTGTATTTATCCTCTAATTTAAGAAAATATAAAGCAAACTGTTTCAGTGTCACTGCTACTTAAATTTGGAGCGTTGGCTTTGTTGTCACAATTGCCATTGTGCACGGTTATAACAGAATAATGTAACATCTTACCAAAGGATTTCGATACTTAAGCAAATCATGCTACTATCAGTGAATCAAGTGCTTTCCAATGATACCAATGAGCAATTTGCCAGTGGGTATATTCATTTGCTAACCATTCATTTCATCTCCCGGATCACATTTAAATCCAGACCACACTAAAGATAAGGACTCTTTATTATGCAACCTGCATTAAATTATTTTATACAATCTCAATTTAAGCCTTAAAGTTCTTAATGAGACATAATTACAAAAAAACTTACCATATAATTTGACACTAATTGGTGCTAAATTGGCAGTTAAAACAAGAACTGTGATAAGAAGTGGAAATGTTATACTTGTGTAGTGCAATTGCTTGAGACAAATCCACTTCTGAGATTGGATGCCTGCTAATATGGCCATGAAAGCAACGAGAAATGATCTAATATTGCTATGATGTAGTTGGGAATAGATTCATTCCTGATTATGGAATTTCAGACTGTACTCTTCAACAATGGCATCCCTCAGTTTTAAAGGGATCCAGGGATATTTCTGGATTTTAGCTTAGTGACCTATTTCCTTTGTGCTGGATAATGTGTTACAATGACCTGGAGCTTGCTCAGAAATGCTGGCATCAAATGAAAGTTAAGGACTGGGAATTTTGGAACTCCTCCACAAGTACAGAAGCTCTGAACTTGCTGGCCTCCAAAACTTTAATTAAAATGGGAATCAGAATTGAAACTTTTGGCCACCAGGAAGTTCCATTTTTGATCAATAGAGCAGAGCTACTTGACGAAGCGGTTCCCCAAATTATGATGGGTTAAACCATACTATACCAGGTATTCTCCTTTGAAATCTCCTGATTCTTTTTACTTGAAAATGGTAATTTTTCTCTTCTGCACCCCATAATAAACTTCAAAACTCTAATTGCTGAATTAAAAAATTAAAAAAAAACTTGATGAGAGATGACATACAATTTTCCCAATGGTATTCAGAGCTTTGAACCTTATCAATTTTTGCAGTGGGCAGTCTTCTGCTGATGTTTTGAGGCCTGTAGTAGTTATGATGCTGAGATACATCCTACAAAGTGCTGGGACACATCATCAGTGATGTAACCTAGGGTCGTCAGTTGTTTCGGTCTTTCAACATCAGACACTGTTGCCCAGGCAGGGTTGATTAGGCTTCAGCTTGAGTTGCAACAGCACTGGCCTGCAGGTAACACCTCTTGATCCATAGCCCTCTGGAGGCTAGCTCAGCAGCCACTGTGATAGTCCTGATGGCTCTTCTCTTTGTAGTCCCCATAATGCCAAGGAGGGAGTAGATTCTTCAAAGCGGGCAGCTGGCAAAACCTGTATGCCCATTGCTGTAGGGTCACATTGTGCCCTCCACCCCCTGTCTCCGGCCTGTTGTACCAGCTCAGTGTTGCTACATTGACTATGATGAGAATAACATTGAAAGAGAGGAGATTTACAGTGGTAATTCCCTTTACAATTGCAGCAAAGGTTTTGGAGGAATATCAAACTAGTTCTTACCCTTAGACCAGCAGCATTCATTTCCTTCCAGGCTTCATTTTGTGCCAAGCGTCCTTCATCGATGCTGAGGAATTATGGCTGTGTTGTGTCATGTTCTTTTGAAATTCCTGTGTGACACGCCAGCCTAATGAAGCTGAACTTGGCTCCCTGGCAAATCCCACAACGAAATCAGCCTGCGCATGTGATGTAAATGTCACCAGCGGTGGGAAAGCAAGTGCAGAATAATACGTAAACTCCTCTAGCAGGTGGCACTTTCAACGTGGGTTCTCAGTGGTGGATGCTTTTTTTATTAAAAGGGAAATAAAAGCTAAATTTCCATTCATGATTTACAGACAGCGCTATCATCCCTTCTTGCATCAGAGGAGAAGTGAATCTAAAATTAGAGAACACAGTTTTAAGTTGAGAGGGAAATTCTTAAAGGTGATATGGAGAGAGGTTTTTTTACACAACAGAAACTGGCTATATGGAGCAATCTCTCAGAAGTGGTAGAGACAGTTGAATTATAACATCTAAGAGATGTTTGGACAGGTACATGGATAAAAAGTGTTTAGAACAGGGTTTTCCAATCTTTTTTTATCCCATGGACTCCTATCATTAACCGAGGGCTCTGTGGACCCCAGGCTGGGAACCCCTGGTTTAGACAGATACGGGTCAAATGCAGGCAGTGAGATTAGTTCAGGAAGGCAACACTGTTGACTTAGTTAAGTTGGCCTTAAGTATCTGTTTCTGTGCTGTATAACTCTGACAGTCACATATTATAATTTTGCAACATTCAGGTTCTGACTCAAGTCTGAATATCTCAAATTTAAGACGTGCATAATACTGTGTGAAAGTTTTAGGAACATATATATAACTAGGGTGTCTAAGTTACTTACACACTACTGTAGTAATTTTATATATTGCAGCAAAAAAAAGCAAATTTCATGACATTTGTGAGTGAAGATAAACTATATTCTGATATGGGTTTCTATTGTGGACTGAGAGTGGGAAGGGGACAGGGAGAGGGAATCATGACTGGGAGAAGGGGAAGGGAGAGGAGAGGGAGTGGGAAGCACCAGACAGACATTCTGTAATGATCAGTAAACCAATTGCTTAGAATCAAATGACCTTGCCTGGTGCCTCCGGGCTGGGTGAGTCTGCACCTGCGCCATCCCCTCCTTCTCTGTCTCCTATCTCACACCCCTCCAGCGGTGCTCCACCCTCACCATTCCCAACATCCTTTGCTCCCTCCAGATTTATAAACTTGCTGTTTGCTCCATGTTGACAAATACAGAACTGTGCAAAAGTCTTAGGCATCCTAGCTCTCTAGCTAAAGTGTCTCTACCTGCCACTTTTGCATAGTACTGTACCTGCCATGGAAGGTTTCATTATGTGGCTGCACAAGAAATCCTGCACCCTGGAGTCACTTCACTCAGAGCACCGACACAAATTGTCCGACACCTTCTTGTTTGTGCATTTATTTCAGGCAAATTTTGATGCATGTCTTTTTTCTCTGTTTTAATTTTATGATTTTGTTTTGTAGTTAATATTTAAGTAATGTTTGAGTAACCTTGTATATATATTGGTTGATTAAGCATTCTTGTTTGTTTAAATAATTAATTGAGTTATATGTAAAAATACATTAATCGCATAGGTCATCACACTACCATGTAATACATGCATTCCTCACTTAAAGCAAGTATGAAGTTAGACCCAGATTTTGGACTTTCCTGCCTTCGTTTTACTTTCAGCTCCTTTCTGCAGTTTGCTTCCTGAAAAAAAATTCATAATTCATATTTCATATTTTAACTCAATGTTTTCTAATCTGTTGTTTCAGTGAGGAGACCTCACTCTGTTTGAACACCCTCTATACTTCCTTTCAGAGCTCAGGGATACATTGAAAAGTCTGAATCCTGAAGGTTCATGGCCACTCTGAAAGGGATACAGATTGATTGGTATAAATCCTCAGAAAAGCTTGAGAAAAAGCTTTAAGCAAGCGTGTGCAAAATGATAGTTGAGGCTTGTTAACAATGCTTCAAGGAACAACTGGTTCTAGCTGTTTCAATTGTATTAAGTGTTACATTTTTTCTTGAAAACATGTCAGCTTTTTGCTTAAGTAAAGGGATTTTTCTTCCGAAAATAATCACAATAATGTGAACTTTTATACTGTACTTGTTCTATTTATTTCATTTAGAGATACAGCGCGGTAATGGCCCTTCGAGCTGTGCCACCGGCAATCCACCAGTTTAAGCCCGCCTAATCACAGGACAATTTACAATGACCAACTAACCTACCAACTCATCTGTCTTTGGACAGTGGGAGGAAACCAGAGCACCTGGAGGAAACCTATACGTTCACAGGGAGGATGTGCAGACTCCTTACAGATGAAGTCAAGGTTGATCTCCAAACTCTGACGGCCCAAGCAGTAATTGCATCACACTACCTGCTCTGCCACCGTGGTGCCCCAGACATGTTTGAGTTCTGTGCTGAGGTACTGCTTTGATTTCCCAGTCAAATCTGTGAGATCGCATTGTAAAGTGCAATGTTCAAAGGAAATTTGTTATCAAAGTACACATATGTGACCATCTACAAACCTGACATTTGTTTTCTTGCAGGCATACTCAATAAATACATAATAGAATAATATCCATAATAGAATCAATGAAAGACCAACCCAACTTGGGCATTCAACCAATGTGCAAAAAACAACAAGCTGTGCAAACACAGAAAGAAAGAAAAAATAATAATAGATAGATAAGCAATAAATATCAAGAACATGAGATGAAGAGGCTTTGAAAGTGAGTCCATAGGTTGTGGGAATATTTCAATGATGGGGCAAATAAAGTTGAGTGAAGTTATCCCCTTTGGTTTAAAAACCTGAGGGTTAGTAACTCTTCCTGGTGGTGTGAGATCTGAGGCTCCTGTACCTTCTTCCTGATGGCAGCAGTGAGAAGAGAGCATGTCTTGGGCGGTGGGGGTGGCTGATGATGGAGGAATGGGAAGGATATTAATAGTCATAGAAAAATTACACATTGAACAAGACTTTTCAATATCATCCTTGTTCAGAGTCATTTTATTGTTTGGTTAAAAAGCTGACATTCAAAGAGCACATCAGGATCGTTCACTACACTTGAGTACAATGCTGAGGAGGACCTGCGTTGTCAGCAACAATTCTCTTTTTAAATTTTTGTTCACCATGCCCCTCTCATTCAAAGCTTTCCTTGCTAATATTCATTTCTCGACCAAGACTACCTAACTTCAGATTAATTGCTGTTTCAACTCACAGATGTTCCTGTAATGTTGCTTGTACAACATAATGGCTGGATTGGTTTGAATAACGTTCTCTGCATGTTATTAACCTTGTACCTGATGGCTCTCTAACCAATAGTAAAAATGGAAAATATTTACTTCTCAGTGTGATATTACTTGTTCACAGTTAATCCTAATAGATATGTGTAGATCTAATCTATTGTACCAATCACATAAGATGTGCTTAATTTAATATATACCAGTTCTTCAGCACCCTCTAAAAAGCTAAGAATCCTCTGATTCCTCAAGTTGTGCTCTAGTCAGAAAGCTGTAGGCCGGATTTTATTCACTGTCCTGGTTATTATGTATGCCGTTAGCAAATAAGTAAGTAAATGCATTTCTTTTCCCCTTACACTCTTATGTAAGATGTTAGAGAGGCTGTTCTATGACAGTGTGTGCTAGCAGGACAGGATCCAAGTGCGGAGGGATGGCAGACTCTCTCTGTCACAGTGATTGCTGGCACTGACTCAACCCTGGTGCAGAAGGTGGCCGGCTCTTGTCACTGTGTGAGCAGGCAACGACTCAACCCAGGAGCAGAGAAATGGTAGACACCCCACCAAGAGATGGAAACGAGAGGTTAAATGCAGGAAATCCTTCAGAGCATTGGAGGCACAACCGAGCAACACCATGAGACAAATCATTCTCCCAGACACACAGTAGGACTCCATTTACAGAGCACAACAAGAGTCCCCTTTAAATAATCATAGAATGCGGGAAACACATGCCAGTCACAATTAACTTGTCAAGATTAAACCAAAAACACCCGGGCTTAATGGCTCTAGCAATTAGCTAATACAGGTGCTCAACAAACCCAGAAGCCCAACAGGGCTCATAGTTGGAGTCACGTGTACAGATTTAAGCCTAGTTTATACTTCTGCATCAACTGGACGCCGTTATCTACGCGCGTTGTGAGCATTTATACTTGTGCGTTGGTGTGTCTGCGTCGCTCTGCAGTTTATGCATGTCACGCATGCGCACTCACCTGCCCGCGCAAGACATTATGGTCATGGTAGTCTTTCTCGGGGTAAACAAGAAACAAGCGTCTTTTTCGTAAAAACAAAATGTGTCCTCCATAATTTCGGAGGTCTGTAAAGCTTTATGGAAAGCATTGCAGCCAGAGTTCCTTCCCTGCCCTTCAGTAACCCAATGGGAAGCTATTGCATCGTAGGATGAAAATGCGATGCTACCAAGCGGACCAATCACAGTTCTTATAGTCTGCATTGCCGCGACACGTGGTTACATTTTGGGAGAGGTACGCGCCGCAGCAATGCAGGCTGTCGCATAGGGTTCCGTGTCGGCGTTGCGTAGGGTTTGCGGCAATGCAGAAGTATAAACCAGGCTTTAGTCACCATGTTATTGGAAAGATGTTAAATAAGCTAGAAAGAGCGCAGAAAGTATTTACCCGGATGTTGCCTAAGCAACCATGATTTAATCCTAGCCTAATCACAGGACAATTCACAATCACCAATTGGCCTACAAACCACTGAACTTTGGACTATGGGAGGAAACCAAAGCACCTGGAGGAAACCCACATGATTAAGGGGAGAACGTACAAACTCCGTACAGACAGTGGTGGGAGTCGAACTCAAATCTCTGACACTATAAAATGTTGTGCTAACCACTACTCTACCATGCTGCATTCTTAAAGGAACATTTCATTAAACTTAAATTCATCCAAAATATTATAAATTACTTAAACCTGACTTTGGTCGGTAACAGCCTTTCCTTTAGTTCTAAATGAAAGACAATACGATCCTGCACCAGGTTCACCCTGCGGTAATTTTCATGTGCAGATTCCTAGAAACTTCTCATTTTTCCACTGGATTCTGTGAAAAGCCCATTGTGAGTGGATAGTTGGGAAAAGGGACAACAAGCAGATATTGATATTCATGCGCGTGAATTGGGAAACCTGAAGTTGGTGGCATTTCTGCAAAGAAGTCAAACATTGCAGGATTTGTATGTCATTTCATTTTTCTTGTACTCTCTGGAAAAGAGGCGAGGTGTTTGCATGCGGCTTGTGGAGCTGCTGGCTGAGGACCTCTGTTCCAATACAGATCTAGTAAGAATTGTTTGATCAGTCTGCTCATTTTACAACACTGTTCTTGGTGCATCCATCCAGAAAGGATTCTGCAGGGATTGTGTGGAAATCCCTTCCTACAGAGATTTGTCAGTGTGATGCTGCTAGCAAACCCTCACAGACGCTGGGCCATTGATTACATTCAATGAC
Organism: Mobula birostris; assembly: GCF_030028105.1. NCBI lineage: Eukaryota > Metazoa > Chordata > Chondrichthyes > Myliobatiformes > Myliobatidae > Mobula > Mobula birostris. The sequence goes on along the minus strand of NC_092392.1, from coordinate 33,019,419 downwards.
TCAGCTTCTCACATTTGGCCTTCTTGTTGGGTCTCACATGAAAACTGAACGCAACTTTCTTCATGATCGAGCCTAGAGCTATTTTGTGAGATTGATCTGTAAATCACCCTCAGTCCTTCCTCACAGCTGCATCAACATATAATGAATATTTATTTTTCCAATTGAAGAGTTATGCTTGGCCATTAAGTTATGTTACCACACATTCTCTTGATTTTGTCATCTGTTACAACAAAAACAAAATATTTCTTACATTGTGTCAAACTGAAGAAATTGTCCCTCACCGATACAGCAAGCAAAAAAATTCAACCTATTCACCATTGACTTGAGAAAAGTTCACCACGGTAACGTAGTGGTTAGTGAGATGCTATTACAGCTTTTGTGGGGGGGTACGTGGGCAGACTTCAGAATTCAATTTCAACTCCATCTGTAAGGACCCTGAACATCCTCCCCATAGAATGTGTGGGATTTTACTGGTTGTCCTGGTTTCCTCCTGCAGTCCAAAAACATACCAGTTGGTAGGCTAATTGATCATAGCAACTTGTCCCGTGATTAGGTCATTGCTAAATCGGGAGAATTGCTGGGTGGCGTGGCTCGAAGTGCTTGAAGGGCTCATACTGTGCTGTATCTCAATAAATAAATAAAATATGTATTATTTCACAAACATGGAAAATGGTTTAAAATTTGGGTACGCTATCAGTCCTTTAAGGAAAGGCCAATGAGATTCTCCTTTGATTCTCTGTCCCCAAAACACCACTGCTTTCTAGTGAAGTGACCCAGGACTATTTTAACTTTACCTGCTTGAGCAGTTAATAATGAACAGGGGCATATAACTACTCAGATCCAGAGATAGTAATGCAGGGGGTTACAGTCAGATGAGGCCGAGATTGAACACCAGATTTCCTCTTGAAGCAATTTGTCAAGGCTTTCTCTTGCATACTCTTGACCTGATCAAAACTGATACAATGTCTCCAATAAAATGTTATAATCTTGGAGGGAAAATGTTTCTTGGTATTCATTATGGATTGCAAATTGTTTTTTTTAGTGCAATAGGCAGTAACATTGCTCAGATTTGTTTGGGTTTGCTGGCCATCCCTCTACACATGGAAATTGAAAGTAACTTTGTAAATGAAATGGTAGAAGGCTGAGAATGGAAGTAATTAAATAGCCTTGTGTAAGGCAGCTTTTAATATGATAAACTTCAATTTCCAGGAACCCTGATTTTGCTTGGGACAACGAGCGGATAGTCTTTCACTGGTGCTGCTTGCAGCTAAGCAGATACAATGCTCGTAAGAAAATGAATCTGAGGGTTGTACGTATGTGGTGACACATATGTCATCTTCATCATCATTATGTGCCATGTCTTGTGATGTGGGTGATCATGGTCTTTTGACCATGACTGTTTTTGTGAAAAATTTTCTACAGAAGTGGTTTGCCATTTGGCCGAATGAGTCTGCTCTTTCAATCCATCATGTGTGATTTATTATCCCTCTCAACTCCAGTTCTCCTGTCTTCTCCCATAACCATAAGACCATAAGACCATAAGACAAAGGAGCAGGAGTCAGCCATTCGGTCTATCGAGCTTGCTCTGCCATTTTATCATGAGCTGATCCACTCTCCCATTTAGTCCCACTCCCCCGCCTTCTCACCATAACCTTTGAGGCCCTGGCTACTCAGATACCTATCAATCTCTGCCTTAAATACACCCAATGACTTGGCCTCCACTGACGCCCGTGGCAACAAATTCCATAGATTCACCACCCTCTGGCTAAAAAATTTCTTCACATCTCTGTTCTGAATAGGCGCCCTTCAATCCTAAAGTCATGCCCTCTCGTACTAGACTCCCCCATCATGGGAACAACTTTGCCACATCCACTCTGTCCATGCCTTTCAACATTTGAAATGTTTCTATGAGGTCCCCCCTCATTCTTCTAAACTCCAAGGAATACAGTCCAAGAGCGGACAAATACTCTTTGATACCTTTACTTATCAAGAACCTATCAACCTCTATTCTAGGAGAATATGGAACATAGAACAGAACAGGAACAAGGCCTCTAATTCACCATGACTGCACCAATCATGATGCCAATAAAACCTGCACATCTGCCCGCTTTCCAAGAACAATCATGATCATGGAAAGAGCAGGATTGCCCACCTAATACGGTACAGCACATAACGAAGAAACATTTGCTTGCATGTAGTTGATTACCTCAATTCCCTGCCTGTTTCCACATCTTTCAAAATACCTCTTAAATATTGCTATCATATCTTCTTCCATAAAAAGAGATGAAGCAGGTGTAAGACCAAACAAGAGTTGTTACCATTGGTCATATATCTGAATAAGCTGTACAATTTTGATATGCTGCATTTGGATTCATATTTTTTGTATGCTTAACATTTTTATTTCTTTCTATATGTATTTGCATAGTTTGTTGTCTTTTGCACACTGGTTGAGTGTCCAAGTTGATACTGTCTTTCATTGATCTTATTATGGTTATTATTCTATTATGAATTTATTGCGTATACCCACACAGTGGCATAGTGGTTAGCACAACGCTTTACAGTACAGAAGGCCAGGGTTCAATTCCTGCCGCTGCCTGTAAGGAATTTGTACGTTCTCCTTGTGACCGTGTGTGTTTCCTCCAGGTGTTCAGGTCTCCTCCCACAGTCCAAAGATGTACCGACTGGTTCAATGTCCCGTGATTAGGCTCAGATTAAACCAGAGGATTGCTGGGCATGGTTAGAAGGGTCGGAAGGGCCTAATCCATGCTGTATCTCAATAAATAAATACCCAAGTATACTCCAACAGCCAAGTTTCATTGATCTTGTTGTAGGTACTATTCTATAGATCTGCTGAGTATGCCCAAAAAAAAACGAATATCAGGGTTGTATATGGTGATATATATGTACTTTGATAATAAATTTACTTTGAACTTTAAATTAAGTTATGTGGCAATGCCTTCCACTGTATTTAACATTTTTGGTAACAATTGTGCCTTTCCACATTTACTGCACCTGGTTGGTTTGCATATAACACCATGATTAAGAATTGAGTCATCTGTGACTAGAGATTGATGCAAAGGTCATCTGGATTGAATGGGTGGTTCATTGGCACTGGGACCTGACCTTTTCACACATTGCACTGTCAATAATAGGGGATGATAACATTGTCTGGGACTCCCACATCCCAGAAGTGAATAAAAATGTCTGCAGTAAATTGCATTAGGGAAAAGATTGCTTTGATAAGGTTTAAACTTCAGCTTCTATCTTTAGAACACACTAACTTGGAACAGCTTAAGATGCAGGCGTATTATATTTGCATATGAATATTATGGTTCTCTTTAAGCAAAGCAGAAAAAAAATAAAGTATTGGCTAATAAAGCTGTACTTAAATGGCTGCACCCTGTATTACATATTCATCCTGGTTCTCAGGACCTGGTGTCCTTCAGTATTTGCTCTAATTGTTTAAGTTCATCTGCTGTTCACTGTACCTTCCAATGACATTTAACTTGTAAACAACAGAGCAAAGATATAAATGCTTTACGCCACTTTAAATATGTTAATGGTTACTTAAGGTTGTTATAGCCTGGGGCGTTAATGGGGCCAAACTCAAACTATCTGAAATGCTCCCAATGGCGTGTGACTCAAATAGCCTCTGACAACCAAGTCCAACTCCAGGCCTTCATGTGTGGCTAAGCTACTAAGTCCAGCAGAACTGTTTCTATTGGTAGGAGAAGGGGCAAAGGTGGGTTATTGGTGCCCTAAAGCCCATCGCTTTGGGCAGAAGAGGGCTCGTGAGACCTGATTGGCAGCTCATCTAAAACTCTGATCACAAACCTGCGCTGCCTTGCAGCTGTACCCATTCATGGGGAAGGCTTTGGGAATAAAACCCCGAGGGAAAAATCTGGAGTTGGAGACCCTAAAGTAGCCCTACATTGAGCTCAACACTGACTGGCAAAACCTGCAACACTGCGGGTGTCAAACGATATGAGTCACTGGCGTTCCTTTGGATTCATCAGGTGTGTGGAGAGGAGGAGCCTGCTTACTGGGCAACAGCGTAATCTCCATTTTGTACTGCCCTGGCTTGTGTATCTAGACAGCTAGGATGAAAAATTTGTAGTCGCCCTTGACCAATGGAGGCTTCCAATAATGGAAATAAGCATGTATTTGCCATTATAGGAAGCTGGCTTCAGGGAACTCTTTATACAGCACAGACATATCAGTACACATCTCCATTCTATGATGATGAACAGTCAAGCTTAAAGGCTATTTAGAGTCACAGTCATAGAAATGTACAGAACAGAATTAGATCCTCCAGTCCGTCTAGACCATGTCGAATCACTTAAACTGCCTACTCCCATTAACCTGCATCGGGACCATATCCCTCCATTCTCGTCCCATCAATGTACCTATCCAAACATTGAAATTGAGTTCGCATGCACCACTTTAGCTGGCAGATCGTTCCACACTTTCACAGCCCTCTGAGTAAAGAAGCTTCCCCTCATATTGCCCTTAAACTTTCCACCTCTCACCCTTAACCCTGACCTCTAGTTGTAGTCCCACCCAACCTCAGTGGGAAAAGCCTGCTTGCATTTACTCTATCCATATCCCTCATAATTTTATATACCTCTGTCAGATCTCCCCTCAATCTTCTACCTTCCCAGGAATAAAGTCGTAACATATTCAATCTGTCCTTAGAACGCAGGTCCTCCAGACCCGGGCACTTCCTTGTAAATTTTCTCTGTACTCTTTCAAACTTACTTACCTCTTTCCTATAGGTAGGTGACCAAAACTGCACACTATACTTCGTCACCAACATCTTATACAACTTCAACATAACATCCCATCTCATGTACTCAATACTTTGATTTATGAAGGCTAAGAACCTTATTTATGACCCTAACTACCTGTGACACCACTTTCAATGAATTATGGACCTGTATTCCCAGATCCCTTTGTTCCACCACACTCCTTAATGCCCTACCGTTCACTACAATTTCTGCAATTCCACTTTACCAGCAGGGAAGACAAGTGCATTTGTAATGTATAGTATAAACACAGGAGATTCTGCAGATGCTGGAAATCCGGAGTAACATACAAAAAATGTGTTGCACTGATGATATGATCCAGAGACAGAGCCTATAAACTCCTTGCTAAAAATTCTCCAGGTGCAGCTCGCAAAAATTCCACATCACTTTATGGAATTCATTCTTCAGTTAATTCCAAGTGAACTAGTTGGGAGAAAAAGAAGAACATGGACACCAGGTTTGTCCTCATGACGGTGGAGTGGTGACAATGTGTTCCCAAACCTGGAAGATCAGGTATGTTGAGATTTGGACCTCATGAATAATCTAACCAAATTGCTTTTGGAAGCAGAAAAGGCAGTAGTAGTTTACAGTTCAAATTTCAGCCCTTCTGACCATGGAGATAAGCCCTGATTGTGAGAAAGGAGCAGGTGGTCCCAATATTTTAGAAGCTGGCAGGATTTTCCCTAATTTTTTTTTACAGCTATGTGGACATTGCTCTGAGCAGGAAACTTTTACATGAGCTGAAATCTGCACGGCACTTAAAATCTTTTTTCTGTAATATGCATACTATGAATATTTAGAATGAAAATTTTAAAAATCAAATACATGTAATTTTATTTATTTATTGAAGGGTATAATAAAATACAGCACAACAAAGAAAACCTTCCACGTTTCATTATCATTTTCTACCTGCGTGGCTATGTGCGTGAGAGCATTTCAGTTACTGTGCGGCCGCTCACCTGCGCAGCTTAGAGAGAACAGTGGTGGCGGGTTGTAGTATCAAACTAAGAACTTCTGTTGCACAGATACATTAAAATGGCGGCGTTGCTTTTGGTTAAAATTCTGCCTGATGTCTCCTGACCAGACTGAGAATTAGTTCTGACGTATTCAGAACCCATCTATGTTAGGAGTACTTAAAACAAGTATTAGAGTAGCATGCACAAAATGCTGGAGGAATTCAGCAGGTCAGGCAGCATCTATGGAAGTGAATAAACAGCTGATGTTTTGGGCTGAGACCCTTCATCGGGATTGGAAATGAGGGGGAAAACGCCAGTATAAAAGGTGGGGTGAGAGGAAGGAAGATTGCAAGAAGGTGACAGGTGAAGCCAGGTGGGTAGGAAAGGTAAAGGGCTTGAGAAAAAGGAATCTGATAGGAGAGTGGAGAGGACCATGGGAGAAAGGGATGGAGGAGGGGACTCTTAGGGAAGTGATAGGCAGGTGAGGAGAGATAAAAGGCACTCCTCTCTTAGTTGCTAACAATACCAAGAGGCTGTTAACTATTTTATTTGGCTGCCAAGCTCACATGAAAAATAGTACATCTGATTTTATTTTTTGTATTCATAGAATATGGGCAACACAGGTTAGATCAAATTTTATCCCTTTCAGGCCAGAACAATTGACTAGCTGCATGCAATAGTTGCACTGTTTTTAGTTTTGGAGTAAATGTTACTTACTATTGCATTAAGTTATTGCAGTAAATGTTCATAAGATGACTTTGCATTTGTATTGTACCTTATCAGATATCCCAAAGCAATGACTTCCCTTGAAGAACTGCAATTTAATTTAAAGCCGAGACATTACTGATAACCAAGGTCTAGCTGCCCATATCAAGTGGATTGAGGCATATGGCAAATTTAAGTCTTTACCTGGATGGGATTTCTGTAGAATTTCTCTTTGGTCTCTATGAAGACTCTTTCCCATTACTTTTTGCTTTGTTATTCATATTACCTTTGCTTACCTTCCACTAATAATGGCCATGATAGGAGAAATTTCACAGGAAAATCTATAATTATTTACTTATTGGGATACAGTGTGGAGCAGGTCGTTCTGGTCCTTCAAGGCATGCCAGCCAGCAATAGTCCAATTTAATCCTAGCCTAATCACAGGACAATTTACAATGACCAATTAACCTACCAACCAGTATGTCTTGGAATTGTGGGAGGAACCCAGAGCACCCGGAGGAAACCCATGTGGTCACAGGGAGAACATACTAATTCCTTACAAGCAGCAGCTGGAATTGAACCTGTGTCTCCTGTAGAATATACCATTGTCCTAACTACTACGCCACCCTGTCGCTTTGCTTATTCAAAGTCCAAAGTTCAAAGTTATTTTCACCGTACATATATGTCACCATATATAACCCTGAGATTCGTTTTCATGTGGACATACACAGTATCAACAAAAGACTGCACCTAACATTACAGACAAACAACCAATAGGCAACAAACGGTGCAAATACAAAAGAAAAAGAAAAGAAATTGTCATAATAAATAAATAAGCAATAAACATCAAGAATATAAGATGATGAAGAGCCCTTGAAAGTGAGTTCATAGGTTGTGGTAGCAGTTCAGTGATGGGTTAAATGTTCAAGTAAAGTTATTATCGAAGTAGATATATATATCACCGTATACAACCCTGAGATTTGTTTCCTCGCTGGAATACTCAGTACATCCAAAAACCATAATAGAATCAATGAAAGACTGCACTCAACATGATAGAATCAATCAGAGATCACACTCAACATGACTATGCAAAAGACAACAACTGAGAAAATGCAAAAGGAGAAAAAGAAATAATAATAAATAAACTAGCAATAAATGTTGAGGGCATGAGATGAAGAGTCCTTGAAAGTGAGTCCATTGGTTCTGGAATTATTCAGTGATGGGGCGAGTGAAGTTATGCCTTTGGTTTAAGAGCCTGATGGTTGAGGGGTAATAACTGTTCCTGAACCTGGTGGTGTGGCTCCTACGTTTCCTGTACCTTCTTCCTGATGGCAGCAGTGAGACAAGAGCATGACCTGGGTGGTGGGGGTCCCTGATGAATGATGATGCTTTCCTGCGACAATGTATGTAGATGTGCTCAATGGTGGGCAGGGTTTACCTGTGATAGACTGGGGTGTATCCACTATTTATTTTTAGATTTTCTGTTCAAGGCTATTGGTGTTTCTCTACCAGGCTGTGAAGTAACCATTCAATATATTCTAAACTACACATCTATACAAGTTTTAGGTGTCTGAATCTGTGCAAACTTCTAAGGAAGTAGAGATGCTGCTGTGCTTTCTTCATAATGGCACTTACGTGCTGGGCCCAGAACAGGTCCTCTGAAATGATAACACCAAGGAATTTAAAGTTGCTGACTCTCTCCATCTCTGATCCCTCAATGAGGACTGGCTCATGGATGTCTGGTTTCCTCCTCCTGAAGTCAAAAAGGGCATTGAAGAGCTTTCAACAATAATAGCATTTTCAATGCTATGTCTGTGAACTTCTTCAAGTAGGATTTATTTCTGAAACCTACCAATCCACTAGAGGCATAATGTAGATGTTGAAGGGGCCACTGCGGTAAAATTCATAGCTAATGTGTCCTACATCTATGCCGTTTAATTTATTTCCCATGAACTAAAATTAAAATTTAATGGAACTTAGAACATCACAAACACCTATTTTATGGTGTCACAAAACAAATATTATGCTGGTTTATGTGTGTCCTACTTCCAATTCTTGGAGGCTAAAATATAGCTCTTAAAACAGAGCTACAAAGTCTGTTCAGCCCTTTACCTTTTCCTCCTATCACCTCACAGCTTGTCACTTCATCCCCTCTCCCCCCACCCACCTACCTCTCTGCTTCACCTATCATCTACCAGCTTCTACTCCTTCCCTTCCCCTCCCTGTGGCATGTTCTTATTCTGGTTTCTTCCGACTTCCTTTCCAGTCCTGATGAAGGTTCTTGGCTCAAAATGTCAATCATTTGTTCCTTTCCATAATTGCTGCCTGGCCTGTTGAGTCCCTCCAGCATATTGCGTGTGTGTTGCTCTGGATTGTCAGCATCTGCAGAATCTCTTGTGTCTACAAAGTCAATAGTTTTCTTTGTTTACTTCAGACCTTAAAGTGTTTTCTTAAGCGTAATAATATTACTATTACAAAATTCCCTCATCCAAATTCCATTAACTCTTTAACAAACTGTAAGCTTAGCATAAACATATCTTCACCTATCCACCCCCCTCCCTACTTTCTGTAGCGATCTCTCCCTCTGTAATTCCCTTGTCCATTTGTTCCTCCCTGATAATCTTCCTCCAGGCATTAATCCCTGCAAGTGGCCTAATTGCTGCACCTGTCCATACACCTCCTCCCTCACCTCCATTCATTGCCCCAATGGTCCTTTCAGATGAGGCAACACCTCTCTTGATAATCTGCTGGGGTCATCTATTGTGTCTGGTGGACTGCTTTGTTGAACACCTCCACACCAACCATCCACTTCCAGGTGCCAAACATTTTAATTCCGATTCCCATCCCATTCCCGTTCTGATGTGTTAATCTACAGCCTCCTCTTGAGCCAGGATGAGGCCACCCTCAGGGTGGAAGAGCAACATCTTATGTTGCGTTTGGGTACCCTCCAACCTCATGACATGAATATCGTTTCTCCTTGGGGTGAACAAATCTCCCTCCCCACTTCCTCAATTCCCCACTCTTACCTTTCATTTCTTCTCACCTGCTTATTTCTTCCCCCAAGTCCCCTCCTCCTTCCCCTTCTCCTATTGTCCACTCACCTCTCCCATCAGATTCTTTCTTCTCCAGCCCTTGACCTTTCCCACCAACCTGGCTTCACTTACCACCATCCAGCTAGCCTCCTTCTCCTCCCCCCACCTTTTCATTTTGGCATCATCCCTCTTCCTTCTCAATCCAGAAACGCCGACTGTTTACTCTTTTCCATCATTTCTGCCCAACCTGCTGAGTTCCTCCAGCGCTTTGTGTGTGTTTCTTCAGTTTAGTAATATTACTCATGCATTAATCCTTCTTACAAATTCTACAACAAACTGTAAACTTAGCATATAATATGTAATATTTATTTACTTAAAGCTTGATTGAACTTAAATGACATGTGCTACCACAGTTCCAGTTTGAAAGTAATGCTCCGATGTGACCTTCAGTTTCATCTAAATGACAACATTGTTGTATTGCTGAGCAAAGTGGCGACAAATACAAATGTGATTGAAGTCCTAAATCAAAGTACACTTAGCAGAGATCTGCTTCTGCATAGAACATTGTGCTCCCTGAACTGCTGAGCGAAAAGAAGCAGCATGTTAAGACTGAATACTGCAGAAGATAAATTTAAATCATTTGGGATATAGAGCAATTTTGGAGAACTTTTCCTCAGGCAATTAATGGAGCAGTTTAGCACATGATAGACGAGTCTACATATGACAGGGGATAATTAAAATCAGTTTCTCTTTGTTCATACCATTAAATTTTGAACTTTGTTTCAGGGTGGTGTAGAGTCATAAAAAAAACCTCCGGTTTTGAAAAGAAAATTAAATTCCAACTGTTTTCTACTTTTTAAAAAATATATATTTATTGAGATACTGCACAAAATAAGCCCTTCTGGCCCTTTGAGCTGCATTATTCATCAACCCCCAGTTTAACCCTAGCTGAATCACGGGACAATTTACAATGGCCAATTAACCTACTAACTGGTACGTCTTTGGACTGTGGGAGGAAACCGGAGCACCTGGAGAAATCCCATGCATTCCACAGGGAGGTCTCTCAGACTTCTTACAGATGATGTTGGAATTGAACTCTGAACTCTGACATCCAGAGCTGTCATAACATCATGCTGACTTTTATTTTGCTACGGAGTCCATGATGCTAAAATGCTTAATATCAAGTGTGAGATGCATGTAAATCATTCCTGGAGATTGGTTTACACACTAGGTGTTAGCTTCTGTATTTGGTAATCACTTACTGCCTGTTACGCCGATGGCATTTAGGGTAGTAACAAAGGTCCTCCATCTTTGTCTGTCCTTGGTTATTTTCTCTATTGTGCCCCAGGTGTGGTTCAGGTTCTTTATTTCTACCTCTACCATATGGCACCTATTTGTCTATGGTCTCCACATTTCCTCCGCCCTTCAGGGATCCAGTGATGTGCTGTCTTGATGAAAGAGTTGGCCTCTCTTCTCACTGCGTGCCCAATCCACCTCTAACATTTCTTCAAGATGATTGTGGCCATGTTTTCTTGAAGGAGAAGGGTGTAGCACTAAGGGCTTCCATCAGAAGCCTGTAGATCAGGTGTTCCCAACCTTTTTAATGCCATGGAGTCATACCATTAACTGAGAGGTCTATGGAGCCCAGTTTGGGACCTCCTGCTGGAGATCCTACCCCAGTGTACTAAACGTAGAGTGACATTCTAACCTTGTAGCTACAGCATGCTGCGCTGTTACAGAAACTAACTTCCAGACAAGACATTAACTTATGAAGGAATCTACAGTATAGCATACTTTGAAGAAGAAACTTGGCTAATGCTTAATTTACAGTCAACGTCATTAAACCCGATTCAAAGATATACATTTATGGAACGAGTTGGCCAGATGATGTCTGATCTGCTGAGGGTTTCCCATATTTCCTGTTCCTATTTTTAGCGTTCTCGCGTATTATAGTAACACAAACACATTACACTCAGTGGTTACTTTATTGCCCACTGAATGTATGTTTGTGGTTTTTTGCTGCTATAAGCCCATCCACTTCAGGGTTTGGCATTTTGAGCAGTCAGAGATGTCCATCTGCACACCACGGTTGTAATGCGTGGTTATCTGAGGTATTGTCACCTTCCTGTCAGCTTGAACAAATCTAGCCATCCTCTACTGACCTTACTAACAAGGTGCTTTCATCCACAGAACTGCCATTTACTGGATTTTTTTTTTGTTATTCACGCCATTCTCTATAAACTCCAGAGGAAACCCCAGGAGCTCAGTAGTTTCCAAGATACGCAAACCTCTCCATCTGGCACCAACAATCATTCCATGGTCAAAATCACTCAGATCACATTTCTTCACCATACTGATGTTTGGTCTGAACAACAACCTCTTAATCATGTCTGCATGCTTTTATGCATTAAGTTGCTGCCACGTAATTGGCTGATGAGATATTTGCATTAACGAGTAGATAGATAGGTGTACCTAATAAAGTCGCCACTGAGTGTATGTCATGTTGCTGTTTGAAGACTATTATCACAGAACATATTGTTTGTTACATTTACTGCATTAAAATTATAACGATTGTACACACCTCTGGCTAAATAAGTTCTGAGCCACAAAAAACTGCAAAAACTGGCAGAAATTTGAATGGACAATGAACCCAGGAACACTACCACAGTATTTTATCCTCTCTTTTTGCACTACTTAATTCAGTTAATTTTATTTTTTAATTTATATACTTTTTGTAATTTATAGTTTTAATATTACGTAATGTTCAGTGGTGGGGTGAAGATACGCCTTTACTAAAGAAGGTGTAAGGTTCTCCTTCCCTCCATTAGCCTGCAGGTAGTCCTAGGGCAAGGTGTAGCACCTGCTTAACACCCCCCCCCCCAACTGATCAGGGTCACGAGAAGCCATGGGAGCAGGTGGTGGATGGTTGTATGAGCTGTTGGTGCATATCACGTCCTGGTTATGCGACCACTGACGCCAGGCAGACAATCTCTGAAGAACAACAGGAATTCTGCAGATGCTGGAAATTCAAGCAACACACATCAAAGTTGCTGGTGAACGCAGCAGGCCAGGCAGCATCTCTAGGAAGAGGTGCAGTCGACGTTTCAGGCGGAGACCCTTCGTCAGGATTGATGTTCTCTGAAGAATATTGATAACGGCTGGGGCCACCTCTCTTGTAAAGACACTGCTCAGAAGAAGGCAATGGCAAACCCGCTCTGTAGAATAATTTGCTAAAACAATCATGGTCATGGAAGGACCGTGATCGCTTACGTCGTACCACATGGTAAGTAATGGACAAACAGATTAATATAATGCTGTAGAGAAGCAACAAGTTTCGCAACATATGCAAGTGATATTAAATCTGATTTCGGGCTGAGCAGCTTCTGTGGGGAGAAGGAGCTGTTGACATTTCTGCATCAGAACAGAGAATGGAATGGTATATAGCTGCTATAAAGAGGAGAGCGGAAGGGTGAGACAGTGATTGTATGTGATGGGTGGACCCAGGAGGTGTGGGGGTTAAAGGGCTGATAGAGCCAGGGGGACAGAACAAGTGTTATTGATTGTTTTGTGATTAGAGATGGAAGGTAGTGATGCACTGACAACATCGTCATATTGACACACACGAAATGATGGAGGACTCAGAACGGTTGACGATTTGGGCTGAGCCCCTTCGTCAGGACCGGAAAGGAAGATGCCAGTATAAAAAAGTGGGGCAGAGGGGAAGGAGGACTATTTGGAAGGTGATAGGTGATCTGCTGTATCATGCATAAATACACAGCGTAGTGATTAGCACAAGGCTTTACAGTACCAGCAACCCAGGTTCATTCCGCTCCACTGCCAAAAAGGAGTTGGCACTTTCTCCCAGTGATTGGGTGGGTTTCCTCCGGGTACTCCCATTTCCTCCCACAGTCCAAAGACATACTGTTTGGCATGTTAACTGGTCATTATAAATTGTTGCATGACTAGGCCGGGATTAAGTTGGGGTTCGCTGGGTGGCGTGGCTCAAAGGGCTGGAAGGGCCTATTCCACACTGTATCTCAATAAATAAAAAGGTTGTAAATGTCTAACCTCAGCGTATCCTAAGGCACATTGTTTGTTCAAATCTAGATTATTGTAATTCTATTATCAGATGGTAGTGGCTAAGTTCACAACTATTTAATTTTAAAGCAAATATAATTATTCAGAACTTAAGTTAGAGGTTTGGTGTTGTGCCACAGAAAATTGAACCTTAGCTTAATTTTCAAAGCTTTTATTGTGTTCTCATGCCTTTTTAATGATCAAAATCAATTGTGAATTTTAATAGTTATCCCAGAATTATTCAACTTGTTCATTGTGATTCCAATTCCTCCCAGTAATCGTTCTCTTTTTTCTTGCAGAAAGAATAATGCTTGCAAATACAAATTTTATATTGCCAGTTAAAACTGGCTGTAAAAATCCTTGCATGTTGTCTATCAAAATCAGCTGGCAATCCTTTCTGAGATGTTTTGTGCATACAACAGCCAGTGGAATTGATACTTAAGCTCTTTTAACCTACTGTACAATACCATGCAAAGGTCTTAGGCACATATACGTAGTTTGGGTGCCAAAGGCTTTTGCACAGTACTGCAGTACTTTTATGTATTCAGCAGTACTGCTGCCACAAAACAAAAACAAATTTCATGACATATGTGAGTGATAATAAATCTGATTCTGATATGGGTCTCCATTGTGAACTGAGAGTGGGAAGGGGGTAGGGAGAGGGGAGGGAGCAGGAAGCACAAGAGGCACTTTATAACGATCAATAATCCAATTGCTTGGAATAAAATTATCTTGCCTGGTGTGTCAAGGCTGGGTGTGTCTGCTCCCGCGCAACCCCACACCACTGGTACTCTTTCTCTGACACCCTTCACACCCTACACACAGTGCTCCACCCTCACCATTCCCAATCTCATTTGCTCCCACCAAATTTTAGAAATTTACTCTCCACTTTTACAGACCAAATTTGCAGACGTTTTTAATCTCTCCCTCTCCCAGTATAGAGTGTCCTCCTGTACCTAGAAAAGACCAAAGTAACATCTCTGAATGACAGGCGTCATATCACACTCACCACAATAATAAGCAAATGATTTCAGAGGCTGGTTATGGACTACATCTGCAGCGTGCTGCCATCCACACTGGACCCCCTACAATTTGCTTACCAACACAACTGATCGACAGATGACACAATAGCCACAGCTCACGCACCGTCCTTACATATCTGGTGAAGAAGGATGTTTTTGTGGGAATGCTTGGACTGCAGTTCAGCATTCATCATCATAATTCCCTCCAGGTTCAACAAAAAGCTCAGAGACCTTGACCTTCACCCTGCCTTCTGTTGCTAAATCCTGGACTTCCTGTCAGATCACCGGCAGGTGGTAAGAGTGGGCTCCCTCACCTCTGCCCCTCTGACCCTCAATACAGGTGCCCTCAGGGCTGTGTCCTAAGCCCCCTCCTTTACGCTCTGTATACCACTGACTGTGCTGCAACCCACAGCTCCAATCTGTTAATTACATTTGCTAATGATGTTATACTGATTGGCCTAATCTCAAATTATAATGAGTCAGCCTACAGAGAAGTCATCACCCGGAAAGAGTGGTCAAGAAAACAACCTCTCCCTCAATGTTGCCAAAACAAAGGAGCTTGTTGTCAATTATAGGAGGAATGGAGACAGGCTAACCCCTGGATCAATGGATCTGGGGTTGAGAGACAATAGACGATAGGTTCCGGAGTAGGCCATTCAGCCCTTCGAGCCAGTACCACCATTCACTGTGATCAAGGCTGATCATCCACAATCAGTACCCTTTTCCTAACTTCTCCCCATATCCCTTCACTCCACTATCTTTAAGAGCTCTATCTAACTCTTTTTTGAAAGTATCCAGAGAATTGGCCTCCATTGCCTTCTGAGGCAGAGCATTCCACAGAACCACAACTTTCTGTGTGAAAAAGTTTTTCCTCAACTCCGTTCTAAATTGTCTACCCCTTGTTCTTAAACTGTGGCCTCTGGTTCTGGACTCCCCCAACATCAGGAACATGCTTCCTTCCTCTAGTGTGTCCAAACCCTTAATAATCTTATATGTTTCAATCAGATCCCCTCTCATCCTTCTAAATTCCAATGTATACAGTGAGAGAGTGAACAGCTTTAAATTCCTCAGCATACACATCAACAAGGGTCTCACGTGGTCTGTACATACCCGTACTATATGGTGAAGAAGACACAACAGCACCTCCTTCACCTGGATAAAACAAACACTGATGTCAGGATGCTGTTCATTGACTTAGCTCAGCACTTAATACCATCATTTCCACAATCCTGATTGAGAAGTTGCAGAACCTGGGCCTCTGTACCTCCCTCTGCAATTGGATCCTCGACTTCCTAATCGGAAGACCATAATCTGTGTGGATTAGTGATAACCTCAGCGGTGTGTGCTTAGCCCACTGCTCTACTCACTCTGTATCCATGACTGTGTTGCTAGGCATAGCTCAAATACCATCTATAAATTTGCTGATGAAACAACCATTGTTGCTAGAATCTCAGAAGGTGAATAAAGGGTGTACCAGAGTGAGACATGCTAACTAGTGGAGTGGTGTCACAGCAATTCTGGCACTCAACGTCAGTAAGACGAAAGAGCTGATTGTGGACTTCAGGAAGGGTAAGACGAAGGAACACATACCAATTCTCATAGAGGGATCAGAAGTGGGGAGATTGAGCAGTTTCAAGTTCCTGGGTGTCAAGATCTGAGGATCAAACCTGTTCCTAACATATCGATGTAGTTATAAAGAAGGCAAGTCAGCAACCATACTGCATTCGGAGTTTAAAGAGATTTGGTATGTTCACAAATACACTCAAAAACTTCTATAGATGTACTGTAGAGAGAATTCTGACAGGTTGCATCACAGGACCGAAAGAAGCTGCAGAGGGTTGTAAATTTAGCTGGCTCCAACTTGGGTCCTAGCCTACAAAGTACCCAGGACATCTTCAAGGAGCGATGTCTCAGAAAGGCAGCGTCCATTATTAAAAACCTCTAGCTCCCAGGACATGCCCTTTTCTCACTGTTACCATCAGGTAGGAGGTACAGTAGCCTGAAGGCACACACTCAGCGATTCAGGAACAGCTTCTTCCCCTCTGCCATCCGATTTCTGAATCGACATTGAGCCCTTGAACACTACCTCACTTTTTTAATATATACGTATTACTTTTCTTTTTGCACAATTTTTAATCTATTCAATATACGTATACTGTAATTGATTTACTTATTTATTTATTATTATTTTTCTTCTGTAGTATGTATTGCATTGAACTGCTGCTGCTAAGTTAACAAATTTCACGACACATGCCGGTGATAATAAACCTGATTCTGATTCTGAATCATTCATCTCAGACGGTTGAAGAAGTTTGGTATGGGCCCTCAAATCCCAAGAACTTTCTACAGGGGCACAGTTGAGAGCATCCTGACTGGCTGCATCACTGCCTGGTATGGGAACTGTACTTCCCTTAATCACAGGGCTCTGCAGAGAGTGGTGCAGACACCCCAGCGCATTTGTAGATGTGAACTTCCCACTATTCAGGACACTTACCCAGACAGGTGTGAAAAAAGGGCCCGAAGAATCATTGGGGACCCAAGTCACCCCAACCACAAACTGTTCCTGCTGCTACCATCTGGGAAATGGTACTGCAGCATAAAAGCCAGGACCAACAGTCTCCGGGCAGCTTCTTCCACCAGGCCGTCAGACTGATTAATTCATGCTGATACAATTCTATTTCTATGTTATATTGACTGTCCTTTTTTGTACATACTATTTATTATAAATTAAAATAAATTGCACATTGCACATTTAGACGGCGACGTAACAAAGATTTTTACTCCTCATGTATATAAAGGATGTAAGTAATAAAGTCAATTCAATTCAATTTAATTCACTCTATGTTGTCAAATATAGTACTGTTGAAAAGTCTAAGGACCCTAGCTATATATATGTGCCAAAGACCTTTGCACAGTATTGTATACTCCAACTATAATACTCATTATTTCATGGAAATCAATGTTGTTTAACAATATAACATATGTACTTCAATTGACTTCAATGTCAACAAATTACATTTTGTATGATTCAGGACTCTTTTGGAATATCTCCAGGAGTTTTACAAATCGTGAAGTATGACTCTGTTAATCAAATGACAAACATTGTTATTTTATTTATTTAGTGTTACAATGTAAAGAGAGCCCTTCCAGCCCATTGGGCCATGCTGCCCCAGCAACCCTACAACCCTGATTCACCCTAAACTTAATCATGAGATAATTTACAAGAACCAATTGACCACACCATTTTAATAGAGTAACATCTCACAGACATCAGAGTGATACCTATGAAGTGAAATTGGTTGAGGTTCCGTGGCGATCTCCGCAGTTCTCCTTCACGATAATTGCGTGGGACCACAGATGTTCGAGAAGGTAGAATGGACCTTACTTTAGCATCTCTATATAGAAGCCAGCACTTACAGTCTTGCTTCGGTGCACCAGCTGAGATACTTTAGCTAAGGAAGTTGATTCAGTGGAGACAGCAGAAAGATTTGAAAACAACATACACAAAGTGCTGGGGAAACCAGCAGATCAGGCAGCATCTATGGAGATGAAAACAAAACAGTGGATGTTTTGGGCTGAGATTCTTCTTCAGGATGGAGAAGGAAGGGGTAGTTACCAGAATAAAAAAAGTGAGGGGAGGGGAAGGAGGATAGCTAGAGGGTGATGGGTGAAGCCGTGTGAATGGGAAAGGTAAAGGGCTGGAGAGGAAGGAATGTGATAGGAGAGGAGAGTGGACCACAGGAGAAAGGGAAGCAGGAGGAACACTGGGGCAGGTGATAGACAGGTGAGAAGAGATAAGAGGCCAGAGTAGGGAATAAAAGAAAAGGGGAGGGAGAGGGAAAAAAATTACCGCAAGGAGAAATCGGTATTCATGCTATCAGGTTGGAGGCTCCCCAGATATAATATAAAGTGTTGCTTCTCCACCCTGAGGGTGGCCTCATCTTGGCACAAGAGGATTCCATGGAGTGACATGTCAAAATGGGAATGGGATTCAGAAACAAAATGTTTGGCCACAGGGAAGTTCTGCTTGTGGTGAGTGGAGCGGAGGTGCTCGATGGACAACATTGGCTGTCCATTGGTGCTCATTGTCCCTGGACAACTAGCTGTGTGAGCTGAGAAAAAGAATCTCCTACCAATGGGAAACAAAGCACTGTAATATCTTATGCTTTACCAAAACCTAGTTGTCAGAGGAAATCCAGACCAAGCTGTCAAACCCATCGGGTTCTCTGTGTTCCAAGCAGACAGGCCTAAAGACCTCTCTGGGAAAAGAAAAGAAGAAGGTGGGGGAGGTATGATTCCTGGTGAACAATGCTTAGTGCGATCCAGGTAGCGCGCACACCCTCAAATCCTTTTGCTTCCCAGATCCTGAGTACCTTGTTCTGCTGTGTCCACCTTTCCGCCTGCCTAGAGAATTCACATGTTATTATTACAGCTGTGTACATCCCACCGCAGGCCGATTCCAACCGGACTCTCAATGAACTTTGAAAACCATCAATATCCATAAAACCAAGTACCCAGAAGCTGCTTTTATCATCGTTTGGAAACGTTAACCAAGCGTCGCTGACCAGAGCTTACCCCAAGTTCTGCCAACACATCGAGGTGAGCACACAGGGAGGAAGCATACTCAGCCACTGCTACTCTCCCTTCTGCAATACCTACAAAGCACTTCTCTGCCCTTCATTTGGAAAATCTGACCATTCCTCTATCTTGCTCCTACCCGCCTAAAGATAGAAATTGAAGCAGGAAGCGGCCATAGTGAAAACTATCCATTGGAGGTCCAACCAATCAGACTCAATGTAACAAGACTTCTTTGATAGCATCACTTTGCAGGTATTTCGACCTGAGAACATCTCTGAGTACAGTGGTCACAAGCTTCATTTGGAAATGCACTGAGAACATTGTTCCCCTAAAATTGGTCCAGGTCTACCCAAACCAGAAGCCTTGGATAAACAGTTCAGTGTGTGTTGCTCTCAGCGCAAAGAATAAAGCCTTCACCTCCAAAGATCAACATGAGCTCAAGAGAGGCCATCAAGGTGGCAAAAATGGCAACACTGACAAAATCCAGTCCCAACTCTGTGATGCTGATGACACACACAGCGTATGGTAAGGACTGCACACTCTCGGGGGCTTCAAGCGGAAACACTGCAGTCCAGCCAACATTGCCGCCTCACTCTCTGGTGAGCTAAATGTTTTTTTACTCTCGATCCGAGGTTGAGAGGACTGAACCCCGAGGATGGCTGCTGACGAGACCGGCACCATGGTCAGCTCCGAGGCTGAGGTGACATGTCAACAGCCACAAGGCAGCGGGGCCGGACGACATCCTAGGGTGCGTCCTCAAAGTGTGTGCTGAACAGCTGGCTGGTGTGTTTGTGGACATTCTTAATCTCTCCCTCTCTCAGTGTGTGGTTCCCTCCAGTTTCAAATTGTCCATCATTGTTCCTGTACCTAAGACAACCAAGGCAGCATGCCTGACAGGTGTCTTGTCACACTCATCTCAATAAAAAGAAAATGCTTTGAGAGGCTGGTTAAAGACTACATCTGCAGCATGCTACCACCCACACTGGACCCCCTACAATTCATCTACCGACGGAACTGGTCTACCGATGATGCCATAGCCACGGCACTACCGTCCTCACTCACCTGGAGAGGAGGGATGCGTATGTTAGAATGCTGTTCCTGGTAAGGATGGGCTCCCTCACCTCTGCCCCTCTGACCCTCAATACAGGTGCCCCCCAGGGTTCTGTCCTGAGTCCCCTTCACTACTCCCATTACACCCACGCCAGAGCTGCCACACACAGCCCCAATCTGCTGATCAAATTCACAGATGACATGACTTTGATCGGCCTTATTTCTATTTTATGAGACAGCCTACAGTGGAGAAGCTGACACAGTGGTGCCAGGATAACAACCTCTCCCTCAATGTCCCAAAAAACAAAAGAGCTGATTGTGGATTACAGGAGGAACGGAGACAGGCTCAGCCTGATCAACATCAATGGGTCTGCAGTTGCGAGGTTAGTAGTTTCAAGTTCCTCGGTATACACATCACCGATGATCTCACCTGGTCTTTGTGGCAAAAGAAAGCACAACAGTGTCTCCTCCACCTCAGGTGACTGAGGAAGTTTGGCATGGGCCCCCAAATCCTCATGATTTTTTACAGGGGCATCACTGAGAGCATACTGACTGGCTGTATCACTGCCTGGTACAAGAACTGCACCAACCTTGATCGCTGGGCACAGCAGGGCGTGGTACAAACAGCCCAGCGCATCTGTGGATGTGAACTTCCCTCCACTGAGGACATTTATAATAGCAGGTGCAAAACGAAGGCCTGGAAGATCATCAGGGACACCAGTCACTCCAACTGTCTCAGCTGCTTCTGTCTGGTAAACGCTACTACAGCATTAAAGCCAACGCCAACAGGCTACGGGACAGCTTCTTTCTACAAACCATTAGACTTTTAAATTCATATGTCTGTACATTGCAATGGAGCCATAATGCAGAGATTTTTACTCCCTCACGTGTGGAATGGATGTAAGATTTAAATAAATTCTAATTCTATTGAAGTGTTTGAACGACCCTTGCCCAAAAATCCTCTTATTATCTTTAGTTCTTTCTCTAGATGTGGTAAAAAGGGTCTGAAAGCATAATTTCAAATGATAATGATCATAGAAGTAGATATCATAGTAGTATTTAAGATGCATTTAGACAAATACTGGAAGAAACAGGAAATAAGGAATATAGATCATCTGCCGTCAAAAGAGATTGGATTGGCATCATAGTCCATCATGGACACCATCCTCCATAGTATCCAGGACACCTTCAAGGACCAATGCCTCAAAAAGGCAATGTCCACCATTAAGAACCCCCATCACCCAGGTAATGACTTGTTCTCACTGTTACCATCAGGAAGGAGGCACAAAAGCCTGAAAGCACACACTCAACAGTTCGAGACCAGACTCTTCCCCTCTGCCATCTGATTTCTGAATTGACATTGAACCTATGAACACTACCTCACTACTTTTTTATTTCTGCTTTTGCAAACTTATTTCATTTACCTATTAAATATATATATACTTACTGTAATTCAATATTTTTTTATTACAATTTTCACAACATATGCCAATGATATTCGCAATTTATACCTGATTCATATTCTGGTGATCAACATAGACATCTCAGTTGAAGGGACTGTACTGTGTATCTGCTCTAATTTCTCTCTCCATGTATTGTGAATGGGAGAATTTGCATTTTGGCATGCGTACCTTTACAATTATTTATTTCTGCCATTCCCATTGCTATGATTTTGATGTATGGATGAACCTTTATGCAAATGAAATACATAACAAGTTATGGTGACAGAACTGACTGTCAGAAGGATCATGAGACAGGTAGCTGTAAGAGGCATCTCTCCTGATACTCATTTGCATTGTGGCTGAGCCAATAGAGCTCACTTTAGTGGCCAAGGCAATAGCTGCTTTGAATCCTGCAGAAACTGAGTCAAGCATGCAGCACAATAATAATTTTAGGAAAAGACTGATGGTCCACCAAAACGATTGTATTGTTCTGTGTAGGCTGGTTGTATGTAAAAAAAAATCATCTGGCATAAGTTTATCTATCCCAGGGGTTCCCAACATTTTTTATGTCATGGACCAATAACATTAAGCAAGAGGTCCACAGTCACCAGGTTGGGAACCCTGTTCTATCCTATTAAAATTCATACTGAAAGTTCCGTCAGAGAAGTTTTGAACATTCTAAACAACTGAGTTGGCTTGACTGTCACCTGTGATTGTCTAATGTCCAAGAAGATATGGTCTTATTCAGGGCATCAAAGGATATGGCAAGAAGGCAGATTTATGGTGTTGACTGGGATCTGGGATCAGCCATGATGGGATGACGGAGCAGACTCGATGGGCTGAATGGCCTAATTCTGCTCCTATGCCTTACGGTCTTATGGTCTAAGAGGACTACAACTTTGTAATTGGGTTTGGAGGCTTGCGTGCCTCAATGACATGGAGAGCTATGTTGGCTGGAGTCAGGGCTTTATGCTTTGACTATTGGTAGGGTCAGCCATGCCAAATAGGTCAAAGGGTAGAGGCCAGACTAGGAGTGGTCCACCAGTTCTCCAGTTTTGGGGGTTCAGCTCAAGATTAACCACCCTGACTAGTAAAATAAAATTGTTACGGAAACAGCAATGAAGAATCTTTCTACATCTGAGAGTGGTGGTACTCCAAAGTCTCCACTTGGGACTTGCATAATTGCATGACTGACAGTAGTGAAAACTGAGAGGAAGCTACTGACATGATGAAGGAAGCCCTGAACACCACCAGAGATGGAGGACCTTCATTGCTGCCCTAAATGCCAATGGCGTAATTGGCAGTGAGAAAGCAAGTAAGTATATAATGATTTATGATCGTCTGTGATCGTGTCCATATTAGTGCAGAACATAGGTGGCTAGTAGTATTACATATACGATGTTTCCTATGGTGGGGAGTCTAGAATGAGAGGGCACAGCCTCAGAATAGAGGGACGTCCTCCTTTTAGAAAGGAGATGAGGAGGAATTTCTTTTTCTAAAAAGTAGTGAATCTGTGGAATTTGTAGTCAAAGGTGGCTGTGGAGGCCAAATCATTGGGCATATTTAAGGCAGAGGTTGATAGAATCTAGATTGGTCAGGACACAAAGGAATATGGGGAGAAGGCAGGAGATTGGAGATGAGAGGGAAAAAAGATCAGCCATGATGAAATGGCAGAGCAGACTCAATGATCCAAATGGCTTAATTCTGCTCCTGTATCTTATGGTCTTATGGTGTCATAACTAATATTTTCAAATCTGAGTTTTGCATGATTTACAAAACTGGTTTCAAGGATATGTGCCAAAATTTGATTGTTCAGAATGTAATAATTTTATAGACTCAAGAGGTAATTTTGAGTTGAATTCATTGTCATAATTAAAATTATGATGAACTGGGAAATCGGAAGCTGTGCGCCCTGCAGGGAGTAAGTTATACTTTGTCTTTGGTCATTCCACCTGCAACAAGACTTAACTCAGGTTTGTAACAGAAAAGTTCTAAGTTCAAAGTGTGTGTGTTCGTCCATTGTCGACGTCGATGAAGACCTCGACACTATAGATGGTGTCAAGACTAGCACTTGATTTGGATTTAAGTGAGGGAGAGTTGCACAGCGTCAGCCTCAGTCTCTCTTCCCAATTCCCATCTGGATCCAGTGGCAAGACAAGAGTCAAGACGGCTAGAGATGGGACTAAGCGCAGTGGATGACCAGGATGTCTTCTGTGTCTTGTCCTGCTCTACACATTCCACGACGCTCACAGAGGCCGCCTTCTTGACCGTTGGACCTTCCATTGGTCTCGTCCGCTCAGTCCGCCAGGATCTGTCTTCACATGCTGGGATAGACAACCCCCTATCTCACTGAGGGTTTGAGACCCATCGGTTACCTCACCTGGTTTAGCCGGCTTGTTGAAGCCGTTGCCCGGTGTGTGGCCGCTGTGGCATGCAAACAGCTACGGGGAGCCACAGGTGAGAGCTGAGTGCCAGGTGGGGACGGAAGGTGGACTAACCGCCTTGAAAAGGGTGCAACGTGTTCCCCACCAGAGGTGCTACCCCTCCCTGACACCCCATACACCCCAAGTTCAAAGAACATTTATTATCAATCAAAGGATGTAAACAATATACAACCTTGAGTTTTGTCACAAAACAAAGAAATCATAGAACCCATTTAAAGAAAAGCCTCTCACAATAAGACCATAAGACGAACAAAAACGTAGAACAAATCGTGCTAAAATCTCTCACAGAACAAATCAGAACACTCTCAATACTACTACAACTGTGCATTAGTTCCTAATAGTTATCGACAGAGGAATTCATCCAAAGTACGCTGCTGTATTCTTATGATTGAGTATAATACAGCAGCCCAGACACCTGGTGCGAATAATGGTATGCCTTCATACAATCCTTTTGACAGTTGCTTCCTCTAATTTTTCATCTTCATTGCAACATTCAAGATGATTGTCGATACCCTCAAATTCTCCATAGTTCCTAACTTGCTGAAGAAGTGAAATCATTTAATTTTCATTCCCGGCCATTTCTGGCATCTCCAAGCCTGAATGCTTGAAACTGCAGTAAGCAAAACAGTTTTGAATTGTGCTATTGCTTATTTCTTGCCAACCAGCAGTAACAAAAATCACTGCTTTTTGAACACAAACACACACAACAGATGCTGTTTAAAAATTGTTTAGTCTAAGCATAGTATAGTGTGCAAAAGCCACTCAAATGCCCATGACTGACACAAATTAGAAACTGTTCAACCAAAGTCTCCTGCCCCTATTAAGTAGCATAGTGACCCAAATAAACTAAAGAATCTTGGCTGTTTTCTTGATTAATTTTTGTTCTGTATGAGTTGGCTTAAATAAGTAGTTGCCTTGACTAACCAATGACCCAATTAATCAAATTCCACTGTACTTTATTTCTTTTTTGTTTGTTCATTTAAATTCCTTTAGAAAATTAACATTGTACCCTGGACAAAATGTTGCACTGTTACCCACCTTCCAGCACATTGCAAACTTGGGAGTCTGACTGCCAAGAAGGATGAAGGATTCAAAGTGCACAGGAATGTTATCATCTACAAGTTCCACTCCAAGTTGCACATCATCCTGCCTCGGGAATATTTCACAGTTCCTTCATCGTCTCTGGATCTAAACATTGCAACTCCTTCCTTGATATCTCTATGGGAGTACCTTCACTTGAAAGACAGCAGTGACTTCTAAGTTGGCTCACCAAGACTTTCAAAGTTCAAAGTTCAAGTACATTTATTATCAAAGTATGTATACATTGTACGATCTTGAGATTTGTCTCCTTTCAGGCACTCACAAAACAAAGAAACCTCAAAAGAAGACCGTCAAACACCCAGTGCACAGAGAGAAAAAAAACAAACAGATCGTGCAAACAATAAATGTAAGCAAATAGCTTCGGAGCTCAAGTTTTATGAAAGACACAAAGCCAGGCATCACTGCAGTGGGAGCAGGCCGCAGCCACAGTTCAAAGCAGAGCTGAGTAAACATCGTGGAGCTGCGTGCTGAACCACGATTGTCTATGACATGCCACATAATGATGACGTATGTGATACCCCATTGTTGAAATTTCTCCAGTGGTTTAGTTAAATAAAGTTGATGTCATTTGGCACCTTAACCATCGTATATTTGAGAGTCTCACTGCATTCATCAACCTTAATTGAAATCCAAAACCTCGAGGTTAAAGGATAGCCCATTAACCTGTTGAACTAAAAATGCCCTTGATTCTGACAAGGTTACTTGTCTGTAAAGATATTCTTGGTATTTGATGAAGACTGAAATCAATTCAAGATCCAGGGATAATGTTTCTAATGCCTTTGCTATGTTGGGGTTAAATTTCACAGCCTACAGATATGGGTGACAAGATGGAGATACCTCTCTGCCAATGGATGTGTAAGGCGCTCCTTCCCTCCACTAGCCTGCAGGTCATCCTTGGGCAAGATGTAGCACCTGCTTATCTATAGGATCACTTGAAGCCATGGGAACAGGAGTTGGAAGGCCATATGAGCAGCTGGTATATATCACAAGTAGTTGGTTGTACGTCACAATTCTTGGTTATGTAACCATAGAAGCCAGGCAGACAATCTCTGAAGAGTATTGATAACTGCTGGGGGTCACCTGTCTTGTAAAGACACTACCCAGAAGAAGGCAATGGGAAACCACTTCTGTAGAAAAGTTTGTCAAGAACAATTATGGTCACAGAAAGACCATGGTTGCCCATGCAAATCAACGTGACACATAACAAACGATCAAACTCTAAAGATAATTAAGTATCTCTGGAACTGCCATAAAATGGTGTAAGTGACGTTTACCATAGAAATTATAGAAACTACAGCACAGAAACAGGCCCTTTGGCCCTCCTTGGCTGTGCCGAACCATTTTCTGCCTAGTCCCACTGACCTGCACATGGACCATATCCCTCCATACACCTCCCATCCATGTATCTGTCCAATTTATTCTTAAATGTTAAAAAAGAACCCGCATTTACCACCTCGTCTGGCAGTTCATTCCATACTCCCACCACTCTCTGTGTGAAGAAGCCCCCCCTAATGTTCCTTTTAAACTTTCTCCCCCTCACCCTTAACCCATGTCCTCTGGTTTTTCTCTCCCCTTGCCTCAGTGGAAAAAGCCTGCTTGCATTCACTCTATCTATACCCATCATAATTTTATATACCTCTATCAAATCTCCCCTCATTCTTCTATGCTCCAGGGAATAAAGTCCTAACCTATTCAACCTTTCTCTGTAAACAACAGGAATTCTGCAGATGCTGGAAATTCAAGCAACACACATAAAAGTTGCTGGTGAACACAGCAGGCCAGGCAGCATCCGTAGGAAGAGGTGCAATCGACGTTTCAGTCCGAGACCCTTCGTCAGGACTAACTGAAGGAAGAGTGAGTAAGGGATTTGAAAGTTGGAGGGGGAGGGGGAGATCCAAAATGATAGGAGAAGACAGGAGGGGGAGGGATAGAGCCAAGAGCTGGACAGGTGATAGGCAAAAGGGGATACGAGAGGATCATGGGACAGGAGGTCCGGGAAGAAAGACAAGGGGGGGGGAACCCAGAGGATGGGCAAGAGGTATATTCAGAGGGACAGAGGGAGAAAAAGGAGAGTGAGAGAAAGAATGTGTGCATAAAAATAAGTAACAGATGGGGTACGAGGGGGAGGTGGGGCCTTAGCGGAAGTTGGAGAAGTCGATGTTCATGCCATCAGGTTGGAGGCTACCCAGACGGAATATAAGGTGTTGTTCCTCCAACCTGAGTGTGGCTTCATCTTTACAGTAGAGGTAACTGAGTTTCTCAAGTACCGGCAACATCCTTGTAAACCTTCTCTGCACTCTTCCAACCTCATTTATATCCTTCCTGTAATTTGGTGACCAAAACTGAACACAATACTCCAGATTCGGCCTCACCAATGCCTTATACGACCTCATCATAACATTCCAGCTCTTATACTCGATACTTTGATTAATAAAGGCCAATGTACCAAAAGCTCTCTTTACGACCCTATCTACCTGTGATGCTACTTTTAGGGAATTTTGTATCTGTATTCCCAGATTCCTCTGTTCCACTGCACTCCTCAGTGCCTTACCATTAACCCCGTATGTTCTACCTTGGTTTGTCCTTCCAACGTGCAATACCTCACACTTGTCTGTATTAAACTCTATCTGCCATTTTTCAGCCCATTTTTCCAGCTGGTCCAAGTCCCTCTGTAGGCTCTGAAAACCTTCCTCACTGTCTACTACACCTCCAATCTTTGTATCATCAGCAAATTTGCTGATCCTTTTTACCACATTATCATCCAGATTATTGATATAGATGACAAATAACAATGGACCCAGCACTAATCCCTGTGGTACACCACTAGTCACAGGCCTCCACTCGGAGAAGCAATTCTCTACTACCACTCTTTGGCTTCTTCCATTGAGCCAATGTCTAATCCAATTTACCACCTCTCCATGTATACCTAGCAATTGAATTTTCCTAACTAACCTCCCATGCGGGACCTTGTCAAAGGCCTTACTGAAGTCCATGTAGACAATATCCACTGCCTTCCCTTCATCCACTTTCCTGGTAACCTCCTCGAAAAACTCCAATAGATTGGTCAAACATGACCTACCACGCACAAAGCCATGTTGACTCTCCCTAATAAGTCCCTGTCTATCCAAATGCTTGTAGATTCTGTCTCTTAGTACTCCCTCCAATAACTTACCTACTACCGACGTTAAACTTACTGGCCTATAATTTCCTAGATTACTTTTTGATCCTTTTTTAAACAACAGAACATCATGAGCCACCCTCCAATCCTCTGGCACCTCACCTGTAGACAGCGACTTTTTAAATATTTCTGCCAGGGCCCCTGCAATTTCAACACTAGTCTCCTTCAAGGTCCGAGGGAACACCCTGTCAGGTCCCAGGGATTTATCCACTTTAAGTTTCCTCAAGACAGCAAGGACCTCCTCCTTTTCGGTCTGTACAGTTTCCATGATCTCACTACTTGTTTCCCTTAATTCCATAGACTTCATGCCAGTTTCCTTAGTAAATACAGACGCAAAAAAAAACTATTTAAGATCTCCCCCATTTCCTTTGTGCCCTTTCTTTAAGAGTTCCACAAATCTTTTCCTAAACTTCAGTAATAACACTGGGTTTTCATGCCAGCAGTTGCTCAATTCACAATGCATATAGTTGTGAGAAATAAGCTTGAAGCTTGAAGATCAATTCCTAAGTGTAGTTGATGTTCTAGAAGAGTTAAACAAAAATTTCTTTTTTCCTCTGAGACGGATGTAAAGTCCTGTAGCATTTTCTTGTAGGTGAACTGGAAAGGTATCCTCAGCATCCTGTCTACAGCTGATTCCTCAACCTCATGAGGCCCTCCGTTGGTCAGGGTCAACCATAGATATTGCGTACTAGCTGTCTACGTGATACACAAGCCAGGGCAGTACGATATGGAGAAGAAATTGTTGCCCATGCACCAGGCTCTCCCTCTCCACTCAGTTGATGCATCCAAAGGAACAGCAGAGACCGATGGATTTTGGCACCAGTGGTCTCGCAGGAGTTGCTTGTCAGAGTAGAATTCAATGTAGGACTGCCTTAGGGACACTAGCTCCAAATTTTTCCTCGGGGTTCGAGATCAGATTCTTCTTTCTCCTAAATGAGCTGCCAACTATCATTGATGAGCCCCATCTGCCTGTTTTTAGAAATTAACCCTTAGGATACCCTGAGTTGCTATCAACCCAGTTCCTGAATGCCTGTGGGAAGATGGTTGTTAGCCTTCCCACAGAATTTTTGCAACCCTTACTGCAAGGTTACTTTTGAGCTCCTAGATGAGCTGCCAACCGCTCATTTAAGGTGTCAATAACCCACATTTGTCCCTTCTCCTGTCAATAGAAACAGTTCTACTAGACTTAGTAGCTAAGAAACATGTGAAGGCCAGGAGCCAGACTTGGTTGTCAGAGATGCGCACCGTTGGAAGCATTTAATAAGTAGTGGGACCTTATCCCCATTACCACCCCCAGCTATAACAACTTTAAGAACCAACCAGCATTACTAAAATCAGCTTCGTTTGTTCGTTAAGTGCTGTGTCGTATGACGTGGGCGATCATGGTCTTTACATGACCGTGATTGTTTTTGGCCAGTTTTCCCACAGAAGTCATTTGCCATTGCCTTCTTCTGGGCAGTATCTTTACAAGACGGGTGACCCCACCCATTATCAATTCTCTTCAGAGATTGTCTGCCTGGCATCAGAGGTCGCATAACCAGGACTTGTGATATGCACCATCTGCTTATACGAACATCCACCACCTGCTCCCATGGCTTCCCATGATCAGGGAGCTAAGCAGGTGCTACACCTTGCCTAAGGGTGACCTGCAGGCTAGTGGAGGGAAGGAGAACCGTCCACCTCCTTTGATAGAGACACATCTACACCCCATCACCCAAAGTCAGGTTATCATGTTATTGTTTTGGAGAACTGGAATTGCTGCTGTACATACTACATTGCAATATTTTTGAAGTGTGGTTATCATTCTGAAGTATTTTAGGGTATCTGAAAGAAGCATAAAAATTGCTGCATAGATATCTCTTTTAACACACAGATCTTGAAGCTGTTCCACAAATGAGCATTCAGACTGTGTGTCTTAGGAAAATGGTCAAACCCAGATTGACAGCACAGTGATGCAGATAGCCTAGCCACTGCATCACACTGCCAGAGATCCAGGGTGGGTATTTACACATTCTACCTATGACCATGTGGCTTTTCTCTGGGTGCTCTGGTTTCCTCCTACATCTCAATGACAGGGGGTTTGTTAGATTAACTGGCCTTGTTAATCGGCCCTAGAGTTTAGGCAAATGGTAAAATCTGGGGAGATCTGAAGAGTGCATGAGGAGAAGAACAATTAGGATTAATGCAAGGTTACTGTAAATAGGTGGTTGATGGTCAATGTAGACTCAATGGATCAAAGATAGATCTTCAATTCTATACCTCTCTACGACTTATTTTAACTTTATTACATTGAGTCATGCAGAGGTATAGAACTGGAGATCCACCTTTGATGCACCCTGATTCCTCATCATTCTGCATTTCACCTTGGCAGTTAGCAACTCAGATTGTGTTTGTACAGCATATTTTCTGAGAAACTGCAGCCTTTTCAGATCTTAAGCATCTCCAGTGTCTGCTGAGTGGAAGAACAAGATGGTCCAGGACAATCTGCAGTCATTTCACTCAAGGATTTGGGCTATATTATTCTTCTTACTTTGTGACTCTATGTTTTTCTGAAATTGTAACCATGGGTGCTATTTGTGCTATGTATTTGCAGTGTGCTATGTGCTGTTGGTAATGTGCTTTGCATCTTGGCCCCAGAGCAATGCTATTTCATTTGGCTATATTCATGGTTGAAATTAAACTCAAGCTTGAACTTGAGGATACATCACTGAAGCTCACTAGATTTCCTTGACAGCACATCCAAACTTTACACCTTGAATAACAAGCCCAGTGTTTCACTACAATGTAATCGCCATGATTACATGAGGGGGCGGGTGAGGTCTGGGCCTGACGTCCTGCTCACCCAGGGAAAGTGAACGCACAATACATCGCCTCTCCTTTCCCGGTGTAGTGATCGCCGCATGGTCACTGTCTGGCCTGCTAGGCAGAAGGCCACTGCAAATGGCCTCTCCTACATTACTGCGTCCATAGTAACACCTTCTCATCGGTGCCTCCGTTTCTACTGAGTTTGTTATGTCATGGCGCGACCGAGTGTTTGGCGGTATAACTGGATGGGTAGGCTAGGCTCGTTAGCCTTGGTTGGCAGCCAGCTTAAGAGAAGGACAACTCTGAATCCAAACCCGGGCAGATGGGGCTCGTCAGCCTTGTCAGGCCATCCACCTAGGAGAAGGACACTCTGACGTAAATCCTACAACCCGAGGACCTCGCTGTCACTGTCCCAGCTTGCTAGGCTATGGCAGATGAACCCCGGGTGTAAAGGCTGGGGCCAGTACTGCGCACACTGCACTCCACCTAAAATACCATTGCGCAGGCCGAAGGACATGCCCACATCTACGACCATCCTTAGCAACCGCTGTGGCCGGGCCTGCCTGTCCCCTATTGGCCTTGTCAGCCAACAGCAAGCCTGCAGAAGACATGGGCAGCCCCCTTCCTAAATCTTCGTTTGTGAAACCAAGACATGATGAACTGCACTGAAGTTTCTTCCTAATTCACACAGAATGTTCTCCACCATCCAGGAGTTGAATTCTGAGAAGTCCTGAGCTATTAGAATTTCAGAAATAACCCCACAGCAGGGAGTACAGATATTTTATGAGAAAGCCAATATTTGTCCTCCCACAGCCATTCAGGAACTGGGATTCTAAGGGTATTCTGAAGTTGATTTCTAAAAATGGGCAGATGGGGCTTGTTAGCTCATCTAGGAAAAGAAAAACTCTGCTCTCAAACCTCTGCGGCCTTGCGGGTATTTCTACTCATGGGGATATTTTTACCCAGGGGAAAATCTGGAGCTGTGGTCCTTAAGGCAATCCTACATTGAGTTCAACATTGACTGGCAATTCCTGTGAGCTGCTGGTGCCAAACTGTATCGGTCTTTGCTATTCATTTGGGTTAATCGGCTGCGTGGGGCAGGGGAGGCTGCTACATGAGCAACTGCCTTATCTCCATAAATGTGAGAACGTCTGCTGATGCTGGAAATCCAAAGCAACACACACAAAATGATGGAGTCAGGCAGCATCAATGGAAATGAATAAACAGTCGGCGTTTCAGGTGAGACCTTTCTTCAGGACTGGAAAGGAAGGTGGAAAACACCAGAGTGAAAAGGTGGTTGGGAGGGGGAGGAGGACGAGCTGGAAAGTTCTAGGTGAAGCCAGGTGGGTAGGAAACTTAAAGGGCTGGGGAAGAGGAATCATATAGGAGTGGACCATAGGAGAAAGGGAAGGAGGAGGGGATCCAGGGGGAGGTGAAAAGCAGGAGAGAAGAGGGAAGAGTTCAGAGTAGGGAATAGAAGAAGAGGGGAGGGGGAGGAAATTTTTTTTTACCGTAAGTAGAATTCAATATTCTTGCCATTAAGTTGGAGGCTACCCACATAGAATATAAGGTGTTTCTCCTCCACCCTGAGGGTGGCTTCATCTTGGCACAAAAGGAGGCCATGGGCTGACATGTTGGAATGGGAATGGGAATGGGAATTAAAACGTGTTGATGCAGTGAAGCTGCGCTTTTGGCAGATGGAGCGGAGGATGGAGTATCGTATGTCATACTGCCCTGGCTGGAATACTAGCCTGCGTGTCATCCACGTCGATAGTGAGGATGCCGTATCCATGGTCAACTCTGACCAACAATTTCAAAGAAGATCCTAATCAGAATTCTTCCCGTGCACTGGGATTATCAGTTTGCACATTCTTTGACCTGCCTCTCCTTGCAGATAATGATATTCATGTCACCCGATGAATCCTTCTCCCCAGACCTACTGACATGAATCCTACCTATGAGTAGAACAAATAACTTTGCACTGTTTACCCGGCAACGGCTGGTTCATGCCAGCTTGCCTGATATAAGCGCGAATGTACAGCTGTAACACAATGAGCCAGTATTTCTTTAAGGAGAACACCTGAAACATTACCTATACGTCAGAGCTGATTTTCTCTTGGGGCATCTTCAAGCCAGTCAAGTAACCACAAGTTATCGTTTCACACCATGATGAATCAGAGAGCAGATGTGTTGAAATAGTGTAAAATGTGAACAAGGGAATAAAGCATGTAAACGGGAGTCAAATTGTATAGTTTTGTGTATGTATTCCAAAAAAAACCTTGTGTAATGTCATGTTAGAAGTAATTTACTTAAAGAACATTTGTACATATTTTTCTTCCTGCATTAGTATGAAGAAAATGCTGAAAAATGATGCATAAATCATTCATAGGTTGTTTGTTTATTTATTTATTGATTAATTGAGATATAGAGTAGAGTAGTGTCTTCATCCCTTTGAGCCACGTTGTCCAGGAAATTCCCCAATTTAATCTGAGCCTCATCACGGGACAATTTACAATGACCAATTAACCCACCAACTGGTACATCTTTGGACTGTGGGAGGAAGCCAGAGCACCTGGAGGAAACCCACATGGTCACGACGAGAGCTGACAAGCTCCTTATTGGCAGTGGCAGGAATTGAACCCCGGACGCTTGTTCTGCAAAGCGTTGTGCTAACCACTACTCTACCATGCTGCCCTTATCCAAATCAGCTTCAGAAAAGACAAGGTCATAATTTGTAAACTTTGTGCAAATCCATGTGTGCAATCAGAATAGTGACTGTTTGGTGTGGTAAATTTTACCATTGTGAGGCCTTTTAATACCAGGAGACCATAAGACATAAAGCAAAATTAAGCCTTTCAGTCCATCGAGTCAGCTCCACTATTCCATGATAGCTGATTGCTCAGCCCTCTCAACCCCATTCTCCTACCTTCTCCCCATAACCTTTGACACCTTGACTAATCAAGAACCTATCAGCCTCCACTTTAAATACACCCAATGACTTGGCCTCCATAGCCATCTGTGGCAATGAATTCCACAAATTCAGCACTCTCTCACTAAAGAAATTCCTCCTCATCTCTATTCTAAAGGGATGTCCTTATTTTTTGAGGCTGTGCCCTCTGGTGCAAGACTCCCCCACTATGGGTTTGGAAGAAAAAGACATACAACTAGCCCTTTAAAAAAAAGACTCAGGTGTGAGGTTAGTAGTCTGAACTCCAATCCCTTTGATGTTATTTCAGACCGTCTAGGTACTTTTAATTATATTCCAGTTTTTGTAAGTTGCTTTTGTTCAAACAAAGGGAATGTGGAGAAGCTGAAAGATAACGCTCACCTGCTCTGGGAGAACATTGCTTGCTCTATTATCTGGAACTGCAAAAGCTGCTCAAGGTGTAGCAACAGTAGAGATAATATACATCAGTAAAACCATTAAGTGACAAAGTTCCTTGAGGCAGAGCTGTCTTTGCATTGTGTTCACCGTGCACTTACTTCAAAGGCAAAAATCCAGAGGTAAACAGAAGAAGAATTTAACAACACAAGAAAGTCTGCAGATGTTGGAAATACAGAGCAACACGCACAAAATGCTGGAGGTCAGGCAGCGCCTACGGAGCGGAGGAAACAGTTGACATCTTGGGCCGAAACCCTTCTTCAGGACTGGAAAAGAAGGGGAAAGATGCCAGAATAAAAAGGTGGGGGGGGGGGATGAGGACTAGCTAGAAGGTGATGGGTGAAACCAGGTGGGCAGGAAAGGCCAAAGGCTGGAGAAGAAGGAATCTGATAGGGAAGGAGGCGGAAACCCGGAGGAAGTGATAGGCAAGTGAAAAGAGGTAAGAGGCCAGAGTGAGGAATAGAAAAGTGGAGGGGGAGTGGAATTTATTTTACTAGAAGGAGAAATCGATACGCATGCCATCAGTTTGGAGGCTACCCAAGTGCTGCTCCTCCACCCTAAGGGTGGCCTCATCTCGGCACAGAGGAGGTCATGGACAAACATGTCAAGAATATAACAATATTTGGCCTTGCTTTCACGTGCACTGGATGTAGCAACTCCAAAGTAACCCTGGTAATTATTGCTATGTTGATGACCTTTTAGCAAGATTGAACTGACATCATCTTCCTTGGCTTCTCTTGGTCGTAGATCAGGTGCCCCACATTTACAGAATTATTGATACCAGAAGATCTGTAAAGTTTGTTACTGCTACCTCATTGTCTCATAGGTGCAAACTTATATAAGTAGCCAGAACAAAGGGTAAGTTTTTATAAAGTAAATCAAACTTGAGTCCTCCCTTTCAATTTTCTGTTTTCCCCACCATGGCTTAGCCCTGAATATAAAGGGATTTTCCACAAAAATTATGTCACAGCGTACAGAAACAAGATATTCAGCCAACTCATACAAGTCAATCAAGATGTCTATCTGAACTAATCCTATTTAACAGGATTTGGCCCATATCCTTCGAAACCTTTCCTATCTGTGCACCTGCCAAATATCTTTTAAACAATGTAACAATGCCTACTGTACCTCCCAGAGCGTCCTTATACAGCTTTCTATAAACTACCCACTAGCTGTATGAAAACGCTGTTTAGGTGCTTTTTAAATCTCTCCTCGCTTACATTAATTCTATGTCCTCCAGTTTTAGATTTCCCCACCCTTAGGTGGCAGGATGGGGATATGCCTCCACCAGATGAGGCGCTCCTTCACTCTGATAGACTACAAGTCACCCTTGGGCAAGCTGTAGCACCTGCTTAGCCCCTGATCAGGGTCACGTGAAGCTATGGGAGCAGGTGGTGGATGGTCGTACGAGCAGCTGGTGCACATCACAAGTCCTGGTTATACAACCACTGATGCCCAGCAGACAATCTCTGAAGGGTATTGATAATGACTGCAGTCACCTGTCTTGTAAAGACACTGCCCAGAAGAAAACAATGGCAAATCACTTCTGTAGAAACATTTGCCAAGGACAATCATGATCGCCCACATCATGATATGGAACATAATGAACGAATGAACCCTGGGAGAAAATTGTGACCATCCATCCTACCTACACACTTACATTACATTAAGGATTCTATTGCTTGATATATTTAAACTAGAAAACCATTCATTAAACTGATTAGTTTCACAAAGGTTAGGAGGAGATTACACTGCTGTGGCAGCCAACAGCACACAATACTAGGTTGGACACCACTTCCGCTAAATTTGGTTTCACGTACAGTACTGTGCAAAATTCTTAGGCACATAAATATTTAGCTAAGGTGCCTAAGACTTTTGCACAGTACCGTATTTGTCAACATGGAGTGGAGAGCGAGTTTGTAAATTTGGCAGGAGCAAAGGGTGTGTTGGGAATGACGAGAGTGGAGCATCATGTGAAGGGTGTGGGACAGGTGGCAGACACGCACCAGGGGCGGGTGACACAGGTGCAGACACACCCAGACCTGAGACATCAAACAACTAGTTTATTGAACGTTGTTGGCAGAATCTCAGATGGTGCTGAGAGGGCATACAGGACCATGTTGAGTGGTTTTGCAGCTGCAAGCTTTTTCTCAAAGTTAGTAAGAACAAAGGACTGACTGTGGACCTTGGAACATTCACCAGTCCTCATGAAGTGATCAGAAGTGAAGGCAGTGAGCAATTTCAAGCCCCTGCATGTCGATATCTCTGAAGACTTAACCTGCACCTAACATATTGATGCAGCTCTAAAGGAGACAAGACAGTGACTATATTTCATTAGGAGTTTGAGGAAAGTTGGTATGTCACCAAAAACACTTGCAAATTTCTATCAATATACCATGGAAAGCATTCCAACTTGTTGCATCACAATCTGGTATGGTGGGGGGGGGGTGCTACTGCAATGGATCAAAGTAAGTCTCAGAGAGTTGTAAAATTACCCAGCTCTGTCATGGGTACTACCCTCCATATAATCCAGGTTATTGTCAAGGAGCAGTTCTTCAGAAATGTAGCATCCATCATTAAGGGCCTCCATCACTCAGAACATGCCCTCTTTTCATTGCTGCCAAGAGGAAGGAGGTATAGGAGCCTGAAGACACACACTCAACGATTCAGGAACAGCTTCTTTCCCACTGCCATCAGATTTCTGAATAGGCCACTGAACCCAGGAACACTACCTCACTACTCTTTAAAAAAAAATTGCTCTACTTGTTTAATTTAACTATTTAATATATATACTTCCTGTAATTTACAGCTTTCTTGTTCTCTCAACTATTATGTATTGCATTGTACTGCAAACCAATTTCATGACATAAGCTGGTGATGTGAAACCTGATTCTGATTTTGATTCTAATTGATTCTAGTGCTTCCCAATCCCTCTTCTTTCCCTTCTGCTTTTCCCAACAATGATTTCCCTCTCTCTGCCCCCTTCCCACTCTTAGTCTATGATAGAGACCCAGATCAGAATCAAGTTTATCATCACTCACATGCTGCATGTCATGAAATTTGTTGTTTTTTTTTTTGGCAGCAGTACAGTGTAGTACATAAAATTACTACAGTACTGTGCAGGAGTCTTGGGTACCCTAGCTATATATATTGTATGAGCCTTAGACTTTTCACAGTATTGTATGCTTCAGATATTAAACCTGATTCCTATTCTTAGCCCAACGTATCAGTAAAGCCATTGGCCAGGCTTCCAATAAAAGATCCTTTGCTGCGCTTTCTGAACAAAAATGAAGCACTTTATCCTGCTCACTTATTTCAAAGCCACCTACATAATCAAAATAGTCATCTAACTCTTCACTTCTTGTGGGACGTTGTTGTCCTGGAAGTGGCTGCCAGACTTCTCCATGTCACCGGAATGATTAAATAGATGTGAACTTATTTAAGAGGTCATTAATTAGTGATAAATAAAGGATAGTTCTTCGTTTCTTCTTTTCTACAACTTTGCCAAATGTCAGAGGCAATCATGTAGCAACAATATATTTGATAAGTAACAGCAAGGGAAGAGTAATGGATTTAGTTACAGCGGCAAACAAACAGCAGGTAAATTTTTCAATTAGTGTACAGGGATCCATTAAGCCTAAACTCTACACCAATTCACAGGCATTTCTGCTGCAAGCCTCATAACAAAGGAAGGCAAATCACATATTCTTCCTTTTCGACAGGAAATACTTACACAGAAGTTGGCAGTGTGGTTAGCACAACGCTTTACAGTATCAGCAATCTGGGTTCAAATCCCCACTGCTGTCTCCCCATGACCACGTGAGTTTCCTTTGGGTGCCCTGGTTCCCTCCCACAACTGAAAGACGTATCGGTTGGTAGGTTAGTTGGTTATTGTAAATTGTTCTGTGATTAGACTGGGGTTAAATCAGGTGCATGGCTCAAAGGACCAGAAAGGCTTATTCTGTGCTGTTTCTCAATAAGTAAATAACTTTATCATATTTAAATAATTAAAACTGCTTGCAAATACCCATTCTCTATTCATAATATCAGCAAAATACACTTTAAAATCAACATTTCTCATGTTAGTCTTTCTGCTGGTGAGGTATTCCCTAAGCCCTTGTATGTCTAATTGGAATACTCGAGATCATTTATGCAATGAGTCCAAAGCATGGCAGCAGTTGTGTAAATCTCCTAGCTTGTGTTCTTTCTCATGTTATGTGGGCAAGTGAAGTTCTGAAGCAATACAATGTTATTATTACCCTTTATAATCCAAGATCAACAGCATGAAGAAGCTTTATCTTATTACTGGCAATTGTAATCCACAAACATATTTGTGGATTAGAATTGCTGACGACACAGCTATTGTAGGCAGAATTTCAGATGGTGACAAGGCATACGGGAATAAGATAGATCGGCAGGTAGAGGGATCAGAAGTGGAAAGAGTGAGCAATTTCAAGTTCCTGGGTGCCAATATCACTGAGGACCTGACCCGGACCCAATATTTCAATGTAGTTACAAAAAAACAGATGGCAGCAGTTATATTTCATTAGGAGTTTGAGGAGATTTGGTATGTCACCAAAGACACTCACAGGTTTCTACATACAGTATGTACTATGGAGAGTGTTCTAACTGACTGCGTCATTGTCTGGTATGGGGAGGGGGGAGCTACTGCACAGGGTCAAAGACTGCAACAAACTGTGGACTTAGCCAACTTCATCATGAGCACTAGCCTTCCCAGCACCCAGGACATCTTCAAGGAGCGACGCCTCAAAAAGGTGGCATCCATCATTAAGGACCCCCACCACTCAGAACATGTCCCCTTCTCATTGCTACCATCAGGGAGGAGGGACAGGAGCCTGAAGGCACACATTCAATGATTCAGGAATTGCTTCTTCCCCTCTGCCATCCGATTTATGAGTGGAGATGGACCCCATGAACACTGCCTCTTCAGTTTTTTACCTCTTTTTGCACTATTTATTTAATTTAACTTTATAAATATATATATATACATACTGTAATATAGTTTTTATTATTATGTAATGCAACATATTGCTACCACGTAGCAACAAGTTTTACAACATATGCCTGTGATATTAAACCTGATTCTGAGTCTGATTTGAAATTATGCCTGAAATAATACTGTATTGCAGCTACCATTTCATCCAAATTATGACATAAATACTGGGAGAATTTATGGATATTTTACCCATATTGTACTGCCAAATTGGCTGCAAAATGAACCCTTCTGCCTCATTGTATTTTTCACAACCATTCACCACCTGTATTCCACACTAACCACTCCCTCAACAATTACCCTTCCACACTCTCACTCCTACTCCAGACTCCAGACTCACCTCAATCACTATCCTGTCCCGGTTCTGGTGCTGCCCTCAGACTGGCTCCCTACACTGTCACTCAGCCTTCCCTAGTCTCAGTTGAGACCACACACTCACCTCTATCCCCACACTCTCTCTCTCACACACACACATACTCCTACACCAACCAACTCATTTCATACCTTGCATTAAACTGCTTAGAGCCCATAAGACCTTAAGACATACAGTAGGAGCAGAATTAGGCCATTCAGCCCATTGACTCTGCTCTGTCATTCCATCATGGCTGATCCCAGATCCCACTCAACCCCATATACCTTCTTGCCATGACCTTTGATGCCTTGACCAATCAGGAAACTATCAAGTTCTGCTTTAAATACACCCACGGTCTTGGCCTCCACAGCTGCCTGTGGCAGCATTCCATAGTTTCACTACTCTTTGGTAAAAAAAACCTTCTTTCCTCTGTTCTAAAGGGTCGCCCCTCAATTTTGAGGCAGTGCCCTGTGGTTCTAGACACCCCCACCGCAGAAAACATGCTCTCCACATCCACCCTATCTAGTCCTTTCAATATTCAGCAGGTTTCAATGAGATCCCCTTGCATTCTTCTGAATTCCAGTGAGTACAGGTCCAAAACTGTTGACAATACTCCAAGTATGGCCTGACTAGTATCTTATTAAGCCTCAGCATTGTCTCCTTGTTTTTATATTCCATTCCCCTTGAAATAAATGCCAACATTGCACTTGCCTTCTTTACCGCAGAATCAATCTGTAAATTAACCTTCTGGGAACCTTGCACGAGGACTCCTAAGTCCCTTTGCACCTCTGATGTTTGAATTTTCTCCCCATTTAGATGATGGTCTGCACTATTGTTCCTTTTACCAAAAAGACAAATATTCTTTTCCTTAAGTAATGACTCTGGGGTGCCCATTTAAAATAGAACCAGATTTTTAAGTGTAAGCAAAGGTCATAGTTTTCTGGTGTTTCATTGTAATTTTCCTTATTTTTATGTCCACACTGATCCTCACTCCGTATTTTCTGCTTTGAATAGATTTTTATTTTAGTGCAACCTGCATTAAAAATTCAATACCTTCCCCGAACACAGGTTCTCAAACACACTGTGAATGATGAGTTTGATTGCTGGTTAAAAGAGCTGAATCTTCAAATTTTATTCTTACAGTGGAAATACATCAGCTGAGAAATGATTTTCCATGGTGTATGGAATATTTAGATCGTAAGATATAGGAGCAGAATTAGGCCATTTGGCCTATCGAACCTGCTCCAACATTTCATCACGTTGATCCATTTCCCTCTCAGCCCCAATCTCTTGCCTTCTCCCCGTATGCCTTCATACCCTGACTAATCAAGAATCCATCAACCTCTGCCTTAAATATACCCAATGACATGGCCCCCAACAGCCTAGAATTTTATTAGAAACTTGATAAATATAATTTCTTGGGAGTTTATGGTAAATAGCCCAAGGCAATTGTTTCTGTGTCCTGAGGACAAATGAAGCACCATTTTATGGAGAACCAAACAGGTATATAATGGGTCGTGATATATCATACATTTTCTGATGACATATCCAAATACAAAATGCCAATGTGCACAGGTGATTTGTAAACAGTGCAAACCAGTTAATCGGAAGCAAGTCCTTATTGTAAATGTGATAAGTGAGACATACGGTACTGTGCAAAATTCTTAGGCACATATACCGTATATAGCTAGGACACCTAAGACTTTGTCAATGTGGAGTGGAGAGTGAGTTTGTAGATTTGACAGAGCAAAGGATGTTGGGAATGACGAAGCGAGGGCTGTGGGACAGGGAGCAAAGAAGGAGTGATGGGGCAAGGGGTAGGGGTATGAGGGGGTGGCAGAAGTGCAGACACACCAGCCCTGAGACACTAGGCAAGGTTACTTGATTCCAAACAATTGGTTTTATTGATCATTACAGAATGTCCCTCCGGTGCTTCCTGCTCCCTCAACCTCCCTTCCCCTCCCTTCTCCTTGCTCCCTTCCCACTCTCAGACCACAACAGAGACCCACATTTGAATCGGGTTTATCATGACTCATTTATGTTATGAAATTTGTTTATTTTGTGACAGTAATATAGTGCAATACATAAATTTACTACAGTTATTAAATCTCAACCATCAAGCTCTTGAACCAGAGGGGATAACTTCACTCGCCCCATCACTGAACTGTTCCCACAGCTATGGACTCACTTTCAAGTACTCTTCATCAAATGTTCTTGATATTTATTAGTTATTTATTTATTGTTATTCTTTGTTTTCTTTTGCATTTGTGTAGATTGTTGTCTTTTGCACATTGGTTGTTTGTCCATCCTGTTGGGTGCGGTCTTTCATTGATTCTATTGTGTTTCTTGGATTTGTTGTGTATGCCACAAGAAAATGAATCTCAGGGTTGTATATGTACTTTGATAATAAATTTACTTTGAACTTTGAACTCTGACCAACTTCTGCTCCCAACTATCCACTCCCCCACCAAGCCCTCCCACTGTTGCCATAGTGGTACTTCTTCCCTTTGGAAAGAAGCTCGGAGCTGCAACAATCCCCTCCTTCTATCCTAGACTTCATTAGATTCTGACTGATCCCAATATCCTCCAACCAAAACAATCACAAAATGCTTTTTCTCTGCCCTGGACCAATACCATTAAGTAAGAGGTCCTTGGACCAGAGGTTGGGAACCCGTCTCATAATGGAAGGAGGCTATACATAGGATTGTGAATTGTGGGTGTGCAAGCTCTAACCTATTATAAACAATTTCTTGATGCTCTCCTGCAGTAGTATTTTACAGCAGGGGATCTGCATTCATAATATGTATTGGTCCATTATGTATCGCCAAATTAGTATTGCTTTCCCAGGATGGAACAATCCTTA
The DNA here is from genome assembly GCF_030028105.1 of Mobula birostris. Lineage (NCBI taxonomy): Eukaryota > Metazoa > Chordata > Chondrichthyes > Myliobatiformes > Myliobatidae > Mobula > Mobula birostris. Next base: position 32,976,613 of record NC_092392.1, on the reverse strand, counting down.
ATTCGTAGCAGTCGCTTTTTATTCTGAACCTTATTTGTTCATTTTCTTTTTCTTTGTTTCATGATTCGCGAGAAACCTTAAGGCAGCTTCATCAGCAGAACTCAATCAGCAAGGGCTCTGCCTACAGATCTACCTGGGGTGCCCTCAAAAACTGTAAACCTACCCATCTGCATGTGAAGTAAGCTGGGAAAAATTCATCCTTAGACAATTTCATATGCACAGTGATCTTTGGTAGTTAGTGGCTCAGTTGTGAAATAGTCTTAATTACAGGCTCGTCAGTCCCAAGACTAAAATTCTCAAGGGTGCCAGTTTCTATTTCTGACTATCTGACAAATGAGCTCCTTAAGGTGAATTAATGAGAGCATCAGAGCATCTATGTAAGGACACCGATCTCAGAGTCCTATTAAATTACTATGCAAAGGTTCATCCAATGCAAACAGTCAGATGCAGGAAAGCGTTCTTTGACTAACTCAGGACAAAAAGAATTAAATCAAAGTTGAATACCGGACAATTATTTAGGCTTTGAACATATTTGAAGATACAGATATATTATTGAAAAACTAGGAGGTATTAAAATCCTCTAGTTCAGTTTTAAAAGTGAATGTAAGGTTCAAGGTTTAAAATACATTTATATCAAAATATTTATGCTGTATACAACTCTAAGATTCACCCTCTTCTCTAGACAGCCACCAAACAAAGAAAACCATGGTAGCTATTCAAAGAAAAGCATCAATCCCGCCCGGACACAAAAAAGATTGTGCAAGTGGCAACTGGAACATTAAACCTCCCCATGTGCAAAAAACAAACAAATCAGGCGAACAGAAACAGGAATGTCAACACCTCACGTGCAAAAAACAAAACAAATCAGGCGAACAGAAACAGGAACGTCAACACCCCACATGCAAAAAACAAACAAATTATGCAAACAGCAACATAAAAGAACAAGCAAAAACACAGAGTTCAAAAACATAAAATAGAAAGAGTCCAAGCAACACACATAAAAGTTTTCTCTTACTAGTTCTTCTTTCAGTTAGTCCTGACGAAGGGTCTTGGCCTGAAACGTCGACTGTACTTCTTCCTATAGATGTTGCCTGGCCTGCTGCGTTCACCAGCAACTTTTATGTGTGTTGCTTGAAATTCCAGCATCTGCAGATTTCCTCGTGTTTGCAATAGAAAGAGTCCAACTGAACTACAGTCCAATCCATAAACCACAGGCCCAGAATCTCGGTACCATCCTTCGACAACAGCAAGGGAGAGAGACCACTCAAACTCAGGGACCTTCCCTCGGGAGCAGTGAACAAGAGGGAGAGAGGGACTGTCACATGCATTCATCTACTCAAAGCAGTGAAGTTTTATTGCCAGGAACAACAATCATATTAATAAACCAAGGCTCCAAATTATTGATGTAGACTGTGGTTAGGGATGCCAGGGGTGTAAAATACATCCTGTAACTGGTCCGTAATAACAGACCACGAACAGCAATCACATTCAGTGCATCATTTAAAAGCAATCAGTGAATACCTTATAAAGTCAATAAATCACACAGTTATCAGTGTTATTTTTTCTTCTTGTGAAGTAAAATTAAAGTGAATACTGGCCTGGGTGCAGGAAATTCTCATCATCATTAATTCTAATAGGATTGGGAGAAGATGTGATAATTACATGAAAGCCAGTCAAAATTCACTGAAAAATGTGGGAAAGCGTTGTGAATGATGTGAACCATTCACTTAAAAATTTAATTTATTTTTTGCATCTGTTCTAGGTTCTCTTAATTGTAGGTTATAGGGAAAGCATGAGCCTTAATGCTTAAGAAATCATCACATCCCAGTGAATGTATGTGCATCTCTTGCTGATCCCACTGACTTCCAAAAATAATTCTCTTTTTCTCAGTCATAAGAATAAACGTCACTATCTGCAGCCTGTGACAATCATTGCGATAATTGTTGTTAATTAGAGCATTGCTGCTGTTGGAGGCTAAACAGTTTCAATAGTTTTGTTGTGGTAAATCACCAAATATGCCTGTTTTCTGACAAGTAGAAATATGTTTTAAGAAACATAAAAGATTTGAAATGTAGATATATGGCTGGTTTTACTGCCCAGGAATTAGCTTATACCGGTTGGTTGAATACACTTTGCACCCTTGTGAGGTTGCGACCAGTGCTGGAGGATCATTGGAAAAGTATGCTGCAGATATGGGAGGGCTCACACGCACTCTTAGCTAGCGATCTGTTTGTTGAATGTTTAGTTCTGTCGTTGTGTAACTTGAGGAGACTTATTGAGGTACCTCACACAAAATGCTGGAGGAACTCAGAAGGCCTAGTACCATCTGTGGAAAAGAGTAAACGTTCGATGTTTCGGGCCAAGACCCCTCGTGTTGATGAGGTACCTGCTGAGTTTGAAGTGTTCCTGAATGTTTAGTGTCCGAGCTTTTATAACTTAGGGTGGCTTAGATGTTTGTTCGAATAGAGGAGCCTCTGGAGACAAAGGAAAAGCCAGCGAGTCTCTCGCACATGCTGTTCTTATAACACAGTGGCGTCTGGAAATGGACACCGGTGCCGTGATGAGCAAGGGAACCAATGGGAAAGAGCTGCCACATTCCTCAATCAGGTCAATCAACAACCGGCAGGGCGTAAGCGGCTTTTGACCGGCAAGTAAACTAACCTCTCACATTACAGTTGGGGTTAATCGAGGTTATTGGGGGGGGTGGTTGTTGGGCCAGTGCCCACTCTGTGCCGTATCGCAAAATAAATAAAGAAACCAGAACACCCGTGGAACGCCCACACAGTCACAGGGAGAACATACAAACTCTTTGCAGACAGTAGCGTGGCAGAATAGAACCTGGCACCGTAATAATGTTACACTAACCGCTACGCCACTGTACCGCCTCTACGTTAATGCTGTGTATATTGAGTCTAACTTTTTTTCAGATACCAGGTTTACGTAGCTGTTTGTGTTAAAATTTAAAATGAAATTAAGTTTAAAATGAAAAGATACATCTTCAGCAATTTGTGCTGCAAAGGTTAAATCCTCCATTTTGTTCTTTTGCCCATTTGTTTGCAGGTTGTGAACGTCATTAGAATGGCTGAGCGTTTTTATTGCCCACTCTAGTTAGCTCTGCTATGATTGACTTATTGAGCCATTCAGAGGGTAGTTAACCGTCAATCAGATTGATATGGGACTTGTCCTACAGCACCGTGCAAAATCCTTAGGTTATGTCCACACTATGCCGGATAATTTTGAAAACGAAGCTTTTTCTCTTCGTTTGACCCTCAGTCCACATTGAAATGGCGTTGTCATCCCCTGAAAATAGAGCTTTTCTAAAACACTCTCCAGAGTGAGCAAATTTGAAAATGATTGTTGTGCGTTGCAGTGCGGACGGAGTAAACGGAGATAATTAAAAACGCTGTCATGACAACACCACAACAACAATGCTTTTTCTGCTTCTGCTTGGTACTGCGCAAGCACTGCCGGACGGCTGTTATAACGTGCAGTCGGTGTGAGCGGCGTGAGAGTTAAATTGTAAAGTGAGCTTTTTTGACTAGATCCCCTAAATTGATTTGATTGAGTCTATCTTTAAAAATATTAATGTCAGAAATACTGCACAGGTCTGGCGGCAGAAAGTTCCACTCTCTTGTTGACCTTGGGTAGAAGACGGCTTCATGCGTGTGTTGTTTACTTTATTGTCTACATTAATAGCTTGTTTGGAGTTAAACATCTCCACGTTCTCCACTGCTTTGCTGACTTTGTAGTCGTCTGTAACTCACAGAAACAGCTCGAATTCATTGTCTGTCTAAACAAAGAAGTCCAGTCTGCTTTTTCCAATGGAGGTTTTCTTTGTATTCCTCGAAGACAGTGTTGAAAACTTTCTGTTGCTGTTGTTGTTAGTACTCTAGTTTTTGACCAATCGAATTAGCACAATGCTGCTGTGGAAACGTAAATATTATACCGTTTTCTCTTGCTTGTTTTCTGTAGATGTGTCTGTGCATGCCCAGTAGGAGTAGGTTCGCCCAAATATTCATTTTAATGTGGACAGAGGTATTTTGAAACACGCCTAGTGTGAACGCCTGTTGTTTTTACACGAAACCGGCACTTTCAAAATTATCCAGTCTAGTGTGGACGTAACCTCAGGCACATATATCTCGCTAGGGTGTCTACGACTTCTGCACAGTACTAAAGTAATTTTATGTATTGCACTGTACTGCTACCACACACACACACACACACACACACACACACACACACACGAAAACAAATTTCATGACATATAGAGAGATGATAACCCTGATTCTGATATGGGTCTCTGTTGTGGGAGTGGGAAGGGGGCAGGGAGAGGGGAATCATGACTGGGAAAAGGGGAAGGGAGAATCACTCTTTCTCGGCCCCCTACCCTACACCCCTCCTGCGGCGACCCACCCTCGCCTTTCCCAACATCCTTTGCACCCGCCAGATTTACAAGCTCGACCCCAGCTCCACCTTGACAAATACAGTACTGTGCAAAAGTCTTAGTCACCCTAGCTGTGCCTAAAACTTTTGCACAGTACTGTAAATCTTTTTCATTATCTTCCAGTTTTGTTCAGCTACTGAGAGTAAAGAATGGTATGGGAAAGATGAAAAGAAGGTTTAAAGGTGAAATGCAAGCTAGGTGAAAGTTGAATTAAAAGACAATAAGTTGCAAATAATTAATTTTGATAATTAGCACCCATCAAGCCTAATTCATTTTTGAGATGTTGCTCTTGTAGGTTTATTCTATACTTTCCCCTTCTTCTCTTTATAGAAACATTGTGGTTTGTGTGTTCCTATTGTTCAGAAGTTGTCTTTTTATTTCTTTCGCCGTAAACCCAAGTGGCCAGTTTGTTTCATCCAGGTCCCTGAATGAGAGCAATGAAAATAAATAATACCTTACGTTTATACAGTGCCTTATACATAATGAACCATGCTTAATGGAAGTGTTGCCTGATCAAAATTTGATGACACAGATCAGCAGATTATTTATTGATGGTGGAAGCGAGGCCTTTTATCATTGACCTGAGTTTATGACTGACTAACCTTTATCGTGTACCCTTGAGTCAGCTCTGGATAATCATCTACCGGTGGCAAGATTGGGGAGGTGCTGCATTGGTGGAGGCTGTGGGCTGAGGCGGGAAGAAAGAGATTGAAAGAATTTATATAATATCATTCATGTCCCCAGGACATCCCGTAATTAAACTACAGTCCTTCTGCTCTCTGTATTTAAATACAGAATCGTGGCTCAGCCGCTTGAATGTTATTCCGGAGCCCGTTCTACTGATGGTTGAAATCTTCCAAATAATAAGAGATCTTAAAACTCAGATCATTAAACACACGTGGAATTTCAAAGGTAGTTGCGGGAATGATCCCTATGACACAGCGAGACCCCGACAAAGACTCACCTGTTGACCTAAGGGGATTTGTCATTCTCCCATATACGGGGCTCTAAAGTACAGTACCGTGCAAAATCCAAGGCACATATATAGCTCGGGTGTCTAAGACTTTCACACGGTACTGTATTTGTCAACGTGGAGCGGAGAGTCAGTTTGTAAATCTGGCGGGAGCAAAGAATGTTGGGAGTGGTGAGAGTGGAGCACCGTGGGAGGGGTGAGGGACAGGTGACAGAGAAGGAGTGCAAGGGGCAGGGGGTAGTGTGGGTGCAGACACTTCCAGCCCTGAGCCACCCATCAGGGTCATTTGATTTCAAACAATTGGTTTATTGATCATTACAGAATGTCTCCCTAGTGCTTCCTGCTCCATCTCCTCTCCCATCCCCTTTTCCCAGCCATGATTCCCCCCTCCCTGCCCCCTTCCCACTCTCTGTCCACGATAGAGACCCATATCAGAATCAGGTTTATCATCACTCACATATGTCATGATTATTTTTTCACAGTGCAATACATAAAATTACTACTGTACTGTTCAAACTTCTTAGGCACCCTAGCTATATATACGTGCCTAAGAATTTTGCCAGAATTCTGCTCCATAGCTGCATAATGACAATTGCTCCATGACATCTTGCCATTCCTCCACTGTTTCATCTCAATCTGTTGATTTAACTGGAGATACTTATAACCTTTTCCAGCTGCTTCAGTTACCACATAGTCACTGTCCACGTACCCTGTCACCATTCATGGCCACTAACATCACACCCTTCTCTTTCATCGAACATTTCATTTCACTTTGAGGCACCTATTGCAATTACCTCAGCTCAAAAGCAGTTACTCCATCCTGAGACAATCACCTTTATCCCTTCGGTTTGAGGAATTGAGGTCAGTTTCATTCATCTTCAGGTTTTTCATTCATCTGAATATAATCTCCTTGCATTTTCCTGTTTGGTGTCCAAGCTGGTATTAAGCAGGGGAAATGATTGCTTAATTACTGTCCATTACACTACTGGCATTTAGGGCAGCAATGAATGTCCCCCATCTCTGGTGGTGTTGAAGCCTTCCTTCATCATGACAGTAGCTTCCTCTCGGTTTTTACTACTGTCAGTCATGCAAGTCCCGTGTGGAGACCCAGGAATACTCCACCACCCTCAAATGTAGAAGGATTCTTCACTGCTCTTTCCATAACAATTTTGTGTCACCTTGTACTGGGCTCGTATGCAAACTTGGTTCGATCGCTAACTCCGCAAACAACCACATGACTCAGAGGTGAGAAGGCCTCTTTTATAACAATATACATCCAGGGTCGGTATGACTTGGGGTTCAACCAAACGGAAAAGTTAGGCTGTTCTGATTGAAGGAACTTTGATTTGAGTGAATGCTGTGTAAATATTGCCAATACACAGTTATCTGTAGCCCAGAAATGATCAACTGTACACCAATATAAAATTATAAAGTATATTTACCAAAGTTTCAACTTAAATATTTACAGAAAAAGAAAAGAAAAATAAAAGGAAACATTATGGTCAAACTAGTCCAAAATCCACACAACCCTTGGAGCTCTTACTGGAGTACTTGAGGGTGTATCTCTTTACTCTGGCTTCTGGTGGCGTAGTGGCATTAGCGCCGGACTTCAGAGCGAAGGCTCCTGAGTTCGAATCCAGCCGGCTCCCTTGCATGCTTTCCATCTGTACTGGATTGAGCGTCGAGCTAGCAACTCAGCCTAGTAAAAATAAGAAAGCCTGCTTAAAAAGTATGCCGTCGTGATGGTGTCCCGATGACACTACTCAGAGTTAAGGGCTTTCTTCTTCTCTTTAATCACACGCTGGACCCATGGTCTGAATGAAAGCACCCGTCACTTTCTGAACTCCCGTCAAAGGCCTTCTCAAACAAACTAGCTCTCTCAGGAGTATTAGCTCTTCCTTCTTGGAGCCATACATCTGCACAAAGCACTTCTTGAAATGGGAACTTTCCTTCCAATAGCATCCTGCAGTATCTTCCCTTGTGTCCTGCTCTGCAACTCCCATCAAGTTCTTGCAGATTTTGCCACATGCACACTGCTTCCTCATCGTCGTTTGTTCATTGCCTGGGGCTGATGTCGTTGTGTCCATCCGACTGGGGTGCTCATCCACCCCCCCTCTCAGGCACCCCTGGGGGTATCTTTTCCTTAGATTCTTTGTAGCTTTTGTGGGGGTCCTCCTCTCAGAGGACACAGATTGGGTTGCCAGCCCGTTCTGCCCCCGTTGCTGTCTCTCTGGGCTGTCACTGACTCTCCAGTCGTCACCACTCTTTTTGCGGATGTCACCCAGTCTTTCCTGGTTGTCACTGATTAACTCAGGGTGTAAGCTGTGTACATACATCTATTGATGCTTCTGGACACATCTTCAGTGATGTTCCTGGAATCATTGGGTGTTTTGGGTCTTTCAACATCATACAACCTCCTCCAAGTGACCCATCCGGGGCTAATCAGATCCCAGCTTGTGTCCAGATGGCTAGCTACTTATGACTTCATGGCTCCCCTCTTTTGAGCTACAGCCATCTCGAGGCCCTCTCTGCTGCATTGGTGGTACTGCGGATGGCTCTCCTCTTTCTCTCTCCCTCGATGCCCAAAATGCTGAAGGCTTTAACTAAAGAATGGGCTACAACCAACCTCCACTGGGAGACACCTCGTTCTCCATCCAGCCTGCTGACAGTTGCTGACCAGTCCTGCGTACTTGGAGAGCTTCCTTTCAAAGGCCTCTTCCAAGGTATCTTCCCATGGGACTGTCAGCTCCAGCAGCAACACTTGTTTAGTCGACTCAGACACTAGGACAATGTCTGGTCGCAGGGTGGTGGCTGCGATATGGTTGGGGAACTTCAGCTGCCCTTCGAGGTCCGCCAACTGTTGCCAGTCCCTTGCAGAGGTCAGAATGCCTGCAGATGTTCTTGGCTGCTCCCCAGCTCTGACAAAGACAATGGTCTGCTTGGAGGGTCGGGACCGCTTCGCCCACTCAACTCCTGCGCTGACAGCTTCAGCGATGGTCTTCAGGACCTGATCATGCCTCCACCTGTACCGTCCCTCACCAAGTGCCCTCGCGCAGCCGCTGAGGATGTGCTCCAGGGTTCCTCGCTTGGAGCACAGTAGGCACGCAGATGACTCTGCCTTGCCCCATGTGTGCAGGTTTGGTGGACTTGGAGAACCTCCTCCTATATTCGGTAGCAATGAGAACAGGGCATGACCTGGGTGATGAGGGTCTTCATCCTCTTTTCCAATTCCTTAACTTTAAGATCTTTATAAGCTAAAAACCTTTATTTTGAAACAAATCCTTGCCCATTCATCTTAAAGAGCTTGTTTGCACTTTCTGACTTACACATGAATATTTATATCACAATCTCAAGAACATTTATTATTTAAATGCCTTCTGTGGCTTCTTATGATCGAGGAGGGGGAGGTAACATGGCTATTAGAAAAAGTGTTAAATCAATAAGTTTTCAGTCAATAAAAATGTGTTTCTGAGCAGAACTAAACTGGCTGTTTGAATACAACTAGAAGTAATACCGAATAAAGACACAATTTAACCATTAAGTAAATATGTGGCTGTATTATAAACTGATTTCAGTTTATAAAACACATCCTATTTAAGATTGAGCATGACTTGAGCTATTCGCTCTCTTTCATTTCTTCATTTTCACAAGCTTTTCTTTGTGTTAATGCTGGTGTTAAGGATATCCAAATGAGCAGGTCTTTAAAAGAATTTCCTCTTCTTCGCTGTTTTCAATGGTCATCCCTCTATTCTGAGACGATGTCCTCTGGTCTTAGACTCCCCCACCAAAGGAAACATCCTCTCTACATCCACTCTATTGAGGCCTTTCAACATTTGATCGGTTTCAATGAGATCCCCCCTCATTTTCTGAATTCCAGTGAGTAGAGGCCCAGAGTCATCAAATGTTCCTCATATAATAAGCCTTTCAATCCCAGAATTATTTTTATAAACCTCCTTCAAACCCTCTCCAATCTAAGCACATTTTTCTTGGATAAGGGGCCCAAAACTGTTCACAATACTCCAAATGAGGCCTCACCAATGCCTTATAAAGGCTTATCACTACCTCCTTGTTTTTATATTCTATTCCTCTCGAAATGAATGCTAACATTGTATTTGCCTTCCTCAGCACAGACTCAACCTGCAAATGAACCTTTTGGGAGCCCTGCATAGGATTCCCAAGTCCCTTTGCACCTCAGATTTTTGAATTTACTCTCCATTTAGAAAATAGTCCATGTTTTTATTTCATGCACCAAAGTGCATGACAGTATACTTCCTGACATTGTATTCCATCTGCCACTTCCTTGCTCATTGTAAACCATCCTGTCTTTCGGTCAGGGTTAAATCAGGGATTGCTGGGTAGCACGGCTCAAAGGGCTGAAAGGGCCTATTCAGCATGACGTCACAGTAAACACTGCCCCCTCTAAGCTGCACGGGTGCACGGCCGCGCAGTAGCTGAAATACTTCCACGCGCATAGCCTTTGTCGCCGCGCTGCAGGAATTTTCTTTTATATAATGTTAATATAACAATAAACATACCAGAACTTTTAGTTTGAGATGCTTCAGAGCTTCAATGTGTTTACATTGTCAGTGTTTCAATTTTCATTTTATAAATTCAAAGTATGCAGGTTCCAAAAAAGTTCTTTAAGTGCCGCACAGTTTTCAGGCCGTGTAAAAATTTTCTGCTCAGAGTAATGGTCGGTCCATGCAGCTGTGAAAAAAATTAAAGGGGGACATTACTAATAAATAAATAAACATAAAATAAACTACTTTTATCTTGAGTTCCCGTACCATTCATGCTCCTGGGATGGCAAGGTAGCGTAGTGGTTAGCACAATGCTTTAGAGTACCAGCGACCCAGGTCCAATTCCTGTTGCTGCCTGTAAGGAATTTGTACGCTCTCCCCTTGACTGTGTGGGTTTCCTCTAGCTGCTCTAATTTCCTCCCAAAGTCCAAAGACATACCAGTTGGTAGGTTAATTGGTCAATGTAAGTTGTCCTGTGATTAGGCTAGGATTAAATTGGGCAATTGCTGGGCAGTATGGTTTGTAGAGCCTGAAGGGGCTATTCTGCTCTGCATCTCAACAAGTTAAGTAATTAATATTTATAGCTCATGGTATTTCTCAGGAACAGCTTCCGTTTGATGTGGGTCACTTTAATCCATTTAAAAGATTTTGTTCCTGCAAGTCAGACATTGTATACCGCACATTTTATTTCTTCATGTGTCAGTTGGAAAAATCAACAAGTCAGTTATCAAAAATGTACAAAGTAGATTTAACCTCTTTCAATCATCCATTTTTGTTAGAGTCAAAAAGATTTGTTATCGAGGCAGTGGTTCTGTGAGGCTGCTACACTGCTTATCTTCACTCTGGGAACAAATGCGAGGCGGGGGAGGATTTATATCAGTGTGAATCTCAGACCGCAAGAGGACCACAACCCTGTCTTAGGGTTTGGAGGCTTGCATGCCTCAATGACCCAGAGAGCTATGTTGGTTGTAGAAAGGGCCTTTTGCTTTGGCTCTTGGTGGGGTCACCCATGCCAAATAGGTTAAAGGGTAAAGGCCAGAATAAGAGTGGACCACCAGTCCTCCAGGTTCGGGGGGTTCAGCTCAGGGCCAACAACCCTGACTGGTCAAAAAGCATTGTTCTGGAAACAGCAATGAAGAACCCTTCCACATCTGTGTGCGAGGGTATGGACAGACAGAGATGGTGGATCTTCATTGCTGCATAAACGCCAGCGGTGTAACAGGCAGTAAGCAACTACATAAGAATCTCAAACTAATGGGCTTTTATGCAGCAGGTGTGGAATGGAGACTGCTCATTCAGAGCCTGTGGGCTGGTGTCTGTTATTGCCTCAAGACAGACAAAAATATTGAAAAACTAATTCCAACATTAAATCATGACACTTACTTCATTCCAGTGTGGCCACTGAAGTAGTGTTGCTTCTTTGTCTGGAGCGTGGCATCCCTCCTAGTTTCATTTTGCCTTCAAGGCAGATGCGCAGCGAAGTGATTAGGAAATGCAATTGCGTGTATGACATTAAAATTTCTCAGCAACAAAAACCAAAATATTAGCAGTATTAGTTTTATGTTGCAATTTGTTTTTACTGAAGTTACTGAATTACTGTGCTGTCCAGATTGGTCCTACAGTAATGTGCAGAAGTCTTCAGCACATATATATAACTAGGGTGCCTAAGAGCTTTGAACTGTACTGTAGTAATTATATGTAATGCACTGTACTACAGCCACAAAATAAAGATTTCATGACATATGTGAGTGATGATAAACCTGATTCTGATATGGGTCTCCATTGTGGACTGAGAGTGGGATGGCAGAGGGAGAGGGGACGGAGTGGGAAGCACCAGAGAGACATTCTGTACTGATCAATAATCCAATTGTTTGGAATCAAATGACATTTCCTGATGTCTCAGGGCTGGATATTTTTGCACCAATGCCACCCCCTGCCCATGGTACTCCTCTCTGCCACCTGTCCCACACCCCTCCCACGATGCACCACCCACGCCATTCCCAACATCTTTTACTCCCACCAGTTTTACAAACTTGCTCTCTGCTCCGTGTTGCAAATACTGTCCTGTGCAAAAGTCTTCATCAACCTAGCTACAGTATATATAGTACTGTATATCGGAAATCCTTGTCTTTAACGTTTGACTTGTGAAGTGCCCGCAAACTGTTTCACATCAGAGTGGTCAAGGAGCAGATTATGCTGGATGGTGGCCCTTGTGAAATTGGCATTTGTAGTCCATCCACCCTACATGTATCTGACCCATTCTTCTGTCTCTACACACTATGCAGTCAAGTGGAATGGACCAGAAAATGACAGAGCTTTAAGCAGTGTACTATAAAGCCTCTATTCTGAAAAATATCCTAACAACTCATAAAACTGTTATTGCTTTTTTTAATATAAGATACTTTCAGATGTCCCACGCTTTCAGATATATCTAAGAACTACTAAATTTGAAGTAAGCAATGTTCAAAGTTCAAAGCAAATTATTATCATAGTAGATACATGTCATCATATACAACCCTGAGTTTCATTTTCTTGAGGTCATACACAATAAATTCATCACAGAATAACAGCCGCAATAAAATCAGGAAAGGCTACACCAATTCCGGTATTCAACAAGTGTGCAAAAGAAAACAAACCATGCAAATTCAAAAAGAAAGAAAGAATAATAACTAAATAAGCGATAAATATCGAAAACATGAGATAAAGAGCCCTTGAAAGTAAGTTCACTGTTTGTGGGAACATTTCAGTGATGGGGCAAGTGAAGTTAAGTGAAGTTATCCCCTTTATCTGACAGCCTGATGTTAAACATAACTGCTCCAAAACCTGATGGTGTGAGTCCTGAGCTGTACGACAGCATGGCCTGTGAGGTGGGGGGGGGGGGGGGGGATGCTGATGAAACAAAATAAATGGTTAAAAATTGATAAAAACAATAAATAATTCTAAATAAAACAAATTAAGAAAATACCATAACTTTTGCTTTCTACAAATGCTGTTGAAGTTGGGGGGAGGTCTGAAACCCTGTTTGAGGTCTGAACAGACCCACAATCTGAGGGGCAATTTCCTCACCGTGTGGTGGGCTGACATCAACAGGACTGGGGCCCACCTCCACACTGAGCTTTGCCATGGAAGAGCCTAACAAATTTAGCTCCTTGAAGCTGTCATTTTTTTTAAACTGAGAAAGAGTATGGAGTAAGTCCTTTGAGCCGCACCACCCACAATCCCCGATGTAATCACTAGACGATTTGTAATGACCTATTAACCGACCAACCGTCGCATCTTTGGACTGTGGGAGGAAACCTGAGCACATTGCGGAAACTCAAGCGGTCACGGGGTGATCGTACAAACTCCTTTTGGGCCGTGGCGGGAATTGAACCCGGGTCGTAGGTACCACAAAGTATTGAGCTAACCACTATGCTACCGTCCTTGAACTATGGGAAGAAACCGGAGCACCCGGCGGAAACCCACGCAGTCACGGGGCGAACATACAAACTCCTTACAGGCTGCGGCGGGAATTGAATCTGGGTCACAAGTACTGTAAAGTGTTGTGCTAACCACTGTGCAACCATTCTGCCCCATTTAGTCTGGGACAACTGCATTTGATGCACCATGTACTGAAATTAGAGACTTAACTAACTTTTACATGGCTAACAGTGTCCCGTGGAGTGACTAACCACACGTGGCTGTGTAGAAATTAGACAGGGGTTAACAATGACTTCTGTGGATATTCTTTTCACTGATCGCCAAATAAAGTTATAGAGAAATAGGAAACCACAGCACAGGAACAGGCCTTTTGATCCATCTAGTCCATGCTGAACCATTTAACCTGCTTAGTCCCATTGACCTGCACCTGGACCACAGCCCTGCTATCTATGTACTTATTCAAACTTCTCTTGAATGTTGACATCACATCCATCACTTGCTCTGGCAGCTTGTTCCACACTCTCACCACCCTCTCTGAGTGAAGAAGTTTCCCCTCATGTTCCTCTTAAACATGTATATGAATATTTGGTGAGACCCAGAACAGCGCAGACATTTGCAGAGTTGAACCTTTTTTTAGAAAGGTTTGTTTGCAAGTGAAAACCTAATGCACGTTTAATGCCTTTTCATGGCAATAGTGAAATGCTTTTACTTCATTGCAGACTGTGCGATTGTGGAGGAACAAAAGTACTTAATCAGATTCTGTCAGAAATTTAAGTGCAGCGTCAGATAACATCAAAGGAACTGCTTTTATTTCCAATGTTTGAGTCTGTTTCTTTTCCTCTAAGATCTAGCATAGGAAATTGTTATTACCGACGTCAACACAGCAGATATCAATGGAAAGGCTCGGTATTCTGGACTATTATAGTGCGGCTCTGCTCTCAAGATTAAATATGCTGTGCCTGAGCTCAGGGAAAGTAAACAATAATATGTCTAAATCTGACCCATATCTTCATGGAGATTTGATTTACATAATAGCAACTGGTGAAGCAGATTAACTTCAGCATGAATAAGTAGGCCAATCAGTGATAACGTCTCAGGAATGAAACACAATATAGAGATTAAGGAGTCTTAACTCATGTTGCTAATTATCTGCGCACAAGCCAGCAGTACCAATTTATTTTGACTGGCTTTTTGCCTTCAACGCTCACCAGACCATCATTTCCTGCCCGATTCTGTTCGATGACAGACAGTTATGGTTTACGAAATGTAGACAGGGAACTTTCTTCAAGAAGAGAAAGTGTTGAGATGCTGGAAAGCCAGAGCAACATGCTGGAGGAACTCAGGAGGTCAGGCAGCCGTTATGGAAACGAATAAACATCGACATTTTAGGCTGAGAAGGAGGGAGGAAGGTGCCAGAATAATGTTGGAGAGTGGAAAGAGGCTAGTTGGAAGGTGATAGGTGAAGCCAGGTGGGTGGGAAAGACCATAGGAGAAAGGCAAAGAGGAGGGGACCCAGGGGGAAATAATAGGTAAGTGAGAAGAGGTAAAAGGTCAGAGTGGGGAATAGCAGAAGAGTGGAAAAGGGGGAAATTTGTTTACCGGAAGGAAAAATTAATATTCATGCCATCAGGTTGGTGGCTACCCAGACAGGTAGTGTTGCTCTCCATGCTGAGGGTGGCCTCCTTGCTGAGGTCATAGACCAGCACATTGGAATGGAAATGGGAATTAGAACTAAAGTGTTCGGCCACTGGGAAGTTCCACTTGAGGCGAAAGGAGTGGAAGTGCTCAATGAGGCGGTCCCCCAGTTTATAATGGGTCTCACCAATGTAGTGGAGGTCGCATTGGGAGCACCAGACACAAAAGATGACCCCAGCTGATCTGCAGGTGAAGGGTTGCCTCACCTGGAAGGACTGCCTGGGGCCCTGTATGGAGGGGTAGGAGCTTTGTTGCCTTGTGTTTGTCAGAAGTATCGGCTTTAAGGATTCCTCTCCAAAAATCAATTAATATATAAAGATATCATCAGAAATTCCTCTACTTTTGTATTTTGAAATCATTTTAGGTTGCATATTAGAGAGAACAGTCTTGTTTAGTTTTCTACATCCAAAAATGAACAAATCATGCAAACAGCAAAAAACATGATTGAAAACTGGAGAATACAAAACACCAAATCACAAAGACATCGAAAGAGCCCAGGTAATACAATGCTTTACAGTCCCGACCTTTTTCTAATATCTCCTTGTGTTCCTGAAGTTGCTGTGGAGGGCAGATGTGCAGCAGATGTACATCAGGATGGTACGGTGGCATAGTGCTCTACAGTACGGGCAATCCTGGTTCAATTCACATCACTGCCTGTAAGGACTTTGCACATTTTCCATCACTGCGTGGGTTTCCTCCGGGTGCTTTGGTTTCCTCCCACAATCCAAAACCGTGCCAGTTGCTCGGTTAATTGGTCATTGTAAAATGTCCCATGATTAAGCTCAGATTACATCAGGCGATTGCTCAGCAGCGTGGCTCAAGGGACAGAAGGGCTTACTCTGCACAGTATCTCAATAAATAAATAAATACAACCGTTCTAATTTTGCTCATTTGTAAATGCAATAGCATAAATCCAGTGAAAACCCATCACCTGAACGTCGTGACATCAAAGCTAAAATACTCTTTAATCCAGGCTAAGTCTTAATGCTTCTGATTTCTGCAAAGCTCTTTTAGGAATGCAATGAACAAACAGTAGCTTACATTTATATTGCACCTTTAAGATCGCTGAAAATTTCCCAGGTGCTTGAGCAGAATGTTCTGAGGGCAGTTATTAGGTTGGATATAAAAGGTGTTTTTTAAGAAAAGTCCTAAAGAGACACAGAGAACATAGAAGACTGAGGAGAGATTTGATAGAGGTATATAAAATTATGAGGGATATAGCTAAGTTACATGCAAACAGGTTTTTTCCACTGAGGTTGGGTGGGACTACAACTAGAGGTCATGGGTTAAGGGTGAAAAGTGAGAAGTTTAATGGGAACATGAGGGGAAGCTTCTTAGCTCAGAGGGACATGAGCATCCAGTGCAAGTGGTGCATGCGAGCTCGATTTCAACATCTAAGAGAAGTTTGGATGGATACATGGATGGGAGAGGTATGGAGGGCTATGGTCTTGGAGCAGGTTGAAGGGGCTAGGCAGTTTAAATGGTTCAGCATAGACTAGATAGGTTGAAAAGCCCTTTTCCTATGCGGTAGTTTTCTATGACACAATGATTCTAGGGAATCAGAAAGCTTTAGGAAGGGAATTCTGGAGCTTTGAGTTTCAACAGCTGAAGGAATGGTCATCAAGGTGGAGGTACAAGCAGCTGTGATGGAGGCTTGCAAGTTTTCCAAGGAATTTTTGAACTAGACTGTTTTACAAGCAACAAGGAAAGATAAAATAATAAACATATTAAAATATATTGCAAGTTTTAAAGCAAGAACTAATGTAGGTCAGTAAACGTGGGTGATGTAAACATGGGGTATGATGACAATATAGATATAGCCAGTAAGGTTAGGATGATAGGTTTATGGACATAGACTATGTCTTCTCGTAGGCAGATATGAAACAGAAAACCAGGGAACTCGTTCAAAGAAAAACATCAAACCCCCTTCACACAAAAAAGAACAAATTGCACAAATGGCAAAAAATATGAGCGAGAAACAGAATACAAAACACCAACATCACAAGGATATTGAAATAGTCTGGGTATGTTCCGTTCAGTTCAGGTCAGTTCAATACAGCTATCTCGTGCTATCTGAAGGTCCGCTCCAATCAAAACTGCGCAAACAGCAACAAAAAGGAGCGATCAGAAACCAGAAACACATCATAAAATGAACTACAGAGTCCAATCCACAGACAGCATTGATTAAACCTTTTACTTCTGTTAAAAGCAGGGATAAGGAAGCCAGTTTTTGTCAGTTTATTCTGACAAAATTCTGTGTGTATTATGCTTATAATCATGGGATATCATGGTCACAAAGTTAATAGTGAATTTGTTTATGGTTGATCTTTTTCTAATGTTCATTTAAGGGATGTGAGCTTCGCAGACAGAGTCAGCATTCAATTGCTCACCCCTAGCATGGCTTGGGAAGATGGTTGTGAGAAACCTTTCTTTAACTATTGCAGTCCTTGAGGTGTGGGGATACTCACAAAATTAGTAAGGAGGGAGCTCCAAGATTTTGACAGGGCAACTATGAAGGAGTGATTCAAATGGTTCAATTTAATATCAGAGAATGTATACAGAATACAACCTGAAATTCTTACTCTTTACAGACATCCAAGAAACAGGAAAAAAAACCCAAAGAACAAATAACAGAAAAATGTTAGAACCCCAAAGTCCCCCCAAATACTCTACAATGCACAAGCAGTAGCAAAAACATCAACCCTACCCCCTCCCCCTTCTCCCACTGGCACCAGCAAAAGTATCAACCACCACAGCCCCCCCCACCACATACCATGCAAGCAATAGAAAAGCCCCCAAAGAGACCAAGATCTAGAGTCCAACAAAAACTATTGTCCATCCCAACACTTCGACATCTAAGACAGGCTCTCTCTCATGAGTGAGGGGGAGAGAGATATCACTGCTGCAACATTGAGAGGGGAGACCAGAAGCTCACTGTTTTGAGGTTACAATCTGCCATGTCACTTCTCCGAGACCCCCGACTCGAGGACCAAGAAACTGTCACTGACTATCGAGAGAGAGAGAGAGAGATTGCTTGAGTGCAGGGGGCCTTCCGACAGCAGCACACATTGCCTGCTGTTTTGATGTTTCAATCTCCCATGGCACTCCGGTTGGCGACATCAGTGAGGTACAGGGTTGTCCACTGAGCCGCACCTGGAGATATTGAAATGCCAGGCTGCGCGGTAAGCCCAAGAACGAGAACCCCTTGCCCATGGCGAGCTCAAGTTTGAGCTGAAGCAGTAGATCACGGACTCTGATAGGACCTCAGTCACATTGAAAAGAAAAAAAAGAAATGAAAAGAAAAAATACACTATACAGCCTTGAGATCGTCTCTCGACAGGCAGCCACAAAACATACCCAAAAGAACCCATAAATAAAAGGAAGACTGTCAAACACCTGGTCAGGTGTCAGCACTGGGAGAGCATTTGGGAGATAATGATCATAATTCAATCTCCTTTACCACAGAGATTCCCTGGTTTGAATTCAGTTGGACCGCTCCCAAGTACGTTTTCCATCTGTGCCGAGTTGAGTGTTGAGTTCGCAACGTAATCTCATAAAATAAAGAAAAATACTGCGAAATGTCTGTGCGAGGAGTGGTCCCCCCCACAGCCTTCCGATCTGTGCCCCTTAAGGCATGAAAATGCCCGATGCAGGCCTCTCAGGCCTGAGTCGACGTCATCATCATCATCATCTCATCTTTACCATAGCATTGGAGAGGGATAGGAACAGACAAGTTAGAAAAATGTTTAATTGGTATAAGGGGAATTATGAGGCTATCAGGCAGGAACTTGGAAGCATAAATTGGGAACAGACGTTCTCAGGGAAATGTCCGGCAGAAATGTGGCAAATGTTCAGGGGATACTTGCATGAAGTTCTGCATAGGTACGTTCCAATGAGGCAGGGAAAGGATGGTAGGGTACAGGAACCGTGGTGTACGAAGGCTGTGGAAAATCTAGTCAAGAAGAGAAGAAAAGCTTACAAAAAGTTCAAAAAACTAGGTAATGATAGAGATCTAGAAAATTATAAGTCTAACAGGAAGGAGCTTAAGAATGAAATTAGGAGAGCCATAAGGGGCCATGAGAAGGCCTTGGCAAGCAGGATTAAGGAAAACCCCAAGGCATTTTACAAGTATGTGAAGAGAAAGAGGATAAGAATAGGTCCATCAAGTGTGACAGTGGAAAAGTGTGTATGGAACTGGAGGAGGTAGTAGAGGTACTTAATGAATACTTAGCTACAGTATTCACAACGAAAAAGGATCTTGGTGATTGTAGGGATTTCATTAAGAAAGAGGATGTGCTGGAGCTTTTGGAAGGCATCAAGTTGGATAAGTCACTGGGACCGGGCGAGATATACTCCAGGTCACTGTGGGAGGCGAGGGAGCAGATTGCTGATCCTTTGGCAATGATCTTTGCATCATTAATGGGGACGGGAGAGGTTCTGGAGGATTGGAGGGCTGCTGATGTTGTTCCCTTATTCAAGAAAGGGAGTACAGATAGCCCAGGAAATTATAGACCAGTGAGTCTTTCTTCAGTGGTTGGTAAGTTGATAGAGAAGATCCGAGAGGCAGGATTTATGAACATTTGGAGAGGCATAATATGATTAGGAATAGTCACCATGGCTTTGTCAAAGGCATGTCATGCCTCACGAGCTGAATGAATTTTTTGAGGTTGTGTCTAAACACATTGATGAAGGTAGAGCAGTAGATGTAGTGTAGATGAATTTCAGCAAGATTTTTGCTAAGGTATCACATGCAAGGCTTATTGAGAAAGTAAGGAGGCATGGGATCCAAGAGGACATTGCTTTGTGGATCCAGAATTGGCTTGCCCACAGAAGGCAAAGTGGTTGTAGATGGGTCATATTCTGCATGGAGGTTGGTGACCAGTGGTGTGCCTCAGGGATCTGTTCTGGGATCCTTTCTCTTCGTGATTTTTATAAATGACCTGGATAAGGAAGTGGAGGGATGGGCTAGTAAAGTTACTGATGACACAAAGGTCAGGGGTGTTGTGGATAGAGTCAAGGGCTGTCAAAGTTTACAACAGGACATCAGTAGGACACAAACCTGGGCTGAGAAGTGGCAGATGAAGTTCAACCCAGATAAGTGTGAGGTGTTTCCTTTTGGTAGGTCAAATATGATGGCAGAGTATAGTATTAATGGTAAGACTCTTGACAGTGTGGAGGATCAGAGGGATCTTGGGGTCTGAGTCCATAGGACACTCAAAGCTGCTGCGCAGGTTGACTCTGTGGTTAAGAAGGCATATGGTGCATTGGCATTCATCAACTATGGGATTGAGTTTAAGATCTGAGAGGTAATGTTATAGCTTCATAGGACCCTGGTCAAACCCCACTTAGAGTACTATGCTCAGTTCTGGTCACCTCACTACAGCAAGGCTGTGGAAACTATAGAAAGAGTACAAAGGAGATTTACAAGGAAGTTGCCTGGATTGGGGAGCATGCCTTATGAGAATAGATTGAGTGAACTTGGCCTTTTCTCTTTGGAGCGACGGAGGATGAGAGGTGACCAGACAGAAGTGTATAAGATGATGAGACGTGACCTGATAGAGGTGTATAAGATGATAACAGGCATTGATCGTGTGGATGGTCAGAGGCTTTTTCCCAGGGCTGTAATGGCTAACATGAGAGGGCACAGTTTTAAGGTGTTCGGAAGTAGGTGCAGAGGAGATGTGAAGGGGAAGTTTTTTATGCAGAGCATGGTGAGGGTCTTGAGTGGGCTGCCAGCGACAGTGGTGGAAGCGGATAAGATAGGGTCTTTTAAGAGACCCCTGGCTAGGTACATGGAGCTTAGTAAAATAGAGGGCTATGGGCAACCCTAGATAATTTCTAAAATAAGTACATGTTCGGCACGGCAACATGGGCCAAAAGGCCTTTATTGTGCTGTAGGTTTTGTATGTTTCTATGTTTCTAATGTGCGGAAAGGAAAAACAAGTTTTGCAAATAATAAAAGCAAACACAACCAAGAGAAAGTCTACAGATGCTGTAAATCTGAGCAACACACACTGAATGCTGGAGGAACTCAGCAAGCCAGGCAGCATCTATGGAAAAAAGTACAGTTGATGTTTTGGGCCGAGACCCTCTAGCAGTCTTGCTGAAGGGTCTCGGTCCAAAACGTTGACTGTACTCTTTTCCATAGATGCTGCCTGGCCAATAAAAGTAAGCAAATAGCATTCAGAACGTAGGTAAGTGTGCAGACATGAAACCTGGAGTAGCTGGAACAGGCCACAGACTCAATTCAGCGCAGACCCCAAGTAAATGTCCAGGTATGTACTCAGCATCAGGACACTTCAGGTTGCTGCTGTTCTATGAATCCAACTTTAACTTCTCTCTAATTCTTTCTTGTGCTTCTCATGTAATTCAATCATTTCACTTGTTCCACCAAAAAAGTGACATTTCACACAGGAATGTCATGGAAATCAAGTTTCATTGAACATGGCTTTACTGAAGAATTGAGTGCAGTCCTAATAGATATAACATGTCATTCAAAAGCCCTTTAATGTGATGTTAATCATAGAAATCAGCTTTGAAGATCTGAATAAATTTTTGACCTTGAAATTATTTAAAATGCACCAGCATGTCCTTCAAAGCAACTTTTTTTGTATTGGTAATATATATATATCCTTACATTAACAGAATACCTTTACAAAGGATTTAACAAGCGTTTGACTGGAGTTGGAGCAAATCAAAATATGTAGCTGGCAGTTTTTACAACCTTGAATGAACTATGATCTGATGAAGGGAAAATGCTTTGGCAACTCTGCAAAAATAATTCAGCACAACAATTTGGAAACCACATTCGATGATTACAGCAGAGCCACAAGTGAAATTTACAGTGCTGTTGATAACAAAGCCAGTGAACTTGAAGCATATTGGGCCAGATTTTGTCATCAGGGTATAGGGAATCTAACTCCATTCACTGAAGTTGTAAAGTAAACAGGATACCAATTTCTGTCTGCTGCACCTGAGGAACTTAGCACTGTCCTCTGCATGTTGTAGTATGTACTGCTTTCTTCATCAAACACGGTGATTGAGTTGTGTCCTGCTATTTGACCCACCTTTTTAATTTACTTAATGGCATAAAGTTCCTGTGGTTTGGATTAAAACTGGCTAATAAAATTAGGCATTCTTCCCTCATTCTTATGAACTCCAAACAGCATGAGAGGTCCAAGTCTTAAGTTACTGCTATATAGCCTCACCAAAGCTGTATGAATTTTTACAGTTATGGAGTTCCAATGCTTATTTATAGTATGTTTAAAATAATTTCCCCCCCTTTATAACTTCTCTTGCACAACTCAGTCTTTCTGCTTTTTAGGGATACAGCATGCTGATAGGTTTGATGGACATTCACTGTTCAGAGCTATGGGAACACGAGAAAATCTGCAGACGCTGGAATTTCAAGCAACACACATAAAAGTTGCTGGTGAACGCAGCAGGCCAGGCAGCATCTCTAGGAGGAGGTACAGTCGACGTTTCGGGCCGAGACCCTTCGTCAGGAATAACTGAAGGAAGAGCCAGTAAGAGATTTGAAAGTGGGAGAGGGAGGGGGAGATCTGAAATGATAGGAGAAGACAGGAGGGGGAGGGATGGAGCCAAGAGCTGGACAGTTGATTGGCAAAAGGGATATGAGAGGATCATGGGACAGGAGGCCCAGGGAGAAAGAAAAGGTGGGGGGGGGAGCCCAGAGGATGGGCAAGGGGTATAGTGAGAGGGACAGAGGGAAAAAAAGGAGAGAGAGAAAAAGAATGTGTGTATATAAATAAATAAGGGATGTGGTACGAGGGGGAAGTGGGACATTAGCGGAAGTTTGAGAAATCAATGTTCATGCCATCAGGTTGGAGGCTACCCAGACGGAATATAAGATGATGTTCCTCCAACCTGAGTGTGGCTTCATCTATACAGTAGAGGAGGCCGTGGATAGACATGTCAGAATGGGAATGGGACGTGGAATTAAAATGTGTGGCCACTGGCAGATCCTGCTTTCTCTGGCGGACAGAGTGTAGCTGTTTGGTCTCCCACTTTCAACTTTCATAAGTATCAACATAATCTAAAAAGGCAAAGTGCGGGAAACCAATTTCCTAACAGTGGGCTGAATATATCACTTAAAAGCAGTTAAAGGAAAAGGGTTCCCTTTGGAAAGAAAAGCTGAATTCATTGAATTCAAAAGCTATTGCAATCGTGATGAAGAAAGGAACTTCTGTCATCTCTACATCAGTTGTCTTAGAGACTATACCACCATCACCACAATGCATAATACAGTATGTACTTGTATCTCCTATAAATGTTCTAAGCCACAGAGAACAAAGTGCATACTCATGAAGCAACATTATATCATACAGAGACCTGTAGGCAAGTAAAGCACAACACAGACAAGGCATATCTTTTAATAACACGCAGGCAGCATCTTTGGAAAGGAACAAAGAGAACCGATGAAGGGTCAGAATTGGAATCAGTTTTAATATCACAGCCATATGTCATGAAAGTTGGAGTCTTTGTGGTAGCAGTACAATGCAATACATAATAATAGTGAAAACTGTCAATAACTGTAAATATATATATACTTGCAGTTATTCACAGTTTACTTATTTATTTTTCTCTTCTATATTATGTATTGCATTGAACTGCTGCTGCTAAGTTAACAAATATCACAACACATGCCAATGATAATAAACCTGTTCTGATTCTGATATCCACACGAAACAACTACAACACATAGTTAAATTTAGTGAGTAGTTCAGAAGTATTTTTTTTAAAAAGTAGTAAGGTAGACTTCATGGGGGTCAATGTTCATTCGGAAATTGGATGGCAGAGGGGAAGAAGCTGTTCCTGAATCGTTGAGTGTGTGCCTTCAGGCTCCTGTACCTCCTTTCTGTTGGTGGCAATGAGAATGGGGCATGTCCTGGGTGATGGGGGTCCTTAATGGTGAACAATGCCTTTTTGAGGCATTGCTCCTTGAAGATGTCCTGGGTAACTATGGAAGCTAGTGCCCATGATGGAGCTGACTGAGTTTACAATACCATACCAGACGGTGATGCAGCCAGTTAGAATGCTCTCCACTGTACATCTGTAGAAATTGAGTTTCTTTGGTAACATACCAAATCTCCTCAAACTCTTAATGCCAAAGATGTGATTTTTTATATTCTTTTTCATAGATGCTCTCTAACATGCTGAGTTCCTCCAGAATGCTGTGTGTATTACTCTAGATTTCCAGCATCCGCAGAATCTTTGATGTTCTGTTTTTTTGAATGACTGGACCATTTAAAATTGGGACTTATTAGATTGTAAATCAATTTCTAAAACTGGCCTTTGCCAGTTTTCAATGATTGGCATAACCTGAGGGGGAAGTATGGGTAATTTTGGGTTAGGGAGAAACTAACATTGTGAGCAATGGAGTAATAAAACTTAGTCTTTCTACAATAGAGAGGAAATCTTGATAAATTGAAGTTCCAGGTCAAAAATTTCTACAGAATAAAATAAAACTAAAAATACATAAGGTTTTTAGAAAGTATGAATGCTCATATGTCAGCTTGCTCAGAAATCAAAATTACAGAAGATGCTCAACTGCAGTTGGTTGGAGACCAGTCTCCGGATATGTTGGAGAACCAGGGTATATGTTACATGAGTAGGAAGGGGCAGACATTCCCTCCAAAAATATGAAGGCTATCCATGCATACATCCATTTCTGCTCCATTGCGTAAGTTAAACGATGCATACACAGTAGGGTAGTGGTTAGCACCGTGCTTTACAGTACAGGTGACACGAGTTCAATTCCCATCGATGCCTGTAAGGAGCTTCTCCATTTTCCCTGTGACCACATGGGTCTCCTCAAGTGCTCCAGTCCAAAGACATATCAATTGATAGGTTAATTGGTCATTGTAAATTTTCCTGTGATTAGACTCAGATTAAATCAGGTGATTGCTGGGTGGCGCAGCTCGAAGGGCTGGAAGGGCCTACCCCATGCTGTGTCTCAATAAATCGATAACTAAATAAATAATAATTCTCCTTCTAAAGCCGAAGTATGTGAATTCCTGTACATGAATTTGTCTTGCCCATAGGAGACAGAAGTTGGTAGTAGGTGGATGTTTTCTGCCTGATGGTCAGTAACCAGTGATGTTCTGTAGAGATCTGTTCGAGGACTTCTGTTTTTTTGTGATTTTTATAAATGACTTGGATGAGGAAAAGTAAGTGTGGGTTTGTAAGTTTGCAGATGACATGAAGCCTGGTGGAATTGTGGATTAGATTAGATTAGATTATGAGGACACGCAGTCCTCTTTTATTGACATTTAGTAATGCATGCATTAAGAAATGATACAATTTGTTCCTCCAGAATGATATCACAGAAACACAAGACAAACCAAGACTAAAAAAACTGACAAAAACCACATAATTATAACATATAGTTACAACAGTGCAAGCAATACCGTAATTTGATAGAACAGACCATGAGCACGGTAAAAAAGGTCTCAAAGTCTCTCGAAAGTCCCATCATCTCACACAGACGGTTGAAGGAAGAAAACTCTCCCTGCCATGAGCTTCCAGCGCCGCAAACTTGCCAATGCAGCATCCTAGAAGCACCCGACCACAGTCAGACTCTGAGTCCGTCCGAAAACTTCGAGCCTCTGACCAGCTCTCTGACACCGAACACCGAGCACCATCTCTGCCGAGCGCTTCAACCCCAGCCCCGGCAACAGGCAATAGGCAAAGCCGAGGATTTGGAGCCTTCCCCTCCAGAGATTCTCGATCGCACAATAGCAGCCGCAGCGAAGCAGGCATTTCAGAAGTTTCTCCAGATGTTCCTCCGTGCTTCTCACAGCTGTCTTCATCAAATCGGGATTGTGCATGGCATTCTACTTCACAAATATGATATCAATTCGGAGCGGCCACACGCACTGCGGCACACTGCCATCTTCTCCTCCCCTCCTTGTGTGGAGGGTTGCAGTTGGACATTTTCAGAACGCAGAGCTGGGCAGATGGAGTTCCACCCAGAAATGTGTGATAGGCACCAGGATGATAAGAAAATGGAAGGGTATGTGGAAGGGAAGGGTTAGATTGATCTTAGAGTAGGTTATAAGCTCGGCATAACATTGTGTGCTAAGGGAACTGTACTGTGCTGTAATGTTTTATGTTCTATCTTCGTAAGGAGCAACTGGTCTGTTATAAAGGTTTCAGAACCCTGTTAATTCCGTGACACTTGATGTTCAATCCAATCTATACTCATTTGCTAAAACACACTGCCTTGTTCCTCTTTCAGCTTTGCCCTCATTGGACAATCTCAGCCTTGAATTTATTCCTTCCAATGTCTTGCTTCTCCTCATCAGCATAATCTGCATGATTGTATTATACTAGATTCTAGCTATACAAATCAATTTGTGTTTATTTCTTCACACAGGATGCCAGTATTTCCTCCTCAATTACTTTGACTCCCCTCTTACATGGATTTTTTTAAAAAGTAATCTAAAATTCATCTTTCATCCAGAATTTGGAACCCTTCCTTATAAAACCATAAAACCATAAGGATAGGAGCAGAATTAGGCCATTAGCCCATGGAGACTTCTCTGCCATTTCATCATGGTTGATCCATTTTCCACGCAAACCCTTCTTCCCGTAATTTCTCATGTCTTGTCTAATCAAGAAGCTATCAACCTCTGTTTTAAATATACCCAATGACCTGGCCTCCAGAGCTGTCCATGGCAATGAATTCCTTCGATTCTCCACCCACTGGCTAAAGAAATAGCTCTCATCTTTGTTCTAGACTCTTAGACTCTCCCATAATAGGAAACATCCACTCCACTGCCACTCTATCTAGGCCTTTCAATATAAAATAGTGAGATCCCTCCTCATTATCTTTCCTTTCTTAGCTCTACCTTCACAATTCTGTCTGGTTGTATTTGTGAAATGACGATGCAAATATGATTTTAAACTGACAACAGAGATTTCCATTTTCCATGTCTTTATATTTTTTCTTAAAACGTATGGTAATGTGCAAAAGTCTTTGGCTCATACATATAGCTAGGGTGCCTGAGTCTTTTGCACAGCACTATAGTAATTTAATGTATTGCACTGTACTGTTGCCGCAAAAAAAAAGTAAATTTCATGAGAGACGTGAGTAATGGTAAACTTGATTCTGGTCTCTATTGTGGACTGAGAGTGGGAAGGGGACAAAGAGAGGGGTATTATTGGTGGGAAATGAAGGACGGAGAGGAAAGCACCAGAGAGACGTTTTGTAATGATCAATAAACCAATTGTTTGGAATCAAATGACCTTGCCCAGTGTTCCAGGACTGGGTGTGTCTGTACCTGTGCCGTCCTCTGGCCCCCGCAACTCTTTCTCTGCCACCTGTCCCAAACCCCTCCGCGGTGGGCCACCCTCACCATTCCCAACATCCTTTGCTCCCGCCGGATATACCAACTCGCTCTCTGCTCCACGTTGACAAATACAGTACTGTGCAAAAGTTTTAGGTGCCCCAGCTAAAGGTACATGCCTAAGACTTTTGCACAGTACTGTACTTTCAACAGTATTGTTCCATGTAGAATAGTTGTTGAAAATGCTTCATGTTTTGTTGAGAGAATGCAGAAGCTGAACCAAGTTCTTGCTATCCTGACATTATTTTTCAACATGCTATTAAGAAATTTAAAACTAATATTTAACCAATCACTTCTAGTGTTCACATTTGTGGTCCTTTTTAAGGAAGTGAAGAATGGATTCTGCTGTAGGCTTAGCCTAAATGAATTTCACGTGTAAATAGGGTTTTCACATATTTTTCCCTTGGTACTATGGACATAACTAGCAGGACAATTTGCCTCGCGGCATTATATTAGAGCAAATGCGGGAGACTATAAATCATTCAAATTGACCGCAGGACTTAATAACAAAACAGAATAGCATGTAACAAAAATGCACTGTAACCTTTCCATTAAGTTGCATTCGAGAAATGAGCCATTTCTGTCTAACAATAAAGATGTGAGTAGCTTTTCTGCATCTGGCTGGAGTCTGACTTTATAAATATTAAACGCTATTCCTTGCAGCTCAATATTTATTCCAGAATAGTTTTATTAAACCATCTGCAATGACTGAATAGGTTAGGTTACAGTGGAGCAAAATTATTATTGTGCTACTCACTGAGATGTTCTCTTTTACGGTATGATAATGTTATCAAATCCCACCTTCATATGGTATTGGTATGCAAAATGATGTTAAGTATCTTGAATCTCTGTTCGATATTTATTTTTGAACCTTTAATTATGGTCCTTGTAGAGATTAACGTGCACTTATGGTAGTTTTGAGACCTGCAAACCTCTTAACAGTATGATTAATGTTCTACTTGTATTTCCCCGATTAATGTAGTGCGGCTGCACTTTGAATAGCAATGTGCATCTCACTCAGACTGATGAAGCCAGATCACTGTTTGTGCATTCCCAAAACTTGCCACTTACATGGAGTGCTGGTTATAAATTCCTGACTGCTGGAGAGATTGCGGCATTGACACGAACAGAAGCATTTTTTCATTCAGTGGGAAACTAACGGGGTAAAGCAGTTTGGAAAATTTTGGAGGAGAAGCCTTTAGTGGTAACACCTTCTTTCAGGGTGGTCACACTTCAAGTCTGTTAAGTCATTGGGAATTTATTACATGCCTGGTATTGCTGCTGGAATCGTAATTCACCAGTGCCAGCATACAGCATAACTGGCAAATAAAACTGAATGATAGACACATTTCAAAGGTCTACAACAAATTGCATTGAATTACTTTAAGCAGGACCAATAAACCAAAATAAAAATTTAACAATTTAAATATTCTGTAGTACCAGTACTCTATATACCAGTAGTATACCAGTTTGACCCACTTAACCAATTGAATCAATTTATGATTATATAGGGGAAAGAAGTTGTTGTGTATTTAATATTTCTGTAATATTTAAGTAATATCATAAATATATTGTTACATAGTTCTTTAACGGTTATATGTAAAAATACTGAAATGGCATACATTACCACAATGTGATACGTGTGCATCTCACTAAATGTAAAACTAAGCACATACACAAGTTATTCCTGGCTCTGTGTTTTCTTTTCAAATAGTTTTTCAAAGATTCAAATTCAAAGATCCAAAGTTCATTTATTATCAAAGACTGTATAAGTTATACACCTTGAAATTTGTCTGCTTATAGGCAGCCACAAAGTGAGAAACTCCAATGACCAATTATAAAAAAACAGCAAAAACCACTGCGTAGAGAATGAGAAAAAACACCTCGTGCAATCGATAGAAGCAGGCCAGCGTCATCCTGAACCAGACCGAGATCCAGATCTGCTCTCGGAGCAGACAGAGTAGGCCTTGGTCCCCAGTTTTCACACCAATGTGACAGGAATGCACAACTGCCAGCTCAGTTCACAGCCGCAGAGCCACAGAGAAAGGAATAAACATTCGCCGGAGAGTGAGCAATATCAGCTCACCTTCGCCTACATACCCGACACCTGGGCTTCCAGACTATCTGTGCCAGCGTTTAAATTGTCCAAGCACCAAGAAATACCGCATTCTAAGACCTGGATCCCGGTGTCCCGATAGGCCTTTATGTTTTCGAGTTACATAACGTAATAGTGGTGACGAGGAAGTTATGAAAATGAACCTGAGATGACTACCTACCTGTTGAAACACAGCGAGATTTTAGATTTTTTAAAAATTGCAGCCTTTTTTTTCCTTTGCAAGAGGAGAAAGACTTACATGTCAAAAAAAAGTGCAGCATACTTTTGTCACAGGAGGAGAACATGTTGAAGTTTAAAAAACTGCAGGAAACAAACAAATTCATGGGTTAATAAACAGTGAGCACCAGGAAGTAATAATCATAAATAAGAAAAAAGCAGAAATGGCTGCCTATATCAGAAAGGTGGACACGTTCAATTGCTCAGGAGGTAACTGGAATATGTATACTGAATGAATTGAGCTGTATTATAAACCAAATGAAATAGCCAATGAGAAGCAAGTGCCAGTTTTGCTAAGTGCATGAGGTTTAAAGGCATACACTTTACTTAGAGGCTTGACTGCTCCAACCAAACCAGCTTTGCACATATCATGAAAGTAATTCACAAACATTTAGAACTAAAGTCATTGGTCATTGGTTTCATAAGTGGAACCAAAAGGAAGGGGAGTCCATTTCAACACATGTGGCTGAATTGAAGAGATTGTCTGAGCATTGTCATTTCAGTGATGGGCTTAATGATGTAATAAGAGATCGTTTGGTTTGTGGAATCTTACTTCTTACTTGTGGAATCTTAAGGTTTGATCGAGGCATGTCAGCGAGTTAGATTGGTGGGAAAAATTTAAAAAGAAGACAGCTTTATAGAGCGTGCATCAGAGTAGAGGGAGTCAGAATAGGAGGGCTTTGGCTCAATGGGGCTTCAGTAATAACGGGTCGAGACGAGGTAGGTTACTTGTGAAGAACAGGAATAGGAAGTATGTCTGCGAGGCCGGTGTTCTGTACTGGGTGTTGGATATGGGATGTCCAGGAGTCTCTCAGCCTCCTGGACGGCCACATCTGCGCCAGGTGCATTGAGTTGCAACTCCTTAGGGATCGGGTTAGGGATCTGGAGATGTAACTCAATGACCTTCGTCTGGTCAGGGAAAGTGAGGAGATGAAAGAGAGGAGCTATAGGCAAGTAGTCACACCGGGGCCTCAGAAGACAGATAAGTGGGTAACAGTCAGGAGAGGGAAGGGCAAGAGTCAGATACTAGAGACCCCTGTGGCTGTCACCCTTAACAATCAATACTCCTGTTTGAGTACTGTTGCGGGGGGGGGGTGCGGGGAATGACCTACAACCTACCTGGGGGAAGCGGCAGTGCCCGCGCCTCTGGCACAGAAGCTGGCCCTGTGGCTCAGAAGGGTAGGGAAAAGAAGAGGATGATAGTAGTGATAAGGGATTCTATAGTTAGGGGATCAACCAGGCGATTCTGTGGATGCAGGAAAGAAACACGGATGGTAGTTTGCCTCCCAGCTGCCAGGGTCCGGGATGTTTCTGATCGCACCCACAATATCCTGAAGGAGGAAGGTGAACAGCCAGAGGTTGTAGTACATATTGGTACCGATGACATAGGTAGGAAAAAGGGGGGATGTCATGAAAACAGACTACAGGGAGTTAGGAAGGAATTTGAGAAGCAGGACCACAAAGGTAGAAATCTCGGGATTACTGCCTGTGCCACATGACAGTGAGTATAGGAATAGAGTGAGGTGGAGGATAAATGCATGGCTGAGGGATTAGAGCAGGGGGCAGGGATTCATATTTCTGGATCATTGGGACCTCTTTTGGGGCAGGTGTGACCTGTACAATAAGGATTGGTTGCATTTGAATCCCAGGGGGACGAATATCCTGGCAGGGAGGTTTGCTACTGGGGAGAGTTTAAACTAGGATTTCTGCGGGGGTGGGAACGGAACTGAAGAGACAGAGGAAGAGGCAGTTGGCTCACAAATAGAGAAAGCTTACAGACAGTGCGAGAAGGAGGATAGGCAGGTGATAGAGAAGGAATATGCTCAGACTGATGATTTGAGATGTGTGTATTTTAATGCAAGGAGCATCATGAATAAATTAGATCATGCTAGATTAGATTCAACTTTATTGTCATTGTGCTGAGTACAGATACAAAGCCAATGAAATGCAGTTAGCACCTGACCAGAAATGCAAAGAATAGTGTTATTTACAAAATAACTGCAAATAAAAAGTAAGTGCCACAGCACACAAATATAAAGGTACTGAGACAGTACAATATGGATGCAGTACTGCTTAGCGCTGTAATGTGAGGTTCAGCAGGGTCACAGCCTCAGGGAAGAAGTTCCTGAGCCTGCTAGTGCGGGAGCAGAAGCTCCTGTAGCACCTACCGGATGGGAGGAGAGTAAAAAGTCCATGGTTAAGGTGAGATGCATCCTTGATAATGCTTTTCGCCCTGGCCAGGCAGCGTTTATGGTAGATGTTTTCAATGGTGGGCAATTGGGTGCCGATAATCCGCTGGGCAGTATTCACCGCACGCTGGAGTGCTTTGTGGTCTGATACAGGACAATTGCCATACCACACTAAGATGCAGTTGGTGAATATGCTCTCAGTGGTACAGCGGTAAAAGTCCGTCAGTACCCTGGGACAGAGGTGAGCTTTCTTGATGCTGCGCAGGAAATAAAGGCACTGTTGCACCTTTTTGATCAGGATGGAGGAGTTCAGGGACCAGGTGAGATCCTCAGAAATGTAGACACCAAGGAAGTTGAAGCTTGATACACGCTCCACTACAGTTCCGTTGATGTAGATGGGGACGGGAGTGTGACTCCTGGCATGCCTGAAGTCCACAATAATCTCCTTGGTCTTCTGGGTGTTAAGGGCCAGGTTGTTGTCGGCACACCACGAGGCCAGGTGCTGGACCTCATCCCTGTAGGCTGTCTCGTCATCCCCTCTGATCAGACCAACCACTGCGGTGTCGTCTGCCAACTTGATTACAGAGTTAGAGCCATGTACAGGAACGCAGTCACAGGTGAAAAGGGAGTACAGAAGAGGGCTCAGCACACAGCCTTGAGGCATGCCAGTGTTCAGGGTGAGAGTAGAGGAGGAGAGGTTGTCTAACTTAACTGATCGGGATCTGTTAGTCAGAAAGTCCAAGGTCCAATTGCAGAGGGATGAGCTGATACCAAGCTGGCGAAGTTTGGCAATCAGCTTGGAGGGGATCACAGTATTGAATGCCGAACTAAAATCAATGAACAGCATTCTGACTTAAGAGTTGGGGCTGTCCAGGTGGGTCAGGGTAGAGTGAAGTGCCGTGGAGATGGCGTCCTCTGTTGACCTGTTGGTGCGATAGGCAAATTGATGGGGGTCCAGGGTAGTGGGCAGACAGAATTCGAGATGTGATAGAACCAGTCTCTCAAAGCACTTTGCAATGATGGGGGTGAGTGCAACTGGGCGGAAGTCATTCAGGCCCATGGCAGTGGAATGCTTCGGCACTGGCACGATGGTGATGAACTCGAAGCTTGTAGGGACAACTGCCTGGGCCAGGGACAAATGAAAAATGTCCGTGAAGACCCCGGCCAACTGCCATGCACAGACTCTAAGCACACGGCCAGGTATTCCATCCAGACCAGCTGCCTTCCATACATTCACCCTGCTCAGGGTGGTGCAAACATAGGAGGTGGAAAATGAGAGAGGCAGTTCTCCATTTGGGAGATCCGCTTTGAGGGTGACCTCCTTGTTCTCTTGGTCAAAGCGAGCGTAGAAGTATTGGTGACTTTAGAGCGTGGATCAGTACTTGGAGCTATGATGTTGTGGCCATTACAGAGACTTGGATGGCTCAGGGGCAGGAATGGCTACTTAGAGTGCCAGGCTTTAGATGTTTCAAAAAGGACAGGGAGGGACGCAAAAAAAAAAGATGGGGGCGTGGCACTGCTGATCAGAGATAGTGTCACGGCTGCAGAAAAGGAAGAACTCTTGGAAAGATTGTCTACTGAGTCTCTGTGGCTGGAAGTTAGAAACAGGAAGGGGTCAATAACTCTACTGGATGTTTTTTATAGACCACCCAATAGTAACAGGGACATCAAGGAGCAGATAGGGAGACAGATTTTGGAACAGTGCAATAATAACAGGGTTGTCGTGATGGGAGATTTTAATTTCTGTTATATTGATTGTTATCTCCTTGGAGCAAAGAGTTTAGATGGGATGGAGTTTGTTAGGTGTGTTCAAGAAGAATTCCTAACACAATATGTAGATAAGCCTACAAGAGGAGAGGCTGTACTTGATCTGGTATTGGGAAAGGAACCTGGTTAGGTGTCTGGTCTCTCAGAGGGAGAGCATTTTGGAAATAGTAATCATAACTCTTATCTCCTTTACCATAGCATTGGAGAGGGATAGGAAAAAACAAGTTAGGAAAGTGTTTAATTGGAGTAAGAGGAAGTATGAAACTATCAGGCAAGAACTTGGAGTGTAAATTGGGAACAGATGTTCTCAGGGAAGTGTACGGCAGAAATGTGGCAAATGTTCAGGGGATATTTGCGTGGAGTTCTGCATAGGTACGTTCCAATGAGACAGGGAAAGGATGGTAGGGTACAGGAACCGCGGTGTACGAAGGCCGTTGAAAATCTAGTCAAGAAGAAAAGAAAAGCTTAAGAAAGGTTCAAAAAACTAGGTAGTGACAGAGATCTAGAAAATTATAAGGCTAGCAGGAAGGATCTTAAGAATGACATTAGGAGAGCCAGAAGGGGCCATGAGAAGGCCTTGGTGGACAGGATTAAGGAAAAGCCCACGGCATTCTACAAGTATGTGAAGAGCAAGAGGATAAGATGTGAGAGAATAGGACCAATCAAGTGTGACAGTGGAAAAGTGTGTATGGAACCAGAGGAGGTAGTGGAGGTACTTAATGAATACTTTGCTTCAATATTCACAACAGAAAAGGACCTTGATGATTGTGGGAATAACTTACAGTGGACTGAAAAGCTTGAGCATATAGACATTAAGAAAGAGGATGTGCTGGAGCTTTTGGAAAGAATCAAGTTGGATAAGTCACCATGACCGGACGAGATATACCCTAGGCTACTGTGGGAGATGAGGGAGGAGATTGCTGATCCTCTGACAATGATCTTTGAATCATCAATGAGGACGGGAGAGGTTCCAGAGGTTTGGAGGGTTGCAGATGTTATTATCTTATTCAAGAAAGGGAGTAGAGTTTTATTTGGGTTTTTAGCACTGGAAATAGTTACATTCCGACACGTCTCATTAGCGGGACAGAAGCGTGGTCGCATTGTTTTTTCCAGGGACCAGCTGATTGAGCTTATGCTGGCTGGTTTAGCGAACAGAGCGACGGACACCCCTGCTGAAATCGGGAGGAAAACACACAGAGGATGCAAAGGGGGATCACAAAGGCAAGGAAAGTGGACCGGGTTGAGACAACAGAGACTTATGGAGAAGAGGAGTTCGGTGGGTAATAAAATAGACGAGTTCACAGTGCTAGCCAGGCGTCAGAGAACATTTCAGGAGTGCCGTGTTATGTGTTTTACTGGGGCTGCACGAGGACATACCCGACCAAAACTTTTCCATGAATAGCTTCCAGACCGTTCGAGCTGATCGGAAGTGCACTGAGAGCGGTAAGCGTAAAGGAGTTGGGGGCTTACTGTTCTGGTTAACAACAGATGTTGCAATCCGGATCATATTACGATCGAGGAACGTGTTTGTAGACTGGATATTGAACTTTTTGCTGTTGGACTCCGGCCATATTCCACCGATATACAACACTGGGCGTCACGGGAGGTTGTTCCTGTCTGTGGCCATCGAACTTTGCAGCGCCTTCCGTGGAGGGTCAGACATCCTGAGCCAATAGGCTGGTCCTGGACTTAGTTCCGTCTGGCATAGTTTGCATTTTGTTGTTTGATTGTTTGTGGTTTTTGTATTGCTATATTTATGCTCTATTCTTGGTTGGTGCGGCTGTAACGAAACCCAATTTCCCTCGGGATCAATAAAGTATATCTATCTATCTATCTAGAAACAGCCCACGAAAATTATAGACCAGTGAGTCTTACTTCTGTAGCCCCCCGGCCACCCTCAGGGTCACTCGGCTCGCTGTCGTCTAGGGAAACAGTCCTCAGCCCCACCAAACTGGGTAATTAGTTTGTGTGGATGCTGTGTGATGTACCCCACCCCGCCCAAATAACAGACAATACACCAGATACGATTAAATGGTTTACAGTTTATAGATATTACTAGAACTATATAATTAATAGAGAATAAAATATAAAAGGAAAATAAAAGGCGCCACACTTATCAAAGTTCAAACTCTTCG
Organism: Mobula birostris; assembly: GCF_030028105.1. Classification (NCBI taxonomy): domain Eukaryota; kingdom Metazoa; phylum Chordata; class Chondrichthyes; order Myliobatiformes; family Myliobatidae; genus Mobula; species Mobula birostris. The sequence continues at coordinate 32,940,767 of NC_092392.1, read as the reverse complement.
TGCACAAACAGTTGGAGCTCAGGACCCTTCTTCTTCACCCTGCGACCCCTCGGACCACCTCGACCGGCTGCCTGGGACCAACAACGGTGGTCGACCAGACGCTCCACACGAGTCCGTCTCCATCTCCCCTCCTCGTCAAACGCCCGGCTCGGGGTCTTACCCCGTTAACGGACTCACAGCACCTGGTCCATTCTCTGTCTCTCTCTCCCGCCTTCTGCCCCAAAACCCGGCGCATACAGTATCTTCAGACACACGAAAAGCATAACAACTATCGCAATTGGTTCATTTGTCCTCATATCAATAGATAATACAAAAACAAACTGCTAGCGGGAAGGACTTTCCCAACGTTTAACATAACAAAGAAGCATTCCCAAGTATAACATAACAAAGAAGCTATTTTAATTAGCCTACCCAGTAACATAAGAGACGAAACCCCCTTACACTTCAGTGGTTGGTAAGTTGATGGAGAAGATCCTGAGAGGCAGGATTTATGAACATTTGGAGGGGTATAATATGCTTTGTTGATCCAGATTTGGCTTGCCCACAGAAGGCAAAGAGTGGTTGTAGATGGGTCATATTCTGCATGGAGGTCAGTGACCAGTGGTGTGCCTCAGGGATTTGTTCTGGGACTCCTTCTCTTCGTGATTTTTATAAATGACCAGGATGAGGAAGTGGAAGGATAGGTTAATAAATTTGATGATGACACAAATGTTGGGGGTGTTGTGGACAGTGTGAAGGGCTGTCAGAGGTTACAACGGGATAGGACGCAAAACTGGGCTAAGAAGTGGCAGATTGAATTCAACCCACATAAGTGTGAGGTGGTTCATCTTGGTAGCTCAAATATGATGGCATAATATAGTATTAATGGTAAGACTCTTGGCAGTGTGGAGGATCAGAGGGATCTTGGAGTCCAAGTCTATCAGACACTCAAAGCTGTTGCGCAGGCTGACTCAGTGGTTAATAAGGCATACGGTGTATATGCCATCATCAACCGTGGGATTGAGTTTAAGAGCCAAAAGGTAATATTACAGAACCCTGGTCAGACCCCACTTGGAGTACTGGGCTCAGTTCTGGCCACCTCACTACAGGAAGATTTGGAAACTGTAGGAAGGGTGCAGAGAAGATTTACAAGGACGTTGCCTGGATTGGGGAGCATACCTTATGAGAATAGGTTGCGTGAACTTGGCCTTTCCTCCTTGGAGCATCGGTAGATGAGAGGTGACCTGACAGAGGTGTATAAGATGATGAGAGACATTGATTGTGTGGATAGTCAGAGGCTTTTTCCCGGGGCTGAAATGGCTAACATGAGAGAGCACCATTTTAAGGTGCTTGGAAGTAGATACAGAGGAGATGTCAAGGGTAAGTTTTTTACACAGAGAGTAGTGAGTGTGTGGAATGGGCTGCCATCAACGGTGGTGGAGGCGGATACAATAGGGTCTTTTAAGAGACTTTTGGATAGGTACATGTGGCTTAGAAAAATAGAGGGCTATGGGTAACCCTAGGCAATTTCTAAAGTAAGTACATGTTCAGCTTTGTGGGCCGAAAGGCCTGTATTGTGTTGTAGGTTTTCTATGTTGCTATGTTTCTCTGTTTCTATGTTTCTTACAAGAAAGTATTCAAAAATGGCTCCTTGCTGAAGCACAACTTACATTTAAAAGAGTAGTTGAAATTGCTGTATCAATGGAAATAGGAGACAGAGATGCAATTGAGTTGCAGTCAGGAATGAAAGCAAGTGTGAACAAAATTACAATGTCTATTTGGAGGACTGTCTGGCCGAACAAATTAAGTTACCATTGCAGCAGTGGCTCACATACACCAGACCAGTGAAGGTTTAAAGGTGAAACCTGCAGACAATGCAACAAAGTAGGGCACATACAAAGAGCATGTTCAGCAGAAAATAGTAGATGGACTGCACATGGAAGAGAAAAAGATAAGATGTCAAGTTTCAGTTTCAAAAAGAGCACGAATCTGCATGCTGTTGATGAAAAATCTGACAATGATGAGATGACATTGTACTGAGTAGCCTTGAGATTTAAACTGTGAAAATTAGCCAGAGACAAACAATATAGCTTACACTAGAAGCAACCTGCAAGTCAATTAAAATGGAATTGGACACTGGTTTGGCTGTTTCAGTCATCACAAAATGAGTTTGAATGGCATTTCAGTGATACTGAACTGAAGCTTGCTGGTATCCAACTAAGGATTTATATTGGAAGATAATTCCTATGGAAATGACATTCGTAATTGTGAAATACGACAACCAAAACCTTTGGTTTGTATGTGGTAGATAGAAGATGGCCAGCATTGTGAGGATGTGATCGACTAAGAGAAATATCCACCATTTTTATGCCAAGTCACCTGCAAGAGAGTCAACTGGAAGCAAATTGAGAAAGGTACCTGATGATGCCACAGCTGTGTTCAAGGGTGACATTGGAAAGCTCAAACATATCAAGGGCAATATAGTGTTAAATGAAAATGTCACACCTTAGTTTTGCAAAACCCGTCCAGTTCTTTATACCATCCATGATAAAGTAACCACTGAGCTAGATTGCATGGAGGCTGACGGAATTCTTGCAAAGGTTGAGTGGACCCCATGGGCAACACTGGTAGTCCCGGTAGCCAAGAATAACAGGTCTGTCAGGATCTGTGGTGATTTTAAGGTCACCATCAACGCAGTGCTAAAAGTAAATCAATATCCTCAGCCCCCAGGATGATATCTTTGGAAAGATTTCTGGAGGGAAACACTTCAGCAAAGTGAACTTAGCTGAGGCCTACCTACAGATAGAGATGGTAGAAGAGTCCGAAGTGTTTCTCACCATAAACATTCACAAAGAGCCTTATTGTTATAATAGGTTTATTTTTGGAGTAGCATCAGCACCTGCTCTCTGGCAGAAAGGTTTGACTAGGTGCTACAAGGCTGTCCAGGCATTTAGTGCTAGCTGGATGACATCATTGTTACTGACAAGGATGACAAAGAACATCTCCAAATTCTGAAGTCACTGTTAAAAGATTAGAAGATTATGGGCTCAGAGCATGACACAACAAGGGTGAATTATTTAAACCAAGCATCATTTACCGCGGACACACCACTGACAGACAAGGATTACACAAGTGTGCTGAGAATATTCAAGCAGTGGTGGATGCCCCAAGGCCAAAGGACGTGTCACGGCTGCAGTCCTTTTTAGGATTTGTCAATTATTATAACAGGTTCCTGTCAAATCTGGCTACTGTACCCCTTGAACTCATTACTGCAGATCAGGAAGAAATGGCAATGGACAAAGCAGTGTGAAGTGGCTTTTAAAAAGGTAAAGGAAATGGCGATATCAGACACCGTACTCACGCATTATGATCCACATCATCCAGTGAAGCTTGCCTGTGACACCTCACCTTATGGTATAAGTACAATCATATCACATGCTATGACTGATAGAAGTGAATGCCCAATAGACTTTGCATCCCATTCCCTAACCACTGCAGAGAAACTACACACACAGAGGGCAGAGCGACCTTGAGCCTGGTTTGGGGTGTAAAATGTTTCAACCAGTACTTGAAAAGAGTTTACCCTCATCACTGATTATCATCTATTTTCAATCCTCAGAAGGGGGTTCCATTAACAGCAGCAGCAAAAATGCAGAGATGGGCTCTCTTCTTTGGAGGTGTGACGAGAATACACATAAATTAAGATGTTTGCTGGCCTGGGCTAGCACCAGTGGCATCAGCAGTTGGTCTGCCACCTGTCCTCAGGGGAGGGAGAGATAAGGAACACAATGAAGCAGCATTTGGAGATGTTAATGAAGGAGCCATCAGTCTGGGTATTGTCAAGATCGGCTCCCCCTTTGAACCCTGAACTGTTTGAAGTGTGATGGACAGGCGATACCCCAGCAGGGGGATAAAAAGGGACAGGTTCGCTAAGGCAAGACACACACGACACCCGAGGTAACGAGACCCTGGAAGCGGTGCGCCTCTCACAAGTCGGTGGGAAGCTTTTGGACGGCTGATCGCGGGATCAAGCCTTAGACGCTCAGGGTGGAAAGGTACGATCAGCGGGAACCTGGTGTGTGTCCGCCCTTGCCTGGGTGCCAGGTTCACTGCAGAGAATCGACCGCATCTGAAGGAGGGGTCACGGTCGGTGACCTCAGGTGACATCACAAAGGACTCGCCCGAAGGCTGCCTGCGCAGGTCTGTGTGTGGAAGCCGTTTTAAATATTCATTCGTTTTCGTTCTCTCTCTCCTTCCCCCACATTGTCCATCGCCACGGCAACGATTACTGCGAACTGAACTAAATTGGACTGAACTTTGCGTCACTTTGAAATTGGTCATTTACCCCTAGACAAGGATAGAGCTTGATTGATCCTGTTATCTTAATTCTGTGCACGTGTGTTTATCATTGCTGAACTGTTGCATTTATTATCCTTTCGATTACTGTGTTGCTTGTTTCTTTAATAAAACTTTCTTAGTTCTAGTAATCCAGACTCCAACTGAGTGATCCATTTCTGCTGGTTTGGCAACCCAGTTACGGGGTACGTAACAGAGGACACAACTACAAGATTGAATTCAAGAGGATTGTGCTGATGGACTGTCCCATTTACCCTTGGAAAAGGAAACAGCTGAAAAATTTACAAAGGAGGACACTCCTCTTGACATATTCTCCCTAACAGAAATCAAAAGTCCCTCTATTACAGCAGAATGATCTAAAGGGAAACCAAAAAGACCTTACAGTGTCTTAGGTATATGTGGCCACCCGAAGTGACTGGAATGAGCAGCAGAAACTCCAGTTTCCCTATCTTTACCAGCGGCCGGATGAACTTTCCCTTGATGGAGATCGCCTTACATGGGGATATACCATCCAAGCTGAGAGCTAAAATATTGGAGGAGTGACAGTACATCCCAGTTATCACAATGAATGTGGTAGCTTGAAGCCTTATCTGGTGGCCTGGGATCGATCAGAAGATCAAGCAGCTTACCGTGCACTGTTTTGGGATGCTAACCTGTCCAGAAGATGCCTCTCCAACCCTGAGAATGGCATGCATTGCCCAGGCAGAGGATTCATGAAGATTTTGCTGGAATAGCTTGGCCACAAATTTCTTGGTAGTAGTGGATGCAGCTAGAAAGTGGACAGAGGTGTTCCGAATGGACAGCACTCCAGCCTCACACACATTTGATGTATTGAAAAGCCTCTTCTCAAGGACTGGTGTTCCAGAACACTTACTCAATGACAATGGACCACTCTTTGTTGTGGAACAGTTTCGGTCATTCCTGAAAATGAATAGAATAAGACATATTACAGCTGTACCACACAACCCGGCTACAAATGGTTTGACGGGAAGGTTTGTCCAGAGTCTAGAGAATGCACTGCGAGCAGCAGCAGCAAAACACACGACACTGACACAGAATCAGAAGCTCACCAATTCCCTCCTTGCATATTGCAAAGCAGCACACTCCACAGTCAACAACTCACCATCTATGCTGTCTCTTGCATTCACGCTTGGATCTCCTCAAACACAATCTCAAAAGGAGCAGGCAGGACAACCAACTGAGACAAATTGAAGGCTCCTCACATAAGGAGATATTTCACTCCTGGACAAGCAGTCCTGGTGAGCGACTACAGAGATGATCAAGAGTGATATTCAGAAAGATTAAAGAGAGAACTGAACCCCTCCCCAATACAGTGGAGATTGCATCTGATATCATCTGAAGACAGCACCTTGATCAGTTGAGAAGAGCAGAGTCTATTGTTGGAGAAGAAAGGTACCCAGAACTGTCAAACACTTCCTGCAGTTATAGAGACAACTCCTACAAACGTCACAGAGGAGTCCCCAGAACCTGAGATTGTTCCACAGCCACGTCTCACCTGCCAAACAGAGTGACTCCCCTTGTTAGGAAAGACATTATCCCACAAGAGTAAGAAATCCTCCACAGCGATTAAATCTTTAGGCCTGAAAGGGACATTTTAAAATTTACTGTGCTATGAATGTTTATATAGTATTTGTATTATACAGTATACTATATGTATAGTGTTTGTTCATCGTGTCTGATGATGACAAGAAAACTGTGTGGCAGAGTTTTTAAAGTGGAAAAGCTTTGCACAGGGGCAGTTCCACGCTTCCTATCTCAGAAGTCTGAATCCATTGGGAAGAAGAAGCATCACAAACTGGGGTCTTCCTTGGTTTTAGTGGATGACCATGACACCTTCTGTGCCTTGTCATGCCCTTCGCTCTCTACAGAGCATTGCAGTATCACCTTTCTGGACATTGGATCTCACAGTAGATCTCATCCACACGGCCCACTGGAGCAGATTGCACATGCATGTCCCCACCTCACTGGGGTATTGGAGCAGCATCTTTTCTTATCCGATGTAGCCCACTAGTCAAAGTGGTGTACTGGGGTATGGCTGCTGTCTATTACATCTTATTTATCAAATCTAGATTCATTCTACATGGCGTTATATGTAAAAGAACCTAAATGGCATACATCATTATACCACCATGTGGTACGTGTGCATCTTGCTAAAATTAAAACTAAGAGTCTCCATGAGTTATTCCCGGCTCCATGTTTTCCTTTCAATTAGTTTTTTCTATATTTTGGGACTACAAAACATAACAGGATTGATAAATTAAGAAAACAACAGGAATTCTGCAGATGCTGGAAATTCAAGCAACACACATCAAAGTTGCTGGTGAACGCAGCAGGCCAGGCAGCATCTCTAGGAAGAGGTGCAGTCGACGTTTCAGGCCGAGACCCTTCGTCAGGTCTAACTGAAGGAAGAGTGAGTAAGAGATTTGAAAGTAGGAGGGGGAGGGGGAGATCTAAAATGATAGGAGAAGACAGGAGGGGGAGGGATGGAACCAAGAGCTGGACAGGTGATTGGCCAAAGGGATACGAAAGGATCATGGGACAGGAGGTCGGGGAATAAAGACAAGGGGGGGGGGGACCCAGAGGATGGGCAAGAGGTATATTCAGAGGGACAGAGGGAGAAAAAGGAGAGTGAGAGAAAGAATGTGTGCATAAAAATAAGTAACAGATGGGGTACGAGGGGGAGGTGGGGCCTTAGCGGAAGTTAGAGAAGTCGATGTTCATGCCATCAGGTTGGAGGCTACCCAGACGGAATATAAGGTGTTGTTCCTCCAACCTGAGTGTGGCTTCATCTTTACAATAGAGGAGGCCGTGGATAGACATGTCAGAATGGGAATGGGATGTGGAATTAAAATGTGTGGCCACTGGGAGATCCTGCTTTCTCTGCCGGACAGAGCGTAGATGTTCAGCAAAGCGGTCTCCCAGTCTGTGTCGGGTCTCGCCAATATATAAAAGGCCACATCGGGAGCACCGGACGCAGTATATCACCCCAGTCGACTCACAGGTGAAGTGTTGCCGCACCTGGAAGGACTGTTTGGGGCCCTGAATGGTGGTAAATTAAGAATGTATTTTTGTTTAAAACCCTTTTAAAAACTATGGAAATTATACTTATAATAAAAAACCATTCTTTTTCAAATATAGGCATAGAAACTATATTCTCACAAAATATTTCAATCATTTACCCTCCAAAATCCAACAAAACATCACTTAACATCAGGAAATCAGAGTTGACTCTAAATATAGGAAGTGAGTGTGCTTGAGAAATGCTTGTGCCAACACAATGAAGTGTAAAAGCCTCATAAAAAGTTTGGAACTTGACAGCTGACAGCAGCAATCTGTTCTAGAGCTGTTAGTTTGGTTCTTGACATGACATTAGTGCATGGCCTGAATATTATAAAACGGTTTTGGACGCTGAACAATCTGTCTTCTGGCAAAATCCATCTGATTGAAGCCACCTGGAATCCATTCCCAGATGCCTGATATTTTCTATTGCCTGCCTCCTGGAACATCCCAGGTATGTACTTACATGAGTATTATGTTGAATAGTGAACATTAATAGGTGTGTTTTCCTGATATTTTTCCCCCTGAGAAACAAGACTACAAACTGTATTAGCTTTACTTTTCTGGCTTCATGGCTGTCTGTACATTTCTCTGATGTCTGTTTGAATGGGGAGATCATTCAACTGAAACACTGAGGGCTGATTGAGGTCAATCACTGGCTGCTAATTTATGGACAGAAAATGAAAATGAATAGCAGAGAGATATTTGTCACATTCGAGAGCTTGTTTCTCTTTTGTTTGACGTTACTATGAATCAGGTTTAATATCACTGGCATATGTCATGAAACTTACTGTTATGTGGCAGCAGTACAATGCAATACACAAAAATAAAAACTGTGAATTACAGTAAGAAGTGTGTGTGTGTGTGTGTAAGTAAGTTAAATTAAATATATAATATATATAGGCATCAGTTAGTCTCATGAGACCATGGATTTGCGCCTTGGAAGGTTTGCAGGGCGTAGGCCTGGGCAAGGTTGTATGGAAGACCAGCAGTTGCCCATGCTGCAAGTCTCCCCTCTCCACACCACCAATGTTGTCCAAGGGAAGGGCATTAGGACCCATACAGCTTGGCATCGGTGTCGTCGCAGAGCAATGTGTGGTTAAGTGCCTTGCTCAAGGACACACACGCTGCCTCAGCCAAGGCTCGAACCAGCGACCTTCAAATCACTAGACGAACTCCTTAACCACTTGGCCACGCGCCAACAAAATTAAATAGGTAGTGCAAAAAAGTAGTCATGTAGTATTCATGGGTTCAATGTCCATTCAGAAATCTGATTGCTGAAGGGAAGAAGCTGTTCCTGAATCATTAAGTGTGTGCCTTCAGGCTTCGACACCTCCTCTTTAATGGCAGCGATGAGTAAAGGGCAAGTCCTGGGTGATGGGGTTCTTTAATAATGGATGCCGCCTTTTTGAGGCATCACTCCTTGAAGGTGTCCTGGATGTTGAGGAGGCTGGTGCCCATGATGGAGATGACTCAGTTTACAAATTTCTGCAGCTTATTTCGATCCTGTAGCAGTGCCCCCACAACCCCCTCTCCCCCCCCATGCCAAATGGTGATGCAGTCAGCTGAAATGCTCTCTACTGTTCATCAATAGAACTTTGTGAATGGCTTTGGTGACTGATGCACTTTCAATTACTCCAAAAGACTGGAAGTAGAGTAAATACTGAGAGGCTTTTATTAACAGTAAACAGTCCAATGTCCATGCTGAGTATCTGTCCTGGACTGAGGGTGGAACAGTGGCACAATTGCCTTTATTCGGGGGGTCTGTGGGAGGAGCCACAGGAGCAGTGAGCAGAGGGGCGTGTCCAGGCAGGTAACCCAGTTACAACATATACATACGGTTTACTACAGTGACATACCAAATCTCCTCAAACTCCTAGTGAAATATAGCGGCTGTTGTGCCTTCTTGGTAGCTATGTTGATATGTTGGGTCCAGGATAGTTACTCAGAGATGTTGACACCCAGGAACTTGAAATTGCTCACTCTTTGCATTCCTGCTCCCTCGATGAGGAATGGTGTGAGTTCCCTTGTCTTACCCTTCTGGTCCATAATTAATTCTTTGATCTCTCTGACGTTCAGTGCAAGCTTGTTGCTGTGGCACCACTGAACCAGCTGATCTATCTCACTCCTCTATACCTTCTCATCACTAACTTTTGGGGAATAAAAGCAGAAAATGCTGTAAATATTCCTCGGATTAAGCAACGCCTGCAGGGACAGAACCAGAGTTAATGCTTCAGGCGTCTCCATTACCAGGAAAAGTTAGAAATCCAAACTGTTTTGAACAGCAGAGGAAGGGTAAGGGTGTAGCGAACAAAGGTAACATTTACAATAAAGAGAGAGGAAAGAAAAATCGAATAACCCAGGAAGTGATGAAGGCAGCTGAGAGAAGGTGGTGTAGCCTTGTTAATAGCAATGGATATTCCTTAGGGTTCATTGTGACACTTGAATTGCAATCTCATCATGAGGTCATTCATCTAAGAAAGATTGTAAAAATAAAAAGTTGATAGTTTATTATTGTACAAGCAACTTCATGAAATGAGAAATCCAGTGCTAGAAACACACAGCAGGTCAGGCAATTAGTTGAACACCCAATAAACTCACTACGATGTAATGTACAAACCAATGCCAAGTTTCAATTGCTCACATTCCTCCTTTTTTAAGGGCAGTTGCTACACTACCTAATTTATCCTTTCAAATAAAATCTGGAAATAATAGTTTCCTGGGAATTCATTATCCATCAGTAATGCTACATATGGGTAAACTGTTTTGTCAGCATATTAGACTTTGCTTCAGAACTAATTCCATTCAAATTAGTTCAAAATCTATTTCAGAAACAGAATACAACATACTATAATGAGAATCAAAATCAGAATCAGGCTTAAATATTGCTGGCATACATCATGGAATCTGTTGACTTTGCAGCAGTAGTACAATGCAATACATAATAATACAGAAAAAAAACCTGTGAATTGCAGCAAGTATATATACAGATATGAGGTGTATGCGGTGTATGGGGCGTCAAGGGAGGGGTAGAACCTCTGGGTGGGGGAACATGTCGCGTCCTTTTCAAGGAGGTTAGTCCACCTTTGGTCCCCACCTGGCACTCAGCTCTCACTCATGGCTCTCCGTAGCTGTTTGCATGCGACAGCGGCCACACCCCAGGCAACGGCTTCGACAAGCCGGCTAAACCAGGTGAGGGTAGCCGACGGGTCTCAAACCCTCGGTGAGATAAGGAGCTGTCTATCCCAGCATGTGAAGACAGACTCTGGCAGATTGAGTGGATGAGACCAATAGAAGGTCCAACGGTCAAGAAGGCGGTCTCTGCAAGCGTCGTGGAACGTGTAGAGCAGGACAAGACACAGAAGATGTCCTGGTCATCCACTAAGCCTAGTCCCAGCTCCAGCCGTCTCGACTCTTGTCTTGTCACTGGATCCAGATGGGAATTGGGAAGATAGAGTGAGGCTGACGCTGCGCAACTCTCCCTCACTTAAATCCAAACCACGCGCTAGTCTCGACACCATCATAATGGTGTCCATGCAATAGAAACTGTAGATGCAGGAAATCTGAAATACAAGCAGAAAATGACAGAAACGCTCAACAAATTGTCATCGCCAATATTAAATAGAATAACTGGATGCAGAACATATGCACTCTTATGACTCAACCACACTTTACTTTACTTGTGTACTAGGAGAACAGCATGGCCGCTGTCACCCACACTGCTCTGAAGCCAGGATAGAAATCTACTTTTATACAGAATTTTCTCATCAGTTATGATATTGACCATTTGATAAACTGTGTATGTTTAAATTCGTTACTTGCAAGATCACACTCATTCACAATAGAGGTGTTCAAAGTCAATAGCAACTACAAGCTTACAACCGATGATATTTTGAAGATAGTAAAGCAATTGTCCCTTAGTTGGTATGTGTTCCATGGATCATTTACTGCATCTCCAGATCCTTGGTGTGTAAAGGAAAGCTATGCTCTTCAAAAACCTTTCTTGACTTACTACAACTTCCATAAGGGTAGACAGCATCTGTGAAAGACAAATCAGGGCCTTTTGATGTGTCACTCTCTGGAGATATTGAATAGTTCTCTGCCTATAATGCTATCTGATCCACTGAGTGTTTCTGCCACTTTCTGCATTAGGTTGATCAAAGCTCAAGGTTATTTTATTATCAAAATACTAATATGTCATCTTATACAACACTGAAATACATTTTCTTGAGGGTCACAGAGGGTTTGATGTTCTATTATCAGTTTTTAAATTTCACTAGTAATTAAAGTGCAGTGCAAAAGTCTGAGTGCAGACACATCCAGCCCTGAGAAACCAGGTAAGGACATCTGATTCCACACAACTGGTTTATTGATTATTACAAAATGTCTCTCTGGTGCCTCCCAATCCCTCCCCTCTCCCTTTCCCTTTTCCCAATCATGATTCCCCTCTACTCGCCCCCTTCCCACTCTCAGTCCACTATAGAGACCCATATCAGAATCAGGTTTATCATCACTCACATATATCATGAAATCTGTTTTTTTTTTGCGGCAGCAGTACAGTGCAATACATAACATCACCAAAGTCTGAAGCACACTAGCTATATATATATATATATACAATATATAACCCAAAATGTTGACTATTTATTACCGTCGAATGATGCTACCTGACATGCCAAGCTCTTCCTCCAGCATTTTGTATGTGCTGCTCAAGATTTCGAGCAACTGCAGAATCTCTGCTGTTTGTGCCAATGAACTGGTTTGTGTTTGTTACACTGGCCATGTCTGGCACAAAGCTAAGAAACTTCAAGAGAAATGTATTCAGCACATCTTCTCCCTATTTCTGTGCTTCATCACTGCCTGCAGAGTCAGAATGAGGGAGGAGGTGAGATAGATTTGCATCTGACCTTATTTCATGGCTATATTTCATTAGGAGTTTGAGGAAATTTGGTATGTCATCAAAGACACTCGCAATTTCCTACAAATGTACTGTGGAGAGCATTCCAGCTGGCTGCATCACTGTCTGGTATGGGTGGGATGAGGGAAGAGGGTGCTGCGGCACTGGAGCAAAATAAGCTCCAGAGAGTTGTAAACTTGGTCATCTCCATCATGGTATCCAGGACATCTTCAAGGAGCGATGCCTCAATAAGGCAGCATCCATCATTAAGGACCCCCATCACCCAGGACATGCCCTCTTCTCATTGCTGCCATCAGGGAGGAGGAAAAGAGCCTGAAGACCCACAGTCAACAATTCAGGAACAGTTTCTTTCCCTCAATTTCTGAATGGATACAGAACCCATGAACACTACCTCACTATTGTCTTTTTATTTCTTATTTTTTTGCATTACTTATTTAATTTAATATATATATACACTGTAATTCAGTTTTTTTCCTCTATTATAGTGTATTGCATTGTACTGCTGCCGTAAAGACAACAAATTTCATGACATATGCTGGTGACACTAAACCTGATTCTGATTCTGATTCAGTTTAACTTTCCTTTCTGCATTGTCCTCTCCTGTCCTGTCCATACTGCACCAACCACCGCCACTGGACTATAAATGTGCAGGAGCAAGGTGTGGTTAAGTGCCTTGCTCAATGACACAACATGCTGCCTCAGCTGAGGCTTGAACTCGCGACCTTCAGATCACTAGTCCAACACCTTAACCACTTGGCCACGTGCCAACATGTGAATACAGGATGCAGTGTGAATGGCAGATACCCATAGGATAGTCCAGGATAGGTGTCAACTCTGACTTGTCATCTTATTTTCTCCAATCCTGATGAAGGGTCTCAGCCGGAACATAGACTATACTCTTTCCCATAGATGTTGCCTGACCTGCTGAGTTCCTCCAGCATTTTGTTTGTCTTGCTTGGATTTCCAGCATCTGTGGATCTTCTTTTGCTAAGGATAGGTGTGATTCAGCTTTGCGTTGTGTTTTTACCTTTGAATGAATTTTAGACAATTAAGCTTGATTCTTCTTTAATTACTACTTATGCTAATCTATTCCACATTTCAATAACCATTTAATTTTATGTTTCTGACTCTAATCTATTGTTTGTATCCCTCATCAACAATTCATAAACCAGTGGAAATAATCTTACACTATTTACCCACTCATGCTTACATGATCCATTAACACATCAAATGGAATTCCTCCCCCTTTAACTGTTCTGTACAGTAATAGCTGTAAACACTGTTTTCTAAGCATTACCATAATACAATTCCTCTCATTAATGGGATTACCCTGATATAGGAAAACAGCAGCTCTAATTGTTAGGGATTATTCTGGAGTTATGAGATTATATGGTTAGCATTATGTACCATGTTATATGATGTGGACGATTATTACCTTTCCATGATTATTCTTGGCAAATTTTTCTACAGTAGTGGTTTGCCATTGCCTTCTTCTGGGCAGTGTCTTTACAAGGCAGGTGACCCCAGCCATTATCAGTGCTCTTCAGAGATTGTCTGCCAGGTGTCAGTGATCACTTCACCAGGACTTGTGATATGCACCAGCTGCCTCACCTTCCTGCCTAATTGTTATAATCCTGGACTCCACTGTGGTCCCCAATAAAATCTGACTATCTTGAATATATTCAATGATTGAACCTACACAGCCCTCTGGGGTAGAGCAATCAATCCAAAGATTCACCACCCTCAGAAATTCCACGTCATTCTGAAACCCCTTTACAGTGAAACAGTGCCTTCCAGTTCAAGGATAGAATATTATTCTATTGCCATTGCTCAAGACAATGAAATTTTAGTGATGCAAACACAAGGAAATCTACAGATGCTGGAATTTCAAGCAACACACATCAAAGTTGCTGGTGAACGCAGCAGGCCAGGCAGCATCTCTAGGAAGAGGTACAGTCGACGTTTCGGGCTGAGACCCTTCATCAGGACTAACTGAAAGAAGAGATAGTAAGAGATTTGAAAGTGGGAGGGGGAGCGGAGATCTGAAATGATAGGAGAATACAGGAGGGGGAGCGATGGAGCCAAGAGCTGGACAGTTGATTGGCAAAAGGGATATGAGAGGATCATGGGACAGGAGGCCCAGGGAGAAAGAAAAGGAGGAGGGGGGAAAAAGCCCAGAAGATGGGGAAGGGGTATAGTGAGAGGGACAGAGGGAGAAAAAGGAGAGAGAGAAAAAGAATGTGTATATGAAAATAAACAATGGATGGGGTACGAGGGGGAGGTGGGGCATTAGTGGAAGTTTGAGAAATCAATGTTCATGCCATCAGGTTGGAGGCTACCTAGATGGAAAATAAGGTGTTGTTCCTCCAACCTGAGTGTGGCTTCATCTCTACATTAGAGGAGGCCATGGATAGACATATCAGAATGGGAATGGGATGTGGAATTAAAATATGTGGCCACTGGGAGATCCTGCTTTCCCTGGTGGACAGAGCGTAGGTGTTCAGCGAATGATCTCCCAGTCTGCGTCGGATCTCGCCAATATATAGAAGGCCACATCGGGAGCACCGGACGCAGTATATCACACCAGCCGACTCACAGGTGAAATGTCTCTTCGCCTGGAAGGAATACCTGGGGCCCTGATTGATGGTGAGGGAGGAAGTGTAAGGGCACGTGTAGCACTTGTTCCGCTTACAAGAATAAGTGCCAGGAGGGAGATCAGTGGGAAGGGATGGGGGGGACGAATGAACAAGGGAGTCATGTAGGTAGCAATCCCTGTGGAAAGCTGGGGGGGGGGGGGGGAGGGAAAGATATGCTTAGTGGTGGGATCCCGCTGGAGGTGGCAGAAGTTACGAAGAATTATATGTTGGACCCGGAGGTTGGTGGGGTGGTAGGTGAAGACAAGGGGAACCCTTTTCCTAGTGGGGTGGCGGGAGGATGGAGTGAGAGCAGATGTGCGTGAAATGGGGGAGATGCATTTGAGAGCAGAGTTGATAGTGGAAGAAGGGAAGCCTTTTTCTTTAAAAAAGGAGGACTTCTCCTTCGTCCTGGAATGAAAGCCTCATCCTGAGAGCAGATGCGGCGGAGACAGAGCAATTGCGAGAAGGGGATGGCATTTTTGCAAGAGACAAGGTGAGAAGAGGAATAGTCCAGATAGCTGTGAGAGTCAGTAGGCTTATAGTAGACATCAGTAGATAAGCTGTCTCCAGAGATAGAGACAGAAAGATCTAGAAAGGGGACGGATGTGTCAAAAATGAACCAGGTAAACTTGAGGCCAGGGTGAAAGTTGGAGGCAAAGTTAATGAAGTCAATGAGCTCAGCATGCGTGCAGGAAGCAGCACCAATGCAGTCGCTTGCCGAGGCAAAGCGACAACTCGCAGATACCTCCTCTTATTTACTCCTCAATCGTGACCCCACTAAGGAGCACCAGGCCATTGTCTCCCACACCATCACCGACTTAATCCGCTCAGGGGATCTCCCATCCACTGCTACCAAGCTTATAGTTCCCACACTCTGCGCTTTCCGTTTCTACCTCCTACCCAAGATCCACAAACCTGCCTGTCCTGGCCGACCTATTGTCTCAGCTTGCTCCTGCCCCACCGAACTCGTTTCTGCATACCTCGACACTGTTTTATCACCCCTTGTTCAATCCCTTCCGACCTATGTTCGTGAAACTTCTCACGCTCTGAAACTTTTCGATGATTTTAAGTTCCCTGGCCCCCACCGCTTTATTTTCACCATGGATGTCCAGTCCCTATATACTTCCATCCCCCATCAGGAAGGTCTCAAAGCTCTCTGTTTCATTTGGATTCCAGACCTAACCAATTTCCCTCTACCACCACTCTGCTCCGTCCAGCGGAGTTAGTCCTTACTCTTAATAATTTCTCCTTTGGCTCCTCCCACTTCCTCCAAACTAAAAGTGTAGCCATGGGCACCCGTATGGGCCCTAGCTATGCCTGCCTTTTTGTTGGTTTTGTAGAACAATCTTTGTTCCAAACCTATTCTGGTATCTGTCCCCCACTTTTCCTTCGCTACATCGATGACTGCATTGACATGCTTCCTGCACGCATGCTGAGCTCGTTGACTTCATTAACTTTGCCTCCAACTTTCACCCTGGCCTCAAGTTTATCTGGTCCATTTCCGACACCTCTCTCCCCTTTCTAGATCTTTCTGTTTCTATCTCTGGAGACAGCTTATCTACTGATGTCTACTATAAGCCTACTGACTCTCACAGCTATCTGGACTATTCCTCTTCTCACCCTGTCTCTTGCAAAAATGCCATCCCCTTCTCGCAATTCCTCCATCTTCACCACATCTGCTCTCAAGATGAGGTTTTTCATTCCAGGACGAAGGAGATGTCCTTTTTTAAAGAAAGGGGCTCCCCTTCCTCCACCATCAACTCTGCTTTCAAATGCACCTCCCCCATTTCACGCACATCTGCTCTCACTCCATCCTCCCGCCACCCCACGAGGAATAAGGTTCTCCTTGTCCTCACCTACCAGCCCACCAGCCTCCAGATCCAACATATAATTCACCGTAACTTCTGCCACCTCCAATGGGATCCCACCACTAAGCACATCTTTCCCTTCTCCCCTCTCTCTGCTTTTCGCAGGGATCACTCCCTACACGACTCCCTTGTCCATTCGTCCCCCCATCCCTTCCCACCGATCTCCCTCCTGGCACTTATCCTTGTAAGCAGAACAAGTGCTACACATGCCCTTACACTTCCTCCCTCACCACCATTCAGGGCCCCAGACAGTCCTTCCAGGTGAGGCGACACTTCACCTGTGTGTCGACTGGGGTGATATACTGCGTCTGGTGCTCCCGATGTGGCCTTCTATGTATTGGCGGGACCCGACGCAGACTGGGAGATCGTTTCGCTGAACACCTACGCTCAGTCCGCCAGAGAAAGCAGAATCTGCCTGTGGCCACACATTTTAATTCCACATCCCATTCCCATTCTGATATGTCTATCCACGGCCTCCTCTACTGTCAAGAGGAAGCCACACTCAGGTTGGAGGAACAACACCTTATATTCCGTCTGGGTAGCCTCCATCTGTTATTTATTTATACACACACATTCTTTTTCTCTCTCTTCTTTTTCTCCCTCTGTCCCTCTCACTATATTCCTTGCCCATCCTCTGGGCTTCACCCCTCCCCCTTTTCCTTCTCCCTGGGCTTCCTGTCCCATGATCCTCTCATATCCCTTTTGCCAATCACCTGTCCAGCTCTTGGCTCCATCCCTCCCCCTCCTGTCTTCTCCTATCATTTTGGATCTCCCCCTCCCCCTCCCATTTACAAATCTCTTACTAGCTCTTTTTTTAGTTATTCCTGACGAAGGGTCTCGGCCCAAAACGTCGACTGTACCTCTTCCTAGAGATGCTGCCTGGCCTACTGCATTCACCAGAGATTTTACTGATACTCCAGTTCATGCAAAATAGATATTTACAATTCATGCAGTGCAGCTTAATAAAAAAAATCCCATATTTACAGAGTTATAGAGTCATAGAAAAGCACAGCACAGAAACAAGCTCTTCAGCCCATCTAGTCCAAGCCAAACCATTTAATTGGCCTGCTCCCATTGACCTGCACTGGAACCATAGCCCTCCATGTCCCTGCCATCCATGTACCTGTCAACACTTGTCTTAAACATTGAAATTGAGCTTGCATGCAGCACTTGCTCTGCCAGCTGCTGCAACAAGTGACTTTGATAATCCATAACACTCAACACTCAAAGGCCTTTGGCAAGCCAGGGTGTAACGTTATTCAGCTGCAAACAGCCCTCAGGAAGTAGCTGTTTTTCTTACAGTCTTGGCCAAGATGTTTTAGTATCATCTACCGGACTGCAGGTAATTGAATATCATCATGAGAGAAAAATCCTCTCAGTATAACAAGGAATTAAGGACCCAAGAAATGGGAACTTCAGTAGTCAAGGTGACTACTTAAGTCTACACTATCATCAGATAAGATCTTCCAGATCAACTTCATTTTTTTTTGTTGAATCATTTGATTCCTTCATTCTGAAGAATCTCCTTATCCCAAACTTGAACATATTCAAGAACTGAGAATTCACTATCTTCTGGGGCAAAACATTCCATAATTTCACAACTCTCTGTCAAAGTAATCTCCTTGTTTTCAGTGTGATCTGTGGATCCATTATCGTGACACTGAGTTTTATCTGTGGATCCTCCTGCTTACTTGTCCATTATGCTGCTGGCATTTAGGGCAGCAATGAAGGGCCATTAAAGATTCTTCATTGCTTTTTCCGTAACAATTTTTTTTGACGAGTTGGGATTGTTAGTCCCGAGCTGAACCCACGAACCTGGAGACTAGTGGACCGCTCTTAGCCTGGCCTCTACCCTTTGACCTGTTTGACATGGGTTACCCTATCAAGAGCCCTGACTCCAGCCAACATAGCTCTTCAGGTCATTGAGGCACACAAGCCTCTAAACCCCACGACGAGGTTGTGGTCCTCTTGGAGTTATGGATCCGCCAACTGGAGGAAATATCTCCTGGCAGTTGTCCTGTCAAACCCTTTGAATTTTGATAAACTTCAGTGAAAAATGTTTGCATTTTAATTTGAAATGCCTTTTGGTCTGCCATCCATTGAAATGCCGATGAGATTGCGTTAATCATTTTTTTAAAGAAAAGTTCCTTTGATGCAGTGTGGAACATTATCATCAGTAGAATACATTTCCTTTGTCCATGTACGTGGATAACAGAATCAAAAAAGAATGTTGCAATTTCTTTGAAATGTAAGTAGGTATAATATCTAACATCTATCAATCTTCCTGAAAGATACCCTATCACTTTGCTTCATGTTCCGTACGTTTATTGTCACCTTCCTGTCAATTTGAGGATAAAAGGAGTAGATAGTCTTTTCATCATGTTACCTTCTCCTTACTTTCATTCTCAGGATTTTTGAGGCACTTTCTATTCAAACTTTAGACAGTATGATGGCGTTAGATTGTTTACAGGTGTTACATGCTCCCTTGTACACTTGATTTAACAGATGTGGTTTGTAAGTTTAGTAAGTTCAGCCATCTGATAAGCTTAGTATAACAAAAATGATTGATTGGAAAGAGATCAAAGAGCGCAAATTCACAAGGTTTGTTCCCTGCACTACTCTACATAAAAGAAAGGCAAGAAACCATCAAAGATTGTGTAGCTCACTTCAACTAAAGATGTTCTGTTTTATTTAGCTTATGCTTTTAATCTTCAAATTTCAAAGTTCCTCCGTTGAGTGGCTTTTGATTCAAGTAACATCTATACAAGGAACGCACCTGCCATAACAGTAAGGGAATTTCCCTGTGCTGACAAGGTGGTATTCACTACACGGGTGAAATCTTCTTCAACATCAGAATCAGGTTTAATATTGCCAGCATATGTTGTGAAATTTATTGTCTTTGCAAAAGCAGTCAATGGAATGCATAATAACAGAAAATATGTGAATTACAGTAAGTATAAATATATATTAAATTGTTAAATTAAATAAGTAGTGTAAAAATAGAAATAAAAAAGTAGTGAGGTGGTGTTCATGGGTTCAATGTCCATTCAGAAATCAGATGGCAGAGGGGAAGAAGCTGTTCCTGAACTGTTGAGTGTGTGCCTTCAGGCTTCTGTACCTCCTTCCTGATGACAGCAATGAGAACAAGGCATGACCTGGGTGATGGGGGTCGTTAATGATGGATGCTGCCTTTTCGAGGCATGGCTTCTTGAAGGAGTGCTGGATACTACTGAGGCTAGTCCCTATGATGGAGCTGACTGAGTTTGCAACTCTCTGCGGCTTATTTCGATCCTGCGCAGTAGCTCCCCACCAGACGGTGTTGCAGCCAGTTAAAATAGTACATCTGTAGAAATCTGCGAGAGTCTTCGGTGACATATCAAATCTCCTCAAACTCCTGATGAAACGTAGGCGCTGCAACTCAAAAGACACACCATTCGTGGAGCTAATTGCAATCGCTGAATACATTATTTATTTATTGAGATACAGTACAGAATAGTGGCCCATTGAGCCACACCATCCAGCAATCCCCTCAATTTAATCTGAGCCTAATCATGAGATAATTTACAATGGCTAATTAACCTACATCTTTGGACTGTGGGAGGAAACTGAAGCACACAGAGGAAACCCAATCACAGGGGGAACATACAAACTCCTTAGAGGCAATGGCAGGAATTGAAGTCGGGTTGCCTGTACTGTAAAGTGTTGTGCTAACGACTATGCTACCATCAAGACCCCCCAACAGTGAAAGGAGCAACTACCTGAAGAGTGTAAATGGGGTTGATATGGAGAGGATACCTCATATTGTAGAAGAACCAAGAACTAATGGTTATACTTTCAGAATAAGGGGTCAACCATTTAAGACAGAAATGAGGTGATTTTTGGTTACTCTCAGAACGTTGTGAATCTTTAAACACTTGCCCTCAAAATATGAATATTTTAGAGGTAGCGGTAGATCGGTTCTTGATAAAAACGAGATGGAGATGGCTTGGTTGAGAAAGCAGTTAGATCTGTCATGACTATATTGATCGGTGGAGCAGACTTGATGTAAAAAACAGCAACACATGCAAAATGCCGGACGAAATCAGCAGTCCAGGCAGCATCTATGGAAAAGAGTAAACGATCGATATTTCAGGCTGAGTTATCCTCCTTTCCATGGATGCTGCCAGGCTTGCTGAGCTCCTCCAGCATTTAGTGGGTACTGCTTTGGATTTCTGACATCTGCAAATTTTCTTGTGCATGCAAAAAATAGGTTGCTTCTACTCCAAGTTTGTATGCTTGTGAGTTTGCAACAAAATCCAGCGTGATCCGTGAGGATGGTAATTTCCCTTGTAAACCACCCAGCAACCAGAACACTCATTGCTATGTTCCTTGGAGAGGTTCACCACAACTCAATTCAAATGGTAGAATGCTTCTGTCCAAAATTTCAACACACGGGCTTAGGATCCTAACTATTCTCTTTATAAATATTGTATCATCCATATGTAAGAAGTGTTTATTACTCCTGACAACCTTGTACCTTTGAGCATTGGAAATTGTTCACTCATGCATTATTATATATCAATATGAAAAGATGATGACATCAATGTTCAAGGGAAATACTATGTTGTCAGAGCAACACACACACACAAGATGCTGGAGGAACTCTGAAGGTCAGACAGCAACTATGGAAATGAATAAACAGTCGATATTTCAGGCTGAAACCCTTCGATGTCAGAATAAAAAGGCGGAGGGGGGAGGGGAAAGAGGATAAGCTGGAAGGTGATAGGTGAAGTCAGGTGGGTGGGAAAGGTAAAGGACTGGAGAGGAAGGAATCTCATAGGAGAGGAGAGTGGACCATAGGAGAAAGGGAAGGAGAAGGGGCACCAGGGGGAAGTGATAGGGAGATGAAGAGAAGGGGTAAGAGTCCAGGATGAGGAATAGAAGAAGGAAGACGGAAAGTACAAACAAAATTACCGGAAGGGGAAATCGATGATTATGCCATGAGGTTGGAGCCTACACGGATGGAATATGAGGTGTTGCTCCTCCACCCTGAGGGTGGTCTCATTATGGCAAAAGAGGAGGCCATGGACCAACATATCGTGGGATGGGGTATAGGAATTAAAATGGTTGGCTGCTGGGAAATTCCACTTTTGGCGGATGAAGCAGAAGTCCTTGACTATCTTATCAAAGTATTTGCAAATTTGGTTTTCTTCCTTTTTTAAATCTGGTGGGATCTGACTGCAGCTGGAAATATCAATATTTAATGTTCCATCTCTAATAGTCCTTGAAGAGCTGGCAGTGAGCTGCTTCCTTGAATGCTTGAAGCCATTTTGCTGAAGATAATTCTACAGTGCTGTTTGGAGAGGAGGCAGGTGGGGTGGAGGGTGGTGGAGGTATTTAGTTCCAAGATTAAGGCTCAGCACTGATGACAGACAGTACAATGCAAAAGTCTTATGCACATATTTATAGCTAGGATGCCTGAGACTTTTGCATAGTACTGTAATTGTCAATGTGGAGCAGAGAGTGAGTTTGTAAATCTAGCGGGAGAAAAGGATGTTGGAAATGGCAAGTGTGGAGCGCTGCGGGAGGGGTGTGGGGCAAGTGGCAGAGAATAAGTGCCAGGGGCGGGGTGGGAAGATGGCGCAGGTGCGGTCACACCCTGCACTGAGTCACTAGGCAATGACATTTGATCCCAAACAATTGGTTTATTAATTATCACAGAATGTCTCTCTGGTGCTTCCCGCTCTCTCCCTTTTCCCTTCCCCTTATCCCAACAATGATTTCCCTCTCCCTGCCTCCTTCCCACTCTCAGTCCACAATAGAGATCCATATCAGAAACAGGTTTAACATCACTCACATATATCATAGAATCCGTTTTTTTTTGTGGCAGTAGTACAGAGCATTACATAAAATCAATATGCCTTGCCTTGCGCCCTAAACTCCTGGTGGAGTCATCGGGGCCCCATCATGACAAGCTTTGCGCCAGTCTGTTCCATTTGTCGTGGTTGTGTGCCAGAGCCTGGGTCACCACAAATGTTTTCCCTGTCCATTCTTTAATGTTGTCCATCCACCTTTCCTCTGTCTCCCTCTCCTTCTTTTTCCCTCCACAGTTCCTTGTAGAACGGGTCTTTGCAAGGCCGCTGGATCTTGTTATGTGGCCGTACCATCTCAGCTTTCTTTTCTTCACCATTGTGAGAAGGTCTTCATGGGGGCCAATGTGGTGGTGGATGGTCTTGCGGACCTGCTTGTTTGTGCTGTGGTCCAAGTATGATATGCCCAAGATGTTGCGATAGCATTTCATTTCCAATACCTGTATCTTCCCCTGTAGCTCTGCAGTTCAAATACCTGGGGACAATCATCACTGATGATGGATCAAGACCAGAAGCCTGGCAAGAACCGCACAGAAAATGACTGCACTATCCAACTCAAGACAATATGGAGGGACAGCCACATCACCATGAAGTACAAGATCAGACTCCTGCGTGCACTGGTATTCTCCATCTTCTTGTACGCGTGTGAGACATGGACCCTCACAGCAGAGCTACAGAGGAAGATACAGGCATTGGAAATGAGATGAGATGAAAATTAATATAGTACTGTGCAAAAGCCTTAGGAACTCTAGGTATATATATGTGCCTAAGAATTTTGCACAGTACTGTATATCCAAGTCAGGATTGAACAACTTGGAAAGAAATTTGCAGTAATTGGATTTCCATGCACCTGAGTGAAAATGAATTTACTGCAGATGCTGAGAACCAAAAACAAAATTGGAGAATTCTAGAACAGGGAAGGCCACATCTGTGGGAAAAGAGACGGAGTTGACACTTCAGGTTCGAAGATTTGATAGAGTGGATGTGAAGAGTATGTTTTGTTTGATGGGGAATCTAGGACCAGAGGGAACAGCCTCAAAATTGTGAATCTGTGGAAATAGTGCCACAAGCGGCTGTGGAA
Organism: Mobula birostris; assembly: GCF_030028105.1. NCBI lineage: Eukaryota > Metazoa > Chordata > Chondrichthyes > Myliobatiformes > Myliobatidae > Mobula > Mobula birostris. The sequence continues at coordinate 32,917,002 of NC_092392.1, read as the reverse complement.
ACCAGGTCACTGGGTGCATTTGAGCCAAGGCTAAAAGGTTTTTGATTATTCAGGGTGTGAAAGGTTACAGGGAAAAGGCAGGAGAATGGGTTGCGAGTGAAATGGATCAGCCATGATGAAATGGCAGAGCAGATTCGATGGGCCAAATGGCCAAATTCTGCTCCTATGCCCATGGTCTTATGACCGTTGGTCTGATTTTCTTACGAAGGGTTTCTGACTGGAACTAGTAACTGTCTCTTCACAATGCTGTCATTTTACACACTGCTGTCACTTGCCTGAAAATTTGCTCCTTAATATCTAGTTTGCTTCTAATTGAACATTCCCCTTAGTTAATAACATCTACAATGATAGACAATCCTAAACAGGTAAATCCTGTCCTTGGTCATTCCAGGGTACCTTTAAAGCTGCAATATTTTACTTAATCAGCACTGGTTCCTTAAGGTTTCTATGGCCAGGGTGGTAATGTGGGCAAGCTCCTACTACCTATTAAATGCTTTCAGTGGCCTGAGCCTCAATTAGTCTCTGACAACCAAGTCAAACTCCTGGCCTTCCAATGAAGCTTAGATGCTAAGCTAAGCAGAACCATTTCTACTGACAGGAGGAGGGGCAAAGGCAGGTTACTGGCGCCTTAAAATCAACCACTTCGGGCAGATGGGGCACATTAGCTGTGATTGACAGCTCATCTTGGAGAAGGCAAAACTTTGATTTCAAGCCTCCACTGTCTTGCGGTTATATATATATATATGTATACATCCACTCATAGGGAAGGTTTCAGGTGTAAACCCCAAGAAAAAATCCAGAGCTGGAGTCTCTAAGGCAGCCTTAAGTTGATTTCAACACTGAATGGCAACTCCATAGTCGACATTGGCCAATGGAGGGCCTCATTCAGTACCATCAACTTTCCCCCCTTTGAGTCTTCAGTAGCTGTCTTTGTATCTGGAAATATTTAGAAGCCTTTTCAGCTTTTTTTTGCGGTCTCGGTTATTGTCACAATATTGTAATCTTCTGTGGTTAATGGCATCTGCAACTCATTATCCTTGCTGCTTTTTGCACACAAGTACTGTAAACCTACCTTTGATCCTCTTGAACTCTACGTTAGTTTGCTTCTATCTGAAAACCTCCTTGTTCTCCTGATTCCCAGAGTTAGGTGAGAATGTGGATTTGAGGATATAAATTACCTTATTGAATTTAGGAACAGACTTGAGGGGTGAAGTGGCCTATTCCATGCTACAGTTTGTATGCACACATTAGTTTAAATTCTTCCAATCCAGTTGAAACACTTTTTTTATTTATTTTGAAACACTCTTCCTGAGTCATTCTTCTGCCAAACTAGTTTAAAAATGTCCACTTTGGCAGATTTGGGTTGTGAAATGTACCCAACTTGAACAGGTGGGGCATCCACACATAAGGCCTAAATACCCAAAGAAGATAAAGCTCTTCCAACTCCACTACCATCAATTTTTATTGAACATATGCTGTATTGCAGTAAATAAACTTTATTCATGCTTTTGTTCTCCTCAATAATTTTCAATACTTGACCACCTCGTTTTCACCATTGAAGTCCAGTCCCTATCCCCTTTATCACTCATCAAGAATGCCTTAGCTCTCCGCTTCTTTCTCGAGCAAAGAACCAACCAGTTCCCCTCCACCACCCTCCTCCATCTCGCAGAACTAGTCCTCTCTCTTAAGAATTTTTCCTTTGGCTCCTCCCACTTTCTCCATCCTCAAGGGGTATGATCAGGCACCCACATGGGCCCCAGCCATGCCTTGCTTTTCATTAGCTATGTAGAACAGACTAGGTACCAAGATTTCCCCAGTAATGCACCCTAGCTCTTCCTCTGCTACATTGCTGACTGCATTGATGGAGCTTCATGTACCCATGCTGAGCACATCAAATTCATCAACTTTGCCTCTGACTTTCAGCCTGACCTGAAATTCATTTGGTCCATTTCTGACACCTCCCTCCCCTTTCTTGCTCTCTCTGTCTCCATCTCTGGGGACAAACAGTCAACCAAAAAATTTTAGAAATCTACCGACTCCCACAATTACCTTGACTATAACTCTTCCCAGCCTGTCTCCTGCAAAAATGCTATTTCCTTTTCTGAGTTTCTTCCTCTCCACTGCATTTGTTTCCAGGATGTGGCTTTCCTTTTCAGGACATCATAGATTACTTCCTTCTTCAAAGATCAGGGTTTCCCTTCCTCCGCCATTGATGCTGACCTCGCCTGCATCTCCTCCCTTTCCGGAACATCTCTGTTCATCCCATCTTCCCACTGCCTTAACTGTGAATGAGTTCCTTTTGTCACTTCATGAGCCTCTGAATCCAGCACATCAGCCTCCACAACTCCCGCCAGCTCCAGAAGGACCAAATATATCTTTACCTCCCCCTACCCTCCCCTTCTGTCTGCTTTCCACAGGAATTTCTCCCTCCATGATTCCCTTGTCCATTCATGCTTCCTCACTTATTTCCCTTCTGGCACTTATTACTGAAAGCAGCCAAATTGCTACACCTTCCCATTCACCTCCTCCCTCATCTTCATTCAGGGCCGCAAAGAGTCCTTCCAGGTGAGGCAACACTTCACTTGCAAATCTGCTGGGGTCATCCATTGTGTCCGGTGCTCTCAGTATGGCCTTCCCTACATTGGTGAGGCTCATCATAAGCTGGGGGGGCCGTTTCGTCAAGCACGTCCACTCCATCCACAAAAAGCGGAATTTCCCAGTGGCCCAACACTTTAATGCCAATTCTCATTCCCATTCCGATATGTCACTCCATGACTTCCTCTTGTGCCAAGATGAGGCCACCCTCAGGTTGGGGAACAACACCGTCTGTGTAGCCTCCAAGAACATAGCATGAATATCAATTTCTCCTGCTGGTTAAGAAAAATACCTCCCTCTGGTGCCCATCCTCCTTCCCTTTCTCCTATGATCCACTCTCCTCCCCTATCAGATCCCTTCCTCTCCAGCCCTTTACCTTTCCCACCCACCTGGTTTTACCTATCACCTTCCACCTATCCTCCTTTCCCTCCCCCACTTCTGGTATCTTACCCCTTTCTTTCCAGTCCTGAAGAAGGGTCTTGGACTGAAACATCGACTGCGCATTCATTTACATAGATGCTGCCTGACCTGCTGAGTTCTTCCTGCATTCTCGGACTTCTGAAATTTCTCAGCAAATGTTTGGAATTCAAGGTAAATAGAATGAACAACACCATCATTGTCAATTCCTGCTTTACTATTTCACTAATATAGCACGAATAATTTATCAGGTTTTATTTGCTTTGACTTGAAGTTGCTGCTCTGGAAATAGTCAAGTGAATTTGAATTCTTTCCATTATGAAGGACTCTTAATATGTTTTGCTCTGCAAGTGCCAAGTTAGCAAACCCATTTTCAACTGACTGGGCCCCAAGTTTCCTTTATTATAATTGGAATGTCAGTAGATATTTTCCAGTCTTATGCCTGTGCAAAACAAGGTATGAGATTTTGCAAACTACTTCCATTCTTATTTCAAGAAGTATAATTTAAAATATAAATTATATAAACTTTATATAAAATGTTAGTAATTCTAACTTTCAATAATTGCTTACTTTTTTTTTCTGGAGAAACCAGAGTCCAAAATATCAGAAAGATAATCAAAGTATTGTTTAAAAGTTCAAAGTTCAAGGTAAATTTATTATCGAAGTACATATATGTCACCATATATAACCCTGAGAATCATTATCTTGTGGGCAGAATAATCTATAGAATAATAACTGTAACAGAATCAACAAAAGACTGCCTAATTAGGGTGTTCAACTGGAGTGCAGAATACAACAAACTGTGCAAATCTAAAAAGAAGAAATACTAATAATAAATAAGTAAGCAATAAATATTGAGAACATGAGATGAAGAGTACTTTAAAGTGTGTCCATACGTTGTGGGAACATTTCAATGACGAGGCAAGTGAAGTTACCCTTTTTGGTTCAACAGCCTGATGGTTGAGAGGTAGTAACTATTCCTGAACTTGGTGGCGTGAGTCCTGAAGTTCCTATACCACCTCCCTGATGCTAGCAGCAAGAAGAGAGGGTGAACACTCACAAAGCAGCAGGACCTGATTGAGTACCCGGTAAGACTCTGAAAACCCGTGCCCACCAACTGGCAGAGGTATTCAAAGACATTTCCAATCCCTCATTGCTACAATTGTAAGTCCCCACTTGCTTCAAAAAGGCAACAATTACACCAGTGCCCCAGAAGGGCAGAGTGAGCTGCCTTGATGTCTATCGCCCAGTAGCACTCACATCGACGGTGATGAAATGCTTAGATATAGGTTGGTCATGGCAGTAATCAATACCTGCCTCAGGAAGGGCCTGGACCAGTGCAATTTGCCTACCGTGACAATAGGTCTACAGCAGATGTGATCTCAATGGCTCTCCACACAGCCTTGGATCACCTGGACAATGCAAATACATATGATGGAATGCTATTTATTGACTATAGCTCAGTATTTAATACCGTCATTCATACAGTCCTGATCGAAAAGCTACAGAACCTGGGCCTCTGTACCCCCCTTTGCAATGGATCCTCAACTTCCCAACCAGAAGACCACAGTCCGTGCAGATTGGGAATAACATCTCAACGTTGCCGGCAATCAACACTGGCACACCTCAGGAGTGTTTGCTTAGCCCACTGCTCTCTACTCCCTCCACACCCATGCCTGTGTGGCTAGACATAGCTCAAATGCCATCTATAAGTTTGCTGATGATACAACCACTGTTGACAGAACTTCTGATGGAGACAAAAGGGCATACAGGAGTGAGATATCCAAGTTAGTTGAGTGGCGTCACAGCAATAACCTTGCACTCAACATCGGCAAGTCCAGAGCACTGATTGTGGACCTCAGAACAGGTAAGACGAGGGAACACAAGTCAATCTTCATAGAGAGATCTGAAATGGAGAGATTTCAAGTTCCTGGCTGTCAATGTCTCTGAGGACCTAACCTGGATGCAACATAGTGATGCAGCTATAAAGAAGGCAAGACAGCGGCAACATTTCATTAGGGGTTTGAGGAGATTTGGTTTGTCACCTAAAATACTCAAAAACATCTACAAATGTTCTGTGGAAAGCATTCTGACTGGCTGCATCATGTTCTGGTATGGGGAGGAGGGGGCTACTGCACAAGATTAAAGTAAGTTGCAGAAACTTGTAAAATTAATCAGCTCCATCATGGCTATTAATCTCCCTAGTATCCAAGACATCTTCAAGGAGCAGTGCCTTAGGAAGGGAGCATACATTATAAAGGATCCCCACCACCCAGGACATGCCCTCTTCTTTTAGTTCCACCAAGAAGGAGGAAGGAGTATAAATATATATACTTATTGTAATTCAGTTTTTCCTGTAACATTATTTGTCATAAATTTGTTTGATTTTTCAAGTCCCTTCAATACTATACAGCCCTCATTGTTGGGGGAGAAGCTCCATTTAATGCAGATTAGCACTTCCATTGTATCTTGGATAATGGACTACCTAATAGGCAGACCACAGTTTATGTGGCTTCAGAGCTGTGTGTCACACATGGTTATAAACAGCACTAGGGCCCCACAGAGGACTGTATTGGCTCCCTTCCTGTTTACCCTGTATACCTAGGACTTTAGATAAAATCGTTAGTCATGTCAGGTGCAGAAATTCTTTGGTAACTCAGCAATAGTTGGGTGTATAAAGGGAGGACAGGAGGGTGAATACAGGGCCCTGGTGGAGAACCATGTCAACTGGTGCAAGCTGAATTATCTGCAGTTCAATATTAGTAAGTCAAAAGAGATGGTGATGCACTTTAGAAAGACTAAGCTTGCACTGCTCCCTGTTACTATAGATGGTGAAGGTGTGAATGTGGTGAGGACCTACAAGTACATGGGGTTGCACCTAGATGACATACTTGAATGGAGCACCAACACAGAAGCTGATTTGGGAACAGCTTCTTTCCAACTGTGATAAGACTGCTGAACGGATCCTGACCCGGATCTGGGCCGTACCCACCAAATATCCGGACCTGCTTCTCGGTTTTTTTGCACTACCTTACTTCCCATTTTTCTATTTATGATTTATAATTTAATTGTTTAATATTTACTAATTTTTACTATTTTAAATATTTTTAATATTTAATATTTGTAATCCAAGGAGTGCGAAGCGCAGAATCAAATATCGCTGTGATGATTGTACGTTCCGGTACCAATTATTTGGTGACAATAAAGTATAAAGTATGAAGTATAAAGTGTACAAGAAGGGCCAGAGTCACTTCTTCTTCCTGAGGAGACTGAGGTTTTTTGGATTATGCAGGCCTCTCCTTAAAAAGTTCTACCAGTCTATTGTCACCAGTACAATCATCTATGCAGTGGTGTGCTGGGGCAATGGCATCAACACTGGTGATGCCAACAGGCTCAATAAACTGATTAGAAAGACTCTCTCTGTTATAGGAGTCAAACTGGACACACTGGATGCTGTGTTAGAACAAAGGACCCTACGGAAAATCCTAGCAATTTTGAACAGTTTCTCACCAACTGCAAGCCACTTTGACTGAACAGAGAAGCACTTTCAGTAATAGACCAAGACAACTGAGCTACTCCAAAGAGCGCTGTATGAGGTCATTCCTACCCTCAGTCATTAGGCTCTATAATAAGTCAATCTACAGACAGGGAAGTGATGACTCCCTCCTGTTAGACTGTTTGAGGTAACTTTTTTTTTATTCTTTCTTACTTCTCTTCTACAAAGGGTAATATTTGTATAGTTGTGTATCTGTACACTTCTAATGCTACTGTGACACTGTGTTTTCCTTCGGAATCAATAAAGTATCTACCCTATCTTATCATGTATTTCTTTGTGCTGCTGCCGTAAAGTTAACAAATTTCATGACAAATGCCTGTAATATTAAACCTGATTCTGGGTGGTGGGGATCTCTGATGATGGATGCTACTTTCCTGTGACAGTGTTTCATGTAGATGTGCTCAGTGGCTGTGAGGGCTTTACCCATGATGAAGTGAAAACTTGCAAATTATTTAAATATTCTTACGTAATACTTTCTCTTTCAACTCTATCACGTTCCAATCTGCTGTCCCCCCCCTTCCACTTGCCAGGTGTTTGGAGATCTGGCACATCTCAGCGGCTCATAATTATCTGAAATGGAGGTCTTATTGCCCCCGTTAGTGGCCACCCAGGACAGAGCTTACCCACTCAGGAGAGAGATGGTGAATCTTGAAGAATACAGAGATGGCTGCAGTTTGAAGTATAAGATGCACTTGCACAGGAAGTTGCTGCATCATGTTGGGGATCTATTGAAGCGTTCAGGTACCAGAATCCAGCGCTCTGGGGGAGGAGGTTGACTGGCACAGGGTTGCTGGAGTCGGTTCAGAGCAATAGGCCGATGGTCAATGGCTTCCTGCTGTTTCAGGATAGTGTGCTCTTGTCAATGGACAACTTCGTTTAGATGAGCATACACTGCTGGGTTAATCGCTAGTTCACTCGTCCTGTCAGGAAACACAGAGACTTAACCCTAAAGGAGAACAACGGAGACGATTTAGCAGAGAGTGAGCTTTAATGATTGCTTTTGCAGAAAACTGCTAAAATGAAACACCTACAGCATAGCAGCAGAAATCTTAACCAGGATATTACAAGTAAACTCGAAGTTAGACCCACATTTCCGACTCCTTCCTTTGAATTAGCTTAATGTTTTGAAGCTACAAAATGTAACAACCCCTGTTGTGATGGCACAAATAACATGGTTTCAATTAATGTGTCCTCTTCAGTGAAAATTTGGGCTTTCATAAGATGGGAAGTCTGTTCAGATAAAAATAAAGGTATGAAGCGTTATATTGTGAAGTGAAGTTTGGAATTTTCATGCAAGGCTAAATCCAATGACTATTTTTGATGCTGGTTTTCTTAGGCTTGTAGTCAACTATATAAAGTTGTGTTAAATTAATCTTCTCAGTATCAAGGAAAACGCATACACTGTATAGTAGATCATTTAACCTTCCTCTCAACCACCAAACAAGAAATCAGTTTAAAACAACAATCAGTGTTGAGTTACTTTCCCAGTGAGATTTTACTCAGTGCTGTATTTTAATTATTGTCCTAGAAGACAAGAGGGCACAGTGTTGTGAGAGCAAGGAGTTTTAAATGGGATTTGAGGTGAGAGTTTTTTTACACACAGTGAGTGGTTGATATGTTGAAAGCACTGTAAGTGGAGATGATGAAAACAGATACAATAACTATGTTTAAGAGATATTTAAATAGGCACTTACATAGGCATGGCACCGAAGGCTAATATCTGTGTGAATGACTATGGCTTTATTCTACAATACTGTAGAATAGTCTTAGGCATTCTAGCTACGTATACTGTATTTATGTAGCTATATATGTATATATACACATACAGGTTTACCCCGCCATCCGAAGGTAGAGCGTTCCTATGAAACTGTTCGTAAGCCGAAAGTCGCAAAGCGAAGAAGTAATTACCATTTACTTATATGGGCAAATTTTGTGAGCGTTTGCAGACACAAAAATAACCTACCAAATCATGCCAAATAATACATAAAACCTAAAATAACAGTAACATATAGTAAAAGTAGGAATGATATGATAAATACACAGCCTATATAAAGTAGAAATACTTTTCCACAATCATCACTGAACCGTTCTCCATAGTGAAAATCTCACGCAAGCGCTGTTGGCAAAAACGTGGCACAAGCGCTCTCCAGTAACCTTTAGGCGCCTGGCACGTAGTTGTCAGCCTAGATCAGTGCCGATTTCCGATTGCATCGTCTCTGATCTGGGCCGTCAATTATGTGTCGGCGGCACCTAATTAATTAGCATGTTTATTTCGGCTTTTTTCTTAAAGATGTGCTGTGTGCCTCCCGACTACCATTGCATTCTCAGCAAATCGGTATCTGTTCGTGGCCTGGGGGTTGGGGTGGTGGGACACTGGGGTGTCATCTCGTCGTCTGTTTCCATTAGAGCAGGCAGCTCATCTTCTCCTATGACTGCTCGCCTCGATGTCGAAGGTCAAGGTTTGTCGTCTGCTGTGGCTGATGTGGAAGACTTGCTTGACTGCTGAGCTTCGTGCATTTTTCTATCATACAGTTCTTTGTAAGGACTCAAACCATCCTGCAAATATCCCCGAAACTGACGTACCCTTTCAAAATTAAAGTCGTACTTTATCATTACTCATTCGGTTTTGATTGTTATCCTTTTTTCTTCAAATTGCATCAGCTCTTCATCTGTCAGTTCTTGATCATGGGATGCCAAAACCTCTTCAACATCATGTTTGTCAGCTTCCACAAGCCAAACTCACTTTGTCCTTACTTCGTTCACCACAATTGAAATGCTTAATTATGTCTAGTTTTACGCTAAGTATAACACACTTACGAGTTCTTTTAGACTTTTTCGATACCATAGAACTCATCTTGCAAATGGTTGCTCACAGGCACATGTTAAAGCAATGCTGTCGAGAATGTTGTTCCGAATCCTGGGGGGGCGGCTTCTCGGGGCGCGTGCTGCCTTTTATCGCGCGCTGATTTTTTATCGTGCGCTGCTTTTTTTTCGTAACAGTGAAAGCACCTTCTGAAAGTGAAAGCAGGGTACTAATGTAGGTCTTTCATAACAGTGAGGTTTCGTAAAGCGAATGTTCGAAAAGCAGGAGACACCTGTATAGCTAAAGTGTGTATTTATACATACATATATATATATGGTGTGTGTGTGTGCGTGCGTGTGTGTGTGCGTGCGTGCGTGTGTGTGCGTGCGTGTGTGTGTGTGTGTGCGTGCGTGTGTGTGTGTGCGTGTGTGTGCGTGTGTGTGCGTGTGTGTGTGTGCGTGTGTGTGTGCGTGTGTGTGCGTGTGTGCGTGTGTGCGTGTGTGTGTGTGCGTGTGTGTGTGTGTGTGTGTGCGTGTGTGTGTGTGTGTGCGTGTGCGTGTGCGTGTGTGTGTGTGTGTGTGTGTGTGTGTGTGCGTGCCTGAGACTTTTGCACAGCACTGTATGTTATAGTCTTAGAATTAGTCATTCAGCCATAACTGTTTGTCTCGCAGATGGAGAAGTCAAAATCTGAATGACAACTGCACCTTGGAAGAAGACGTAAAAGTGCATTATAAACTAATTCCAGCTTTGAATTCAGAGAAAAAGAAACTATTTTTGATTGAATCAATGTCATGTTATCTTCTTGTGAAATCTTAATAGTTCTTATTATTTGCCCTCTGAGCATCCAAAAAATATGTGATCTGAAAAAACTTCTCAAGTCAGAGAGAATGGTCATTCTTAATGTCGTCATTATCTGAAGTTTGTATTCAAAGCTCAGAATATTCAAAGTTCAAAGTAAATTTTTTATCAAAGTTCATATACAGTACTGTGCAAAAGTCCTAGCCACATTCTGTATATATAGCTATGTCAACATGGAGTGGAGAGCGAGTTGTAAATCTGGTGGAAGCAAATGATTTTGGGAATGGCAAGGGTGGAATGCTGAGTGAAGGGTGTGACCAGGTGGCAGAGAAGGGGTGCCAGGGGCAGGAGGTTGTGCAGGTGCTAACACAGCCAGCCCTGAGACACCAAGCAAGGTAATTTGATTCCAAACATTTGGTTTACTGATCATTACAGAACATCTCTCTGGTGCTTCCCACTCCCTCCCCCTCCCTTCCTTTTTCCCCAACCATGATCCCCCTCTCCCTGTCCCCCTTCCCACTCTCAGTCCATAATAGAGACCCATATCAGAATCAGTTTTATCATCACTCACATATATCATGAAATTTGCTTTTCTTTGCAATACATAAAATGACTACAATACTGTGCAAAGGTCGGAGGGCACCCTTGCTATGTTTATGAGCCTAAGATTTTTGCACAGTACTGTATGTCATCACATACAACCCTGACATTTATTTTCTTGCAGGTATTCACAGTAGAACAAAGAAATAGAAAGAAAATCTACACACAAAGACTATTGTGCAAAAAAAGGCAAATTGTTCAAATAATATCTTTTTTAAAATAAACAAATAATACAGGGAACATGAGTTGTAGAGTATCTTTGAAAGTGAATTCATAGGTTGTGGAATCAGTTCAGCGTTGAGGTGAGTGAAGGTATCCATGCTGGTTAATGAGTCTGATGGTTGAGGGGTAATAACTGTTCCTGAACCTGTTGGCGTGGGACTGAACGCTCCTGTACCTCCTTCCCAATGGTAGCCGAGAGAAGAGAGCATGGCCTGGATGGCAGCAGTCTTTGATGATGGATGTTACTTTCTTGTGGCAGCGCTCCCCATGCAGTCTATGATAGAATGTGCTTTGATTTTGCTGTTTAATTCCTTACCATTTCTCTCTGCCCATTTTCTTTGTCTTTGGAATAAGTCTTTGTTCTCAGACAATATCTTTCCTTGTTTTGCCTTATTCACCTTTATTGCTGGTGTCAAGTGGTTGTTGCGATGTGTCTAGTGTAGAGGGTAGCGCTTGTCTCTCTCACTTTCAGCTTCCACCGCTGGCTTTCAGTCCCTCGAAAAGGAGAGCTGAATGTGCAGATCTTTCCCCGCCAGTACATTAGTCTTTCCAACAGCGAGCCTCATGTAGTGCCTCCTCGCTGGCGACACACAGAAACTGAACACCTATCGTTGAACTACATGGAGGTCTGGCTCCTGCACATGTAGCACGCAGGACCACTAGTGTGTGGACACACCCTGGTGCTCGTGAACCAGATCCCCAACGATGGGTAAATAGCCCCACTGCCTTGTAGGCAGCCTTGGGAGAGATAATGGCTATGGGAGTAAACTCAGGCAGCAAATCCGGAGAGGAGCCACTAAGGGGGCTAGACATCATTGAACGTCCTTCCGGCAGCTCCGGCAGCTAAGCTGGTTCCAAAAGTGTTGCTTTATAAGCTTTCCTTTGGACTAAACCGGTGAGGCCAAGAGGGGAATCTTGATGACAGGGCACTTCAGGATCTCCATACCTTCTGCCCAGGCTTGTAATGATGATGGTCATCACCCATTGTCATCCGAAACAGTTGGATGCCAACCAACAAACAGTAAACGTAATATTACTTGTGAACAACATGGGGTTACCTCAAGGTTGTCCTCCTTTAAGGATTGTGTCCATGACAAAGTGTTTTCTGGGCTGCAACAATGTATATGGAGAGTTCCAAAACAGATTGTGAATGGTTCACAATTTGTGTCTCGGGCGCATACCCTGCTTTGTAAGTTTTTGTGATACCATTGCTTTTCATTGTTCATTTTACTTGTTTACATTGAGAGTAAGCTGGTGAAACATGAGGCTCATCAAAAATTAAATGACTGTTGAGGATGTTGAGTCCTGACGTGACTGTGATGGTCAGGTGAGCCTAAGAAGATCATAATCACTTGCACCATATCTGAGTTTCACACTTCAAGTGTTAAAAAGGGTAGTTCCTGCAATATTTGCTGTGTATAATATAACTAGTAACAGTCAAAGTTTAGTCACAGGTCTGTGATGCTAGAAATCTCTGTAGAAGATTAATTGATTTATCATATGTATACTATAAGTGAAATAATTTCTTTGCATTAACAACCAGCACACCTAGTGATTTGCTGAAGGAAGCCCGCAAGTGTCACCACATATTCCAGTACCAACAGAGCATGTCTACAAAGCTTGGGAGAACAACACAGAACACAACAAGCAACAGAACAACAACAGCAAAACAAACGCCCTTCGCTTCCACCCCACCTCTAGCAAACACCCACACACACAGACAGTGTTTCAACTCCAGGAAAGTCTTCCAGTCTCCACTCTCCAGTTCCCAGGCCCCAATCTCCCATCTCCAGCCTTCGGTTCCCCAGTCCCCAGTTTCCAGCCTCTGGTCTCTAGTTCTCAGTCTCTGGCCTCCAGTCCCCAGTCCGCAGTTCCCAGGCTTCAGCCACCAGTCTTTGACTTTTGGACTTTGGGCTCCGATCTTCAGTATCAAGCTCCGGACTTGCCTATAACGGGGGCCTGAACTCTTTGCTCAAGCTCTGGGCACACCAACTATCCAGACCTCATGCCTCCTTGTGTCTCTTGCTTGGAAGGACCCATCCAGTCCGGGACATATCAAAATAGGACAGCCGGACATTGACGGAGGTTCTTCGTCACCTGTCCACTCGCTGGACTTTGACTGTGGAGTGGACTGACATCTTAGAAATGGAAATATATTATGAAAGATTTATTAAACATCACAATGGAACACTGACTTGCAGCATTTCCTCTATGTCAGGGCTCTGGCTCAGATGATGTGGTTAGAAGTTTACAAAGCATTCTCTTAGGAGATAGCCCTAACCATAGCCCGTCATACTCCTACCATCCATGTACCTACCCAAACTTGTCTTAAAACGTTGAAATCATGCTCACATGCACCACATGCTGACAGCTTGTTCTACATTGTCATTACCCTCTGAGTAAAGAAGTTTCCCCTCATTTCCCCTTAAACTTTTCACCTTTCTTCCTTAACCCATGACCTCTGGTTGTAGTCCCACCCAACCTCAGTGGAAAAAACCTGCTTGTATTTACCCTATCTATACCCCTCATAATTTTTCAAATCTCCTCTCAATCTTTTATGTTCCAAGGGTAAAAGTCCTAACCTATTCAATATTTCCTTAGGTCCTCCAGACCCAGCAACATCCTTGTAAATTTTCTTCGTAATTTTTCAAACATATTTACAATTTTCCTCTAGGGAGGTGACTAAAACTGCACACAATAGTCTAAATGAAATTCTGCCATTGTCACTCAGTTCTGATTAATGGTCATCAAACTGAATCCTAAACCTCTGATTCTCTTTTTCTCTCTGGATATTTCCTGGCCGGATGGGTGTTTGCTGTATACTGTTCTTTGGTAAATCCATTGATTTCTAATCTCTCACAGGGTTTGTTTCATGTGCTATTGATGCACTATCAATTACTCCAAAAGACTGGAAGTAGAGTAAATACTGAAAGGCTTTTATTGGCAGTAAAATGTGACCTCCACCATGCTCAGTATCTGCCCTGGACTGAGCGGAGGAGCAATAGCACAATCGCCTTTATTCAGGGGTCTGTGGGAGGAGCCACAGGAGCAGTCAGCAGAGGGGCATGACCAGACAGGTAACCCAGTTACAACATATATATATGGTTTACCACAGCTGTTTTGTGTAACGTGAGTCATCATGATCTTCAGACGACCATGATTGTTCATGGCAAATTTTTCTACAGGAAGTGGTTTGCCAGTGCTTTCTTCTGGGTCGTGTTTTTACAAGATGGGTGACCCCAGCCATTATCAATACTCTTCAGAGATTATCTGCCTGCTGTCAGTGATCACATAACCAGGACTTGTGATATGCACCAGCTGCTCATATAACCATCCACCATCTGATCCCATGGCTTCCCATGACCCTGATCGGGGTGGGGGAAGGGTATAACAGGTGCTACACCTTGCCCAAGGGTGGTCTGCAAGCTAGTGATGGAAGGAGTACCTTACACCTCCTTAGGTGGAGATGGATTTCGAACCCTCCACCCAGTTTCACATTTACACTCAATTCCTCTTGTGGAGGTGACAACTGGAAACATCTCTTTTGAAAGTTGATAATTTTGATTTCCTTATCAAAACACGAGTAGTTCAACCAATTTCTTGAGGGTATTTTGCAAATCAATTTGAACATCTTTGTCACATCTGTTTATTTGCCTTTGAACTCCATCCATTCATCTCAAACGTCAGTTGAAAATTCACTCGTCCTGCTGTTTGTGGCTCTTTGGCTCAGCAGACACCAGGCATAACAGTACGATAAAAGAATGCTTCCCATTTTCATTCCCAGGTTTTAAATCTAATTGTACTTTCTCTTCTTCAACATCAGAGTCAGAACCTGGTTTAATATCGCCAGTATATGTTGTGAAATTTGTTCACATTGTGACAGCACAACAATGAAATATATGATAATAGAGAGAACAAGAACACTGTGGATTACAGTAAATATATATACATACATGCATATATATATATATGTATGTACGTATGTGTATATAAAGATGACCTGATTTCCAAAAGGCATAAAGTTAAAGATGACACATTTCTTTAATATTTTAAGCAAGAAAACTTTTTGATTTCCATCTTTTACAGTTTCAAAATAATAAGAAGGAAAAGGGCTCAAAACAAAAGTTTGGGTACCCTGCATGGTCAGTACTTAGTAACACCCCCTTTGGCAAGTATCGTAGCTTGTAAACGCTTTCTGTAGCCAGCTAAGAGTCTTTCAATTCTTGTTTGGGAGATTTTCGCCCGCTCTTATTTGCAAAAGACTTTTAGCTCTGTGAGATTCTTGGGCCGTCTTGCATGCGCTGCTCTTTTGAGGTCTATCCACAGATTTTCGATGATGTTTAGGTCAGGGGACTGTGAGGGCCATGGCAAAACCTTTAGCTTGCACCTCTTGAGGTAGTCCATTGTGGATTTTGAGGTGTGTTTAGGATCATTATCCTGTTGTAGAAGCCATCCTCTTTTCATCTTCAGCTTTTTTACAGACTGTGTGATGTTTGCTTCCAGAATTTGGTGGTATTTAATTCAATTCATTCTTCCCTCTACCAGTGAAATGTTCCCCGTGCCACTGGCTGCAACACAAGCCCAAATCATTATCGATCCACCCCCGTGCTTAACAGTTGGAGAGGCATTTTTTTCATGAAATTCTGGACCCTTTTTTCTCCAAAAATACCTTTGCTCATTGCGGCCAAAAAGTTCTACTTTAACTTCATCAGTCCACAGGGCTTGTTTCCAAAATGCATCAGGCTTGTTTCGATGTTCTTTTGCTAACTTCTGATGCTGAATTTTGTGGTGAGGACGCAGGAAAGGTTTTCTCCTGATGACTGTTCCATGAAGGTCATATTTGTGCGGATGTTGATGCACAGTAGAACAGTGCACCACCACTCCAGAGTCTGCTAAATGTTCCTGAAGGTCTTTTGCAGTCAAACGGGGGTTTTGATTTGCCTTTCTAGCAATCCCACGAGCAGTTCTCTCGGAAGGTTTTCTTGGTCTTCCAGACCTCAACTTGACCTCCACCGCTCCTGTCAACTGCTATTTCTTAATTACATTACAAACTGAGGAAACGGCTTCCTGAAAACGCTTTGCTATCTTCTTATAGCCTTCTCCTGCTTTGTGGGCATCATTTATTTTAATTTTCAGAGTGCTAGGCAGCTGCTGAGAGGAGCCCATGGCTGCTGACTGTTGGGACAAGGTTTGAGGAGTCGGGGTATTTATAAAGCTTTGAAATTTGCATCATTTGGCCTTTCCTAACAATGATTGTGAGCAACCCATAGCCCTAACAAACTAGTTAAGGTCTAAGACCTTGGTAAAAGTTATCTGAGAGCTCAAATCTCTTGAGGTGCCCAAACTTTTACAAAGTGCTTCTTTCCTTTTTTTCACTCTAAAATTGTACAGAACAAAAATAATACACTAATCTTGCTTAAAATGTCGAATATATATATAACTCTCTGCAACTTACTTCAATCCTGTGCAGTGCCCCCCCCCCCACCCAATACCAGATGGAGATGCAGCCAGTTAGAATACTCTCCATGGTATCATGGTACATCTGTAGAAATTTGCAATCAGTAAAATTATATGAGAAATCTGTAAGATTATATGAGAAAATTAGATTAGTGTTGAGATGTTGATAGACATGCTGGTCTTTTCCAACTGTTTCCATTTCTCATTCTCCTTCAAAAACACTGTTTTTTGGTATTGTAGAATAGATATCGATGCATTGAAGCTTTCTGTTGTAATTCAATATTCTAGGGAAATGAAAGGTATACACTGAACTGGAACAGTTGTTTCAAGGTTAAGGACACTCATTGTATGTACAAAATCAAGACCAGGATTACAGATAGCATTGATAATAAGGCTTTAAATGAATTCATTAAGGGTTGAGCAGAGCATTAGTGCTGAAGTTTGGCTTTGTCATCGTGTAACTGCAGAACATTAAAGCACCTTGGTTTCTTTCATAGACTGCATTTCAAAATATTTTTCCCTGCTTTTTTCCATTCATTTCGAATTAACTATGAACTAGTGTTTAAGATAGATTAACATCCTACCTCCAGTTTACAGAGGTAGATAGATTAATATCCTAGCTTTAGGTTATAAAGGTTGCAAAGGAAATGCTTCAGAGGACATCCTGAAAATATAAGTGTATGGATGACATTTAGAAAGTAAATTCTGAATGACGTAAATCTCTGGTAGTATTGAACCATAACAAGTTGTACATTCTCTGTAAACACAGCAGTTAAAATTACTGTGCGTTGGCGTGTGACCAAGTGGTTGAGGCATTCGTCTAGTAATTCAAAGGTCGCTAGTTCGAGCCTTGGCTGAGTTAGCGTGTGTGTCCTTGAGCAAGGCACTTTACCACACATTGCTCTGTGACGACACCGGTGTCAAGCTGTATGGGTCCTAATGCCCTTCCCTTGGACAACATCGGTGGTGTGGAGAGGGGAGACTTGCAGCATGGGCAACTGCTGGTCTTCCATACAACCTCATCCAGGCCTGCGCCCTGGAAACCTTCCAAGGTGCAAATCCATGGTTTCATGAGACTAACGGATGCCTATTTTTAAAATTACTGTAAGGTACAAAATGTAATCAGAAAGATTAATGGTATGTTGGCTTTTATCTCAAAAAAGTTAAAATACGAAGCAGAAAGTGATAGTCACAAGAGATTTGCCAGATGCTGGAAATCCAGAGCAACACACACAAAATGCTGGAGGGACTCAGCAGGTCAGGCAGCATCCATGGAAATGAACAAAATGTGGCATGAAGAAGGGCCTCAGCCCGAAAATGTTGACTGTTTATTCATTTCTATGGATGTTGTCTGACCGGCTGAGTTCCTCCAGCATTTTGAGTGTTTTGATCGGAAAGTGATGCTTTTATTGCGTAGGTTCCTTCGATAACATTGTGCTCACCTCAGTATATTGTGCAAATGTTATTGAAGAATGCATTTGATAGCAAACTGTGTGCATCCACCAGTGTGTTAACGAGACATGAAGTATTAAATTATGAAAGTGGGCTGCTTCGCCTGGTGAATAATTTCAAAAGGAGGTCAAAGAATCTTAAACAACACACACAGAATGCTGGAGGAACTCAGCAGGGACAGGCAGCATTTATGGATGTTTCAGGCCGAGACCCTTCTTCAGGACTGGGAAGGAAGATGCCAGAATAAAAAGGTAGGGGCAGAGGAAGGAAGAATCTTAAAATTAAAGATAAGGCAATTAAACATGAAATAGGAACACAAGAGAGAAAGGAGTTCAGCCCTCCAAACCTGCTCTGTTGCTCAGTAAAGTTCATCTTCCCCAACTTCCTACAGTAATCTCATATTCCTTTGATTCCCTTGCATCTGAAATATTTAAAAATCTGTTGGACTTTCTTGATGGGGAACCACATTCTCACACCAATAGAGCTAGACACATGGAATCTCCGGGTCAGTTTAAATTTTCAATAAAACTTAGAAGATACTGTAGAACACTACAGTACGGTACATTTCCTTCAACCCAGAATGTTGCGCCAGTTTTTTTAACCTGCACTCCATTCAATCTAACCCTTCACTCCCACAGAGCTCTCCATTTTTCTGTCTATCTACCTATCTGAGAAAAGATTTGTCTATCTAGGCAAGTCTTAAATACCCCACTCCTCCAAAAAAAAGCTCCAGAGGACTTTTGAAACCTCTCCACCAAAATCGAGAGTGACGCTTGATTGATCTAAGCGGTAGTCCAGTTTGAAAAGGTCGGGTACCAGCTGTAATGTGATGGCTGGATCCAGACCCAGAGGATATTGAAGTGACAGGGCCCAGGTTCTAGTGTGAGGGACAACCCGGTACTTGGACAATTTAAACATCGGGCTGGATGGATTGAAAAGGCCAGGTGTCAGGACCGGAGGCAAGGATCAGGCCAGTTCTGCTCACTGCTCCGTAAAGTTCACTTCATTCTCTGTGGCACTGAGGTTGAAGCTTTGGCCTGCTCCAGCTGCTCCAGGCTTCGTTTCTATGGACTCGCTTCAGTACTAAATGCTATTGCTTTCTTTATCGTTTGCATGATTTGTGATTTTTTTCTCTCTGAGCCACCCAGATTCCTATTACATCTTGTATACCATTAATTTTTCACAAGCCTGACAAGACCACCAGATGACAAAATCTTTTTTGTCCCAGATGCCTTTTCAAAATGTCTATTCATCACATCACTGGCACTCACCCTAAACAAACAAAAAATGCATTTAAGCAGAAAGATATTTGGACAGAACGTGTTTTTTTTACTGTGATTATTTTCACATTTTACAGCTGCCGTGGCTAATGCGACTACGAATTTTAGAACTCTGTGCTGTTGAAATAATTTTCAGCATAAATTATTCCTGATGCTAATTGAAATGAATAGAACTGAACTGATTAACATGAGAGTTATTAGCTAGCACCATGTGAGAAGGCAAAAAGATTTAGTAGGAGGAATTTCAGTGACATCAACAGCTGCAGTCAGGAGTGAGGCATAATTGTACGATAACTCGCTTGAAGAGTGCCACATGATTGAAACATAATTTAGGCATTCAGGTAATACCTGCCAAAACTGTCAATCAGATCCCATGTGGCTGCTACTAATAGTTTTATGCAATATTATTTCTTACATTTGTTGTCACTGGTGAATTTCATAAGCAGGTCTTGCATCCCAATGTTGTTATATTCTAAAAATATCCATTTAGTCAATAGGATAAACTGGTAATGGTTTCAGGCGTTACATCAATTGACTTTAGCTGTAGTCTCATAATTTTGTTTGGCTGACTGAGAAAAAAATATATATATTTGTTTCTGTGAGTTTTGAATGTATAAACCATGTCTTTAATGCATGGAATATTTGCTTTTGTGCATGAAATATTGATCTCCTTGTTCTGTTGATAATTATTTAGGCTGTTCATATGTACACACTTATTTAAGTTTGATTATTGACGTTTGTGCATGTGACTGTTCTGCTAATTGTTGATTGCTCTTGGCTGTTTGCGCTATTGTCTTGTATTATCTCTGTCTCGTGTAGTGTCCCTCTCTAACAATATCGGTGATATTGTAGGATGGTATCGTGCATCTGTGTTTATGTATTGAACTATTGTACATATGGACTGTGGACTTTTTCAAACTTATGGTTTTTGTCAGCCGTTCCTTTTCCGTTCTGTTGCGTTTGTGTTTTGATGTTCTGTTGTGTTCTGTTAGTTTTTTTGCACGGAGGTGGGGTTGTTTTTGGGGGGGGTCAATGTTCCTGTTTTACCAGCATGAGCTGAGAAAAAAATGAAAATACAATAATAATTATAATAATAATAATAAAGCAATAAATATTGAGAACATGAGATGAAGAGTCCTTGAAAGCGAGCCCATAGGTTGGTTTAAATGTTGATACCTGGAACTCCTTCGATTGACTTCTGATATCCCCTTCAGTTTTGTATGATGGAACTTGGTTTGACAAGCTGCCAGCTGAAGTTACTGTCTTGAATGATCCATCACCCTCCTTATGGGAGCGTCTAACAGATGCCTGTTCTGTTCATTTAAACTCCTATGCCAAACATTTCAAATTCAAAGCTGAGTCTAGACTCTGGGAACATGATGTTCTGAGATGTGCGTGGTGTCTCTATACTGTCTTAATGTTGAAGCAAGCAACAGAAGTTTGTACTTTATGACTGAATTAATGATTAATCTTTTAATTTTCTATTGGGACAAGCCATTGAGAATGCTGAGTATATCCACGACCTCACCATTTTAATAAACCAAAGATCTGATAAGCAGGGATATTTTACAATAATTACACCTTTCTGATTAGTTTGATTAACAATGATCATATCCATGTCGAATCATTAACATTTGGAAAGAGAGATAAAACTACATGCCAATTGACATAAACAGTTAAATTGCTAAAATATTCCTTGCATTTCTTTTACATTTTGGTTGAAGCTGTCTTATCTTGCCTGCTGGTTTTGTGGTTAGGATTTGGTGCTTTCACAGCCTCATCCGATGTCTGATCAGGCAACTGAATTTAATAAGATGAGGTTGAATCAGATGAATTGGAAGAAGATATCTATGGATCACAATTTGGATTTGGCAAAGTGGTGAACCTGTGGAAATCATTGGTGAAGGTGAGAAGGATTGAAATCACAAAGGCCGCCCAAGGCTATCCTCCTGACCAAGGAGCAGGCCCAGTTGTATTCCATGGCACTGGTCATCTTGAGCTGCTGTGATCGATAGCTGATACTGATTAATTATTTGTTTAGCTATTTGGAGATACAGTATGGAATAGGCCTTTCTGGCCCTTTGAACTGTGCTGCCTCAACAAACCCCAACAACCACGATTTAACCCTAACCTAATCACAAGACAATTTAAAATGCCCAATCAACCTATCTGGGACATCTTTGGACTCTGGGTAGAGACCAGGGCACTCAGGGGAAACCCAAGCATTCAATGGGGAGGACGTACAAAGATTCCTTACAGAAGCCACCAGAATTGAACTCCAAACTCCAACTCCTCCACTGGCCTCTATTCTACCATGGCTCCCATATGTGTATATATACTGTATATATGTGTGTGTCTATATAAGAGCTAAAAACATTGGTTATGATATTTAATTTTACCAAAAAAAAGGCTGGAGTCACTTAGCATTTTAGTCAAGAGTGTTTATTAGGTGCATCAAAACTTAGTGAAAATGGTGAAAAATGCCAAAACATACAAAATGATATCTACAAACAACACAATGATAGCTCTGTACTTCTTCTTGTCAAGTGTGAACTCCTGGCCCCAATCTCTCTCACTCACTGAGAGGGTTATGAGTCCTTTCATTGGCAGCTGGACATGTCATTTTTACTTATCAACAGAGTTTACTTAAGACTATAGACGAATCAGAATATGATGCACCCCACAGTGTGGCTGCAATCATATTTCAAAATCAACAATCTACATTACATCCATTATATAAACAAAATATACATACTTACATATCACCATTTTTTGCTGTGTATGGCAGGAAAGGCACCATAAAGGCAACCCGAGCGCATCAGTGTGAAACAACAGAATGCTCAACACAATCGCACACTTACAGTTAAGTGCAAATAAAGATTGAAACGAAACTAAACTGTGTGTCTGACTCTGAATGCATGTAGCAAAACAGAGGGAAAACAGTGGGTTAATTATGAGAATATACGGGGGAAGATGTTGAAGTGTGTACACACACCACAACAACAGCAGAATGACAAGGCAATGGTTGTGTGTCTGTGAGTGTGCGTTTACCGAATGTTCTCTGTCACATGACCACCCTCCTCTCCTGTGGCAACGATGCTCGACAGCCGAGACAGGTAGTCTGCAGTAACACTTCCTTTCCCTGCTTTATGGTGGACATAGAATTTGAAAGGTTGGAGCTCCAGGTACCACTGTGTCGATCTGGCATTACGGTCCTTCATTGTCTGAATCCAATTCAGCACTTTGTGGTCTGTGTAAAGGTCAATCTCCCTGCATGGCGGTAGTGCCAGAGGCTATCGAGTGCCTACTTAACGGCCAAAAATTCCTTTTCAATGTTGTAAAACCTGGTTTCCCTTGTTATATAAGTATATATTAGTGGTCTGTGGATTTCAGTTAGCTATCCAAAAGTCTCTGAATTGCACTGACTTTTTTCAGAGTGTGCTCCCCCCCGAGGAAAAAATATATATTATGCTAGAATACCTGTAAAAATGATGTCCTTGGTGGAGGTGGTGGGGGGGGGGAATACGGGTGAAGGAGAGGCAAGATGTTAGGTCAATTTGACCATTTCAGTTCACCGTGCTGAAAGCTGTAAGTCATAACTTTTTAATTCACCTTCGCCGACTAGGTAATTGAAATGAACTATGAATGTTGATAGCATCGTCAGATGAAGGATATATGTGAGAGAAATTAAACAAGCATATTCAGGTTAATTGTAACCAGAAATTCCCAGTTCAATTCCCAATGGGCAAGACTTTCATAGGAAATAGTCATAACGAATTCAAAGTGGGCAAGAAATGCTTTTTATGCCTGATTTATGCACAAAATGTATTCATTTTCTCAGCAATAGTACCTTAGGGTAACAACATAAACTTCTATTGCTTTATTTTCCTCAGCCCCAGTCTCCTCAATTATAATGTAAAGGGGCAGTGTACTGTTAATGGAAAGATGGTCAGCAATGTTGAGGTGCAGTGGGATTTTGTGGTCCAAATCTATTACTCACTGAAAGTGGCTGAACAGGTTGATGGGGTGATTAAAAAAGAAGGGCATATTATACGCTTGCTTTTATTCAAGAGGTTATGTTGCAGTGTTATACTGCAGTTGCAGATACGAGCAGAGAAATGGCAGATGGAGTTTAGCCTGGCCAGATGAGAAGTGTTGTATTTTGGCAGATCAAATGCAGAGTCAATACACTTTTAATAGCATGACCATTAATGATGTTGATGTGCAGAGGGATCTTAGGATCCAAGTCCATAGCTCCCTGAAAGTGACAACACAGGTTGATAGGGTAATAAAGAAGGCATATAGCATGCTTGTCTTTATTAGTGGAGGGCGTGAGCTCAAGATTCAAGAAGTTCTATTACAGCCTTATAAAACTCAAGTTAGGACACACCTGGATGGACTACTGCACACAGTTCTGGTTGCCTTATTACAGGAGGGATGTTGAGGCTTTCCAGAGGGTGCAGAAGAGGTTTACAGGGATGTTGCCGGGATTGGAGAGCACGTGCTATAGAGAGAGGTTGGACAATCTTGGGTTGTTTTCTCTGGAGCATCTGAGGCTGAGGAGTGACGTGACAGAGCAGGGGACCACAGACCCCTTGCTTAATGGTCTTGGTCGATGGCATATGAAAGGTTGGGAACTGCTGTGACTGACGTTTTATGAGATTATGAAAGGCACAGATAGGATAGAGGTCTGATTTTTCCCAGGGTCAAAATGTCACATACTAGTGGGCATGTTTTGAAGGTGAGAGGGGGTAAGTACAGAGGAGAAGTGCAGGGCAAGTTTTCTTTTGCACAGAGAGTCTTGAGTGCCAGGAATGTACTGTCAGAAGTGTTTCAGAGACTCTAGATAAACTCTCAAATGTGCTGAGAATGGAGGGATGTGGACATTCTGCAGGGAGAAGGGATGAGGTTATAGAAAACTCACTTTATCTGACTGATATTTAGTGCTATAATAATTATAGTAGTTATTAAACTTGATGTTATTCCTTTTTTCACCTTGTAGCACATCGGGAGGGGGGCATTTTTTGCCATTTCTGTTGCATTTGACTGCTTTTTTTACAAGGCCAAGTTGCTAGCTCGATATTCAACCCAGCACGGATGGAAAGTGTGCAAGGAGCCGGCCGGATTCGAACTCTGGACCACTCACCTCGGAGTCTGCAGCTAATGCCGGCTTATTTATTGGGTTTGAATTTGCAATTGTTCACTTGGTCGCCCCACTTACCGTTTGCCTCAGCACTTGCTGGAAGTGAAGAAGAATCTTATTCTTCAAACATTTTGGTAAATCTAGTCAAGAAACCTCAGAGGTGGGAGAATGTAGATAGAGCAAGTCAACAGTGGGAGCATTAATTTTAGACCAGACAGACTGTTGTTATTTTTTTACATTTTACACAAATGACATGAAAGGCAAACTACAGTGGCAAGGAAATGTCAAAAAAGATTGAAAGAACAGATAGAAAATGCTGGGGAGCTCATCAAGTCAGGCAGCATCTACGGAGAGGAATAAATAGTCGACATTTTGGACTGAGACCTTTCAAAAGGACTGGAAAGGGAAGGGGAAGATGCCAGAATAAAAAGGGTAGAGAGAGGAAAAGGAGGATAAATAGAAGATGATAGGTGAAGCCAGGGATTAAGAAATCTGTTAGGAGAGGAAGGGAAGGAGGAAGAGATTCAGGGGGACACAGGAGAAGAGTGGGAAATAGAAGAGGAGGGGAGATGGAGGGAGATTTTTTTTTACCAGAAGGAGAAACCAATATTCATGCCATCAGACTGGAGGTTATCCAGAAGGAATATAAGGTGTTGCTCCTCCACCCTGAGGGGGGGGGGCCTCATCGTGGCATGAGAGGAGGCCGTAGACCGATATATCGGAAATGATTGGAAGCTTCTATTGGAACCGTTGTGGTCATCTAACTAAAGTAGTTCTAGGCACATTCATACTGGAGCTACAAGTTTTCTTTACAATCCTTGTCTAAAGTACAATGTGTGCACAGTTTTTCTAACAAGTAGATTCAGATGCAATTGCATTTTGTTTAGATATGGTAATCCAGACAAGAAAACAGATTGCACGATGGATTCAGACTCACAAAATGGCCAATTTATAATCTAATACTGACATTTCAGCATCTGATATGAGCTCTGGCCAGGATTCAATGGAGAAGAACATGCCACATGCCAGAAATTAAAAGAAACATATTTTTATGGAACATGTGTGCACCTGCTGTGAGCTAATCAGATGCCATATGATCTGAGAGCTGTTCCATATGCAATAGTTGAAATAGAACTGAAAGCCAGATCACACAATTATTGTTGCTTTGATCATTTCTTCCCAAGCAATCTTTAAACATTAACCATCAACCATCGAGGGGATAACTTTTAATCTTTTTTTCATTTCCAGGATAAAATTGTATAATGCACTTTGTACTTGGTAATGATTTTAGATTCCATAATAGATGAATAGTGTTTATAGCCTAGTTTATTGGGAGATATGATGCGGAACAGAATCTTCAGGCTCTTCGAGCCATGCCTCGCAGCAAATCCCGAAAATCCCCAATTTAACCATTAACCTAATCACAGGATAATTTATGATGACCAAATAATCTATCAACTAATATGTCTTTGGATTGTGGGAGAAAACCTACTCTTACCACACAGAGGATGTGCAAACTCCTTACACAGTTAGAACATATTACAGTGTCTAAGACCACAACATATTTAATCATGGAAAGAACTCATTTATAAAGTATGGATTTCAATCAATATACGATACTTCTTAATATAACTTCAGAAATGGAGGCTTTAGTGCAATCTGGAGTGAGCTGTCTGAGGAGGTAGTGGAGGTGGGGTCTCTCACAACATTGAGAAGTATCTGAATCAGCAAGAGAAAGAAGGCCAGGGACTCAGGGCTGTAAACGGGATTATTGAAGATGCATACTCGATGGGTGGCATGAACCTTGCAGACTGGAAGTTCTGTTCCTCTACTGTTTACTATCTCTGTTTGTATAATAGTTATTAAAAAGTAGATAATGCTGGAAATATTTATTTATTGAGAAAGAGGAACAGGCCCAACTAGCCCTTCGAGCCATGCCACCCCTGATACAATCCTAGCCTAATCACGTTAAAATTTACAATGACCAAATAAAACTTCCAACCGCTATGTCTTTGGACTGTGGGAGGAAACTGGAGCACCTGAAGGAATCCCACAAGGTCCCAGGGAGAAACTACAAACTCCTTACAGGCAGGAAGCATCAGTCAAGCAAAAAGAAAAGGAAAATCGGGTTGAAAAGCCTCAGCGAAGATTCAAAGTACATATGCAGTATGCAACCCTGAGATTCGGCTTCACGCAGACAGGCACAAAACAAAGAAACGCCATGGAAACCATTCAAAGATAACAGCACACGCCCAACACGCAAAAAACAGGAGCAAGTTGTGCAACTGGCAGAAGAACGAGAGAATAAGACACAGAATATTAAACATCAAGCCGTAGAGTCCTTGAAGGAGTTTATGGAATGTTCAGTTTCGTTCAGTTCAGTTCAATTGTAGCGCTGTGTCGTCCCTGGACTGCAGGCGGCAGAAATTGCAAAGTGAAAAAACGGTTCTGATACTTTTCCAGTTATGACAAAGAGTCTCCGACCTGAAACACTAACTCTGGTACCCTTATTAGCGATGCAGCCTGCCCTGACCTGCTGAGTGTTTAAAGCATCTGTGGATATTTGATTTCCCTTTGCCGTGCTTAAAATGTGCAATCTGAATAAAGTAATCTTTTTGCTTTTACAGTTTCCCTCATGTATTTAAGATGCTTTCTCTT
Source organism: Mobula birostris (assembly GCF_030028105.1). Classification (NCBI taxonomy): domain Eukaryota; kingdom Metazoa; phylum Chordata; class Chondrichthyes; order Myliobatiformes; family Myliobatidae; genus Mobula; species Mobula birostris. The sequence goes on along the minus strand of NC_092392.1, from coordinate 32,890,021 downwards.
TTTTTTTGTTCTGCGTATTGCATAGTAAAGGAAACAACAGAGTCCACGGCAGAAAACTTTATGTGTGATTAACCATCACCTATTCCTGCCAATACAGGCTGCCAGCAAAGTTTGTGTTACTTTGCTCACATAAATGATTGCTTCCAGGATTCAGCATGAACCATTCTGTTCATGGATGGTGAGCCTCAGCAGAAGCTTCAGTAGAATTAACATCATGATTTGCCACCACCACCAAATCCCACCCACGCTGATCTTGATTGCTGCCATGAGTGTGGGGTTCAAAATTCTCCATTGCTTGGTCAGTCAATGGGAACATGTGCCCCCAGGATTCGAGAAGTACATTAAAGATTTATAAACAGATGTTTAAAATGGTGAGCTGTTTGAACAGTGACTGGGGTGGCACAGTAGAGTAGTGGTTAGCACAATGCTTTACAGTACCAGCGACCCAGGTTCAATTCCCACCATTGCTTGTAAGGAGTTTATATCCTGGTGAGCGTGTTGGTTTCTTTGGGCGTTTGGGTTTCTCCCACAGTCCAAAGACGTACCGGTTAGTAGGTTAGTTGGTCATTGTAAATTGTCACGTGGCTAGGCTTGGATTAAGTTGGGGGATTGCTGGGCACCATGGCTCGGAGAGTCAGAAGGGCCTATTCTGCACTATATATAAATAGAAGTAATCTTTTAAGTTCCAGCTGTTGTTGTTCTGGAAGCCTTGGTAGAGGATATGTAGAGTGGTAAGAGATGTGACCTTCACTGACAGGAGATGGTGGTTATGGAATCAAGGCTGGGAGGTCTGCATTGATGCAGCTAGTTCAGTGGCTTCATCAAGTTTAGAGAATACACTTTCAAATGGTTATTTCCATACCCCTTTCATTCGCCTGCTGAGAGAGAGAAGTCTACAGGGAAAGAGACAGACAGGGAGGAATAGAGAAGGGAGAGAAAGACAGAGAGGGACAGCGGGTTCACTCTGATTCAGAATCAAAACCAGGTTTAATATCACCATTATATGTCGTGAAATTTTTTTGTCTTTGTGGCACAGTTCAAAGCAATACAAAACATTAGAAAAATACACAAATTACAGTAAGTGTATATATTTTAAATAGTTAACTAAGTAGTGCAAAAATAGAAATAAAAAAGAAGTGAGGTAGTGTCCATGGGTTCAATGTCCATTCAGAGATCAGATGGCAGAGGGGAAGGAGCTGATCCTGAATCATTGACAGTGTGCCTTCAGGCTCCTGTACCTCCTTCCTGATGGTAGCAATGAGAACAAGGCATGACTTTGGTGATGGAGTCCTTAATAACAGATTCCGCCTTTTTGAGGCATTGCTCCTTGAAGATGTCCTGGATACTACGGAATCTAGTGCTCTTGATGGAGCTGACTAAGTTTAAAACCTGAAATCTCCTTTCAACCTGTTAATCTTCACATTAAGTCTATGCCCTCTGATTCTAGACATCTCTTCTTTGGCGAAATTTTTGTCACTATCTGGAAGAACAAAACCATTTTCAAATATTATCAGAACTAATTTACCTTTGAAATGATGTCAAATTTTCATTGGAATTTTGAAAAATGCAATTGACATTGTAAACTTTTATGAAGTAGCAGTACTATCAAGCCATGCATGATAGTTAACATCATTGCTAATGGCACAATGTGATTTGGGTGCTTTAAATTTGCAATTTATGTATAATGATCAAAATTTACAATATTCACTAGCAATTAGTTTTACGCTAGAATTTAATCCTATAATGCTTAAAAAACAGGTACTGTTCATTTGAATTTGTTAGCCAATGATTTAAACTGATAAGTCACTCAGTCAAAACAACACAAACCAAATACTGGAGGAACTCTGTAGATCAGGCAGCATCTATGGAAATGGATAAACAGTCGACATTTTGGCCTGAGACCCTTCATCAAGTTGGAAAAGGTAGGGGGAAGACACCAGAATAAAAAGGGGGGGAGGGGAAGGATGCATGGCTGTGGTGGTGGGTCTGGGTGAGCACGTAGTCGAAGAGACAGAGGGCAGCAAAGATCACAGAGGAAGGGCAGTGAGAGAGGGTTTCACTGAACTCCCGTCGAAAAGAAGATTTAAACTTCTTCAAGGGACTTCCCGTCAAGGGGATGCCTCGAAGAGACTTCACATAAATCATAAACACAAGAAAGTCTGCAGATGCTGGAAATCCAAAGCAATGCACACAAAATGCTGAAGGAACTCAGCAGGTCAGGCAGGTCTATGGAAATTAATAAACAGTCCACGTTTTGGGCAACACACATCAAATTTGCTGGTGAACGCAGCAGACCAGGCAGCATCTCTAGGAAGAGGTACAGTCGATGTTTTGAGCTGAGACCCTTCGTCAGGACTAACTGAAAGAAGAGCTATTAAGAGATTTGAAAGTGGAAGGGGGAGCCTAAAGCCAACTGGAGTAAGTTGGCTGCGGAGGCATGTTCCAAGAAAGGATATATGGCTGTGGTAGTGAGTCTGAGTCAAAATGTGGTGGAAAAGTTGAAGAGCCGAAGAAATTACAGATGGGGAACAGTGAGAGATGGTTTCACTGAACTCCCGTCGAAGAGAAGATTTAAACTTCTTCAGCATAGGCATCACCGGAACAGGCTTCGCAGTAGTGGATTTAAAAACACAAACACGAGGAATTCTGCAGATGCTGGAAATTCAAGCAACACACATCAAAGTTGCTGGTGAACGCAGCAGGCCAGGCAGCATCTCTAGGAAGAGGTACAGTCGACGTTTCGGGCCGAGACCCTTCATCAGGACTAACTGAAAGAAGAGCTAGTTAGAGATTTGAAAGTGGGAGGGGGAAGGGGAGCCTAAAGCCAGCTGGAGTAAGTTGGCGACGGGAGTTCAGTGAAAACATCTCTCACTGCTCCCCATCTGTAATTTCTTCGGCTCTTCAACTTTTCAACCGCATTTTGACTCAGACTCGCTATCACAGCTATATATCCTTTCTTGGAACGTGCCTCCGCCACCAACTTACTCCAGTTGGCTTTAGGCTCCACCTCCCCCTCCCACTTTCAAATTTCTTACTAACTCTTCCTTCAGTTAGTCCTGACGAAGGGTCTCGGCCTGAAACGTCGACTGTACCTCTTCCTAGAGATGCTGCCTGGCCTGCTGCATTCACCAGCAACTTTGATGAGTGTTGCTTGAATTTCCAGCATCTGCAGAATTCCTCGCATTCATGTTTTGGGCAACTTGCATGAAACTGTGTGCCATTGACGAATATTCTTTAGAAGGAACTATACAGGCAGCGGTTCTCAACCTTTTTTATGCCAAGGACCCCTACCATTAACCGAAGGGTCCCTAGACCCCAGGTTGGGAACCCCTGTTGGGCATTGCCTCTAGTTATTCCTGCAAGAGTTCCACATTCTGCTTCAATGCTATCAAAAATGGTCTCCCAGAAATTATTGCCCTTTAGGTGACTGTTGAGGGTCAGAACAGCAACATATTATGGCAATGTGAATGAGTTCATTATGGACTCATAGCTTCATAGAAGGTACAGCATAGAAGCAGGCCATTTGGCCAATCTAGTCCATGCTGAACCATTATGCGGAGTTAATGAAGGGAGATGGACAGAAGCATCTTTAGAAAGGTTCAAGTCAAGTGAAGGAAAGCAGTCCTGGAAGGAACAAGATGCTGCTGCTTTGTGTGTAAATGACAAGAGTTTGCAAAGACAAGCTTCAGCAGAATGTCATGCTGTTAACAATCTCTGCAGCTTCCACATAGGGTGCCTTCAGATCTAAATTTATGAAAAAGCCATTTGGAATTTAGGCTGGGTAAGTGCATGAACTACGTACATGAATTCTGAAGGTGGGTCTTAGCCCAAAACCTTGACTGTTCATTCATTTCCATAGAGGCTGCCTAACCTGCTGAGTTCCTCCTGCATTTTGTGTGTCCGTGCATAGCTGGGCACCAGTTTAATTTGATAGATGAGGCCTTCATATCCATCCAGCATGAAGAGCAAGGCTTGGACTGTGAGAAAGGAACTGTTGCTAAGAGGACTGGGCTGATGTCAGGAGTGAATCCCTTGTCCCTTTCAGAGAGCTGAGATAACCAGGGCATGTTGGTGGGGAGGTGAAAGAAATGGAGTGGAACTGGCAAGGAGCAGAATAATTTTATGGACAACAGCTTACATGGGACTCTGCTCCAATTCTTTATTTGTGGCATTTCTTTGAAGCTCTAAGCCCTGGATTGTAATGGTAAGAAAATTACATTATGTTCAGGGTATGTCATCGCAGTTTGGATTAAACTTGTAGTTTGGATTTGTGAATGTGTTCATTATGCACCCGTGGGTGGTGGGATAGAGATACATCTCTATCAAAGGAGGTGTAAGGCACTCCTTCTCCCCGCTAGACTGAAGGTAATCCTTGGACAAGGTGTAGCACCTGTTTAGCCACCCGATTAGGGTCACGTAAAGTCATGGGAGCAGGTGGTGGATGGCCATATGAGCAACTGATGCATATCACATCTCCTGGATATGTGGCCACTGACACCAGGCAGACAATCTCTGAAGAGTATTGATAATGGCTGGGGTCACCCGTCTTGTAAAGACACTGCCGGAAAGAAGGCAATGGCAAGCCACATTTGTAGAAAATTTTGCCAAGAATAATCATGGTCGTGAAAAGATCATGATCACCCATGTCATGCGACACTGCTCATAACAAATGGATGGTGAAGACCTGTGAGTTTCCCTCCAGGGCACCATTTCCTCACACTTTCCAAGTGTGTAGTCTGGAAGGTGTTAGGAATGTCGGGAGCATAAAATGAGAATCAGTCGAGCATCTCTTTATTGTACTCTCTCTAGGAGAGAACTAGATACACCTGATCAGCTAAGGTGACCTTTCCAAATGAATTGCCTAATGCTCAATCCATTATGGAATTCCCAGAATTTCGGATTTGTAACACCAAATATGTTAGTTTGCTGTGTCGCTGGGCTCATCCTGGAACCCAGTCCTTCTTGACGTTCCCGAGCATTATCCCCTTCATCATCATTATTATGTACTGAGTCATATAATGTGAGTAATCATAGTCTTTCCGTGACCATGATTGTTCATGGCAAACGTTTCCACAGAAGTGGTTTGCCATTGCCTTCTTCCCGGCAGTGTTTTTACAAGATGGATGGCTCCAGCCATTATCAATACTCTTCAGAGATTGTCTGCCTGGTGTCAGGATGTGTGATATGCACTGGCTGCTCATACGACCATCCATCTCCTTCTTCCATGACTTTACATGACCATGATCGGGGTGGGGGGGGTGTGGTGGTGGCTAAGCAGGTGCTACACCTTGCCCAAGGGGGACCAGCAGGCTGGTGGAGGGAAGTAGAGCCTTACATCTCCTCTGGTAGAAGCATATCTCTACCTCGCCACCTGGTCTAAATTATTATTGGCAAATAATCTCTTGGACTGAGAATCCACTGATTTTTAATGGGATGACTGGACAAAAAAAGAAGTGAAACTTTAAAAAATACACTTCATTAATAATTTCAACTGTTTCTGAAAGTGTTAAGTGTTTTATTAAACTTTAGCATAGAAAATAGAGAAGGATATTGGAACTTCCCCACTATTCAATAAGATCATTTAGGTTCATTCCATATTTCTGCTCTCTCCCCATAACTTTTGATCGCTTTGCATCAAAATTGTCATGGTCCGGTTCGTGAAGTCCACATTTCGGTTCACGGTCCGGTCCGTAGACTCAGGACTCCGGGTCTTCCAGCTGTCCCTTGTTTCGGTTAACTTAACCATAAGCACCTGATGCTCGTCTTGGGGCTGGGAATATAAGTGGCCCTGGGATTGAATGTGGTTGCTGGGTCATCTTGTCAGTCTCCTCTTGGAGTAACCCACCAGTGGAAGGCTAGTGCAGTCATTGAGATATGGATTTGGCTGTTCCATAGCCCACTGATGTTACTGGCTGTCCCGAGTCTTGGAGCCACCCTGGACCTAGCTCCCTTCCTGTCCCTTGCCTCTGTTGGGTAAGCCAGGCCGATTGCTATTACCCTGTGGTTGGTTCTGCCCCTTCCTGTCCCTTGCCTCTGTTGGGTAAGCCAGGCTGTTTGCTGTTAACCTACAGTTAGATCTGTCCCTTCTTGTCCTTGCCTCTGTGGGGTAAGTCAGGCCATTCTGCTGTTGCCCTGTGGGGGGATCTGTCTTGTCTTTGCCTCTGTTGGGTAAGTCAGGCCATTCTGCTGTTACCTGATGGATGGACCTGTCCCACCTTGGTGTGGAGATAAAGTTGAGTACCGGCTTGTCTAAGGATAAGTCCTGGCTCTATGTCTATGTACTGTCTAGTCTCATGTTAGTGCTGTGTTAAAGATGAGTCCCAGCTTTATGAAAGATAAGTCCTGGCTCTATGTTGATGTAGAGTTCCTAGTCTGTCTCTGAGCTCTAACCTCAAGACCCCAGCCTCCAGGAACCCAAGCCTCAAGACCCAAGTCAGGTCATGTGATTCCAAACAATTGGTTTATTGATCAACTACAGAATGTCTCTCTGGTGCTTTCTGCTCCCTCCCCTCTCCCTGCCCTTTTTCCCAACCATGATTCCCCTCCTTCCCTTCTTCCTACTCTCAGTCCACAATGGAGACCCATATCAGAATCAAGGTTGTCATCACTCACATATGTTTTTTTTGTGGCAGCAGTACAGTGCAATATATGAAATTACTACAGTACTGTGCAAAAGTGTTAGGAGTCCTAGCTATATATATGTGGTGAAGACTTTTCCATGGTACTATTTAAAATTGGATTAATAAGAATGCCCAGGTATGAACAGAATGTAACTAATTTTCCTGGGTTTAGGTCAAACAGAGGTGACACATTTAGCTTAGAAACACCTTTGTGGTTATGTAAGAACAACATTCCATTTTGTGAGTATTACCCAGGGAAACACTATACATTCACAGACCTTCAGTGATTTTGTTTATCATTTAATAAATTGCTTGGCAGTTTGTAACATAAATATTTACAGAAGTACAGAACTCAGGGAAGTTCGCATAAGGACGTGTGGCAGAAAGTAACTATATCTTGCTGGCATTGGTTCACATCCCTTGGTCACCATGCTCTTGAATTTATCTGCTCCAGATGTTCAGGGGCCATCCTGCTGACCCAAAACATTGTGAACTCCAGCAACAAGATATTAGTGTTGGAAAGGCCTGTCATGGTGAATTAAAGAAACTCACCAAAGAACCTCTGCTGGCTGTGATGGCAGTCGCAATTTCTTGATTGTTTCTAAATGTCAGAAACATTTCTATGAAGCTATTAAATACTGGCAAAAAGTAACTGTATCTTGCTGGCACTGGCTCATATCCCTTGATCACCAAACTCTCAAATTGATTTGCTCCAGATGTGGAGAGTTTATCCTGTTGACCCAAAACATTCTGGACTCCTGCACCAAGGCATGAGTGTTGGGAAAGGCTCTCATGGTGCAGTGAAGAGACTCACCAGATATCCTTTGCTGGCTGTGAAAACAGTCAGAATTTCTGTTTCTGAATGTCAGAAACATTTCCAAGAAGCTATTAAGTACTGGAGAAATACACAATTTTCCTTGTAGGGTTAGAAATGTCAGTGTTTAAATTAAATGCCTTCAATATAATACTTGACAATTAAACATATCCTCTTGATTTTGCAATCAAAACTTTAATTGGTTCTACTTTTTAAAATTTTGTTAATTTAGAGATTAAATGGGCCCATTAGGACTCACTGCCCAGCCACCCACCAATTTAACCCCAGCCTAATCATAGGATAATTTACAAAGACCAACTAATCTACTTTGTACAGTGGGAGGAAACCAGAGCACCTGGAGGAAACCCCAACAGTCATGGGGAGATCATATAAGCTCCTTACAGATGACATTGATATTAAACTCTGAAATCCAGAATGCCATGAGCCCAAATGCAATGGCTTTAATTACTCATATATCATATTCAAAGAGGAAATTTGCCCAAGAAATACAGGTATCCACTGACCTCTTCAGTTCACTGTGGCCAGGAAGGACAAAACTAAGGATGTTCACTTTCCCTGTCTTTGTTGACTTATCACATTTGCTGACCTTATAAACTGGACATACTTTGAGATGTTCCAGTAAATTAATGCAAGAGTAACTATTTTCTATAGAGTATCTTGTATACCAGAGGACTAGGTCCCGATCAGGCTCATATGAAGACATCAGAGTAGGTTGTGGATGGTCGTATGAGCAGTTGGCGCATATCACAAGTCCTGGTTATGTGACCACTGATGCCAGCAGACAATCTCTGGACAAACTTGGCTAAAGGATGGTTGCCATTGGGTGTTGAATGTCCAAGGATATACGTTGTATCGGAAAGATAGTAGATAGAGGGGGATAAGAAATAATATTAAATTATTGGAAAGGGATGACATAGGATCAGAAGGTGTAGAGTCTCTGTGGGTTGACTTAAGAAATGGCAAGGGTAAAAGGACCCTAATGGCAGTTGTATACAAGCCTCCAAACAGCAGCCAGGATGTGGATTAGAAATTACAGCAGGAGATAGAAAAGGCATGTCAGAAGGTCAATGTCATGATAATCGTTGGGGATTTTAACATGAAAGTGGATTGGGAAAACCAGGCCAGTACTGGACCTCAAGAGAGAGAATTTGTAGAATGTCTAAGGGATGGCTTTTTAAAACAGCTTGTTGTTGAGCCTACTAGGGGATTGGCTGTGCTGGATTGGGTGTTGTGCAGTGATCTAGAGGTGATAAAAGGGCTTAACGTTAAGGAAAACTTAGGGAACAGTGATCACAATATGATCAAGTTCACTTTGAAATTTGAGAAGGAGAAACTAAATTCCAATGTGTCAGTATTTCAGTGGAATAAAGGAAATTACAATGGCATGAGAAGGGAGCTGGTCAAGGTTGACTGGAAAGGGACACTAGCAGGAAGGACAGCACAGCAGCAATGGCTGGAGTTTCTGCGAAAAATGAAAGAAGAGCAAGATGGATATATTCCAAATTAGAAGAAATTTTTGAATGGAAGAAGAACACTACTGTGGCTGACAAGTGAAGTCAGAGCCAAAGTAAAAGCAAAAGAGAGAGCATACAAGGAAGCCAAAGTTAGTGGGAAGATAGAGGATTGAGAAGCTTTTAAAAACTTGCAGAAGGAAACTAAGAATGTCATTAGGAATGAAAAGATGAATTATGAAAGGAAGTTGGCGACTAATATCAAAGAAGATATTAAAAGCTTTTTTAAGTATACAAAGGGTAAAAGAGAGTTGAGGGTAGATATAGGACCAATAGAAAATGACACTGCAGATATTGTAATGAGAGACGCAGAGATGGCAGAGGAACTGAATGCATATTTTACATCAGTCTTCACAGTGGAAGACATCTGCTGTATACCGGACATTCAACAGTGTCAGGGAAGTGAAATATGTGCAGTGAAAATTACAATGAGAAGGTGCTCAGGAAGCTTAATGGTCTGAGGTTGGATAAATCTCCTGGACCTGATGGAATGCATCCTTGGGTTCTGAATGAAGCAGCTGGAGGGATCGCGGAGGCTTTAACAATGATCTTTCAAGAATCGATAGATTCTGGCATTGTACTGGATAACTGGAAAATTGCAAATGTTACTCCATTATTTAAGAAGGGTGGGAGGCAGCAGAAAGAAAACTATAGACCAGTGGTTGGGAAGTTGTTGGAATCGATCGTTAGGGATGAGATTACGGAATACCTGGGAGCACATGACAAGATAGGCCACAGCCAGAATGGTTTCCTGAAAGGAAAATTCTGCCTGACTAACCTACTGCAATTTTTTGAGGAAATTACAAGCAGGGTAGACAAAGGAGATGCAGTAGATGTGGTGTACTTGGATTTTCAGAAGCCCTTTGATAAGGTGCCACACATGAGGCTGCTTAGCAAGAAAGAGCTCATGGAATTACAGGGGAGTTGATAGCATGGGTGGAGCATTGGCTGATCAGCAGAAAACAGCGAGTGGGAATAAAGGGATCCTATTCTGGCTGGCTGACGGTTACCATTGGAGTTCCACAGGGGTCGATGTTGGGACTGCTGCTTTTTACGATGTATGTCAATGATTTGGACTATGGGATTAATAGATTTGTGGCTAAGATTGCCGATGATACTGAGATAGGTGGAGGAGCGGGTAGTGTTGAGGAAACAGAGAGCCTGCAGAGAGACTTAGATAGTTTAGGAGAATGGGCAAAGAAGTGACAAATGAAATACAATGTTGGAAATTGTATGGTCATGAACTTTGGTGGAAGAAATAAGCAGGCAGACTATTATTTAGATGGGGAGAGAATTCAAAATGCAGAGATGCAAAGGGACTTGGGAGTCCTTGTGCAGGATACCACCAGGTTGAGTTGGTGGTGAAGAAGGCAAATGCAATGTTGGCATTAATTTCTAGAGGTATAGAATATGAGATCAGGAATGTGATGTTGAAGCTCTATAAGGTACTCGTGAGACCACACTTGGAGTATTGTGTGCAGTTTTGGGCTCCTTATTTTAGAAAAGATATACTGACATTGGAGAGGGTTCAGAGAAGACTCACGAGAATGATTCCAGGAATGAAAGGGTTACCATATGAGGAACCTTTGGAAGCTCTTGGGCAGTATTCCCTGGCGTTCAGGAGAACGAGGAGGGATCTCATAGAAACATTCCTAATGTTAAAAGGCCTGAACAGATTAGATATGGCAAAGTTATTTCCCATGGTAGGGGAGTCTAGGACAAAAGGGCACAACTTCAGGATTGAAGGACATCCATTTAGAACAGATGTGCAGAGAAATTATTTCAGTCAGAGGGTGTTAAATCTGTGGAATTTGTTGCCACGAGCCAGCTGTGGAGGCCAAGTCATTGGGTGCATTTAAGGCAGAGATAGATAGGTTCTTGATTAGCCAGGGCATTAAAGGGTATGGGAAGAAGGCAGGGGAGTGGGGATGACTGGAAGAATTGGATCAGCCCACGATTGAATGGTGGAGCAGACTCAATGGGCCAAATGGCCTACTTCTGCACCTATATCTTTTGGTCTTATGGTCTTAATATTGATATTGGCTGGGGTCACTCATTTTGTAAAGACCCTGCCCAGAAGAAGACAATGGCAAACTACTTCTTTAGAAAAATTTGCCAAGAACAATCATGGTCATGGAAAGACGATGATCACCCATGTCATACAACACGGCACATTAACGAAAAATTATCTTCTACAGTGCATCTTGTACACCTGAGGACTGTTACTTTAATAAAAGTGGACATTTCAGAGAATAAGCACATTACTTAACTCCTTTCTAAAGTGAAGATGCATCTCACCATTTATGAATATTGACATTCATTGCATAGAGGCTGACTGCAATGGTCGTCTTAAATAGTAATCACAGCTGGCCGAGGTTGACTCTATGTTTGTATCCCAAATGCTCTGCTACTTGACCTTGCTTGGCAAACATCAGGTGATTGTGTCTAGTTGGAAGTTTGCCAGGTGAACACACCAGCAGAGCCATTTGAATGCATGTGACAGACCTGCATGAAACCAGGTTTTATAGCAGCATAAATATTAAAAAAGCAAATCAGCATTCTCAGGGATCTTCCAGCGGTTTAAACACTGAAGTGAACATAAGTGGGAAGTTAAGGCCTATTTCGATATTAGCAAAATGACCCTACATTATTTGGGCCCACCCCTTCATTCTATCCAATCCTATTACTGATATCCTTGAGACACACACTCCTTTTAATTTCTTCTACATCTCATTTTCCATGCTCTTCAACTTCCCTGAACACACCTATATATCCCAAACTGCATGCTCTATCCATGCTTCTCCTCACTTACCTCCAATTTTCTCAAAAGACATCTCTGAATAATGTCTTGGAAGAAAATTGGAAGTCATGGAGGTAAATCAGCTGTACATATTGGTGTGCATGAGAGACCTATTCTATTGGGTACAAGATCTCAAGTTCAGGGCAGTAGAATCTCAGATATGCAGAATTTAGCACAGAACTATTGCAGTTCCTTGCAGAACACTTCTTCAACGTACGATTCTTCCATTTTATGAGTTAAGGTTATATACTTCTGCAAAAACACTTGCTACTCCTGAAAACTACTTTGGGCCATCCAAATTTCCTAACCGCAACTTCACCACACATCTGACTCCCAATCACATTCTTCCCACCTCATCACTCAATTCTTGAAGTTCCTTTTCCCTCCATCCCTCCATCCCAAATGCTGCTTCTCCTTCCACTGATGTCTATGTTTCCATACCCAACCTTCTCTCTTTCCTTAATGGCCTTGAACCCACTGGTAGCTTGACCTATTTCAGTTGCTCAATTGGGAACAGTATCTCTGCAATGGTGGTCTTCAACTAAGCATGTATTTGTACATTTCATGGGTCTTCCTAGGTAATGAAGGATTTCTAATCAATTACCTCTTGGTAGCTTCCAGTGATTGTCTAACAGAATGGGTGCCAAAGAATGGGATGGAGGGATGGGATGAAAGGGAACTTCAAGAATTGAGGTACTCCCTAATTACAACCATATCATATGCATGACACCCAACTTATTAAACACGTTTCCAGCTCTTAGCTTGACTAGGTTACGACATTTTGTGCTTCCTACCTTATCGCTCAATTCTTGAAGTTCCTTTTTCCTCCATCCCTCTATCCAATTCAGGGATGTCCATTCTGTTAGACAATCATCGGAAATTACTAAGAGGTAATAGGTTCTCCGAACCTAGGAAGATCACAAAATGTGCCGAAACATACTTAGCTGAAGGCCACCACTGCAGAATTGTTGAACCCAACTAAGCAAGTCAAATAGGTCAAGCAGAAGGATCAAGGCCAACAAGGGAAGAGGGAGGACCAGAATTGTCCTGAGATGTCTAGGTATCAGTGAGAGGAAAAGACATTTGGTATAGAGGGAAAAGGAACTTCAAGAATTGAATGATGAGATAGCGAGCACTCAATGTTGCAATCTGGTAAGAGTGGGGGGTCATGTGTATGGTGCAGTTCTGCTTAGGAAGTTTGGATAACCCAAAGAAGAGTTTCCAGGACAAGAGAGAATGTTTTTTTGCGGAAGTATGTATACCTAACCCATACATTTTTCAAATATAACAACATTGGACATTTATTTGTCACCATTAATTGTACTCAGAATAGCTGTGTATTTCTTTAAAGGAGCTACACTATGTCTCTGGTCAAGATGGCACCAAGCTGCTATGTCCATCAAGGTCATGATGCAGACTTAGTTGTTTTGTAAGTTTAGTGGGATGGTTTTGTGGACCAAGTGGGGAATTAGGGTGTAGGGACAGGGAAATGGGGGAGTTCAAGGTTAGGCTGGAGTCCAATTTGAAGCCATCTATGGTCAAAGGCCAGCAATGCCTAGAGATGGATGTCAAATCAACAAGTGATATGGATGAAGAGCAGTGAGGATAAGGACTGGTGATTCCCCCAGGTTCTTGGGTTCTGGAATCAGAGTTTTCTGTGGCCAGGTGGCATGCAAGCCAGTGACTCACTAGGGTGCTGAGCTGGCAAGTCCAGAGTTTGAGGCCTGGAGTTCAGAATCCTGTAATCGGCACGTCCTAGGTCAATACCAAAGATCAAAGCCCAAATGTTGAAGACCAGTCGGCAAAGTCAGATGTGAAGACCTGATGGCCAAAGCCTTGGGTGTGCAAGTCTGAAAATCCACTGGGGAAGTCAGAGGCATAATGCATGTGAGCTTGCAAGTCCATGATCTGGAGGTCAGGGGGTGGACTAATCTGGGTTTGGAGGCCTGTCTCCATGTGTGAGTGGGTGGTTGGTTGGAAGGGAGGAATGGGGCTTATTTTGTTGTTGCTGTTGTTTTGTTTATTTTTGTTGTTGTTTTGTTATTCCTTGTGTTGTTCTACTGAACATTGTGGACATGGTATTTTTGATGAATAAGCTCTTCTCAGGCTTCCAGCCGGGTACAGTTATCAATACTAACTGGCATTTTGATGATAAATTCTGCCATCTTCATCAGGGATGATGGCTGGACATGTCTAGTCTGGTGGTATTTAAACCCCCGTCATCCTTCTCTCCTGATTGGTTAATCCTTATTCAAAAAGGTTTTCACCATCCCACCATGTTTCCAATTGAATTCCAGTTCCTACTTAGAGCCAGATTTACTTCTTTATTAAAATTATTTTCCTCGAGTTTTGTTTCAATGGCTTCCTTTACCAGGTGGCCCCAAAAGCCATTGGTGCGGCACAGTCGTTTTGTGCCATCAAAATCAATCCTATGGCCGTTACAAATGCAACATCCCGTTACCACCAATTTCTCCAGGTAACCCAAACGGATATACCTCCTGTGTTCCTTGATGCGGGTTTCCACATCTGGCCATATACACTGCTCCACATTCACAGGGAATCCTCTAAACGCCAGCTGTCCTGAGTCCCAGGTCATCTTTGACCCACATAAGCTGTGATTTGAGCTGCCTTACTGGTTTGTGGACAGTATTAATCTGGTATTTCTTTAGGATCCTGGTGATCCTCCCAGAAACTGTGGAAATATAGGGAAGATAAGCAGTAGTGGCAGGTCCCTCCTCATTGTTCAGTTTCCTGCTTTTTTCATTGGCCCTTCTAGGCCCAATTGATTCCTTTCACTTTGTAGCCATTCTGTAGGAATGTTATGTGCAATCATCTTATTTTCTCGTGGATACTGTCTGGGTCCGAAATAGTTTTTGCATGGTTAAACAAAGTAGAACGAATCACTCTATGCTGGGTGGCTTTTATTGTTGAGGTATAAGTCTGCTTGAGTGGGGTTCAAATAAACACCATGTCTGAGGCTACCATCTGGTTTCTGTCTTATTAGAATGTCCAGGAATGGGAGGCAACCATTCTTCTCCATCTTCATCGTGAATTGAATGATTAGATGTAAGCTGTTCAGATGGTTGTGGAACTGTTGGAGTGCCTTGCATCCATGAAGCCCCACTACAAAGGCATTATTGACGTATCTGAAGAAGCATTTGGGGCATATGGACGATTAACTCAGAGCCCTCTCATCAAAGACCTCCATGTAGGAATTAACAAAGCTGGCAACAAGGGCGATCCCATGGCCACTCCATCCGTTTGTTCATAGTAGTTCCCCTTATAGAGGAAGTACGTTGATGTAAGGGTGTCAGAAAGGTCAATGAAACCCTTATCAAACCTTGACCACAGGTGGAACAAGCTGTCCTTAAGTAAAAACTGGAATTTGATTGGAAACAAGGTGGCATAGTGGAAAACTGATTGGATGAGAACTAACCAATCAGGAGGGATGAACGATGGGGATATAAATACCACCAGACTAGACAAGCCTAGGCATCATCCCTGATGAAGGTGGCAGAGTTTGTCATCGAAGTGTCGGTTAAAACTGATACATGTACCTGGCAGGAAGACTGAGAAGAGTTTATTGGTTAATGTAATCATTTTACTGTAAGTTTTGATGTACAGTTGATAAATAAATGAATCTGAATCTGATTTGTTGTTTTCTCATTTCCAAATACTTTACAAATACTTACTTTATATTCTGTTTGAGTAGCCTCCAACCTGATGACATCAATATCGATTTCTCCTTCCAGTAAACAAATTTCAACCCCTCTCCCCCTTCCTCTATTCCCAACTCTGACCTTTTACCTCTTCTCGCCTGCCTATTGCTTACCCCTGGGACCCCTCTTCCTACTCTTTCTGCTATGGTCCACTCTCCTATCAAATTGCTTTCTCTCTAGCCCTTAACCCTTCCCAAACACCTGACTTCACCTATTACCTTCTAGCTATCTTCTTTCCCATTCCCCCACCTTTTCATTCTGGCATCTTCCATCTTTCTTCTGTCATGAAGAAGAATTCTTGCACAAAACGACAACCGTCTATTTACTTCCATAGAGGCTGCCTGACCTACTGAGTTCCTCAGCTTTTTGTGTGTGTTGGCTTGGATTTCCAGCATTTGCAAACATGTTTATACTTTACAAATGAAGAATTTGAGAACTTCAACCTCATTTCTCTGTATGCAATGGAAAGTGGGTCTGACCTCCATGCTTTGTCAACAATCCAGCTTCAGTGCATCTCTCAGTACATAATACTGCACCTGTGCCACTGGAAAACATCTGGCTGTGGCCAGCTTCCTGCACTGGCACTGCAGCAAGGTTTCATCAGACCAAGTCTATCTTTGAGCGAGCTGGTGATCTTCCAGCTGCAGTCTGCGTCTGTCTCAGTGTGTCTTCCTAGCAACACCTGTGCAGAGTTCTTTGTTCCACAATTGCATAGGATTAACCTTAACAAACATCTACTGATCACTTTCCAGATCATCTTGGTGAACACACATTCCAGAAGGGGATATATGACAGTTTCATTCACAATGTAACTGCTTGAAGACAATAAGAAGAGAGAGTAAAAATTCAAAGTTCAAAGTAAATTTATTATCGAAGTACATATATAGTAGGTTACCATATACAACCCCGAGATTCAATTTCTTTTAGGCATACTCAATAAACCTATAAAATAATAACCATAACAGAATCAATGAAAGACTGACCAAGTTGGGTGTTCAACCAGAGTACAGAGGACAAAATATGGACAAATACAAAAAGAAGGAATAATAAATAAATAAATAAATAAATAAGTATTAACTATCAAGAATATGAGATGAAGAGTCCTTGAAAGTGAGTTCATTCTTTATGAGAACATTTCAATGATGGGGAAAGTGTAGTTGGGTAAAGTGATCCCCTTTGGTTCAAGATCCTGATAACTCTCCTGAACTTGCAGGGGTGAGACATAAGGTTCAAGTACCTTCTTCCTAATGGTAGCAGAGAGAAGAGAACATATTCTGGGTAGTGGAGGATCTCTGATGATGGATGCTGCTTTTCTGCAACAGGGTTTCATGTAGATGTGCTCAATAGTTGGGACAACTTTACCTATGATGGACTGGGCTGTTTCCAATACTTTTTGAAGGATTTTCCATTAAAGGGCATTGGTGTTTTGGGTATGCATGAAGAGTCTGATTAAGGTGGTCCATCTCTGCACCTGTATACAAGGTCCTAATCGTTGCTTGAAAGAACATTGATGCATTCTGCAAATTGACTTTGATAGTCTGTGCAAGGAACCTTCTGATACAATGCACTATCTTGTTTTCTCACAAAGCCTCAATGATATTTCATGAAGACTATTGTCTTAAGCTTGACCTTGTCAATGATATTCCTCTACAAGACTGTTTCTCTGAGGCACAGGCACGAATGCATAATCCATCTCAGTGGTACACTCTGCAGAAAGATTAGACACATTTTTCATAATTTCAGGAAAATACAGAACCTCAGAAAGCAGCAACATAACTGGTTTTACACACATTTTGTTACATGCACACAGCAACAAAGAAGCAGCAATTATACTTACAGTGGACTTGCCTCAAGTTACACACACAAAATTCTGGAGGAACCTAGCAGGTCAGGCAGCATCTATGGAAATTAGTAAACAGTTGATGTTTCTGGCCAAGACCCCTTTTCTGGATTGAAAAGGATGGAAGATGACAGAATAAATATGGGGGAAGGGTAAAGAATCTGCTAGAGAGGAGACTGGACCACAGGAAGGAGAACAAGTCTCAGTGGGAGTCAGAGTGGGGAATAGAGAGAAGAGGTAGAGGGAATTTTTTACCAGAAGGAGAAATTGATATTCGTGCCATCAGGTTGGAAGCTACCCAGATTGAATACAAGGTGTTGCTCCTCCACCTTGAGGGTGGCCTCACGTGGAACAAGGGAGACCATGAAGTATGATCTCAATACTTGAGTACACTACTCAGATAGATCAAAGCAGAATTCACATTCATTATCCAGGATTGTTTGTATGTAAGTGGCCCATTCCATCATTTTACATGTCAATAAAAACTATGGGCATGTTTTGCACAGCTTCAGAGGCCACTGCACATGCTTCAGAGTGCCTGTGTGTCAACATACCATGTGGAGGATGGAACAAGAGGAAGATTAAAGAAGTCGTGTTCCACAGACACACCTCTGAAGGAAATTATCAGTTTTCTAATGAATTCATCTACGTCATCTGTTGTGTATTTAAAATTTCTGTTACAATTGCACAATTTTGTGTGTATATATACATATAGGTTGATTAAGCACTCTTGTTCTTTAAATAATTCATTACGGGTTATAGGTACAAATACATGAATTGCAAACATCATCATTCTACCACGAGATACGTGCACACCTCGCTTAAAGTAAAACATGAAGCCAGACCCACATTCCCTATCTCCTTTATCTTCTTTTTAATTAATTTAATGCTTTGAAAAACCAAAACAAAACATCATCCCATAAGGGTAGCTCAGGTTAACAGAACTTTTAAAGCAAAATCTTTGAGTGTGGAAGAATGTAAACAAGAAGCCCGTAGCGCAGTCATAAAGTAGACTGAGTGGAATGAAAGCACTTAAATAGTTTTTGTCATTTTGTTAAAATGTGTATGAGCAAAAGATTGGTATGTATGTCAGGTAGTAGTATCCTATGTGGTTTAAATGAGTGCAGTAACAGCTTTATGGTTAGAAGGATGAATTTAAATTTTTTTGGAGTAAGCTCAAGGGAGAAAGACAAGAATCTGAGTAATGTCAGGCTTGCAGAAGTTTCGGAATAATTATGTGCAGTACAAATATAAAGATAAGGGTGAATCTGAATGACATTGTAGTAGGTTAAAGAATTGAAAGTTCGAGGAATGAAATCTTGCAGTGTGTCTTAGTCACTCATGCTGATGGATGTAGACATTTTGTATCATGTGATAGTGAGAGGCAAAGAACATTACTAAAGACTATTTTCTGTACTATGACCTTCCTTCATGCCAATGCTCTATCCAAAATCAACCCTTAATGTGTTATGATTATTATTTTATTATGGATTTATTGAGTATGTCAGCAAGAAAATAAATCTCGGTTGCATATGGTGGCATATATGTACTTTGATAGTAAATTTACTTTGAACTCTGAACCTAATTTGAGAAATACCTGACATCTATTGATAATAATGGGATACATTTCCAAAACGGCTGAGGAAACCGGAATATGTTGGCTCATCACAAACGTAGCCGAGATTTAAAGAGAAATTCACTTTCTTAGAATATGACTTTGTTCCAAATAAACAATAGCATCGGCAGCAAGGTGTACATTGGAACTACTGCAGCTGGAAAATTCTGCAGCAGACTGTATTGGGAAGGAAGAATGATTTTCTTTACCCAACTTTTATTTCTATACAAATAAGCAATTCATAAATAGGTAAAGGCTTTTAATTGCTTTTGATTAAAAAAGCAAATAAATGCTCATTTTAAATTATATTAACACGTCCACAAAAGTAGCAAACATCCAATAAAAAGAACTTACATATCTATTTACTGATCTTAACTATAATTTTTAAAAATATGTTGGTTCTCATTATTGTTAACTCAGAAGAAGTTCCTCAACTATTAAGGTTAAATTTTACTGAAATATCCACTTCATTTGCTGACAACAATGATATTTCAGATTAAATTAAAGAATATGTTCTCTGGTAAAGGAATATCCGGATATTCATTTTATATTGGAGTTGTGTTTTATAATATTACATTGTTCTTTTTATAAAAGCAAAAGTTAAATAATTTGGTTAGGCTGAGTTGTTCTCCATGTGAGGAGACATCATTAATGTGCTGCTGATTGTGGCGTGCCCTCTGAATGCTTAGCCTTTATATAATTATCAATCATCCGATTGGATTGGACATCATATCAGAAACTCAAATCTCGTCACTGATTGGGTTTGGGGAGAATTTCATGCTTTGGGGTCAAGTATGTTGCCTGTATCGGCTCATAAATAGGATCAAAGCCTATGCTTACAGCATCAATCACAGAAAACCACACTTCTAGGAATTCTCTTGCATGCCGCATATTTGCTTGAGCTATGACCTTTCACTGATGTGCAGTTGAATTTGTGTCCCTCTTGATCATCATGGGTAGAGACTAGGGAAAGCTGGTCATGCCACTTCACAGCCAATTTGATCTTCATGGACAAGTTAAATAATTTATTGGGAAAGCTCTAAATAATTTTACTCACGTTTACAGAATTATGGAATTCAGTTCCGCTTAAAACCAGAATCAGCTGATAATTAACCAGGCAATGAAGTGTAATGAGATTAATGTACATTGTGGCAGAATACAAAACTGCAAATTCTCTGTGGCATTTCAATTATAAGATGATCAATAATCAATAACAACAAAGTGGCCAACATGTGGCCAGATAATTTGTAGGGAATGTAAGCTATCGACTGTAAAATGTTTTGGAAGTCCCATGAATGTTGAAAATAAGAACAGGATCAATTTGGATGTGGAGGTGAATTGTTTTAGAACAGAAGATCATACGGCATAGGAGCAGATTTAGGCCACTTGGCTGTCCTGCTATCCCATCATGGCTGACTCATTATCCCTCTCAACCCCATTCTCTTGCCTTCTCACAGTAACCTTTGAGACCTTGACTAATCAAGGAACAATCACCCTCCACTTTATATATACTTAATGACTTGGCTTCTACAGCTGTCTGTGGCATTGAATTCCACAGATTTTCCACCCACTGGTGAAAGAAATTCCTTCTCACCTCTGTTCTAAATGGATGTTCCTTTATTTCAAGGGTGTGCCCTCTGGCTCTATACCCACCCACTTTAGGAAACATCCTCTCCACATTCCTTCTATTGAAGTTTTCAATGTCCGATAGGTTTCAATGAGATCTTGGAGATCTTCAATGATATTTTAGGGATATTTCTTGGAGATTTTCGATTTCTTAACTTCTTCCAGCCTCTATCTCATGTTGCTTGAACTTACATCATTTTGCCTGATGATTATTTAATGCCAATTCATCTCCATTCATGAAACAGTGAATCCATTATTAATATGCAAAATTAAGGGTGTTATGTTTTGTAAACATTAAGCTAATTCAAAGGAAGACACAGGAGTCTGAAATGTGGGTCTAACTTTGTGTTTACTTTTAACCAGGTGTGCATGTATCACCTGGTAGCGTGATGACATATGCAATTCACATATTTATATATATAATCCATAATACATTAGTGAAATGAACAGGAGTGCTTTATCAGACAAGACTACTCAAATATTATTTAAATATTAAATACACAAAGTTCAAAGTTTTTTAAAATCAGAGTGTGTATAAATTATACAACCTTTAGATTCTTCTGCTTAACAGGCACCCACAAAACAAGAAACCCAAAAGAACCCAGTTTAAAAAATAGACCAACACTAGAAAGATCAGAAAAAAAAAACAAATCACATCAAATCATGCAAAAACTAAAGTGAGCATCAGCGTTCAGAATGAAATTGAGTCCATCAACCCAAAGCCAGGAGCAGGCGGTGTGGGCCCGTAGCCTCAGTCTCAGAGACACATTGCTGTGAAGCTTGCAGTGGATGGGGAAAACAGCATCAAGCGTTCCACATCTCACCGAATGCTGTGACGATACGGGAAGAAAGACAAACCACATTAGGCTTGTTTCTGAAGTAAATTATGAGCATAATATCAATGTCAAATGTTGCAAAGTGAATGTGTATTGCTTTGAGGCTAGTGTTCCCTCCAAGGTGTGCGTATTACACGTGCATTCATCTTTTTCTACTAGCACACAAAGGAATTTAAATTGTGCACAATGGTTGTCACCCTCCTTGTCGTCGCCATGTTAAGTATTTCATGATCACACACAATCACGTTTCCTTTTTCGGTTTCTGATGCAGGTGGTGTTGACAACGTGGAGTTTGTGACAATTTGTCTGCAGATTTCAGAACTGGCTTATTTATACTGTTTTTATTGAAGAAATTATGTTGTCACTTGAGCAGAAAATTTCACAGCACAAGAATTTTGGACACACTGGTCTTTACAAATTAGAAGGAATGTTGTTTGAGGCTCACTGAACTCAGGAAATGTCTATTCCTTAATCCTGGTATAAATTAGGAATTTGATCCATCCATCCACACTCACTGTCAAACACCAACAAATTGCATTTGGGTACTGTCTTTAATGGAATAATAAATAATGTCACATGGTGCTTCACAATTGTGTTAACAGATGAGATTTAACATTGTGCCACTAGAATATTAGGACAGATGACTAACAGCTAACTTTTATGAAATGATGTTCAGACTTCAAAGTAAGTTTAATATCAAAGTACCTATACTGTATATCATCATATATAACACTGAGATTCATTTTCTTCTGGCCATACTCAGTAAATCCAATAACCATTATAGAATTAATGAAAGACTGCATTCAGCAGAATGGACAATCAGTGTGCAAAAGACAACAACCTGTGCAAATACAAAATAAATAATAATAAATAAATAAAATAGGAAGTACTATTATGAGATGAAGAATCTTTGAAAGTGGTCCATGGGTTGTGGGAACATTTCAGCGATGGGGCAAGTGACGTTATCCCCTCTGGTTCAAGAGCATCATGTTTGAGGGGTGATAACTGTTCCTGAACCTGGTGTAGTGGATCCTGAGGCTCCTGTACCTCCTCCCTGATGGCAGCAGTGAGAAGAGAGCATGACCTGGATGACGGATACTGCTTTCATGCAACAACACTCTATGTAGATATGGCCAATGGTTGGGAGGACTTTGCCCATGATGGACTGGGCCATATGCACTACTTTTTGTAGGATTTTCTGTTTAAGGCATTGTTGTTTCGATACCAGGGTGTGATACAGCCAGTCAATACATTATGCACTACACCTCTATTGAGGTTTGTCAATGTTGTAGATGTCATACCAAGTCTTCGCAATCTCCTCAGGAAGTTAAGGGTTGCTGTGAAGATAGAAAGATAAAATGGAGAAATTTTAGGGAGGAATCCTGGAAAGACTGGAATTGGTTTATTTTTGAGGAAGATTTAAAAAAATCCAGAAATGAGAGATGGTTAAATGAATCAGAGATCTCTCACGTAACCAAAGAAAGTAGAGTAAGGATTTCAACAAAAAAAATACAATTTTAAAGATCAGTGAAGATCAGTGAGAACAAGTGTAATGAATGATAGGGAATGGGAAGAGTTCATAAGAGGTCAAAAAAGGAGCAGGCTGACTTGGAGAGTTTTAGAATAACTGGTTCTGAAGGTAACACAGCACAGCCAGAGGCTGCAGCAAAGGAACATACTTCCTTACACCTGTCACCATGACCCTCATTGTGGTATTATTGCCATCTTACAAATTGAAATAAACACACACAAAATGCTGGAGGAACTCAGCATGTCAGGCAGCATCTATAGAAATGAATAAGCAGTCAATGCTTCAGACCGAGATTCTTCATCAGGACTGGAAAGGAAGGGGGGAGATGCCAGAATAAGAAGGTGTGGGAAGGGAAGGAGGATAGTGAGAAGGTGACAGATGAAGCCAGGTGGGTGGGAAAGGTAATAGGCTGGAGAGGAAGGAATCTGATATGAGAGGAGAGGGGACCATAGGAGAAAGGGAAGGAGGAGGGAATCCATGGGGAGGTGATAGGCAGGTGAGCACACAGCAACAAAGAGGCAGCAATTAGATTTATAGCAGATTTACCCAAAGCAACACACACAAAATTGCAGAAGGTACTCAGCAGGTCAAGCAGCACCTATGGAAATGAGTAAACAGTCGATGTTGCGGGCTGGGACCCTTCCTCAGGACTGGAAAGGAAGGAAGACAACGGAATAAAAAGGTGGGGGGGAGGAGAAGGAATCAAAAAGGAGAGGAGAGTGGACCATAGGAGAAAGGGGAGGAGCAGGGGATCCAGGGGGAGGTGATAAGCGAGTTAGAAGACTTAAGGGACCAGCGTGGGGAATAGAAGAAGAGAAAAGGGGGAGGGAATGTTTTATTAACCAGAAGAAGAAATCAATATTTATGACATCAGGTTGGATGCTACCTTGACAGAGTATAAGATGTTGCTCCTACGCGCTGAGTTTGGCCTCATCATGGCATGAGAGGAGGCCATGAACTGATACGTCAGACCAGTAATAGGTGGTGAGCTGTAATGCTGAACCTGTCGTTACAATTGAAGAAGTTCCATTCATTCATACATCCTCTATTCACACACAAAGATGAGATTAAAATGTAAGTTAGCAATACCGCCCTGACATGAACGGCCAATGTAGTCAGTTCCCTGCCCAAATACAGACTGAATTTTTTATACATCCAACTCCCCAGTGTATCTTCTGAATGATGCAGTTGGATCTGGCGAAACCTTACATTGACATGTAGTTAAAATGTTGATAATTCAATGAGGAAGGATGTAGGTTGAAAGGACTGAGCACATAACTGGAAGTAAAGCATAAATGTAATATCAAAGGTCTCATAAAGCGAGATCAAAAAGCAATGTAAGCACTTTGAAATTCTAGTTAAATAAGTTACTAGATGACTGCTTGCTTTGGATATCCAACTCTCTCCATGGCATTAAGGGGGCTGCAAAGAAAACAGCTATCAGGACTGTCACAGAGGCTGCTGAGTGAGCCTCCAGAGGGCTGTGGATCAAGAGGTGTGACCCATGGACTAATGCTGCTGGGACTCAAGCCGGGGCCTGATCAACCCTGGCTGGGTCGCCTGGGCGAGAGTGTCCGATATTGAAAGATCTGAAACACCCCCAGTGACCTCAGGTTACATCACTGATGAGGTGTCCCAAAGCATAAGACCATAAGACATAGGAGCAGAATTAGGCCATTTGGCCCATCGAGTCTGCTCCGCATTCAATCATGACTCATCCTTTTGTCCCCTCCTCAGTCTCACTCCCCAGCCTTCTCCCCATAACCTGTGATGCAGTGTCGAATCAAGAACCTCTATCAACCTCTGCTTTAAATGCACCCAATGATCTGACCTCCACAGATGTCTGTGGTTACAAATTCCACAAATTCATCACCCTCTGGCTAAGGAAAGTTCTCTGCATCTTTGTTTTAAATTGATGCCCTTTTATCCTGAGGCCGTGCCCTCTTGCCCTAGGATGTATCTGTGCAGTGATTCAGCAACATGGGTGTATATTTTGTTCCAATTTATGCTAGTTTTGTTACGAGACACTCCAAACTGTGCCAGCTTCTGGGATTTAGATGCCCTAAATCTCAGGTGTATGGATAGCTAGTGTTGCCTTTTTAAGGATTCAGAACCATCCCACTAATTGGTGATCATGCTTTAGGTGTGAAGAATTTGTATTTAAAGAGCACCTGAACTGAGGCTTGGTGCTCAAGCATAAGCCCAAATTGTCATGGTCCCGATCGTTTATTCCCTATCTTGCTCCTAATTTCTGTTGATTGTGCCACGGTTCTGACCGCCAATTTCCCAATTGCTTCTATTTTGCTTTAATGACAGCACACCTGGTTTTCATCAAGAACTGCAATATAAGAACCCCGGCATCACAACCACTAGTTGCCAGTTCGTTGGTCTTTTTCTTGTGAGTAGCTATGTTTCC
This sequence comes from Mobula birostris, assembly GCF_030028105.1. NCBI lineage: Eukaryota > Metazoa > Chordata > Chondrichthyes > Myliobatiformes > Myliobatidae > Mobula > Mobula birostris. Next base: position 32,864,672 of record NC_092392.1, on the reverse strand, counting down.
CGACCGCTTAAAACCGTTTGTTCCAAGTTTAGCTCCTGTTCAAAGGTTTACTTATGAGACTCCGTTCCTCTGAGTCAAGGCTCTGTGTCAAGCCTCCGAGTCAATGCTTCGTGTCAAGGCTCCATATCAGGACTCCATGTCAAGATCCCTCCTGTTTGCTGTTCAGCGTTTACGCCCGAGTAAACATCCAAACTCAATCTCCGTGCCTGTGTCCTGCATTTGGATTCGCTTCCTTCACTGATTGTAAAACAAATATCATCTAGCGTTTGTTTTGTGCTCAGTTCTCGAGCTAGTTTGATCCTGTATCTCGATCCTCACTTCGGATACTCCAGCATTTGGGTCCAAACCATCCTTGTCGAGGACTCTCGTCACGGTACGATTGAGCCAACACGGATCCAGCAGGGTATTAGAAACTTTCATCTGCTGTGGCGGGCCACTGTGAGAGGATTTCCAGGCAAAAGGTGAAGATTCGAGCCCTCCAGGTTGCCGTTCATCAACTTTCGCAAGGAGGAGGCTGGAGTCACTCAGGACAACTAGCCGGTCGTGCTGGAGAGCCAGCACACCTTCCAAGCCCAGAGAGTTTCGACGGTAACCCTGGTTCTTCCGCTTCCTCACTCAATGCTCATTATCTCTCTCCTGACTGGAAGTGCCCTGGCCTGGGCCACTGCATTTTGGGTAGGTGCTTAGTAATAAGCATGTCAAGGGCTATGGGGAGAAGGCAAGAGAATGGAGTTGAGAGGGAAAATATATCAGCCATTATTGAATGGTGGAGCAAGCTCAATGGGCCAAATGGCCTAATTCTGCTTCCATTTCTTATGGTCTTATGAATTATTTCAAGAAATAATTCATAAGACCATAGGAATAGAAGCAGAACCCACTTGGAGTACTGTGTTCCATTCTGGACACATCACTACAGGAAAGATGTGGATACTATAGAGAGAGTACAGAGGAGATTTACAAGGCTGTTGCCAGGATTGGAGGGCGTACCATATGGGTATAGGTTGAGTGAACTTGACCTTTTCTCCATGGAGTGACGAAGGATGAAAGGTGACCTGATAGAGGTGTATACGATGATGAGGGGCTTTGATTTTGTGGATAGCCAGAGGCTTTTTCCCAGGGCTGACATGGCTAACAAGAGGAGGCATTGTTTTAAGGTGCTTGGAAATAGGTACTGAGGGGATGTCAGAGGTAAATTTTTCACACAGAGGGTAGTGGATGCATAGAATACACAGCTGGTGGTGGTGGTGGTGGAAGCGGATACAATAGGGTCTTTTAAGAGCCTAGGTACATGGACCTTAGAAAAATAGTGGGCTATGTGCTAGGGAATTTCTAGGCAGTTTCTAGAGTAGGTTCCTTGGTCGGCACAATATTGCGGGCTGAAGGGCCTGTAATGTGCTGTAGATTTCTATGTTCTATGTCATTGGACAGAAGAACTGTTGAAATATTAATAAAAATATGGTAATACAGCAAGGTCAAATTAAATGACTTGAAATTGTCACTTTAAATGTTCATTCACTTCGTTCATAGTAAGCATGGTGATGTCAGTCCTTACAGATGTGAAACTGTGTCTGATCTAGGGTAGCTTTGAACGCTAGTTCTAAAGTTCTGCTCTAGTGACACAAAATGAAGATTGATGTGCACATGGAATATTTCATTGTATATTTAGTGCATCCAAGAATGAGTAAGTTTCTGTCTCTTTGCCATGCATGCCTGGAGAAAGAAGTGCTAACATATCAAGAAATGGCCAAGAAAACTGAGTAATAGAACAAATAGAAGAAGACCCAATTGGATCTTGAGTAATTTGTGCTGTTATAAAATTATATAACAGCCAAGAAAATGACAGTAGAATTTGGAATCTGATGGACTTGTAACATGCATGGAATATCTGGTCATAATTGCAGACTAATTCAATTTCTTGGTCCATCGTTAGGATACTGTATGTAAAAGTCAGGCGACAAGGTGAAGATACGTCTCTATCAAAGGAGGATTAGGTGCTACTTCCCGCCACTAGTCTACAGGTCACCCTTGGACAAGGTGTAGCACCTGCTTAGCCCCCTCTGATCAGAGTCACGTGAAGCCACGGAAGCAGGTGGTGGATGGTTGTATGAGCAGCTGGTGCATATCACAAGTCCTGTTTATGCAACCATTGACGGCAAGAAAACAAACTCTGAGGAGTATTGATAATGGCTGTGGTCACCCATCTTACAAAAATACTGCCCAGGAGAAGGCAATCGTAAACTACTTCTGTAGAAAAGTTTGACGTCATGGTCCTTGAGCTCCCATGTCATACAACATGGCACATAACGAACAAACAATATCAGACTCTACCACAACGTTCCATATATCTACTGCTCTGAGTAACAAAAAAAAAGTCTTGCAACTCTCCTTTAAACATTCCCTCTTTCGTCTTAAAGCTTTGCCCTGTGGTATTTGACTTTTCAGCTAGGTGAAAAAATTCTGACTATCTTGCCCAGATGTTCCTAACCTTGGGGTTAATTTTTTTTTATATATAAGTAGAAGAAGGGACTATTTTGTTGGTTTTGTTTCCTTTGAATAAATTTGAATAATGGAAAATCATAATTATGAAAGGACTTAGTCATTTTTTTAAATGTCCTCTCGCTGTATATGTGGAAGAAGCCAAATGCTAAGATCTAAACCAATGAGTTAACTGTGATGTGTAACAGGGATTGGTAGGAATTTATAGTTTTGAGAAATTATTGATATCAAGAAACAAGTACTTAAGAAATAAAGACCAATCCTGGAAAGAGGAGCGTATTACTGACCCAAATTTTGTGGCAAACGGTATTGATATTGTAGTTTAGGTAAGGACTTATTGAGTCCCTCAGAAGGTCGGGGTCAACCATAGATGTTGTGTCCTAGCTGCCTGCGTGATATGCAAGTCAGTACATACGCCAGGGTAGTACGATGTGGAGGCCAAGATATTACCCATGTAGCAAGTTTCTGCTCTCCACACTGCTGATATATCCAAAGGAACAGCAGAAATCAATGCAGTTTGGTACCAGCTGTGTCACAGGAGATGCCAGTCAGCATTGAACTCAACATAGGACTACCTTAGGGACTCCAGCTCCAGATTTTTCCCCCTGGGTTTACTCCAGAAGTCTTCCCCAGGAGTGGTACACCCTATCTTCGTTGCATGCGTTCTTCAGTCAATGCGGATTCACAGTTATGCAAGGAACCTATATCTACCTACTTCTCCTTATTTGCTTCCAAAACTCAGTTATGCAAAGAGCACTGCCTTCCCGCCAATACAAGTCACGTGCGAATGCCTCACAGTCTCACTGTTGGGACAAGAAGCACTGCTTTCCCGCCAATACAAGTCATGAGCACACACCTCACAGTCTCACTCCCGCCAGTCTTGAATTGGTTTTGGCAACATGTGGATGTGCAATCTTGCGCTCTTAAACCTTTGTTGTTTTTACCTACAGTGCAGTGATTTTGTGCTTGAAATATTTAACTATGCCTCCTAAGCATCTGATGTCAAGTCCTGGGCCATCAGCCAAGCGGCCGAGAACCGCTTTAACACTTGAAAAAAAAATTGGAAATTATAAACAGGGCGGCATCAGGTGAAGATAACACAGCTCTGGGACGCTACCCTGTGCAGTTGTGGGCTATGATAGCGGAGTTAGGCATCACACCAAAGCAGGTGTTTAATGCAGACGACACCAGGCTTTTTTGGAAGCATATGCCGAAACACACTTACATAACTAAGGATGAAAAAACTGCGTCAGGTTACAAGGCAGCAAAGGATAGATTGACTTTGTTTATGTGTTCCAATGCCGAAGGAGACTGTAAGATGAAGCCTCTCTTAGTTTACCATTCACTAAACCCCCGTGCTCTTAAAAGTAAGAAGCCTCTCAATGGAGCGTGAAAATCAATTCGGGCAGAGTGTGTGCACACCCTCAAGGGGGTTCCTGCCGTCACTGCAGCTGTCCAGGATTGTGTGGCCCTGGGCCGTAAAATTGGTGGGGAAGGATTCTCAGATCTCAAGACTGCTGACCTGGTAGAACTCCTGGATTCTCATGATGAAGAATTAAGTGTGGATGACCTTCTGTGTTTAACTCAGACTGAAGGTGATAATAATGAAGAAGAAAGTGTCGAGTTGCAGGTGAAGGATTTTACGGTGAAGTAACTGGCAGAATTTTTTAAGGCTGCGGAACTCTTGGCACAAACGGCGATGGTCATGGACCAAATTTTTAAACAGAGTCAGCATTTCAGTCGCTCCCTGCAGTAAAGCCTTCTTCCCTACAAGCAAATTTATGCTGGAAAACAAAATGCTGCCAAGCAAGCAACCCTCACCACTCTCTTCAAACCAGTGTCATCTCCTGCTGCCGGCAGTACTGAGAGTTCTGTGGGTCTTCCTTCACCCCTTTGCTGTCCTTAATGATCCTGACGACACACAACCATCCATCTCATCCATGTAAAGCTGCCCAACACCCCAACAACCACTCATCTCCCGGAGCCAACACACCTGCCACTGTTGGTGAGTATTGTACACTCTAGTACGTTAACTTGCTATGATTTATTATGTTGAATATTACCTTAAATTGATGAAATATAATATGTATGTTCTTGTGTCGTATTGATATGAAAATGTGAATAAATTACAGATAAAACATATATAGGAAGCCCTCCAGAATGCATCCCTATTTTCTCTATTTAAATAATTATTCACATTATGCGTTGACTTCGAGGAACATATCCCCTGCATATAACAAGGATAAGGCAGTGAAAGTTTGAGATCAGGTTTTTCCTTCCAGATGAGTTGCCCACCATGGCTGACCAGACAGATCTACCCGAAATGACTGGCTTTAAAGAACCGGTAACTTGCCTTTGTCCCTTCTCTTGTCAGTAGAAACGGTTCCACTGATCTCAGTAGCTAAGCCTCATGTGAAGGCCAGGAGCTGGTCTTGGTCTTCAAAGGCTATTTGAGAACTTATTAATCATCAGGTATTCTGACCTCATACACTGATAAATGTATGAACATGTCTCTGGGGCAACCCGGACCTTGGAAGACAATGGGACAAACAATCCAACTCTTAAACCAGAGATATTTACAGATTGAGAAAAAATAGATGCCTAAAAAAGGAGAATGGTGAAAAGGTTAAGGGGAAAACGAAGGGAAAGTTCTCCACTCAGGGTGGTGAGAGTGTGAAATGGACAGCCAATGAAAGTGGTGCATGTGAGCTCTAGTTCTGCGATTAAGAAAAGCTTGGATAGGTACATAGATGGTAGGGGTATGGAGTGCTATAGTTCGACACAGTTTGGCACAGAATAGATGGGCTGAAGGGACTCTTTCGTACTGCAATTTTCTATACCTTCAAGTGGACCACAACCTCGTTGTTGGGTTTGGAGGCTTGTGTGCCTCAATGACCCGGAGAGCTATGCTGGCTGGAGTCAGGGCTTTATGCTTTGGCTCTTGGCAGAGTCACCCATGCCAAACAGGTCAAAGGGTAGGGGCCAGGTTAAGAGCGGTCCATCGGTCCTTCAGTTTCAGTGGTTCAGCTCAGGGCAGTTTGACAGTATTCTCCAGAGTGAGTCTCCACCTGCAACTTGCATGACTGACAGTAGTGAAAACTGCGAGGAAGCTACTGACATGATGAAGGAAGCCCTGAACACCACCAAAGATGTAGGACCTTCATTGCTGCCCTAAACACCAGCGATGTAAGTAAGCTCTGTTCTATGACTCTATGGCAAAGGAGAAATTAGAGGTAAATCAGACACAATGAAAGGATACAGAGTAAAACAAAGACTGAATTAAGAGAGTGGAAAAGGACTACAAGGAAATGTAGACAAATAAATTACACATATTCAGTATCATTAAGAATAATTTATTGCATGTGGAAATGTGACTGTGGAATTTCAAGCTAGAGTCAAGGACACTTCAGAAACTAATTCTCATCATTAGAAGGGTCATAAAATGCTTTTATATACTGTAGTAGTTCTAACTGTCTGCTTAATTCATTTGTTCATTTTGTGCCATGTCGTATGATGTGGGCGATTGTGGTATTTCCTTGAGCATGATTGTTCTTGGCAAATTTTTCTACAGAAGTGGTTTGCCCTTGCCTTCTTCTGTGCAGTGTCTTTACAAGACGGGTGATCCCAGCCATTACCAATACTCTTCAGAGATTGTCTGCCTGACGTCAGTGGTCGCATAACCAGGACTTGTGATATGCACCAGCTGCTCATACGACCATCCACCACCTGGCCCCATGGCTTTACATGACCCTGATTGAGGGACTAAGCAGGTGCTACACCTTACCCAAGGGTGACCTGCAGAATAGCAAAGGGAAGGAGCGCCTTATACCTCCTTTGGTAGAGATGTATCTCCACCTCACCAACCAAACAGTGCAGTGCAATACGTAAAATTGCCATAGTATGGTGCAACTAGAGGAAGATATTTATCTTCATTGTTCCTTCTAAAAAAATTGTTTTATGGTTATTGTTAATTCAATGTTCATTTATTTATTTAGTGAAACTATGTGAAGTAAGCCCTTTCGGCCTCAGCAACCCCCAACTCCTAATTTAATCCTAACCAAATCACGAACAATTTACAACGACCTTCTGGGAACGACTTTGGACTGTGGGAGGAAACCGGAGCACCAGGGGAGAACCCACCCATTCTACAGGGAGGGTGATGCTGGAAATGAACTCCAAATTCTGGAATGCCCCAGGATTTATTACGTCATGTTAACCGCTACGCTATATGTGTCGCCCATATGTGGATATATGGAGTAGCTTTTCCTGCTGAGATTCTTTACAGTGTTTCTTGGAAAACCAAAAAAAAGAGAAAGTAAAGGTAAATGGTCTCAGCTGTCGATTCACTTGTTGTGCAAATGGAATAAAAAGCACTGCTGGCACGTATCCTCGTAAACCCATCACCAAGGAGGTGACAATAGAATTGAATGCCATTGCAGTCTGTCATCTGGTCATTTATTTCACGATTTGGAAATATCCCCTGCCACATAATACAATTCTGCTGGTCCTCTCCAGAAAGGAGAATATTGCACTTTTATATGTGTCTAGTGCTGTAGCACTTTCAATGCTGCACTGTTAGAGAGAAAGCTGAATTGATATTACTGCCAGAAAATTAAATTAGACCTATTTTATTGCACACAGGTCATGAGTTCTATTTTAGTAAGCCACTAAAATATCTTGTGCACAGCAATTCAGGTTTTTGTAACCTAAATAACTCTGACTCTCTTAACCATTCGCATCTCTTTTCATTTTTTCCCCACACATTTGATGTCTCTGCAGGCTTTGCTTTCTGTTAATAAACTTAACTCATATTGGATTGCTTCTACTTGGATTTACATTGATGAATCCCTAAGTTTATTTCTGAGTCTCTGCCATCAATGGGAGGTATCCGTTAGTCTTGCAAGATCGTGGATCTGCGCCTGGAAAGTCTTCTCCCTCCAGGGCGCAGGCCTGGGCAAGGTTGTATGGAAGACCAGCAGTTGCCCATGCTGCAAGTCTCCCCTCTCCATGACACCAATGTTGTCCAAGGGAAGGGCATTAGGACCCATACAGCTTGGCACCAGTGTCGTCGCAGAGCAATGTGTGGTTAAGCGCCTTGCTCAAGGACACAACATGTTGCCTCGGCTGGTCGCTAGTCCAATGCCTTAACCACTTGGCCACATGCCCACACAATATACCCCTCCAAACACAGTCACCCAATCATTCGGCCATGCCATTTCTTTCAGAATCACCTGTGCTTAATTGTATGCATTTTTGATTGCCTTATGCAAATTGGAACTAGTATCATTCCACACACCATTGACAACATTGAACTGGGAAACTCCTCATGCTCGTGGAGGGTATTCTAACTGGCTGCATCACTGTGTGGTCTGGTATGGACAGCATAGGATTGAAATAAGCTACAGCAGATGCTGGAAATCTCGAGCAACACACACAAAATTCTGGAGGAACTCAGCATGTCAGAAAGCATTTATGAAAATGAATAAAGAGTCACATCTTTGGCACTAGAGGTTTGAGGATATTTGGAATGCCACCAAAGAAACTCTGAAATTTCTGCAGATATACTGTGGAGAGCATTCTAACTGACTGCATCACTGTATAGTATGGGAGGGCTACTGCACAGAATTGAAATAGGTGGCAGAGAGTAGTAAACTCAGTCAGTTCCATCATGGGCACTAGCTTCCACGGTATCCAGGACACCTTCACGTAGTGATGCCTCAAAAAGGTGATGTGCATCATTAAGGACCCCCCCTCACACAGGACATGAAATGCCACCATCAGGAAGGAGATACAGGAGCCTGAAAGCACACAGTGAACAGGAGAAGCTCCTTCCTCTCTGCCATCCAATTTCTGAATGGGCATTGAACCCATGAACACTACCTCATGACTTTTTATTTTCATTTTTACATTACTTATTTAATTTAACTATTATATATATATCTTATAGTAATTCATCTTTCTCCTATTATTATGTATTGCATTGTACTGCTGCTGCAAAGACAACAAATTTCATGACACATGCCAGTGATTTTAAACCTGATTCTGATTCTGATGCATGTGAGCAACAGGACTGGGAATAGACTGATTCACAACTATGATCCTCTCAGGAGTTGAGCATTGAGTAGTATTGGGTCAAATGTCTCTGTTTCCATTTGTCAGTTGTTTTGGGCTTTATTCTCATTGCTCTGTCCTACAGTGGAGCTGCAAGAAGCACGGGTATGTTTTACTCATTCATGAGGGAGAACAACAATTATACTTTATTGTCGCCAAACAATTGATGCTAGAACATACAGTCATCACAGCGATATATGATTCTGCGCTTCCCGCCCCCGGATTACAAATATTAAATATTAAGAATATTAAAAATAGTAATAATTAGTAAATATTAAAACTTTAAATTATAAATCATAAATAGAAAAATGGAAAGTAAGGTAGTGCAAAAAAACCGAGAGGCAGGTCCGGACATTTGGAGGGTACAGCCCAGATCCGGGTCAGGATCCGTTCAGCAGTCTTATCACAGTTGGAAAGAAGCTGTTCCCAAATCTGGCTGTAATAATGAATGCATTAATAAATGCAGCTCAAACAGTACAGTAATGCAACCTTTAACCACTTAGAGCGCACCTTGTTTTCACATCAGATGCACAATGGCTGCTGAGTTTACCATTGAAAGAGTCATCTAGGCAACTACAACAGCACCTCCCAACCAGCAACATTAGTCTCCTGTAAGGGTAGAGGCTTCTGCCACTTGGAAGCCACATCATCCACGAGTTTCTCTTTTGTTTACATGTCATCTTGATTTGGGAAATGCTTCCCCTTTCCTTTGTTGTCACTGGGACTTAATGAGTAAGTGGACACTGCTTCTACCCTTCACTGGAAGTAATTTCAGAGCTTGTGGGTCATTCATTCCCATAATGTCTGAAACCCCCTGTGGAAGTCACAGAAAGGCAAAGATAGCCTGGGCATCTGTCAAGCAAGACCATTGAAGTGAGGGAACCAGAGACGCCTGTGCTTACTACAGGTAAGATAGTGTGTACTCAAGCCAAACAAGTGAAGCCTTTGTTGTGGGACTATTTCAGAAAGGTCTTCCTAAAACATAGCTTTCCTGTATGTAATAGGGAGTGCTGGAGACAGATGAGCTAACAGAAGGATGTAAAACATACCCAACAAATAAGTTTAATAACTTCAAAATATCATTGGCTGTCTGCTCAAAGTTTCAATTGACTTTAACACGTCAATTGTCCTTTATTCATTTGTATGTGCCCTGTTGTATGACATGGGCAATCATGGTCTTCCAAAACCATGGTTGTCCTTGACAAATTTTTCTACAGGAGTGGTTGGCCATTGCCTTCTTTTGGGCAGTGTCTTTACAAAATGGGTAACCCCATCCATTATCAATACTCTTCAGAGTTTTTCTGCCTGCTGTCAGTGGTCGCATAACCAGGACTTGTGATATGCACCAGCTGCTCATATAACCATCCACCACCTGCTCCCATGGCTTCACATGACCCTGATATCAGTGGGAGGGGGCAGAGTGGCCAAGCAGGGGCTACACCTTGCCCAAGGGTAACCTGCAGGCCAGTAGAACGAAGGAGTGCCTTGAACGTCTTTTGTTAGAGACTTACCTCCATCCTGCCACCCAACTATTGCCCTTCCTAAATTCAAAAAATCATTGGCTGTCTGCTTGAAGTTTCACTTGACTTTAACTCGTCTGTTATGAATGGCATTTGATCTCGCAAGTCAGGAGTTTAGATACATACAATTTAAAATAATCAATATTTGTAACTACAAGCCAATTCTGTATAAAAATAGCAGTTTTCTGCTCAGACTTCAGAACAGTGTGGGTGACAGGGTTCATGCTGTTGTCCTTGTGCATTAGTAAACTAAGAATGCTTGAGTCATAAGAGTGTGTGTGTTCTGGGCTCAGCTATTTCATTTTATTTTCACTGATGATTATTACTTTGACACTCCAACCCAACAATGTAGCGGGAATAGGTTCAACAGAAGGACTGCAGAGAAGACTGTTCACAACTATCTTCTCAAGGACAATCAGGATGGGTAGAAACTGTTAGCTGTATTATGTACGAGATGTGTCAGACTGCAGGCATTAGTGGGCCAGCATAATCTTGATATTAGGTGCACATATGCAGAGCACACAACCAAACCAGAGCAACCTGTATTTACCTATGCAAACTCAGGCCTGAGATAGGGAAATTCTGTGAAATTTGAAATCCTCAATAAAATTGTAGGCCAGCTGGTTAGTTTCATAAATTACAGGAGAACTGGGATTATCTGGTCTAGATGGAAAAGGTCAGTGTGTCAGGGCTGGAGGTGAGGGATGGGCCAGTGTTCAGCTCACTGCTCTGTGAGGCTTACTCATCTTGCACTGAACTGACTCTGTGGCCTACAACAAACGGGCTCCTGGACCGGCTGCAGCGATGATCGGCTTTGTGGCTGTAGACTTACTTTCATGAATTTCAGCTCTCAATATGATTTGCTTACTTTTGTTTGTTTGCATGATTTGTTCTTTTCTCTCTGCCCATTGGATGTTTGATGGAGGCTTCTTTTTTAATGGATTCTATTGTAATTCCTTGTTTTGAGGCTGCCTATAAGAAGACAAATCTCAAGGTTGTATATAATATACATACTGTGATAATAAATGTACTTTGAACATTGAAATCCTAAGTAAGTCTAATAGTTACAAACACACCCCAAGCTATGTAGCTACTTCCAGTGTTTAGGAGGTGATCTCCCCTTCAAAAGGTGCAGATATAACTTCACTCAACAGTGTTACATACAGCAAGCGCACAGCATTCCTGTGATTACAGCCTATTACTGTGTCACATGCTAGAACCACTACATGAGGAGGTTAATGATATAGTTTCAGCTTTTGTTTTCCAGAACAATCAAATTTCCTATTGTGCTTATGTATTGGAGTTAATTTAGGTTACGGTTCCTTTCAGATTTCATTAATCTAATGTTTCATCTTTACGTTGTTCTTTGTTTTTCCTGACCAATTCTGACTTTAAATCTAATTATGCTTCCATCTGCTAAGTAGGCTGCTGCACTCAGAATATTAGAAACAAAAGCAGAATTCGAAACAGAAAAAGATGGGAAAGCTCCGCAGGCCAGGAAGCTTCTGCTGTCAAGAGAATAGTTAATATATATTTCCAACTATTTCTGATTTGATTTCAGATTTACAACACCTACAGGTTTTTGATCCTAACTAGGGGAGCAAGAATAGGCCCATCAGCCCCTCGAGCCTGTTCCAGCATTCAACAAGATCATGACTGATCCTATTGTGCCTCAACGCCACTTTTTTTCCCTTTCTCCGTAACTCTTGACTACCTTAAATTCTATTTTTAATGGAATGAAAAGCTCTTATCTTCACAGCTGTTCAGGAGTAAAAATTTCAGAAATTCATAATCATCTGAGAGAAAAGCTTCTAAGTCATCTCCATCCTAAACAGGGGAACGTCAACTCAGACCATGAGAGGCCTGCATCGGGCATTTTCATGCCTTAGAAGGTGCAAACTGGAAGTCTGTGTGGGGCGCCACTCCTCGCACAGACACTAGAGCAATGTGTGATTAAGTGCCTTGCTCAAGGACACAAACACACTGCCGCAGCTGAGGCTCGAACTAGTGACTTTCAGATCACTTTAACGCCTTAACCACTTGGCCACATGCCCAACACGTGTCCTAGGTCACCCCAAGTGTATATCTTCTTCAGGAGGGGCAAATCAAAAGAGGAATGTCATCTTCCTGGTGTGAAATTTGCGATGAAAACTGAACCAGTCCGGTGTCTCAGTGACCTTCCTTTCCTAACAAGGGAATACCTCAACATAATGTGGATTATTTCACTGCCCTAACTGTTTACTGATAGATTCCCACAGTAGCGTAGCGGTTAGCACGTCCCTATTACAGCTTGGGACGTCAGAGTTTGGAGTTCAATGCCAGCATCCTCTGTAAGGAATCTCTGTACATCCTTCCTGTGGAATGCGTGGGTTTTCTCTGGATCTTCCAGTTTCTCAATCTGAAACCTGATTCTGATTCTGATTCCTCCCACAGGCCAACGACGTACCCGGTAGGTTAATCATTCATTGTAAAGTGTACTGTGATTAGATTAGGCTTAAACTGAATTTGTCGGGGTGTGCCGGACAGTGTGGCTTGAAGGGCCAGAAGGGTCTGCTCCGTGCTCTATCTTGAAATAAGTAGTAGAGAGAAACAACAATGAAGATTTTCTTGTTTCCACAGCATGTTTCAAGTAGTTCATATCCCCAGTGATTACCAGGTAATTACATCTGTAAACCTCATTGTATCATCTACATCATTCCCCCATTATAAAACAACTAACTCCCCTGATGTTATTTCTAATGCTTTTCCCATTTCTTTGTAGATTGTTCATTATTATGTGGTTGCCCACCAACCAGAACCATTTTTCCCTGAATTATTTCCACTGTGGCATTTATTCACAGCTCCTCTCCAATCTCAAACATGTCAGTCACATCATACCAGTTTTAACATCGTCAAAGTAACTGAAATGTTAAACTTTGCTTTTTTGACATCTCTTTGGTTCACAAAACTTTAATAATTATTATTCGAAGAGCATGTGATGCAGGTTATGCTTCACTTATTTCATATTTTCATTTCCTTTCTGATAGGGCATGGTAATTCGTTTCTTTTCTGCCTTTTGTAGTAAACTGTTTTCTTGAAGAGTCTAATTTGAGGCATTAATTGTCCAATTCTTTTTCTTCCCCTTTAAAATTTGACAGTCCTATCTGTTCAGCAAAGACCACCTGCCCGATTTCACTGTGCAGTCAATTCCTTTTTAACGTTTTATATGCTTGCCATTAAATTTTTGACATTTATTACAACAATGCCAAATATGCGGAGCACAGCAATATTCCTTGGCTACAAACATTATTGTGCACATCAAATCTTTATGACTCCAGCCTGCATTTATTTTATTGACTTAATTCAACTCTATTCCATTTTGATTTGGGAGAGACCCTTTCTGAAAAAATTTATTCGTGCAATTATAATGACTAAAGCTCTGAAAATATTACACGGCAAAGCGATCAATAAATATGCTCAAGCACCAGGATCTGGCTATGACTATAAAATTGTTAAAACAGCAGAAAATGTCAGCTGTTTATACACTGTCTAGACAAAGATGGGATCACCTATGAGACTTTAATATGTAAAATAATTTTAATGTACCGTGTAAAAGAAACTATGTTTCTGCATACATTTGCATCATATCAAGCATTCAGAAACTCTTCAACTGTACAGTACTGTGCTAAAGTCTTAGGCACATATATATAATAAGGGAGCCTAAGACTTTTGTGCAGTCCTGTAGTAATTTTATCTATTGCACTGTACAGCTGCTGCAAAAAAAAATCTAATTTCAACACAAATGTGAGTGATGATAAACCTGATTCTGATATGGGTCTCTATAGTGGACTGAGAATGGGAAGGAGACAGGGAAAAGGGAATTATGTTTGGGAATGGAGAAGGGAGAGGGACATTCTGTAATGATCAGTAAATCCATTGTTTGGAATCAAATGACCTTGCCTGGTGTCTCAGGGCTGGGTGTGTCTGCACTCGCACCACCACCCACCTCAGCATTCCTTCTCTGCCACTTGTCCCACATCTCTCCTGTGGTGCTCCACCCTCGCCATTCCCAACATCATTTGCTCCCACCAGATTTACCAACTTGCTCTTCACTTCACATTGACAAATACAGTATTGTGCAAAAGTCTCAGGCACCCTTTCTATATATAAGACTTCTGCACAGTACTTTATATGTACACTTATATGGCTTCTGCCATTGACTTAAGTCTAAAACAGTGGAGTTAAATCTGTACTCATTTTGCCTGCTTCATTATGTGGATAATAAAGGTTGTCTGCAAGTGACTAGTGTGCATCTTCAGGGATCAGAATTGGGACCGCTACTTTTCACACTGTTTATCAATAATTTATATAAGAAATTGATGGCTTTGTGGCAAAGTTTGAGGATGATACGAATATAGCTGGAGGGATAGGTAATGCTTAGACAAATTGGAAGAATGTGCAAAAAAGTGGCAGATGGAATACGGTATTGAGAAATGCATGATAATACATTTTGGTAAACGGAACAATAGTCCGGACTATTATCTAAATGGGAGACGGTTTAAACATCAGAGGTGCAGAGGGATTTAGGAGTCCTCATGCGAGACTCCTGGATTTGTGGTAAAGAAGGCAAATACAATGTTGACATTTATTTCAAGGGGAATAGAGTATAAAAGCAAGGAGATAATGCTGAGACTTTATAAGACACTATTTAGGCTGCACGGAGTATTGTCAATTGTTTTGGGCCCAGTTTCTCAGAAAGGATGTGCTAATCATTGGAGAGAGTACAGAGGAGGTTCACCAGGATGATTCCAGGAATGAAGGGGTTAACATGTGAGAAGTGTTTGGCAGTTTTGGGTCTGTACTCACTGGAACTTAGAAGAATGCACGAAGATCTCATTGAAACCTACTGAGTGTTGAAAGGACTAGATTGGGTGGATGTGGAGAGGATGTTTCCTGTGGTGGGGGTATCCAGAACTGGAGGGCACAGCCTCAAAATTGAGGGGCAACCTTTCAGAACAGATATAAGGTGGATTTTTTTGAGCTAGAAAGTAGTAAGTCTGTGGAATGCTCTGCCACAGACTGTGGTGGAGGCCAAGTCCCTGCATATACTTAAGGCAGAAGTTGATCAGAGTGTAGTAACTTCTACTTTGAAAAAGGCACACTCGACAACTTCATGCCCAAGAAGCAACTTTATCTCGAACTTCAAAACCGTTATGTATATACAAAGGCTTTCTCAACCCGTACGGCATGGCAGGCACACTAAATACAAAGCCCACCGAAAGTAAAAAGAATGGAAGTAAAACCCCCCATTATCCGAATTAGTATTAACTTACTTTTAATAATGCTAACATTACAACACTTCTCCCCCTTTAAAATCCAACATCCCCAAATGTAAAAAACTAGGAAATAAAAACAGTGGTGTTATTAACTTGCGTACCCCTGAAAACTTATACTAGTATCTCAGCAACAGTTTATCAATACAAAACACCTGGAAAGTATGACAGATTCAACATTCAATCTAACAACAAAAAAAACTGTCCCGTCAAAGATTCAGTCTGTCAGGAGGTTTACGAGTGCGCTGTGATCTGCGCACTACCCCCAGTGACCCAGCAGGCACCGCTGGTGATGGTGTTTTGGGTGGATCTGGTTTTGGGGGCATGAGAGGGGTCTGTGTGTCTGCGTGAGAATGTCCAGCCTCCTCAGGGGATTTCGACCCCTCTGCCAGCGTCTCACACTCTGGCAAAGTCACTGGTGGACATGCTTCCACCGTAGTCTGTCTCACAAATGGAAACTCCATGGAACTGTCTGCCTCTGAGCTGGTATCATGACGCAGGCGCACATGGTCCTGATGTCTGTGGAAAACATGCCCATCAGTTAGCTTAACAACATAGGTGGGACCACTTTGCTTAAGAATAACCCCAGGCAGCCATTGCTGATTGTTTCTCACATAGACATTGTCATCCGGTTTTAACTGCCTCTCTCGCACATGTTGATCATGTCCCTCCTTCTGCTTTTCCTGCTTTCTCTTCACTTTCGTTTTCATGTCCGGGCGCAGCAGGTCCAATCTTGGGCCTACACCCCATCAGCATCTCTGCTGGAGTGCGGGCAGTCGTAGTCTGTGGTGTGAGGCGGTATTTAAACAGGAAACGTGAAAGCCGCATGCTAAGAGAGTCCCCTGTCATCCGCTTCAGGCCTTCCTGCACTGTCTGAACAGCCTGCTCAGCCAAACCATTTGTGGCTGGGTGGAAAAGGGCCGTCCGAATGTGATGAATGCCATTCTGCTGCATGAGCTCACTGAACAGTTCACTGGTGAACATTGGGCCATTATCAGTGACCAGAGTGTCAGGCAACCCGTGGACTGCAAACACTTGCCTGAGTTTGTCTATGGTTGAGGGGGCTGTGATGTTGCTCATGATGTGAGCTTCGATCCAATTAGAATGTGCATCTACCATTACAAGAAACATCTGCCCCATAAAAGGGCCAGCAAAGTCCAAATGTAGCCTAGACCAGGGGTGGTCTGGCCACTCCCATGGATGCAAGGGAGCTGGTGGTGGCATATTCTGATTTTTCTGACATTGTGTGCATGATTTTACCTTGTTCTTCAAATCCTGATCCATTCTTGGCCACTAAACGTAGGATCTTGCAAGGCTTTCCATTTGAGACACCCCTGGGTGAGTCTCACGAATTTCCTCCACAATCTGTGAGCGGCCAGGGGGAGGCATGATGACCCTTGTCCCCCAGAAAATGCAGCCATCCTGCAGACTGAGTTCTGTCTTGCGTTTGGCATAAAGCCTCAGTTCCTCTCCTTCCACTACTCTAGGCCAGCCTTGTAAAAGAAAAGTCTTGGCTTGGGACAGGACTGGGTCCCTCTCTGTCCACTGCCTGATCTGGGTCACCTTTACAGGTGTCTCTGACAGCCTCTCCAATAAAAACACAGTCTCTGGAGGCACATATGTAGTAACAGGTGTTTCAGGTAAAGGTAGTCGACTCAGTGCATCGGCGTTGGCATTATCCCCACCTGCTCTGTACACTATAGTGTACTGGTAGGCTGACAATGTAAGAGCTCAACGCTGTATCCTAGCTGAGGCTAGCGGTGGGATGCATCTCATCTCACTGAACAGGCTCATCAGTGGTTTATGGTCCATATAAATTGTAAATATGTGTCCATAAAGGTACTGATGAAAGCGTTTGACCGCAAAAACAATGACCAGACCTTTTTTGTCTGGCTGTGAATATCCCTTCTCAGCAGCTGTCAGGGTATGTGAAACAAAACCAATAGGCTTCTCTGAGCAGTCCTCCATTACATGTGAGAGAACTGCCCCGACTCCATAGGGCGAGGCATCGCATGCAAGGGTGATCTCCTTGTCTGGGTCATAGTGAACAAGCAGCTTCGCTGAGTGGAGGACTTCTTTCACTTCCTTGAAAGCTTTTTCCTGCTCTTCACCCCACTGCCACTTAGTGTCATTGTGAAGCAGCTTATAGAGTGGGGTCAAAACCCTTGAGAGGTCCGGAAGAAACTTGCCATAATAATTCACCATGCCCAAAAATGATCTGAGTTCCGTGATGGTCTTGGGGCTTGGGGCCTCCTTAATAGCTCTCACTTTGTCCTCCACAGGGCAAAGCCCCTCAGCTGTGATCTTGTGTCCCAGGTAAGTCTCACTTGATGCTAGGAACACAGATTTTCCGTGTTTCAAATGCAGCCCTGCGTCTGAGAGCCTCTTCAGCACCCGTTCTAAATTAGCCAGATGCTCCACCTCCGTAGCCCCTGTGATCAAAATATCATCAAGGTACACTGCTACGTGTGGAATCCCCTGCAGCAAAGTGTCCATTGTCCTTTGGAAAATGGCAGGGCTGGACACCACTCCAAACTCCAGGCGATTGCACTTGAATAATCCCTTGTGCGTATTAATTGTGACGTACTCCTTTGAATCCTCGTCGAGCAGCAGTTGTTGGTAGGGGTGGCTCATGTCCAGCTTTGTGAACAGCTTACCCTCTGACAGGGTTGCAAACAGGTCATCCACCCGTGGCAATGGGTACTCCTCCAGCCTAGAGACCTGATTCACTGTAAGCTTATAATCCACACATATCCTCACCGTTTTGTCTGCCTTCAAAACTGGAACAATGGGAGCCACCCACCTTGAAAACTGGACGTGATCAATAATGCCCAGCCTCTGTAAGCGTTCCAGCTCCTCCTCGACTTTGCCTTTCATGGCATAGGGCACCGACCTGGGCTTAAAAAAACATGGTGTAGCCTCAGGGTCGACATGGAGGTTCACTGTCACACCCTTCAGTGTTCCTAGCTCGTCCCTGAATACATCACAGTACTGCTGCAGAATGTCCTCCGTTGCGTGTGCATACTTAACTTCATGCCAGTTTAGCCGGATTTTGCGAAGTCAATCGCGACCCAAAAGACTGGGCCCCCTGCCCTTAGCTATCACTAGCCTGGCTTCAGCCTTCTGACCCCCGGCTGAAATATCCAGTATAACACCCCTAGATAAGGTATAGGCTGCCCTGTGGTCCTAGGTTTGAGCTTTGACAGTCTAATGGGAGGTAGGTTGGACCCCCATGTCCTCCTGTAGGTCTCCTCACTAATGGCCGATGCAGTAGTCCCTGAACAAATCTCAAACTTAATGTCCTTTCCCCTGATAGTGACTGTGGCATAATATGGTTCAGGTGGTTACTCATCTGTTTCCAATCCAAACATGTTGTAGGCACACGCTGCCTCTTCATCTGCTTCTTCTAGCTGGTGTGTGACTGCCTGAGCCTGTTGAGCTTTCCCCCGCCCAGGCTTAATCTTACCCTTTGAACTTCTGCACTTTTTAGCTAAGTGTCCCTTTTTGCTACGAGCATGGCAGGCAATGTCCTTGAATTTGCAATCATTTGCGTAGTGCATCCCTCCACACCAGAAACTTTCCACCCGCTTTGCCTGTTTACAAGTCTCCCTTCTGACTTGGTGCACTGCTGCCAACTGCGACCCCCAATGTCCTTTCTGGATATCCTTGACATTATTAGCAGCCATCTCCATGCCTTGGGCAATCTCTAAGGCTTCCTTGAAAGTCAGTAGTGGGGTTTCCCCTAACAGGCGGCTTTGTATGCCGTCATTATTAATGCCGCATACCAGTCTATCACGGAGCATGTCACCCGAAATCACAATGTTCCAACAGCTGCCGAAGCTCGGCCACGAAATTGGCTGCAGACTGACCTGGCTTCCTGAAACGGCTGTGAAACTTAGACCGTTGGACTATCACAGAAGGTTTCAGGTTGTAGTGGTTCTCCACGAGCTTGACCAGTTCATCATATGGAATTTCCCCCAGTTTCCGTGGTGTGGCTAGATTCCTTATTAGCTTGTAAGTCTTTGCCCCACACACACTCAGGAGAATAAAGCACTTCTTAGCCTCTTCCGTAATTCCATTAGCACAGAAAACGTGTCCCAACCTTTCCTCATACTCCAGTCAGTCCTCCATCACGTCCACAAATTCAACGATAGTTCCAAACGTAGCCATCCGAACGTGAGGCCCCTTATTGGCGCTGCTGCTCCCACTTGAAATGTGCCGACACGTCCACAAAACCCGTTTACCTCATTGCCAAAAATATGTAGTAACTTCTACTTTGAAAAAGGCACACTCAACAACTTCATGCCCTAGAAACAACTTTATCTTGAACTTCAAAACCGTTATGTATATACAGAGGCTTTCTCAACCCGTATGGCATGGCAGGAGCACTATATACAAAGCCCACCAGAAGTAAAAAGAACAGAAGTAAATCCCCCCATTATCCTAATTAGTATTAACTTACTTTTAATAATGCTCACATTACAACACAGAGCATCAAAGGATATGATGAGAAAGCAGCTAAATGGGGTTGAGTGGGATCTGGGATCAGCCCTGATGGAATGGTAGAGAAGATTTGATGGGCTGAATAGCCTATTTCTGCTTCTATGTCTTATGGTCAGGGTGGTGTTGTGGATAGTGGTAGGAACTGACTGCAGTGAAGTAGATGGAATCAAAAATAAGTGAAGAACTGTAATATGACTCTGATTAACATTCATTCATGGGCTCAATTCAGTAAGGGCAATTACCAATGTCTATACTGTATTTAAATTAGATCAGACCAAAGTCTGTGGTAAATTATTGCATATATTATTTTAATCAACCACCTTTCCATTCTTAAACACAAACAGAATAGTTGCATTATGTAAATCCCCAATGGAATTCTGGGGCTACGTGGTTAAAATCGAAGTTACTCCTGAAATATGTTTGCTCGATTGATTATTTCAAAGGTTACTGTTCTATAAACCCACTGAAATATCGTTTCAATGCAGAAACTGGGACCCTGCATGTTCATCAGTACGAGTCCATTTTACAGAGTCCCCGATGTGTCGTATCTATAAATGTTACATGCAATGCGAAAAGATCTTTTGTCTATATATGGTTATAATAATTCAGACACCAACCCACTAAGATTGTCTGAAATATTTTGACATGCTATTTGATGATACATGAAAAAAATTGAATACAACGTGGGAAAAAAATTCTAATGCCATTTTGACTAATGGACATTTTGTACTAGTCTGGAACAAAATGTATAAATATATCTCTACTCAGTTTGAATATTTAGCCTAAATGAATCTGCTATCATAGGTCAGAAACACAGGTGCTCTGATATTAACATCAGCTGGGAGCTGACAAGTTTAAAGAACAAGGCCTACAGACCTTCCTTTGAAGGGACAAGCAGAAGATGGAATGCCATATAAAGATAAGATGTGCTTTATTTTCCACACATTCTTTTTCTATTATTATGTATTGCATTGTACTGCTGCCGCAAAGTTAACAAATTTCATGACAGGTGCCGGTGATATTAAACCTGATTCTGATTCTGAAATCAAATCAGCAAGGACCCTGCTGAGCAGCCCACAGGTGTCGCCATGCTTCTGTCATCGACATAGCATGCTCACAACTCGTTAACTCCAGCCGTATGCCTTGGTAATATGGGAGAACACCTACACTTCTGTGTCACCTCTGCCTTCTAATAGAGTGAGATTCGCTGTCAAAAAAAAAAGAACTTTTCTGGTATATCAGTTAGGGTAGAAATAATCTTCTGTATTAATGGAAAACAAGAACCAGGAACTAAAAAAAAATTCCCTCCCCATCCTCTCTTCCCCTATCTGCACTCTGACCTTTTACTTCTTCTCACCCTCCCCCTTCCCTTTCTCCTATGGTCCACTCTCCTCTCCTATCAGATTCCTTCCTCTCCAGCCCTTGACCATTCCCCCACACCTGGCTTCTCCGATCACCTTTGAGGTATCCTCCTTCCTCTCTCCCCCCACTTTTTTATTCTGGCGTCATCCCCCTTCCTTCTTAGTAATGAAGAAGAGCCTCGGCCTGGAACGTTGACTGTTTATTAATTCCCAGAGATGTTGCCTGACCTGCTGAGTTCCTCCAGCACGTTGTGTGTGTTGCTTTGGATTTCCAGCACCTGCAGACTTCCTCATGTTTCTCATCTGTCTATGGTAACCTTGGAACCTAGATCACCCACAGCTCAGTAATCAAACTGCAACATGTAGACAATGCTCACGAGATATTGTTGGAACATTCAGTGAAGCACAGAAGATCAGCCTCAACTCAACATCTACTAGATCGACTACCAACATGCTGTTGCTGCAGCAAAACACACTCTGAAAGTAAAGATTCAGAAAGGGATACTGAAACTGAGGCAGAGGGAAATCTAGATAGAGTTCTTGGAGGGGAGGCGGGTTTCCATGCTGTGCTGAGCTGTACCCACAATGCCCTGTTTCTTGCGGTCATGTCCTGATTGGTCAGGCAGTCAAGAACCCAGTTGCAGAGGGAGATGTTGACTCCTAAGTTGATTAATTTGCCTGGAACGATACTGAAGGCAGAGCTATAGTCAATAAACAATAGTCTGATTTAGATATCTTACTATTTAGATAAGAGGTTCACAACATGGGTTCCACAGACTCCACGGTTAACGATAGGGGTCCATGACATAAAAATGGTTGGAAACTCCTGGTCCAGATGCTCCAGACGTGAGTATAGAGCCATAGAACTAATTTGGTATTGAGTGAATTGCAGTAGGTCAAGGTTGTCTGGAAGGCTGAGGTTGATGCATGCCATGACCAGTGACTCCAACCACTTCATGATGGTAGATGTCAGAGCTAATGGATGGAAGTTATTAATGCACACTCACTTATTTCTTTTAGGTACTGAGATGATAATGGTCTTCTTACAGTAGGTGGGAACCCTGGAATGAAGCAGAGAGTGGTTAAAAATGTCTGAAAATATCCCCACCAGCTGATCTGCACAGAATCTAAGAACACAGCCAGGGATATCGCCTGGGCCAGTTGCTTTCCTCACATAGTATTATTTCAAAATATAATCTATTTGAGGATTTGTACCTGATGCAAACTAATAACTTGAAATCTTCCATAATGAATTTATCAATAACAATCGAAAAAGAAATCTATTATTCACAGCTGCCAGTCATTAACCAGATGAAATAAAATTGTATGACGTCAGTACCAAAAAGATTAAATCCTCTGCCCAATAGCTTAATAAATATTAGATATTTGACAAAGTTTAATCTAATTAAAAAATCTTTGTAAATATCTTTAACAAGTGAACTTCACTCAAAGGTGTTAACATCTCCTTAAATCTCACCAAACACCATTTCAATTGAACCAGAAAACAAAACAATTGAAATATAACAACCAATTAGTGTTGACAATGCACACTGTCAGGCACAGAAAACTTAAGAGGATAACTTAATATCATATTGAATTTCCCCTCATTTACAACAGGACTAACTAGTTATTTTGAGCAAAGTCACTGAATCAACACGTGATTTGTGTCATATAGAGAGGCTGGTTGCCTGATTGGCAGAAAAACACTTAATGGCAGATAAAATGTATGTATCGGGTCAAGTGTGCTCTCTTCTCATTGCTACCATCAAGGAAGAGGCACAGGAGCCTAAAGACACAAACTCAATGTTTCAGGAGCAGCTTTCTTCCCCTTGCTATCAGATCTCTGAATGGACAATGAACAGCTTCAGAATAGAAGGACATCTATTTAGAATGAAGACCAGGAGAAATTTCTTTAGCTAGAGGATGGTGAATCTGTGGATTTTTTTGCCACGGGTGACTGTGGAGGCCAGGCCATTAAGTGTATTTAAGGCAGAGGTTGATAGATTCTAATCTTAGATTACCCACTATTGGAAATGTCCTCTCCACTTTGATTCTGTCTAGGCCTTTCAATATTATATAAATTTCAATGTGATCCCCTCTCATTCTTCTAAATTCCGGTGAACAGAGGCCCAGAGCCCTCAAATGCTCTTCATATGCTAACCCCTTCATTCCCAGAATCATTCTCATGAACCTCCTCTGAACCTTCTCCAATGTCAGCACATCCCTTCTTAGATAAGTGGTCCAAAACTGCTCATAATACTCCAAGTGAGGCCTCACCAGTGCTTTATAAAGGCTCAGCATTACATCCTTGCAGTGGTAAGGATAGAGTCCACGTTGCTGACAAAGTTAAGTGTTATGCTAAGATAGGGTAAGTGGGCCACGTGGACTCAATAGATCAAAGTGTTCACTGCTGTTTCTTCAGTGGTGGAGGAGAGATGTGGTAGATGGTTGCAGATCATGACTACAGTGGTGGAGATGCAGGATATGAAAAGGTACAAGGTTGATAGCTGGGGGAAGAAACATTCATAAACACAACATTCCTGTTCCTTCTGCTGCATCAATGTTAATATGTGCCTTTCGTTGTCCTTTACTTGCCAAGATTTGCAAACAAGGTTCTTCATTAGTCAGGAAGTCAACAGTTATGGGGAGGAGGTTGGAGAGTGGGGTTGAGAGGGATAATAATTCAGTCTTGATGGAATGATGGAAGAGAATTGATGGGCTGAATGGACTAATTTTGTTCCTATGGTTGTTGGTCTTATGGTCTTAAAAACTAATGTCCAAATAAAGTTCAAAATCTCCAAAACCTGGGCTTCTCAAGGATGTGTGCTTAGCCCACTGCTCTACTCTATCCACACCCATGAGCGTGTGGCTGGTCACAACTCAAATGCCACCCATAAATTTGCTGACAACACAACTATTGTTGGCAGAATTTCAGATGGTGATGACAAGGTGTACAGGAGTGAGATAGATCAGCCAGTTGAGTGGTGTCACAGCAACAACCTTGTATTCAACGTCAGTAAGACCAAAGAATTGATTGTAGACTTCAGAAGGGGTAAG
The DNA here is from genome assembly GCF_030028105.1 of Mobula birostris. Classification (NCBI taxonomy): domain Eukaryota; kingdom Metazoa; phylum Chordata; class Chondrichthyes; order Myliobatiformes; family Myliobatidae; genus Mobula; species Mobula birostris. The sequence continues at coordinate 32,840,312 of NC_092392.1, read as the reverse complement.
ACAAAGGAACACATACCAGTCCTCATAGAGGGATCAGAAGTGGAAAGGATGAACAATTTCAAGCGCCTGGGTGTCAACATTTCTGAGGATTTATCCAGGGGCCAACATATCAATGCTGTTGCAAAGAAGGCACGGCAGTGGCTATATTTCATTTGGAGTTTGAGGAGTCACCAAAGATACTCGCAAATTTCTACAGATGTACAGTGGAGAGACAATTCTAACCGGTTACTTCACTGCTATGGGGGGAGAACTTCAGCACAGGATCAAAATAAGCTACAGGACAAAAATGAACAATATTACAAAAGCTTTCAGATTGATAGAGAAACTGAAATCTCTTCACATTTGAAGGAGGGAACCTGATAAGATTCAACACGAGAAAGTCTGCAGATGCTGGATATCCAAAGCAACAATCATAAAATGCTGGAGGAACTCAGGAGGCCAGGCAGCATCTATGGAAATATATAAACAGTCGATGTTTCAGGCTGAGATCATTTTTCAGGACTGAGAAGCTGATAAGCTACTCATTTGCCTAGAGATACCATTCAAGATTATGTGGCCAACCTGTAATACATTAAACTGGCTCCTCCCTTTGAAATCCTGACATAACAAATCCATTTACAACAGAGGAACCTGACAGGGCAGATACCTGAAATAAGATTAGTCTATTAAAAATAGTTTACACTGGAGATCATTCTAATTAAATCTCATGAGAAGTAATGGTAGAAGCTTAGTCTCTCGCTGTATCAAACATTTGTTTTTGTTGCGTATTTAATATTTCAATAACGTTTGAGTAATCTTGTATATATATAGTTTGATTAAGGATTCATGTTCATTTAAATAATTCATTACATATTATATGTATAAATACATAAATTGTATATGTCATCACGCTACCATGTAATAGGTGTGCACCTCGCTTAAAGTAAAGCTGAAGTTAGACCAGTATTTTCGGACACCCGTGTCTCCCTTTGAATTAGTTCAATGTTTTGAAGTTACAATATGTAACAGTTGTGATGGACAATCCAAGTCCTATCCTGTGTATGAGATTGGGCACCAGAGAAAGAGGTGTCAGGAATTCGGAACTGAGTTAGATTTGTACACCACACAGTTTACCTTTGCTGTCTATGTTTGCTCGGCAGCCATCTGTCGTTTAGTAGAATTGTGTGCCTTTGTGGTCAACTCCACATTGAAATTCACCTGGAAGTTTACTCTGGTATGTCTTCATTCCAGATGCTTCAGATGAAGGTGCAAAATTTGCTGCCCTCTATTTCTCTCTGAACTCTATACTCAACAAGCTAAGTATTCCCAATTCCATACCATACCATTCAGTCAGTCTCCAGAAATCCCCATCTTTGATGTCTAATGCCCCAGTTATTATGTTGGTGCTCTCGATATTCAGACCTTGCATACCACTTATCCTTGAGTAGACGAAGGGTCACCTGACCATGATCCATTGGCCAATTTACAACTCCGTGTGCCCTTGTAACTATCATCCTTCCAATGAATGTGACTGACCTTTATTATCACAGAGCAAACAAGAAGATTGTATCTTTATTATGGTTCTTATTAATTACCTGCAAACCATGTCATTATTATTAATACACATCCATTAAGTTTGTTTAGTACATTGGGTTTCCTATACTTTATGGTGCTATGGTGGCTTAGTGATTATTGCAATGCTGTTACAGAGGATGTACTGGAGCTCGGAATTCAATACTGGCGTCGTTCTGAAAGGAATTTCACATTCTCCCTGTGAAATGTATGGATTTTCCCCAGGTGCTCTGGTTTCCTCCCACAGTCCAAAGACATAACAGGTAGGTTAATTGGTCATTGTAAATTAGGTCAGGGTTAATCAGGGTTGCTGGGGCCGACTCTACTGTATTGCAAAAATAAAATAAAATACATAAGTAAGTATTGCATACAGAATACAGCAGAGCAAGAGGCTACTCAGTCAAACAAATCCCTGTTAGGATCATATTGCTTATGATCCAAACAACCATCTTCTTCTCCTTATACTTCTAACTCCTGTAGTGAAATTAACCCTCTCAGAATTGGCTTCCCAGACTCTGAAGCAAACCTGGTCCAAGTCTGGGCAGCATGTTAGCACAGCTCTATTACAGCTTGGGGCGTCGGAGTTCAGAGTTCAATTCTGTCATCATCTGTGAGGGAGTCTGTACATCTTCCCTGTGAAATGTGTGGGGGTATCTCCAGGTCCTTCAGTTCTCTCCCGTAGTCCAACGACATACTGGTTAGTAGGTTAATTGGTAAGTTGTCCCATGATCAGATTCAGGTTAATAGGGTTTGTCGGGGATGGCTGGGGGATCACGTTAGCATGGCAGTCAGAGCGATTGGGGTTTTGGAGTCCTCCTTGTGGAATATGTGGGGTTTCTTTAGGTCCTCTGCTTTCCTCCCAGTCCTCTGGTTTCCTCCCATGGTCCAAAGATGTACTGATTAGTAGGTTAATCGGTCATTGTAAACTGTCCTGTCATAAAGCTAGGGTTAAATCGGTGGGTTACTGGCAGCAGGGCCCGAAGGCCCAGAAGGGACTATTCCATGTTGTGTCACTGAATTTATTATTTGGGTACAGTGTGGAACAACGCTGACACCTGTGAAAACTAATAATTAATAAATGTAAACACGAGGAAATCTGCAGATGCTGGAAATTCAAGCAACACACACAAAATGCTGGTGTAACATGGCAGGCCAGACAGTATTCATAGGAACAAGCACAGTCGACGTTTCGGGCCGAGAACCTTCGTCAAGACTAACTGAAAGAAGAGAATGTACTTGTGTAAGACTGCCTACTTTCTCCTTGGCGATACAGGGGGCTGAAAGAGCCATCAGGACTGTCACAGAGGCTCTTGAGCCAGTCTCCATTTGGCTATGGATCAACAGATGTGACCCATGGACCACTGCTGCTGGGATACAAGTCAGGGCCTAATCAACACTGGATGGGTGGCTGGCCGCGAATGTCTGACGTTGAACGACTTGAAGCACACGAGGACCCCAAGTTACATCGATGATGATGTGTCCCAGAGCATCCTCAGCATCATAAATTAGTGTTGCTATATTTGTATTTCAAAATTGAATGAGCTATTGCTGCTGTGCTGGCCATTGATGTGGGAAAAATGACAATAATGTAAGCACTCAACATTTTACAGCTAAAGTTAAATGAGAGGAAACAGGAGCAAAACCAGAAATAGGACAACTTCAAAAACAATAGAAAATGGATGAGATGAAGACATGATTATTTCAAAGCTTGTGGTAAATGAAGGAGTTGATTACAAGTGGGTTTTGTACACCTGTGATCACATGGGAACAGTTATTACCCCTCAACCATCAGGCTCTTGATGTTGGATAACTTCACTCAACTTCACTCACCCACTACTGAACTGTTTCCACAACCTATGGATTCACTTTCAAGGACTCTTCATCTCATGTTCTTGATATTTATTGCTTTTATTTTCTCTTGTATTTGCTCAGTTGGTTGTTTGTCTATCCTATTGTGTGTGTTTTTTCATGATTCTATTGTGTTTCTCGGATTTACTGTGTACAGTGCCATGCAAAAGTCTCAGGCTTTTATATATGGCTTATATATGTGTCTCAGGCACATATATTTAGCAAGGGTACCAAAAACTTCTCCACAGTACTGTAATAATTTTATGTTTGCACTGTACTGCTGTCGTAAAAAAGAAAACATGTTTCATGACGTATGTAAGTGATGACAAACCTGATCCTCATATGGGACTTTACTGACAGTGGGAAGGGGACAGGGGAAGGGAATTTCTTTTTTGGGAAAAAGGTAAGGTAGAGGGAAGGGAGCAGGAAGCGTCAGAGAGGCATTCTGTAATGATCCATAAACCAATTGTTTGGAATCACGTCAGCTTGCCTGGTGTCTCAGGGCTGGGTGTGTCTGCACCCCCTGTCCCTGGCACTCTTTCTCCGCCACCTGTTTCTCACACTTCCCGCTGCGCTCCACCCTCGTTATTCCCAACATCCTTTGCTCCCGCCAGATTTACAAATTTGCCTTCCATTCCAAGTTGACAATACAGCGCTTGGAAAAGACTTAGGTACCCTAGCTATTTATATAGGTGTATAAGGCTTTTGCACAGTGCTGTATGCCTGCAAATAAACTAATCTCAGGATTGTATGTAGTGACATATATGTGCTTTGATAATAAATATACCTTGAACTTCGAATTTTGGACTTAAAAGATTCTTTTTGTGCCATGGAATTTCTTTCAACGAGTTTGCAGGTTAGAGATTTAGGCGCAGATGTCTGCTTGCTCAGTAATCACAGCTCTCAAATTTCCTTCATTAATTACTAATCCACACAGATAACAGAATCTTAGAGACTATTTCTGGGATACCTTACAGATATTTACACAAAATGTTAATTGGAAAGAGAATCACTTTCATGGTGATAAGATACTGCACAGTATCAAATATATTTTGAGTAGTTTTGGGCCCCTTATCTAAGACAGGATGTGCTGACATTGGGGAGTGTTCAAAGGAGGTTCATGAAAACAATTCCAGGATTGAATGACTTGTCATAGGAGGAGCATTTGTTGGCTCTAGGCCTCTACATACTAGAATACAGAAGAATGTGTGGGAGGGGGGTAGATCTCATTAAAACTTATCGAATATTGAAAGGCCTCAGTAGAGTGGATGTGGAGAGGATGACTGCACTTAGTCATAGTCATAGTCATAATTTATTGAACCCGGGGGAAATTGGTTTTTGTTACAGTTGCACCATAAATAATTAAATAGTAATAAAACCATAAATAGTTAAATAGTAATATGTAAATTATGCCAGGAAATAAGTCCAGGACCAGCCTATTGGCTCAGGGTGTCTGACCCTCCAAGGGAGGAGTTGTAAAGTTTGATGGCCACAGGCAGGAATGACTTCCTATGACGCTCTGTGTTGCATCTCGGTGGAATGAGTCTCTGGCTGAATGTACTCCTGTGCCCAACCAGTCCATTATGTAGTGGATGGGAGACATTGTCCAAGATGGCATGCAACTTGGACAGCATCCCCTTTTCAGACACCACCGTCAGAGAGTCCAGTTCCATCCCCACAACATCACTGGCTTTACGAATTAGTTTGTTGATTCTGTTGGTGTCTGCTACACTCAGCCTGCTGCCCCAGCACACAACAGCAAACATGATCGCACTGGCCACCACAGACTCATAGAACATCCTCAGCATCGTCCGGCAGATGTTAAAGGACCTCAGTCTCTTCAGGAAATAGAGACGGCTCTGACCCTTCTTGTAGATAGCCTCAGTGTTCTTTGACCAGTCCAGTTTATTGTCAATTTGTATGCCCAGGTATTTGTAATCCTCCACCATGTCCACACTGACTCCCTGGATGGAAACAGGGGTCACCGGTACCTTAGCTCTCCTCTGGTCTACCACCAGCTCCTTAGTCTTTTTCACATTAAGCTGCAGATAATTCTGCTCACACCATGTGACAGCGTTTCCTACCGTAGTCCTGTACTCAGCCTCATCTCCCTTGGTGATGCATCCAACTATGGCAGAGTCATCAGAAAACTTCTGAAGATGACAAGACTCTGTGCAGTAGTTGAAGTCCGAGGTGTAAGTGGTGAAGAGAAAGGGAGACAAGACAGGCCCCTGTGGAGCCCCAGTGCTACTGATCACCCTGTCAGACACACAGCGTTTCAAGCACATGTCCTGTGGCCTGCCAGTCAGGTAATCAAGAATTTATGACACCAGGAAAGCATCCACCTGCATCGCTGTCAGCTTCTCCCCCAGCAGAGCAGGGCGGATGGTGTTGAACGCACTGGAGAAGTCAAAAAACATGACCCTCACAGTGCTCGCTGGCTTGTCCAGGTGGGCGTAGACACGGTTCATGATTGAGGTCATGATTCAACTTGGGTCACTGTATCTATGAGCAGCTCTAACATCTGTTAGTTGTTCCACTATCTGCAGAACCCACACTTCATGTTAATAGTCAAAAAGAAGTTTCTTCCTATTGGACACCCAACCTCAAAGTTCAAAGATTCATCATCTTGCAGGTCCTCACTAAGCAAAGAAACACGATAGAATTCACTAAAAACGTACACACGACAAGACCCCCACATATCCAAATTGCAAAAGAGGACAAATCATGCCAATAGTAAAAATAATGTAAACATAAACACATGGAACCTGAACTGCAGAGTCCCCGAAAGTGAGCCCACAACTGAAACACTGAGGCAAATAAAGCCGGTCCAGGAGTCCGATGGCTGCAGGGCAACAACTTCTCCCGAACCTGGTGGCATGAGATGCAAGACTTCTGCATTCCTCACCTGATGGTAGCAATGATAAGAGAGGGAGACTGGTCAATCACAGACAGGCCACGCTGAACACCTGTTCATTACGTTCTCGTCCTCGATAATTTTAATCTTGCTCAATGCTTTAGTCAACACAGAGTAATGGAGCCAGCCACAGGTTCATCTTCTGCTACCAGGCTTTGCGCAGTGTCCACCTCCAGCGATGGCTGGCCCAGCTCTACCTGCACTCTTTAGAGTCTAGTCCAAGTGTCCATCTGTTGTAGCTGATCCTATTGAACACCTGGTCAATGTTGAGGTCTTGATGTTGCATTGGTGGTTTGGGGCAGGGAGTGGATGGACTTGGTGATAGTAATGCCATTACATACCCTCGGCAGTTGGTAGGATAGATAGATAGATAGGTAGATAGATAGACATACTTTATTAATCCCGGGGGAAATTAGGTAACTCTCCCTTGTTGGATATCGTCATTGCCTGACAGATCTATGGCACAGATTTCATTTCTTCGTCTAAGAATTTATGACAGAGAAGGAAACTATTTTGCTCAGTATAATCCATGCAGTTAAAGAAAGCTGTCCAATCTAATTAGCCCCTACCCTTCTTAGCAGACCAAGTCAACCTGTTGTCTAGGTCCTGCTGTATGCAAGCACGAGTTGTTTCATTTCTTGAGGAACTTTGAATGGATTTGAACGGCGTGCCACCACACTGTGCTATCATCAGTGGACAACCCCACTTCTGATCTCCACACCTAAAACACTCTATTTGGTAAAACCCAGCAATGTGTCCCAACAACCAAGTACATCTCTTGCCTGCAATGGCCTGCTTCTTAAAATACCTGGGTAGGAAGTCAGCAAGTAAGACTTTAGTACTGAGGGAGGATCAGTGATCACTAGTCCTCGTTACTGGAATGAAGGGTGCGTTTCTATCAATTCTACCCACCAACAACTGTGAATTAAAGTAAAATAAAACATGATCCTTTGCATCGTTTGAAAATGCTTCCCCCTCTGTGAATTTCACTGAGAGATCTTTTGTTCCATTGGGTTGTCAGATATCAAAACTACTTCAAACAACCACCAGCATTGGTATTTGTGAGGCTTATAAGTTTATCCATTAACTCTGTTCTGATGACAGGAATACAAGAACAAGTGCACTTGCAGCAGGAAGTTAAGGAACAACTTTCATAACAAATGAAATTTGCTAGCAGCTGCTGTCAAGACCAAAGCTTAATGGCATAGCACACCATTGCCCTCCCCACTATTGAGCAGATCCACACACAGCGCTGTTGCAGGAGAACAACATCCATCATCAGGGACCCTCCCCCCCCCCGCCCCCCACCACAGGCCATGCTCTCTTCTCACTGCTGCCAACAGGAAGAAAGTACAAGAGCCTCAGGATTCAGACCACCAGGTTCAGGGACAGTCATTGCCCCTCTACCATCAGTCTCTTGAACCAGTGGGGATAACTTCGCTCAACTTCATTTTTCCAATCACTTAACTGTTCCCACAACCTATGGACTCAATTTTAGGGATTCTTCAACTCATGTTTTCATTATTTATTGATTATTATTTGATTTATTTATTTTTGTATTTGCACAGTTTGTTATCTTCTGTACATTGGTTGTTTGTCCATCTTGTTCAGTGCAGGCTTTCAATGATTTTGGATTTACTGAGTTTGCTCGCAAGAAAATGAACCTCCATTTTGTGTATAGTGACATATATGTACTTTGATAATAAATTTACTTTGAACTTTAAACTTTGAATATTCATTTTAAATCCCCTTCCTGGTGAAGCCTCACTTGGAGTATGGTGTGCAGTTTTGGGCTCCTTATCTCAGAAAGGACGTGCCGACACTGAAGATGATTCAAAGGAAGTTCACGAAAATGATTCTGGGATTGAAAAGGTTGTCATCTGAAGAGTGTTTGATTCCTCTGGGCCCGTATTCACTGTAATTCAGAAGAATGAGGGGTGACCTAGTTAAAATCTATCGAATGGAGAAAGGCCTTGATATGGAGAGAATGTTTCCTATGGTGGGAGAGTCTAAGATCAGAGGACATAGTCTCAGAATAGGGGGATGTCCCTTTAGAATGAAGATGAAAAGGAACTTCTTTTGCAGAAAGTGGTGAATCCGTGTAATTCTTTGCCACAGGTGGCTGTAGAAACCAAGCCTTTACATACATTTAAGGCAGAGATTGATAGATTCTTGATTAGTCAGGGCATGAAAGGATACAGGGAGAAGGAAGGAGATTGGGGCTTAGAGGAAAAATGGATCTGCTATGATGAAATGGCCAATAGACTCAATGGGCCAAATGGCCTAATCCTGCTCCTGTACCTTATGGTCTTAAAGAATGTGAAATTCACATTTGATTTCTTCACAAATCTGTTGCTACCCTTTAAACAAGACCTTGGAGACGATGACATGGTCAATATTTTTATACTTAATAGAAGTGAATTGTCCACATTGTTATTCAGTTATTCCAAAACAGTATTATCAGAGCTCACCATTTTCATACAGCACAGACAAACCTTATAATTATAAAGAACATCAAGGAACTGTAGTTTCCTAAAGTTACTGGAGATCTCGAGCAACAGCTGCAAATTAGAACACAATCATTCAGACCACAGTTCAGAACTTGGTTTGTCTGTTAAATAAAACTTACTGTCCTACTTAGTACATCATTCCTCTTGATAGATGTGGTGTACAATTACCCTTTGAAGCAGAATTTCCGTACCATATCAAGAGAATGATATTTTCAAGCACTCCTAGAACAGGGTGTTCCTCAGCTCCAGATATTTCTCCAAGTCTGTTTGATACTCATCATCCAGAAATATACAGCGAATGATCTTTTGCAGATGTTATGTGAGTAATAAGAGGAGTTTATCCTGAATCTAAAAGATCTTTTAACAATGAGAATAACAGGATGAATGGGCAATTTAACCAGAAGGCCCCAGGCTGGAAACCAGCATACCACTGCAGGAGAAAAATATTATTAATCTTGGGCTCAACATGTCCTTATTGATAGCTCCAGAATTTGTCCCCCAAGATCTTAAAGTTTGCTTTGAAAGTGTTCCAGATAAACTTGCATTCAATCACACTTTTATTGTTCTGTCTCATTGTTTCAATTTATTAGGTTCTGCTTCAGACAGAATCAAATTAAGTTGGCTTCACTTTTATCACTTCAGTGCACTTCAGAGTGATGTGATGTGGTCTTGCTGGATTCTAGCAGAAAATATCTCTTTAGCTTTCTTCTTTTTGAAATACATCTGTTGAATAGTGACTGAGGCTATTTGCAATTGCTGGGTCCAGGCCAACATTGAGGAAGTTGAAGAACTATGCCATCTGCTACAAAGGCATTTGAAGTAACATCCAACATATTAATAGTGTTGCCTGCAGCTATGAAGACAGGTTGTTGCCTATTATGCCTGCGTCCTTAAACTCTGATATTGGGATTAACTACTGCATGAAATGGATTGCCCTCATCTTGGCCTCTCTGACCACATCTCCATAATGTTAACCTCAGCAGAGTTACCACTGCTGAAAATGGAGAAACCAGTCAAGAGGCCCATAAAAGTACGGCCTAATGAAGCAATCTCTATGGCTGTTTTGAATTGCCTAACTGGCAGATGCTCAAGGAGGCGGCCACAAACAGAGAAGATATAGAATTCGAGGAATATGCCTCATCTGTAAGCGTGTAGATGACGTTGGTAGACTTCAAGTCTGGTGACAGAACAGCTGTCAGAAGAAACCTCATTTTAGGTATTAAGAAAGCAAGGATTGGTTATGCATAAAAAACACCTGTCCAATAATGATCCTTAGAGTATGTGGCTGGTCATTACTGACTACACAAAGAAGAACAGTGCCAACTGTACTGGTGTTGCCTCCCTCTCCAATTGTCTATACAACTTTTATGCATGCTTTGAGGCATGCAACACAACGACGGCCAGAAAACCCACATCCCATCCTAGGTGAGCAACCACTGACCATACCAGGGAAAACATTCCACAGAGGGTCAACCCCCATAAGACTGCCAGGTCAGACAACATGCCAGCCTGAGCACTCAGTGTGCACACCAGCTCACTGATGTCTTCACAGACATCTTCAACACTTCACTCATCCAGGCTGCTTCAAATCAGCCACCATCATCACTGTACGATTCAAACTCCATACTTTCAGAACTAAATGAATAAATCTTACACAAATAAGAAAGCTCAACAATGCCTCTGCGATTCTGAGGGTCCTGATGAGAGCTGGACTACGCACAGCAATGCTCAAAACCTCCTACAAATGTGCAGTAGAGAGAGAGCATCCTGACAAGCTGGTATGGAAACTGCACGGTGGCATACAGGAAGGCTTTACAACGGGTAGTCAAAACTGCCCGGGGCATCACCAGAACCAGCCTATCTGGCATCAAAGACATAAAGTACTGTGCAAAAGTCTTTTGCATATATGTGCCTAAAACTTACACAGTAATGTAGTAATTTTATGCATGACACTACTGCTGCAGCAGAAAATCAAATTTCATGATATATGTGAGTGATGATAAACTCAATTCTGACATGAGTCTTTATTGTAGACTGAGAGTGGGAAGGGAGCAGAGACAGGGACATTGTTTTTGAGAAAAGAGGCAGGGAGAGCAGAGGAGTGGGAAACACCAGAGAAATATTCTGATAAGATCAATAAACCAATCATTTGCCTGGTGTCTCAGGGCTGGGTGTGTCTGCACCCGTGTCAATCCCAACAATGGCACTCCTTCGCTGCCACTTGTCCCACACTCCTTCCGCAATGCTCCATCCTTGCCATTCCCAATATCCTTTATTCCCACCAGATTTACCAACTCGCTTTCTGCTTCATGTTGACAAACACAGTACTGCACAAAAGTCTTAGGCATATGTAAGGGGGGTACATAGCCCCCATGCTGAGACCAACAGACTCAAAAGCAGTTATTTTCCTCAAGCAGTAAGGCTGATTAACACCTCCAATCACTAATTCACCACTCCACACCCCCCTCCACCACTATTTTATCATTTCCTGTCAGAGTCACCTTACTTACAGACATCCTTGTACAGAGGATCACTTTAAGTACATATAATCAATCTGTGTATGTAAGCTATCTTATGTATTTATATTTATTGTATATTTTTATTATTGTGTTCTTTATCTTATTATGTATTGTTTGTGCTGCATCGGATCTGGAATAAAAATTATTTTGTTCTCTTTTACACTTGTGTACTAGAAATGACATTAAACAATCTTGAATCTTGACATCAAACAACCTAGAAGCTAAGCAGTGGTAGATGCATTGTTCGATATGACTGAATCTTCCACCTTTTCAACTGAACTTTAACTACTAAAAAGTACAGTGGTTCACTTTGAAGTCACTGATGTATAAACCTACAAACTTTCAGAGTGTTGCTAATTACGTAGTACGCAGTAAAATTGTGTCGCTTCCATTTCCTGCACGAAGCAACATAAATATTTCAGTTTGACTCTGTGTGTGCAATGTTGCTAGAGGAATTTGCTAGATAATATTTCATGGAGGGATGAATAGGGAAAAAATCTAACAGATTTAGACAGCCTTTTTGAATCATTCATAGGCAGCAGCAACCTACCATCCTGCCATGGGTCTACCACCTTCTACACTAATATCAGACTGACTTTGCTGCCTGCAAATCATGAACAGTATAGTGCTAGATTGAACTGAACTGAGCTAAACTGATTATTCCTCGACTGTTTCATAGGCTTTGAGGTTTGTTGTTTTATAATCTGTGTTGACCTTGCAGGAGGACCCTCACTTCTCTCAAAACCACCAAGAAAATTCAGAGTTTTGTGTGTCTTATAGGATTAGCCTTCAGTAGTCCTGGTTATATAACCACTGACAGTCTCTGAAGAGTAGTGATAGTGGCTGGGGTCACTTGTCTCGTAAAGACACTGTCCAGAAGAAGGTAATGGCAAAACACTTCTGCAGAAAAGTTTGCCAAGAACAATCATGGTCATGGAAAGACATGATCATTCACATCATATGATGTGGCACATAACGAACGAATGAATGAGTCCTGAATGGGGCCACTGGCAAAGCAGTCAAGATCAAGTTTGAATCAGAATCAGAATCAGGTTTAATATCACCAGCATATGTTGTGAAATTTGTTTTCTTTGCAGCAGCAGTACAATGCATACACGATAATAGAGAAAAAAATGTGAATTGCAGTAAGTATATACAGGTTTGTAAATTAAATAGTGAAATTGAATATATAGTGCAAAAATAAAAATTAAGAAGTACTGAGGTAGTGTTCATGGTTTCAATGTCCATTCAGAAATTGGATGGCAGAGAGGAAGAAACTACTCATGAATCATTGAGAGTGTGCTTTCAGGTTTCTGAACCCCCTCCCTGATGACAGCAATGAGAAGAGGGCATGTCCTGGGTAGTGGGGGTCCTTAGTGAAAGATGCCAACTTTTTGAGGGATCGTTCCTTGAAGATGTCCTGGATACGACAGAGTCTTGTGCTCATGATGGAGCTGACTAAGTTATAGGCAGACTGTGCATTCTATATGTCCTATTTAGTTACCCTGTATCTTGTAGATGTGGATCCTGCTTTTTGAAGCTGCTTTTTGCTTGAAGCCAACAGAAAGGTCTCTATTTCTAGTAGCCGCCTGAAATGAGTTTGGGCCTCAAGTTCAGTGGCAGATAGATATTCAGGAAGATAGCAGGCAACTAGCAGATGAGAATTGCTATGTAGGTGTAAATAGTTACTGCCATTTTCTCTGTCTCATCTGGAACCCAAAGAGAAAATGTGCATTGGTTTATATCTGCTTGTCACCTACTTCTAGGAATTGAGCACTGACGGGTTAATTTACGCTGGACTCTTTTAGCACCAACAGCAGTCCTTGGGGAAGGCATCCTGACAAACCCATCTGAATACCAGCACAAACCTGCTGGTTTAGCTCCCTGCAACAGAGCAATAAATTGCAATGCTAGTTCCGTGTTTCTTGCTCTTTTTTTTTGTTGCCATTTGGCAATTTGGGTTTTTTTTTGGGTGTGGGGAAGTGTTTGACATTTTTCTTTGCTCGGGTTCCCTGGTTCTCTTTGTTTTGCGGCTGCCTGTAGAGAAGACGAATCTCAGGGTTGTATACTGCAAACATACTTTGATAATAAATGTGCGTTGAATCTTTAAATCATTTATATCGAATAGACTCGGTTACTGCAATGTACTCTTTACTGGCCTTTCAAACCAATGTCTGTGAACCAACTCATTCAGAATATCACTGCTATATTTTTAACCAAAACCAGGATGAAGGAACATATCACTCCCATACTAATTATTCTGCACTGGCTTCCTGCATCTTTTAGAATTGATTTTAAAGTTCTCTTACTTGTTTTTAATGCTCTTAATGGACTGGGTCCAGAGTACGTCACAGAATCATTTTCATTTTATACTCCTGGTCGAGCTCTCAGGTCTTAATCTGTTGGTCCCTTAAATTTAGACAATCTCCCTCAAAGGAAAATTGGCAGGTCATCTTTTTTGAACTACGCCCATAAACTGTAGAATTCAATGCCTAAAATTATAAGGGATGCAGGCTCAGATGACACTTTTAAACGTCAGCTCAAAACCTATTTATTCAACTTTACTTTTAACTAACGTCTTTTTGTCTTTTATTTTCATGTTTATTTTCATATTTATACTTTTATTCCATTGTAAAGCACCTTGAACTACACTATCTCTATGAAAAATGCTCGATAAATAAAGTTCATATTATTATTTGTTTGCAGAATGAACTTAGTGCCTAGATAATGCAGCAACAAATCATCTCTCTCTCTCTCCCACTCTGACCAAGAACCTTCAGCATGTGAGATTAATTTTGAAGCATCATAAGAAAAATAAATTGTCTTTGTAATTCTATAGTCACTTCTAAATGTGCACACTCTTTTAACTGGACTTGTTAACCAAAAATTCAAACTGTTTCACCAGTTCGCCTCCCTGCACAAGAATGCAGCTGCAAAGAGTAGCTATTAAAATTCTCCAAATGACCTGAAGTGAGGAGTTTGAGGCAGTCCGTGAACTCTTTCTGGGACAGTTTGACCTAACTGCCTGGCTTAAAAAACTTTTTTTTTGGATTTCAAACCTCTGGACTCTGTCTTCAGTCTGCCTTCAAGCCACGTCTGACATTTAATTATTCAGTCATCATGATTAGTTGGCGCAGAGCAGTTAATGCCACATATTCCAACACACGGTTCCTTAATTTGCAGCCTCAGGAAAGGCAATTATTCAATAAGGTATTTGTTTAAATTAATCAAATCTAGTCACCAGAACCTCACAGGTGTAACAAGATGGAACAGCTTCATATCCATGTGACACAATCTTCCCTTGACATTGACAGCAAGTGCCAGAAATTATAAATACGACAAGCATTCCAACTCTTTGAGGTCTTCTTGTGAAGCTTGTTTGGAAATGTAGGGGTTTAATGCCAGTGGTAGCAGACCGTGTAGCCACCTTTCAAAGGAAAATGAGATAGTTATGTACCTTCATGTTTTTTTTAAGAAACCAGAAAAGTTTATAAGCAGCCAAGTATTTCACAAAATATACTGTCTGTCTGAACAGAGGCTTTGCATATTTAGACCACCATGTGATCACTAACAAAATATTTGGTACACGTACAAAGTGCTGGAGGAACTCAGCAGGTCAGGCAGCATCTATGGAGATGAATAGATATTCGACGTTTCGGGCCAGACCCTTCTTCAGGACACAAACACGCATGATTAGACACGCCTTAATGTTCCTAATAATTATGGTGAGGTGACTGTGCTCCTGTTGGCAGCCCTCTGCACATGCCTCCATAAAACATTCAGTGTGTGTTGTGGTTTATACAAAGTAAGATAAAAATCAAATTAAGCCTAAACTTAAGAGGTAGTAGAATTTCATTTGAATGTGATCTATTGTCTTGGTGTCAACCAGGACATCAAGTGGCTAAACTATTTAAATGAATTGGAAATGTGCCCTAACTGTAGATTGAATAATACGTTCAGTGCATTAAGATCTATTACAGCACCAAAGTTTTTGAAATTTACCAGTATAGCATGAATGTACTGGAGCTACAGATTCCAGCTTACCGAAGTGTATACCTCTTTGAGGAATGCCTACCCTGCTGAAGTTTAAGTCTTCCCTTCAACGGGAGTTCAGTGAAACCCTCTCTCACTGCTCCCCCTCTGTGATCTCTGCTGCCCTCTAACTCTTCGACCATGTACTCTTCACCTCTAGCTAGCCTCCCTCCCCTCCCCCCACCTTTTTATTCTTGCATCTTCCCCCATCCTTTCCAGTTCTGATGAAGGGTCTCGGCCCGAAACATCGACTGTTTATTCATTTCCATAGATGTTGCTTAACCTGCTTAGATCTTCCGGCATTTTGTGTGTGTTTCTTTGGATTTATTTGTTTGTTTGTTTGTTTATTTATTAATTGAGATACAGCGTGGAGTTGGCCTTTCAAGCTACACTGCACACCAACCTGTCAATTCAACCCTAGCCTAATCAAGGGACACTTTACAATGACCAATTAACCTCCCAACTGGTAGGTCTTTGGACTGTGGGAGAAAACCAGAGCACCCAGAGGAAACCCAGGCAGTCATGGGGACAGTATAAACTCCTTGCAGGCAGTGATAGGAATTGGCCCTGGGGTGCTACTACTGTAAAGTGTTGTGTATTGCACTACACCACAGTGCTTGTGCTGCCTGTATGTCCGCTTGTATGTTTATAAAGTGTAATATTGCTCTTGGCAGCTGCAAGATCATGTTCAACTTTAATTATCGTTCAACCATTAACATGTGTACATGCAAACGAAACAGCATTTCTCCAGGGCCAAGGGGCAAAACACAATAGCAACAGTCATACACAGCAGAAAGCATATATAGCTATGATATGTAAAAAACATACAGTCACAAAAAAAATATAGCCCAAGTCCCTGAGTGATAGCCCGATGATTGATGTTGCATGGGACATTGTCCTGGGTTAATGTTTCTGCAAGAATAAGCTTGCTGCAGTTTCTTATCACATGCTAGTACAGCCACAGACAAACTCAAATTACTTTCTCACTGCTGGTTGTAAGGAGCTTGTACTTTCTCCCCGTGACCGCATGGGCTTCCTCCAGGTTTTTCCGGTTTCCTCCCACAGTCCAAAGATATACCGGTTGATAAACTGATTGGTCATTGTTAACTGTCCTGTGATTAAGCTAGGATTAAATCAGATGTTGCTGTCTGGCACAGCCTGAAGGGCAGGAAGGGACTGTTCTGTGTTGTACCTCAATAAAGAAAATATATAAATTTTTAAATATTATGATGCAGAAGGTTATTGAACCCATACTATCTCTCATGAAAGCAATCTCTTCAAAGTCAAAGCAAAATTGGAAAAGTATCCAATGCTTTCCCAGCTATTACGACGAATAAACTCTTCGGGCTTCCTGCCGGGTACAGGTACCAATTATAACTAACATTTCGATGACAATCTCATGAAAATGTTGGTTATAGTCGATACCAATACCCAGCTGGAAGCCCGAGAAGAGTTTTTACGTCAAAGTAAAAATATTATATAAGTACGTATATGTAATCATATACTACCTTGAGATTCATTTTCATGCAGGCATTTACAGGAAAATAAAGAAATGCAACAGAATTTAGGGACTACTATACATAAAGACTGACAAATAACCAATGTGAGAAAGAAGACAAAAAATGCACAAATTAAATTTAAACAATGAGTCATTAACACTGAGAACTATGAATTTGTTGACTCCTTGAAAGTGAATCTGTAGGTCGTGGAAATAGTTCAGTGTTGAGGTGAGAGAAGTTGGTTCAGGAGCTTGATGGTTGTAGGGTAATAACTGTTCCTGAATCTGGTGATGTGGGACCTAAGGCTCCTCTACCTCCTGTCTGATGGTAGTAGTGAGAAGAGGGCACGGCCTGGATGGTGGGTCTTTAATGGTGGATGTTACTTTCTTGTAGCAGTGCTCCTTATACATGTGCTCAATGAGGGAGAGGGCTTTACCTGTGATGGACTGAGCAGTATCCACCTCCTACTGTAAATCATCCTGTTCCTGGGCATTGCCGCTTCTATACCAGGCCATGACACAACCAGTCGCGGTACAGGAGAGGCCCATGGACCGACATGCTGGAACAGGAATGGGAATTAGATTAAAGTGTTGAGCCAGCGGGAAATTCCGCTTCTGGCAGATGGAGCAAAGCTGCTCAATGAAGGGCTCCCCCAATTTACAATGGGTCACCCAGTGTAGTGGAGGCCACTTCATAGCAGATTTTAAATAGAAAGATACCCAGCTTTGCCTCTGCTTCCCATTTCCAAGGAAGAGTGATACTGATGAATAATTATTCTTTGAAGTGCTTCAGGTATTTTGTCTAAGTAGTGTTGATGAATATCACCTCTGCTAATTTACGATGGGTAATGGTGTCAATTTGACACTTTTAACTCAGTATTGGAAACTTAATAAATCATACTCTGAGTCACACTAATGTGTGTAGTACTCAGTTAGCTCTGCTGAATTTTAAGCAGTCCCATGTTAAAAGAACATAATAATCTTCTGGCTACAACTATGTAGGAGTTGCAGCTAACACTGAATATTTGTTTGAGAAATGTGGGAATATTTTTTGTGAAAAATTCTGAACATCATAACTATAAATTATTGGATAAAATATACTGTGCTAATGAAATGGATATGCCTTTTTACAATGTCTAATTTTCTGCAGATATAAATACTGTACATGCCACATCATCACTGGTTGGAGGCTAGACTGTGGTCTGGGAGGCAGACAACATGATTCATTATCCCACAATGCAGTCCAAGGCTTTATTTACATTGTAGGCTGGAACAGCTTCCAGACAGACAATGTGTTTGCATTTCACAACCAGAAAAGCGCTTTGAATAGAGGTGTCAGTATCAATTAAAGATAAAATTACATGCTAGGAAATAAAGGTCTGAATGTTGGTATTAATAATGGGGAGGGGGTGCATTGTAGGTCAGTCCATAGTCTCCTTTTGTGCCAAGATGAGGCCACCCTCAAGGGTGGAGGAGCAACATTTTATATTCTGTATCGGTAGCCACAATCTGATGGCATGAATATCCATTTCTCTTTCTGGTAAAAAAATCACTCACCCTCTCTTCTTCTGTTTCCAACTCTGGCCTCTTACCTCTTCTTCTCACCTGTCTATCACCTACCCCTGCTGCCCCTCCTCCTTCCCTTTCTCCTATGGTCCACTCTCCTCTCCTACCAGATTCCTTCATCTCCAGACCTTTACCTTTCCCACCCACCTGGCTTCACCTATCACCTTCCAGCTATCCTCCTTCCCCTCCCTCTACCTTTTTCTATTCTGGTGTCTTCACCCTTCTGTTCCAGTTCTGAGGAAGGGTTCGGCCCAAAATATCAACACCAGCATTTTGTGTGTGTTGCTTTTGATGACTAGCATTTGCAGAATCAATTGTGTTTATGAGTCATGCCTGTTTTATTTGTCCGCACTTGTAGCCCTCCCATGTTAATACTCATTGATGTTACAAGGGATCTGTTTCTGGAACGGACAATGCAATGGTAACAGCATGAGAAGGAGGCACAACCAGCAGGGCGTGTGTTAGGAATGTAATTTAAAACACACGTGTTCCTCAGATGAAAGCTGTTCAGTCTCTTTCAACACATGCAGGAAATCATAATCATTATGTGCTGTGTTGAATGAGGTGGCCGATAATAGTCTTTACATGACCATGATTGTACTTGTCAAATTTTTCTACAGGAGTGGTTTGCCATTGCCTTCTTCTGGGCAGTGTCTTTACAAGACAGGTGACCCCAGCCATTATCAATACTCTTCAGGGATTGAATGCCTGGCGTCAGTGGTCGCATAACCAGGACTTGTGATATGCGTCAGTTGCTCATTCGATCATCCACCACCTGCTCCTTCAGTAGAGACCATTACCAAATGCAGGACAGCATTTCCAAATCTGGTCCAGTATTAGGCTGAACAAATGTTCTAAATTTTCAGTGTGGAAGGTTAATGGCTGAATGCTTTCTTTATTGATGGTCAAGTTTCCTGAAGAAATGGTGTCCCAATGAGTCCAATATTCACCACAAGTCTGATATGGCTATTCCAGTTTGGCTGAAGGCTTAAAATACTTTCCTGTTCTGGGATCTCAGCAACCAAGGTCAGAACCAGTAACATCTCAGGGACATCATTACCCCCAAGTTCCTCTTCAAATCATACTCTATCCTGAACAATTTTTTTTATATAAGCATCCATTGGTCTGATGAGACCACGGATTTGCACCTTGGGAGGTTTCCAGGGTACAGGTCTGGGCAAGGTTGTATGGAAGACAAGCAGTTGCCCATGCTGCAAGTCTCCCCTCTCCATGCCACCGATGTTATCCAAGGGAAGGGCTTAGGACCTATGCAGATTGGCACCAGTGTCATCGCAGAACAATGTGTGGTTAAGTGCCTTGCTCAAGGACACACACGCTGCCTCAGCCAAGGCTCGAACTAGCGACCTTCAGATCACTAGACCAACGCCTTAACCACTTGGCCACTACACATCTTTAAAAGTTTGCCAAAGTTTTTGATGACATGCCAAATCTCCACAGATTATTGAGGAAGTAGAGGCACTATCATGCTTTCTCTGCAATTATACTTATATGATAGGTCCAGGACATGTCCTCTGAGATATAGTAACACCCAGGTTACTGACTTTCTCCACCTCCAATCCTCCAATGAGGACTGGCTCATGGAACTCTGGTTTCCGTCTCCTGAAGTTCTCAATTGGTTCCTTGGTCTTGTTGACATTAAGTGAAAGCTTATTGTTTTTACACCACTCAGCTGGATTTTAAATCTCCTTCATGTATGCTGATTCACCATGACCTTTGATAGGGCCCACAACAGTGGTGTCATCAGCAAACTTGCTTATGGTGTTAGAGCTGTACTTAGCCACACAGACATAGGTGTAAAGCGAGTAGAGCAAAGGGCTAAGGACATATCCCTGTGGTGTTCCTTTGCTGATGGAGATTGTGGAGGAGATATTTTTGCCAATGCGAACTGACTGGAGTCTGCAAGTGAGGAAATCCAGGATCCAATTCACAAGCAGGTATTGAGGCCCAGGTCCTGGAGTTTACTGATTAGTTTTGAAGGGACGATGGTATTAAATGCTGAGCTGTAATCAGTAAATTGCATCATGATGTCCAGGTGTTCCAGGGTGGTGTGAAGAGCCATTGATATGGCATCTGCTGCTTCAGTAGGCAAATTGGAGCGGCTCCAAGTCGCCACTCAGACAGGAGCTGAAATGTTTCAACATCAGTTTCTCAAATATAACATCATCGATAGTCATTGAGACCGGTTACCATGCTCTTCTTGAGTACTGGTATAGTTGAAGCCTGCTTGATGCAGATGGGTACCACACACAGCCAGAGCAAGAGGTTAAAGATATCCATGAATACACCAGGCAGTTGATCAGCACAGGTCTTCAGTACTCGGTCAGCTTCAGTACTCGGTCAGGTACTCCGTTTGGACTGGATGCTTTCCTTGGATTCACTCTCTTGAAGACAGCCTGCACGTCACCTTTAGATGCTGAGATCAAAGGATTAAGTGCAGCAGGCAGTGAAGAAGGCTAATGGAATGTTGGCCTTTATTACAAAGAGAATTGAGTACAAGAGCAAGGAAATCCTTTTGCATTTGTACAGGGCCCTGGTGAGACCACACCTGGAGTATTGTATGCAGTTTTGGTCTCCAGGGTTAAGGAAGGACATCCTGGCTGTGGAGGACGTGCAGCGTATGTTCACTAGGTTAATTCCTGGGATGTCCGGACTGCCTTACGCAGAGTAGTTAGAGAGACTGGGCTTGTACACGCTGGAATTAAGCAGATTGAGGGGGGATCTGATTGAGACATATAAGATTATTAAGGGATTGGACAAGATAGAGGCGGGAAATATGTTCCAGATGCTGGGAGAGTCCAGTACCAGAGGGCATGGTTTAAGAATAAGGGGTAGGTCATTTAGGACAGAGTTGAGGAGGAACTTCTTCTCCCAGAGAGTTGTGGAGGTGTGGAACGCACTGCCTCAGAAGGCAGTGGAGGCCAATTCTCTGGATGCTTTCAAGAAGGAGCTAGATAGGTATCTTATGGATAGAGGAATCAAGGGTTATGGGGACAAGGAAGGAACCGGGTATTGATAGTAGATGATCAGCCATGATCTCAGAATGGCGGTGCAGGCTCGAAAGGCCGAATGGTCTACTTCTGCACCTATTGTCTATTGTCTATTGTCTATTGATCATCAGGAGACATGGGAGTGAGCGATGTTTCCTCCCTGTTCTGGTGGTCAAAGCAAGCATGAAAGGCACTGAGCTCATCTGGAAGTGAAGCTCTGTCACAAAGATTTAGCTTTGTGGGAGCAATAGAAGTACAATGAGTGGTGGGGTGGAGATACGTAACTGTCTGATCAGCAACATATCAGAAACTTTCTTGCAAAATGTAGCTTGGTTTTGTAGTTGAAAGAAAATTCAAGGAGCTTCAGGAAAGTTGCAAGCATTCAGCTTTTGTGAACATAATGAACCAGAAATATTTGTTTTGTTGCAGGTGTGAGTTAGTAATCATTTGATTGTGACCTGTCAAGGCTCTTATTGCTGCTAAACCTTACCAGGACATTTGGACTGCAGTTCGTACAATTCCCTGGGTAATCAGTAGGACACTTTTTGTTATACTGACCTCAAATTGAGTGCAAATGGAATACACATAAGAAATCTCATTCTATCCAGCCAGTCTTTCCTTCACACTTTGAAATGACATATAAATGCATTGGACCAGATTCTAATGCACATTTTGCCTCTTTGATACAGTGCTGCAGAGATTTTCAAATTCCCACTTCAAAGAATAAATTTCCTAGATTTGATGTTTCATCATTTATAATGCAATTTCGCACAGTGTTTTACATCAGTCTTATTGTGTAATATTTGACAGACTTGAAAAATATTAGGGTAAAATGTTCAAAAGGATCAATTTAATGAGAATGTTAAACTATGAAGAGGGGGTAGACAGTCAAAGAGGATTAGGGAGAGGAATTTTAGAATGAATGGCAGCTGAAGGCACAGTTTCCAATGACAAGCTCACTAAATTCACGGGTAATCAAGGATGTGCAAGCATGGTGGCATTTTGCTAAATTAAAGATGTGAATCTCAGCTAATACTGTACACTTATAGAAATCTGAAGTTCAGGTACAGTCCTGTGCAAAAGTCTGAGGCACATATATATAGGTAGAGTGCCTAAGACAATTGCAAAGTACTGTATTTGTCAGTGTGGAATGGAGAGTGAGTTTGTAACTCTGATGGGAGCAAAAGATGTTGAGAATGGTGAGGGTGGGGCACCATGAAAGGGGTTTGGGATAGGATTGCCAAGGGTGTGAAGTGGCGCGTGTGCCGAAACACCCAGTCCTGAGACACTAGGTAAGGTCTTTTGATCCCAAACTATTGGTTCATTGATCATTACAGAATGTCTCTCAGGTGCTTCCTGCTCTCTCCCCTCTCCCTGCCCCCTTCCCACTCTCAATGTACACTCAATGCACAATAGAGACCCATATCAGAATTAGATTTATCATCACTCAACATATGTCATGAAATTTGTGTTTTTTTGTAGCAGCAGCACTACAGCGCAAGACATAAAATTACTACATGGGACCTCCAACACCCAGGGCATGCCCTTTTCTCACTGTTACCATCAGGTAGGAGGTATAGTGGCCTGAAGGCACACACTCAGCAATTCAGGAACAGCTTCTTCCCCTCTGCCATCTGATTCCTAAATGGACATTGAAGCTTTGGACACTACCTCACTATTTTATAATATACAGTATTTCTATTTTTGCACATTTTCTTTAATCTATTCAATATACGTAATTGATTTACTTGTTTATTTATTTATTTTGTTAAACTTTATTTATTAGTAATTTTTTTTCTCTGCTAGATTATGTAATGCATTGAACGGCTGCTGCTAAGTTAACAAATTTCACATCACATGCTGGTGAAAATAAACCTCACCTACCACCCCACCAGCCTCCGGTTCCAACATAATTCTCCGTAACTTCCGCCACCTCCAACGGGATCCCACCACCTAGCACATCTTTCCCTCCCCAACTCTCTCTGCTTTCCGCAGGGATCGCTCCCTACGTGACTCCTTTGTCCATTCATCCCCCCCATCCCTCCCCACTGATCTCCCTCCTGGCACTTATCCTTGTAAGTGGAACAAGTGCTACACATGCCATTACACTTCCTCTCTCACCACCATTCAGGGCCCCAGACAGTCCTTCCAGGTGAGGCAACACTTCACCTGTGAGTCGGCTGGGGTGATATACTGCGTCCGGTGCTCCCGATGTGGCCTTTTATATATTGGCGAGACCCGACACAGACTGGGAGACCGCTTTGCTGAACATCTACGCTCTGTCCGCCAGAGAAAGCAGGATCTCCCAGTGGCCTCACATTTTAATTCTACATCCCATTCCCATTCTGACATGTCTATCCACGGCCTCCCCTACTGTAAAGATGAAGCCACACTCAGGTTGGAGGAACAACACCTTATATTCCGTCTGGGTAGCCTCCAACCTGATGGCATGAACATTGATTTCTCAAACTTCCGCTAATCCCCCACCTCCCCCTCGTACCCCATCCGTTATTTATTTATATACACACATTCTTTTCTCCCTCTGTCCCTCTGACTATACCCCTTGCCCATCCTCTGGTTCCCCCCCCCCCTTGTCTTTCTCCCCGGACCTCCTGTCCCATGATCCTCACATATCCCCTTTGCCAATCACCTGTCCAGCTCTTGGCTCCTTCCCTCCCCCTCCTGTCTTCTCCTATCATTTTGGATTTTCCCCTACCCCTCCCACTTTCAAATCTCTTACTAGCTCTTTCTTCAGTTAGTCCTGACGAAGGGTCTTGGCCTGAAACGTCGACTGTTCCTCTTCCTAGAGATGCTGCCTGGCCTGCTGCATTCACCAGCAACTTTGATGTGTGTTGCTTGAATTTCCAGCATCTGCAGAATTTCTGTTGTTTGCGATAATAAACCTGATTCTGATTGTGTGTGTGTGTGCGCGCGCGCATACATACCTGAGATATTTCAAGGGGTTTCTGTGGGAAATGATTTTTGTGGGAAATGATTTGCTGTAAACTACAGGTAAATGTTACTGTTAATGAACTTAATTTTGTACAAGAAAAACAGCTGCCTGCTTGAATATACAATGCCATTCCCACAAAAGGAATGTGGTAACCTTGAAATCAGAGAATAGAAAGTAATGTGAATAGAGCAGGCTGGAAAAGACATATTCATTAAAACAGAGAAGGAATATTGAACAAAATCTACAAGAATAGTACAATTGACACACAACATCCTGAGAGCAGGAAGCGACAGAATATTGTCTGTTAAGTAGGGAGATCCCATTTTCGTTGTGCATGCTCTTAAAAATTAATTAAATGGCCTTCTCCAGATAGACATTCAAAATAAAGCCTATTTGTATAGATAATTGTTTCATACTGTGTGAGAAAAAGAATTTTCTGAAAATTGAACCAAAAACAATTAATATTTCAATACAAGGCTGTGAGTCATTCAATAATAAAAATAATTCAATTTGTGCTAGTTGCAAAAAAAGATGTAATTGGCTTACATTTGTATTGAGACGATTTATTTTGGAATCACAAATCAAAATAATGTCGAGGCTTATGTTTCTATGCAACATTAATGTGGTTTTCAATCTTTTGAATAAACTGGAGCAAGGTTGTACCAAAAATAAACTGATTGTGCACCCAAACAGGTGTATTATACTGGGTATTGTAGCAGAAAACTCACTGTCCTTTATCAGGTTCCTTACCACATATTGTAATTTATGGGTTTATTTACTTAGCAAAGCCTGAAAAATATATATTTGTTAAAATGACAGTTATTATTAAACAATATATCCAACCAACATGGCTATTGTGCGATATTGCTCAGGGCACACACAGTGATCCTTAAATGCACAAACAATTACCAAAAATAGGACATTCGGTTTAAGCAATTACCTTCACTTCAAAGCTATAAAAGGCATGGAATCTGAAATCACAACTAGTGTTCTTTAGATGCAAGTACAGTGCATTCCAGTTAATTGGGAACACATTAGGACCAGTACATTTTGGCCCAATTAAGTGGCTGTCACAATTGGCCAAAGCTTCATGGAAATAATTAAAAAGGTATAAAAAAGATAAATTAATTTTAACTGAGTAACAAATTATGTATTTAAGTGAAATACAGAACATTTTAAAAACTATACTACAGTAATATACTACAGAACTATAAAACTGTGTATTAGTTCCTAATAGTTATCAATGGAGGAATTCATCCAGTGCATGCTGCCATATTCTCTTAATTAACTGTAAATGAACAAAACCAGCACAGACACCGAGTGAGGGTAATGGACTGTCTTCATCCAATGCTATCGACAATTGCATCCTCCAAATCTTCATTTTCATTGTAACATTCAAGATGGTTGTCAATACCTTAAAATTCTTCATAGTTCCTAACTTGCTGAAGTAGTGAAATTGTTTCATTTTCACTCTGGCCATTTTTGGCAACTCCAAGCCTGAATGATTGAAACTGTAGTAAGCAAAACAGTTCTGAATTGTCTCACTGCTTATTACTCGCCAGCTATCAGTGATAAAAATCGCTGCTTTTTGAATACAAACATACAAGTGATGCTATTTAAAAACTGTTCGCTCGTAGTGTCTAACAACCACAGAAGTGCACATGACTGACATGAGAAATTGTTTGGCAACAGTCTACTATCTCAATTGATTGACAGAGTATCCCAAATAAACAAAGGGAATGGAATGGTTCTGTCGGAATAAGCAGCGAAGCCACACGTGAAGGACAGGAGCTGGACTTGGTTGTCAGAGGCTATTTGAGATGCATGTCATTGGGAACATTTAATTGGAAGTGTGGTGGGAGCTTATCCCTAATACCACAACCACCCCCCGCCACCTCCGGCTTTAACAACCTTAAGGAACCAGGATTCAGCAAGTAATTAAGAAAGATAACAACATGTTTCAATTTTTTGGTAGACATAATGAATTCACATTTAGGAGGAGATTTTCCATTCGAGAAGACACTGGTAAAATCCCATCTGAATAGTATGCAGAGCCCAATTGTCCTAATTTCATGAAGGTTGCTAATGAATAGGGAAGGGTTCAGAGAAGGTTTATTAGATTGACCCACGAAATGAAGAAAAAAATGGTCCTTGTATCCTTTGGAGTTTAGAAGGGTGAGAGGGGACTTAATTGAAACATAAAAAGCTGAAAAGTCTCGACAGGATGGATATGAAGATGATATTTTCTTTTGTATGAGAACCTAGAATGAAAAGCTCACCATTTAAAACTAAGGATGCTACTTAAGACAGAGATGAGGTCAACATTTTTTCACTCTTAGAGGGCCATAACTGTTTGGAACTCTCTTCTACAAGGGGTAACGGAAGTAGATTCTTGGAATATTTTAAAGACTGAAGTGTGTGGGTACTTGATAAAGAGCTGTGGGGTGTGGGAGGGAGGATGAAATATTATCAGTGCTGATAGGAAAGTAGAAGTGAGCTATTATTCTATTGAATAGTGGAGCCAGTCTGAGGGACCATGCTCCTAGTTCCAATGTTTTTATATACTTATGGCAAGTGTGCCTGGTCCATAGCCTGCTTGAGCTCTCACATCAGGTCCCTTATTGATGGTAGAGCTTCTGCCAATATATAAAAAGGAGGTTGAAGCATTGTCAATCCAAGACTCAACTCAACAACATAAAAACTGAAAAAGTCTCTGACCTTCAATGTATTTAAAAACTATACAAACTTTTACCATGAAATATTACACTTTAAACTTTACACCTTAGAATCTCATTTAAAGGTTAAAATGAATGCAAATAAACAAAACAAATAAAAGATAAATACATTTAAGTTTTATTCATGTAACAGAAATATTCCCCTTCTGAACGTACAAGATGTGAATTTTATTTTTTTAGCACTAATTTTAATCTATTTGGAAATCAAACGTAACAAAAACGGTATTGGTTTTAACCCTACTTGAAAAATAAATGTATGTTGAAAAATAAACTTACAACAAAAATTTACGTTGCTGAGAGTAGCATCTCTTCATTAAAATCAGCATTGAAGCGAACCTTGCACCATTTTATTCAGAGATGGGGAACACATTCTCAAGCCAAGGAATCTATCGCAACAGTGCAATTCAGGAAGAAACTATTAGAAGCTGACTGCAACTTCAGGAATTGTCTTGTCCATGCTCTGAGCTTTGGGTGCTTGTAAGTACATTGAAATTGTTTACAGTCCACAGGTTCCCATGAACACTACCTCATTACTTTTTGCCTCTCTTTTTCACTTTTTCTTGGGTGTCAATTATCCTGGTTCCAGTACAATGATACAATGATGAAGAAAATACACCAGTGGTTCTACTTCATGGAGAATTTGAGAAGGTTTTGAACTTCACCAAATTTTTACTGATATGTGGTGGAGAGCATTCTAACTGGTTGTATCACACCCAGGTATGCAGCCTCCAATATGTACCACAAAGATCAAATTTCACAATATACGTCAGTGATAATAAACCTGATTCTGATTCTGTTGGTTCTCTACTGCCTGTAAGGCTGCTGGGGTTTAAGACAGCAATGAAGATCCTCCATCCCTGGCGGTGTTCAGGGCTTCCTTCATCGTGTCAGTAGCTTGGTTTTCACTACTGTCAGTCATGGTGGAGGCTCAGGAATACTGTCACATTCAAATGTAGAAGGATTCTTCATTGCTGTTTCGGTGCAATTTTGCTTTTACCAGTCAGGGTTGTTAGCCCTGAGCTGAACCCCTGAACTGGAAGGACTAGTGGACCACTCTTAGTTTGGCCTCTACCCTTTGACCTGTTTGGCATGGATGACCTGACCAAGAGCCAAAGCATAAAGCCCTAGCTCCAGCCAACATAGTTGTCCGCTTCCAAACCCAATGACAAGGTTAAGAATTCTAATGAGTAACCAACAGAAGTCTTTTATTATCCCTGTGCTTAATTCCACAAATTATGGAGACAACAAAGTATATGACCAAGCTTTAAGATAAAGCAAGAGGATATTTCCAAATCTTTATAATTTATTAGCTTGTCCAACAGAAACTAGTTGATAGAAGAGTTTAAAGAATTCCTTTCCTATAGATGAGATTTCCTAGGGTAGAGAATTGTCTTATGTAGGCAGTCTCAAAAGATAAATAACAGGACGGACCGACTCAGCTCGCTGCTCCACAAAGTTTACTCATCTCCGCAGTGAACTGAGGGTGAGGCCTGCAGCTAATGGGCTCCTGAGTCGGCTGCAGTGATAACTGGCTTCATGGCTGTGAACTCACATTCATGAACTTCAGTTCTGAATGTTATTTGCTTACTTTTATTGTTTGCACAATTTTTTTCCTCGCACATTAGGTGCTTGACATTCTTTTTTTATGGTTTTTATTGGGTTTCTTTGTTTTGTGGCTGTCTGTAAAGAGATGAATCTCAAAGTTGTATAATGTACACGTTCTTTGATAATAAATGTACTTTGAACTTTGAACTTTACTGGCTTCTTGTGATCCATCCAAGTACAGAATACTCTCACTGTTGGAGTAGGGTTGGTGTAATATAATTTAAGTTTCTTAAGCTATATTACACCAACCCTACTCCAGCAGTGAGAGCATTTGTGGTTAGGATCAGTAAATATCCAGAACTCTTGAAATATAGGCCATGAATTTGAGGTTCTTTTGATCTTAGTGGCCTGCGTAACTTAAACGTTTGTCACCTGGAACATGACACTTGTATGCATGAGACACTGACTGATGTTTATGTAATAATAACATTTACGACAGCCCTTGAGCTGCATAGAAGCCAAATAAAATGGAACACATTAAAGGAAAAGCTGTCACTTATGGGTAGTGTATCGGAGGTCAGAAAAGTGAAACAGTAATTTTTCTGAAAACCGTTATGGAGGAATTGCTTGGGGCGTGTGTTTAAGACACAGTAAACAGGCAACTTCAAAATCAATAAAGGACCATAGTATAACTCACATATGATTTTCCAATAATAATAATAATTTATAATATAAGAGTTCTTGTGCATTCAGCAACATTGAAGTGAGTAAATAATATTCTGAAATCATGACAGTGCTTGTAATGATATCAGGACTTCCAAATATACTTTACACTTAATAAATTTCAGAGTTTAAGGTTCAAAGTAAATTTATTATCAAGGTACATATATATCAATGTATACAACCCCGAGATTAGTTTTCCTGCGGGTTTTCAGAGTAAGTACAATAGAATCGATGAAAGACTGCATCTGACAGGACGGATGAATGACTAGTATGCAAAAAATAACGAACTGTGCAAATACAAAAGAATAAACTAACAAATAATAAATATTGAGAACATAAGATGAAGAGTCTTTGAAAGTGAGTCCATAGGTTATGGGAACAGTTCAATGATGGGGCAAGTGAAGTTGAGAGAAATTATCCCCTTTGGTTCAAAAGTCTGATGGGTGAGGAGTAATAACTGTTCCTGAACTTGCTGGTGTGAGTCCTGAGGCTCCAGTACCTTCTTCCTGATGACAGCTGCAGGAAGAGACCATATTCTGGGTGGTGGGCAGATGGATTTTGTATGTCATGTAAGTATTTGGGCCGGACAGTGGTGTAGTGGCATCAGCATGGAACTTCAAGGCAGGTGTTTCAGAGTTCAAATCCGGCTGTATGCCCAGCTGGGCAGCAGCAGAATCTGTGCGGAAGAAAGTCCTGGCAATCTACTTCCGTGTCTTGTCACGAAAACCCTATGGACAACTACAGTATCCATAGGCTTGCCATGCGTTGATGACAATGCGACAGCACTCAACAAGAACAACATATGTACTTTAATGGTTTAATGGCAGTCGGATTGTACAAACAACAATTTGTTAATCTATGGTAGAGGCAGTGTTTTACTGTGGCACCAGGAAAACCTCCCAAAACCTTCTCAAATTAGGAAAATTTAAATTTTTTGCAACTATCTTTGGAGGGCAGATGTGATGTCAAGTTACTGTACTAACTTAAAGATTACATAAACAATAGTGTAGGACTCCTGTGAAGCACTGTCCACCAGATTCAGGAACAGTTATTACCTTTCAACCATCAGGCTCTTGAACCAATAGGGAAAACTTCACTCTGCCCATCACTAAAATGTTCCCACAACCTATGGACTCACTTTCAAGGACTCTTCATCTCATGTTCTCGATATTTATTGCTTATTTATTTATTATTATATTTCTTTTTCTGTTGTTGTATTTTGCACATTGTTTGTCCACCCAGTTGGGTGACGTCTTTCATTGATTCTACTATGGCTTTTCAATTTACTGAGTATGCCCGCAAGAAAACAAATCTTAGGATTGAATATGGTGACACATACATATGTACTTTGATAATAAATTTACTTTGAACTTTGAAATTTGAACTTTGAAAACTCAGCTTTGATTAGAGGAACACATTTTTCTCAGAGGGTTGTACAAGTGTAAGGAAGGGGATGGAGAAATTTGTAGGAAATAATCCTTAATCAACAATCAAAGTTGAGTAAGAGGAAGTGGTACAAATTGAGATGTATTTAACATAATTTGACTGACTAGCTGTATAAGCTGTGTGGTATAAATTAAAGGCATCCGTTAGTCTTGCGAGACCATGGATCTGCGCCTGGAAAGTCTTCACTCTCCAGGGCGCAGGTCTGGGCAAGGTTGTATGGAAGACCAGCAGTTGCCCATGGTGCAAGTCTCCCCTCTCCACAACACCAATGTTTTCCAAGAGAAGGGCATTAGGACCCATACAGCTTGGCACCAGTGTCGTTGCAGAGCAATGTGTGATTAAGTGCCTTGCTCAAGGACACAAGACGTTCCCTCGGCTGGGGCTCGAACTCACGACCTTCAGGTCACTAGTCCAATGCTTTAAGCACTTGGCCACGTGCTCACACATGTGTATAAGTGTACTTGTGTGGGATAAGTGAGGGCATAAACAGGATGATTTGGTAGATAGCTGCACTGCTGGGGAGCTGGTGCTGGGAGCAGGGCTTCAGGATCTTGAATCATTGGGATCTCTTCTTGGGTGGTATGAACTGTACAAAAGGGACAGGTTGCACCTGAACATGAGGGGGACCAATAGTCTGGTGGGTAGGTTTGTTTGAGCTGTTGGGAAGGATTTAAACTAATTTGGCAGGGGGATAGGAATGGGAGTGAAGGGACTCAGGATAGGACAGATTGGAAAAAAGCAAGGACAGCATGCAGTCAGACTGTCAGGAAGAGCAGGCAAACGATAGGACAAGATTGCAGGCAGCAGAGTGTGTACCAGTGCATTAAGGATGCAGAATCAAAAAGGGTAACAAATACAGTACTCAAAGTGTTATATCTCAATGAACGGAGTGTAAGAAATAAGGTGGATGATCTTGTTGCACTTTTACAGATTGTCGAGTATGATGTTGTGGCCGTCACTGAATCGTGGCTGAAGGACGGTTGTAGTTGGGAGCTGAATATCCAAGGCATCAGAGGGATAGGAAGGGAGGAAGAGGGGGTGGCGTAGCTCTGCTGATAAATAATGGCAGCAAGTCATTAGAAAGATGTGTCATAGGGTTAGAAGATATTGAACCCTTGTGGGTTGAGTGGAGAAACTACGAGGGTAAAAGGACCCTGATGGCAGTTATATACAGGCCTCCGAACAGTAGCTGGGATGTGGACTACAGATTACAATGGGAAATTGCATTGGTATGGGAGAGGGGTTGCCCAAAGTAAATTGGATGTGAGTGGACATCCTGACCTGTTGCTCAGGCTGCAAAATGGGTCCCTGTCTTCTTCTTCAGTTCGCCTTGGTCTCTGCCTTCTACGTAGAGGCCAGCAAATCTCCCTTGCCCAAATCCATTTCTGCATGCAGCGTTGGATGAGCTCTTTGGCCACAGGAACCCCAAACTCATTTCTCCTTGTTCCAGAAAGAGTGGAGGAGGATAACCAAACAGGCACTCGGATGATGACATCCTGTGCGCTAAATGCGATAAGGTGTTGTGGGTGACTTTTGCCCAGAGCAAGTGGTCGCACCGCTCCTCAGGTCTTTCTGAAGCCAGGCATCTTAGGCTTTGTTCCAAATCTTAGTTCGTCTGCTCCATCTGGCTATTGAACTGTCGGTGAAACCCAGAGGAAAGACTTGTTGTTGCCCCTTTCAGCTTACAGAATGCCCTTTCGAAATGTGATGTGAATTGTGGACCACGATTGGAGACAGTGTCCACCAGGATCCTAAAGGCCTGGTCTTGGAAAATTTTGGCCATCTCTGCTACAGATGGTAGCTTACTTGTAGGCTTTCAAAAGCTGATCAACAATTCCCATGATGATAGTCTTTCTCTTGGATGGCAGAAGACCCATGAAAAGTCCATGACAACGTGTGCCCATGGTCTTTCCAGAACAGGTAGGGGGTGGAGGAGTCCTTGAGCTCAGGTATGGGTCTCCTTGTTCCAAGCACACACCTTGCATGCTTGCACATATTGCTGAACTCTTTCATCGTTCTGGGTTACCAATACCTTCTCCTGATAAATTCGAGGGTCCTGGCAATCACTGGATGAGTGGTCATTCTTCATGAATGTCCCAATTAGCGTACCTGAGACTGAATAGAACTTGGGATGAACAGCCGACCTGGAAGACCATTCTTAGGAATCTCCCATTGCGCTTGGTCCTTGCAAACAAGTTAGTTGACTCCATAATGAACTGGCACTACCACCTTGGCTCAGGGCAAAATAGTGACAGGCTGCTCCTCTCATTTGGATTTGTCAAACTGACAGGGCGAGGCATCTAGTTTTTGTTTTTTTGATACCAGTCGATAGGTCAGGATGAAATTAAAACTGTTAAAGAACAAAGACCACCTGGCCTGCCTGAAATTCAGCCCCTTGGCTTCCTGAATATAAGCCAGGTTCTTGTGCTCTGTCCAAACGATAAAAGGGTTTTTGGCCTCCTCGAGCCAGTGATGCCATTCCTTCAAAGGTAACTTAACCACAAAAAGCTCCTGATTCCTGATGTCATAGTTCCTCTCTGGCAGGGATAGGTACCTGGAGAAGAATGCACACCAGGTGCAGTTTGCTGTCCAAAAGTGAGTATTGAGACAACACTGCAGCGACGTCATGTCTGAGGTGCCCACCTCCACAATGAAAGGAAGATCTGGGTTAGGAGAAACCAAGACGGGAGCTGATGTGAACCGTTGTTTAAGCTCTGCAAAAGCAGCTTCCACTCCAGTAGTCCAGACAAAAAGGACCATGGAATTCTTAGTTAGCACCATCAGTAGAGCTGCCACCAAACTGAAGTTCCTAATGAACTTCTGGTAAAAGTTTGCAAACTGCAGGAATCATTGGACTTGTTTGACACTGGACGCTTGTGGCCAGACTCTGAGTGTCTGGATCTTGATAGGGTCCATCCTGAGATTGTCATTGGAGATGACGAAACCCAAAAATGAAATGGTCTTTGTGTGAAATTCAGACTTCTCCAGCTTGACATAAAGTCCATGGTTCAGAAGCCTCTTTAAAATGACCCTGATGTGAGTGACGTGCTCCTCCATGGACTTTGAGAGGATTAGGATATCATTCAAGTAGAGGAAGGCATTATTTATGGACAGTATCCCTGAGCACGTCATTTATAAAGGCCTGAAAGACTGCTGGAACATTCACAAGACTAAAGGGCATAACCAGGTACTCATAGCGCTCTGTTGGTTTATTGAAAGCAGTTTTCCACTCATCACCTTCCTTTATACGGACCAAATTGTATGGACTCTGCTGTTCTATTTTTGTGAAACCTCTTGCTCCTTGGAGCTTCTTGAACACCGTATTCATGAGTGGAAGGGGGTAACAGTTATTTTCTATTATGCGGTTTAACCCCCTATAATCAATGCATGGCAGCAGGCTCTCATCTTTCTTTTGTGCAAAGAAGAAGCCGATACCAGCAAGTGAAGCCCATGGCAAGAACCTCCTTTATATACTCCTCCATTGCACTTCTCTCTGGGCCTGAGAATGTGTACAATTGACCTCGTGGAGGGGAGGTACCAGGCAGCAGGTCTATAGCAAAGTCATAGGTCAGGGCGGTGCAGGATTCAAGGCCTTTTCCTTGCTGAAGACCTCCTCCAAGTCCTTGTAGATGGAAGGGATGTGGACCATTCTGAGTGTTGCAATCTCCTCCGGACCTTCCTTCAAGGATGACTCCTGAGGCTTATTAAGTGGCAAGGGCGTTTCGACAGACTTTAGAGTCCCCTCCCTAGGTCCGCAAAACTTATTCATAAAACCTGTGGCCAAATTAGAGTCCACATCCTCGTCTGTATCCTCAGGCAATGGCAGCAAGGTGTTACAAATGGTCCCTGCCCCCCCCCCCCCCCCCCGGGAATAACCTTCAGGGATCTGTGTATAGGAATCTTTCCCTTCCTAGAGACCTGGCGGCTGCAAGTGTTCCAGACTGCTCGGGCATCTCCTTGGTCTTTTCCTGAACTGGAGATTCTCTCTAGTTCCTGTGCAGTCTTGACTAGACAAGGTTGGGGGACACATGTTCCCGTTGGCTGGGACCAGCTTGTCTGTGAGGGCAGGACTAGGTCTCCAGATGGCCTCATGTTACCTTGTACTGAAGGCTGCCTCCTTGTTGGTCATTCATCTTTGGGGGTTGGAACATCATCCCACAAACATACCCTTTACAATGACTAGACCAGACAATGATTCTCTCCTCTAATCCATGGATGAGTTGTGCTGGGACAGCCAAGAGTACCCGAGGATCAGGGGTATGAGTGGAGAGTCAATAACGGAGATCCCCTATCCTCATCTCAAGACCGGTCTGTTGCCAGGTCTGCCCAGAACCCAGAGGGTGCTCATCCAAGACAGTTGAGGGCAGCGACTGACTCAACTCTCGCAGTGGTATGTCCGCTGTCGGGTGGTTCCTAAGTCCAGAAAATTACCAACAGATGCAGCCTCGGGCATTCAGCCCACAGGTAACCTGCCTCCCTGCAGTAAGAGCAGCAGCCTTGACTCCGACACCAGGACCTCTCATTGGCAGAGTGTCAAGTACGGCCAATCTGAGCCTTGAACACAGAGGACGGGCGGGCAGGTTATGGTCCGAGATCAGTGGAGGTGGGGGGTGGTGGCTGGGTGGGACTACGATACATTGAGGTCGGGCTCGGGCTAGCCCTCTTTGACATGAACGTAGTCCCAATTACACTCTGTCAGAAGATTATTGAGATAAATGGATTGGTCCATCAGAACCTCTAAGTCCTCTGCTGGCTTTCCCGTGGCGAGGGCATCCTTCAGTTTAGCTTGGAGTCCGTGGCCAAAGCCTCCCCATTCCAACCACTCTCTTGGGCCAAGGTCTGCTGACTGTCCACCCTGTCGAATCTTCATCAGACAGTCCGAAGCATGGCTGGTTCTGGCAGGATGATGAAGCACCTTCCTCACGGCTGCCAAGAATTCCTCCAAATCGGAGCAAACCTCTGGCCTTTGCTACACCTTACTTCAAGAATTTCTGACTGACTTAAGTGTTGAAAGTGACATCTAACTTCCTTTCCACCAGTCCCATCACGAGATTGCAAGGTCTCGAAGGACGATAGAGTAAGTGATCTCTCCAGGGCACAATCCTGGGTGGAAGGTATGGAGATTCTAGGATGCCCAATCATTAAGATCCCCCTCCTGGCCTCACCGGTGTAGTCCAAAGGAAAGCTATGAAGCAATATGTCTGGCACCAGCTTGGCTGCAGGAGCTGTGGAAGGATTTCAGTGTCATCTAGCTGCCTTAGAGGCTCCACTCCAAATTTTCTGTCTGGGTACTTACTCCCAAAGCCTTCATCCCTCCTGAGGCTACCCACAAAGCAGTGAGACTACTTACCCATAGCTGGCGATTTGGTTCATGGGCACCAGGGCGTGTCCATAAGCCGGTGGGCCTGCATAGTACGTGTGCCTGGGCCAGACCTCCTCCTGTCCTCTGTAGTTCTGCCTGAGTCCAGAAGCGGTTCAGTTTCTGTGTGTCGCCAGTGAGGAGGCACTACGTGAGGCTTGCTGACAGAGAGGCTATGCATCCAGCTCTCCTGTTCATGACACCGCTAGCCAGCGGTGGAAGCTGAAAGTGACAGCAGCAAGCACTACCCACTACACTACCACTCTAGACGTGTAACAACAACCATTTGAAACCATGGTGCAGTTCAGGAACAGTTATTACACCTCAACCATCATGCTCTTGAACTAAAGTGGATATCCTCACTCAACTTCACTGAACTGTTCCGACAGCCTATGGACTCACTTTCAAGGGCTCTTCATCTCATGTTCTTGATATTTATTGCTTATTTATTATTATTACTATTTACAAACATTTTTTCTCAGCTCAAGCTGGCTAAACCTCAGGTATGGGTATAGCCAAGTACATTCATCTCTCAATTGTTAGGAACTTTTGGACTATTCTAATGGTGTTTAGTGTTATGGCTTTCTAAGGATTTATATAGATATTTCTGTGTGGCCTGAATTGTATAACGATATTGTGTAGTGACTTTGTGACGATACCTGATGTAGGCATTCCAATAGGAACAATGTATATCCTGTTCATATTCCAAAGCCTTTCAATTTCCTTTTTTAATTCAGCATATTTCTGGTGTTTTTCACTTACTGATTTCTGCAAATTACTGGATGTGCATTTGGAATGGGTATACCTATTAAGTAAGTTGTTCTTGTTTGTTTATTCTGCGTTATTATGTACGAACAGTTATTATGGATTGTGTTATTACTATCATTTATTTTCTTTCTTTTGTTGTCTTTTGCACGCTGGTTATCCACTGTGCTGGTGTGGTCTTTCATTAATTCTATTATGGTTATTGGATTATTTGAGTATTCCCTGAAGAAACTAAATTCATTGTTGTATATGGTGACATACACAGTATCCACTTCAATAATAAATTTACTTTGAACTTTGAAGATAATTCATTATAACAATAGGATATTTTCTCTCTCAAGATATTGATTGATGTCTTTTGTGTCTAGAAACCTACCTATCTCCCTCTTAAATACAATATATTCAGCTTCTTGATCTCCACAGTCCTTTGTGACATAGAAATTCAAAGGTTCTCCACATCCAGAGAGAAGAAATTTCCTCTCATATTAGTCATAAAATTCCTATCCCATATCCTGAGACTGGGACTCAATTTGAGAGCCTTCAGGCAGGGAAATACCCTCCCAGCATCTCATCTGTTTAATTGTGTCAGAACTTTTCCCATTTCAAAGAGATACAGTGTCATTCTTCTTAACTCTTATACATGCAGGTCTGATAAACCAAGTCTCTCTACAACAGTCATGATATCCTAGAAATCATTTTGGTGAGGCTTCACTGCAGTCCCTCCATGGCAAGTATAGCCCTGTGCAAATGTTTTAGACACATATATATAGCTAGGCTGCCTAAGACTTTTGCACAGTACTGTAGTGATTTTATGTTTTGCACTGTACTGCTGCCGCATAAAAAAAAACAAATTTCATGACATATGTGAGTGATGATAAGCCTGATTCTGATATGGGTCTCCATTGTGGACTGAGAGTGGGAAAGGCTCAGGGATAGGGGAATCGTGGTTGATAGGAGGGGACAGGAGAGGAAAGTACCAGAGAAACATTCTGTAATGATCACTAAACCAGTTGTTTGGAATTAAATTACATTACCTGGTGCCTCCGGGCTGGGTGTGTCTGCACCTGTGCCACTCTCCCGCCCCTGGCATTCCTTCTTTGCCACCCGTCCCAAACCCCTTCCGCGACATTCCACCCTTACCACTCCCAATAGCCTTCGCTCCAGCCAGATTTAAAAACTCACTCTCCACTTCACATTGACAAATACAGTACTGTGAAAAAGTCTTAGGCACCCTAGCTATATATTGGTACCTAAGACTTTTGCACAATACTGTATATTCCTCCTTTGACCAAAGCTGCATATAATATTCCTAGTACTGTCTCACAAGACTTTGTAGAGTTGTAGTAAGACATCACTGGTCGAATGATAAAAATTTTTTCCAAACTTCTATAGATGCACAGCGGAGAGCATACTGATGGTTGTATCAAAGCTTGGTATGGAAATAACAATGTCTTTGTATGGAAAAGCATATGAAGATTAGTGGATACAGCCTAGACCATCACAGGTAAAGTCAATAGACAATAGACAATAGGTGCAAGAGTAGGCCATTCAGCTCTTTGAGCCAGCACCACCATTCACTGTGATCATAGAAAAAAAATAGGTGCAGGTGTAGGCCATTTGGCCCTTCATGGCTGATCATCTACAATCAGTACTATTTTCCTGCCTTCTCCCCGTATCCCTTCACTCCGCTATCTTTAAGAGGTCTATCTAACTCTTTTTTGAAAGAATCCAGAGAATTGGCCTCCACTGCCTTCTGAGGCAGAGCATTCCACAGAACCACAACACTCTGTGTGAAAAAGTTCTTCCTCAGCTCCGTTCTAAATTGTCTACCCCTTATTTTTAAACTGTGGCCTCTGGTTCTGGACGCCCCCGAATCGGGAACATGTTTCCTGCCTCTAGCGTGTCCAATCCCTTAATAATCTTATATATTTCAATCAGATCCCCCCTCATCCTTCTAAATTCCAGCGTATGCAACCAAGTCCTCACCAACAATGATCACATCTACAAGGACCTTCTTAATTCCTTGCCGTACCTGCATGTTTGCTTTCAGCGATAACTGTACATACTCCTTTAATAATCAAAATTTCCTAATACAGGTACAGTCCTGTACAAGGATCTGAGGCTTATATACATAGCTAAGGAGCCTAAGGCTTTTGAACAGCACTGTATTTGTCAATCAGCACATGCAAAATGCTGGAGGAACTCAGCAGGCCAGGTTCCATCTATGGAAAAAAGTATATTTCCTTCTTTCATTTCAAATGAGCTCCTTTCATGTCGATGTCCCCTTTAATTTGTAATGACTAGTGTCTGCAAAAATCTTGTGTTGTGCAATTGCCTGCCCCGTGACAACAACACGTGCACACTGAATTTTTAAGTGGAAGTAAACCTGAAGCTACTCTAAGGATAATAAATTATCAAGTCCAGTTGGTACTTTTTTCCATAGCCTGGCCTGCTGAGTTCCTCCAGCAATTTGTGTATGTTGCGCAGATTTCCAGCATCGGCAGATTTTCTCTTGTTTGTGACTGTATTTGTCAATGTGGAGTTGGGAGCGATTTTGTAAATCCAGCAGGAGCAAAGCAAATTGGGAATGGTAAGTGTGGAGTGCTGCGAGAGGGGTGTGGGTCAGGTGGCACAGAAGGAATGCCAGAGGCTGGGCGGGGGGACGCGATGGGGTTGCAGGCTCCCTCAGCCCTGAGACACCAGGGAAGGTCATTTCATTCCAAACAATTGGTTTATTGATCATTACAATTATACTTCCTTCTCCCTTCTCTGTCCCTTACTCTTTTCCCAACCATGATTCTCCTCTCCCTGCTCCCTTCCCACTCTCAGTCCACAATAGAGACCCATATTGGAATCAGGTTTATCATCACTCACATATATCATGAAATTTGTTTGTTCAAAAGATGTTAGACATTGAAAAGAATTTCCATCTAAATTTTTGTGCCTGAAGCATGTATAATGGAAAATAGGTAAATGCAGTGTCAGAAATCTATTCATTTGGGAAGCTATTTAACAACATCTGAAATATGATGTTGAGTGGTGGGGTGGAGCTACATCACTACCAAAATGTAAGCAATGTAAGGCACTCCTTCACTTCGCCACCATGATTGCCCATGTCATGCGACATAGCACGTAACAAACAAACTATCTTGAGCTCTTTTTCATATACCTGTTGCATTTGGATATCTTGTTAATATTTCACTGGAGCATTTCAGTCTTTTCCATTAGTAAATGGCAGGCACCAACCTTTTGAAGATTATTCATGAATAATCAACAGTCTGATTCTGGGGAGTAAATGGAATCTGTGTCATGACTGCCAAATTAAACGTTTCTAATTTTAAAAGCGTGTATATTCACCTGGGAAGATGACAAGTTGGAGCTCTCCTTGCAAATGGATTGCAGATAGCAGAGGCTTATTTTTAATGGATGGTTATTATTTATCAATGCATGCAGAAAGGAATTCTTTAACAGAAGAATTAAACCAGTTAACTGAACTCATAAGAGAAATGGTAATTTAACAACTTAGATTTCAGCAAATGATGTGGCAATAATTCAATGGGTGTCAAAACAGAATTATATATCACTAAAAGAAAGACCTCCTCTCATTTTAACTGCTAGAAAAATTCAATGCTAATCACAGTCAATGTTCCCTCCAATTTGTAATGACCCGTGCACAAAAATCTTGTGCTGTGCAGTTGTTTGCCCAGTGACAACAAATTGTGTGCACTGAATTTTTAAGTGGAAGTAAACTTAAAGCTATTCTAAAGATAATAAACTACCAAGTTCAGTTTGTTGTTCATTGTTTAACAGAAATAAGATAATACACAACAATGACTCTTATTTCTCAAATACTATATGACAGCATATAAAAATATCAATCTTTTCATGTTATTAAAGTATACTTAGGCTATATCCACACTAGACTGGATAAATCTGTAACCGAAGGTTTTTCTCTCCGTTTTGACACTCTGTCCACACTGAAACGATGTTTTCTTCCCCCAAAAATTGAGCTTTTCTAAAACACTCCCCAGAGTATTTAAATCTGAAAACGCCGGTTGGCCGTTGTAGTGTGTAGGGGGTAACTGGATAATTTTAAAAATGCTGTCATGACGTGCTGGAACAAATGGTGGTGGCAGCGCGGCATTTCATTGTTTTCTTGAACGCAACCTCCAACACCACAACAACAATATCTGACAATAGATGTGGAACAGCTTAATGTAATATTGTATGGAAAACATGTTTTATACATTTAACAAGGAGTTTTATTTGTCATGGTCCCTTCTGGCAATCCTCCACCTTACTATTTACCTCAGGAATTGGGCCTCAATCCTCCCGTTTAATTCCCAATCATTCCCAGGTTCCACTAACTACACGCACCTGCTTTCCATCAGAAAATGCAGGACAAAGACCCTGTGATCACAGCAAGGAGCTGCCAGTTTGTTGGTTGACTCTGGTGTGAGTAACCTTGTTTCATGGTTCTTAGGACCATTAGTTCTAAGTCTAGCATCGCACCTGGATTTTCTCCAAACCCAAGACTTCGGGTGAAGACTGTCCTGGAAACCGATTCCATGCTCGCTATGGCGATAATGCCTCCGGACTCTGCCCCCGCGCCTCTGTTCTGCACTTGGGTTCATCCACTGCCACGCTCGTGTAACGTTATTAATATATTGCTTGTGCAAACATTCAATAGATGCAATTGTCACTTTTGCCCAGTAACTCGTTTCATTGCACATGTTAAATACAGCAAAATAATACACAAAGACATGGCAAAAGTAAAGGCAAACAAATGAGGTAACAGCAAATTTCACTTTTGTCCAGTAACAAGTCTTATTGCATTTAGTTGTAGCTGTTTCCCCTTTCATCGGTGAAGAGACTATGGCTGTAGGAAATGTTTCTGGACAAACGCACACCAAGTCTTTTGTTTGGCAATTTCCTTTTAAGTTTTTCAAGTCTGTAACTGGACAAACACGCACCAAGTATACCATTTCCTCTTCACTTGTTTTCTGTGTGTCCTGCACATGCCCAGTAGGAGGAGATTCGCCCAAATATCCATTACAATGTGGATGGAGGTATTCTGAAAAACGTCTGGTGTGGACGCCTATCGTTTTTATGTGAAACTGGCGTTTTCAGAATTATCCAGTCTAGTGTGGACGTAGCCTTAAAATAACCTAACAGGCCAAAATGGTAGAGGGTGACAACCTTTCGTGCATAGTTTAAATACCTTTGTGCGCTAGTAGCAAAGGAGCTTGCATGCGCACACATTAGAGGGAACATTGATCACTGTTCACGGTGACAAACCCACCATCCTCTGTGCTTTAAGGTAGTACATGCTAGATTTGCTTTACCTGATAGGCACTGCATTCCACTGGAATAATGCCATGTTTCACATGCCTTCAACTCTTCCAAACACATCTCAATGATTGACTGTTGTCCCACCTATCCCGATGGCAAATAATAGTATTTCTTTGCATTATGCTATGATAGTCTTATGTTTTGCTCCATGGAATTAACAAAGAAATTTAAATGTGCTTTAAGCCATTGACAAGAACATGCTTCTGGCAAATGCAGTTGCAACAGGGTTTTAAATGATGGTGTGAATTGCAGTACCTGTCATAACCTGCATTAGTTTGACGGAATTTAATTTTTAATCTGTTACCTAACAGTGAGAAAAGAAATAATTGTATTTCTTTCCAGCTGATAGATAATTAAGAAGGGGAGAGAACAGAGTGGGGGAACCTCATTGAAACTTATCAAATGGTGAAACGCCTTGATAGAGTGGATGTGGAGAGGATGCTTCCTATGGTGGGGGAGCCTAAAACCAGAGGACACGGACTCAGAATAGAGGGACATCCATTAGGAATGGAGGTGAGGAGGAATTTCTTTAGCCAGAGAGTGGTGAATCTGTGAAATTCATTGTCTCAGGTGACTGTTGAGGCCAAGGCATTGGGAATATTTACCCAATTGGCCTAATTCTGCTCTTATATCTAATGATCTTATTATTCACCCATTTACACTAAAGATTTCTTGAACCCATTTTACTCCCACACATTATCATCAATTCTCCCTGGAAGGTGCCACTTGCCAACGCATGTGGGACAATTTACAGCACAGGAGATCAGGACAGAATGCAGTTGTCTGGAGCTGTGAAGCAGTCTTACACTAGCCATACCATTATATCATCACTTTATGAGAAGAATGAATAGCTGTTTGAAATACTGATAGGATAACACTCACCCTAACTCTAACCCTTAAGGGCCTTATTGCCTTAAGTCATCCTAAAGTTTGGACAAGTAGCTCTCAAACAGAATGAGTTTCCCATGCTATAAAAGAAAAATGGTTAATCTGAGACTACCACTCCAACTAGGCTTCTAATTTGATAATGTTTTAGCATAGCTCTGCTTTATAATTTATATGTTTGAATTCAATTAATTATGAATCTGTGATACAGGATTTTAGTGCATATCCAGTATATATATATATATATATATAAAACGAAAGAGTACTGCCCGCATTTAATTACACATGCTATATCTCTTTACCCAGTTAATGCAATACAATGAGACAAGCC
The DNA here is from genome assembly GCF_030028105.1 of Mobula birostris. Classification (NCBI taxonomy): domain Eukaryota; kingdom Metazoa; phylum Chordata; class Chondrichthyes; order Myliobatiformes; family Myliobatidae; genus Mobula; species Mobula birostris. The sequence goes on along the minus strand of NC_092392.1, from coordinate 32,796,769 downwards.
AAAGGAATTCTAATCGGCAACACTGGGAAGAATGGGAAGAATGTTAGGAGTGGGGAAATAAAAAAAGAAAATTAAGGTTTTCGCAAGGTGTTGAAAAGTAGAGAGACATACAACAGAGTGCGGACCAGCTGCTCTTACGACTGTCCACCAGCTGCTCCCGTGGCTCCCTGCGGGGAGGGGGCTAAATGAGTGCTGCACCTTGCCCAAGGGTGACCTGCAGCCTAGCAAAGAGAAGGAGCATCTTACACCGCCTTTGGTAGAAATGTTTCTCCACCCACCACACTGTTGAAGTGGAGACTAGCTCAGACGCTCCAAAATACTCTCCTTTTCATCTTTAGCTATTTTAAAATTATTAAGAATTCAGCAAATGGAAGTTTACCAAAGAGCTTCCCCAAGAGTGTGTCGTCTCTCCAGTGCTGTGCAGCACCTGGTTAGATGACATGCTTGTCACGACATTTAGGAAATGTGCTTATGGTGACAATGTGACACTCAGAGCACAAGTAAAAACTTTTAGGGATTTAGAAATTCTGCCAGCGGACATATCTGTCTTGACCCAGCACTGACATACCTTGTTGTGACTCTTGACAGATAACTGATGAGTGTCAGATGCAATATATCACTTTAAATGTATTCTTTAACTCTACAGTATACGTTACACTTAAAAAAAAATCTCCCTCAATGGTAGTTCAAATTCTTTTGGCCGCAATTGGTGGAAGATAAATAATCTTTCTAAGGATGATCAATTTTAAAGTGATACACACAAAATTGAATTCTTGTATTTTTCCAATCACTGTTTCACAAATGACCTGAGCTCAAATTGCTTATTTCTTTGCTTATATTGTTTCCAACGTCTCATTCATCATCATCATTATGTGCTGTGTCGTATGACATGGGCAAAGGTGGTCTTCATGACTATGATTGTTCTTGGCAAATTTTTCTACAGAAGTGGTTTTCCATTCCCTTCTTCTGTGCAGTGTCTTTATAAGACAGGTGACCCTAGCCATTATCAATACCCTTCAGAGATTGTCTGCCTGAAATCAGTGATCACATAACCAGGACTTGTTATATGCACCAGCTGCTCTTACAACCATCCACTACCTGACATCAGTGGTCGCATGACCTTGATTGGGGGATCTAAGCAGGTACTACAACTTGTCCAAGGGTGGTCTGCAGGCTAGCAAAGTGAAGATACAGCGTGGAAGACGCCCTTCTGGCCCTTCGAGCCACATCACCCAGTAAACACCTAATTTAATCCTAGCCCAATCATGGGACAGTTTACAATGACCAACTAATCTACCGACCAGTACATCCTTGAACAGTGGGAGGAAATCGGAGCACCTGGAGGAAACCAGCACAGTCATAAGGAGAGCATACAAACTCCTTACAGGCAGTGGTGGGAATTGAACCAAGATTACGTGTACTGTAAAACATTGTGCTGACCACTATGCTACAGTGAAGCCCTAAAGGAGCATCTTACACCTCCTTTGGTAGTGACATATCTCCACCCTGCCAACCGGATATCCCTTTGGATCTTGTAAAATTAAGATATTTAATCAGCTTTGTATGAGAAATTTATATTTGAAACAGCTTCACTTTATTTCTGTCATCTCAGGATTTGGCATTTTCCTGCTCCTCCGCATTGTGCCCATATCAAAAAATTAACAATTTGGGGACGGTTCAGGAGAATAGCATCATGATGATACAGCTGCAGGAATATTCTGATTGTTCTGTTCTTCTGCAGACCGTTACAATCATTTAAAACATCACTGCCTTGTGAGAAATCCATGTAATAACCACAGCACCAGAGGATATCCTTAGCAGTCAAATTTAAAATATTCAGTGGGCTATCAGAACCAAGATTCAGCCAGGTAGTTGGATAATGTTCAAACGGCAAGTCTCCTGTTGTCAACTGACTCTGTAGGATATGCGATGAGCAAGATCTGCAGCTCATGTAGTGACTGAAATAATGTGCCTGTCAGTAGTGAAAGTCAAACAGGACCATTAGGAATGCGAATCAATGGATATACAGTGTCACAGATATTAACCCTCAATAATAACGTTTAGTTAGACACAAAGAGAATCTATACTAACTGACAAATATTGTTCCAGCTAACAACAAGCATATAAATTTAAAAACGCACACCCACCAGGTTTCTCTGTGCTTCGCTGAACAGTCAAAGAATATTAAAGATGATACCCTGGAAAAGGAGTCTACACTGACCAGGCATTTTTCTTGATCCCGCTGTAGTCTCCACTCTGCTCCTCTCATCTCAGGATCTGTCCTCTCCAGCTCTTGACCTTTCCCACTCATCTGGCTTCAACTATCAGAAACCGATGGTGGATTGATGACTTTGTAGTCAAGTTTGCAGATGATACGAAGATAGGTGGAGGTGCAAGTAGTTTTGAGGAACAGAGAGGCTACAGAGGACTTAGACAGATGAGAAGAATGGGCAAAGAAGTAGCAGAAGGAATACTGTGTCTGGAAGTGCATGGTCGTGCATGTCGGTAGAAGAAATAAAAACGTAGACTGTTTTCTAAATGGAAAGAAAATTCAAAAATCCAGGGTGCTAGGGGACTTGGGAGCCCTCTTGCAGGATTCCCTGAAGGTTAATTTGCAGGTTGAGTCAGTGGTGAGGACGACAAATGCAATGTTAGCATTCATTTTGAGAGGATTAGAATATAGAAGCAAGGATGCAATATTGAAGGTTTATTAAGCTCAGGCGAGGCCTCACTTGGAGTATTGTGAGCAGATTTAGGAATCTTATCTAAGAAAGGATGTGCTGACATTAGAGAGAGTTCAAAGGAGGTTCAGGAAGTGATTTTGGGATTGAAAGGCTTAGCATATGAGGAGTGTTTGATGGCTCTGGGACAGTACTCAGTGGAATTCAGAAGAATGAGGGGGATCTCATTGAAACCTATCCAACATTGAAAAGCCTCAATAGAGTAGATATGGAGAGGATGTTTTGTATGGTGGGAGATTCTAAGACCAGGGGGCACAGCTTCAGAGTAGCGGGACGTCCATATGGAGTGGAGGTGAGGAGGAATTTTTTTAGCCAGAGGGTGGTGAATCTGTGGAATTCGTTACCACAGGTGGCTGTGGAGGCCAAATCATTGGGTATATTTAAGGCAGAAGTTGATAGATTCTTGAATAGTCTGGGCATGAAGGGATACGGGGAGAAGGCAGGAAATTTGGGCTGAGAGGGAAATGGATCAGCCTTGATGAAATGGCAGAGCAGACTTGATGAGCCAAATAGCCTAATTCTGCTCCCCTACCTTATGGTCTTATGAGTTTTTCAATATGTCATTAAATATTCCTTATTTCTCATTAATAAAAAATCTAATTCCATATTTTGGATAATTAAGACACTAACTTGAAGATAATTGTTTTTGTTTTTTTGAGCTTATGAATTACAACTTTAGCCCTCTTTTCTCAGCAACCCTGACCAACAGCAGCTGCTGCGTTTCAAGCATCAGAGTATTGTCACTATGATTCCTGACAATTATTTAAGCTAATGGCACAGCTTATTTGTTCATCCCTGGTTTGTTACTAATACTGATTGCCATGCATCTGTGCAGTGCTTTTTCCAGCATCCCCCCTACTGGCACCAGCACAGGACAAACTCAATTTCAAGTAGTTAAGCAGCAGGGCGTCTATTTTTGCCTTCTACATCAATATGTCATGGCATACATCTCTCTTATGGCTTCCTAGTTCCCATGATTTAAGTAAAACATGCAAGAATTTCCAAGTACATTACCATCTACAATGTTTAGTATAATATTCACAATTTTGCACTAAATGCAAAACTCTGTACATACCAGGCATTAAGGAAGATGCTGCTTAAACTGATGTTCAGGAGAACTAAAAGTCTGCTGGAAATTATTCTTAGATTGTATGGATAATATAAATTCTGAAGTTTGAAAAATAATCTGCTTCAAGAAATGACACTTGAAATCAGTTATCAAGTATTTTATAGTTTAGTTACTGAATATTCTGATTTTTTACCCATCTCTGTTCTAACAGATGTTTTTGCATCACAATTTAATGAATCTGTCAGCCTTTGTATCTTATAATAAAATAATTATTAAGAGTTAGAACTTACCTTTATTGTTCTCTAGAACAGTTTATATCGGTTATTTTGTAACTGTTCTCAGTGGTACTTATCTCTGCTTCAAAGCATTTCACACTGCAAGACTACTTAATTGAAACTTTGCAGATCTGAAGGATTCAATTATGCTTCACTAAAACTTTATGATCCCAAAGACAAATCCATATACCTTTAACTGCAATCATAAAGGTGTAGTCACTTTACCAGGTCGTACATGCAGTAAGTACAGTGATGATTCCAACTAAAGAGAAATCTGTGTTGTGTGTTGAAAGTTCAAAGTAAATTTACTATCAAAGTACAGGCATGTTTCCATATACAACCCTGAGATTCGGTTTCCTGTGTGTGCATACTCTCAGAAACTTACATTGGGACACTAAAAATTGACAGTAATTTCAAATCTGTCAAACTTGATTCAAGATAAATCAAAAACACAAGAAATTCTGCAGATGCTGGAAATCCAGAGCACCACGCATAAAATGCTGAAGAAACTTAGCAGTCAGGCAGCATCTATAGAAATGAATAAACAGTCAACATTTCAGTCCAAGACCCTTCATCAGGGCTGGAAAGGAAGGGGGAAGATGCAAGAATAAAAAACTGGGGGAAGGGAATGAGGATAGTCAGAAGGTAATGGGTGAAGCCAGGTGAGTGGGAGAGATATAGGGCTGAAGACAAACGAATCTGATAGGAGAGGAGAGTGGACCAAAGGAGAAAGGGAAGGAGGAGGGGCACCAGGGGGAGCCAATACGCAGGTAAGGAGAAGAGGTAAGAGGTCAGATTGAGGAATAGAAGAGTGGTGGGGCGGTGGGGGGGGGGGGGGTGAGGAAGAGAAAAAAAAAACAGAGTTACCAAAAGGAGTAATGAATGTTCAGTCTACCAGGTTGGAGATTAACCAGACAGAATATAAGGTCTTTCTCCTCCACCTTGAGGGTGGACATGTCAGACCATAAATCATAAGACAAATCAATCAGTTTTAGATTGTTGACACAGGTTCACCTGACAAGTTGAAGTATCCAAATTTGGTACAGCAATGGAAGAAAATAGATGCAATATAATACTCTCATCTACAGACAGTGATTTTTAACCCATTTCTATAAATGTCATGCTTTTAAATGAGTTGATTAAAATCATTAACTATATTCTACACAAAATGGAATATCCATTATGTTTCTTTCTTTGAAGAAAACTGTATCATTGCTCCAGTTTTATTTGCTTCTGCCACCTGTTTAGTATTTATTTTTATTGCAAATTAGATGAATGGATAGCCTAGGAGAAATGTTGAATAGGCTTAATAATGAAGCATTAATAATTCACAATTTATCGCAGAAGTGAAAACACAGTGTTTCTTTAAAGAGACAAAACAGCACCATGGTGCACCAATCCTAAACTTATCATCAAACTCACTGACAAAATCGCTGCTTTTCTAGTGTAGTGGATTGCCTTCTATGTTGCAGAGGCCAGGCAACAACATTGGTTTCAACTTCCAGTATTATTTTAATTTCTCTGCTTCTCACTTGCCCATAATGTCCTCCCTGGCAACCCACCTTCTTCCCTTTCTCCCATGGTCCACTCTTCTCTTCTAGCAGATTCCTTCCTCTCCTGCCCTCTACCTCCCCATACACCCGGCTTCACCTATCACCTTCTTGCTATCCTCCTTCCCCTTCCCCCACCTTTTTATTCTAGTGACGTCCCACTTCCTTTCCAGTCCTGAAGAAGGATTTCGGCCTGAAATGTCGACTGTTTATTCACTTCCTTAGATGCTGCCTGACCTGTTGGGTTCCACCAGCATTTTGTGTGTGTTGCTCTGGATTTCCAGCATCTGCAGAATCTCTGGTGTTTATGGTGTGAGGAAGGTGCTGAGTGCTGCAGATCTCTATTTATCACTTTGCTGCAATAATTACAATGAGTTTCAGATTATATATCTACTCAAGCAGCAAAAGCGTCCTCCTCTACCTCCATTAATTCACCCACATTCTTAACAACCAACATGACCACCTTATGTCTTTTCTGATCTACTTCCCATTTTCCATGCTAGTTCACATGAGGTCATCTGAAATTCAGTGAATTGTGTCTCAGTGTTCCCTAGTATCACTGTATTTCAATTCATTTATGTCATTGACTTTTATGCAGCAACCTCGCATTGTTTTAAACGTTCATGGTTCTGTGGGCTCTCTGCAATCTCTTTCTGCTCTACAATCATCCTCTGACCTTGCGACGGCAAATCTTATAAATAACAATTGTAAGCACTTTGTCTACTTCCAGTTGCCCATCCCCTTCACTCTGGAAATCTCTCCTTGAAATTTCTTTGAAGATTAATCTTTCTGCCTTTGCTTATGACACCCATCTCTTTGACCAAATGATTCATCATCGTTCCTCAATCTTTCTTGTGTAGCTCCATGCTTTTTGAATATATTTCTGCAGACAGTCATTCCTGTGGACAGTCTAAGACCAGGGGACACAACCTCAAAATAGAGAGGCATCCTTTTAGTATGGAGATGAGGTGGAATTTCTTTAACCAGAGAGTGGTGAACCTGTGGAATTCATTATCACAGATGGCTGTAGAGGCCAAGTAATTGGGTATATTTAAGGCAGAGGTTGATAGATTCTTCATTAGTCAGGGCATGAAAGGATGCAGGGAGAAGGCAGGAGATTAGGGCTGAGAGGAAAATGGATCAGAAATGATGAAATGCGGAGCAGAGTTGATGAGCCAAATGGCCTAATTCTGTTTCTATATCTTATGGTCTTACCGTCTTGTTTTACATCAAAAAAGAAATATGAGTACTGGTAAACACAAGGAATTCTGCAGATGCTGGAAATTCAAGCAACACACATCAAAGTTGCTGGTGAACGCAGCAGGCCAGGCAGCATCTCTAGGAAGAGGTACAGTCGACGTTTCGGGCCGAGACCCTTCATCAGGACTAACTGAAAGAAGAGATAGTAAGAGATTTGAAAGTGGGAGAGGGAGGGGGAGATCTGAAATGATAGGAGAAGACAGGAGGGGAAGGGATGGAGCCAAGAGCTGGACGGGTGATTGGCAAAAGGGATATGAGGGGATCATGGGACAGGAGGCCCAGGGAGAAGGAAAAGGGGGAGGGGGGGAAAATGAAGAGCAGGGGCAAGGGGTATAGTCAGAGGGACAGAGGGAGAAAAAGGAGAGAGAAAGAGAAAGAATGTGTGTATATAAAAAAATAACGGATGGGGTATGAGGGGGAGGTGGGGCATTAGCGGAAGTTAGAGAAGTCGATGTTCATGCCATCAGGTTGGAGGCTACCCAGACGGAATATAAGGTGTTGTTCCTCCAACCTGAGTGTAGCTTCATCTTTACAGTAGAGGAGGCCGTGGATAGACATATCAGAATGGGAATGGGATGTGGAATTAAAATGTGTGGCCTCTGGGAGATCCTGTTTTCTCTGGCGGACAGAGAATGTATGAGTACTGGTGTTGTTTAATGATCCAAATACATTTTGAATAGGTTTGGCAACTTTTTAAGCATTTGTAAGGAATATTTACAATAATTTCTTACTGAGATACAGTACTGTGTTAAAGTCTTGGCACATACATATAGCTAGAGTGCCTAAGACTTTTGCACAGTACTGTATTTGTCAACATGGAGCGGAGAGCGAGTTTGTAAATCTGGCAGGAGCAAAGGATTTTAGGAATGGTGAGGAAGGGTGGTGCACTGCTGAAGGGGTGTGGAACAGGTGGTAGAGAAGGAGTACCAGGGGGTGGGGAGTTGCACAGGTGCGAACACACCCAGCCCTGAGTCTCCAGGCAAAGTTATTTAATTACAAACAATTGGTTTACTGATCATTACAGAATGTCTCCCTGGTGCTTCCCACTCCCTCTGTGCTTAAGAGTTTTGCACAGTACTGTAAACTAAACACACTGCATCCCTACTCAGAATACAAAGATTAGTATGTTCTGTACTTTTTGAGCAAAATTTGATCTATCAATTTCATTATCAAATTGAGAGAGACAAACTGAATACAAATTTTCAGCTTTAACAGGATATAGTCACAACTTACAAAGTTCATTACATTGAAATATTTATAGAATCATAGAAAAGCACAGCACAGAAACAGGACCTTTGATCTATCTAGTCCATCCCGACAATTTACCTACCTACTCCCATTGATCTGCATCCCGACCATAAGCCTTCATACCCCTAATGTCCATATACCAGTCCAAACATCTCTTAAATGTTGAAATCGAGTTTGCATGCATCACTTGTGCTGGCAGCTTGTTCCACACTCTCACCACCTCCTGAGTGAAGAAGTTTCCCCTCAAGTTTTTCACCTTAAACTTTTCACCTTTCACCCTTAAACCATGACCTCCGATTGTAGTCCCACCCAACATCAGTGAAAAGAACCTGCTTGCATTTACCCTATCCGTAACCCTCATAATTTTGTTACCTCTTTCAAATCTCCTCTCAATCTCCCACGTTCCAAGAAATAAAGTCCTAACCTATTCAATCTTTCCATATGACTCAGGACCTCCAGATTGGCAACACCCTTGTAAATTTTCTCTTTACTCTTTCAACCTTATTTACATCTTTCCTGTAGGAACACGACTAAAACTGCACACGATACTCCAAATTAGGCCTCACCAATATCTTTGTCTTTTCTATCACTCTGGTATTATTCCTGCCTCTCAATCATCGCCAGTCCATATATTGATCTGTCAATCAGTTTAGTATCTAATACATAATGAAGCTTCATAAAGCATTGTTGAGGCCTTACTTGGAGTATTGTGAGCCTTGATCTAAGAAAGGATGTGCTGACATTAGAGAGGGTTCAGGGCAGATTCACGAAAATGATTCCAAGATTGAAAGTCTTATCGTATGAAGAACGTTTCATGGTCCTAGCTCTCTACTCACTGGAATTCAGAAGAATGAGCGGGTGACTTCATTGAAACGTATCAAATGTTGAAAGGCTTTGATAAAGTGGATGTGAAGAGGAAATTTCCTATGGGAGGGGAGTCTAAGACCAGAGGACACAGCCTCAGATGGCAGGGGCATCTTTTTAGAATGCAGATGAGGAAGAATTTCTTTAGCTAGAGAGTGGTGAATCTGTGGAATTTATTGCCACAGGCAGCTATGGAGGCCAAGTTTTTATGTATATTTAAGGCAGAAGTTAATAGATTTTTGATTGGTCAGGGTATGAAGGGAAACAAGGAGAAGGCAGGAGGTTGGAGCTGAAAGGGAAATGGATTAGCCATGATGAGATGGCAGAACAGACTCGATGGACCAAGTGGCCTAATTCGGCTTCTATATCTTATGACCTTTTATTTTAACTCCTGTGTAGTTTCCCAGTCATTTGGCACAGTACCATTTAAGTTTGACAGACAAAATAGCATCCTCATATAAATATAATCTCAGTACAATATCCTGTCAGTTTATGGAATGTGAATGGAATTAAGGAGCAGCCATTAAATCAAAGCTAGATGTTAAATAATCCAATTTTTTTCAGCAAAGTAAATGTCACTTGATATATTGTAGGTGAGTGGCATCCATTTCTCTGGATTACCTCTAATCAGGGACTCACTACACGGGGCAATCACAGTGAGGGATGTGCATTTCTCTCCTTAATGGCGTATTGATATGTGCTTGCACAGTTGTTGAGATAGATGAGGTAAAAAGTGTTTTAATTCAGAAAAGAACAGTTCTGTTCAATAGGTTATGAATTTATTTAATTTCTAAACTGCAACAATCATTTGCATGACACAAACAGCAGGAATATAACGAAGAAAGTGCACACATTGTGCTCCCAAAATAGGAATCTTCAGCTCCAGTCAAAAATAGGCCTTGTGCCTTATTTCAGAATTAGAATCAGAGTCAGAATCACATTTAATATCATATATCATTGAATTTGTTGTTACGAGGCTGCTCTACATTACAATGCATAATAGTGACAACTGTGAATTACAGTAAGAAGTACATAAATATAGAATCATTAAATTAATTAAGCAGTGCCAAAAAAGTAGTGAGATTGTGTTCATGGGTTCAGTGCCCATTCAGAAGTCTGATGGCAGAGGGGAAGAAGCTGTTCCTGATATGTTGAGATGTGCCTTCACACTCCTGAACCACCTCCTTGATGGTAGCAATGAGAAGAGGGCATATTTTAATAAAGAGATCAGCTTGTTACTGTCTGAAACTCCTTTACTACTCAGAATTAGAATGGGGAGGAGATGGGGGTGGGGGGGGGGTGAGTGTTGACAATGAGACAGTGTCAGCTATCAAGAGTCTAGAGATAATGGTCCTGACATTCCATGTGAGGCTTCTATTTTTTTCCTTACTTCTTCCTTACTTCTTGCCCATAATGACCTTAGCATTTAGGGCAGCAACGAAGGTCAGTACCGAGGTCATCTGCAAGGAGCCTGTGTGTCCTCCCTGTGACTGTGTGGGTTTCCTCTGGGTGCTCCTGTCTCCTCCCACAATCCAAAGGGGTACCGGTTGGTAAGTTAATTGGTCATTGTAAGTTGTCCCATGACTAGGCTAGGGTTAAATTGGGGTTGTCGCGAGTTGCTGGGCGGCGCAGCTCAAAGGGCTGGAAGGACCTATTTCACACTGTATCTAAATTAATAAATAACTAAACCAATATATATTACAGTACTTGTCTGTTCTCTTTCAATCCTCTTTCCTATGCCCTACCATGCAATCCTACCAAGCTGATCTGTCTGCTTAAAGTAGAAAATGTAACAATGAACAATACTTTACAGTTCTCGTGACCCAGGTTCAATTCCCACCACTGCCTGTAAGGAGTTTGCACATTCACCCCGTGACTGCATGGGTTTCCTCCCACGGGCCAAAGATGTACCGGTTGGTAGGTTGATTGATCATTGTAAATTGTCCCATAATTAGGCTATGGGTAATTCGGTGAAATTACAGGGCAGCATGGCTGAGGGCCAATAATAAATAAAAAAGATCATGACAAAATCCTTTTTATTGGCAAAATAGAAAATCTATAATGGATTTCCATAATCCACAGCCTATAATCCATAATCTACTGTGATGGAATATGTTGAGGGGTTGGTCATGACTGGAATTGTAAAAAGTCCTATAAAAGGTAGTGGATTCGGCCTAGTGCATTACAGGTAAACCCTCCCAACCTTTGAGCACATCTACGTGAAACTTTGTCGTAGCAAAGCAGCATCCATCGACAAAGATCCTCGCCACCCAGTCCATGCTCTTTTCTTCCTGCTGTCATCAGGTAGAAAGTACAAGTGCCTCAGGACTCAACCACCAGGTTCAAGAACAGTTACTACTCCACAGCCATCAGGCTTTCGAACAAAATGGGGATAATTACACTCACTTGCCCATCCATTGAGATGTTACCACAACCAATGATCTCACCTTAAGGACTCTTTACCTTGTTATTTCATGTTCTCATTATTTATTGCTACTTATTAAAATTTGTACTTGCACAGTTTGTTGTTCATTGATCCTGTTGACAGTACTGTTCTATAGGTTTGCTGAGCATGCCTATAGGAATCTCATGGTTGTATGTGGTGACATGTATGTAATCTGATAATAAATTGTACTTTGAACTTTGAACTTTAAGGATCAACTCCTGCCCAAGTAAGGTCCTGGACACACTGCAATTTGCCTATTGCCAGAATAGATCTACAGTGGATGCAATCTCACTTGCTCTCCACTTGGCTTTGAATCACTTGGACAATAGTAGTACCTACATCAGCTTGTTGTTTATTGTTTACAGCTCAGCATCTAACATAAATCAGACCCTCAGTTCTAATCAACAAACTCCAAAACCTGGAACTCTATACTTTCCTCTGCAACTGGATCCTTGATTTCCTCGAAGGAGACCTCCGTCTGTACCAATTGGAAATAACATCTCCACATTGTCAATGAACACTGGCATACTTTTCATGGTGATGAGGAGGCATACAAGAGCAAAATAGATCAGCTTGTTGAGCGATGCTGCAAAATCAACCTTGCACTCAAACTCAGTAAGAGTAAGGAATTGATTGTGGACCAGGAAGGGGACGTTAAGACATTAGACCTCATTGAGAAATCAACAGTGGAGAGAGCGGTCAACATCTCTCAGGATCTATCCTGGGCCCAACATGTTGATGCAATTACAAAGAAGGCACGACAGGGGCTATATTTCATTAGGAGTTTGATGATACTTGGTGGGTCACCAAAGACATTCACAAATCTTTTAGAGGTACCATGGAGAGCATTCTAACTGGCTGCATCACTGTCTGCAATGGAGAGGATTGGAAAAAGCTGCATAAGGTTGCAAACTCATCATGGCCACTAGCCTCTGGAACATCCAGGCAGCCTCAAGGGGTGATGCCTCAAAAAGGCAGCATCGATCATTAAGGCCTCCCATCACCCAGGACATGTGCTGTTTCATTGCTACCATCAGGAAGGAGGTACAGAAGCCTGAAGACACACACTCAATGTTTCAGGAACACTCTTTGTTGTAAGGAATAGTTTTTATATTATTATTTAGTGTAATGTACTGCAACTGCAAAACAACAAATTTCACATCATATGCCGGTGATATTAAACCTAATTCAAATGTTTCAAAGGTACATTTAATGTCAGAGAAATATATACAATATATACCCTGAAATTCTTTTTCTTCACAACCATCCACGAAAACAGAGGAGTTCCCCAAAGAATGGATGACAGTTAAATTTTGGGACCCCAAAGACCCCCCTGCCGCACATAAGCAGCAAAAAAGCAACAATCCCCCCTCCCCCACCAGTAAAAAAAAGCATTGGCACCCCCCCATCAAGCACTCAGCATGCAGCAACGCATCAATAAAAACACAGACTTGCAGTACCCCAAAGATTACTCGTTCACACGATAATTCAACATACCACAGGCTCGCTCTCTCCCTAATAAGGGAAAAAGAGGTGTCCCTGTTTTTCAGCGAGAGGAGACATAACAAAACAATTCACTGATTTATGAAGTTAAAAGTCTGTAGCGTCACTTTTTCGGACCTCTGTACCCAAAGAACTTGGGTTTCTGGGCACAGCCAGCAGCCAGCTAGCTGCTTTCGATCTTCCGTGTACTCCCATGACATACCAGGTTCCTGCGGAGGCACCGATCTCGAGTCCGCCTGCCTCCAGAGCCACGAAATCCCGTAAACCAGAAGGCACACTAGTCTTCTAGGCTGCCTCCTTGATATATCGAATAGCGGCCAATTGCAAGACACCGAGAGCGTGTCCCATTCCCGCAAAGAACCAAAGTCAGTGTGTAACTCCAGGTCAGGGTCTTCAAAAGAACCCTGAAAGTGAAAAATAGAGATATTAAAGATAGAAATAGAGCTGTTTTTGAAGATGCAAGCAAAGGAGGCGCCGTTAGGCGCCATCGTCTCCGAAGCTCCAATTCTGATTGTGTCGTCCTGTTTATAAATAGCATCATTTTTCCACTTGCTTATTATATCTGGGGATGCATTTGAAATTAATGGATTCAAGTACCTTCAATAATGTAGAAATATCTTTCAAATATGAATAAATTCCAATTAGATATTTATTAAGGGCCATATTTGCATGTCCAATCATATAAAACTATGGTTGAGAGATCGTTGAACAATAATTAAACATATATTCTGACAATGGAATGACAATGCAAAAATTTCCTTTCCAATCAATTATCTTGCCAATACTACCTTCAGGGAGAAGCTGAAGATTCCGTCATTGTTTTAAGAACAGCTTCTTCCCCTCTGCTAGAAACACAGAAACATAGAATCATAGAAAGCCTACAGCACAATACAGGCCCTTCAGCCCACAAAGCTGTGCCAGACATGTCTTTACCTTAGAAATCACCTAGGGTTACCCATAGCCCTCTGTTTTTCTGAGCTCCATGTACCTGTGCAGGAGCCTGTTAAAAGACCCTATCGTATCCACCTCCACCACTGTCGCCGGCAGCCCATTCCACACACTCACCACTCTCTGCGTAAAAAACTTACCCCTGATATCTCCTCTGTACCTACTTCCAAGCACCTTAAAACTGTGCCCGCTCATGCTAGCCATTTCAGCCCTGGGAAAAAACCTCCGACTATCCACAAGATCAATGTCTCTGAACTAACAAACACCACTCACTATTCCTTTTTAAGCACTATATATTTATTATTACTTTAACTTAGAGTAATTTTGTTATGCCTGCACAGTACTGCTAAAACAAAACAATGGATTTCATGACTGATGTTAATAACATTAAACCTAATTCTGATTCACGCTAAATTGTGCTGCAATATTGGTTATCATGATTACGTTTTTGATGATAGATTGTTTGATGGTCAGTTGTCCCACGTATGATGTTTATGAAGAAACAATTTACACCTGACCCAATAGTAGTGACATCTTTTTAGCCTTCCAGATGAAGTGGCTGTGATTAAGCCTCTCAGAAGATAAAATTGACAGTTGTCTATTATCATTATAATGGACATTATAATGGCAATGGCCTAAATCAAGTAATTGTTTGTTCTAATATCAAAGCACCATCCCATAATGAAACATTCAAACTGAAATATCAGTATTGGATTGATGATGAAGCCTCCATTGGTCAGGGTTAACCATGGATATGGCACCTTAGCTGTCTAGACATGCAAGCCAGGGCAGTACAATATGGAGAGCAAGCTGTTGCCCTTGTAGCAAGCTCCCCCTCCCGACACAGTTGATGGATCCTAAGGAATGGTACGGACCAATACAGTTTAGCTCCAGTGATGTCACTGGTGTTGCCAGAATAAAACTATAAGGGCACATTATTCTGCTATAACTGTAAATAAATAAATGCAGAGATGGAGAGATAGATAGAAATCCTAGTCCTATTAATCAACCCTTTGTACATTGCTTTTACTTAAATTGCAAGACATTTTCAAATATCTGTTCTAGTTTTGTACGGCCAGATTCGGGAACAGCTTCTTTCCAACTCTGATAAGACTGCTGATCGGATCCTGACCCAGATCTGGGCTGTACCCTCCAAATGTCCAGACCTGCCTCTCGGTTTTTTTGCGCTACCTTACTTTCCATTTTTCTATTTTCTCTTTATGATTTATAATTTATATTTTTAATACTTACTACCGATTTGTAATCCAGGGAGCGGAAGCGCAGAATCAAATATCGCCATGATGATTGTACATTCTAGTATCAATTGTTTGGTGACGATAAAGTATAAAGTATAGTTTCTAATGCAATGATATATTACGCTATTTATGTAGCAACACACACAAAATGCTCAGCAGGTCAGACAGCATCTATAGAAATGAATAAACAATTGGCATTTCAGGCTGAGACTCATCCTTAGGACTGAGTAAGAAGGAGGAAGATGACAGAATAAGAAGGTGGGTGGAGGGAAAGGAAGCTAGCTAGATGGTAATAGGTGAGGCTAGGTGGGTAGGAGAGGTAAAGGGCTGGAGAAGAAGGAATATAATAAGAGAGGAGAGTGGAACATTCAGCAATGTTTTCCAAGCACTGTCTAGAAAGATCAGCAGTCTCAAGCTGCTTATCATCTGGCTTGTTCGTTTATTCATAGTGTGAACCACATTGTTGTGTGTCTATGATTATATGTCGGCTGTAGTGACTAAGGAGGACAGGCTTCCTTCCCTTCAGGATAATGATGAATCAGATGAACTTTCATGACCATTTAGTCATTTCTTGGCCATCATTACAGATACTAACATTTCATTTAACACTTATTTAGCTATTTCAATTTCCTGTCATAGGATTTGGTCTTCAGTCCCTCAATCACTAGTGCAGTCCTCTCATCCAGACCTTGTCTTTTTCCCTCCCCCTTTCCTCTTCTTCTATTCCCACTCTGGCCTCTTACCTCTTCTCCTCGCATGCTTATCGCCTCTCCCTGTTGCCTCTCCTTCTTCTTTTCACCTATAGTAGACTCTCCTCTCTGGTCAGATTCCTTTCTCACCAGCCTTTTACCTTTCCCATCCACCTGGCCCCACCTATCACCTTCTAGTTAGCCTCCTTCCCCTACCCCCACCTTTTCATTCTGGCATCTTCCCCCTTCTTTTCCAATCCTGAAGAAGGATGCTGGCCCGAAACATTAATTATTAACTGTTTATTCACTTTTATAGATTTTGCCTTGACCAGCTGAATTAGAGTCAGAGTCATAGAATAGTACTTCACAGAAACAGACCCTTCAGCCCATCTAGTCCAGGCCAAACATGTGACCTGCCTACCCCCATCAGCCTCCACATGGACCGTAGCCCTCCACATTCCTCCCATCCATGTACCTATCCAAACATCAGTTAAACTTTGAAATCAAGCTTGGATACACCACTTGAACTGGCTGCTCGATCCATACTCTCATGACCCTCTGTGTGAAGAAGTTTCCTGTCATGTTCTCCTTAAACTTTTCACCTTTCACCCTTAACCCATGATATCTAGTTGTAGCCCACCCAAGCTCAGTGGAAAACGCCTGCTTGCATTTTATCCTATCCATGCACCTCATAATTTTGTATACCTCTATCAAATTTCCCCTCAATTAACTACTTTCCAAGGAATGGTCCTAACCTATTTATTCTTCCCTTATATTCTTCCCTCCACCCACCTTTTGTTGATTTTTATTAAAGACCTGGATGTGGGGGTAGAAGGGTGGGTTGGCAAGTTTGCAAACGACACAAAGGTTGGTGGTGTTGTAGATAGTGTAGAGGATTGTCAAAGATTGCAGAGAGACATTGATAGGATACGGGAGTGGGCTGAGAAGTGGCGGATGGAGTTCAACCCGGAGAAGTGTGAGGTGGTACACTTTCGAAGGACAAACTCCAAGGCAGAGTACAAAGTAAATGGCAGGATACTTGGTAGTGTGGAAGAGCAGAGGGATCTCGGGGTACATATCCACAGATCCCTGAAAGTTGCCTCACAGGTAGATAGGGTAGTTAAGAAAGCTTATGTGGTGTTAGCTTTCATAAGTCAAGGGATAGAGTTTAAAAGTCACGACGTAATGATGCAGCTCTATAAAACTCTGGTTAGGCCACACTTGGAGTACTGTGTCCAGTTCTGGTCACCTCACTATAGGAAGGATGTGGAAGCATTGGAAAGGGTACAGAGGAGATTTACCAGGATGCTGCCTGGTTTAGAAAGTATGCATTATGATCACAGATTAAGGGAGCTAGGGCTTTACTCTTTGGAGAGAAGGAGGATGAGAGAAGACATGATAAAGGTGTACAAGATAATAAAAGGAATAGATAGAGTGGATAGCCAGTGCCTCCTCTCCAGGGCACCACTGCTCAGTACAAGAGGACATGGCTTTAAGGTAAGGGGTGGGAAGTTCAAGGGGGATATTAGAGGAAGGTTTTTCACTCAGAGAGTGGTTGGTGCGTGGAATGCACTGCCTGAGTCAGTGGTGGAGGCAGATACACTAGTGAAGTTTAAGAGACTACTAGACAGGTATATGGAGGAATTTAAGGTGGGGGCTTATATGGAAGGCAGGGTTTGAAGGTCGGCACAACATTGTGGGCTGAAGGGTCTGTACTGTGCTGTACTATTCTATGTTCTATGTTCTATAACTCAGGTCCTCCAGCCCCAGCAACATCCTTGTAAATTTTCTCTGCACCCTTTCAACCTTATTTACATCTTATTTACCTGTGCGAGGCTGACCAAACTGCACACAATACTTCAAATTAATCATCACCAATGTTTTATACAATTTCAACATAACATCCCATCTCTTGTACTCAGTACTTTGATTCATGAAGGCCAATGTGCCAAAAGCTTTCTTTTGACCCTATCTACAAGTGACACCACATTCAATTGATTATGGACCTGTATCCCCAGATCCCTTTGTTCTACAGCACTCCTCAGTGCCATTCTGTTCACTGTGTATGACCTACCCTGGTTGGTCCTACTGAAGTGCAACACCTTGTACTTCACTGCATTAAATTCCATCTGCCATTTTCAGTCCATTTTTCCATCTGGTCCAGATCCCACTGCAAGTCATGATAGTCTTCCTCGCTGTCCTTTACACCCTCAGTCCTGGTGTCATTTGCAAATTTGCTGATCCAGTTAACCACATTATCATCCAGATCATTGTTGTAGATGACAAACAACAAAAGACCCAGCACCAATCCCTGCAGCACACCGCTAGTCACAGGCCTCCAGTCAGAGAGGCAACCCTCTACTACCACTCTCTGGCTGCTCCCACAAAACCAAAGTCTAATCCAATCTACTACCTCACCTTGAATGTTGAATGACTGAATCTTCTTGACCAACCTCCCACACAGGACATTGTCAAGTGCCTTGCTGTAGTCCATGTAGACAACATCCACTGCCTTGCCTTCATCAACGTTCCTGGTAACTTCCTTGAAAAACTGGTAACTAAGATTGGTTAGACACAATCTATCACGCACAAAGCCATGCTGACTATCCTTAATCAGTCGATGTCTATTCAAGTACTTGTATATCTGGTTCCTCAGAATACTTTCCTATAACTTTCCCACTACTGATGTCAGGCCTGTAGTTTCCTGGATTATTCTTAGAGCCCTCCTCAAACAGCAGAACAATATAGGCTATCCTGTGGCACCATCTGTCACTAAGGACAATTTAAATACCTCTGCTAGGCCTCTGGCAATTTAGGACTTGCCTCTCACAGAGTCCAAGGGAACGGCTTGTCAGGCCCTAGGGATTTGACCACCCTAATTTTCCTCATGGCAACAAACGCCTCCTCCTCTGCAATCTGGGCCCATGAAGTTAATGCTGCTTTGCCTCACTTCTGTAAACCCTGTGTCCATTTTCCTGTGTAAATTCAGATGCAAAACTATCATTTAAAATCTCTCTGATATCTTTTGGCTCCATGTATGCATTACAATTCTGATCTTCCAGATCAATTTTGTCCCATGCAGTCCTTTTGCTCTTAACAAATCCATAGAATTCCTTAGGATTATCCTTCACCTTGTCTACTAAGGCAACCTCATTCCTTCTTTTAGCCCTCCTGATTTATTTCTTAAATGTTCTCTCGAATTTCTTATACCCCATAAGCATCTCATTTGTTCCTACCTGCTCATACTTGCTATGCACTTCCTCATTTTTCTTAACCAGGGCCTCAACATCTCTTCAAAACCAAGGTTCCCTAAACCTGCTACATCGCATTTTATTCTGACATGCATGTACAAGTTTTGTACTCTCAAAATTTTGAAAGCTTCCCATTTAAACAAATACACCGTTGCCAGAAAACAGTCAGTCCCAATCTGCACTTGCCAGATCCTTTCTGATACCATCAAAATTGGCTTTTCTCCAATTTAGAATCTCAACCCATGAACCAGACCCATCTTTTTGCATAATTACTTAGAAACTAATGGAATTATAATCACTAGATGCAAATTGACCCCTACAGAAACTTCTGTTACCTGCCCTTCCCCATTTCCTAATAGTTGATCAAGTATTACACACTCTCTCATTCCTCCAGCATTTTGTGTGTGTTGCTCTGGATTTTAGCACCTGCAAAATCTCGTATGTTTAAGTACATGGGTTAACATAATGGAAACCATCACAACAGGAAGGCAGGGACAATGTGCTTGACAGCATTAGTGGAATTGATAAACACCTTGATATTGACACTTATAACTTGATTTTAACTGACATGTGGCTGTTGTGTTTTACTATTTATTGTTATGTTTATTATTTAGTGTTGCATTTGTTATGTCATGATTGCACTGCTCCTGGGAAACGCTGTCTCATTCTGTCCTGCAGAGCTGATGTACGGTTAGAATGACAATAAAGTTTTCTTGAATCTTGAATCCTGAATATTCAAATTTGGAACAAAGTAAACATACAGCAAGGAACTCAACCTATCTACACCTCCTTCATCGCTAAATTGCACATGAAAAGTATTTTATGCCCTGTTAGAAGTGTTAGGACCATTCCTGTGGAAGTCCTATCATCAGAAATTTAGACCAGTACTTTGTGTCGCAAACCACCTGAAAGCCGAAATGAAAACTTCTCTCACTCGATAATTGATCAGATTTCACAACCTATGGACTCATTTTAAAAGACTCTACAACTCATGTTCTCAATATTTATCCCTGATTTATGTATTGATATTATTTTGTTTTCTTAAAAATACTTTTGCTTTATTTGTTGTCTTTTGCAAATTGATTATTCGCCCATCTTTTGCAGTTTTTCATTGAGTCTATTGTGTTTCTTGATATTTACTGTGACTAATCCTCAAGAAAATGAATGTAAGTGTTATATATGATGACATATATGTACTGTGATAATAAATTTACTTTGAACTTTGAAATCTCTTCTGCACCCACTCCATAGCCTTCACACCCTCCTGTAATATAATGATCAGAACTGCACACAACACTCCAAATGCAGCCCAACAAATTTTCTATAGTTGCCTAATGGCCTCCTTATTTTTATACTCAATTCCCCAACTGATGAAAGTGAGCATGTCTTCTTTCTTGACCTGTGTTGCCAATTGTAGAGAGCTTGTCCCCCAAGATCACTCCAGACAACAATGCTCTGCCTTAGAGTTTGTCCTTCCAAAGTGTACCACCTCACACTTCTCCAGGTTGAACTC
This sequence comes from Mobula birostris, assembly GCF_030028105.1. Classification (NCBI taxonomy): domain Eukaryota; kingdom Metazoa; phylum Chordata; class Chondrichthyes; order Myliobatiformes; family Myliobatidae; genus Mobula; species Mobula birostris. The sequence continues at coordinate 32,776,156 of NC_092392.1, read as the reverse complement.
CATCTGCCACTTCTCAGCCCACTTCTGCAACCTATCAATGTCTCTCTGCAATCTTTGGCAATCCTCTACACTATCTACAACACCACAAACCTTTGTGTCGTCTACAAACCTGCCAACCCACCCTTCTACCCCCACATCCAGGTCGATAATAAAAATCACAAAAAGTAGAGGTCCCAGAACAGATCCTTGTGGGACACCACTAGTCACAATCCTCCAATCCGAATGTACTCCCTCCACCACCACCCTCTGTCTTCTGCAGGCAAGCCAATTCTGAATCCACCTGACCTAACTTCCCTGGATCCCATGCCTTCTGACTTTCTGAATAAGCCTACCGTGTGGAACCTTGTCAAATGCCTTACTAAAATCCATATAGATCACATCCACTGCACTACCCTCATCTATATGCCTGGTCACCTCCTCAACAAAATCTATCAGGCTTGTTAGACACGATCTGCCCTTCACAAAGCCATGCTGACTGTCCCTGATCAGGCCATGATTCTCTAAATGCCCATAGATGCTACCTCTAAGAACCTTTTCCAACAGCCTTCCCACCACAGACGTAAGGCTCACTGGTCTATAATTACCCGGACTATCCCTACTACCTTTTTTGAACAAGGGGACAACATTCACCTCCCTCCAGTCCTCTGGTTCCATTCCCGTACACAACGAGGAAATAAAGATTCTAGCCAGAGGCTCATCAATTTCTTCCCTCACCTCGTGGAGCCTGGGGAATATTCCATCAGGCCCTGGGGACTTATCCGTCCTAATGTATTTTAATAACTCCAACACCTCCTCTGCCTTAATATCAACATGCTTCAGAACATCAACCTCACTCATATTGTCCTCACCATCATCAAGTTCCCTCTCATTGGTGAATACCGAAGAGAAGTATTCATTGTGGACCTCACTCACTTCCACAGCCTCCAGGCACATCTTCCCATCTTTATCTCCAGTTGGTCCTACCTTCACTCCTGTCATCCTTTTGTTCTTCACATAATTGAAGAATGCTTTGGGGGTTTCCTTTACCCTACTCGTCAAGGCCTTCTCATGCCCTCTTCTTGCTCTTCTCAGCCCCTCCTTAAGATCCTTTCTTGCTACCCTATATTCCTCAATAGACTCATCTGATCCTTGCTTCCTAAACCTCATGTATGCTGCCTTCTTCCACCTGACTAGATTTTCCACCTCACTTGTAACCCATGGTTCCTTCACCCTACCATTCTTTATCTTCCTCACTGGGACAAATTTATCCCTAACACCCTCCAGGAGATCTCTAAACATCGACCACATGTCCATAGTACATTTCCCTGCAAAAATATCACCCCAATTCTCACCCGCAAGTTCTAGCCTTATAGCCTCATAATTTGCCCTTCCCAATTAAAAATTTTCCTGTCCTCTCTGATTCTATCCTTTTCCACGATAATGCTAAAGGCCAGGGAGTGGTGGTCACTGTCCCCCAGCTGCTCACCCACTGAGAGATCTGTGACCTGACCCGGTTCATTACCTAATACTAGATCTAGTATGGCATTCCCTCTAGTCAACCTGTCCACATACTGTGACAGGAATCCATCCTGGACACACTTAATAAACTCTGCCCCATCCAAACCCTTGGAACTAATCAGGTGCCAATCAATATTAGGGAAGTTAAAGTCACCCATGATAACAACCCTGTTATTTTTGCACCTTTCCAAAATCTGCCTCCCAATCTGCTCCTCGGTATCTCTGCTGCTACCAGTGGGCCTATAGAATACTCCCAGTAGAGCAACTGCTCCCTTCCTGTGGCATGCAAATGGCTACGTGGAGCTCCAGGTGACAGCTGAGTGTTCAGTGGGTACCAAAGGTGAGTGAACTTCCCCAGAATGAACATGATAAGCCCCTTCAAAAGAAGTACTACCCTCCTTGGACACCCCATACACCCCTATGTATTAATAGTACAAATTACAGTACATCACCAACAAAAGACTGAAGTAACATTAATACACACAATGTGCTGGAGGAGCTCAGCAGATCAGGCAGTATCTATTGAATGTGAATAAACAATCAATGTTTCGGGCCGAGACCCTTCATCAGAACATTGCGTGTATTGCTCTAGATTTCCAGCATCTGCAGTACCTCTTGTGGTCTTTGAAGTAACATTAGCTATTACAAGAAATCTAATACCACTTAGGTCTTGAATAAGTTGTGACTTTTTTTCTACAAAACACTCCTGCTTACACTTTCTGTTGCTTTTCATTAGGCCTAGCTTGGTTGGAAATAACCCACGGGCCCTTGTTTTTGTGAACACTATTTAATTATTGTTCATTATTTTGCATGGAATGCAAAATTCTGTTCCTCATTTGCTAGGGTGCCTAAGACCTTTGCTCAGTACTGTAGTCATTTTATGTATTGCACTGTACAGCTGCCGCAAAAGGAAAAACAAATTTCATGACATATGTGAGTGGTGATAACCCAGATTCTGAAATGGGTTGCGATTGTGGACTGAGAGTGGGAAGGGGAATCAAGGTTGGGGAGAGTGGAGGGAGCAGGAAGCACCAGAGAGACAGTCTGTAATGATCAATAAACCAATGACTTTGTCTGGTGTTTCAGGGTTGAGCGTGTCTGCGCCCACACCACTAGCCCTCCACCTCTGCCGCTCCTTCTCAGCCACCTGTCCCATACCCCACCACTCCCAACATCTTTTGCTCCTGCTCGATCTCCGCTCCACGTTGACAAATACAGTACTGTGCAAAAGTCTAGCTATATACATGTGCCTAAGACTTTTGCACAGTACTTAAGTTAAAATCCATTCATTAAAGAAGATCCTAAGTGACCATTAAATAGGAAAGAAAGGAGACCATTCAGCCCATTTTGCATGCAAAGACCAAGAAGGGATATTCCTTAGATTACTCCTAATCAGCTTCCACCGTGTCAATTGCAGCCCTTCAATTGCTCAACCATTAACTTCAGTAAGGATTGTTGTCTCCACCACCCTTTCATGCAGTTAGTTCCAGAACTCCAGTAAAAACCCTTCAACTCTTCCTGAAGCCTTTTCAAACTGATTTAAATTCATGTTCCATATTCATTGAACACTGGCAGGAGAGTCTTGCTGTTCTCCCTGGCTGGGCCTCTTATTCTGAGACCAAGATTTTAAGTGTTCCCTCCGTCTCCTTTGTTCCAATGAAAACAACCTTACCATAGCTAATCCTTTCATACAACTAAACTCATTCAACAAACATCCTCATAAATCTCCCCTGCATGCTTCCCAGTGCTATTGTATCCTTCCTATATTTAAAATAAATCTGCACACAAAACTCCAGCTGTGTTTCAATTTGAGTTTTATGTGACTTACCTTATTTGTTGCTTTTCCTATAGACTGAGATTAACACCTTTAAGTTTGTATTTTATTACTTGCTTTCAGGAAACAGCAAACACTTAGACAGTCAAATATCATCAGCTCACAATTCTATTGTTTCTTCATGTTTTTCCAACATCTGCTACCTCAATTGAATATAAGGGATTTCCTTTGTTTTCCGTGCTGAATAATTGTCGGAACTGCAATTTACGTTGTAGTTGCTGCTTATGGTTCCCTATCAATGAGGTGTTGGACCGCAACGCTTCACTGATAACTCCATTCACAAAAAAAGATCGCTGCTTGATTGTCTGATAATTGTATCGTGCTCCTGTCTACCTCAGCAGTGTTGACGTTGAGAGGGTTGAGACCTTTAAGTTCCTAGGTGTGAACACGTTTGTAGATGTAGAGAAGAATTCTCCTTGTGGAAGAATCTAGAACTAGTAGTAACAATTAAAAATAAGGGCTCACACATTTAAGTCGAAGATAAATGGAATATATTTTCTTGGAAGGTCATGAGCCTTTGGAACTCTATTTCAAAAAGTGCTGTGGAAGCAAAGTATTCCAATACTTTTAAGACAGGTGTAGCTATATTCTTGATAAGCAGAGTTACCATGGGAAGAGAGGATTTAATAGTTTTGTTTAGAAACAGATCAGCCACAATTTTATTGTAGAGGAGACCAGGCTTGAGAGCCAAATGGCCTACTTCTGCTCATAATTCCAGTGTTTGTAGAGTTCGGTCAGCGTGAAGGAGGGGACAGAGAGATGACAGGATAACCATTGATGATGACAGGAGGAGGGATAAGAGAGAAATTTTAAAACTGATGTGTTTGCAGACCCCATGCTATTATAGGTCAGCAGCCACTGGAGTTGGAAATTAATGGGATTTGAGGGGAGTTAGGAAATGAGTAGCGTCATTTCGGATGAGGTCGACCGCATGTAGTGTAGAATGGAAAATGGGAGGCTTCTTTGGACAACCTTGGAACAGTCAATAAAATGCACAGATTTGAATACCAACTGTAGCTAAATTGAGGTAGAAGCCAAAACACATAGGTTTGCAGAAATTTGTAATGCACAGTCTTTCTCTAATCTGTTCCATGTACAGTACTGTGCAAAAGTCATAAGCACATTTATATAGCTAGGCATGCCTAAGACTATGTGGAGTGGAGAGCGAGTTTGTAAATCTGGTGGGAGCAAAGCTTGTTGGGAATGGTGAGGGTGGAACGCTGTGGGAAGGGTTTGGGACAGGTGGCAGAGAAGGAGTGCCGGGACAGATGGCTCGGGTGCAGACGCACCCAGCCCTGAGACACCGGGTAAGGTCATTTAATTCCAAACAATTGGTTTACTGATCGTTACAGAATATCCCTGTGGTGCTTCCCACTCCCTTCCCTCTCCCTTCCCCTTTTCCCAAACATAATTTCCCTCTCCCTTCCCCTTTTCCCAACCATAATTCCCCTTTCCCTGCCCCCTCCCTACTCTCAGTCCACAATAGAGACTCATATTAGAATCAGGTTTATCATCACTCACATATGTCATGAAATTTGTATATTTTTTGTGGCAGCAGAACAGTGGAATACATAAAATTACTACAATACTGTGCAAACGTCTTAGGCACCCTAGCTATGCATGCACCTAAGACTTTTGCACAGTACTGTATTATCCACCCAGGATGGAACAAAAGCTGAATGCCTTAGTTGGGCAGTATTTCATTGATTCTGTTATGGTCATTATTCTATAGATTTGTTGAGTATGCCCATAAGAAAGTTAATCTTAGGGTTGTATATGGTGAGATATATGCACTTTGACAATGAATTTACTTTGAACTTTGTATCTATTAGCAAACATGAACATTTTCTAATAGATTCTGAAATTGTTATGTGAGATACTAAAATACAAATCTTTAATGCATTGAGTTCAAATTTGAGTCTTTTGCTATTGTGTGTTAGTAGCAAGAATTGATTTGCAATAGTGTGGATGTAAATAAATGCTCCATCTTTAATAATGTGCGTAGGAAGACAAGCTAATATATTGCCAGTGAGCGTAAAGGGCTCAGAGAAATGCCTGTAGTACATAGAATGTATAGAGTTCCGTGAGTGTCTAAATACCAACTCCTACATTCACTAAACATGGGAATAAAACTATGCCTTCAGATTTTGTAGATTATCATTAAACATTTGAATTCCTTTAAGTAATACAAGGCAAGCATCCAATGTAAACGTTCATTTGCTGCTCCTTCTTTAAGGTGAAGAACTATGCAACAGAAGTACTGTAATGTTATGTCAGCTAACATGCCCCTTTCCAAGGAATAACTCAAAGAGTGTCCACTTTCCTTCTAATACACCTGATTGAATAGTTAGACCTGTATCAGTTCTTCCTTCATTTTCTGGTTTTGTCCATTCCCTGTTGATTCTGCTAGTATAAGAGCCCAGTTCATGGGTTCCCAACCACTTTTATGCCATGGACCCTTACCCTTAACTGAGGGTTCCGTGAACGCCAGTTTGGGAACCCCTGACATAGATGCTGAGCATGCATTCCATATTTTTGGGTAGAAAAATATGACAAAAGAATTTCCAGCCAAAAAGAAAGCAAAATATTTCAGGACCACCTAGCATCCTGGCAGGTCTGTAAGCGATTTGCTATTGATGGCAAAACATCTGAAGCAAATTCAAGTTTGGTAACCAGATGTTATTGAAATAATATTTTTTCAGTGTTAAAATTTGCTGGCAGATTTTCAATTGCCCATGCTTTTGGGTTGTGGGGTGGAGCTATGTATCTACCAAAGGAGGTGTAAGGCGCTCCTTTGCTCCTCTAGCCTGCAGGTCACCCTTGAGCAAGTGTAGCACCTGTTTAGTCCCCCTGATAAGCGTCACATGAAACCATGGGAGCAGATGGTGGATGGTCGTATGAGCAGCTGGTGCATATCACAAGTCCTGGTTATGTGACCACTGACGCAAGGCAGACAGCCTCTGGGATATTGATAAAGGCTGGGGTCAACTGCCTTGTAAAGACACTGCCCAGAGAAGGCAATGGCAAACCCCTCCTGTAGAACAATTTGCCAAGAACAATCATGATCATGGAAAGACCATAATCACCCATATCATACAAAGCACAAATGAATGAACATCCACAATTTGTTAATAGAAACCAGGTAATGATGTTAGGATATTCTGACTTAAGCTTTCTCTACCATTTTGAATGCAAATCTTAATTTATTTATCTAAGAATAATCCACCAATCAGCCTTGAATACTTTGGTTTTCTTGCATCCATACCTTTTGTTTGGTTGAAAATTTATCTTGCTTTTGCTCGGGCTAAGTCTTTTTTTTACGTCTAATTGTGTTTGAGTTCTCCGATCCAGGAACACTTTTCCTTCTTGTGTACTACATTATAAAGTTCTTTTGACGCTTTAAACTCAATTAAGTTGAAAAGTTCAAAGATCCTGGTGCATTTATTGTCAAAGTATGTATATTTTATTCAGCCTTGAGACTCATCTCCTTATAGGCATCCACAAAACAAAGAAACCTGATAGAACCCATTAAAACAAATGAAGACTGTCAAACACCAAATGTGCAGAGACAATAAACACAACTCAAACAAGTGAATGCAAAATTAGTTCATGTGAACAGTTCTCATTATTTAGTATTTTAAGTCCGACTATTATTTGGCTGAGCTTCCACTGGTGGCCGTCAGCTAAAGGAATTTGTGTCTCACAATGTCGAAGACCTAGATTCAGTCCTGACTCTGGATGCTGTCAGCATGAAGTTTGCACATTCCCTCTGTGACCACCTGGGTTTCATCCAGATACCTTGGTTTCTCCCTCCAACCCAAAGGCGTGAAAGCTAGTGGGCACTATAACCTGTCTCTCATGGAGGGTGGTCATCAAATCTGGGAGGAGTTATTTAATATGTAGGGACCAGAGGATTAAGCTATCATTACAGTAACTGGGTGGCGTGGTTGGTGTGAAACTGCTGGGCTGATGGACCTGTTTCTCTGCACTATTTTTCTATGATGCTATGGCGCAAAACGAATCCAAAATCAAAACAGAACAAAAATCAATTGCCACTTGCATGCGCCTGTATAGGCTGTTATACCAATGATTGCTCTAAAAGTTGAACCCTTTACTTGATCCTATATTTGCAATTATCAAGCATACATAAACGCACTATTGAGCGTTATCTCAGCGGTCAGCAGAGATATGACCCCCACGTTCCCAAGCTACAAACTGCCACAAAATAAGCAAGAATATGTAACTTACACCCTTCACCTTTACCACACCACCACTAATGTGACTAGTTACCATAATAAACATGCAACACAGAACACAAAGCAGATAGAGAATAGATACATGGCTCCTACAGACACCATTATAGAGCTATGATTCTTAATTTCATTACTATATGCAACTAGTTAAGCTAATTAAAGTCCCTTTAATCTTAACAGACATAGTCGATTGCCTTCAATTTCATATTTTCTCTGAAGAAATAACCATTATTAGTCGCAGCACTATTACTCTGCTCCCAGTAATACACAGTGCAATGGCTGAATTATTCTATTAATCTCTTATTTTGACCAAAACAAAATTAGGTGAGGGAAATATGGCCAATAACTGAGGAAAAATTAGATAACACACTACAGAATCAGAATTAGTATCACCAGCATATGTTGTGAAATATATATATATAAAAATATTTATACAAATTTAAAAATTTATATAAATATATATATGTTAAATTAAGTAAGTAGTGCAAAAAGAGAAAAAAGGTGCAAAAAATAGTTTTGAAAAGTAGTGAGGTAGTGTTCATGGGTTCAATGTCCATTCAGAAATCTGATGACAGAGGAGAAGAAGCTGTTCCTGAATAATTGAGTGTGTGCTTTCAGGCTCCTGTACCTCCTCCCTGATGGTAGCTATGAGAAGAGGCATGTCCTGCGTGATGGGGTCCTTAATGCTGCCTTTGTGAGAGATGGCTCCTGGAAGATCTTCTGGAAGATGTCCTAGAAGCTGGGGAGTCCAGTCTCCATGATGGAGTTGACCACAATGGAATTAACTAACATCTGCCGTTGTTCCTTTCTGCACCTTCTGGCGCATTGGGTGACAACCTTGCCATTTCTTTAGCATCTTTGTCTATTTTTTTTATATGCTTGACGCTCAATCCAGCACAGATGGAAGGCATGCAAGGAGCCAGCCAGATTCGAATCCAGGACCACTCACCTCGAAGTCCAGTGTGGAATTCACTACACCACTGGCTGGCTGAAGTAATATTTTCATCAACTGCTTTCACAACTCAAGTTTAAGATGTAGGGTAATTGAAATATTTTCAGACTATCAGTCCACTGTGGTTAGATCACCATCACCAGTAGCTTCCTTTCTTCCATCCTGGGTGGATAATACAGTACTATGTAAAAGTCTTAGGTGCATGCACAGCTAGGGTGCCTAAGACGTTTGCACAGTATTGTAGCAATTTTATGTATTGCTCTGTACTGCTGCCACAAAAAATATACAAATTTCATGACATATGTGAGTCATGATAAACCTGATTCGAATATGAGTCTCTATTGTAGACTGAGAGTAGGAAGGAGACAGGGAGAGGGGAATTATGGTTGGGAAAAGGGGAAGGAAGAGGGAAGGGAGTGGGAAGCACACAGGGATATTCTGTAATGATCAGTAAACCAATTGTTTGGAATTAAATGACCTTACCCGATGTCTCAGGGCTGGGTGTGTCTGCACCCGGGCCACCCATCCCAGCACTCCTTCTCTGCCACCTGTCCCAAACTCTTCCCACGGCGTTCCACCCACACCATTCCCAACAAGCTTTGCTCTCACCAGATTTACAAACTCGCTCTCCACTCCACATTGACAAATACAGTACTGTGCAAAAGTCTTAGGAACCCTAGCTATATAAATGTGCTTATGACTTTTGCACAGTACTGTACATGGAACAGATTAGAGAAAGACTGTGCATTACAAATTTCTGCAAACCTGTGTGTTTTGGCTTCTACCTCAATTTACTTCATAGTCATAGTCATACTTTATTGATCCTGGGGGAAATTGGTTTTTGTTACAGTTGCACCATAAATAATAAATAGTAATAAAACTATAAATAGTTAAATAGTAATATGTTAAATTATGCCAGGAAATAAGTCCAGGACCAATCTATTGGCTCAGGGTGCCTGACCCTCCAAGCGAGGAGTTGTAAAGTTTGATGGCCACAGGCAGGAATGACTTCCTATGACGCTCTGTGTTGCATCTCGGTGGAATGAGTCTCTGGCTGAATGTACTCCTGTGCCCAACCAGTACATTATGTAGTGGATAGGAGACATTGACCAAGATGGCATGCAACTTGGATAGCATCCTCTTTTCAGACATCACCTTCAGAGAGTCCAGTTCCATCCCTACAACATCACTGGCCTTACGAATGAGTTTGTTGATTCTGTTGGTGTCTGCTACCCTCAGCCTGCTGCCCCAGCACACAACAGCAAACATGATAGCACTGTCCACCACAGACTCGTAGAACATCCTCAGCATCGTCCGGCAGATGTTAAAGAACCTCAGTCTCCTCATGAAATAGAGATGGTTCTGACCCTTCTTGTAGACAGCCTCAGTGTTCTTTGACCAGTCCAGTTTATTGTCAATTCGTATGCCCAGGTATTTGTAATCCTCCACCATGTCCACCCTGACCCCCTGGATAGAAACAGGGGTCACCAGTGCCTGAGCCCTCCTCAGATCTACCACCAGCTCCTTAGTCTTTTTCACATTAAGCTGCAGATAATTCTGCTCACATCATGTGACAAAGTTTCCTAACGTAGCCCTGTACTCAGCCTCATCTCCCTTGCTGATGCATCCAACTGTGGCAGAGTCATCTGAAAACTTCTGAAGATGACAAGACTCTGTGCAGTAGTTGAAGTCTGAGGTGTAAATGGTGAAGAGAAAGGGAGACAAGACAGTCCCCTGTGGAGCCCCTGTGCTGCTGATCACTCTGTCGGACACACAGTGTTGCAAGCACACGTACTGTGGTCTGCCAGTCAGATAATCAAGAATCCATGACACCAGGAAAGCATCCACCTGCATCGCTGTCAGCTTCTCCCCCAGCAGAGCAGGGTGGATGGTGTTGAACGCACTGGAGAATTCAAAAAACATGACCCTTACAGTGCTTGCTGGCTTGTCCAGGTGGGCGTAGACATGGTTCAGCAGGTAGACAATGTCATCCTCAACTCCTAGTTGAGGCTGGTAAGAGAACTGGAGGGGATCTAAGTGTGGCCTGACCATAGGCTGGAGCAGCTCCAGAACAAGTCTCTCCAGGGTCTTCATGATGTGGGAGGTCAATGCCACTGGTCTGTAGTCATTGAGGCCACTGGGGCGCGGCGTCTTCGGCACAGGGACGAGGCAGGACGTCTTCCACAGTACAGGAACCCTCCGGAGCCTCAAGCTCAGGTTGGATACATGGTGAAGTACTCCACATAGCTGAGGGGCACAGGCTTGAATACCTACAGTTGGTATTCAAATCTGTGCCTTTTATTGACTGTTCCAAGGTTGTCCAAAGAAGCCTCCCATTTTCCATTCTACATACATGTGGTTGACCTCATCTGAAATGATGCTACTCATTTCCTAACTCCCTTCAAATCCCATTAATTCCCAACTCCAGTGGCTGCTGACCTATAATAGCATGGGGTCTGCAAGCACATCAGTTTTAAAATTTCTCACTTATCCCTTCTCCTGTCATTATCAATGGTTATCCTGTCTGTCATCTCTCTCTCCCCTCCATCACTCTGACCGAACTCTACAAGCACTGCAGTTATGAGCAGAAGTAGGCCATTTGGCTCTCAAGCCTGGTCTGCTATACAATAAAATTGTGGCTGATCTGTTTATAAACAAAATTATTAAATCCTCTCTTCCCGTGGTACCTTTTTCACCCCTTTGCTTATGAAGAATATAGCTACACCTGTCTTACAAGTATTGGAATACTTTGCTTCCACAGCACTTTTTGAAATAGAGTTCCAAAGGCTCATGACCTTCCAGGAAAATATATTCAGTTTATCTTTAACTTAAATTTGGGAGCCCTTATTTTTAATTGTTACTACTTAGATCTAGATTCTTCTACAAGGAGAATTCTTCTCTACATCTACTCTGTCAGGAACTATGAGCTTCTTTTATTTATTTATTTGCTGTTTGGTTGATTGATTGATCAGTTGATTTATTTAGATGCAGCATGGAATAGGCCCTTCCGGCCCTTTGAGCCACGCCGCCCAGAAATCCCCCAGTTTAATCCTAGACTAATCACAAGACAATTTACCATGAACAAATAACCTACCAGTCTTTGGACTGTGGGAGGAAACTGGAGCACCTGGAGGAAACCCACGAGGCCACAGGGATAACGTACAAACTCCTTACAGACAGCGCCAGAAATTGAACCCGGCTTGTTGGTACTGTAAAGCGTTGCGCTAACCACTGCACTACCGAAACTTACTATGGCTTGCTTTATGATATGACTTCCCTCTGCTCTCTTCTAAATTCTTGATTGTCTATCTTGCACCTTCTTACTTAGAATCTTGTATGAAGTATGAACTTTGTTAGTAGTTGTGAAACACAGTGTAAAACACTGTGGAACGTTTTACTGTGTCATCGGTCGTGGCTATCCCTCAAGGTCGAGGATGATGATCTTTGTTCTGAAGAAGTAGCCCACAGAACGAAGGTGCCTGTGCGTGTATTTGTTTAACGTGTACTTGATGTTGCACTCCAAGAAGCACACGATACTTCACAAATCAACCAATTGATTCCAATGGCATGGAAACCACGACAATTGGAGCTGTGAGATTTGCTGCAGCCTTCATCTGCCTTCACAGCCATTGATTTCGAAGTAACTTCATCCACTTGTTCCACCATTGAGATCTTGGTTGGATTGTTCTTTGTCAGGGACCTCACCCTCGACCTTACCGCCATGGGTGAGCCTACCGGGAACATAGCTCCAGACGGCATCGCTCTCGGGAGCTCAGGACTACACAAACTTCTCCACCACGACAAGGTGACAATCCACAGAGAAGCTTTTACTGTGTAAAAGATGCTCAAAACTTTAAAGATGTGATTATTCTAAAAAGACAAGTTTGGAAATCTCCTGGTCAATTCATATAACAAACTTGCACTTTAAGCTTCTTTCAAAATCACAGCTGATGTGGACTTGCAAACTCTATTGTTGGTGTTCACGTGTACAGTAATTGTCATTACTGGAAGAGGAGCAACAGCTTTCACAAAAGGTAATTTCCTATCTGTATGCAATTAATGACATTCATTGCTGTTGAGGTGAATTTGCTGTATAAATAATGTTTCTGAAGATGCTAAACAGTTGTTAATTAATGAGTCCAATTCTTTTTCTTGAGGTATTTTATTGTACCTACTTACTCACTGCCCATTACGCCACTAGTGTTCAGGGCAGCAATGAAGTTCTTCCACCTGGTGGTGTTTAGAGCTTCCTTCATTGTGCCAGTAGCTTCCTCCCAATTTTCATTACTGTCAGTCATGCAAGTCCGGGCAGAGACTCAGGAATACCATCACACACAAAAGTAGGAGGATCTTTCATCACTGTTTCCGTAACAGTTTTGTTTCATCAGTCAAGGTTGTTAGCCCTGAGCTGAATCCCCCGAACCTGGAGGACCAGTAGACCACTCTTAGCCTGTCCTCTACCCTTTGACCTGTTTAGCATGGGTGACCCCACCAAGAACCATTGCATAAAACCCTGACTCCAGCCAACACAGCTCAATGGGTCACTGAGGCACAAAAACCTCCAAACTACGACAAGGTTTTGGTCCTCTTAGAAGTACAATTTTATTGTAACCTTGGAATCTTTTATTTCATCTGCTCTATTTTCCATTGTTTAAGGATATTTACTGCCAAAGTGAACATTTCATTCATATAATTGATTGCTGTAATTCTTTAATGTGGCTCAGAGAATTAGTGTGCAAACAATACCTAACCTTATTTCAACTGTAACGTTATGCTGGGGTTTGATTAGTTGATATGGAAAATTGCTGACCAGCTTTTCATAGCGAATACTCTGAAAACACAGATTAATTAGAAATTTAGCGATTATTTCAATGTTATTCTTTCAAAGTTGAGGCAAGCAAGGCTTCTGCCCCATCTTACAGGAGCACAATTGAGAGCGTCCTGACAATCTGCATCTCCACCTGGTATGGGAGCAGCAGAGCATCGGACCAGAAGTTCCTACAAAGGACTGTGAGAATGGCCGAGAGGATCATAGGGGTTCCCCTACCATCTATCAGGGACATTTGTGAGGATTCTGTTACCCGCAGGGCACTTAGTTTCATCCGGGATCCAACCCATTCATCCAGCATCCTCGTTGACTTTCTACCATCGGGCAGAAAACTCCAATGCATAAAGAGAAGAACAGTCAGGAGAAGAAACAGCTTCTTCCATCAGGTCGTCAGGCTTCTGAACTCCCTGCCGCATTGCATTTGAAATGTCACTGGATAACTTGTACTCTATCTCAGAATATTTAATTTATGCACTTTACTATGTTTAACCATGAGTAATTCATTTGTAAATTTAATTCTTACCTTCATAAGTTATTGTGTGTTATGTCTGTGTTATGTGTAGTACTGTGCTTTACAGCCTTGTCTGGAGAAACATTGTCTTATCTGGTGGTATACATGTACATAGTTAAATGACAATAAACTTGACTTGACTTGACTTTTACTTTTGAACAATATGTCAATACTTTAATGAATGAGGCTAAATGTTAGTAGCCAAATATTATGGTAAATGAAGATCAAAAGACGAATAGTCATTGTGATATAGAACCCTGGGATCATTGAGGAGTGCACAAGAGCTTGCCAAACACCTATCGAAATGAATTACTGACCTGATAAACTATAGCATAAGACTACGTGTTTTCCAAAAATGGAATTAGCATGTTATAAACAGAACCAAAGTACTTTTATTATCCAAAGCTCATTTGAAGCCTTCCTGATCTACGTAATTACCTGCAACACATGAGATGCTGAAGGAATTTGGGAAGTCAGGTAGCATCTATGTAAATCTATGGAAGTAAATAGTTTACTTTTCAGGTTGAAAAATTTCATCTGCAATGAAACAAAGAGGGGAGAATAGCTGGTATTAAAATTGAAACGGAAAAGGTGGAGCAAGACTAGCAAGTTCCCTGATGGGGATCAAGACATCCCCTCAGTCTCTGATGAAACATTTCACCTTTCACCCTTAACCAATGACCTCTAGTTCTAGTCTTACACAACATCAGCGAAAAGAGCCTGCCAAAGGAGGTGAAATGCACTCCTTCCCTCCACTAGCCTGTAGGTCACCCTTGGGCAAGGTATAGCACCTGCTGAGCACCCTGCCCCCCACTGAATCATGGTCATGTGAAGCCATGGAAGCAGGTGGTGGATGGTCGTATGAGCAGCTGGAGCAAATCACAAGTCCTGGTTGTGAGATAATTGATGCCAGTCAGACAATCTCCGAAGAGTATTTATAATGGCTGGTATCACCAGTATTATAAAGATAATGCTCAGAAGAAGGCAATGGTAAACTACTTCTGTAGCAAAACTTTGCCAAGAACAATCATAGTCATGGAAAGACATGAATCGTATATGTCATGCGACACAGCATGTAGCGTAAGAAAGGTATCCCTTTGTGAGGGTAGGTGGAAAGAGAGGGGAAGAGATACAGAGGGAGAAGTGTGTGTGTGTTAGGCAGTTGGAATAGGTGGATACGAGAATAGAACCAGTGTAATTGGGGCCGGAGAGAGTGTTAGGAGAACTGGGCAAATCAGAAGAAGAGACAATTACTTACCCAATAAGAAACAAAAGATCCAAGAAAATCCCAGCTTCAGTCAACATACACCCCACCAATGAGTGTAAAAGGCAAGGTTGAAGCATTTGCAGCCACCTTTTGGTCAAAGTGATCCTTCTCAGTCCCCACCAACACAGTTATCAGTCTGTTTCTGGGTCACTATTATAGACTAAGAGTGGGAAGAGGGCAGGGAGAGAGGAAACACCTTTGGGAAAAGGGGAAGGGAGAGGGGAGGGAGTAGGAAGAACCAGCGAGACATTCTATAATGATCAATAAACTGATTGATTGGGTCAAATAACATTGCCTGGTCTCCCAGGGCTGTGTGCATCTGCATCCACGCCACCCCACTGCCACTGACACTCCTTCTCTGCCAGTTGTCCCACAACCCTTCCGCACTGCTCACCCTCGCCATTCCCAACATCCTTTGTACTCACCAGATTTACAAGCTCATTCTCCACTCCACATTGACAAACACAGTACTTGCAAAAGTCTTGGGCACCTTGTCTATATATATATATATATATATATAAAAGACTTTTGCACCAAGAAACACTTGATATTTGCCCTGGAGTTTAGCATCTTATTGAGGTAATTGGGACTTGTGAATAAATTTTAAGAACTGTACTTATTTTTTTATTTCATCACTATATACTGTGTCATATCAGGTAGATTTTATGCCACTGACCTCTCTGACACATCTTTATGTCCAAAGGAAAGTGAGTCTAGCAAGTGAATAAGACCTTCTTTGTATAGCATGATACCTGGAGTGATGCAGTCCATTGGCCAGAAAACTCTGCCTAGGAATGCATCTAAAATTTCCAGCACCATCTCAAGCTCAGCATAAAGTTCAAAGTTCAAAGTAACTTAATTATCATAGTACATATATATTACCATATGCAACACTGAGACTCATTTTCTTATGGGTGTTCAAAATAAATCTATAGAATATGAATCATAAGAGAATCAATGAGAAACAGTCCAACTTGGGCATCCAACCAGAGTTCAGAAGTTAACAAACTTTGCAGATGCTGAAAGAAAGAAAGAAAGAAAGAAAGAAAGAAAGAAAGAAAGAAAGAAAGAAAGAAAGAAAGAAAGAAGGAAAGAAAGAAAGGAAGAAATGGATGAATGGATGAATGAATCTGTGGCCAATCCAGACATCGGAAGTTTTGAGAGGAGGAGACCTCGATCAGGTCTACTGCCGGAGGATAGAAGACAGGGGCAAGCACAGCGGCCATCGTCTGAGTGGACAGCAGAAGTGGTGATCTTGAGGCTTTAGGGAACAGAGGCTTCAGTCAGAGAAAGCAAAGGAAAGTAAAGCTCAGGTTCTTTTTGTTCTCTTCTTTATACCTGCTCAGCAAATGCGAGATGCCAAGCTGGATAGTGGAATGCTCTTCTGCAGGATGTGGGAAGACAGGGATACCTCCAGTGCCCCTGACAACTACAACTGCAAGAAGTGCATCCAACTGCGGCTACTGACAATCCGCATTAAGGAGTTGAAGCTGGAAATGGGTGAACTCCGGGTCATTTGGGAGGCTGAGGAGTTGATAGCCAGGACATATAGAGAAGTAATTACCCCAAGGTGCAGGCCACAGGAAATTGGGTAACAGTCAGGAAAGAGAAATGGAGACAGTGCAGAGTACCCCTGTGGCCATCCCCCTCAACAGCTGGTATATCATTTTGGATACTAGGGTGGAGGGGGGGTGAGGTTGGCCTAACAGAGGAAAGTCACAGTGGTCAGGTCTCTGTCACCGAGTCTGCCTCTGTGACTCCGAAGGGAAGGTGGGGGTGAACAGGCATGCTGTGGTGACGGGATTTGTTAGGGGAACGGACAGGAGGTCTGCGTGCAAGAACAAGATTTCCAGTTAGTATGTTGCCCCCCAGGTGCCAGGGTCGAGATAGCTTGAGTCCTTAGCATTCTCAAGTGGGAGGGTGAACAGCCAGAGGTCACGGTCCATATCAGGACAAGTGACAAGGTTCTGCAGAAGGAGTTCAGGGAGTTAGGTGCTAAGTTAAAGAGTAGGACCCCCCCAGAGTTGTAATCTCAGGATTGCTACCCATGCCAAGTGCTAGTGAGGCCAGAACTAGAATGATTATACAGTTTAAAACATAAGATTTTTGGATCATTGGGCTCTCTTCCAGGGAAGGTGGGACTTGTACAGGAGGGAGTTTGCACTTGAACTGGAGGAAGACTAATATTCTTGCGGGAAGGTTTGTTAATGCTGCACAGTGGATTTAAACTAAAGTTGCAAGGGGATGGGAACCAGAGTGCCAGAACAGTTCATCGAGAGGGTGTGGGTGGCAGATGGTGGTAAGACCTCATTTCAAGAGGATTAGAATATAAAAGCAAGGATGTAATGTTGAGACTTTATAAAGCACTGCTGAGGCCTTATTTGGAGTATTCTGAGCAGGTTTGGGCCCCTTATCTTAGAAAGAATGTGTTGACACTACAGGGGGTTGAAAGGAGTTTCAGAAAAATGATTCCAGGATTGAATGGCTCGTCATATGAAGAGTGTTTGATGGCTCTGAGACTGTATTCACTAGAATTCAGACAAATGAGGGCTGAGCTCGTTGAAACTTATCAAATTGTGAAAGGCCTTGATGGACTGAATGATTCCTATAGTGGGAGAGTCTAAAACCAGAGGACATAGCCTCAGAATAGAGGGGTGTCCTTTTAGAATGGAGATGAGTCGGAATTTCTTTAACCAGAGAATGGTGAAACTGTGAAATTCTTTGCCACAGGTGGTTGTGAAGGCCAAGTCTTTATGTACATTTAAGGCAGAAGTTGATAGATTCTTAATTGGTCAGTGCGTAAAGGGGCACAGGGAAAAGGCAGGAGATTGGGGCTGAGAAGAAAATTGGATCAGCCATGATGAAATAGTGGAGAAGACTTGATGACCAAATGGCCTAATTCTGCTCCTATATCTTATGGTCTTTTCAATAAATAAATAAATATCAAGAACATGAAATGAAGAGTCCTTGAAAGTGAGTCCAAGAAGCTTGGCCTATACATCACATCTTTATTCTTATTTGCTTATTTATTGAGATGCAGCATGAAAGAGACCCTCCAGCCTTTCGAGCCACACTGCCCAGCAATCCTCTGATTTAATCCTAACCTAATCACAGTGACCAACTAACCTACCAACCCATCTGTCTTTGGATTGTGGGAGGAAATCACAGCACCCAGAGGAAACCCATGGGGTCACAGGGCGAATGTAGAAACTCCTTGCAGGCAGTGATGGGAATTGAACCTGTATCACTTGGACTGTAAAATGTTGCGCCACCATGCCGGCCTGGAGTACATCTTCTACGCAGCTGTCCCCCCCCACAGCAACTTCAGGAACACAAGGAAGTATTATAAGAAGGCCTGCCTTCCAGCATCGTTCTCAAATGTCAATGCCGCTATCATTTTGCAAATCCTATGTCCAATAACTTACCTTAATATGGAAAATTTGACATGATACTAAGGAGAAGTTTTTAAGTATTAGCTACTGTAGGAAGAATTTTTACTCATCCCTGGACAAATAGCAATATTCACAAATCTCCAAGTATTTCTACTTTGCTGCAGGATAGACTTTATTGCTGACACTTTAGTATCTTACCAATGGTACAAATGTTCAGACTGTTGATTACATTGTCAGCTAAAGCTATTTGTGCAAGCCATACAGTGTGTTGGGTAACTCACTTGATGAGATTGACATTGTGCCCCAGTCTATTAAACTTCACCAGTTACCTATTTTGTAGATGCTCCTAAGAATACGATCCACCTTGCAAACCTGTACAACTGAACCCTGGAATGGTTTCTGCTTGCTTTTGTCTATTAACTCCCGAAAAGAAAAGGAAGAACGACTTGCATTTCTGCACTGCCTTCACATTCTCAACAGACTCCAAAATACTTCATGACTAATGAGGTTGGTTTGAAGTTTAAAAGCTGCTGGAGGAACTCAGCTGGATAAGTAGCATCCTTGGAGGGAAAAGGACAGTGATGTTTCGGACTAAGACCCTTCATCAGGATTGATTGTTTTAGTCATTGTTCTATAAGGATTGTAACAATTGAATTGCACACAGTAATGTGAAGGGGAACAGCTCAACTTCCTTGTAATATGTGATCAGAAAATATTCGGCAAGTCAGTCAGCATCTGAAACAGAATCCCAACCTGTATCTGAAACTGAACATCCCTGGACTGTTTCATTGACTTTCTAGTTTCATGTTTTATATCCTGTGTTTATCGCTCATTTTTTTGATGCTGTCCGCACGATTTGTTCTTTTTTTGCGAGTTGGGTGTTTGACATTTTTCTTTCAATGTGTCCCACGGTTTTCTTTGCTTCATGGATAGCTGTGGGAAGACCAGTCCCAGGGTTGTATACTGCATACCTACTCTGATCGTAAATGTACTTTGAATCTTGAATCTTTAAGAAACTATGATGTTTCAGGTTGATAATCTCTGAGCTGGAAAAAAGATAGAAATAAATCACATTTGCTGTGGCAGAGAAAGTGGGGGGGGGGGAGGCACAGGGAGAGCAAAGAGAGGAGGTTTGCAGAATAGTGGAGAAATGAAGAATTTGAGTCACACATGTTGGTGGTGCTAGCTGAAAGAAATGGTGGTGTATGGGTATCTGGAGCAGGGGGACAGGAATGAAATCTGAAATACCAGAAGAGAAGAAGGAAAACAAAATCACTGCTGAGAACATGAGATGTGTGGTCGGTCATGTCTAACAATCTTACTAAGAGTTTTTTTGCGAAAGTTACCAGGAAAGTTGATGAGGGCAAGGCGGTGGATGGTGTCTACATGGACTTTAACAAGGCATTTGACAAGGTCCCACAATGGAGGTTGGTCAAGAATGTTCTCCTGCTTGGCATTCAGGATGAGGTGGTAAATTGGGTTGGATATTGGCTTTGCAGAAGAGGGCAGGAAGTGATAGTAGATGGTTGCTTCTCTGGCTGGAAGCCTGTGACTAGTGGAGTGCCATAGGGATCGGTGCTGGGTCCATCGCTGTTGGTCATCTGTATCAATGATCTGAATTATAATGTGATAAACTAGATCAGCAGATTTGCAGATGACACCAAGATCGGAGGTGTGATAGACAACGAGGAAGACTATCAAAGCTTGCAGCAGAATCAGGGCCAGCTATAAAAATGGATTGAAAATGGCAGATTGAAGTTAATGCAGACAAGTGTGTGGTGTTACACTTTAGGAGGACAAATGAGAGTAGGACTTATATGGTGAGTGGTAGGGCACTGAGAAGTGTAATAGGATAAAGGGATCTGGGAATACAGGCACATAATTCATTGAATGTGGCGTCACAGATAGGTAGGGTTGTAAAGATAGCTTTTGGCACATTGGCCTTCATAGATCAACGTATTGAGTATAGAAGTAGAGATGGTATGTTGAAGTTGTATAAGACATTGGGGAGGCCTAACTTGGAATACTGATGTCAATAAGATTGAAAGAAAATTTACCAGGATATCCTGACGAAGGTTCTCGGCCCAAAACGTCAACTGTACCTCTTCCTATAGATGCTGCTTGAATTTCCAGCATCTGCAGATTTCCTCGTGTTTACCAGGATGTTGCCAGGACTTGAAGACCTATGTTATAGGGAGAGATTGAATAGATTAAGACTTTATTCCCTGGAGTGTAGGAGAATGAGGGGAGATTTGATAGAGGTATACACAATTATGAGGGGTGTAGATATGATAAATGCAAGCAGGTATTTCCCACTGAGCTTGGGTGCGACTAGAACTAGAGGTCATGGGTTAAGGACAAAAAGTGAAATATTGATGGAGAACCTGAGTGGAAATTTCTTCACTCAGAGGGCGGTGAGAGGGTGGAACAAGATACCAGCAGGAATAGTGGATGCGAGTTTGATTTCAATATTTAAGAGGAACTTGGATACATACATCGATGGAAGGGGTATGGAGGGTAATGGTCCAAGTGCAGGTTGATGAGTCCAAGTAGATTAATAGTTCAGCATGCACTAGATAGGCCAAAAGGCCTGTATCTGTACTGAAATGTTCTGTAAATCTATGAGATACAAGAGGGAATAGATGATTATTTGAATTGTTGAATTCATTGTTGAATCCTGAAGACTATATTATGCAAAGTTGGATGATGAGGTACTGTTTAGCAAGATAGGCAAGTGTTTTTATGATGTTGATTTTGGTACAAACATTGGCCAAAACAATGAAGAAACTGACTTTGAAATGTTATGCGTG
Source organism: Mobula birostris (assembly GCF_030028105.1). Classification (NCBI taxonomy): domain Eukaryota; kingdom Metazoa; phylum Chordata; class Chondrichthyes; order Myliobatiformes; family Myliobatidae; genus Mobula; species Mobula birostris. The sequence goes on along the minus strand of NC_092392.1, from coordinate 32,754,812 downwards.
TCCTACTTGTAACGAGAGAGCTACGGGTGTTGGTGAACCCAAGTGCAGAGTAGGTCTAGAATTAACTCAGACTCAGACTCAGACTCAAAATAAACAAGATGACACAAACAAAATCCAAAGGTGTAATCACAAACAGTAGCACTAGAAGTGGAACTCCGATGATTGAGTACCAGACCTTTCAAGTACAGAATTTCCATGAAGAAATGTGGCAGGCCATAATTGGCAGCCTGACTCTTTAAGGAACAGCAGTAGCCAAACATACTCTGGGGAATTGGAGGACTGAAACTTGGGTGGCCGCCGTTGTTCAGTCAGGACCATGACACTACTGAACCAAAGGGTGGCTGGAGACACTGAGCTGCATACATCATGGTTTGCTCAATAGTTGATCTCACCCTGCTGAATACTGTAGTGGAACATGATACTTCAGGTTTTGTTTGAAAGAATCTTCTTCATAGAATATTGTTTTATTATGAGTACTTATTAAACAAATGTCTGTTATCCTCTTAGACATAACAACACATATCACTTACTCCAGCAGTAATAAGCACCAGCAATATTTCCATATTATATTTTACAGCTGTGCAGGCCAACCATTGCTCTGAGCAGGGAATTTTTATACAACCTGAAAATAGAGTGGTACTTCAAATATTTTTGTAATATGCATGCTATGAATATTTAGAATGAAAAGTGAAATATCATACACTTTTGATAAAGACATAATGAATACAGTACAACAAAGAAAATCTTTCACTCTTTGTAAACTTTTTCTCATCTGTCTTTGTTACAAATCCATTGTCTATAAACAGTGTCCAGATTAATTTCACATCCAAATAAAAGATATGTTTTAATCTTCATTAGATCATACAAATGTTCCACTTCTAGTCCGTCTTTGGATTTACATTTGATACAAGTCATAAGACTGAATCCATGTTCACAGTCAGCACCAGAAGCTGGCTGGCAGTTTATTAACCAAGAGCTATTGACTTCCATTCTGTGAATATTGTTACAATTTTGTAACAGTATTACAATTTAAAACAGTGACAATGTAAGCACATTGAAGCTCTTAAATGTTTCAAAGTAAAGGTTGTGGAATATTTGTTACTTAGGAAACTTATGGATGTTCATTAACACAGAATTAATGACAGGGTTTTTCCCAATTATATTAATATCATTATCATCACTATGTGCCTGTCGTATGACATGGGCGATCATAGTCTGATTATCATTGCTCTAGGCAAATTTTTCTGAAGAAGTGGTTTACTGTTGCCTTCTGTACAGTGTCCTTACAAGAAAGGTGACCTAGATTAACACAGGTTTTAAAATTACTGTATATCAGCATAATTTCAAAACTATATTAGCTTTATATATATTTGTTGGTGCCTGGCCAAGTGGTTAACGCGTTCATCTAGTGATTTGAAGGTCGCTAGTTCGAGCCTTGGCTGAGGCAGTGTGCGTGTCCTTGAGCAAGGCACTTAGTTTAGATTATGAAGACACGTAGTCCTCTTTTATTGTCATTTAGTAATACATGCACTAAGAAATAATACATTATTTCTTCCGGTGTGATATCACAAAACACAGGACAGACCAACACTGAAAAAAACTGACAAAACCACATAATTATAACATATAATTACAACAGTGCAACAATACCATGACTTGATGAAGAAGTCCATGAGCACAGTAAAGTTCAAAGTTTCTCAAATGTCCCACATCTCATGCAGACAGGAGAAGGAAGAAAAATTCTCCCTGCCACGCTGACCACAATCCGACTCAGAGTCATCCGAAAACTTTGAGCTCTGATCAGCTCTCTGACACCGAGTACTGAGCACCATCTCTGTCCAAACGATTCGATCTCCTTCTCCTTTGCCAAAAGCAGGCAAGGCCGGGGATCTTGAGGCCTACCCTCTGAAAGATTCCCGACCACACAGTAACGACAGCAGCGAACGGGCTTTTCAGAAATTTCTCCAGGTGTTCCTCTGTGCTTTCACGTCCATTCTCCCTCAAATCAGAATTGTCCACGGCCCCTATTTAACAGATACGATATCATTTTTCACCGGAGGGCTCCGCACACGCAGGCGCGCCACCATCTTCTCCTCCCGACTTAACCGCACAGTGCTCTGCGACAACACTGGTGCCAAGCTGTATGGGTCCTAATGCCCTTCCCTTGGACAACATCGGTGGCATGGAGAGGGGAAACTTGCAGCATGGGCAACTGCTGATCATCCATACAACCTAGCCCAGGCCTGCGCCCTGGAAACCTTCTAAGGCGCAAGTCCATGGTCTCATCAGACTAACAGATGCCTATAATTGGCATTATATAAAAGAAAATTCCAGCTGCGTGGCAATAAATGCTAAGTGTGTGGGAGCATTTCAGTTCCTTTGCGGCTGCACACATGTGCAGCTTAGAGGGAACAGCATCAGTTTATAAAAATTTTCTCTCTGGGATTCTGATGTTGAAAGATATGTTTGTCACAAGGTGGGGAGCAAGGGTGGTGGACCCAAATGCAAGACACAAACACGTCTTGTGAGGTTAACTAAATTGAGTTTATTGCTCTTTACAAGGAGAGCAAAGCAGAAGCAGGAATAGCGTAATGGACAAGGACTCAGGCCCTGGACTAGGCTGGGACTAAGGGTCTGACTCAGAACACAGACCTCAGAGCCAGGACTCAGAACACAGACCTCGGAGCCAGGACTCAGAACACGGACCTCGGAGCCAGGACTCAGAACACCGACCTCCGGAGTCAGGACTTGGAACACGGACCTTGGAGCCAGGACTCGGAACACAGACCTCGGAGCCAGGACTCAGAACACGGACCTCGGAGCCACGACTCAGAACACGGACCATGGAGCCAGGACTTGGAACATGGACCTCAGAGCCAGGACTCGGAACACGGACCTTGGAGCCAGGACTCGGAACACGAACCATGGAGCCAGGACTTGGAACACGGACCTCGGAGCCAGGACTCAGAACATGGACCTCGGAGCCAGGACTCGGAACACGGACCTCGGAGCCAGGACTCGGAACATGGACCTTGGAGCCAGGACTCGGAACACGAACCTCGGAGCCAGGACTCAGAACACGGACCTCGGAGCCAGGACTCAGAACACGCACCTCGGAGCCAGGACTCAGAACACGGACCATGGAGCCAGGACTTGGAACACGGACCTCCGGAGTCAGGACTTGATACTTGAAACCCCCAGAGCCAGGACCTGATACTTGAAGCCTCGGAGCAAGAGACCCTTCTTATTCACGGGACAGACTCAGACACAGGACATAAAACACTGAGCCGGGAATCCTCCTTAGACACAGGACGGAGTCGGGACAGGACCCTTCCAGGGTACAGGGCCGGGACCCCTTTTAGACACAGGATATGGATACGGAGACCACACAACGATGGACAGTACTATAACTGGGCAAAAGTATGCTCCAAGCAGCGGCGAGCTCTTGACTTACCCTGGTGGGTTAACTTTGACTGACCCGCTCTGGCAAGGGAAGGCAGCTTGCTGGCACTTGCTTCGGGAGGAGACTAGGCTTGCTCCGGCAAAAAACTTAGTTGGCTCTGGCCAGATGACATTGGCTTGCACTACCTTCGGTGACTTCGTTAACGCTCTCGCAGCGAACGGCTGAAAGCCGGAGATTTATAAACTGCCGGTTCAGCCGAGAGTAAATTCCCTCTAATCACCAAGCCCGAGGGACATGGGAAAACTGGGAACCAAAGGGAAACAGGGAGACAATGGTCCGGATTGTAACACAAACAAAGTAAATTTAAAGGGAACCCGATCCAGACCATGACAGTGTTGGACTGTGAGGATGCTGAGGAGAGGCACCAAAATTATACCTAGGGTAACAGACTTCTGTAATGCACAGAGAATGGACGAGCTAAGATCATTCACCTTAGAATGACTGAGAAGATTTGATAAAAGTTTTTAAAGGTCTGTAATGTTGTTTTATCAGAGAAGGTATAAAACTGCTCAATTGAAGAAAGGATAAAGGACCAAAGGACACAAGTATAAGATAATTGGCGGAAAATAGGTGACACAGGGAAATGTTTTTACACAGTTACTTCTTGCCATCTGATTCACAATGACTGAAAAGGTTTTGGAAATGGATTCAGTCACATCTGGCAAAAGGAAGCTGGAACACCAGACACAGTGCTCTCATTATTGATCACGAGGGTATATTAGAGTCCTTTATTACAAGAAATACTTGCGTTTTAAAGCTATCCTTGTGATTCCTTTTCTTACCAAGGGAACACCTATAGGAAGGAATGGCTAAACACTTTAATTTCAATGCCCAATCTTGCCTGACATGCCGATCCATGACTTCTTCTTGTGCCAAGACAAGGCCACCCTCAGGATGGAAGAACACCCCCTTATATTTCGTCTAGGTAGCCTCCAACCTGATGGCATGAATATTGTGCTGTCATTTCAGTTAAAAAACAAATCCCTCTCCTTCCTCCTTCTTCTATTGCCCATTTTGGCTTCTTACCTCTTCTCAGCTGCCAATCACCTCTTCCTGGATCTTCTCCTCCTTCCCTTTCTCCTATAGTCTACTCTCCTCTCCTATCAGAATCCTTCCCCTCTAGTCCTCTATCTTTCCTTCCCATTTGGCTTTATCAATCACCTTTAGTTATCCTCCTTCCCCTGCCCCCAACCTTTTCTGTCATCTTCCCCCTTCCTTTCCAGTCCTGAAGAAGGGTCTCGGCCTGAAACGTCAACTGCTTAGATGCTGCCTGACTTGCTGAGTTCCTCCACTACTTTGTATATATTGCTGTGGATTTCCAGCATCTCTTCGGCTTATGATGAAAAGGAATGAGTAAGATATTCCCCCGTCTTGTCACAAAAAAATCACTTGCAACATCACATCCTAATGCAGACATCAATAATCCCTCTGCCTCTGCAGAGGCTGCTTGAGCTGTTGACTTCCTCTCACAGTTTATTTTCTCGCACTAGATTCCAGCACCTGCAGTCTCTTGTGTCTCTTTTATTCTATGATCTTGCACAATTTCTTTTATGCATAATTCTATTGAATTTAATAAAAATATACAGCGTATTTACTGTTTATTTTTTTTCATCCATGTACGGAGGCTCCTGAGCACATGCAGTGATACCAGTGTGTAACGTGTATTGACAGAAATTTTGACCATCTGTTGGAATACTAAATCAAGTTGGGTGCCAAATTAGTGGAATGGTTAGTGCAATGCTCTTACAGCTTGGGGCGTTAGAGTTCAGAGTTCAATTCCAGCATCCTCTGCAAGGAATCTCTATGTCATCCTTGTGAAATGAATGCATTTTCTCTGGGTCCTCTGTTTTTCTCCCACAATCTAAAGATGCACTGGTTGGTAGGTTAATTGGTAGCTGTAAATTGTCCCATGATTTGAAGCCCACTGTTGGTCAGGGTTGACCATGGAGATAGTGTTATAGTTGTCAAGCCAAAGCAGTATGATATGGAGAGCAAGTTGTTGTCTAGGCTACCCATCTTCATGCAGCTGATGAATCCAAAGGAACGGCAGAGGCCAATACAGTTTGGCACCAGCGGCGTCACAGGAGTTGCTAGTCGGCATTGAACTTAATGTAGGACAGCCTTAGGGAACCCAGCTCTGGATTTTTCCTCAGGGTTTACTCCTGAAGCCTTCCCTATGGGGGTGTATAGCTACAAGGCAGCGGGCGTTTAAGATCAGAGTTTTTCTTCTCCTAGGTGAGCTGCCAACCATGGCTGATGAGCCCCTTCTGCCCAAACCAACTGGTTTTAAGACACCAGTAACCCAGTAGAAATACTCCGGCCAGGCTTAGTAGCTAAGCCACATGTGAAGGCCAGGAGTGGGACTTAGTTGTCAGAGGTTATTTGAGATGCATTACATTGGGAGCATTTAATAGGTAGTGGGAGCTTATCTCCATCATCACCTCCCTTGGCTTCAACAACCTAAAGAACCACCTAATATGTTGCATTGTTGTATAATCTCAACATTTTTCTATCTATGATTAAGTAATGATTCTGACTGTAACCAAGCTGGAGCAAATCAATCAATGGTTGCACATTTTTTCTTATTGATGTTACAAATAAATACTTTTAAAATATATTTAATGCAATGGAGGATCATGTGGTACACTCAGCAACATCCCAAAGTTAGAAAACATTCAAAGTACATTTATTATCAAAGCATGTATACAGAATACATCTCTGAGGTTCGTTCCCTCACGCAGGCAGCCATGAAAGAAAAAAACACCATGGAACCGATTCAAGAAAACACCAAATACCAAACGAGCAAGAAAAAGGAATAAATTGTATGAATGGAAAAAAGCGAACAAACAACACGTAGGATATCACACATCAAGCCAGTAGTATTAAGTTCAGTTCAGTTCAGTTCAGCATTATGCTGCGAGATAATATAGGTTTTTATTGGTTGAAAGCCTCAAGGAGGAACAAATTTTGTGTTTTCATTTGGTGACAAAAACAATTATATTTGCAGAGAAATCTAGGCATACAAATCTTTCTGCTCCAACAATTTTTCTCCTGCCTTCTCATTTGCGAATTAGATCTCCTCCATAAACCACCAGCTCTCTAGATCTGACCTGATGCCATTTTATTTCACTTAGCAGAACAACATACATAATGCATAAAATCCACCAAGGACTCCCTCAGGGACATCCAAATGGGAGAGACGATATCTCCTCCACCTATCATCACACCAGGGACTTAAAATCCTTCCTATTATTTCACAGAATCATTTGCGAAGTCCCAGATTATTGAAGAAGTGTTTTTTCTCTCTGAATAAAATATCTGTTAGTGGTGCAAAGTCGACCATTCCTGATTTTCAATAGATGCACTGAAGACGACTTTTAATTAACTGGCAAAATTTGCAACCTTTCATTACCCCAGTAAAGCTCTCAGTCTGCAGAGTTTAATGAGTTGCGTAAAATTTCTCTATTCTAATCCTTTGGGTCAGGGTTGATCCAGCATTTACGTAGCTGTGACACCAGAAACAAAGATATGGAAGCAAAATATTGTGGCTTTACTACATTGGCATTGAACTTGTACTTAAGTCTGGGGAATATAAATTACCTGATAAATCTTTGTTCCAGCATTAACAGGGTGAAGGTGCTGAAGTCAAACAGCTTACTGATACAGAGAAGACTTTAAAAAATTAACACTGTCAGTTAATTTTAAATCATAAGTGCATTTCCCTTAATGCCAAATTCTTAGTATCATATATCAATGTCACAAACTAAAATGTTACTGGAAAAGGATAAATAAATCAAGTTTTCTGTGAAAATTAAGTATTTCAATTATTGGTATTATTTGTTAAATGCAGCTTTCAAAGTTTAACAAGTAAAAAGGAACTTCAAATTTAATTCTGTGGCCAGCAGCACATCAAATTTTACAAAAGTTGTGACCAGACTGAGTGCTTCTGTCAGCTCTGCCTACAATAAAATGGATTTCACTCAGTGGCAGCTATCTCACTTGTCAGCACAATCACAGGTGAACAAAAGATCTAAAAGGGTCTAATAATTGATTACAGCTCTGCTTTTAATACCATTTTACCCTCAGCACTAATCAACAAGCTTTAACCCTAGGCTTCTGTACCTCCCTCTCCACATCAGTGTGGATGGGAAATAATATATCTTCCTTGCTGACAGTCAACACAGGTGTTCTTCAAGGACTGTGAGGGTAAGCAATCTGTAAGTTCACCCATGATGCAGTTGTTGGTGGTTGAACCTCAGATGATGACGACGAAGCATACAGGAATAAGATACATCCATCCGCTGGCTGAGTGGTATTGCAACAACAACTTTGCACTCAGCATCAGTAAGGCCAAAGAATTGACCATGGACTTGAGGAAGGGGAAGTCATGAGAACAAACACCAGACTTTAATGAGGGGTCAACAGTGGAAAAGTTCCTGGGTGTCAACATCTCTGAACACCCATCTTGGTCTCAACATATTGATACATGCTACAGAGGCGACACAGCAGCTATACCTCATTAGGAATTTGAGGAGATCTAATGTGCCACCAAAGACTTTAGCAAATTTCTATAGATGTGCCATGGAAAGCATTCTGAGTGGCTTCATCTCCACCTAGTTTGGAATGTCCAATGCACAAGATTAAATAAACCTGCAGACTCAGCCAGCTTGATCGTGGGCACTAGCCTTCTCCAGCCCTTGATCTTTCCCACCCACCTGGCTTCCAGCTAGCCTCCTTCCCCTCTCACTCCTCTTTACATTACTACCATCAGGGTGGAAGTACAGGAACTAGATGACGTGCACTCAAAGTCTTAGGAACAGCATCTTCCCCTCCACCATCAGATTTCTGAACAGTCCATGAATCCATGAACACTCACCATTATCATTATCAGCAGGTAAGGCTGCATTTGTGGAGGGAAGTTGAGGCGTGACATTTTGCATCGAGACCCTTAATCTAGTCCAGGAGTTCCCAACAATTTTATGCCATAGATCAAAATGATTGAGCAAGGGGTCCATGGACTGCAGGCTGGGAACCCCTGAGGATCTCAATGCAAAACATCATCTATCCTCTTTCATTTATAGATGCTAACTGACCATTATAGTTTCTAGTGATCCGAGTCATTCCCCTGCTAATATCTAGTTATTGAGGAAATATTAACTGGTGACGCATATGTTCTCTGGGAGAACCATCATTCCAACTATGCAAAATCATATGTTTATCTTTGGAGTTATTGCTGCTTGAAACTAAAATAACACAGATCATTTTGGCCTTCTCACAAGTGACACACATTTTTGTCCATGTGCCATGTTTCTTTTTCCTTATCAGTCATAGCTGTGCAGAGCCTGTGTCCAGAGAGTCAACAATTCCTTCACAGAGCTGAACTCGCCGAGTCTGTGTTCTCAGTTCTCTTGTAGGTATTTCATTTCATCCACCTGCAAATAGTTAGCTGATCAAAAGATGGAGGGTCAGACTCAAACTTGAACACTAAATCATTGACAGATGCTGCGTTTTATGTTTTGGGTTTGACGGAATGGTATGTCATGTGACAGCAGTATTATGTCTGGTTGCCTGTGGATTTAAATCACCAACTCCTACATAAACCAAAGCAGCAGTTTTGCCTTTTTCTTGAAAAGAAATTCTCACATAACATAAGGCTGTGTAAGTAGCTTTGAGAATAATACCTGCAGGGTTTCTTTGTAATAACTATGCATTTTCCACAGATTTTAGTTTGAGAGAAGATCATTTGAGAACGTGGTAATGAAATAATGATTCAGTTTTCTTTAGACACGACAGAGACCTAATTCGGCTCTTTATCTTCTTAATTGCTGGTGCTCCTTCTACACTTCACATGTCGTTAAATGCTTTAGTGAGCCATTGCATCGGCTGTGTTGGTCACGTGACACGTGGAGCTTCTTCAAAAGGAGCTCTAAATATGCGAGGGTAAATGCGTCAATTCACATTCTTTATTGGACCTATTCCAGCAAATGACATTAATGCTGTGGTTATGCAGTAGCTGGCCTAACGGACTAAATACTTTTACAGATAATTGCACATTGGGTATCAATAAATTTGCTATTTCCACCACACCCCTCAAATTAACAAGGAAGTAGAAAAAGATTTCCCGTTGGCCAAACATTTTAATTCTGATTCCGATTCCTGCTTTGACATGTTGATCTATGCCCTTCTCTTGTGCCAATATAAGGTTGCCCTCACAGTGGGAGGAGCAACATCTTATATTCCTTCTGTTTAGCATCCAACCTAACAGTATGAATATTGATTTCTCCTTTCAGTGAACAAAATTTCCTTCTCTCCCCCTTCCTCTATTTTTCACTCTGACCTTTTAGTTCTTCTCACCTGGTTATTACTTCCCAATAGGTTCCTTCCTCCTTCCCTTTCTCCTATTGCCCAATCTCCCATCCTATCAGATCCTTTCTTCTCTAGAACTTGACGTTTCCCACCCACCTGGCTTCACCTATCACCTTTCAGCTAGCCTCCTTCCCCTTCTCTCACCTTTTAATTCAGGCATCTTCTCACTTCCCTCTCAGTCCTGAAGAGGAGTCTTGACCCAAAACATCGAATGTTTATTAATTTTCATAGATGCTACCTGACCTGGTCAGTTCCTCCTGCATTTTGTGGGTTGCTTTGCATTTCTAGCATCTGCAAATTTTCTCATTTTAGAGAAAAACAATGTTCCTGAAATTTTATTGTCAATAAGACAACATTCCTCACAAAGTATGGAACCAAGACATAGATTTGATGTCAATTGTTACTTACCAGAGTCAGTGGTCATGGTAGAACTGACTGCTCCTTGGAAAGACCGGATTGAGGAGGTGTTTGAATATAAGAAAGCCAAATACCGGGTGCTGGTAGAGCAGTGCTGGAGACAGGAATGGAGGGCATGATGTGAGCCAATAGAGGTGGACTGTAGAGGCTTTGCTGGCTGCTCGCTGTGCAGAACCTGCCCTCTCCTTGGTATTACAGGGGCTACAAAGAAAAGAGCCCTCAGGACCACATTTCACATTGTGGTCCAGAGTGAAACTGCCCCCACTTTGTTTCTATGTAGAGGATAGAAACAATGTTTGATGACAGATTATTGAGTACAGGAAATGGGATGTTATGTTGAAGTTGTATAAGACATTAGTGAGACCAAATTTGGAGAATTGTGTGCAGTTTTGATCACCTACCTACAGGAAAGATGTAAATAAGGTTGAGAGAGTACAGACAAAATTTACAAGGATGTTGCCAGGTCTGGGGGACCTGAGTTATAAGGAAAGATGGAACAGGTTAGGACTTTATTCCTTGGAGCATAGAAGATTGAGAAGAGATTTGACAGAGGTATGCAGCAAAATTACAAGGGTTACAGCTAGGGTAAATGCAAGCATGCTTTTCCACTCAGGTTGGGGAAAACTCTAACTGGAGGTTATGGGTTAAGAGTGAAAGGTGAAAAATTTAAGTGGAGCATAAGAGGAAACTTCTTCACTCAAAGGCTTGTGAGAGTGTAGAACGAGCTGCCAGCACAAGTGGTGCATGCGAGCTCGATTTCAACGCTAAAGAGAAGTTTGGATAGGTACATGGATGGTAGGGGTATGGAGGGCTATGATCCCAGTGCAGGTCGATGGGTGTAGGTAATTTAAATGTTTTTTCTGGGACTAGATGGGCTAAAGGGCATGTTTCTCTGCTGAGCTTTTCTATGATTCTATGATCCTATGACAGCAAGAAAATGATATATTGATGAAATAACAGACTTTAAGAAGTGGAATATTTCCCAGAATATGTCACTTTCTCAGCCTCATATAAGATAGAGGGTCTAGCAGAGGTATGGTTAATTTCCTCGCCCAGCAGCCAGAATTCCAGGCCATTAATTTGAGATGCAGGTTTGAATCCCATCTATAACTGCTGCCTGTAAGAAGTTTGTATATTCTCCCCCGGCTATGTGAATTTCTTCCTGGTTGTCCAGTTTCCTCCCACAGTCTAAAATCATAGCGGTTGGTAAGTTAATTGGTCATTGTAAATTATCCTGTGGTTAGGCTAGGGTAAAACCAAGGGTTGCTGGGCTGCATGGCTCAAGGATTCAGAAGGGCCTATTTCACACTGTATCTGAATAAATAAATAAATCCATTCAGGGATCTTATATGTGGATTTTTGAAGACTCTGGACTTCACCTTGGTCACCGACATGTTAAAACATGGAGGCAATAATGCAGACAGATACGTGGATGCCCACTCTGAGCTTGTTGATCCATATATAAAGTGGAGATATAGGGCCGGGAGGGTCTATTCCACACTGTATCTCAATAAATTTTAAAAAGCAACTGAGAATTTGACATTCAAGTAATTAGAAAAAGATATGGAACTTTAAAAACTTTTTTCTTAATTAAGACATCAAAAATTATCAGGTTATTGTGAAAGTCCCATCTGGGTGATTACCATCCTTCAGAGTAGAAATTCAGGTGTCCTTACCTAGGCTGGCTTGTATGAGACTCTAAACTGCATCCTCAATTCAAGGGAAATCAAGAATGTGCAATAATTGCAAATGGTGCCCAGATGCTATAAATAACTACACTTTTTTAAAAGAAAACTTTCAATTGCTTCAATAAAGCTGTTCAAAGATTACCATCAGTTCAGGAAGCTGAAGTCTTCTACAAAATCGTTTGAAGACATTCACTTCTGTTGATTCAGTAGGTCAGGAACATAATCCTAGACTGAGATATAACGATTGATAAACGCACTATTGCTATTAATATTTCTGTCAGCTATATTGTTTTTGGCTTCAATAATGCATTGAGTAATTCCCAGAATTATGCTAATATTGTGGTTTGGCAAGTTACAAATAACCTATTGCTGGACTTTTACATGCAGCTCCAGCACATGCAATACTGCTCGCAGTTTTGTGTAGTGCCTGAGAACTGCTATTTCATGATCATTTTTATGCTGTAAATGGAAAACTGTAATTCCCACAGATAGACCTGTGTAGTATGAGAGGGGAGTTGCTCCACAGGATCAAAAGAAGAAAGTTGTGAACTCAGTCACCTCCACCATGCACTGGCCTTTCCAGTGGTGTTCTGCCTGCCGTTATACACAACTCATTGAACATTAACATACTGGTTCATCAAGCAATGAGGAAGGCAGGGAAGATGTTGGCCGTTACTGGAAAAGGACTGAGCATAAGAAGAAAAGAGTTTTTTAACAATTATATAGGGCCCTTGTCATATGGCAAATAGATTTTTGTGTACAAGTTTGGTTTGACTTCTTAACTAAGGTAAAGACATTCTTGAGAGAAAGGGATTGAAACAAAGGTTCATCCGTTTTGTTCCTGGGATAGATACTGTAGTTGCCCTTTGAGGGGAGGTTAGACATTCAAGACCAACATTCCCTGGAATTTAGCACAATGACAGGTAATCTTGTTTAAACATGACACTCAAATGGGGATTTACAGGGAAGAAGGAGAATGATATGCAATCAATGTTCTGTCCAGAGATGTAGAAAACATTTCTACACATAGAGGATAATGAATACTTTGAAATTTTCACTGAAGAATGCCATGGAGGTTCAGTCACTGAAAATAGTCAAGGCAGAGATCAATATGTTTTTGTATTTCAAGAGAATCAAGGCATATGGGGTTAGTACTGGAAAATGGTGCTGAGGTAAAGGATCAGCACTGCTTTTAGTAAATGTTAAGGCAATTCATTAACACCTGAATCACCAACATCTCTTTCTCCTTGTTCTGAGTGTATATGTATCTTTATTACCCAAAGACCGCACAATCCCATTTAACCTCCCATCCAATACTACCTCCCTGCTGCTTTCCCATCACCGTACCCTTGGTAAGCTATCGCTCTTTAATTCATTGTAAAAACTGAAAGCAAAGAGTTAACATTTTTATAAAAATGTGTTTTGTTCTGAATTGATTTGCTGTCTTTTTTAAGATCCAAAGCATTAAATTACAAGGAAAAAATATGGATAAGCTGTTCAATTAGTGTGCCTCCTGGGTTATTTGCCAATTGAACAATGTGCCTTTCCTAAATAGTTGGCGGTGAAGCATATTTAGAGATCATGTATAATTTTCCAATAAGATCTCGTGATTCTGGTTATGAGAGGCCCTTATTTGAAAGGCACAGTTTGTGACTCTGATTTTGGCCACTTTACCTTCCCTGGTGGTCGAGGAAAAAATGCACAGACTCCATCGAAAGAAAGATCTGTTGCTGTTTTATACAGATTGGAATGCAGGGCTGAAAGTCTAGAACCTGGACAATAGCCAAGTTTACCAGTGTTACATGTGGCAGATAAAACTGTAAGGATGGTCAACGAAGTGCGTAGCCTTTTTACATGTCAATGTCAAAGTCAAAGTAAGTTTATTATTAAAGTAAAATTTATTATCATAGAGTACAGCAATTATATCTTGACATTCAAACAACACCTATAACTAGTGTAGCTGCAGAATGGATGAAAATGATGGCACACGGCAACTGGCTGTTTACTGAGATATCTGAACTGATTTCAAAGGAAATGTTATCAGCCCAGTCTTTGCATTAATGCCGGCTTTTCACATTTTTGAATAATGATTGTACCAGATGTCTCCAATATTGTCTTGAATGGCATCTTACATAATATTTGAAATAGTTTCAGCTGTCTTGTGATATTCATCAACAGGGAAACGTATCAATTTTCTGCTTTGAACAGATGAACGGTTTTTATTTTGACTGACCAAGAGCTGAAGTTATTATGGATTTGAGATTATTTTCCATTGATCTTAGAAATGTTATTATTCTTTAAAGAAGAATTCAAGTGCTACATTTTTTATTATTTTTAGTATTTGCTTAGCTGTTATTTGTGCATATGTGGTCGGCAAGTGAAAAGCTTTCAAAACGGAATTAAATTCCTTAAGTAGGTATTCTGTCAAACAACTGTTTTAACCTAACAACTGTTGTAACTTAACAGTTGAAAGCCACAGAAGATTGAAAATTAAGTATTAATTTAGCCTTAATTGGCAGTCATACTTGATAACTTTTGGGATTAGAGTTATCCTTTTTTGAACTGTTTCATCTCTATAATTGTGTGTGCTTTATAAATGGTATATAACTCATCAGAGTTGCAACAAAACTTGGGAACAAATTTTGAAGAAGGATAATCTGACAATCTTCATTCTCCTTATTTTTCGGTTCGATTGAACTTAATCGCCCCAGGGAGTCCAAGAGACTGAGAAAAATAGTCTGCTTTATAGAAATTGGATTCTTACTGTTTGATTGCTTTAACAAGAAGCAGTGTTGCTTTTAAACTATTAAAGCAATTTTTATAAATCCAAACTGAGAGGTTTATATATCAAAGCATAATGCAGTCCAAACCTATTTTACATCAGAATCATGCTCTGTTTTTTTTTAACCTAGCTCAAAATCAGAATCAGGTTTAATATCAACACATAAGTCATGAAATTCATTGTTTTTGCAGCAGCAGTGCTTTGCAATACATAACAATAAAAAACTGTGGATTATAGAAAATATACATATATATTCAAAGGATTCAAAGAACATTCATTACCAAAGTATGTATGCTTTTTCAATCCATCTGGCCCAGCATTTAAATTGTCTGAACATTGCATTGTCCCTCACTTTAAGACCCAGGCCCTGTTGTACCAATACACTCTGGGCGTAGACCCCACTGCCATGTTTCAGCCCATTCATGAGCTTTCCAAGTCGGCCCAGTGCTTATATCGATCAAACTTCACTCACGGTTTAGGTTGTCAGGCCTTAAACCTGCCTCTCCTCCACCCAGACTTTGTTCCACTCCACTCGCCCTGATTTCATCTCACACTCGCCTGCTTCAACCCTCAACCCAGCATTGCCTTTGCTCACTTCTCCTTTGTTTACAGTGATCACTTACCATAGTTTTTTTTTTACAGAAAAAGTGTTATTAATAAAGTATTTAGTTGTATTCCTTGTTTTGGTAACTGCCAGTAAGTAGTCGCTGGTCATCAGCAGCTCCATCTTAAATCAATTTCCTCCCATCACCAGACACGATGGACAACCACCATCATCTACCACTTACAATTAGCTTTTAGTTATCATTTTCCCTGCTCCTGATGTCAGGCTCACTGATCTGTAGATCCCACTTTACTATGGCTGTCCTCTCTTAAGGAGTGGAGTCACATTTCCCTTCAGACAATCTGCATCTCCATCTGGCATGGGAGCAGGCGAGCATCAGACCACAAGTCCCTGCAAGCGACTGGGTCTCGCAACCATCCATCAGGGATATTTATCAGGAGTGGTGCATACACAGGACTCTTAGTATTATTAAGTATCCCACCCTCTATCCAATATCTTCTTTGACTTTCTACCATCAGGCAAGAGACTCCAATGAATCAAGACAAGAATGGTCAGGGTGAGAAACAGTTTCTTCCCTCAGGCCATTAGGTTTCTGAACTCCCTGCTGCATTTCATTCAAAGTGTCACTGGTTAATCTGTTCAGTACCCTACAATATTTAATTCATGCACTATAGTTTATTATTTATGCATGATTCATCTGTAGATTTTCTCCTTACTTTCTTAAATTATTGTGTGTTATGTGTGACATGTGTACTACTGTGCTTTACACTCTGGTTCAGAGAAACATTGTCTTGTTTGATGGTGTGTATATATATATATATATATATATATATATTTAAATGCCAATAAACTTGACTTGACTTGACTAGAACCACTAGGTTCAACAACAGTGACTAACCCTCAATCATTAGGCTCTTGAACAAAAGGGGATAATTTCACTTGCTCCATCATTGAAATGTTCTCACTTTCAAGGACTTTTCATTTCATGTTCTCATTATTTATTGCTATTTACTTGTATTTGCATTTGTACAGTTTGTTGTCTTCTACACTCTGATTGAACGCCCTAGGTGGGTGGTCTTTCATTGATTCTGTTATAGTTATTATTCTATAGATCTGTTGAATATGCCCACAAGAAAGTGAACCTCAGGGTTTTATTTGGTGACGTATATGTATTTTACTTTGAGCTTTGAACTTTGGAAAGGGGGAAGAGGTCCAGAACAGTGAGTGTAGAGAGTTAGGGAAAAGACTGAAGAATAAGACCTACAAGATGTAGTGGGAGTCTCTGGATTACTTCCAGTGTTTTTCTGACAACAGTTTCAACCCTTCCCTTTTGATCTGATTCTATTTCAAAATTCTCACATTAGACACAGTTGGACCAACTTTTCCAATGTTTTCTTTTGCCTTAAAGGATCACACACACACACACCATATATATATGTTGTAAACTATGTTTTAGTCCTTTCGATCTTGTTCTTTATTTGTGTCCTATCATAACTTCAAATATTACTCCCATCCTACCAAAGCCAACTTACACCTAATACCTGTGTAGTTCGCTTTGTTTTGATTTATGACCTTGTTTTCAGATCGGAACAAAACACTTGTAAACCTCATTTAAAATTCTATCACAGAATGTTTGCTCTTCCCTCGAGGCCCCTTAACGACCAGATTATTAATTCACCCTTTCTCATTGCACAGTACTAGATCTAAAATAGCCCATTGTCTTGATGGCTTCTCAACATAATGATCTAGAAAAAACATCCCATATCAACAGCATAAATTTGTCCTCCACACTATTGCTGTTAAATTGGTTTGCCCATCTATTCAGCTTAATTGGTTTCCCTAGTACGCTCTTCCATAACTATTATGTTACCTTTGTGACAAGCACCTCTATTTCCCTAATTATAGTATACCTTACATTCATATTGCCATCATGGGGTCAATAAATGTCTCCTACCAGTGTCTTCTTACTCTTACTATGTTTCACAACTGCACACACTGATTTGATTTCTTGAATTTCCGAACAACAATCCTTTCATCTAGCTTTATCCCATTCTATAATATCAGGATTGTTTTTCTTCCTTCTCCATTTTCCCCATGTCTTCCAATATTTAAGTAATCTGAACTATTTATTCCCATATTGTTACTTCAGCAATTCCAGTCCTATAATGAATATCTATAATAAATACTTTCAAGGGCTCTTGATCTCATGCTCTCAATATTTATTGCTTATATATTTATTACTTTCTTTCTTCTTTTTGTACTTGCACAGTTGCTGACTTTTGCACAGTGGTTGAATGCTCAGATTGGTATGGGTTTTCATTGACTCTCCAGTGGTTATTATCCTATAATGCATTTATTGAGCATGCTCACGAGAGAATGACTCTCAGGGCTGTATTTGGTGACTTACAGGCACTTCGATGATAAAATTTACTTTGAACTTAATGCACTAATTCATCTGTCTTGTTTTGAATCACTGCCTCTCTTTAAAGCAAGGTTTCCCAATTTGGGGTCCACACACTCCTTGCTTAATGGTATTGGTCCATGGCATAAAGAGGTTGGGAACCTCTTGCTTTAAAAGGTTTTTGACTTCTTCATTTACCCCATTTTCCAGCTCTGATTCGAATTGTAAGTAAATTTTAGAAGTAAATTTCAATGTTAGAAGTAAATTTATTGTTAAAGTACATATATATCACTATGTACAACACTAAGATTTATTTTCTTGTGGGCATACTCAATAAATCCATAATAGACTAATAACCACAACAGAATCAATGAAAGCCCACACCAATGAGCATTCAACCAGTATGAAAAAGACAACAAACTTGGCAAATATAAAAATAAATCAGTAATAATGATAAATATCGAGAACATGAGATGAAGAGGTGCTGAAAGTGAGTCCATAGGTTGTGGGAACAGTTCAGTGATGGGACAAGTGAAGCTGAGTGAAGTTATTGCCTTTTGGTTCAAGAGCCTGATGGTTGAGGGGTAATAACTGTACCTAAACTTGTTCACGGTCCGGTCCATCGATTCCTTATTCCAGGTTTTCCTGTTTTCCCTTGTTCCATTGGGTGCCTTAATTGAGACACCTGATTCTCATTTTGTGCTGGCATATAAATACCTCTCAAACCAAGGATTCCCTGCTTGACTGTACCCTTCTGAAGCCTTGTCTGCATCCCTGTCAAGTTCAACTGCTGGACTGAGACCGGAGCCTTGCCACGCCAAGATAAGGAACTATCTATCATTGAGTTTGGAACTATCTCTTTGTGCCCCTGTGTTTAGTGCCTGTGTCAAAGAAGAGTCCTGGCCTTAGGTCCTGTTCCCAAGGAGGGGTCCTGACTTTGTGTAAAGCCCTGGCCCTAAGTCCTGTTCCCAAGTAGGGGTCCCGGCTCTGTGTTCTGAATTCCTGTGTTCCAAGTTCCATGTGCCGTGTTCCAGTCCTGTCCAAGTCCAGGCTTCATGTTTTCATCCTGTCCATGTGCCTCCTCCTGTCCAGGAGTCCCTCGGCAGCTTACCTCGGCAGTCATTCCGGCCCTGCGCTCCAAGGAGGAGTCCCGGCCCTGTACCCAAGAGCCTAACTAAGCCAAGCCAACCTAGTCCAAGAGTCTCATCCTGCCCTGGAGGATGAGGAGTCTCATCCAAGTCTCCGAGCATCCAGTCCACATCCAAGGCTCTGTGTTCCTGTGTTCCAAGACCAAGTCCAGGTGCCGTGTTCCAGCCCTGCCCAAATCTGAGCCTCGTGTCCTCATCTAGTTCTGGTGCCTCACCCAGCCCAGGAGTTCCTCGCCCAGTCTGGTGCTGGGGTACCTTGTTCTGTCCTGTTGTCATGTCCTGTCCTTGCCAAGATCCTAGTTCCGAGTCCCTGCCTAGACCAGGGTTCTGGTTCTGAGTCCCAACCAAGACCCGGGTTCAGGGTCCTTGT
Source organism: Mobula birostris (assembly GCF_030028105.1). Taxonomy (NCBI): domain Eukaryota; kingdom Metazoa; phylum Chordata; class Chondrichthyes; order Myliobatiformes; family Myliobatidae; genus Mobula; species Mobula birostris. The sequence continues at coordinate 32,735,612 of NC_092392.1, read as the reverse complement.
CCAGACTCTGGTTCCAGAGTTCCGAATTCCTAGTCCAGGCTCCTGATTCCTGGCTCCACATCCGGGTCCTGTGCTTCTAGCCCAAGTCCTAGCCCAGGCCCTGAATCCTAGTCTCGTCCAGAGCCTGTGTCAATGTCCAGTGTCATTTCTTCCCTTGCTTTCTTGACAAACCTAGTCCTGTTCCTAGCACTTCAGTGTCTGTGTCTTGCATTTGGGTCCTCTCCCAATGCCCCCTTTTAACAGAACTTGGTAATGTGCATCCTGAAGCCCCTGCATCTTCTTCCAGATGGCAGCAGCAAGAAGAAACCATGGCCTGGGTGAACAAGGTCCCTCGATGGAAGTTGCTTTCCTACTTCTTATAGATGTGATCAATGGTGGTGAATACTTTATCTATGATGGTCTAGGCTGTATCCATTAATTTTCACATGCTTTTCCATACAAAGACATTGTTATTTCCATACCAAGCTTTGATACAACCATCAGTATGCTCTCCACTGTGCATTTATAGAAATTTCTCAAAGGTTTGGATATCATGCCAAACCTTTGTAAACTTCAGTGGAAATAGAGATTCTGCTGTGCTTTCTTTGTGCTTTGGGCTGAAATGATGGCACCAAGGGATTTAAAACTGCTGTATACATGTAAATTAGTACCTTCTTCCTCTTCCTGACACTGGTTATCATCAACCATTCACTACCCTGTACGTTTACCTTGCCCTTTCACTATTAGGGGCAGCACATAGCATGGCAGTTATCGTTCTGCTGTTACAGCGCCAGCGACCTCAGTTCATTTCCCGCCACTGTCTGTAAGGAGTTTCTACATTCTCTTCATGAGCACATGGGCTTCCTCGCACCATTTCCTCCCACGTTCCAAACACATGCGGGTTAGTAGGTTAATTAGTCACCTGGGTGTAACTAAGTAGCTCATTGCTACCATGTTGTAAAGCAAAATAAAACAAACTTTCCACATCTAAACTCTCCCATCCTCCACCTGGTTTGAAATCTCATGTATAGTCATAATTTGTCGGTCACTAGGACAGACACCCAGCCTGATTCAAGTGAAACTTATTGCACTGAAACTGTTCCATCTTTTCCCATCTTCCCAGGAATTGAAATCTATTTTTTGCCAAACACTCATTTCTAACCTTATTGCCCATTACTTATTAATTCCGTACTTATTTGCATGGGGCTCAGCTTGTAAATAGAGAGTTGTTATCTTTCTGGTTCTGCCTTTCTTTAATTTAGATCCTTACCCTTGGAGATTGTCTTTCTTTGTTCCATCTCTATTGTCAATTTCCTCTCAGGCCATGAAGATTTGGCCATAACCCTGGCAAAATGCCAGCAATGCAGCCTTCAGTGCTCACGCACCGCACAGAAGATCACAGAAGAGTGCAAAATCTTTAGGCAAATATATATAGCTAGGGTGCCTAAGACTTTTCACAATACTGTAGTAATCACACAGTACTGCTGCCACAAAAAGAAAACAAGGAAAGCAGAACCACTCAAATGCTTGAATCTACAACTCACAGAACAAATTAAATATTTATTTATTTATATATTGTGATACAGCATGGACCTTCTGGCCCTTTGAGCTACACACACCCATCAACTCCCTGATTTAATCCTAATCACGGGACAACTTACAATGAATTTACTAACGGTACGTCTTCGGACTATGGGAGGAAACCAGAGCACCCAGAGGAAACAAGTGCGATCACGAGGCTGGAGAGGAACTTGGCGAGGGAAAGACTCAGCCACCAGAGAACTAGTACGTGGTGTTTCACTGAAAGAATTACCTTTTCAATTAGTTTTTCTTATGCAGACAATCTATGACACAGGATCAAGTCAAGGCAAGTCAAGTTTATTGTCACTTGACTATATACGTGTATATTATCAAACGAGACAATGTTTCTGTGGACGGGGGTGTAAAACACAATAGGACACATAACACACATATAACGGACCATAACTTAGGAAAGTAAGAAAGTAAGAATAAAATCTATTATGCATGAATAAACAACATAAAGTGCATTAATTAATTAATTAACTGCTGAATGGATGGGTGGGGTCCTTGATAATATTAAAAGTCCTGATAAATGTCCCTGATGGATGGTAGGGTAGAGAGACTCCTATGATCCTCTTGGCCATTCTCACAGTCCTTTGTGGGGACTTCTGGTCTGATGCTCGGCTGCTGCCATACCAGACAGAAATGCAGCTTGTCAGCACACTCTCGATGGTGCTCCGGTAAAATTCAGTTATGATATGTTGGCGGGGGGAGTTCTCTTGCCTCAATCTCTTTAGGAAGTGGGGGCACTGCTGTGTCTTCTTGTTCATAATATTTTATCATACTTTCATCTCAACCGTAGTTCATACTGCGCAGCTAGAAAGAACAAAATGCATGGCGAAGATATGTATTTTTATTCTATTCTGCTACATAAGGATACTCATATAATGTGCAGATTTCTAATAAATTCTGGGAATTCCAATGAAAATGGGCAACAGGTAAAATATTAAAAAGCATAATGAAATTTTCTTCATGAAACGTCCTACTCACTCTGTCTTTTTTATGGCTCCTCGTAGGATAAGCAGTGAGTGAATTATTTAATCATAAAGGAATGAATTATAATCAAATTAACAATAACAGCATGACTGGATGTAACATTTGAGCTCCATAGAGAGCTCTGACTCAAAAATGCATTTTATCAATAGACACTATGGCACATGCTAATTTCGGAGCTGAAGGCTTTTGTTGACAAAGGGGGTTTAGAAATAAGATCAATTATAAACCAGTTCAGGAAGGCTGAGGTCTTTCAAGGCTGTTTTTTTTAATTTGTATCATTTTTACCAGGAATTAATTGCATTGCACAAAAAAATTGTGTATGAAGTAGTACAGAACAGTCCCACTACCGCAGAGGTCTCCAACCTTATTTATGCCATGGACCCTTACCACTAACTGAGAGATTGAACCCAGGTTGGGAACCCCTGCTTTATCAGAATGATATTAAGTTGTGTCACACTATGTTAAAACGTTGCAACCATTCTATCTCTTTGAAGAGACTGAATAATCTTTGGATTCTTTGTTAGATTATCTTCAAAAACTCACTGTTGTTTAAATACAGAGAGTTGCCTGTTGTAACTGAGTTACAGTAGAGGCACCAATACATTCCCAATCTCCGTGTTTAGATTTTATTTTATTTTATGCTATCAATGGTGAAATGCTGTCTCCACACTACTAAATTATTTTCTAACTTTATCGTTTGGTTGCAGCTTTAGCATAACTGGTGTTTACTTGCAGTACTGTGCAAAAGTCTTGGGCACCCTAGCAATATGTATGCCTGTGCCTGTGCTGCTTCTGCAAAAAAAAACAATTTTCATGACAACATATATAAAATTCCTGATGAAGGGTCTCGGCCCAAAACAGCAACTGTTTACTCTTTTCCACTGAGCCACTTGGCCTGCTGAGTTCCTCCAGCATTTTGTGCCTGTTGCTTTGCACTTCCAGCATCTGCAGATTTCCCCGTTTTTGAAATTTCATGACACATGCGAGTGATGATAAACCTGATTCTGATATGGGTCTCTATTGTGGACTGAGAGTGGGAACGGAGCAGAGCGAGGGTAATCATTGTTGGAAAAAGGGGAAGGGAGAGGGGAGAGAGTGGGAAGCATTAGGGAGACATTCTGTAATGATCAATAAATCAAATGACTTTCCCTAGTGTGTCTGGGCTGGGTGTGTCTACACCCCCACCCCCACCCCTGGCACTCCTTCTCTGCCACCAGTCCCACACTCCTCCAATGGCATTCCACCCTCACCTTTCCCAACATCCTTTGCTCACGGCAGATATACAAATTTTCTTTACACTCCACATTGACAAATATAGTACTATGCAAAAGTCTAAGGCACCTTAGCGATGTGTGTATGTATATATATATATATATATATATATATATATTTATATGTACCTAAGACTTCTACACAGTGCTGTATGTCAAATTACTTCCACTTAAAATGCCATGTAATGTCAGTTTTTTTCTGTTACTGTACTCCAGACCTGGTGTCATGTAATAGTTATGATGTAATGCTCTGTCTGACTAAATGATAAATTTAAGATTATTTAACAATCAAAATGAAGCCTAATGAACTGTAACTTTAGTAAAACTGGTCAGACAGTGTTGGATCCACAGTTTTATTGAGACTTGTGTCTATAGTGTCAACAGGACTGAGAATACAGATTAACAGGTCAAACAGCAGATAAGCAGTGTCCGGTATTATAAGGAGATAATCAAACACTGAATGATATAATCTGCTAAATATGAAAGATTCCAAGGGGGCAATTCTAGGTTATGGCAAGTATTAGGTTAAAGGAGAGCACAAATAAGTGCATAAAAATTAGTAGCAGGAGGGAAATTCAGAATCCAACAAAAGGGAACCTAAAAAATTCAGCTCAAAATTCAAAGTAACTTTTATTATCAAAGTACATATATAATATGTCACTATACACAACCCTGAGATTCATTTTCCTGCGGGCACGCTCAGCAAATCTATAGAATAGTAACTACAACAGGATCAATAAAAGATCAACAAGACTGCAGAAGACAACAAATTGTGCAAATGCAAATACAAGTAAGTAGAAATAAATAACAAGAACATGAGATGAAGAGTCCCTGAATGTGAGTCCTTGGTTGTGGGAATATTTCTATGATGAGGTAAGTGAAGTTGAATGAAGTTATCTTTTTTTGTTTAAGACCCTGATGGTTGAAGGGTAGTAACTGTTCTTCGAGCTGGTGGTACAAATCCTGAAGCTCCTATACCTTGGTCCTCATGGTAGCGGCGAGAAGAGAGAGAAAGCATGACCTGAGTGGGGATCTCAGATGTTCCTACAACAATGCTTCTTGTAGATTTCCTCAATGGTTGGGAGGTCTTTACCCACTACATTCTGGGCTGAATCCACTACCTTTCATAAGATTTTCCATTTAAAAGCATTGGTGTTTCCACACCAGGCTGTGATGCAGCCAGTCAATACACTCTCCACCACACATCTAAGAAATCTATAGAAGTTTGTCAATGTTTTAAATGTCATGCCAAGTTATGATGTCAAACTAAAGAAATATAATAAAACTGCTTGTAACAGCTTGTTGAAGGAAATAAACTGAGAGACCAGATATATAAATATTTGGATAGACATGAACTGATTAAAGATAGTCAGCATGGCTTTCTGCATGGTAGGTCATGCCTAACGAAACTTATAGAGTTTTTTGAGGGAGTTACCAGGAGAGTTGATGAAGACAAGGCAGTGGATGTTGTCTACATGGACTTTAGTAAGGCATTTGACGAGTTCCCATGTGGGAGGTTAGTCAAGAAAGTTCAGTCGCTCGGCATTCAAGATGAGATAGCAAATTGGATTAGATATTAGCTTTCTGGGAGGAGCTAGAAAGTGAAAGTAGATTGTGCTTCTCTGACTGGAGGCATGTGACTAGTGGAGTGTCATAGGGATTGATGCTGGGTCTGTAGTTTGTCTTCTATATCAATGATCTGGACGCTAATGTGGATAAATGGATCAGCAAACTTGCTGATGACATCAAGATTGAGGGTGTAGTGGACAGTGAGTAAGGCTTTCATGGCTTGCAGGGGGATCTGGACCAGCTGGCAAATATAGGCTGAAAAATGGCAGATGGAATTTAACGCAGACAAGTGCGAGGTTTTGCACTTTGGTAGGACCAACTGGTGTAGGTCTTAGATAGTGAATGATAGTACCCTGAGGAGTGTGGTAAAATAAAGGGATCTGGGAATACAGGTCCAGAATTCAGTGGTAGTGGCGGTACAGTGAGACAGGGTCATTAAGAATGTTTTTGGCACATCGGCCTTAATAAATCAAAGTACTGAGTACAGGAGATGGGATATTATGTTGAAGTGGTGTATTGTGTGCAGATCTGGTCACTTACTTAGAGGAAAAATGTAAATAAAGTTGAATGAGTACAGAGAAAATTTACAAGGATATGGCCATGTCTGGAGTACCTTATTTATATGGAAATATTGAATATTCCTTGGAACATAGAAGATTGAGAGGAGATTTGATAGGGATATACAAAATTATGAGGGGTATAGATAGGGTAAATGAAAGCAGGCTTTTCCCCTTGAGATTGGGTGGGACTACAACTAGAGACCATGGGTTAAAGGTGAAAGGTGAAAAGTTTAAGAGGAGCATGAGGGGAAACCTCAGAGATTTTTCTTAGAGGATGACCACTCAGAGTTGTGGGAGTGCGGAGTGAGCTGCCAGCACAAGTGGTGTATGTGAGCTCGATATCAACATTTAAGAGATGTTTGGGTGGGTAAATAGATGGTAAGTGTGTGGAGGGCTATGGTGCTGGTGCAGTTCAATGGGTGTAGTCAGTTTAAATGTTTTGATATGGACTAGATGGGCTGAAGGGCCTGTTTCTGGGCTGTACTTTTCTATGACCCTAAAAAGAAAGATGAAGATCGATATTAAAACAAATCACGTAAAGAATGTGGTTGGGAAATTGGTAATGGGGTAAAAGGAAATGGTAGAAGAGATGTTTAAGTGGTTTGCATCAGAACTTAAAATAGAAAATTCCATGGATGTCCATTTAGCACATACCATTGCAGGGAAGGAAATAAATACCATCACCATTATTTAAAAATTTATATAAGGCACATTAATAAGGAAAACTAAAGGCTGATAAATCTCTTGGATCCCCTAACGGTTTGCATCTGAAGTTCTAAAAGTAGTAGCTGCAAAAAGGAGGAGTGAACTGGTTGTGTTCTTCCAATAATTTTCAATTCCATAGCGGAGCTGATAGATTGGAAAACTGACAATGGGATACCCTTTTTCAAAGGGTGTGGGGCAGAATGATGAGGTAGCAACAGGCCAGGTTGCCTAATGTCTATTACTGGAGTTGACATCAGGACCTTTGGAAAACCATTGTCTGATTAAACTGACTATTTACTGCTTCATGATGTGGAAACCATATCTGACAAAAGGAGCTCGTTGAGGAATTATCCGCCATAGTGGAGAGGGAAGAACCACCAGGTGTACTATATTTATGTTTTCAGATAGTGTTCAGTAAGGTTCAACAGAACCGGTTACTTTGTGAGGTAAGAGCTCATTGTATTGGTGGAAATATATTAGCATGCGGGGAGGATTTGCTAACAAGCAGGAGGCAGCAAGTAGAGATAAGAAGTGTAGCATAGTGGTTAGCACAACATCTTACAGTAAAGTTGACCATGGTTCAATTCCCGCTGCTGCCTGTAAGGAGTTTATACGCTCTCCCCTCCTCCCCCTCTGAGCAATTGTATGTGAGCATAAGGAGTTTCTACTGACGAGCTGCTAAACCGAAGAAGCTGTTTATTATGTAAAATTACAGGTTTGCAAAAAGAACAGCCTATAATCTGGTGGTCTGGGCTTTGTGCTTGACTAGCCTAGTTGGACTGGTTCGGGCTAGGCTGAGATGGAAGTAATGAAAGAAATTATTTTGGTCACAAGACTGAAGGGAGATCTGTTGAACAATACTGCTTGTAGACTTGGGCCCCATCCAACGAGAAATGGACACAGGATAGTCTGATAACCTTGAGCCAACAAAATTGAAATATGGATTGACCTGATGAGGAAAAGAATAATAATGGGGGATTTGGGAGCACAGGCAGTGATAGCTCTTTAGAAATCAACGATTGCAGAAGAGGATGACGTCAGTCTGGAAACGTGGAGATCACATTGAGATCAAGAAAAATGACTGGTCAATGTAGACTCCTCGTTCCCAGGTATTACCTTTTCCCTTCTTTAAAATGTTCATGGAAAGTTAGAGAAACTTGGTGGGTGTGTACCTTAGTTTTATAAATTCACGTGTTTGTTAGTTGAGCCAATAAAGGTACATGTCAGTAAATACAGATTGTCTCTGTGTCTAACTGATTGTTATTGTTGGGGGTTAATACTTTAACAAATTGTAGCTGTTACTACATGTATTAATGAGTAACAGGGAGGAAGAAGATACATTGTAGACAATTTAATGTAAAAATAGAGGGAAGGAGGTATAAGGAGGATACAAATAGTTTATAGATATTGACAGATCAAATGTGTGAGTACAACACTGGCCAATAGGAATCATGCAGGAACATGTGGTATGGCTCATTCTGGAAGGGAGAATGATGTGTTATTATTAAATGGTAAAATACTGCAGGAAACTGCAGCTTGAAGGGATTTGTTTTTTTATGTATGAAATACAACATATGCTTCTGAAAGTTAGCTTGTAGGTCCAGCATAATACAAGAAAGGCTGATAGAAACAATTAAAGGCATTAGCATACAATAAAACACCTGCCTGAACTTATTTGTTCCATGGCTTAGTGACTCGTTCATCTGGGGTTGCTCATTCAAGGGGATGAATGCAAAATGCACACAGCCCCTCCGTCCAGCAGGGTGGTGGTGCAGGAGGCCAGATCCACCAGCAACCAACATCTCGCTAACTTCCACAGCCGATTAAGTTTGTTCAGAAATGCAAGATCAAGAGTCATGAATGCTTATTGTCATTCACCAGGGCACGTGTTAAGGATCCGGCCTGAACAGTGGGTCGAAGGGCCTCTGCTGGTGGTAGCTCTGGATCACGACAGTCTTTAATTTCTGCTTCCTTTCACCTGACCATGTGGGTTCTGGCCCAGCCCCTTTCCTTTTTGGACTTCCTCCAATTACCTGCTCGTCTCCTCATTTGCACCCACCTGTGTCTAATTTTCACTCATTACCCTGTCCATTTAAACCCTGCCTTGACGAACATTCTCTGCCAGTTTGTCCCAGTTTTGACCTGGGTCGTTCCAGCCTGTCATTGCGATTCTGCATTTTGGATTTTGCCCATTCTTAGACCTGATTTTTGCCTGTGCGCTCTGGATTGTCTGCCCTCGCCTGACTGCCTTTCCTGGTTAAGACCTCTCTCTGCCATTTTGGATTCGTGCCTGCCTTCTGTTTTTGAAAGACTGTTGCCTTTGTGTTCCCTAATAAATCCTGGTGAAAAAGTATTCATTGGTGTGCACTTGAGTCCCGCCGAAACCCCACAGAACCCGACAGTACGAGAGTAAAGGTCAATGAACTGGTTGCTACTCCAGATTTGATGCAGCATAAAAAATAATAAGCATAAAGAACACAATAAATGTAATAGAACATAGAAATCTACAGCACATTACTGGCCTTTCAGCCCACAATGTTGTTCCGACTGTGTAACCTACTCTAGAAACTGCCAAGAATTACCCTATTGCATATTCTTCTATTTTTCTAAGCTCCATGTACCTATCTAAGAGTCTCTTAAAAGACCCTATTGTACCCGTCTCTACCACCGTCACTGGTGCAGCATTCCATGCACCTACCACTCTCTGTGTGAATAACTTACCTCTGACATCCCCCATTGTACCTACGTAAGGTGAGGTAAGGTAAGTAGTATGTCAGGTTAACTTATATACAAAGGCCAAATGTATGTCCATAAAATGATGCTAAGTACATAAGGTGACTGACAGGAAATGACAAAATAGTGATGGTGGTGGGGTGTGGTGAGGTAGATTAATGAGTGGAGGTGTTGATCTAGCTGATGGCTTGGGGGAAGTAACTGTTTCTGAATCTGATGGTCCAGGCATGGATGCTATGTCAATCTGAGGTGCTCATTGAATGACAGCCTACCAATTCCCATAAACTAATAGCAGTCTGTTAACTTGATTCAGCCATTCGTTTTAAGTTCTTATGTTTGTTATAAGTTCCAGAGATACTTAATTCTGAGAGTAATGTACTCTACATATTCAAACGTGTTTAATGCAAAATGCTGTATATTCTAGGGTACACAACTTTAGACACTCAATTTTATTATACCTGGTACAAATTATTTTAACTTGCAAATTTCTACAGGTGTACTGTGGAGAGCATTCTACTATCCAGGATCAAAATAAGCTGCAGAAAGTTGTAAATTTAGTCAGCTCTATCATGGGTACTAGCCTCCATGATATCCAGGACAACTTCAAGGAGTGATGCCTCAAAAAGGGGTCATCCATTATTAAGGACCCCCCCCCCCCCCATTACTCACGACATGCCCTTTTCTCATTGATGCCATCTGGAAGGAGGTACAGAAGCCTGAAGGCACACACTCAACAATTCAGGAACAGCAGCTTCTTCCCTGCCATCCAAATTCTGAATGGACGTTGAACCCATGAACACAACCTCACTACTTTTTTGCACTAATTATTTAATTTAGCTATTCAGTATACATTTACTGGAATTCACAGTGTTTGTTCCTCTATTATTATGTTTTGCATTGTACTACTGCTGCAAAGACAACAAATTTCATGACATATGCAAGTGATATTAAATCTGATTCTGAATTGAAATAGTTTACAAGCTAGTTCATGACAGTTGGCTTTATATAACATGCTTAACACAGCATGCCCTTGAGCAAGGCAGTTAACCACACATTGCTCTGTGACGACTACGGTGCCAAGCTGTATCGGCCCTAGTGCCCTTCCCTTGGACAACATCGGTGGCGTGGAGAGGGGAGACTTGCAGCATGGGCAACTGCCGGTCTTCCATACAACCTTGCCCAGGCCTGCGCCCTGGAAACCTTCCAAGGCGCAAATCCATGGTGTCAGGAGACTAATGGATGCTTATTATATAACACAGCATATTAGTGCTGCTAAAGTACTTCAATATTCAAAGTAAATTTATTATCAAAGTACATATATGTCACCATATGCAGCCCTGAAGTTCATTTTCCTGTGAGCATACTCAGTAAATCCAAGAAACACAACAGAATCAATGAAAGGCTCCACCAACAGGACAGTCAACCCAATGTGCAAAAGACAACCAAATGCAAAAGTAAAACAATAGAAAATAAATAATACTACTAAAAATGAGCAATAACTAGTGAGAACATGAGATGAAGAGTCTTTAAAAGACAGCCCATGGGTTGTGAGGACATTTTAATGGTGGGCAAGTGAAGTTGAGTGAAGACAACCCCACCATTTCAAGAGCCTGAAGCTTGAGGGGTAATAACAGCTCCTGAAGCTGGTGGTGTGGTTCCTGAGGCTCCAGTACATCTTTCCCGATGGCAGCAGCAAGAAGAGAGCATGGCCTGGGTGCGAGAGTCCTTCTTAATGGATGCTGCATTCCTGTAGATGTGACTTTGATTACAACAGTTAAAGCTTTTCAGCTTTAAGCTACAGTAATCAGAGATTTCCAGTTCTCTGCTGAGTTAGCCAATATTAATGAATATGACAACTGTGACTAAGAATGGGCAATAAATACTGGACTTGCAGATAATACTTGCATCTTGAGAATTAATGAAAAAAAAACAAACTATCCGGAATAGATTCTTGCCTTGTCAGCTCAGAAATATATACTGCTTTAAAAAAACTGTCTTGAATGCATTCTCGAAAGTCATTGCTTTAATACTTGAGATGTTCTGCTTCTCTTAGTCAATGTGAAAATTAAAGTTGTGTTGGCTTGGTACATGCTTTCTGAGGTTAATATTTCTGTATCGTCATGCAACACAACTGTCAGATAAACAATTTTCATCTAAGTATTAGGTTGGAGGCTACCCAGACGGAATATAAGGTTTTGTTCCTCTAACCTGACTGTGGCTTCATCTTTACAGTAGAGGAGGCCCTGGATAGACATATCAGAATGTGAATGGGATGTGGAATTAAAATAGCCTCCAACCTGATGGCATGAACATTGACTTCTCAAACTTCCGCTAATGCACCACCTCCCCCCGTACCCCATCCGTTATTTATTTATATACACACATTCTTTTTCTCTCTCTCCCTTTTCTCTCTCTGTCCCTCTGACTATACCCCTTGCCCATCCTCTGGGTTTTTACCCCCTCCCCCTTTTCCTTCTCCCTGGGCCTCCTGTCCCATGATCCTCTCATATCCCTTTTGCCAATCAACTGTCCAGCTCTTGGCTCCATCCTTCCCCCTCCTGTCTTCTCCTATCATTTCAGATCTCCCCCTCCTCCTCCCACTTACAAATCTCTTACTTGCTCTTCCTTCAGTTAATCCTGATGAAGGGTCTTGACCCGAAACGTCGACTGTACCTCTTCCTAGAGATGCTGCCTGGCCTGCTGCGTTCACCAGCAACTTTGATGTATGTTACTTGAATGTCCAGCATCTGCTGAATTCCTCGTGCTAGGTAGGCTGAAGGACCTGTCTCTGGCCTGTACTTTTCTACACCTTTATTGCATAGTTTACCCTTTCTTAGCTCTTCGCTGCCATATTGTCCTGATGGAAATCACTAAAGTCTACTCTGTAGATGCATGATTTATCAGTATTGTTACACCCATATCTTTCCATCATTCCTCATCCTTTCTAAAGAGGTAATTGTTGAATAGTTAACTTTCAGCTATAATTAGCTTAAGCCAAATCTGGAGAATGTCCATAACCTACGGACTCACTTTCAAGGACTCTTCATCTCATGTTCTCGATATTTATTGCTTATTTGTTTATTATTATTATTATTTCTTCTTTTTGTATTTGGACAGTTTGTTGTCTTGTACACTCTGTTTGAATGCCCTAGTTCGGCAGTCTTTCATTAATTCTGTTATGATTATTATTCTATAGATTTATTGAGTATGCCTGCAAGCAAGTGAATCTCTGTACTCTGGTTGAACACGCTAGTTGGGCAGATTTTCGTTGATACTTAATGGTTATAATTCTATAGATTTGTTGAATTTGCCGTCAAGAAAATGAATCTCTGGGTTGCATATGAAGACACATATGTACTTTGATAATATATTTACCTTGACATTTGAACTTTGAACTTCAATTTTTAATTGAACTAATGTTTCCAACGTGCTGATTCTGTAAACTACATACACTGATTACACAATGTTTTACAGTACCAGGAACCCAGGTTCAATTCCCACCACTGTCTGTAAGGAGTTCATTTCCTTACAGTGTGGGTTTCCTTGGGGTGCTCTGGTATCCTCTCACAGTCCAAAGGCATATCAGTAGGTAGGTTGATTGGTCATTGTAAATTGTCCCGATTTTTGGCCAAGGTTGTTGGTCGGCGCAGCTTGAAAGGCCATCAGGGCCTATTCTGTTTTGTATCTCAATAAATTAATAAAACTTCATACCTGGATGAGAATTCCTCATCTGACCATGTGTCCTGCTGCCCCTTTCCCTTACAGAGTTCTGAATTGCAGATTTTCTCCTCCCATTTTTTCAAGTCTGTTGTGAGGACCTTGTGCAGAATTCAGATTTGAAGATTCCAGTTTGAAGATTCTTGATAATTATAGCAGGCATCAGCAGTCAGTCATCCATTTTACATCATAATGTTAATAAATACCATTAAGCTTCTGTCATCTGAGTCCACTTTCCCTTTTATTCTTTCCTTCTGTATTGGAAAATAATACCCATAATAACAAAGATGGCTTGAATTGTTTTCAGTAGGATGCATAATCTGTGAATATTACTGCATCAATCTTGTGACAATCAGGTTTAGGAAAGCTTGTGGACTTGGGCCAGCCACTTTCTGAGCTTGCAGTGCCCATGCTCCAAGGTGAAAAGAAAAGAATCTCGTACCATTGGAAAACTGGGATGTCTATCTTTGTACAATATTAACTTATACACTCTCTCCATTAAATTCATTTAAGTTGCAAACCATAAACGTTAAGATAATTTTGACTTTGATCTATGATGTAAGAATACTGGTGTCAATTCAATCATCTCTTATGCATACACTTCTTCTGCAATGGAAGAGGATAAACAGAAATGAAGACTCGATGGTGTTATTTATATGGGGCTGGAGTTCTGTAAGTGCTATGTGCATTGTCCTCATTCTAAAACAAGTTATTTGTCTTACTGCTGTCTGAAGGACCTTGCTCTGCACAGATATCTGAGAGGCAGATAAAATGCTATCTGAAATATTCCACTTGTCTGAAGAAGTGAAGAGATTAAAGGATATCTTTAAAGAGTCCTTGAAAAAAAAACACAGCACTGATTGTTGGGAATCCCTGGCCAGTGGTGTGCGAAATGGATAAGGAACTTTCAGGGTGGTACCTGAGAATGTTGGGCCCCTGATACAAGCACCTCACATAACCAACAGAAGGTGTGCCTCATCCACCCATCTATTCCATCAAACGCCTCATCCCATATCTGATCATCAGCAGTCCCACATTAGTATCATTAGTGTTATATTTTGTAACTTCAAAACATTAAATTAATTGAAAAGCAGACACGAGAGTCCGGAATATGGACCAATCTTCATCTTTACTTTAAGTGAGGCGCACACGTATCATGTGGTAGCATGATAACGTATGCAATTAACAAATTTTTACCCGTAATTTACTTCTGGGGCACCAAACATGGACGACCCAATCGGTAGCTCTCATTGAAAACGATATCAAATATCAAAAATATCAAATATTCTCATTTTCGCCTGCTACAGCTGACAGCCATAACTGCATCTAAGATGTGTACAGTCATTGATGAAGTCTTAATGTGATTGAACAATCGATCGCTGCTTAAAACCAGACTCTGGCTGGCACACTGTCCCTTTAAGAAGCCGTCGGCGAAAGAGGGGCCGAAGTGCCGGTCTGCTGGTGTGTTCAAAAATAACAAGGTTTTCAACTCCCAATACCAACTATCCTGCTGGAAAATGTACAGTCTCTGGTAAATAAAATTGACAATCTCAGAGCTAAGGTGCTGTAACAGAGGAACACTAGGATCAGCTGCGACCTTTGCTTCATGGAATCGTGGTTAATGCCTTCCGTGCCGGAAACAGTGATTCGAATAGGGGGGTTCACAATACGCTGTCAAGATAGGTCAGTCAAATCATTCAAAAGCAAAGGTGGAGGTGTACACCTCATAATCACCTCCTCGAGACGTATTAATGTGCCGGTGATGTCCCAGTGTAGCTCACCAGATTTGAAATACCTCACAATTAAGTGCCGGCCATTTTACCCGCAGCGGGAGATCTCAGCAATCATTTTGATAGTGGTGTACATTTCAGCTCAGGCTAATGTCAAACAGGTTCTAGACGAACTGAGTGATGCAATCAATAGGCATGACACAGCACATCCTGATGTCTTTCCCATCAGTTTGGGTGATTTTAACCAGGCCAGCTTGATAAGTTCACTAAATAATTGTCATCTGATTTTCCAGTGGAAATAACACACTGGACCACTATTATACTAAATTCAAGAGTGTCTACCATGCCACTCCACACTCACACTTTGATAAGTCTGATCCCCTGGCTGCACTTCAGTGACTGAAGACTGCAGCTCCAGTAGTAAGGACCAAGAAAGTATGGACAAAGCAGAAGAGTGCGTACAGGACTGCTTTGAGCTGATGGACTGGACTGTGTTCAGGGACTCATCTTCGAGCCTGGATCAGTAAGCCACAGTTGTTATCAACTTCAATAAAACCTGTGTGGATGAATGTGCGCCTGTGAAAACTTACTGTACATTCCCAAATCTAAAGCCCTGGATGAACCTGAACATTCATCATCTGCTGAGGGCTACATCTGTGGCATTTAAGTCTGGCAATCCAGGTCTGTATAAGGAAACCAGGTATGACTTGCAGAGACTTATTTCAAGAGCAAAGAAACAATTCTGAGAGAGTTTAGATGCATGCCAACCTCGGCAGGGTTTGCAGGCCATTACTTTCTACAATGCAAAACCTAACATCATGAATGGCAGCGATGTTTCACCACCAAGCGAACCCAACTCCTTTTCTGCCCGTTTCAAAAGGGGGAAAAAAACACAGCTATAAGGATCCCTGCAGCATCCGGTGACCCTGTGACCTCTCTCGGAGGCTGACGTCAGGCTGTCTTTCAAGCGGGTGAACCCTCACAAGGTAGCGGGGCCGGATGAAGTACCTGGTAGGTCTATGAAAACCTGCGCCAAACAACTGGTGGGGCTACTCAAAGACATTTTCAATCTCTCACTGCTACAGCTGGAAGTTCCCACCTGCTTTAAAAGGGCAACAATTATACTGGTGCTCAAGAAAAACAGCATGAGCTGCCTGAATGACTACCGCCCAGTAGCACTCACATCTATGATGATGAAATGCTTTGAGAGATTGGTCATGGCTAGAACCAACACTTGCATCAGGAAGGACCTGGACCCATTGCAATTTGTCTATCACCACAATAGGTCTATGGCAGACACTATTTCAATGGTTCTCCACACAGCCTTGGATCGCCTGGACAATGCAAATACCAATGTCTGAATGCTGTTTATTGACTATAGCTCAGCATTTAACACCCTCATTCCTACAGTGCTGATTGAAAAGCTACGGAACCTGGGCCTCTGTACCTCCCTCTACACTGGATCCATTACAGGCTGGGAGATGAAGGTCTGAAGTTCAATGCTGATCCAAGCCGAATTATTAGAAGATCCCTGAGAGCTACATTGAGACAGAACTCCATTCACCAGGCCACAAAAGATTTTAGCCTGCTATCTTCATATTCAAAATTAGATGAAAATTATTTAATTTGAGGAAATCTAACTATCGGATTAAAATTACTTCACCTTTGCCACATCTGTTCCCAGAACATAGCTTTCCATTGCAGAACATCAGAGAAGTCCGCCTTCAAAGAATGGTGTTTCTTCCCCCCCCCCCCACCTCAGCTATTGATGCTGGCTTCACCCACATCTCCTCTATTTCTCTCTCTCAACCTTCCTTCCTGCCGCCTTCCTCTTGTCCTTACCTAGCATGCCCATCGGCCCCCACGTCCAACACATTATCCTCCGGAACTTCTACCATCACCAAAGGAATCCTACTGCTAAACATATCTTTACCTTTCCTCACACCCTCCACTTTCTGCAGGGATCACTCCCTCCATGATTCTCTTGTCTATTCATTCCTCTCCACTAATCTTCCTCCTGGCACTTACCCCTACAAGCGCATAAGTGCTAAACCTACCCTTACACCTCATCTGTCACCTGCAATCAGGACCCCAGGCAGTCCTTCCGGGTGAGGCAGTGCTTCACCTATGAATCTGCTGAGGTCATGTAATGTGTCCGGTGCTCCTGATACAACCTCATCTGCATTGGTGAATCCTGTCGTAAATTGGGCGACCACTTTTTCGAGCACCTCTGCACCATCTGCCACAAGCAGGACTCCTCATGAGCCAATCATTTTAATTCTGATTTCTTTTCACATTCCGACACGCCAGTCCATGTCCTCCTCTTGTGTCAAGATGAGGCCACCCTCTGGGTGGAGGAGAAACAACTTATATTCTGACTGGGAAACCTCCACTCCAACATAATGACATAAATATCAATTTCTCCTTCCGGTAAACAAATTCCACCCACTTCTCTCTAATCCCTACTCTGACCTTTTACCTCTTCTCACCTGCCTATTACTTCTCCCTGAGTCCCTTTCTCCTTCCCTTACTCCCATGGTCCACTCTCCTCTCCTATCAGATTCCTTCCTCTCTAGCCCTTTACCTTTCCCACCCACCTGGCTTCACCTATCGCTTTCTGGCTAGGCTCCTTCCCCTCCCCCCCACCTTTTTTTATTCTGCCATCTTCCCCCTTCCTTCTCAGTCATGAAGAAAAGAATCTCAACCTGAAGCATTAACCGATTGTTCATTTCCACAGATGCTGCCTGACCTGCTGAGTTCCTCCCGCATTTGTGTGCGTCACTTTGCATTTCAGGTATCTGCAGGCTTTCTTGTGTTTACGATTAAAACTGGTTCTTGATCGTCCTTGAAGAGACATTTGTCCTGGTAATGACCCTTATTTGTTCACAGTCTCATCAACGTAATCTGCCTATCATCTGGTGCGGTATGGTAGCGTAGTGGTTAGCACAACCCTTTATCGTAGCAGCGACCCAGGCTCCATTCCCGCTGCTGTCTGTAACCAGCTTGTACATTCTCCCTGCAAGCACGTGGGTTTCCTCCACGTGCTCTGATTTAGTCCCACAGTCCAAAGACATACTGGCTGGTAGGATAATTGGTCATTGTAAATTGTCCTGTGATTAGGCTCAGATTAAATTGGAGGATTGTCGGGTGCTGGGGCCAGAGGGGTCTATTCCACGTTGTATCTGAGTAGAACAAAAAATAAAATAATAAATATCCCAAGATCAATTAACTCATTGAGTAGCCATGAATGATGGTGGCGAGAACTTTGTTTCCCTCTCTCAATGGAAGGAGTTCATCAGATTTCTTTACTGCCAAGTATTTTCTAAGTTATTGGCAAATCTTTCTGCCTGGAATAAATTAGCCTCAGAGTTTGCTTAGAAAAGACAGTTCTGTTGAGTCAGACATGATCAGCATTGCATGCGCCCTGCTCAATTATCCACGTAAATCACTTCAGACAAAAAAAAATACCGATATTTAATTCTGCCAGATGCAGAAATCAAAGTGAAGAAAAGATCATGCAGGCCAAGCAGCAAATGTAGCCAGCAACGTGAGTGGCGCAAATGAGCCTCTCTGGAGCTATTTATAAAGATCTCTAAATCAGGTTTGCTGTCACCTGTGCTGCATCCTCTTAAATGACTGCACACTTGTGCCAAAGAACAAAATATTCCTCTGCCTGGCAACACCGTGCACCTTTGCATTAGGATGTTCTGGTTGTTTAGTACACATTGCTGTTAGGATAGAAGCAACACACAAAAAAAAATCAAATGATAAATAGCAATTTTGAAAAGAAGAACTAGCAACTTCAAAAAAAGAGCCAGCATTTCTCTTTCAACACACACAAAATGCTGGAGGAACTCAGCAAGCCAGGCAGCACCTATGGAAAAAAGTATAGTCGATATTTTGGGCTGAGTTCCTCCAGCATTTTGTGTGTGTTGCTCGGATTTCCAGCATCTGCTGATTTTC
The DNA here is from genome assembly GCF_030028105.1 of Mobula birostris. Taxonomy (NCBI): domain Eukaryota; kingdom Metazoa; phylum Chordata; class Chondrichthyes; order Myliobatiformes; family Myliobatidae; genus Mobula; species Mobula birostris. The sequence goes on along the minus strand of NC_092392.1, from coordinate 32,716,808 downwards.
TCTTGTTTGCAACATTTCTTTTTAATGCATTTTTTCCCTGACGTGTCTTGATTATTTCAACATGTTGAATGTACTTTTTTAAGTAAATATGTAACTGAGTCACATATGAGCATGTGACATATAAAGCACGTAAGTTTTGCCGAAAAGGAAAATACAAGTGATGTTAGAAATCTGAAATTTAAAATGAACAGTCTCAGCAGTCCTCATAGAAGGATCAGAAGTGGAAAGAGTGAGCAATTTCTAGTTCCTGTGTGTCAATATCTCTGAGGATCTGTCCTGGACCCAACATATCGATGCACCTACAAAGAAGGCACAAGAGTGGCTATATTTCATTGGGAGTTTGAGGAGATTTGGCATGTCACCAATGACTCCAGCAAATCTCTGCAAATGCGCTATGGAAAGCATTCTAACTGGCTGAATCACCATCTGGTATGGGGGGGGTGGTGGGGGGCTACTGCACAGGATCGAAATAAGCGACAGAGAGTTATAAACTTAGACAGCTCCATCATGGGCACTAGACTCCGTAGTATCCAGGATATCTTCAAGAACATGCCCTCTTCTCATTGCTACTATCAGGGAGGAGGTACAAGAGCCTGAAGGCTCACACTCAAAGATTCAGGAACAGCTTCCTCCACTCTGCTATCAGATTCCTGAATGGACACTGAACCCATGAACACTACCTCACTACTTACTTTATTTCTACAAATACAACTAATTTCACATGATATGCAGATATGATATGTACAAAGTCATCAAGGCAGTGAAACAACAATATAGAGACAAGATTCAGACTCAACTTCCCAGCAACAACACACGCAGCTTCTGGAAAGGTTTGCACACCATTGAAGACTTCGAAGCTAAACGCAGTGGAGTTTCCAACATTGATGCCACTCTCCCAGACGAGCTAAATCTTCTTTACGCTCGATTTTGCTGTTGCCGATACTGAGCCCCTGAGGAGACGGGCGGATGATGTGACTGGCAGCTTGGTCATCTCTGAGTCCAAAGTACGCAGGTGTTTCAAACGGGTGGACAATTGCAAGGCTGCGGGACCAGGCAGCATCCCGGGGCGGGTACTCAGAGTGCGCGTGGCACAACTGGCAGGTGTGTTTACACACATTTTTAATCTCTCCCTCTCCCAGTGTCAAGTGCCCTCCTGCTTCAAAGCATCCAACATTGTCCCTGTACCAAAAAAGACCAAGGTAACATGTCTGAATGACTGGCGTCCTATCGCATTCACCTCAATAATAAGCAAATGCTTTGAGAGGCTGGTCAAGGATGACATCTGCAGCTTGCTACCACCCACACTGGACCACCTACAATTCACATACTGACACAACCAATCGACAGATGATGCAATAGCCACGGCTCTACACACCATCCTTACAAATCTGGAGAAGGGGGGTGCTTATGTGAGAATGCTGTTCAGCTTTCAGCACCATAATTCCCTCCAGACTCGACAAGAAACTCAGAGACCTCAGCCTTCACCCTGTGTTATACAGCTGGATCCTGGACTTCCTGTCAGATCGCTGGCAGGTGGTAAGAGTGGGTTCCCTCACCTCTGCCTCTCTGCCCCTCATCTCTGCCCCTCTGACCCTCAACACACATACCCCCTCAGGGATTTGAACTAAGCCCCGTCCTTTACCCTCTGTATACCCATGACTGTGTCGCCACCCACAGCTCCAATCTGCTAATTAAATTTGCTGACAACACTACACTGATTGGCCTAATCTCAAATAATAATTAGGCAGCCTACAGAGAGGAAGTCATCACCCTAACACAGTGGTGTCAAGAAAACAACCTCTCCCTCAATGTCACAAAAAACAAGGAAGCTGGTTGTGGACTACAGGAGACAGGCTAACCCCTATAGACATCAGTGGATCTGGGGCTGAGAGGGTGAATAGCTTTAAGTTCCTCAGCATAAACATCACCAAGGATCTCACGTGGTCTGTACATATCGGATGTGTGATGAAAAAGGCACAACAGCGCCTCTTTCACCTCACATGGTTGAGGAAGTTTGGTATGGGCCCCTCAAATTCTAAGAATTTTCTATAGGGGCACATTGGAGAGCATCCTGACTGGCTGCTTCACTGCCTGAAATGGGAATTGTATTTCCCTCAGTTGCAGGATTCTGCAGAGAGTGGTGCAGCCAGCCCAGCGCATCTGTAGATGTGAACTTCCCACTATTCCGGACATTTACAAAGGGTGTGTAAAAAGGGCCCAGAGGATCATTGGGGACCCGAGTCATCCCAAATACAAACTGTTCCAGCTGCTACCATCCAGGAAACGATACCGCAGCATAAAAGCCAAGACCAACAGGCTCCAGGACAGCTTCTTCCACCAGCCTTCAGACTGCTTAATTCATGCTGACGCAACTGTAGTTCTATGTTATATTGACTATCCTGTTGTACATAATATTTATTATAAATTACTATAATTGCACATTGCACTTTTGAACGGAGACATAACGTAAAGATTTTTACTCATGTATATGAAGGATGTAAGTAATAAAGTCAATTCAATTCAATGCCTGTGCATGAGCCACAGTGAAGGGCAGGCTTTCATTTGTGCTGAAAAGGTTAAAGGAAAGTTATGTGAACAGTTACCTGCCCTTTATATTCTCGGCTTTCTTTCATATTCCCCTGAGTACCCCACTGACTTTCAAACCTCTTTGTACCCAGTTCACATGTAGTAAACCAGTACTCACTGTCCACTGACACCCTCAACTCCACCACGGTCTTGCCCTTCCATCACCAATAAGCAAGATTGTTCACAAATAACAAGCCAACTCTGCACCTTGCCCCCGCCAAAGACCACCAAGTCCATTCCTAACCAGCAGCTGTAGACTGCACATGGCTGAAAAGGTTAAATGATCATAATCCTGATGGTTCAGGATCCTTATCCTTCATGTCATATATACACTTAGTGGCCACTTCATTATGTAAAGATGCGAGCCCAGGATGAAAGAATACACGTATAGTGAAGTGACAACATTGTTATAATCGGGCTTAATGGTAGCGTGGTGGTTAGCACAACACTTTACAGCACAGGCAACCCAGGCTTAATTCCTGCCACTGTCTGTAAGGAGTTTGTATGTTCTCGTCATGAGAGTGTGGGTTTCCTCTGGGTGCTCCGGTTTCCTCCCACATTCCAAAGATGTACCTGTTGATAGGTTAATTGGTCATTGTAAATTGCCCTGTGATTACGCTAGGAATAAACTAGTGGATTGCTGGACATCAAGGCTTGAAGGGCTGGAAAGGTCTGCTCTGTGCTGTATGTCAAAAAAGGAAATAAAAGTAATAGTTTCTATTCAATGGTCACTTTATTAGCTACCTCCGGTACCTACTAAAGGTTATGTTTCTGGTCTTCTGCTGCATAGCCCATCCACTTCAAGGTTTGTCGTGTTCTGAATTCAGAGATGCTCCTCTGCACACCATTGTTGTAACGCATGGTTATTTGAGTTTCTATTGCCTTCCTGTCAGCTTGAACCAGCCTGACCATTCTCCTCTGACCTCTCTCATTAACAAGGTGTTTTCACCCACAGATCTGCCACTCTCTGGATGATTTTGTTTTTGTTTTCCATACCATTCTCTGTAAACGAGAATTTGTGGTGGCACAACTTTTTCCAGGGGGTAGAAATGTTGAATACTAAAGGACATAGCTTTAAGGTGGGGTGGCGGGGGAGGGTTGTGCTGGGCAAGATTTTAAATGGAGAGTGGTAGGTACCGGCAACACACGGTCAGGGCTAGTAATGGAAGCAGATATGACAGAGGGGTTCAAGAAGTTTTTAGCTAGGCATAGAAATATGCAGGAAACGTAGGGATGTGGATCATGTGCAGGCAGAAATGATTAGTCTGATTTGGCATCATGCTCTGCACAGACATCATAGGCTAATGGACCTGTTCCTGTGGTGTACTGTTTAATGTTCTAAAACAATCTATTTATGGTGGGAAAACTTTTAAAACTGTGTTTGTCAACGAATACCTCAGGAAAACTCATTACTACTTGTTCCTTTCTAAGCACAAATTGCAACTAATCTGAACCTCTGGCTCCAACATCTCATCCCGGAATAAACCTTGGTACATCACCCCCCTCAGCTCACGGACCCATATTACCCTCCTGTGCCCTGGATGATAAATTAAAATTTTATTCACATCCACATCACCTGAGCCAGTCACTCTATAACCCCACTAAGCAGCATCCAAAGAAAGGAGGAAATTGTCTGCTTTCTCATTAAGCTGCACTTATCTGCACTGGGGATAATTTTCTGAGAGAAGGTACACCACCAACTGAGATTTCATGTCATGTTTCGCTGGTAGAAAATGAGTGAATTTACAATTCAATGCCTGTGCATAGCTGTCACCAGCAAACAGCAATTTGCAGGATCTATGAATTCCAGCCATGCTGAACTTACATATTGTAAGCTTCAACACTTAGTTAAAAGAAAAGTAAATACTTTTTACAGCACTTTCTTCAATCGTCCAAGGAGAGGATGATTCAGTTAAAAATATACTCTTAAAGTGTCAATACCACAGGGCTCGAAACGGTCATTAAATCAGTCACAGAACTGGCACTGAAGCAACAGATTAATAATTAGTTATTTATTTTGGTTTGGCTTGGAGCTTTAAAAAATCTGCTGCATATTATAAAGTGGATATTGAAAACACATTCAATTCTCTTACCATTGTTGCATTTTTTATGGTAATAGCTTTTAATATTGCTGCTTGAGGCACAATGAAAGGCCTCTGTTTATGACTTATCACTAATCCAAACCATCTCACTTAATCCTGAAATATGAGCCACCAAAATTCTAACTACTTAAAAAAAATTAACTCATTTTCCAGAGTACATAAATGCAAATATTTGAGAGGTATCATTTAAGTTATAGAGTTTAGGGGGCTCTGTACAGAGGTAGTAACTTTGATGTCTGGCATGCTGTTTCCTACTAGACAGGGTAAATAGGCATCACTGGTCCTCATCCATCTCCTAAATCTCTCACGTGTTGGCTCCAAGCGCCATACGCCGGTAATCCGCTTCAGCTGGCCGGTTAAACCATGTGAGGGGGTGGTGTTAACACGGCAACACTGGGCGAATGACTTCCATGATGAAGTCACCGGCCGGGACGGAAAGGTTCTCAGATGAATTATAACGGCCACGTGTTCATGACCAAGGCGAGCCACCTAGTTGGAGGAAATCGGCTGTGGTCAAACCTGGAGAAGGATGGGCTCCGCCAGGTTTCAGACGCCCAAGACACGCCGTGTGATGAGCAACCACGACAGATGGAACAGACTGGTGCAAAGCTTGTCATGACGGCGCCCCAGTGACGCCACCAGGAGTTACGGGCACAAGAAGAAGAAGAAGAAGATCATTTAAGTTTTTTTGTTTATTTGTTTGTTTATTTATTGAGATACAGTGCGGGGTAGGCCCTTCCGGCCCTTCAAGTCGCACTGCACAGCAACCCCCGATTTAATCCTAGCCTAATCACAGGACAATTTACAATGACCAGTTAACCTATCAAACAATACATCTTTTGACTCTGGGAAGAAATCCATGCGGTCACTGGGGAGAGCATACAAGCTCCTTACAGACTGTGGTGGGAATTGAACCTGGGTTGCTGGTACAGTAAAGCTTTGTGCTAACCACTACACTACCATGGTGAATAGAAGGGCAAAATAGATGATCATAAACCTAAGGAAAAACTGCACACTGTAATGTTAATTATAACACAATAATAATAGAAAAGTTTTATGTGGGATCATTGTTATTTACATTTATTTATTGAGATAGCATGGAATTGGCCCTTCTGATACTCATAGCTGCGCTGCCAGCAACTTGCAATTTAATCCTGCCTACTCGCAGGACATTTTATGATGACCAATTAACCTACTAACCACTACATGTTTGGATTGTGGGTGGAAACTGGAGCACCTGGATGAAACACACGCAGTCCAAGGGGAGGACATTCAGACTCCTTACTCCTTAGCTGTAATAGTATTCTAACGGCTACACTACCATGGTGCCCTCTGTAGGCCCTTTCTTGTGCTATGGCATCACTTAAGTGAAATTCAACAACAGAGACTTGCTGTGCAAGTAGAAAATAACTACTAATCAAAAATGAATAAAGAAAGGGTGAAAATACCTCCAACTAAGATGTTGCATCAGTCTGGATTTACTGAGCACTAAAATGATTAACGTCGTGATAGAGTGTAAAGTTACATGATGAGCTGATTTGTTTTGGAGATGCTGTTTTATTTTCACGGAGGTTCAGCTGGGGATCGATGTGCCTGATCCGTTTTGTTTACTTTTTTGTGCGGGAGGAGGGATTTGGGGGTTGATGTGATTGTGCTGTTCTTATTTGTCTTTTTTTTTTGCAAGGAGGGGGGATTTGGGAGTTGATCTGATGGTTTTGTTTTTGTTTGTCTTTTCTTGCAGGTGGGCACTTGGGGGTTGATAATCACGCTGCTTTTCTTTTCTTTCTTGATTTCATGGCTACCCAGAGAATTGAAGAATTTCAGAGTTGTATACTTTGATAATAAAAATGAACCTTTGAACCTTTAATTCACAGGCTGAATGATATTCCAGCAAACAAAAGGGAGGAGGTATATTGATCAACATATCGTTTGTCATGGATCTCCTTCAACTTACTTTTGGGGACTGCATCCATTAGATCTGTGTGCGTCTGAACCAGCCTATACAGCTTTATTGCTGTTTGTGACAGAATGAAGTGACGGAGATAATGACATTCCTTTGATTGGTGATAATATGGGTCCCACACCAGCCCACAGAGAAGGTTCAGAAGTGGAAAGAGTGAGCAATTTCAAGTTCCATGGTGTCAATATCTCTGAGGATCTAACCTGGACCGAACATATGGATGCAGTTACAAACAAGGCACGACAGCAGCTATATTTCATTGGAGTTTGAGGAAGATTTTGTATGTCACAAAATACAGTACCATGGAAAGCATTCTAGGTAGCTGCATCACTGTCTGGCTCGGGGGGGGGGGGCGCGGTGCGGGGGGAGGGGGCAGGGTGGTGGTGGTGTGCTGCTGCACAGTAAACTGCAGAGAGTTGTAAACTTAGCCAGCTCTATCACGGGTACTAGCCAAAGTAGTATCCAGGACATCTTCAAGGAGCGATGCCTCAAAAAGGAGGCATCCATCTTTAAGAAACTCCATCACCTTGGTCATGCCTTGCTACCATCAGGAAGGAGGTACAGGAGCCTGAAGGCACACACTCAACCACTCAGCAACAGCTTCTTCCCCTCTGCAATCAGATTCCTGAATGGACACTGAACCAATGAACACCACCTCACTACTTTTTTATTTCCATTTTTGCACTACTTATTTAATTCAACTATTTATATATATATACTTACTGTAATTCACATGTTTTCTATTATCAGGCATTGCATTGTACTACTGCCGGAAAGGCAACAAATTTCATAACATATGCCAGTGATATTAAACCTGATTCCGATTCTGTTTCTGTGGACCATATTGTTTCTGTACATGTTTTGCTTATACAATGTTTAATGTATAAGTAAAAAAAACATACATTGAGTTGTATAACTACTCAATCTATAAGCAAGGCCATAAGACGATAAGACATAGGAGCAGAATCGAGCCATTCAGCCCATCAAATCTTCTCTACCATTCCATTATGTCTGATGTAGTATCTCTCTCAACCCTATTCTCCTGCCTTCTCACTGTAACCTTTGATGCCTTTACAAATCAAGAACATATCAACTTCCTTACTTACTTAAACACATCACCCCTTCTGGTGCATAGGCCTTGAACAGCAGTTCAACAGAGTCCTCTGTCCTGGGCCAGTCTTTCAAGTTATCCCAGGTGTAGCCCATCTTCTCCTTTCTCATCTAGGGATGAGGTCCTTGGTGTTTCTGTAGCTCTGGGTTTGTACGGGATGGGGTTTCCAGCTCTCTGCTCAACCCTCCTACTTTCGTAGCTGGGCTTGGGATGGCAGAGTTCTAACAGCCTCTGTTTTCCAATAATCAGGAAGGCTTTCTAATTATGGATATTGGTTATTGGTTGATTATTGATTATTGGTTATTCTGTTTCTGTTTACTGAAGCTTTGTAGGGATTCACCCAGAACCCCAAGTATTAGGAGATACTTTTCCCTTGCTGATGACTCATAAAGGCCCACAGTAGATGCTGCAACTGCAAAGATCACGTCTACCACGAGGGAAGGGCTTTCATCCATCAAGACGTTATAAGATCAAAGCTGAAGATGAAGCCTGCAAAGTTGAATTGTAGCGATCCTGATAGTTCTAGCAAGGGATATGATCATCACTGTGGTCCCCTGATGCTGCTTCAATTGAATAATACAACAATGGAATTATTTTTGGGCATGGTGTACAACAAGCGGTCAGTCTAAACCCTTCTGTTTGGAAGCCATCCATTTTGTGCGCATATGAATTTAATAATATTATACATTTGTCAAACTTATTATGTTTTGTAACTTCAAAACATTAAAATACATCAAAAAAAGTGGGTCTGGCTTTGTGTTTTACTTAAGCGAGACACGCATGTATTATGTGATCCTGTCATGACATATGTAAATCACATATTCTTGTATAAAACCAGTAATTAATTATTAAAACAAATAAAGAATGCTGAATCAGCAACATATTTACAATCTGAGGCCTCTGTTGGTCAGGGTTAACCATGGATATTATGTCCTATCAAGCCAAGGCAGTATAATATGGAGAGCAAGCTGTTGCCCACACAGCTGGCTCTCCTCCTTCACACACCTGATGAACCCCAAGAAACAGCAGAGACCGATACAGTTTGGCACCAAGAGGGATGGGAACGCGAGTCTAGCTTTGTTTTTATTTTAAGCGAGGCACGCATGTATCATGTGGCAGCGTCATGATGTGTGCAGTTCATATATTTTTGCATATAACTATAATGAATTATATAAACAACAAAGAATGCTTAGTCAAACAATATATTTACAAGATTACTCAAATATTACTCAAATATTAAATACACAATACTCACGCAAAGTGGCATATCAATGGTTCAGGCACAGTTATTGGTCTTAGTAAATGGCAGGACAGTCTTATGAATTTTGTGACCTCAGTAACTCTGTGCATGTATCCTCAGGTCATGTATCCTGGTCCATATGGGTCAGATTTTTCAGACTGGGCATGTATAGGTTCTAATTAATTAAACAGCAGTTTTAATTTAAAAATTAACATAGAATAGTGCAATGGTAAGATTAATTACATGGTAGCATAGTGGTTAGCATAACGCTTTACAGTATAGGTGACCCAGGTTCAATTCCCTCTGCTAACAGTAAGGAGTTTGTACTTTCTCCCCATTACGGTGTGAGTTTCCTCCGGGTGCTTTGGTTTCCTCCCACAATCCAAAGACATACTGGTTAATAGGTTTAATGGTCACTGTAAATGGGCATGTAGCCAAGTGGTTAAGGCATTGGACTAGCGACCTGAAGGTCGTGAGTTCGAGCCCCAGCCGAGGGAACGTGTTGTGTCCTTGACAAGGCACTTAAAGCACACATTGCTCTGCGATGACACTGGTGCCAAGCTGTATGGGTCCTAATGCCCTCCCCTTGGAACTGCTGGCCTTCCATACAACCTTGTCCAGGCCTGGAGAGTGGAGACTTTCCAGGCGCAGATCCATGGTCTCACAAGACTAACGAATGCCTTTTAAAAAATTATCCGGTGATTAGACTACAGTTAAATCAGGGTTTGCTGGGCAGCATGGTTTGAAAGGCTGGAACAACTTATTCTGCGCTGTACCTCAACAAATAAATTAATGAATCGATCGATAAATAAATAAGTAAAGTGAGCTAGTTTTACTTTATTGGAAAAGCCAATTTCTCCCCAGGAATCAAGTATTTTTATACGTTAAAATATGGCTTCAAATTTAAATTCACAAATGTTTTGTCAGAATGAAATGTCTCTCTGAATAACAAGCAACTCGTTGACTTGTGGTGAACTAATAAACCTGCCCCGTACTGTGATCATCATCGACCCTTGAGTGTTACACTAAGGTAACAACGGGATTTTCTAATTAAAACATAAAGAACAATATTGATTGACTATGTGAATAAAAAAATGCAACCATCGTTTCAGGAGTAATCTGACAGTTCCCTGAAATTGCTAATTGCTTGGGGATTTGTCTTTACGTGGTTATGTAAATAACAATCTCCTCCAAACTATGCATTCAGCTGCCTTTGTCCAGGGAAGCATGATTTTCCCAGGAGTCTTTCTTTGTAAATGAGCAGCTGGTGCAGTCATACTATTGTTAACCTCAGTCATCCACATACATACCCAATGAAAGGAAGGGCCAATTGGTTGAAACAAGTTCAAGACCTTGCCTGCCTCAGCTTTGTCTGCTAGGGGTCACTCCGGGTAATATTAAGAAAGCTCAGGAAAATACACTTGGAACATCAGAGACTTCCAATAGTGCCATTTATGTGCAGCTAGGATATACCAAAACAAACAATAATGTTCCAGAGGAGGAAACTAGTGAACTTTACACTCAGTAGGACATTTCTAATTGTTTGTAGAGCTATAACACTGAAAGTATGTGCATTGTTCTCTGCCTATGAATCACAGGTTACACAGAATTAAATAGAACTCACCTTATTAAAATAAACAAAGTAATTTACTATAATGCTTAAATGTAAATTTAGTACAAGATAATTTACAAATATATTATTTAGAAGTCTTATTATATCACCCTTTGTAAATAATGAAAATGAGACAGCAGCGGCACACGCTTCTGTTGTAGCTTGAAGGATTAATTTGCCAGTGAGATATATTTTCTCTCAAAACATGTATAATACACATAAAGCATAGATAAAAACCATTCAGCTCATCATTCTTTGACTGATTTTTTGAAGAGGCCACGTTTTAAGACCCACAGTCCTGCTATTTATCCATTGCCCACAAACAGTGGTAATAATTTACGATTAATCTTCATTAGTTTGATCTTTGTTCACTTCATCGTAAGCTTCTAAGATAATTATTGATGACTTTTTCACTTTGATTAATGCATCATCTTTTATATTCCCAAATGGAGCTTCTAATTGGAAAGGTCAGGTATAGGTCAAATCGAGGTGGTGGGGTCCAAGCTCCAGAGCATGTCGAAACAACTAAACCCGATGTATGGACGACGAATTAGGTGCTGGGCCAGACTGAAAAGGTGAGGGTGTTGGGGCCCAGAGCAGGGGATAGGTTGGTTCAGCTCACTGCTCCGTGATGTTTACTCGGCTCTGTGCTGAACCAAGGGTCTGTGCACAGACTCTCTGTAGACTTCAGGTCAGAAAGCTATTTGCTTGCATCTATTGTTCACATGATTTGTTTTATATTTCTCTGTACATTGTGTTCATTTGGGTTTCTTTCTTCTGTGGCTGCCTATAAGGAGATGAATCTCAATGTTGGGTATAGTATACCTACTTCGATAATTAATGTACTTTGAACTTTGAATTTTGAACTTAATTATTTTCAAGATGATTTCAGGGTCTTCATTTCCACCTGTCTCCAGATAACAATAACCTGAAGATCCAGTCTTGCACAGCTACTTCTGAATTCACTACAAGTGTTGCTAGTGTGTCAGTACTTGTGATGCAATCTTACCAGAACATGACTTGCTCTGACTCAGCTTAACCTTTCTTGAATATTCAGATCTATCTTTAGTTTGTTTTGCAACAGAAACAAAATGGTGGAGGAACTCAGCAGGTCAGGCAGCATCTATGGAAATGAATAGACATTTCGGCTGAGACCTTTCAACAGGTCTGAAAATGAAGGGAGAAGATGCCAGAATAAAAACCTGGGAAGGAAGCATTGCTGGAAGGTGATGGGTGAAGACAAGTGGGTGGGAAAATTCAAGGGCTGGGGAAGAAGGATCTAATGGGAGAGGAGAGCGGACTATGTGAGATAGGGAAAAAGGAGGGGCACCAGAGGAGGTGATAGACAGTTGAGGAGAAGAGGCAAGAGACAAGAGTGAGGAATAGAAGAGGGAATGGGAGGGGAAAGTTACTAAAAGGAGAAATCAATGTTCAAGCCATCAGGTTGGGGGCTACCCAGACAGAATATGAGGTATTGCTCCTCCACCCAGAGGGTGGCCTCATCTTTGGAAAAGAGAAGGCTATGGACCAACATGTTGGAATGGGTATGGGGATAGGAATTAAAATGTTTGGCCACCTGGAATTTCTGTTTTTGATGGATGAAGTGGAGGTGCTTGAGGAAGAGACCCCACCCCCCCAATTTACGTCGGGTCTCACCAATGTAGAGGAAGTCGCATCAGGGGCACTGGAGGCAATAGACAACCCCAACTGATTTGTAGACGAAAGGCTCCTCACCTGGAAGGACTGTTTGGGGCTCTGAATGGAGATAAAGGAGGAGATGAATGGGCAGGTGTCATCCATAAGCATGAGGAAGGAGATTGGTGGGGAGGAATGAATGGACAAGGGATTCACAGATGGAGTAATCCTTGAAGAAAGTGGAGATTAGGGGAGTGAAGGTAAAGAATTGTTTGGTGATAGAATCCCTTTGAAGATGATGGAAGTTGTGGTGAGACCAACAAAGACGTGTTGCAGACAGCTTACAAAACAACTTGATACTCAAACTGAACTGCCATCGATTGCAGCTTGCAATTTCCCTTTAAGGACGTACTTTTGAGCCGACTGAACGATCTAGCACTTTTGCGATCTCCTGGGGATTCGGCGAGGATGAGAGTGGCGGGTGCAGTTACCCCGAAGTGGCCATCGATTGGGGTGGCTGCATCAATTCCTGATGGTAGAGCATGAACTTGTGGTTAGTTACATTACTCCACGCTGATTAAAACTTTGAGCAAGATTTAAATTGTTGAGGTAGAAAGCAGAAAATGAATAGGTGATCAACGCTGTCTGCCTGTGTTTGACCAGTCTCTCTCTCTTTCCACCACTGCCGTCAGGTGGAAGATATTGTATTCTAGGGTACCACACCACCAGGTCTAGGAGCAGTTGTTGCCCAGCAGCCATTGGGCTCCTGGATGGGTTTCAGTCACCTTAGCACTAAAAGTTTACTCACTTTTGGAGAACTGTGCGGCTCATGTTCTATGCCTTTTGTTTACCTTTTCCTTCTATTTGCAAGATTTGATCAAGGTGCTTCAGCACTGAACTAACATCTGCAGCTGTGGCCTGCAACCATCAGCACAGCATGGAACTGGTTACGTTGCTATGGCCTACAGCTATTGGGGTCTTGGACTGGCCTCACTTACCTCAGCGCTGAACTGGCCCTGCGGCTGTGGACTCACTTTCTGGGAGTCAGCACTTCCTGTTCTCTGTCTAATTTGTTCACTTTTTTATTGTTTACACAATTTGTTCTTTTTTTTACACACACGTTGGGTGTTTGATGGTCTTTGTTGTGTGTGTGTGTGTTCTTTAAAATGGGTTCTGTCGTGTTTCTTTGTTTTGTGGCTGTCTGCAAGAAGATGAATCTAAGGGTTGTATACAGGTTAAATACTGTAGATGCTATGCATCTGTTTTCTATCTGCACTACATTCTGTGCTGCATGTTTATTATGGTAATGAGCCACATCAGTGGGGGCATGATAACAGCGAAGGGAATAGGTACATCTTCATGTTTTGATCTACGCAGTTTGTAGTAGCTGGCGACCGGCGGAAGTCATATCTTTTGCTGACCACTCAATAACACTCAATTACTTAAGCTTAGCTTACAATTGAGAATGCTTAAGTTTCATTGCTTCAAGATTGTATGTTTGCTAACTGCTAATAAAGGATTGAATACATACCCTCAACTTTTGGACTGGTCATTATTGGAATGAGGGCGCATCATACAAGTGTAACGAATCCATATAGTCACCGGCAGCTGCAGTTGTTTTGGCTTTCGTTTTCTTTGGCTGCTACACATATAGTACTTTGACAATAAATGCACTTTGAACTTTAAACAGTGTCTTGTTGACTGCTGCAATGTTAGTTAGACATGGTGTCGATAAAGGAGTTAAACTTGCCTCTGTTATTTTGGGAATTAGTAGCTAGGCAGCAGATCCTGTACCAGATACTTTAGAATATTGTCCTCTGTTAGAAATGGGGAAATGTTCCAAAATAACTGCTTCACCCTAAATCTCCAAAGACTAAACTAACTTAATAGGGAATGCCACCCAATCATCCAAATGAGTTATTGTTAATGATACTTATCTGATTTCAGGGTGGTGGGGTGGAGCTACATCTCTGCCGAAGGTACTTCTTCCCTCTGCTGGACTGCAGGTCACCCTTGGGCAAGGTGTAGCACCTGCTTAGCCCCCCCCGATCAGGGTCTTGTGAAGCCATGGAAGCAGCTAATGCATATCACAAATCCTGGTTAAGTGACCACTGACACCAGGCTGACAATATCTGAAGAGTGTTGATAACGGCTGGGGTCATCAGTCTTGTCTAGAAGAAGGCAATGGTAAACTATTTCTGAGAAAACTTGCCAAGAACAATCATGGTCAAGACCATGATTGCCTATGTCTTACAGCATGGCACATAATGAATGAATGAGTGAGTTACCAAGCCAATTTAATCTCTCATTTAGACCGTGAATATCACTGTCCTGAAATCATTAATTTCAGTCTTACAGTCTGAAACTAACTTAAAATGAAACCCCTAACATTTCCCTTAACACAATAAAAGCCTGACTCATTAAACTTTAGTATGATAACGTTAGTCACAGTAATTTCCAGGCCATTCAGCCAAAATGAGCAGGTCAGTTGTAATCGCTACATGTAGATGACCCAGATGTAGATAGGCCTAGTCTATTTGGAAGGTTAAATCAAAATCATGATCTTATATGACATGAAATTTGTTGTTAAACCTCATTAGGATCAGTTGTAGCTGACTGCTCTAACCGCAGCAAGTACTGGGCAGTCCACCAAACCAGGTACTCAGTGCCAGTGGAGATAAAACCTCTCCAGCTGAGATTCCCACACCTCAAATCTCAATTCTCCTAGCAGCATCCAAGTTGCGCTCGCCCAGCTGCAATCCTCCCACCCACATTTAGCCACTCATTTTCAGAAAGCCCATCAGCATCATTGCAAGCTGTAATGCAATTTGTCTCTAACAGGTGCAGGCTAGCAGTGGACAGCGCTGGTTAACTTCTAACACTGTGCAACCGATCACAGCGACAGCATTTCAAGAAGGTATAAAGAAGGTAAGAGAGCGGCTATATGTCATTGGGAGTTCGAGGAGATTTGATGTGCCAACTAAAACACTCGCAAGTTTCTACAGGTAGGGCATTCTAACTGGCTGCATTACCCTCCGGTATGGGGAAGGGGAAACTGCGCAGGACCAAAGTCAGCGGCAGAGAACTGTCAAATTAGCCAGCCCCATCATGGGTACTAGCGTCCATAGTATCCAGGATATCTTCAAGAAGCGGTGCCTCAAAAGGGCAGCGTCCATCCGCCACCACCCAGGGCATGCCTTCTTCACACTGTTACCACCAGGAAGGAGTTTCAGAAGCCTGAAGGCACACGCTCAGCGATTCAGGAACAGTTTCTTCCACTCTGCCATCTAATTTCTGAATGGACATTGAACTCATGAACACTGCCCCACTACCATTTTTATTTTTGTAGTCCTTATTTAATTATACTATGTATTTACTGTAATTCACAGTTTTTTTTTCTATATTATCATGTATGGCATTGTACTCCACTGCAAAGTTAACAAATTTCACAACATATGCTGGTGAGATTAAACCTGATTTTGATTCTGATGACTTTAGAACTCTGTGGAAATATCCAGCCAATTAACAGTGCAATTAGCACTAGCTAGCCACCACAGCTATGGAAATTGGCAGGAATAACGAAGCTGTTAATGCTGCTTGCTTTGTGGCATAAGCTAATTACACATTGCAATCCCCAGCGCCTTTTTTTGCAAGGCCTATTGAACCTTGCGCCTGATGAGCTGGTGCAAAGATATATGCATTCCACCATGGTAATCTTCTGTTACCAAAAAAACATTTCTGTTTTTGCTGGTAGTATTGATAGATTTGACATGAACATTAACACCAATGGTAACAGAACTAACTCTGGCCTACCAATAAAGAAATCGTCATATGCAACTTCATCCACAAAATATCTCTTTTTCTCCAATAGACATGACCTGACACAATGAGAGTTGATCTGAAAAATGATACAGTATAATGCTGAAGGATGGAGATGGGAGTACAGATTGAATATAGATCAGTTTTCAAAGAGACTCCGAGCAGAGTAACAATTATAATTGACCTGCCATGATTAACATAACAGTTTGGAAATAACTATCCTACGAAAGTTTGATGCTCTCAAACCGACAACCTCTGATGTCTTAAGGCAAATGTGAAGGAGGTAATTTTAAAGAAGGCATTACTTACAATGCAAACAACATGGAGAAAATTGTATGTGTTTTTGAAGACCCTATAACAACACATTTACAGTACTGTGCCAAAGCCTTCGGCACATATACCGTATTTAACAAGGGGGCCTAAGACTTTTGCACAGTACTGTACTGTATTTGTCAATATGGGGAGAGAGCGAGTCAGTAAATCTGGCAGAAACAAACGATGTTGGGAATAGTGAGGGTGGAGCGCCTCGGGAGGGGTGTGGGACAGGTGGCAGAGAAGGAGTGCCAGGAGCAACGGGTGCAATAGGAGTAGACACACTCAGCTCTGAGACATCAAGGAAGGTCATGTGATTCCAAACAACTGGATTATTGATCATTACAGAATGTCTCTCTGATGCTTCCCACTCCCCCACCCCTTCTCCCTTCCCTTTTTCCCAACCATGATTCCCCTCTCCCTGCTCCCTTCCCACTCTCAGTCCACACCAGAGACCCATATCAGAATCAGGTTTATCATCACTCACATATATCATGAAATTTGTTTTTCATTGTGGCAGCAGTACAGTGCAATACATGATATTACAACAGTACTGCACAAAAGTCTTAGGCACCCTAGCTATATATATGTGTCTAAGACTTTTGCACAGTACTGTTGTTCTCTTCACCTTCTAGACATTATGGAATGAACAGAAATAGGTTGCCTAGTTTGAAGACATGAAAGATGTGTGCAAAATATGACAAAAGCAACAACGTTTGCAAGCTAAACTAACAACTAGCACATCATTATTTTAGTCTGAAATGGCGATCAAGCAGTCATTGCTGGTAGACTGTGACTGGGGTGGCATGGTAGCGAGGTGCTTAGCACAGGCTTTACAGTAATCACGGCAGGTCAATTCCCACTGCTGCCTGTCGAGAGTTTATACATTCTCCCCATGACCGTGTGGGTTTTTCTCCGGGTCGGGGGAGGGGGGGTTGCTTTCCTTCCACAGTCCAAAGACATATCAGTTGGTAGATTAATTAGTGATTGTAAATTATCCCGTGATTAGGCTAGGGTTGCTGGGCAGTACAGCCGGAAGGGCCTATTCTGTGCTGTATCGCATTGAATAAATATAAATTATGCAAGCCTTGGTAAACAAGATGAAAATATAATACTTTATGGCACAGGTGCCATTGAGCTTCAAAATAATTTTCTTAAAATGGAGTGCACACTATGTGAATGGGCCTCTTGGCAGTACAAGGCTGAGGATTCTCATATTTTTATTTCACATTATGTATTGTTATGTTGATGGATACACATCTCAAAGACCATTATAACATGCTCCCTTACACTGAATTTCTAGGTATAGTTTACACAGTAAAAAAAATGAGGTTCAACTATTAACACAAGAAATTCTGCAGATGCTGGAAATCCAAAGCAACACACAAAATGCTGGAGGAAGTCAATAGGTCAGACAGCATCTATTGAAATGAATAAACAGTCAACCTTTCAGGCTGAGACCCATCTTCAGGACTGGAAAGGAAGGGGGAAGATGCCAGAATAAAAAGGTAGTGGGGCGGGGGGGTAGAAGGATGGCTAGAAGTTGATAGGTGAAGTCAGGTGGGTGGGAAAGGTAAAGGGCTGGAGAAGAAGGAACATTTTAGGAGAGGAGAGTGGACCACAGGAGAAAGGGACCTAGGGGTAGGTGATAGACACGTGAGAAGATGTACAAGGCCAGAGTAGGGAATAGAGGAAGAGGGAAGGGAAAAGAATTTTTACCAGAAGGAGAAATCGATATTCATGCCATCAGTCAGAGGTTCAACCATCATTAATTACAAGAATATATATATATGGAAGTGTTAGATTTAGGAACGGGCAAAATTACACAACCGCTCTGTTGACTACACAGAGCACACGTGGAAATTATTGTTAGAATGCTTGTGTTGTTGGTCTCATTTACACCTCTGCAATTGAGATCAGCGTGACCTTGAAGGCATTACATTAGAGGTCACTGAATAAAATTCTTACTTGATCTTGGACTTGCAAGTCACTAGGGTTACTAGCAAAAATATATGCTTCCGAAACAACTGAAGTCTCAACAGTGCTTCACACAACTCTGAAGATAGCCACAGTAGGAGTTACATCCTTCATCTTCTTCTGGAAGTGACGTTGACCAAAAAGATCTGCAAGGTAATGTGGTGTTTTATTTTGTTGGAGTTCATCACAAACATGCAATAATATGGGACCCATGATCCACAGGAATACACACGCAGTCTGATATTAAATTTCTAGTGGAAGATTGTCCATTTGGTAAAAGGTGTCTTCTAATCTGCTCAGAAGTTACTGGTGTCCTTCTGCAATATGCTGCCCGTAGCTGAATATTACAGGCAAGAAATATTCAGCTTTAGAGAACTTCACATCACTGGTACTATATGCTGGGGGATTCATTGAAGCTTGGTGCTAATAAGACAAATATTCTTTGGGGAAAGTTTAGACAGTTTAGACCTCCTGGCACAGAACAGTGAAAAGTTGGAACTTGAATAGTTTCTTCAAGGAATGTGTAAAAGGAGGGCAGAGCTTAGGACGATGGCACCTAACAGCGACTCCTTTGCTTGCACCTTTGAAAACAGCTCTATTTATATCTTTAATATCTCTTTTTTTTCCCTTTAAGGTTCTTTTGAAGACCCTGACCTGGAGTTACACGCAGACTATGGTTCTTTGTGGAAATGAGACCCGCTCTCAGGGCCTTACGACCGGCTGCTTTTGGATATTTCAAGGACGTGGCCTGGAAGACTAGTACGCTTTCAGGGTGCTGGATTTTCATGGCTCTGGATGTAGGCGGAATTGAGGTCAGTGCCACGGCCTGCTGTGTCGTGGGAGTACATGAAAGATCGAAAGCAGCGAACTGGCTGCTGGCTGTGTGCCTGGAGAACTGAAATCTTTGGGCACAGAGCTTGGAAAAAGTGACGCAACAGACTTTTAACACCATATATTGGCAAGTTGTTATGTCTCCCCTCTTGCTGTGAAAGAAGGACACCTCTTTTTCCCTTATTAAGGAGAGAGAGAGCCTGTGGCATGTCAAATACCGGGTGAACAAGAGGTGTTTGGGGTACTGCAAGCCTGTGTCTTTATTGATGCTTTGCTGCATGCTTGAGTGCTTGGTGGGGGGGGGGGGGTGCAGATGCTTTTTTGCTGGTGGGAGGGGGGTTGTTGCTTTGCTGCTGCTTATGCGTGGGAGGGGGAGCAGGGGGGGAGGGCTTTGGGGTTCTAACATTTAACTGTCATTCATTCTTTGGGGCACTCCTCTCTTTTTGTGGATGTTTGCGAAGGAAAAGAATTTCAGGATGTATATTGTATACATTTCTCTGACATTAAATGTATCTACCTATTTGATATTGGTGCAATGTAATTGATATTCCTCAACTGACAAGGCAAAGCAATGAGAGATTGATGATTTCCGGTTTAAGATGGAACTACCAAAGATGCCTAACAGGTTACTGGTGAATCATAAGGCAAGAGCATTGATTAACGACATTACTTATAACATCTTTCATGAAAGAAATTGTTGTGAACTATTGCCTCAGACAGTGAGGAAGCAAGCGGAAGTGAGGCTGGTTCAGGGGTTGAGCCATGCTGGGGCAACATGTTCCAGCCGCCAGGTTCACAGATGAAATTTGTATCACAAACAGAGACGGAGTGAGCGATTTGGAAAGGAGTTGATGTGGAAGAGTATCATTCAGCTCAGACACACTGGCCACTGGCACACTTACTGCAGATTGTCAGTGGTTCTGCCATTTCAGCTAGAGTGTTAGTTTGTACAATGAACTGAATTCCATCCAGAGGGATCTCGGGCAGAATATCCTCAAATAAGATATAGGCCTCTATTACGATAAAAAGGGTATCTCTATGATTTCTTAGAGTAAAGTTCGTTCACATAGAACTTAGAACAGTACAGCACAGGAACGGACACTTCAGCCCACAATGTTCTGCCAAACCAACTAAAAAAGTAAACCAAAACAGTCCCAAAAACAAATCCCTTCCGTTGTAATGTGAACAAAGTCACTTGAGAGAGAAACTGAAGCTAATGGATATAGAAATGAACTCAACAAAAAATGAACAGTAGGCATCATATTTCAACCCTTTTGGAGGAAGAAGCCTTTTGACCCATTATCACATGGCACTATATATGCTAAAAATCAAAGGACAATTCTATATTTACAATGTGCAGTATCTACAATGCTTCCTTTGAATTACATGTAATTTTCACACCTCCTTCACACCCTCACTTCAGACATGCAAAATGAAAGTTAATCAGCATTGTCTGGTTTTTTAACAACCTGCTGTCCACATCTCCAGGAAACTATTGTCCAGGGCTCTATTTTAAATTTAATCTACAATTCATCTTCAGGTCTAAAGATTGGTTGCTGAAGATAATATTTTGCTATATACCCTTAGTCCAGAATATGCCCTAAAACCTCCTGCCTACACCATGTCCATATCCTTCCATCATCCTCGTATTCATGTTCCTATCTATACTTCTCTTAAAAGCCTCGAATGTATTTGCCTCTACCACCATACCAGGCAGTGCATTCCATGCATCCACTGCTTCCTGGGTAAAAAATGTACCCCTCACATCCCCTTTGAAACTACCCTCCTCACTTTCAGTGCATGTTCTTTTGTATTAGACACTTCTACTCTTGGGAAAAAGGTACACCCTGTCTAATCTATCTATACCTCTCATAATCTTATAAACCTCTAGTAAATCTCCCCTCAGCTTTTGCCAACCCAGAGAAAACAACCCAAGCTCATCCAGCCTCTCACATGCCCTCTAAAGTAGACAACATCCTGGTAAACCTCTTCTGCACTTGCTGCAAAGCTTCCACATCCTTCCTATAGTGGGGCAAACAGAGCTGTATGTAATACTCCAGAGGTGGCCTAACCAGAGTTCTATAAAGTTCCATAAGACCATAAGACATAGCCGCATAATTAGGCCATTCAGCCCATCAAATCTGCTCCACCATTTCATCATGGCTAATCTTGGATCCCACTCAACCCCATAGACCTGCCTTCTGACCATGTCCTTAGATGCCTGGACCGATCAGGAAATGATCAATTTATGCCTTAAATATACAGTTGACTTGGCCTCTACTGTACCATATGGCAGAGCATTCCATAGATTTACTACTCTCTGGCTAAAAGAGTTCCTCCTTACCTCTGTTCTAAAGGCTCACCCCTCAATTTTGAGGCTGTGCCCTCTAGTTCTGGATACCCCGCCATAGGAAACATTCTCCCCATATCCACCTTATCTGGTCCTTTCAATATTTCGCAGGTTTCAATGAGATCCCCATGCATTCTTCTAAATTGCAGAGAGTACAAGCCCAAAGCTGCCAAATGCTCCAAATATGTTAACCCCTTCATTCCTGGAATTATCCTTGTCAACCTCCTTTGGATTCTCTCCAATGACAACACATCCTTTCTGAGATATGGAGCCCAAAACTGTTGACAAAACTCTAAGTGCGGCCTGACTAGTGTCTTATTATCTCCTTGTTTTTATATTCTATTCCCCTTGAAAGAAATGCCAACATTGCATTTGCCTTCTTTGCCACAGACTCAACCTGTAAATTAACTTTTTGGGAGTCTTCCACAAGGGTTCCTAAATCCCTCTGCATCTCTGATGTTTGAACCCTCTCCCTATTTAGATAATAGTCTGCACTATTGTTCCCTTTATCAAAATGCATTATCAAACATTTCCCAACACTGTATTCCATCTGCCACTTTTTTGCCAATTCTTCCAAATTGCCTAAGTCCTGCTGCAATCACATTGCTTCCTCAGCACTACCTACCCCTCCACCTATCTTTGTATCATCCGCAAACTTTGCCACAAAACCGTCAATTCCATTATCTAGATCACTGACAACAATGTGAAAAGCAGCAGCCCCAATACTAACTCCTGAGAAACACCACTAGTCACTGGCAACCAGCCAGAAAAGTCCCCTTTTATTCCCACTTGCTGCCTCCTGCCTATTAGCCATTCCGCTACCCATGCCATTATCTTTCCTGTGTCATAGGATTTTATCTTGTTAAGCAGCCTCATGTGTGGCACTTTATCAATCACCTTCTGAAATCCAAGTAAATAATATCCACTGCCTCTCCTCTGTCCACCCTGCTTGTTACTTCCTCGAAGAACTCTAACAGATTTGTCAGGCAAGATTTTGCTTTACAGAAACCATGCTGACTATGACTTATTTTATCATTAGTCTCCAAGTACCTCCAAACCTCATCCTTAATAATAGACTCTTATATATAAATGGGAATCTAAATGGATATGGGAAAAGAAAGAATCTCCTATATTAACACATTTGATTGATCTATGGAATAAGATAAATGTTGATAATGAAACACAGAAATCTCTATTAGCAAGGAGACCTTTGTTCCAAAATAGACTTATTCCTTTTACAATGGACAATCAACTTTTATATAATTGGTACCAAAAAGGGATTAAATTTATAGGAGATTGTTATGAACGAGGTATATTGATGTCATTTGAACAACTAAAGGATAAATATAAAATATCAAATAATACTTTCTTTTGTTACCTTCAATTAAGGGCTTACTTAAAAAGTAAGCTGGGTCAAACAATGTTTTTGCCAAAACCTAATGAAATTGAAACTTTAATTCAAAAAGGGAAAATTAAAAAATTTATTTCTTGTATGTATAATTTGATTCAAGAACAGATAATTAAACAAGGAATCCATAAGTCAAAGCAAAAATGGGAAACAGATCTGAATATTAATATTGATGAAACAAATTGGTCAAGACTTTGTCTTGACAGTATGACAAATACAATAAATGTTCGACTTAGATTAGTACAATATAATTTTTTACACCAATTATATATTACACCACAAAAAATAAATAGATTAAGTTCAAATCTATCCGATAAATGCTTTTGGTGTAATCAAGAAATTGGTACTTTTTTACATTCTACTTGGTCTTGTTTTAAAATTCAACCCTTTTGGATAAATTTAAGAGTCTTATTGGAACAAATTACTGGAACTCAACTTTCACATAACCCTGTATTATTTCTATTAGATGATATTGAAGGGATAAAGCCGAAACTTAAATTGAATAAATATCAGAAAGAATTTATAAAAATTGCATTGGCAGTAGCTAAGAAGACTATAGCAGTTACTTGGAAATCTGATTCGTATTTAAGTATGGATCGTTGGAATAATGAAATGGCTAGTTCTATTCCACTCGAAAAAATTACTTATAATTTAAGAGATAAATATATAACATTTTTGAATATTTGCCGCCCTTATTTACAAAAGATAGGATGGCATAGTTAAGTGCTCCGATAAAGATCTTGGTCCCTTGGGTAAAGTAACGAATAATTATACCAAATTTATTTTGAATCCCATGGAGCATGTGGAAACCTTCCAATACCCAGGCGGCTCTTCTTTTTTTTTCTCTCTTCTTTCTTTTTAGGTAGGACTATATATGGGGGGGGGGAGGGTTAAGGGGAGGGGGGAGGGTAGATTTTATCTTTTCATGTATTCTTTTTGAAAACTCAATAAAAATTATATTAAAAAAAAGTAATAGACTCCAACACTTTCCCAACCACTGACGTTAGGGTAACTGGCTTAAATTTTCTTTATTTTGCCTTCCTCCTTTCTTAAAAAGTGGAGTGACATTTGCAATTTTCCAGTCCTCTGGAACCATGGCAGAATCAAGTGAATCTTGAAAGATCATGCCTAATGCATCCATTATCTCTTCAGCAACCTCTCTCAGGACTTTGGGATGGAGTCCATCTGGCTCAAGTGACTTATCCACCTTAGGACCTTTGAGTTTGCCTGCACGTTTTCCTTTGTAATAGCAATGGCACTCACTCCTGCTTCCTGACACTCACGGACCTCTGGCACACTGCTAGTGTCTTCCACAGTGAAAACAGATGTGAAGTACCCATTAAGTTAATCTGCCAGTTCCCATTGCTACCTCACCAGCATCATTTTTCATTGGTCCAATATCAACTCTCACCTCCCTTTTACTCTGTATATAACTGAAAAAAACTTCTAGTATCCTGCTTTATATTATTGGTTAGTTTACCCTCCTATTTCATCTTTTCCCTTCTTATAGCTTTTATAGTTGCCCTTTGTTGGATTTTAAAAGCTTCCCAACATTCCAACTTTCTGCTCACTTTTGCTACCTTATATGCCCTTTCCTTGGCCTTTATGCAGTCCTTAACTTCCTTTGTCAGCCACAGTTGCCTACCCCTGCCTCCTGAAAACTTCTTCCTCTGCGGGACATATCTAGTCTGCGCCTTGTGAACTATTCCCAGAAACTTCAGCCATCTCTGCTCTGCCGTCATCCCAGCCAGTATCCTTTTCGAATCCACCCATGCAAGCTCCTATCTCATGCCTCTGTAATTTCCTTTGTTCCAGAGCATAAGTGAATGAGCTTTTAGATTAATTTATCTTAATTGATGAGTAATTTTACTTATTTGTTTTTCTACCTCTCCCATAGTGCAGTGTGGTTAAGGGGTGCTTATTTCATTGTGCATTGTGCTTCACTGCTGTGTAGTTCAGTGGTCTTTCTCCATCTAAGTTCAAAGTCCTGTGTCAGGTATTCTTTTCCTAAACATCTGGTAACTAACTGACTGAGAACAGGATGAATTATGTTGGGAAACGTGCTGCAAAATGGAAAAATGAGCAACAGTGGAAATGCCAGCAAGTTAATCAGATGCTGAAAGAAGAAGCTGGGTGAAATTGCTGAAAAATGAAACCAGTTCTGCCTAAAGAATTCTAGCAATTCATTAAAAGGGTAATGTGGATTTGAAAAGTTCAGTTACAAGTACATTTATTATCTCAAAGTCCAACCCTACATCCCTATGGTGAGAGGTGGAAATGGGTAAGGCTGGCCAAGAGGGCTGTGTTGAAGCTGTATAGACCAATCCCCTGTACAGTGGATGCAATGGATTGTGGAGGAGTTGAACTCCAGGCATGCCATCAACTTCAGAGGACAATGGGGATGAGAGGTCATCGGTGGCCTATGCTCTGCTTGGCGCTATGGGCCCAAGTAATTATGTATGCTTTATATAACCTTGAGATATATCTCTTTACAGGCAGCCACAAACAAAGAAACCCAATGGAACCCACTAAAAAAAGAGGAAGACCGATAAACACCCAACGTGCAGAAAAAAAGCCAAATTGTGCAAACATTAAAAGTAAGCATATAGCATTCAGAGTTGAAGAACTGAAAGAGAGAGGGAATAAGAGAAGTCTCAATATGCACTAGATGAAATGGAGTACAGTTTTCAATTTTCATTGTGCATCTGCATGACTAATGTAAATACAGTCTGCAAAAAGCAAATTCCATGTCATGAGGACTGCAGTTTCTGCAGCTTGGCACAGAGCATTGATCTCCAAGGGTTCTCGAGCACCTGTATTTACTAATCGTTATCTTAACTAGAGCTGTTGAACCCTTGTGCTTTCGGTTTAATCTTGTCAAGTTAATTGTAACTGGCATAGGTTTCCTGCTTTCTATGATTATTTAAAGAGAATTCCTGTTCAGTGCTTTAGTGGAGTAGTTGTGTTGTTGAGAATGTGTCTTGGGGTGTTGCTCAGTTGTTCCTCTGAGGTTCTCTTGGTATTTCTATGTCTAACCTCTTTTTACTGTCTTCTCAAGAGGATTCTGCCACTCTCCGCTCCTGTGTCTGGTATTTGCAGCTCCTGGGTTGAGTCGGTGCCAGTGACCTCCATGAAAGGGAAAGGCTGCCGTTCTCCCGCACTTAGGCACACTGTGACGCTCCCAAGCTTTTCACTGTATCTTGCTTTATACAACTGTTACGTGCCATGTTGTATGACATGGGCGATTGTGGTCTTTCCATGACCATGATTGTCCTTGGCAAATTTTTCTACGGAAGTGGTTTGCCATTGCCTCCTTCTGAGCAGCGTCTTTAGAAAATAGGTGACCCGAACTATTGTGAATACTCTTCAGAGATTGTTCGCCTGACATCAGTGATCATATAACCAGGACTTGGGATATGTACTAGCTGTTCAGGTGCCCATCCACTACCTGCTCCCATGGCTCTCGTGACCTTGACTGAGGCGGCGGGAGGGGGGGGAGATGGGGGGCTAATCAGGTGCTACACCTTGTCCAAGAGTTACCTGCAGACTAGAGGAGGGAAAGCACATCTTACACCTCCTTTGGTAGAGACATATCTCAAACCCTCCACTCCATATCTTGGTACATATGATAATAATAAACAAATACCAATACCATCTGCATATCCTCCTATTGTGGTTTTTAAGTTAATGTCATAGTCTACCTCATAAGGGCCTTACTGTCTGCCTGGACTCCATTTCTCTATAAGTGCAAAGCTATATTCTGCATTGTGTTATTGTTTTTCCCTTGTACTGCCTTGATGTACTGATGTGAGGTAATGATCTGTATGGATGGCCTGCAATACAGTTTTCCACTGTACAGTACCTCAGCACATGTGACAATAACAAACTAATTACTGATTACAAAGCACTTAATGTTTTAAAAATATATTGATTCAGGAATGATGAAAGTACCGCAAAGGTATTCTGTTTTATGGAGTATGCAACATAACAAGCTGTAAAACCTGGCGCTGTGAACTACTTTAATGTATTAAAATGCAAGCTATTCAATTTTTAAATGGTTAATGTAAACTGACTGTAATATTTTTGATAACATTCCAAAATACGTTATTCTAATATCATGTATAGAATTTAAACTTCAAAACAAAATAAAAGTAACCCTGGAAGTGATCTTGGACTAGAAGTGGTTCCCTTGTGCATCTTTGATCAAACCAAATCAATTGTCCTGTTATTCTACCCCTCCACGGCCAGATTGTGTTGGAGAGGAAGAAAGTTAAACACTATTTTTGAATATTTACTCTTGAAGAGTATCACATGAAACAAATAGTGAAGGTCCTTTTTGTCCTTCAGTAAATTGAGCACTGATGTGTGGTCACTAAGATCAACAAAGCTCTTGAGAAAAATCAATGCAGTTTATTTTCCCAGACCTTAATATTTTCCGTGAGCCTGTCTCCTCGGTAGTGAGCTGCCTGGTAGAAGAGGGATACACATGTAAAAGGCTCTGTTGACAATTGTACTGAGAGCTGGACATGCTGCCTTTCAAACTAGTGAGTCAAACAAAAATTCAATACTTGTCTAAATGAAAGGGACGCCTTTGCTGTTAATGAATTCTCCTGGAACCTGAAAAGCCAAGATTAGGTTTGATATTGAGAAGAATGCTGGATTCGGCTGATCATAAATTGATTTGGTTAAATAGAATAATAATGGCAAAAGAGCGAGGTATATTTCATGATCCAAATATGACACCGATAGAAAGGTGTTAATTATATATTGGGACATCTGTAGGGACAATTGAGATACATAGTTATTGGGTTTGGCTATTAAAGGTTTCTGTGTTTATTTCAGAATCAGAATCAGGTTTAATATCACTGCATACGTCATGGAATTTGTTATATAAGCAGCAGCAGTTCAATGCAATACATGATAATATAGAAAACAAATAAGTAAATCAATTACAGTAATTATATATGTATATTAAATAGTTAAATTAAAAATAGGTTAAAAACAGGAATAATAAAGAAGTGAGGTAGTGTTCATGGATTCAATGTCCATTAAGGAAATGGGTGGCAAAGGGGAAGAAACAGTTCCGGAATTGCTGTGTGTGAGCCTTCAGGCTTCTGTGTCTCCTCCCTGATTGTAGCAATGAGAAGAGGCACATCCCAGAATAAATTCAAAGTCAATCTATTATCAAATTACATAAATGTCACCGCATACAATCCTGAGATTTATTTTCCAGTGGGCATATGCAATAAATTCATAATAGATTACTAGCCATAACAGAATTAATGAAAGACCACACCAACTTGGGCATTCAACCAGCATGCAAAAAGCAACAAATTGTGCAAATTCAAAAAAGGAAGCATTAATAATAATATAGGAATAAGCAATAAATATTGAGAAGACAAGGTGAAGAGTTCTTGATAGTGAGTCCATATGTTGTGGGAACATTTCAATGATGGGGCAAGTGAAGTTATCCCTTTTGTTTCGGTGATTTGTTCCTGAACCTGGTAGTGTGATTCCTGAGTCTCCTGTACCTTCTTCCTGATGGCAGCAGTGAGAAGAGAGCATGGCCTGAGTGGAAGGGGGGTGGCTGGTCCCTGATGATGGATGGTGCTTTCCTCCGAAAAAGCTACGTGTAGATGTGCTCAGTGGTGGGGAGGCCTTTACCCTTGATGGACTGGGCCAATCCACTACTTTTTGTGGGTAGTTATTGCACTGTTAAAACTTGCTGCACCAGATCTGTCATTTATTATAGTTGAGTCAAGCTGTACTTAGTTGTTCTGTAATATTTGTATATTGCATAAAACATATTTATTTTGTATTTGTAGTTTAATAAAAAAGATCAAGTATTGCAATTTTAGTAATACAATTTGTCTCAACTATAGATGTGTATATTTTCTTTCTAACTATAATTGGTTTCCATATTTTTACCTCAAATTTATCCGCCTCTCTCAGACAAACAGAAGAAAGAATTCCAGAAAATTGCAGCAGCAATTTAAGTACTAAGAAAGCTTACCTGTAGATAATTCTCGAACCCTGGTTCATCGATTGCCAATTCTTCCTAGCTTCAGTTTTGCCCCCATATTTACTGTTTCTTGTGACATAAAACACTGTTTGTCCTTTTGCATCTATGCTCATTTACAGAATATTCTCAGTCTTCTACTCATTTTATCTCCCCTCCACTGACAAGTTAACTCATTGGATTTTAACAGTCGGGGCAATTATAGTGGTTAATTAACCTGCTGATCTGCATGTCTTTAGGATGAAACTGACCACCTGGAGGAAATCCACAGCTGCACAGGGAGCATCAGAGGTCAGGAATGAACTTAAGTCATGGAAGCTGGAAGACAACAGCTCTACCAGCAGCGTGCCTGTTCTGATTCTAAATAGAGTGGAAGATGGTTAAAGCAGCACTGTTGTTCCAACAGCGAGAAAGGGACAGACCAAGTAGATTCAAAGTTCAAAGAAAATGTTACTTTATTATCAAAGTGCATATACGTTACCATCTACAACCCTCAGATTCTTTTTCTTGTGGGCATATTCAGCAAATCCATAAAATAGTAACCTTAACAGGATCGCTGAAAGATCAACCAGAGTGCAGAAGACAACAAACTGTGCAATTGCAAATGTAAATAAGTAGCAATAAATAACGAGATCATGAGACAATAAGATAAAGAGTTCTTTAAGTTAGATCATAGGTTGTGGTCATATTTCAATGATGAGGCAAGTGAGTGTAGTAATCCCCTTTTATTCAAGAGCCTGATGGTTGAGGGGTAGTAACTGTTCTTGAAACAGGTGGTGTGAGTCCTGAGGCTCTTGTGCCTTCTACCTGATGGAAGCAGTGAGAAGAGAGCATGGCCAGAGTGGTGGGGGTCCCTGATGATCGATGCTGCTTTCCTACGACAGTGGTTCATGTAGATGTGCTCAGTGGTTAGGGGGGCTTTTCCAATAATGTACTGGGCCAAATCCACTACCTTTTGTAGGAAGCCAGTCAGCCTAACAGTGACGTTGGGCAAATTATCAAATTGAAAATCCAGGGCATTCATCATTAAGTGAAGACTGTATCAACTTACTTGACTGAATTTTGCAATGAGTTAACAAGGAGAGACTACTTCCATTTCAATTGTCAATTTCACAATATGGGCAGTACTCTTGATAGAATGTTTATGCGATCTGGATTGCCCAATCTCTTCTAGAGGAAAACTTAATGTACACTTTTTGCTCAGGTAGTGGGGACTTTGCTAAAATCAAGGCAATTACTTGGTCTTCCTATCTATTATCTTCTCTTCCCTTACAAGTGGGAATCTGGGATTGCTAATGTAAGAACGTAAGAAATACTACTTTTATTTATTGAGGTACAGTGCAGAATAGGCCCTTCCGGCCCTTCAAGCTGCACTGTCCAGCAATCCCCAATTTAATCCTCACCTAATCATGGGACAATTTACAATGACCAGTCAACCTACCAACTTGGATGTCTTTGGACTGTGGGAAGAAACCAAAGCACCCGAACAAAACTCATATGGGGAACATACAAACTCCTTACAGACAACAGTGGGAATTGAACCTGGGTCACTGGTTCAGTGAGAATTGAACCACTACACTTCTGAATTCTTGACCACTTGTGTCTGCTTTGCCTTCCCATAAAGCAAGGGTTTCCAAGCTGGAGTTCATGGACTCGTTACTGAATGGTATTGGTCCATGGCTTAAAAAAAGGGTTGTGAACCCCTGCTGTAAGGTAATAGCTGATCTAATTTTGTTCTCAACCCTCTTCCACATTCTCTTCCCATATACCTTCATCCTTTGCATGTATGTCATTCACCGCTTCGCATATCCTAAATGACTCTACCTCCACAGCTACTGGGGTACGAAGAAATTACCCTCATCTCCATCTTAAATGAGTGACCCCTTATTCTGAAACAATGTCCCCTAGCTTAGGTGTTGGTTTGCCCTGTTAACACTGAGACAAATGTTCTGCTGCTACTGCTTTCCATCAATGTTATCAATGGCTCAAATGGTAGTAACATACAGATCACCTACAATTGTTATATACATCATTATCTCATATGATGTAGGTATCATGGTCTTTGACTATGATTATTCTTGGCAAATTCAGTTGTTGAGGCTGATATCATTGGCTTGTATTGTGCTGTGTTGTATGACCCAAGTGATCGGTGTCTTTCCATGACAACGATTGTTCTTGGCAAATTTTTCTATGGAAGTTGTTTACCATTGCTGTCTTCTGGGCAGTGCCTTTACTAGACGGGTGATCCCAGCTCTTCAGAGCGATTGTCTGCCTGGCATCAGTGGTCGCACAACCAGGACTTGTGATATGCACCAGCTGCTCATACAACCAACCACCCGCTCTCATGGCTTCACGTGACCCTGATCAGGAGGGCTGAGCAGGTGCTACGCCTTGCCCAAGGGTGACCGGTAGGCTAGCGGAGGAAAGGAGTGCCTTAGATCGTCTGAGGCATATATATAAATACGCCTGAGACTTTTGCACTGTACTTATACATTTATAGATCGACTAAGTATTCTTTCTTTGTTTACACTATTCATTATTGGTTATTCATAAGAAGTACAGGAAATGCATACATTATTATGTCATCTGTGAGCGCTTCACTAAAAAGAAAAACTAGGTAGACAAGTTTTCCTGGATCCTGTTTCTTTAATTTGATTAATTTCTGAAGTTACGCAACATAACATAATGTCTTGCCAGGAAACTTTATACTTGCTTTTCCAAATGCTTGTACATTACCCAAAGTTCCACTATCCAGTTTTCTTATTTCAGAAATTATTGTCAAATGTTTCTGTCTCAGTGCTGTTACAGAAGAATCACCCCTTACAAGAAAGAGAATCTGTAAATACCCATAAGTACCTTTATTTTCTCAATGGAAGAACATGGAAACTTACACAACTGATACCTGTGTGCACACCAACTAAGTCTTCCTGACCTTCCATGAACAGTCAAGGAACAGAAAATATAACACCAGTTAAAAATAAGTTTCTGCTGCTGACCACATGTTCCTCTTAGTCCTGTTTTGAAACTCCACATGTCTGTGGGGCACCTCATGTCCATGATAGTTGTTCTCCTACAGAGTTACCGCTGCCAGCACACTTGAAGCATTTGCTTTTATATTCATTTCTTGCCAATTCAAATATTACATTCCAGTGTCATTGGCTGTAGGTCATGTGTCTAACTTTGAACACTTTTTTTTATCAGTAATTTATGGTTCTTTATTCTCAGACAGCATCTAGCTTGAATCACACAGACCAGGCACAAACCCCCTAACATCCACAAACCTGTATTTTATATCCAAACTCACAAATAACCTCTTATTTGGAAATTATCCCTAGTTCAACAGATTACCTGAGGCATCATTGTGTCTACTTTAAGCCAAGCCACTTACTCACAGTATGGATAACAGCGTGCCTTCATTAAATGGCAGTCTCCATCTCCTCCCTCACAGCAAGAACAAAGTCCATTGTAATGTCTGCTTTCACTGTTCTTGATTCATTCAAATTCACTGATTTGCAAATTGTAGTTCTTTCTGACCAACAGTGCACCACCCCATGTTGCTTTTAAATGGTACTAGTCAGTTATATTATTGGGTGCCCTACAAACATGTAACTGATGAATAGGACAATTTTAGTTGATTTCTCATGGAAGTTATGTAAAATGGTAGCCTGCTGTATTTGCTTTATACTTAAGACTGTGAGGCTAAGTACAGCTCTAATG
Organism: Mobula birostris; assembly: GCF_030028105.1. Lineage (NCBI taxonomy): Eukaryota > Metazoa > Chordata > Chondrichthyes > Myliobatiformes > Myliobatidae > Mobula > Mobula birostris. The sequence continues at coordinate 32,684,129 of NC_092392.1, read as the reverse complement.
CCATATTTAAGTTTGCTGACAGTAACTTTGTCACTGGCCAAATCAAAGGAGGTTATGAATCAGCATAAAGGAGGGAGATTAAAAATCTGGCTGAGTGGAGCTACAACACTATCTCTCAGTCAATGTCAGCTAAACCAGAGTGCTGATTATTGACTACAGAAAGAAGAAACTGGAGGTCCATGAGCTAGTGCTCATCAGGGGATCAGAAGTGTTGAAGGTCAGCACATTAAATCCCTCAGCGTTATCATTTCACAGGGTCTGCCCTTGGTCCAGCACATAGCTGCCTTCACAAAGAAGGCACGGCAGCATCTCTACTTTCTTAGAAGTTTGCTTAGATTCAGCATTCATCTAAGATTTCGACAAACCTCTTTAGGTGTGCGATTCAGGGTATACTGAATCATAGTTGCATCAGGGCTTGATATGGGAACACCAATGCCCTTAAATAGAAAAACCTAGGAAAAGCAGTGGATACAGTCCAGTCCATCACAGGTAAAGCCCTCCCTATAATTGTGCAAATTTACAAGGAGTGCTGAGCGGGAAAGCAAGATCCATCAGCAAGGACCCCCACCATTCGAGCCGTGCTCTCTTCCCACTGCTATCGTCAACAAGGAGATACAGGAGACTGAATACCAAACATCAGGTTCAGGAACAGCTATTACCACTCAACCATATTCTCTCTTGAACCAGAGAGAATAACTTCATTCACTTCAACACCGAACTAATGCCAGTATCCATGGGCTCACTCTTAAGGACTCTATACCTCATGTTCTCATTAATTTTTTCTTCTTTTGTTCAGTATTTTCACAGCTTGATGTCTTTTGCATTTTGGTTGTTTGTCCATCTTTTTTGTGTGCATTTTTTCATTGATACTATTGTGTTCCTTTGTTTCTACTGTGAACACCTGTAAGGAAATGAATTCAGGGTGACATACAAGTAAATTTATGACAATAACTTTACTTTGAACTTAGGATAAAGTTAATGTGCTGCCTTCAACTGTACTGTGCAAAAGTCTTAGGCACATATATACAGCTAGTGTGCCTGAGATTTTTGCACAGTACTGTAGTAATTTTATGTATTGCACTGTACTGCTGTCGCAAAATAAAACTCATCAGCTATATGAGTGATGATAAACCTGATTCTGATATGCGTCTCTACTGTGGACTGAGAGCGGGAAGGGGGCAGGGAGAGGGGAATCATGGTTGGGAAAAGGGGAAAGGAGGGGGAAGAAGTGGGAAGCACCAGAGAGACATTCTTTAATGCTCAATAAACCAATCATTTGGAATCAAATGACCTTTCCTGGTGTCTCAGTATTGGGTGTGTCTGCACCTGCACAACCCACCCCCCGCCCCGGCACTCTTTCTCTGCCATTTGTCCCACACCCCTCCCGCGGCGCTCCATCCTCAACATGCCCAACATCCTTTGCTCCCGCCAGATTTACAAACTTGTTCTCAGCTCCACATCTTCAAATACAGGACTGTGCAAGTGTCTTAGGCACCCTAGCTATATATACTGTATGTGCCTAAGACTTTTGCACAGTATTCCATAACTGGCAAGGATTAATCATTTAATTTGGTCCTTGTACCCATTTTGGAAGGGAGGTGGGGGGATGGGGTAGGTATTGCCAATATAATCCTCCAATAGGTCAATCTTTAGGTCACATCAAAGCCATCATCAAAGTAGCCTCTGCTCCTTTCAAACACAAGGATAAGCCCCAGAAAGTGCATGAGCAGCAAATTCTATACCCTTCTACATCAGTATTCTTTATCCTCAGTCTATACTCCCTTTACAATCCCAATAGCATTGTTGCTATAATGAAAGTGAAAAAAACATTCTTTACACTGGACTTTCCTGCATTTGACATGCACCACAGCCATTGCAATTTTATTTGATAGCTTCTAAATGTCTAACAGCATGAGTTGGAGCCTTCTGTGTGATCGTTCTTATCATTAATGCACAGACCTCACTCTTTGCTTACTTCATGTTCCCAGTCACTCTTCCTATTATATTAGACTGCACATCACCAAGACAACAAACATCTCCCTAACCTCACTTAGTGCCATTGGCAGACAGCCCACTGGTAGACAGAGGAACAAAAACTATATATATATACACACACCAAGGAAGCCTAAGACTTTTGCACAGTACTATAGCAATTTTGTGTATTGCATTGTACTGCTGCCGCAAAACAAAGCACAAATTTCATGACATATGTGAGTGATGATAAACCTGATTCTGATATGGGTCTCTGTTGTGGACTGAGAGTGGGAAGGGGGCAGGGAAAGTTCGTGGCCTAAGTTAGAAGGAGATGAGTTATTAACTTCAAACCTTCTGCATAATCACTGAAAGAGTTGAACTGCACGTGCATGTAACGAGAGCTGTATAACTCATCTCCTTCTACCTTAGGCCAAGGAGGTTCTCATGCAATAGATTACAAGAGGCTGCAACTCAAAGTAAAACTAATGGGAGAAGTGGAGCCTCAGGGTGGCTGCATCCATCATTAAGGACCCTCACATACCCTCTTCTCATCACTACCATCAGGGAGGAGGTAGAGAAACCCAAACCCTCACACGCAACAGTTTAGGAACACCTTCTTCCCTTCCATCATCACTGTTTGGTCAAGATGGCGCCAGCGTACAACGCTCCCTCAGTCGACCTCTTCCACATAGCTCACAATAAAAGCTTTTCTACTTTTTTTACGTGTGTTTTTCACCATAAATATGTTTTTGGAACTGTTAGAGCAATGGAATTTACAGCTTGGAGATCATTTAAGAGTTCCAGCGCTTTGCCGGCTCCGGGAAGCGAGCGAGTATTCAGATGACCTCGATCTGAAGAAACTTCAAGACTTCGATGCTCGACTCCATTTCGCCAGTTAGTGTCTATTAATTGCTGTCGAGGAAGACTGAGACTTCAAGGTGAATGCAGAAGGCAAGCGAGAGTTTCAGTGCTGACTGCCTGCCTTTCGATCGCTGCCGGAGGAGTCTGTGAGTGGTCTATTGCTTTGTGGCTCACTGCGGCAGGCGGGTAGGCCTCTCCGCCTTGTGTGGTATTCCCTCTCTTTCGATGAACGTTGGTGATATCCGAGGATGGTATCGTGGTTCTGCGTTTAAGGACTGTGGACTTTTTCAGACTTACGGTTTTAAATTCTGTGTCTTTTTTTAATCACCCGTCCCTTTTCTGTTTTGGTGTACAAGGGGAGGGTGTTTAGGGGTTGACTTTCTGTTAGTTTTTTTGTGTGGGCAAGGGGTTGTTTTTGGGAGGTCAATGTTCCTGTTCCATTTTGTGAGGTGGGGGAGGGGGGCTTTAGGAGTTCATCATCGAGATAACGTTCTTTTCTTTACGGGGGTGGTGGGTTCGATCTTCCTCCTCATATGACTTTCATGTTCTTTCTTTGTTTTGTGGATATCTGGAGAAATACAAATTTTAGAGTTGTATATGGATACATGCTTTGAAAATAAATGAACCTTTGAACCTACCTCATTATTTCTTTTATGCACTTCTTGCTTATTTTGTAATTTATAGCAATCTTCTGTCTTTGTACTGTACTGCAAAACAACAAATTTCACAACTTATAAGACAGTGATAATAGGCCTGATTCTGGTCAAGTAGGGGAAACAGATGGAGCGAAAGGAGATGAAAAAAGATAAATCTTTGGTAAATTTAACTTGGTTTTCTTAATAGTTTCATTCTGAGACGGTCATGATAAAACAGACAGGCTCTTGCCAAATACCAAGTGCTGGCAGAACAGTGCCATAGATAAGGGTGGAGGGCACAATGTGAGCCCTCGGAGGTGGAGTGTAGAGTTTTTGCTGGCTGTTTGCTGTGCAGGACCTACTCTTCCCTTGGCATTAAGGGAGCCGCAAAGAAAATAGCCATTAGGACCATCACAGAAGCTGTTGAGCAAGCCTCCAGGTAGCTACTGATCAAGAGGTGTGGCCTGTGGACCAGTGTTGCTGGGATACAAGCCAATAGCTGATCAACCCTGGTTTGGTCACCTGGGTGAGTGTGCCTGATGTTCAAAGACCAGAAGCACCCAATAACCCCAGGTTACATCATTGATGATGTGCCTCAGCACATCTTAAGATGTATCTCAGCATCATTAAATTATACAGGAAGCACCTTTCTCAGCCTTTGAGAATACAGGTGCACCAAAGATCATTCACATGAAATATCTCCCCATTAGTTGTGCCAAACATCAGATCACAGTTCCTCCGGGGCTAGGGTCAAACAGTCTTTACTGACTCCTAACTTTGTCCTTGGATGGCCGGGTGATGGTACATCTCTACCAAAGGAGGTGTAAGGCACTCCTTCCCTCCACTAACCTGCAGGTCACTCTTGGGCAAGGTGTAGCATCTGCTGAGAACCCTGATGAGGGTCAAGTGAAACAATGGGAGCAGGTGGTGGATGGTCGTATGAGCAGCTGGTGGATATCACAAGTCCTGGTTATGTGACCACTAATGCCAGGCAGACAATCTTTGAAGGGTATTGATAAGGGCTGGGGTCATCAGTCAGATGAAGGCAATGGCAAATCACTTCTGTAGAAAAATTTGCCAAGAACAATCGTGTCTCATGGAAAGACCATGTTCGCCCATGTCATATGACATGTTGCATCACCCAACCCAACTTTCTCCAGGATTGTCTTTGGTTTCCTACTTTTACTGACGTTGCAAAGCACTGAACCAACAAAGCAGGAGGACGTTGCAGTTCCTGGTGTGACAACCATTTATAGCATTAGTCATAAATTTATGTTTACAATATTGTATGCTTGACATCTGCATCAATAAACCCTGCTCCTTTATTTGCATCCAGCACAATAAAATGACATCAAAAGATTATTTAGAAATTTGAGTAAATAAACACAATGTGAAAATTGACGTCAGTGCATTAAGAAGTGATTGATCATTTTACGTTCATCAGGTCAAAAGTATCAACAACATCATGACAAGCACATCTCTCTTTCAAGTTTAATGTGCAGAGAGGCTGTAAAGTATGAACTCAATTCATCACTTTTCAAAGTCAAGGACAGCACTCTCCCTGGTAATGTGAAACAGTAACCAAAATTTAATTTGTGCTTTATGCAATGAAAAAAAAACAAAAAGAAATGGGAAGAGGATAAAATATATACATATAGTTCAATGTATTGTGCTTTCGGAGAAATGCTGTTCTGCAGACCACTGTTGTAACCGTAAGATCATTAGAAATAAGATATAGGAGCAGAATTGGGCTATTTAGTCCATCAAGTCTGCTCTGCTGATCCATTTCCCTCTCAGCCCCAATCTCTTGCCATCTCCCTGTACCACTTCATATCCTGACTAATCAAGAATCTATCAACATCTTTTTTAAATATAGCAATGACTTGGCCTCCACAGCCGTCTGCGGCAACGAATTCCACAGAGTCACCACCCTCTGGCTAAAGAAATTCCACCTCATCCCGGTTCTAAAAGGATGCCCCTCTATTCTGAGGCTGTGCCCTCTGTTCTCAGGCTCTCCCACCATAGGAAGAAATGTGTCATTATTTGAGTTACTGCCTCCTTCCTGTCAGCTTGAACCAGTATGGCCATTCTCCTTTGATCTCTCTCAGTAACAAGTAACAAACAAGAGAAAATCTGCAGATGCTGGAAATCAAAGTAACACACACAGAATGCTGGAGGAACTCAGCAGGCCAGGCAGCATCTATGGAAAAAAGTAAACACTCGATGTTTTGGGCCAAAACCCTTCATTATGACAGTTCATGAGTCCTGAAGAAGGGTCTTGGCCCAAAACGTCAAGGGTTACTATTTTCCATAGATGCTGCCTCCAGCATTTCATGTGCATTACTTCTCTCACTAACAAGCCATTTTTGCCCACAGAACTGCACGTACTGGATTTTTAAAGATTTTTCGCACCATTGTCTGTAAACTCTAGAGACAGTTGTGCATGAAAATCCTGTAAGGTCTGGGATAGCCCTACCTTTCAATATGATCATAAATGATCTTGGTCTCCACTCCACTTGTCAGTTGAATCCCTATAATCCAAAAGCTATCACTCTCAGCTTTGAATTATTCAATGGTTCTCTCTTTAGTGCTCTGTGGAGTAAAGAAAACATTTATTTCTGTTACGAAATCTTGTCCTGATATTCTGATGTTCTGAGGTTCCTCAGTTCTAGATGCCTCCTGAAAGGCCATTCAGCATCTGATGTGCCTCAGTAACGTCACATTCCATTCTTGCTATCTACAATGAGTACAGGCACAATGTACCCAGCCTTTAGCGTAGTAGTGAGCATAATGCTTTACAGTAAAGGAAATCTGGGTTCAATTCCCACTGCAGCCTGTAAGGAGTTGGTATGTCTCCCCGTGACTGTGTGGGTTTCTTCTGTGTGCTCCAGTTCCCTCCCACAGACCAAACATGTACTGGTTGATAGGATGATTGGTCATTATAAATTGTCCCATGATTAGGCTAGGGTTAAATCGGGCGATTGCTGGGCAGCACGGCTTGAAGGACCAATTCCGTGCTGTACTGCAAAAGATAAATAAATAAACAAACAAAATGAATAAACTCTTCTCAGGCTTCCAGCCAGGTACAGATATTGATTTTAAATAACATTTCAATGGCAAACTCTGCCATCTTCATCAGGGCCTGAGAAGACTTTATTTGTCATATACACTGGGAAAGCATGAGATTCTTAAACAAACAAAACCTTTCAATGTAGGTAATTAGCCAGTCAACTTTCTCTGAACTGGCTGCAATGCAACTATATCTTTTCTTACAATCAGAGACTGAGTTTTATACAGTAGTCCAGGTGTGGTAACACACAGTTGTAGCAAAGCTTCCCAACTTTCTGCCCTATCTACATGCAATAAATATCATATTACATCTCCCTTCCTAGTTACTTGCATGTCTGGCTGTTCACTTCTTGTTCTCTCAGCTGTGACCACACCCAGATCCCTGCAAAGAGCAGCATTTTGTTGTGCACATATAGTCACGGAAACGTTATGATGCAGGTTGAAGCATTCTCCCAAGTCTCTCATCTGTTCCTCCAAACTTCCTCATCTCCACCCCTGTATTCCACAGTACTGTACAAAAGTCTAAGGCTCATATGTACAGCAGGGTGACTCTGGGTTTTGCACAGTATTGTAGTAATTTTATGTATTGCACTGTACTGCTGCCACAAAAAAAATTCATGACACGTGAGTGATGATAAACCTCATTCTGATATGGGTCTCTATTGTGGACTGAGTGTGGGAAGGGGTCAGGGAGAGGGGAATCATGGTTGGGAAAAGAGGTGGGGGGAGTGAGAAGCGAAAGAGAGAGATTATGTAATGATCAATAAACCAATTGTTTGGAATAAAATGACCTTGCCTGGTGTCTTGTGGCTGGGTGTGTCTGCACCTGCACTAACCCCCGTCCCATCACTCCTCTGCCACCTGTCCCATAGCCCGACTGCAGCACACCACCTTCCAGACTTACAAACTCGCTCTCCACTCCACATTGACAAATACAGTACTGTGCAAAAGTCTTAGTCACCGCAGCTATATACAGTATGTGTACCTAAGACTTTTGCACAGTACCGTAGATGACTTGACATTTCTCTGAATCAAATTCCATTTGCTGATTTTCTGCTCAGCTGACCAGATCATCTCTGTACTCCTGAAGCTGAAATCTTGAAGACAGACAAAGATTTAAAAATTACCTTTATTTATCACATGTACATCAAAACATTGAACCATACAGTGAAGTGTGTTATTTGCATCAACAAACAGCACAGCCTCAAGGTGCTCTGGAGGCAGCCCATAATTGTTGTCATATTTCATATCTCATTTGAAATATCTCATATTTCCAAATGTTATGCTGTGTCTGTCAAATCGTTGACAGTGCACTTTCTCTATAATTTCTTCTAGGCTCTTTTACCTGAGATCTGGGGTGCACAACAAATGCATTTTTTTTAAAACACATTAAAAAAAATCACTTCTACCTATGTGTTTTTAGATTAGATTAGATTATGAGAACACTCAGTCCTCTTTTATTGTCATTTAGAAATGCATACATGCATTAAGAAATGATACAGTGTTTTAGTGCATTTTTGCTGATTTCCTGTCAAAGAGTTGCCCGTCAAGCAATTGGTCAAGGTAATTCAGGGAATAATTTTTCTTTAGGAGTTGAAGAGATTCGGTATGTCACCAAAGACACTTGCAAATTTCTACAGATGTACCGTGGAGAGCATTTTAAATGTTTTCATAACTGTCTAGTAGAGAGGGACCACTGCACAGCATTGGAATAAGCTGCAGTGGGTTGCAAACTCAGCCAACTTCATCATGAGGACTGACCTCTCTGACATTGAGAGCATCTTCAAAAAGAGATACCTCAGAAAGAGGGCGTCCGTCATAAAAGACTCCATCACCCAGGACACGGTCTCTTATTATTACTACCATCAGAGAGAAGGCACAGGAGTCTGAAGACACAGACCGAATGTTTTAGGCAAACAACAGGAATTCTGCAGAGGCTGGAAATTCAAGCAACACACATCAAAGTTGCTGGTGAATGCAGCAGGCCAGGCAGCATCTCTAGGAAGAGGTACAGTCGACGTTTCAGGCCGAGACCCTTCATCAGGACTGATGTGGCTTGACGAAGGGTCTCGGCCTGAAATGTCGACTGAACCTCTTCCTAGAGATGCTGCCTGGCCTGCTGCATTCACCAGCAACTTTGATGTGTGTTGCTAGAATGTTTTAGGAACAGCTCTACCCCTCTGTCATTAGATTTCTGACAGACAATATACCAATCCATGAACAAAATCTCAGTAATTTTGCTCACTCTTGCACTATTTATTTAATTATTTTTTTGGAAAAGGTACAGCACCGAAGCATGCCCTTTGGCCAATGCAGCCTATGCTGAACCATTTAACCTGCCTACTCCCATTGATCTACACTGGCACCTTACTCCTCCATATCCTATTATCCATGTAGTGATCCAAGCTTCTCGTAAACATTGAAATCGAGCTCACATGCACCATTTGTGCTGGCAACTCGCTCCACACTCTCATGGCCCTCTGAGTGAAGGCATTTTCCCTCATGTTCCCCTCAAATTTTTCACTTTTCACCCTTAACCCATGTCCTCTAGTTGTAGTCCTACCCAACCTCAGTAGAAAAAGCCTGATTACATTTATCCTATATACACCTCTCGTAATTTTATATATCGTTATCAAATATCTCCTCAACCTTCTATGTTCCATGGAATAAAGTCCTAACCTATTCAATCCTTTTTTCTAGCTCAGGTCGTCCAGTCCCAACAATGTCCTCGTAAATTTTCTTTGTACTCTTTCAACCTTATTTACTTTTCTTCTGTAGTAGATGACCAAAATTGCACACAATACTCCATATTAGGCCTCACCAATGTCTTATACAACTTCAACATAATATTTCTTCTCCTGTACTCAATACTTTGATTTATGAAGGCCAATGTGCCAAAAGCATTCTTTACAACCTTATCCACCTCTGACACCACATTCAATGAATTATGGACCAATATTCCCAGATCCCTTTGTTCTACCACACTCCTCAGGGCTCTACTGTTTACTGCGTAAAACCTACCCTGATTGGTCTTACCAAAGTGTACCATCTTGCACTTGTCTGCATTAAATTACATTTGCCATAATGTAGTTCTTTTGGTAATTTATAGTATTTTTAAATATTGCATTGTGATATTATACCTGATTTCAATTCTAGTTCTGAATCTGATTTTGAGTTGGTTTCTGAGTCCCTCCAGTGTTTTGTGTGTTGTTCCAGCTGAGCCACTGATCAGCTTTGATTTCATGTGGTTTGAACAACTAGTACAATGGCCAAGTACAATGTGGTTTGAACAACTAGTACAATGGTTTGAACAATGGCCCTTTCCATTAGTTTTTCTCATAAGAATGTCAAAACATTTAAATGACTCTGTAGATAGAAATTTAACCACATTTTGTGCAAAAATCTATTTCATTAAATGGTCATGATACTGTCCACGTCCACGTTCACGTCCATTTTCCAATCCCGAGCAACCTGCAGAATACTTACCTCTTTTGATGTTATATGGTGCTCTGGAGGTTGACCTGCTGGTACAAATCGTGTGATATGAACATTTCTTGCCGATGTCTGTGGGAGAGCATTTGTGGTGATTCACCTCTGTTCCAAGATTGATGCCAGCTGTCTGAGAAATTGGTTATGCAGCCAAGTGTACCGCCCCTGGCTGAGGCTCTTGGTGCATCCTGTTAAAATGTGCCTTAGTGATCCAGGTGCTTGACAAAGAGAGCAAGCGGGGTCTTCTCCTCACCACTGGTTCAGGTTCTGGGGTGTGGGTAGGAGGTCATAAGTGGCTCTGATGACAAAACTTAGCCGAGATCCCGCCATCTCCCAGATGTCACGCCAGCTAAGTTTCCTTTTTTCCAGGCTCTCCCAATTAGTCCATTGGCCCTGCTTGGTCATTGAGACGGCCCTGGTGTGTCGCTCTGCCTCCTCCTATCTTCTCACCTCCTCCACCACGAGTCGTCTCTTCTGCACTGATGTTGCCTTGTGTCATTGAGGAGCCTTTGGGACAAGCCCGAGCCCGGCTCTCCCAAGTTGGATTTGGCCAACCACATCCCTGAAGCGAAGAGCAGACTTAGCACTCTGAACGGATTCAGATGGGGTCCACGTCCTCCCCGTTACCACACGGGGGGGCCACTGTTCGAATAACAGTATCTTCAGATTCAGTGAGGGTCATGATCAACCTTGCTTTGGTGCACTTGACTTCTTCCACATTATGGTTGTGGTACTTAAGGGAGTGAAACAACAGAGGCAGGAACACTTAACTTAAAAACTTAGCACCTTCTTTTACTAATCTGATGTCAAAGTTGAAAGGGTGGGGGTGGGGATGGGGGGGTGCTGAAGATAGTATCTCCAACTCATTATCTTTTCCACCCACCTGTTTTCACCTATCATGTTCCAGCTGTCATCCTCCCCCTCCCCTACCTTAGTTTTATTTTTTTATTATTATTATTAACAATACAGTGTGGAGAAGGCTCTTACGGCCCTATGAGCCACACTGTCCCAGCAACACATGTCAAACCCAATTTACCCCAGCTTGATCACATGACCATGTACAATCTACTAACCGATACATGTTTGGATGTGAGTGGAAACCGGATCATTGGGGATAACCTATGCATTCCACAGGGAAGACTCCTTACAAATGGCGCTAGAATTGAACCCTGATCTATGGAACACCTCAAGTTGCAATAACATTGCGCTAACCACTACATTACTGTGGTAAGTTATTCTGGCTTCTTCCGTCTTTTTCTTTCCAGTCCTGACAAAGAATCATCAACTGTTTATTCCTCTCCATAGATGCTGCCTGACCTAGTGCAATCCCCCAGTGTTTTGTAGTGTTACACCAATCAGCCAATCTGAGAAATTTCTCTTAATTTTACTGTACACCTCCTGCTCACTAAACATTTGAAAATTCTGTTTATTTCTTTCAGATGTTGCCTTCAAATGGAAGATTCAAAGATTCACAAATTCAAGATTCAAAGCACATTTATTATCAAAGGATGTATAAATTATACATCTTGAAATTTGTCTGCTTATCGGCAGTCAAAAAGCAAGAAACTCAAATAACCCAATTAAGAAAGCAAAAAGAAACACAGCGCAGAGAAAGAGAGGGAAAAAAAAAACACATGATGCAAACAGTGGAAGCAAGCCGACAGTATTCCTCACCAGACTGAGTCCTTGATCCACTCCCAGAGGAGCTGGAGCAGGCCCAAGCCTTGGTCCCCAGTTTTCACACCAACAGGGAAGAAACGCACAGCAGCCGGATCAGTTCACAATCTCGTCGCCGTTGAGAGAGGAATGGACATTTCCGAGAGAGCGAGCAAAGTCAGTCCAATCCTCCAACTCTGTCTATGCACCTGGCAGTCCAAACGTGTTGCACTTTGCAATGCCCCAGTACAGCTCATAGCCTGAATCAGCCTCACCTCCGCCTGTTTATAGTTGATTTCCTTGCCTAATGATTTCCCAGTAAGCTGTCGCACATCTTCTGTAGTACCATCTTAAACCAGTAAAAATCAGAACATTGGATACTTACACCGGAATTTATCTCCATTTAAGGAAAACATTCTGTGTAGTCATCATTTTTGTTATTTTGCAGATACAAAAACATCATCATCATCACCATGTCATATTGATGAGGGCAATCATGGTCTTTCCATGATCATGAATATTCTTGGCAAATTTTTCTACAGAAGTGATGTGCCATTGCCTTCTTCTGGGCAGTGTCTTTACGAGATGGGTGGCCCCAGCCATTATAAATATTCTTCAGAGATTGTCTGCCTGGTGTCAGTGGTCACATAACCAGGACTTGTGATATGCACCAGCAGCTCATACTACCATCCACCACCATCCATTGGCTTCATGTGGCACTGATAAGGGGGTACACCTTGCCCAAGGGTGACTTGCTGCCTAGTTGAGGGAGGGAACACCTTTCACCTCCTTTGGTAGAGATATATCTCCACCCAACCACCCAAGATCAGCTGTTTAATATCTTCCTCCAAGGGGACCACAACCTCACCGTGATTTGGATACTTACATACCTTAATGGCCCAGAAAGCAATTTTGGTTGTCGTCAGGGTTTTATGCTTTGGCTCTAGGAGGGGTCATCCATGTGAAACAGGTCAAAGGGTAAAGGCCAGATTAAGAGTGGTCCATCGGTCCTCTAGGTTCAGGGTTTCAGCTCACGGTTAACAATCCTGACTGGTAAAATAAATTTGTTACAGAAACAGCAATGAAGAATCCTTCTACATCTGAGTGTAATGGTATTCCTCAGTCTCCACCAGAGCCTGCATGACTGAGAGAAGTGAAAACTGAGCTACTGACATGATGAAGGAAGCCCTGAACACCACTGGAGGTGAAGGACCTTCATTGCTGCCCTGAACACCAGTGGTGTAATCGGCAGTAGGGTTTAAAACCTTATAAAATAAAGAAAAAACAATATTTAACTTGGCACATGCTGGAAGATTCCACTGACAGGTATCAAATGGACCACATTGTAAAAACCAGTGCTCATAGAAAGCAGGATTTTATATTACTGGATAATTAAAAATCAAACACTCTTTGGTACACTGCCCTCTGATAATGTGGTGAGTGTTTATACTAACCAATTAACATCAGCATAAAGAGATTTCGATTTTCCACCAATGTTACAATTGCAGTATTATTTTAGCATTAGTACTTGAGCATGTCCTTTTTAATTTCTAACTGCCCCTGTTTAAAAGAAGCTTTCTGCTCTGACTATTCCCAAAGAAATTGCATTTTAATTGTTTGCAAATGAAGAACATACAGTATTGGTAAAAGTCTTAGGCACACAAACACATATATAGCTAGAGTGTCTAAGACTTTTGCACAGTACTGTATTTGTCAATGAGGAGTGGAGAGATTATAGATTATAGAATAGTACAGTACATTACAGGACCTTTGGCCCACAAGGTTGTGCTGACCCTCAAACCCTGCCTCCCATATAAGCCCCCACCTTAAATTCCTCCATATACCTGTCTAGTAGTCTCTTAAACTTCAGTAGTGTACCTGCCTCCACCATTGACTCAGGCAGTGCATTCCACGCACCAACCACTCTCTGAGTAAAAAACCTTCCTCTAATATCCTTGAACTTCCCTCCCTTACCTTAAAGCCATGTCCTCTTGTATTGAGCAGTGGTGCCCTGGGGAAGAGGCACTGGCTTTCCACTCTATCTATTCCTCTTAATATCTTGTACACCTCTATCATGTCTCCTCTCATCCTCCTTCTCTCCAAAGAATAAAGCCCTAGCTCCTTTAATCTCTGATCATAATCCATACTCTTTAAACCAGGCAGCATCCTGGTAAATCTCCTCTGTACCCTTTCCACATCCTTCCTATAGTGAGGCGAACAGAACTGGACACAGTACTCCAAGTGTGGCCTAACCAGATGGTCAGGATGATCTCTGCTTGCAATGTTCCTTCAGTCATCATCTCTGGATAGATGATGGAACCATATATTTCACTTCTTTTAAGTCTTTAATATTTGTTTTTCATCTTGAATGTGATCCTGGAACTGTTGAAACCTATGATTTATAGTTTGAAGATCGTTTGGGAGTTCCAGCACTCTGCGGCCTCCAAGAGGATTCCAGGAGGCAGAAGCAGTGTGAGCAAACTTTGTGGCAAGAAAGCTGCAGGACGGGCATGAACCAATGTTTGACTCCATTTCACCGATTAATGCTTCCATTGTTCACTGATTAAAACAACGAGGAAGATTAAAACATTGAGGCAAATGTAGAAGGGGAGCGCTGGCTGCCTGTCTTTTGATTTCTGGTGGGATTGGTCTGCTGCTGCAAAGTAAAGGCCTGCCACTGTGCTTGGAGAATGCTACCCAGGTTTTCTGCATTTTGGATATGGACTTGGACTATAGACTTCTTTTCAGTCTTACAGTTTTTTTCACCTGTTCTTTCTCATTTTTTGTGTGTCCGGGGGAGGCGGATTTGAGGTTTGATGTTCCTGTTCTGTTTTTGTTCATCTTTTTGTGTGGGGATGGGGATTTCAAGGTTGACGATCATGCTGTTGTTTCTTTCTTGGTTTTGTGGCTATCTGGAGAAGAGGAATTTCAGGGTTGTGTGCGTTGATGATAAATGAACCTTTGAAACTTTGTCATCAAGTTTGTAAATCTGATGGTTAGCAAAGGATGTTGGGAATGATGAGGGTGATGCACCACAGGAGTGGTGTGGGACAAGTGGTAGAAAAGGAGTGCCAGGGGTGGGGGGGGTTGGTACAGGTGCAGACACAACCATCCCTGAGACACCAGCTAAGGTCACTTCTTTCCAAATAATTCATTCATTGATCATTACAGAATGTCTCTATGCTTCTTCCTGCTCCCTTTCCTCTCCCTTCCCCTTTTCCCAATTATTATTTGCCTCTCCCTACCCCCTTCCCACTCTCAGTCAACAAGAGACCCATATCAGAATCAGGTTTATCATCACTCACATATGTCATGAATTTTTTTTGTGGCAGCAGTACAGTGCAACACATAACAATATACAATAGTTCGCAAAAATATTAGGTACCCTATCTATATATATGTATATCTAAAATACTGCTCGTGACTGTCCCCTCTGCTGAGGGAAATATATTTGACTTTTCTACCATGCTTAGGCCCCAGATTTTTTTTTTACACTTCACTTAAACCTCTCCTCAATTTCCAAGATGATACAGGTCAGAAACAATCCCTTCAGCTCATCCAGTCTGTTCTGACTACTAAAACTTCTTTTCATTTTTCTTACACTCCCCCATTTTGCTCTTCTCACATTCCCATGACTCCCTCTCAAGATTCCACCACTCATCCACACACTAGGGGAAAATGACAGTATCTGATTATCCTTAGGATCTCCGTGTTTTTATAATGTAGGAGGAAGTCTACACGTTCACAGGAAGTACGTGCAAACTTCATATATAAAATAGAGCCATGAGGGAGCAACTCATCTCCCACCCCACAAGTCCCTCTCCTTTCTTCCAAAACACCTATCACAACTGAGAGAGTCTCTCCTCACAATTATAACTCTCCAGCCTTGACAACATCCTCATGTCTTCTCTGCACCCTCTCTGATCCTTATGCTTTTGTTTACACCACTGCAAAATTAAGCAAGTAATGCTAACACTGTACTTACTTGCCTCATAACTTCCTTCCATCATTTTGTTAGCATTTACCTTTAGGGCATTGTAACACTCCACATTTAAAATCAATAGTCATCTTCTCTACTTCTATTAGTCTTACAATAATATTTCCAGTGCCAAATCTGGAAACTCTTCTGCCATCCTGTGAGTAGCTCTACAGACCTTCCTTATCTCAACACAAGTGGTAATGAAGAATCTCAGTCCTCTAGCCGCTGAAGCTTTTTATAAGATCATTATTAGACACATGTTTAACATGAATATTTGGTAATTCAAGTTTTGAACACTGTTACAGGAAAGCAGCATCCATCATCAGGGACCCCCACCATCTAGGTAATACTCTCTTCTCGCTGCTGTCATGAGGGAGTAAGTAAAGGAGCCTAAGCTCTCACTCCACCAGGTACAGGACCAGTTACTACCCCTCAACCATCAGCCTCTTGAACGAAAGAGGATAACTTCACTCAACTTCACTTGTCCCATCTTTGAAATTTCCCCACCAATTATAGACTCACTTTCAAGATCTCTTCATCTCATGTTCTCGAAATGTATTGATTATTTAATTATTATTTTTATGTCTTTCTTTTTGTATTTGCAAACTTTGTTGTCTTTTGTATGCTGGTTGAACCTCAAAGTTGGTGCAGTCTTTCATTGATTCTGTTATGATTATTATTCTATAGATTTGTTAAGCATGCCCGCAGGAAAATGAATCTCGGGGTTGTATGTGGTGACATATTGTATATGTACTTTGATATTAAATTCACTTTGAACTTTTGAAGTCACTTCCCATCACATTGAGGAACAGAGGCTCTGCTTCTATCAGAATTGTGCTTGGTCAGAAATTCCATTATACCTGTCCTGCTTCATGAACAAAGGCAGAACATTTGTGTAAAATTTCAAAGAGGTTCCGGCACGTGCGAAGGTACATCTATGCACTGTCAGCACCTTCAACAGAAGACGAGGAGGAGAACAAACTTCACAAAAACAGAATAAATAATGCCGAAGAAGGGGAAAAAAGGCTTGATCTTTGACTCAGAATCTCAATTATGTTCTCTTACTTGGGAATTCAGTGTTCTAGTACAGGTTGTTCTCTACTTTGTAGATCTACTTGCAAATTAAATAAAAGGCTGAAGATTTCTAATGTGCTTTATTAAGTTAAAATGATTGCATTTGGCATGACAATATTCAATTACTTGCAACGAAAAGGGAATTCAGTATTACTGCAGTCAAAAACTTTGTTCAAGTATTTTCTTTCAGTTAACTGGTTGTAATTTATCTATATACAGGGTGACCGCTAAATGTTTTAGTACTATTGATTTGGTCAGATTCCCTTTTCACTAGATTGTGGGAATATTATGAATCATCCCTTCTTAGTTACAAAGATGGTGGATTCAGCCCAGTACATCACAGGTAAACCCCTCCCAACCATTGAGCACACCTACATGAAACACTGTCGTAGGTAAGCAGCATCCATCACCAGAGATCCCCAACACCCAGGCCATGCTCTTTTCTTGCTGCTGCCATCAAGAAGAAGATACAAGAGCCTCAGGACTCCCATCACCAAGTTCAAGAGCAGTTACCACTCCTCGATCATCGGACTCTTGAACAAAAGGGGATAACTACACTCACTTGCCCATCAATTGAGATGTTTCCACAGCCAATGATCTCACTTTAAGGACTATGCATTTGCACAGTTTTCTGTATTCTGCACTCTACTTGATCAATCATTGATCCTGTTATAGTTACTGTTCTATAGATTTGCTGAGTATACCCACAGAAAATGAATATCAACATTGAATGTGGTAGCATATATGTACTCCAATAATAAAAACTTACCTTGAACTTTGAACAATTCCTCATTACGAATCAGAATCAGAATCACTGGCATATGTGAGGTCTTGAGTCTGGTTTGGACTGTAAAACGTTTCAACCAGTACTTGTATGGGAGAGAGTTTACCCTCACTACTTGATCATCAACCACTGGCATTCATTTTCAATTATCACTGAAGAGTGTTCCATTGTGTCTCTGTACAACTACGTATCAATTACATAAAAGCACGCACATGTGAGATAGCTTTAACTGGTGTATTCACATTGCAGAAAGAGAGAGGAAGTGAGAGCAATGAGCACGCACAGACAACAAATCAAAAACTAGTCCTAAGGATTTGGGGGGTGGAGCCCATTGCTCTGAAAGAAATAGATCCATACTTTACACTTCCTCCCCCTTTAGATAATGCAACATAAACTGTATATGTAACAAAACATTCAATTTCCCTCTCATAACCCACATTCGAAATAAACCTGCTTTCACAATAACAGTCCATAACTAACCTCACAGTTCTGAAGGTTAGGTGTTTTGGGTGGAGTTCTGTTTCTTTCAGGATAGTGCCTCTGGACCTGAGAAATGGCGTCAGGTTTGGCAGGTGTCTTATCAAATATAACGTTCTCATTGTACCTCTGGACCTGTGGTGTGGCATCAGGTCTGGTAGGTGTCTTGTCTCAACTACATTCTCAGTTTCCAGTGTCACATTGCTGTCAGTGACATCATCACTGAGATTTAAATCCGCTGACTGTAATGTGTCGGTCTTGTTGTTTGCGGTCGATTCAGATGTGTTCTTTGGCTGAGCATCCAGTATCCGGTCCACATGACGTCTCCATGTCTAATCTCCAACGTCCACTGTGTACATCAGTGGTTCAGTTCTTGTAGCTATCCTATTGGTTATCCACTTGCCTTTTCAGTAATCATGCACTAGGACTTCCTGACCAATCTCAAAGCTCCCCGCTGCTTCACTTGGCAACTGGCTAAACTGTTTATTCTGCACTTCTCTCCAGAAGTCTGGTTTCAGGAGATCTCAGATTCCTGTTCATGAACAGCATTGCAGGTGTTTGATTTGCATATCCTGTAGAGGAATATCCCCCTTGTCCATTACCGTAATGGATTTCTTGAAGGTTTTGGGTAAACCTTTCAGCTAACCCGTTCATTGCTGGGTGATGAGGAGCTGACTTGAAATGCCTAATGCCACTTTTCTTCACGAACAGTCTGTATCCTTCTGATTTGTATTGCGATCAATTGTTCTTCACAATTTGTTCTGGTAAGCCATTTCTAGGGAAGATCATCCTCGGAGTGGAGACAGTCTTTGCTGAAGTGGTTGTCTTCATCGGTACGACCTCCAGCAACTTTGAATGAGCATCCACAGCAATCAGGAACATTGAGTCCATTAATGGCCCAGCAAAGTCAATATATATTCTTTGCCATGATGAAGGCAACCACTCCCGCAGGTGTAAGGGTGGCTGTGGGAATGCATTTTGAATTTTTTGGCATCCCGGACAGCTTTTGACTAAGTCTTCAATCTGTTTATCTCTTCCCAGCTACCACACATAGCTCCAGGTAGGACTCGTTCATCCTGACTGTACCCAGGTGTCCTTCATGCTGATTCTCTAACACTCTGGTGCACAGTTTAAAGGGAGCCACAACACGAGATCCACACATCAGAGTTCTTTGACATATAGAGGGTTGGTCTCATTTGAACTCTGGAAACATAAGAGCTGGCCATCCTTGCATAGTGGCATCACAGACTTTTGACAATGTCGGATCATTCCTTGTTTCCCTTTGTATTTCAGAATTTGTTACCGGCAGCTGGTCCACCAATGGTGTGTGGAGCACTTCTGCTGGGTCACATAATGAAAACTTTTCTTTTTCAGTTGTCAACAGCAGAAGACGTGACAAACTGTGAGTGTTGCTGTGTTGTTTGGTACCCTTGAACTCTATGTCATAACAGTGAGCTTCTAGGAAAAGTGCCCAATGCTGTAACCAGGTAGCAGACATCACTGAAATTCTCTTCTTCGGATTGAAAATAGACACATGGGGCTGAGGATCTGTCACTAGTGTAAACGTTTGTCTGTAGAAGCAGTGATGGAAGCTCTTTATTCCCCATACTAGACTAAGGGCCTCTCAGTCGATCTGTGCATCGTTGCGTTCTGCGCTCGTCAGTGATCTTGAAGACTTCCCTGTGCATGTCTCCTTCCAGATTCTCCTTGCCACCTGACATTCCTCAATCATAGTCTCAGGTGGTTAAAAATGTCTGGTTGAACTTAAAAGGAACATTTGAAACCACAGTGCCATTATGTTTCATAATTTATCATTCAGCAAACAAAATTTAGTGCTGCTTAACATGAAGTAGAAAATATGTCTGAAGATTGGGACTAGTACAAGTTATCAGCAGTGAATTTTAACCTTTTCTGCTGTGTCTCATTGTTTATCACTCTTAGTCGAGCTGTAATGTTCAAAACAATCCCACAAAGCTATTCCACCATAAATAAGATTGTAATCATGTTCTATTTAATAATTTCATCACTACCAAGTCACATCAACAGTGAGATGCCAATTCTAAGCTCAGAATCATACATAGAAACATACATAGAAAATAGGTACAGGAGTAGGCCATTCGGCCCTTCGAGCCTGCACCGCCATTTATTATGATCATGGCTGATCATCCAACTCAGAACCCGGCCCCAGCCTTCCCTCCATACCCCCTGACCCCCGTAGCCACAAGGGCCATATCTAACTCCCTCTTAAATATAGCCAATGAACTGGCCTCAACTGTTTCCTGTGGCAGAGAATTCCACAGATTCACCACTCTCTGTGTGAAGAAGTTTTTCCTAACCTCGGTCCTAAAAGGCTTCCCCTCTATCCTCAAACTGTGGCCCCTCGTTCTGGACTTCCCCAACATCGGGAACAATCTTCCTGCATCTAGCCTGTCCAATCCCTTTAGGATCTTATACGTTTCAATCAGATCCCCCCTCAATCTTCTAAATTCCAACGAGTACAAGCCCAGTTCATCCAGACTTTCTTCATATGAAAGTCCTGCTATCCCAGGAATCAATCTGGTGAACCTTCTTTGTACTCCCTCTATGGCAAGGATGTCTTTCCTCAGATTAGGGGACCAAAACTGCACACAATACTCCAGGTGTGGTCTCACCAAGGCCTTGTACAACTGCAGTAGTACCTCCCTGCTCCTGTACTCGAATCCTCTCGCTATAAATGCCAGTATACCATTCGACTTTTTCACCGCCTGCTGTACCTGCATGCCCACTTTCAATGACTGGTGTATAATGACACCCAGGTCTCGTTGCACCTCCCCTTTTCCTAATCGGCCACCATTCAGATAATAATCTGTTTTCCTATTTTTGCCACCAAAGTGGATAACTTCACATTTATCCACATTAAATTGCATTTGCCATGAATTTGCCCACTCACCCAACCTATCCAAGTCACCCTGCATCCTCTTAGCATCCTCCTCACAGCTAACACTGCCACCCAGCTTCGTGTCATCCGCAAACTTGGAGATGCTGCATTTAATTCCCTCATCCAAGTCATTAATATATATTGTAAACAACTGAGGTCCCAGCACTGAGCCTTGCGGTACCCCACTAGTCACCACCTGCCATTCTGAAAAGGTCCCGTTTATTCCCACTCTTTGCTTCCTGTCTGCTAACCAACTCTCCACCCACACCAATACCTTACCCGCAATACCGTGTGCTTTAAGTTTGCACACTAATCTCCTGTGTGGGACCTTGTCAAAAGCCTTCTGAAAATCCAAATATACCACATCCACTGGTTCTCCCCTATCCACTCTACTAGTTACAACCTCAAAAAATTCTATGAGATTCGTCAGACATGATTTTCCTTTCACAAATCCATGCTGACTTTGTCCGATCATTTCACCACTTTCCAAATGTGCTGTTATCACATCCTTGATAACTGACTCCAGCAGTTTCCCCACCACCAACGTTAGGCTAACCGGTCTATAATTCCCCGGTTTCTCTCTCCCTCCTTTTTTAAAAAGTGGAGTTACATTAGCCACCCTCCAATCCTCAGGAACTAGTCCAGAATCTAACGAGTTTTGAAAAATTATCACTAATGCATCCACTATTTCTTGGGCTGCTTCCTTAAGCACCCTGGGATGCAGACCATCTGGCCCTGGGGATTTATCTGCCTTCAATCCCTTCAATTTACCTAACACCACTTCCCTACTAACATGTATTTCGCTCAGTTCCTCCATCTCACTGGACCCTCTGTCCCCTACTATTTCTGGAAGATTATTTATGTCCTCCTTAGTGAAGACAGAACCAAAGTAATTATTCAATTGGTCTGCCATGTCCTTGCTCCCCATAATCAATTCACCGGTTTCTGTCTGCAGGGGACCTACATTTGTCTTTACCAGTCTTTTCCTTTTCACATATCTATAAAAGCTTTTACAGTCCGTTTTTATGTTTCCTGCCAGTTTTCTCTCATAATCTTTTTTCCCCTTCCTAATTAAGCCCTTTGTCCTCCTCTGCTGAACTCTGAATTTCTCCCAGTCCTCAGGTGATCCACTTTCTCTGGCTAATTTGTATGCTTCTTCTTTGGAATTGATACTATCCCTAATTTCAGAATCAGAATCAGGTTTAATATGACCGGCATGTGCCGTGAAATTTGTTGTTTTTGCGGCAGCAGTACAATGCAATGCAGTCAACAGGAATTCTGCAGATGCTGGAAATTCAAGCAACACACATCAAGGTTGCTGGTGAACGCAGCAGGCCAGGCAGCATCTCTAGGAAGAGGTACAGTCGACGTTTCAGGCCGAGACTCTTCGTCCTGACGAAGGGTCTCAGCCTGAAACGTCGACTGTACCTCTTCCTAGAGATACTGCCTGGCCTGCTGCGACTGTACCTCTTCCTAGAGATGCTGCCTGGCCTGCTGCGACTGTACCTCTTCCTAGAGATGCTGCCTGGCCTGCTGCGACTGTACCTCTTCCTAGAGATGCTGCCTGGCCTGCTGCGACTGTACCTCTTGCTAGAGATACTGCCTGGCCTGCTGCGACTGTACCTCTTCCTAGAGATGCTGCCTGGCCTGCTGCGTTCACCAGCATCTTTGATGTGTGTTGCAATGCAATGCAGTACTTATTCACTTATTGCCCATATACCTGCTGGTGCTTAGGGCAGTAAAGAAGCTCCTCAATTGGTCTGTTCTTGGCCACTCAGGTGTAGGAGGATCCTTCATTGCTGTTTCCGTAGCAATTTTGTTTTGTGGACCACTTTCAGTCTGGTCTCTACCCTTTGACCTGGTTGGAAAGGGTGAACCTACCAGGAGCCAAAGCATAAAGCCCTGAGTCCAACCAATGTAGCTCTCCAGGTCACTGAGGCATGCAAGCCTTCAAACCCTACGACAAGGTTGTGGTCCTCTAGGGGAACAATGCAATACATAATAGTAAAAGAAGCTGTGAATTACCATAAATAGATATTTTTATATATAGTAAATATATAAATTAAATAAGCAAAAATATAATGAAGTGGAGTTCATGGGTGCTGAGGTAAATTATAAGGACTTATTGGTATCTCATTGAGCACAGACTGGGCGTCAAACCTAGAGCCCTGGAATCCAGGATGTATCTGTACTTAATGCCATGAGAAGGTGAGTCATTATTACTCTATAAATCTTGTGATTACTTTGGAAAGGCACAAGAAAGAAATAAAGTTAGGATATTAAATGCTATTATAATATCTGATCACACTTTCACTAAGGAAGTAAACTATAACATTGAGAGCATTTTATTTTAGTTCACTGCCTGTGATGTTTACATCTCATGGTAAAGATGCAGATAACAGTATCATCTATTTATAGTGTGGCTACTTGGCAATTGGCAACCGGGCATGCTTATCTTTATTATTCGTCTGTGCGTCATATTGTGATTACGTGTGCTCAGACAATGATAATGCATCAAATAACCATTTAACAGCTTTTTGTATACGCACTCCGATGGACATGTGAACAGTTATGGGAAAATCAATATCATCTGTTACCAACCCATCATAATGAAGACATTTGTCTCAACTTGTCTCCCTTAACATGATTCTGATTAGAATTCCACAGATGAATTTAGAGAAAAATAAATGGAGAGATAACAATAAAATGTTAAGTCTCTTGTGTTCAATTATTTGTCTATCCCCATGAAACTAATCTATACACCATTTGTTCTTCCCAGTGGTGGCTCATCTAATCTATGTGTAGAGACACAGTTACGGGAGAGCAGAGATAAATCCTCTTTGACAAAAAAAATTCTCTACCTCAAACATTTTTGTCGGGGAGTTATAACTGCCTGTGTCAAGAGCACTTCAAATTGATAATGCTGAACAGGAATATCAGTGGCTGTATTGGAAAGGGAAGAAGGCACAATATAGTCTTGAATTAATTGCTAAATAAGATATGCTTTTGGGTGAAAAGTGTAGAGACCAAATCAATGATGAAAATATGTATGAGTGATCATGTGATCATCAGATATTCATGTTAGTCAATTCGAACTACACCCGAGAGAGGCAAGAGAATTTTAGTCTGCTTACAATTGACAATACTAAATTTTGTGGTTGGTGTTTCACAAAAGATTCTATTTGCCTTCATGTAATTAGGAAAGATTCTCTTCTGACACAAAATTCTGTCAAGGAAGGTGAGGAAATAAAATATACTTCCACAAGTATCTTACAACTTCAATCCACAAAAGTAAGAAATGAAGCAGTGCATTTAGGAAATAACCCTGTACGAAGTCTTAAGGTGAAAGATTAGACATGGCAAGCTTGCGTCCACTAGAGTTTAAAAGATGGGAGATAGCTTGATTGAAGCACAAATTCTAAACTACACCAGTGGGCTACACAGGATAGATGGCATGATGAACTTCAATCAAATAATGGAAATCTTCTGCTCGAGCAACGGCGACCTACTTGTTTTATGATTTATGAGCTTGCTGTAAAGTTGCAGAAAATACCTTAAAAGATGAAAATTCTGTTAATGTAATTAGCAGATATTTAATTGTTGTTGAAGGAAAGAGCGCCTTTGGAGGAGACATAGCTCCATCCTGCCACCCTCCACAGTTGGGGTGACCTGCAGGCCAGTGAAGAGAAGAGTAGATCTATACAGTATAAATTATTGTTAATCCACAGATATTTTACTGTAACTGTTAATTGCAGATATTGCCTTGAGTTTGGATTTGAGTGAAGGATTTACTAAGAATGAGATGTATTAAAATGAAATCTGGATAAGATGATTCATTGAAGAATAATAAGAAGGATTAGAGTTCATTACAGTTAAACAAAGTAGTTTAAAAGATCTGGAATATGAATATAAATATGATGTTATTTTCTAGCATTATTGCAGGTGTTTGAGGAGAATTAGTACAGTATGTCACCATGGATACTCACAAATTACCTCAGACGTACCATAGAGAGCATTCTAATTGGTTGTATCACTGTCTGGTGCGGAAGGGCAAATGCACAAGATTGGAAAGCACTGCAGAAAGTTCTAAACTCAGCCAGCTCCATTATGGACATTAGCTTCCCCAGCATCCAGGACACCATCAAAAGGCAATGCCTCATAAAGGTGACATCTATCATTAAGGACCCTCATGACCCAGGACATGCCCTCTTCTCATAGCCACTGTAAAGGAGGAGGTACAGGAACCTGAAGGCATACACTCAATGCTTCAGGATCAACCTCTTCCCCTCTGCCATCAGATTTCTGAATGGACAATGACCCATGAACACTTCCTCAATGATTCTTTTCTCCTTTTACACTGCTTATTTAATTTATTTTTCTATTTTTATATATACTTACTGTAATTTATAGCTTTCATTACTATACATTGCAATGTACTGTTGAAGCAAAAAAAACCACGACATATGCGGATGATATTAAATCTCATGTTGATTTTGATAGTATTTTGAATAACCTTCTTCAATACTGTACAATCTGCGACATGCCACATTATTTTACAAATGCACTGTTGTACAATACTTGCAGCACTCGATGAAACTTGATCTTTGCTAGGAATGGAAGAATGAGGTAAGTTGAGTAGCTTGGGCGTTGATCCATCATGTCTGACAATGACAGGAAACCTGTGCGGAAGAGTTTTAAATTGGAAAAGCCATTGTACTGGGGCAGATCCACTCTCTCAACCTTAGAAGTTCAGGTCCAGTGGTATGAACAAGCCTCACAAACTGGGGTCTTCACTGGTTGCAGTGGATGACCATGATGTCTTCTGTGCTTTGTCATGCCCTTCACTCTCCATGGAGCATTACAATATCAACTTTCTAGCTGATGGATCTTACTGTAGATCTCATCGGCCTTGTCCGCTGGAGCTGACTTCACAAGATAGGAGACGTATGTACCTATCTCACTGGGGTATGAGGCTGCCATCTACCTTCACCTGATTTAGCCCACCTGTTGACGCAGGGTGCAGGTGCTGTCACACGTGAACAGCTACATTGGAGGCACAGATGAGAGCTGGGTGTCAAGTGAGGACCCAAGGTGAGTGAGTTGCCCTGGAATGGACACGTCAAACCCCTTCACCAGAGCTGCTTACCTCCCTGGACACCTCATACACTCCATCAAGGACATTACCTCTTGAACAAAGCACACAAAATGCTGAAGGAACTCAGCAGGTCAGGCAGCATCTATGGAATGGAATGAAGAGTTAGGCCGAGACCCTGCAGGATCTTTTATGTCTACCTTTTGAGTAAAGTGCAGCTTGTCTCATGCTTTCATTCTTCAGAAAGTTCCAAGTGCTAGAGGTGTTCTGACTGATTTAAGTTACCCCACAGTTCTCAATAGAGATACTTAACAGAGAACAGAATGTTTCTGACCTATCTCTCAACCTGTTAGTGGTGATGGATTGAAATGCCCCTGCCTCACCCAACCTTGGGCCTCAGACACCTTTCAGAATATTGCTGGCAAGTTGCAAATATAAAAGGACTTGTTAATTCAGTTCATGGTTTACAAGAGGCTTAGGGTGAGGGTGGGCTGACTGCTTCCCCAGTGCTGGGTGGATCCTGGGAAGGTGATGATAGTAGTGTTTATTGGAGGGAGTAATGAGGGGCAAAATCTTAAATAAAATCAAAGTGTGAGGCAGAATCTGTGGAAATAGAAGGAGAGTTAATGTTTCATGTCAACAACTTTTCATTGAAAACTGGGAAAGAGTTTAACCAAATTAATTGTAGAGGAGATGGAGGTGGAATAGAGAGAACAAAGAGTGCATCGCTGATACAGTCAGATTAGGATTTCCATTGGGATCGGTTTTAAAGAGTTATCCATCAATGAATAATGGAAGATGTCACCTCTAAAAGGCGACATCCATCATTAAGGATGCCCATCACCCAAAAATTGCCTTCTTCTCATTGTTACCGTCAAGGAGGAGGTAGAGGAGCCAGAAGGCACACGCTCAATGCTTCAGGACTAGCTTCTTTCTCCCTGCCATCAGATTTCTGAATGGACAATGAATCCATGAACACTTCTTCAGTATTTTTATTATTGTCTCATTTTGCACTACTGATTTAATAGTTTTGTATTTATGTCTTACTGTAATTTATTCTTTTTATTATTATGTATTGCAATGTGCTGCTGCAGGATAACAACAAATTTCACGACATATGCCAATGATATTAAACTTGATTCTGATTCTGTTAATGAGGCTATTTTATATATAGACAGAGAGCATATGCAAAGGAACACAAAAGCTATGAAGTAAATACAATTAGAGACCGAACACAAAGTACTATAAAAGTTAAAAGTTAAAAAATCATAGAGATACAGGAAAGGCCCGGCAGTGCATATCAGATTAACTGGCCAGTGGTGTAGTGGCATCGCAATGGACTTTGAAGCGAATGGTCCAAGGTTCGAATCCGGCTGGCTCCTTGCTTGCTTGCCATCCATGCTGGGTTGGGTGTCGAGCCAACATCTCAGCTCGTAAAAAACAGGCAAATGCTGTGGAAACGGCAAAAATGTCGCCTGATGCGCCACAAGGTGCGAAAAGGAACAATAACACGTGCAAAATGTCATATTAATGGAGTGAAAAAGAATCTCAGCTAATATTAGGGATGAAAAACCTACAGGTTCTCATACAAAGGGGGAAAGTAATTTACATGAAATTGTATTATTTGATATTGTGTCAGGAAGACTGCAACATGCCCAGATAGAAAAGGAGATTCAAAGTTCAAAGTAAATTTATTATCAAAGTATATAAAACCCAGAGATTCATTTTCTTGTGGGCATACTCAGTAAATCCAAGAACCATAATGGAAGATCTCACCGAACGGAACGGACGAACCAATGTGCAAATACAAATAAAAGAATAATAATAAGTAAGTAATAAATATTGAGAACGTGAGATGAAGAGCCCTTGACAGTGTGTCCATAGGTTGTGGGAGCAGTTCAGTGATGGGATTCTATTCCTGCAGAGATAATATGAACACATTTGCACTTGCTGATTCCACATTCAAAGAAGTATTTTTTTAAAACTTGCTATTATTGTGGAGATCTCCCATTGGCTCGTGTCATGTCATATTGTCAGTCTAGATCCACCCTTTCCAGTATGGCAACAAAGATTCTTTTCTATGAATGCATTTGCAAGGGCCTAATGCCAAGCAGCAGATGTTATATCTATATATCAGTATGCTGATATGTAACTGCACATATGTATGATTAACTATATAGGGTAATATAGAGCATCTTCCTAGCGATGCTGCCTGGCCTGCTACATTCACCACCAACTTTTATGTGTGTTGCTGGAGTAATATGAGACGTCTTTGCATATTTAGCCCTTTATGTTATTATCTATTGCATCTAATGAATCTGTCAGCCTAAGTTTGGTAGCATAGTGATTAACACAATGCTTTACAGTACCAGTGACCCAGGTTCAATTCCCACTGCTGCCTGTAACGAGTTTGTACGTTCTCTCCGTGACTGTGTGGGTTTCCTCTGGGTGCTCCGGTTTCCTCCCAGTCTAAAGTTATACTGGTTGGTAGTTTAATTAGTCATTGTAAATTGTCCTGTGATTAGGCTAGAATTACATTGGGGGATTGCAGGGTGAAGCGGGTCAGAAAGGCCTATTCTGTACAGCATCTCAATAAATAAATAAACAAACAAACAAACAAACAAACAAACAAATAAATAATTGAGAATTTTTAAACTTATATAACTTGAGTTATTAAGATCAATAAAAAGTTCAGGCTATTCATCAGAAGGATCCAAGATTCAAGATTGCTTAATTTAGAGCAATGAAAATGTTACCCATTAATTTTCATCCTAGTCATGTGGTGACAACAGAAAGATGTAAAGTCTATAGAAATGGGTCACCTTTATTTTCTACCTCAAGAAAGCAAATTAACTAGTTAGTTTATTTGTATGGGTGATGGCAAAGCAAAAGCCCCACTTGAAAAAGAAATGGGTCGTTATTAAACTGATCATGGTTGTGCTGTTTCTGTGTGTTAAGATATTAAAAATAACTCCATCAAGAAAATGGCCTATTTTCTGTCACTAAATTAAATTGGGTTATGTCAATGAAGAAAAAGTTAACTAATACAGTGCACAACATGTTAGCTGTGAGTTTTTAAATTTATGGACAAATTTCAGGTGTTAGGCGTTGTTCATCAGTAGTTAAGCTTTTCGACTCTGCTGCAGGTACTTGTTGGGTTCTGATGTTCTTAATCCAAGGTTTCATTAAAAAGTCCGGAAAGAGGTACAAAATGTGCTGCTTCATGATTGTTTTAAGTGTTGCTAGAACAGAGAAAAGTTGAATAGATAGGGATTGGGGTCTACTAGTAAAGAAAAATTTAAGATTAAAGAAGACTAGGAGAAATTAGATTAAGATGGTGCTGCTTTTTGTTTAGCAATTTTATACCCATATTCCATTCAAACTATAGATAAGAAATAACCAGTTAGAAAGCTACTATTCAATACTGCAGTACTAAGTTAATCAATGAGAAAGCACTTACTCAAGTAAAGCAGAACAAAGAAACTTTCAGAGCTTTTCAGAATTATACCCGTATAACTACTAGGTGCATAATAAACTATTATATGCATATTGAGAATACATGCAGATAATTTTTGTAAAGCTGCAAAGAAAATAACAGTTGAACAGTCTAATCTAAGAATTAAAGCCAGATGCAACAAACTAAAATACAGGCATAATGACATTTGACATTTTGGGACCAATAAGCTTTAGCTATAAAGTCTATCTGCAAGCTTAGATTGTAAAGATTGAAAATTTAGACCCATTCAGAGTGCACAAGGAGCTGTTCATCAGCACTCTATCCTCAACATATACTTGTCTCAACAGCAATGTTAGAGATTGTCCATGATCTTTCATTGGTCCTGGAACAAGCATGTACCATCTGCCTAATAATCTTCATTTCACACTCAAAAGAACAAATGTGGTTTGGTTGAGATGGTTTGTATCATTATTGACCAAGAGATTAGTCCTTGGTAAAATAAATATTTGAAGCCCTGGGTGGCTGGTGTGTGTGGACAGTGTTTGGTCACATGCTGACTGGTGGATGGCATCAGAGTCTGGTCCAATCAGGAGGCCGAGAAGACAGCTGGGAGCTGAAGGAGTTGCAGTAGTAGATAGGGTTGGAGAAGGAATGGTGCAGAGTCACAGTTCACCACTGTGCTATGAATGTCTAGTTGTGTCCAATGATGGATTCTCACAGAGCAACATCTATCTTCCCCAGAGAGCTTCGAGAATAGAGTTTCATGATAAAGTCCTTTGATGCATGTGGATATCAAATGCATGTGAATGACACGTGCAATTGCTAGGGATCTGAAATAAAAATAGAAAATGCTGAAAATATTCTGCAATTGTAGAGAAAGATCAGCAGAGCCAGAACTCTTTATCAGAAATGGTAACTTTCATGTTGTACTCCATGGAAAGTCCATTCATGATTATGTGGTGCTGAATTAGGTCATTTCAGAGTACTGTGTGCATTTCATTTTCATGTCATAATGTGTTCTATTTTCTGGTTGCCCTTTTGAATCGGAGTGACCTGAAGATATTAAACACTGAGCTGAACTGAAGTATATTTTTTGATTTTGTGTTTTACATTCTGTGATTCCGCCTATTTTTTTTGTTGCCGTTTGCATGATTTGTTTTTCTTTGCATGTTGGGGCGGGGTTTGATGCTTTTCTTTGAATGGGTTCTATGGCTCATCTTTGCTTCCTGGTGTCTGTGAGAAAGATGAATCTCAGGGTTGTATACTGCGTACGTACTGCAATAATAACTGTACTCTGAATCCTTTGAATCCTTGCATCAATACCAAATTCTTTGTCTGCTCTTACCTTTTTTTTATACATTTCTGGTGCTGTTTGCACGATTTGTTCTTTTTTTGTGCTTGGCGGGGTGATGATTTTCTTTGAATGGATTCTATGGTGTTTCTTTGTTTCATGGCCATCTGTGGGAAGTCAAATCTCAAGGGTGTATATGGCATATGTACCTTGATAATAAATGTTCTTTGAATCCTTGAATCCTTTGAATCATCAAAGGAATAGGGACAATAAGGTCTAATCCTAGACAAGGGATACCTCTCACTGCCTTGGTAAAGCAGTCAACATAATCAAAGATCCCACCCACTCCATAACTTTACTCCTTGTCGCTCTCAAATCGGGTAGAAGATACAAAAACTCAAAAGCACGTACAATCAGGTCAGCTTCTACCTTGCTGCTATAAGGCCAATGAATAGTCAACTTAGCACAACAAGATGGACTCTTGCCATCACAATCTATCTCGTGATCACCTTTCACTTTATTGCCTGCCTGCACTGCACTTTCTCTGTAAACAAAGCAATTATTTTATATGCTGTTGTTATTTTCCCTTGTACTGCCACAGTGCACTGATGTGATGAAAGGATCTGTATGTAAAACAATGTTTTTCACTGTACCTTGGTTCATAAGACAATAATAAACCAATTTATCAATACGTTATTATTACTTCTCACAAATTATTCTCTTAAAGGAAACTCTACCCATTGCCAATAATATACATATTCATTTTCAGTGCCTTATTCATTTAATTTCTCTGAATAGAAGTGTAACTATGGGAAGTCAAATAAGCCTAAGTTAGCCCATCTTTCTGTGGGACATGTACAATGACTGTTTTAGTCCTACTCAGGCCTTCCCTTTCACTTTTTTTTCACGATGCACTTATTTGCCCTTGTATAAGACTCAATAATTTCATCACCTTTGCTCCCAATTTCCACTCTGCTCTCCGCCCTGCTTGGGAGCGGTGAGACTGGCAGGAATTTGGGAGACCTACAGTTGCAGAAGGTTATTAAGGCTGCACAAGTACTAGCAGAGGGAGAGAATAGTCACAGCTTAGGTCAAATACATCAAAAGATGTACATGCTTATTCTGTGATATTGTACCAGCTGCTAGTCATAAACTTTGCATGAAATAGCAAACTTTTTGTCCTGTGAGTATGAGGCACTGTTGTGGCTCAGCAAGTAAAGGTGCTACCTCTCAGCTCCTGTGCCCTGAATTCAATCCTGACCTCTTTCACCATTGTATGTCCAGTACAGTCTCTCCCTATGACGACATGAATTTTCTCCCTGTACATCTGTTTCCTTTCACGGGGCAAATATATGTGGGTTAGTGCATTAATTGGTCATATCAAATTGTTTCTAACATGTAGGTGGATGGCAGAATCTGAGGACTTTGGATGGGAATGTGGAGAAATTAGATTAAAGGGGAAATTTGATTGCTCTATTAGCCAATGTACATGAGATGGGCTAAATCGCACCCTGTGTAAATATGCACCTCCACTTTGTCTGACAAAAGCAGAACTTCCCAGGGGCCAAGCAGTTTAATTCCCATTCTCATTCCCGTTCTGACATGTCAGTCCATGGCCTCCTCTTGTGTCAAGATAAGGCCACCCTCGGGGTGGAGGAGCAGAGTCCTGAGAAGGGGACTCTGCTTCAGGACTCCCAAAATGTTGACTGCTTATTCACCGAGTTCCTCCAGCATTTTGTGTATGTTGCTTTGGATTTCTAGCATCTGCAGACTTTCTTGTGTACATTCCATTCCATCACAGTACGTAGCCTTCAACCTGATGGGATGAATATCAATTTCTCTTTCAGCGAAAAAAAAATTCCTCCCCCTCCCCTCTTCCTCTATACCCCAATTTGGCCCCTTTTTTCTCCTCATCTACCTATCACCTTCCCCTGGGGTCCCACCTCCTTCCCTTTCTCCTTTGGTCCATTCTCCTCTCCGATCAGATTCTGTCTTCTTCAGCCCTTTATCTTTATTACCCACCTGGTTTCACCTATCACTTTCTATCTATCCTCCTTACCCTCCCCACCAACTTTTTATTCTGATATCTCTCCCCCTTCCTTACCAGTCCTTAAAACAGGTCTTTGCTCAAAACATCAACTGCATATTCATTTCCACAGATGTTACCTGACCAGATGAGTTCCTCCAGCACTTTGTGTGTGTGTGTGTGTGTGTGTGTGTGTGTGTGTGTTGCTTTTGAAATTCCAGCACCTCTTTTGTTTATGATAAAACCAGACTTCTGTTCAGTTCAAGAGTTTGCTCAGGGTTTTCCAAAAGTGATTTTTGTAAAGCAAATATTGACCGAAGATACAAATTTGGGATTAAAGCTTCCCTAAATGGAAATCAAAGGTCAGAAGAGAATCTTTCCTCATTAAATGTGGGTAAATAGAATCTTTGATAGAACATTAGCCACAAAATTCAGTGTTGCAGGGTGTAAGCAGATTAAAATACCTTTGCCTCTTCATTCCTTTACATTTCCCACCCACCTGGCTTCACCTATCACATTCTAGTTATCCTCTTTACCCTCTGTAACAATTGGATTTCCAACATTTGCAGACTTTCTTCTGTTAATAAATATAAATTGCTTCAGTGTCTAAATTCCCAGTTCTGAAGGAAAAAATGAAAGCTCGGTTCTTTCTAACATTGTCTCCAAGACTATCAAACATCAGCACAGCACAAGATGAGTCTCAGTGAAATACTTCTTACATTTGATTTTTATGGCCTGAACTATTTACTCATAGTCTCTAAAAAGGAAATGCATTCCAAGCAATAAAACAGCATAACGACAAGCGATATTGGGGAGCACTGAGAAATAATTAACTCATATATTTCTGTGTCGTCTAATACTTTGTTCATACCAGGAGTCATGTAAATGTCAGAGGCACAAATAATTACCAGGAGGAGGGTCTTCTATCACAATCCAGTTCCAGCCTCCAGCATGAGCACAAAGCCACGTCTGAAACTCTTACAGAGTCAAAATGATTTGCAAAATGATTTTAAGAATAATAACAGCTGTGCAAAGTATGATTAGATTCCAATATGTACTTGCTTTTAACATGGTCTTAGTAACTCTTCCCTTTTTAAAATGAATGGAATTTTTGATGTAAATGGTAAAAAGTAAAAAGGCATCTTGAAGATCCGCATGCAAGCATTATATTTTTTTCATGCTAGAAAACATGTCCCAGTGATAATTCTGACAGCAGTATTATCTCTTGATGACAGGTTATAAGCCTAAAGTATTACTTCATATTTTTCAGTCCACACATGCTGCCGGACCCATTGTGTTTCTGACATTTTCTGAATCTCAAATCTCAGGCACCTGTAGTTCTTTGCCTCTCCAATGCCATCAATAACTGGAAATAACTTGGAAAATATGCAGCTCGTTTGTTTGATGGTTGGGTTGATCTGTTCTCCGACCTTGGCAGTCCATTTGCAAATGTTTTGTCACCATACGGGGAGACATCAACAGCACACAGATAATGTCTCTTCGTATGGTGACGAAATGTTAGCAAATGGATTGCCGAGATTGGAGAACAACTTAACCCATTTATCAATAATTGTTCACCACACAGAAGTTCATACGTTCATTCATTTTGCTTTATGCACGTTCAAAATGTGCATAAAGATTACTGACCAATTTTATTTGTTTATCAAAGTCATTACTCTGTGATGTCACAGTGATGCTCTGCTAGGGGCTGTACATCTCAATGCTAAATTACATTGAATATGCGCATTTTATCTATTTCACCAACTTCAATGAAGTTGCGCTCTGTGGACACCAAATGCTGATGCCTCTTTTGACTATAGCTTTTTTTTAATAAACAAGAAATTCTACAGATGCAAGACGCACAAAATGCAGGAGGAACTCCACAGGTCAGTCAGCATCTACAGTACTGTGCTAAAGTCCTAGCACATAATAAATAATCAAATATAAATATAATAATGAAAACATCGTGAATTTCATGTTGCAAGAAAACCAAAACCTTTTTACACCAGCCAGCCTGCTGAATATTGAAATACAGCCTTAATGTATGGTACTGTACAAAAGTCTAGGGTGCTTATGATGTTTGCACAGTACTATAGTAATTTTATGTATTTCATTGTAATGCTACCACAAAAGAAACTAATTTCATGACATATATGAGTGATGATAAACCTGATTGTGATATGGGTCTCCATTGTGAACTGAGTGTGGAAAGGGGGCAGGGAGAGGGGAATCATGGTTGGGAAAAGGGGAAGGGAGCAGGAAGCACCAGAGAGACACTCTGTAATGATCAATAAATCAATTGTTTGGAATTAAATGATCTTGCCTGATGTCTCAGGGTTGGGTCTGAATGCACCTGCGTCAACCCCGCTCTTGGCACGCCATCTCTGTCAACTGTCCCATACTCTTCCCACAGCGCTCCACCCTCACTATTCCCAACTTCCTTTTCTCATGCCAGATTTACAAACTCACTCTCTCTCCATGTTGCCAAAGACAGTACTGTGCAAAAGTATTAGGCACCCTACCTATATATATGTCAATGATTTGGGTTGAGACCCTTTTGCAGAACACGTAATGAAGAGTCTTGGCCCAAAATGTCAACTCTTTATTCCTCTCTGTAGATGCTGCCTGACCTGCTGAGCTCCTCCAGCATTTTGTGTATGTTGCTCTTTTTATAGCCAAGTATACCTATCAAAACACAGAAGTAGGGAAAGCTCCACTGAACTGAATGAAAAATAAAGTCTGGTAAATTGAAGTACTGAAGACCTAAAATTGAAGGGGTGGTGAGGTGGAGATAAGTCTCTACCAAAGGAGGTGTAAGATGCTTCTTCCCTCCACTAGCCTGCAGGTCACCCTTGGGCAAGGTGTAGCACCTCCTTAGGGTCAAGTGAAGCCATAGGAGTAGGTGGTAGATAGTCGTATGAGCAACTGGTGCAATCGCAAGTCCTGGTTATGTGACCACTGATGCCGGGGAAGACAATCTCTGAAGAGTATTGATAATGACGGGGGTCACCCATCTTGTAAAGACACTGCCCAGAAGAAGGCAATGGCAAACCACTTCTGTAGAAACATTTCCCAAGATCAGTCATGGTCATGGAAGCGCCATGATCTCCTACATCATACGACATGGCACATGATGAACAAACATGCACTTGTGCAGGAGGATTGTACAGAGTGATACGATAGAAGACATGATACTACCACCTCCCGGGTAGATCTTTTGTTTGTTCCATCATCTCCAATGGATGAACTTGAACCAACTTCTCCTTCCTGGTTTTAAAAAGTAAGAATGATGTCAGATACACTGATGACTTCCTCTTAATTATTTTACACCACCGCACAAGTTCGAGGACTTCAAGACCTTGTTGCAATTAAACCATATCATGCTGTAAATAATGAAAGCCTTACTATAAGCCTGCCATTCAGAGCAAGAGTACAACTTCCTGAACTCAGTAAGCATGTTCACTTCTTCAGTGATACAACACCATCCCCAGGAAACAAGCACCTCTTCCCCTACCCCCATACACACACGCCTCAGCTGTATAAATAACAAAGTCTGCAGCACTCAGTCTTTGAGCTTTAATTTGGATGGCACAAACTCTGCTATTCAGTCCTGGCAATTTTCATTCATTCAACCCTGAAAGAGAAGTGGGCATGAGTATCAAGTATACCTCAGCTGGTGGGTTCAAAGTTCAAAGTAAATTCTTTTATCTGAGTACATATAGGTCACCACATACAACCCTGAGATTCATTTTCCCGTGGGCATACTCAGCAAATCTATAGAGTAGTAACTACAACAGAATCGATGAAAGATTAAACAGAATTTAGTAAACAACAATCTGTGCGAATGCAAATATAAGTGAATAGCAATAAATAATGAGAGCATGAAATAACAAGATAATGAGTCCTTAAAGTGAGATCATTGGTTGTGGGAGCCATCTCAATAGATGGAAAAGTGAGTGTAGTTATCCTCTTTTGTTTGAGAACCTGATGGTTGAGGGGTAGTAACTGTTCTTGAACCTGGTGGTGTGAATCCTGAGGCTCTTGTACCTTCTACCTGATGGCAGCAGCGACAAAAGAACATGGCCTGGGTGGTGGGGGTCTCTGATGATGGATGCTGCTTTCCTACGACAGTATTTCATGTAGATGTGCTTAATGGTTAGTTGTTATGAAGCCTTATCCTAAATTATCCTTCTGCTAATATCAGAGCTACATAAAAGCAGTTCAAATTGACTTGAATATATTTAAATAAGAAACACAGTTTTAAAAAATTGAAAGTAAAAACTTTAGCAAAAATAAATTTAACTTGAAATTAATTAAAAACATAACAATAATGAAATAAAGCAGTACATAAAAATAATTGATTTATTTGTATTAAAGCAACACTCAAAATGCTGGAGGAACTCAGCAAGTAAGGCAGGATCCATGGAAATGAATGAACAATTGACACTTGGGGTCAAGACGCTTCATTGGGACTGAAAAGGAAGGAGAAAGATGCCAGAATAAAAAGCTGGGCGAGGGGAAGGAGGATAGCTGGAAGGTGGTAGGTGAAGCCAGGTAGGTAGGAAAGCTAAAGGGCTGAAGAGGAAGGAATCTGATAGGAGGGGAGAGTGGACCATAGGAGAAAGGGAAGGAGGAGGTGAGCCCAGGGGAGGTAATAGGTAGGTGAGAAGTGGCAAGACCCAGAGTGGGCAATAGAAAAAGAGGGGAGGGGGTGGGATTTTTTCCACCAGAAGGAGAAATCAATATTCATATCATCAGGTTGGACACTACCTAGACAAAGTCTAAGGTGTTCCTCCTTCACCCTGAGGGTGGCCTCATCTTGATACAAGAGGAGGGCATGGACCGGAACTTTTTTTTAATCAAGGTTGATGACTCCAGTTAAACGACTAGGGTCAAGCTGCTTGCATCAACTGAGGCTGGCATGAAGTTAGGGGACCTGTTATGAGCTGCATCCAGTCCCTCGGCTCAGTAGATCAATGCCTTCTCATCAGACTTGGTAAAGCTAGACATCACATTCCCCAACATTAACCCCCAATTTGTCTCTGACTTCCCCATTGCCACATTAGCTCAAAATCAGAGATGAGTAGATATCCAATGCAGGTGCTGCCGGCAACTCTCTGCAGGTAAGCTGGCCAAAGATGAAGGCCTTTCCGTCAAATGTCTTCTTAGCCAGATTCCATACCAAATCAAGTGGTTCCCTCTATCAATACATCTCAACATATTGAAATTACAGTCATATTCATCTTTAATCTCTCCTATCCCAAGGAATGCAAATTTGGTTTAAGAGCATAAGAAATATCAGTAAAGTGGCTCATTTACCCCTTTGTTAACTTTTCTGATGTTTAATAGGTTCATGGTAGATCTTTAACATCAGCATCAAATACCTGTATTAACTACGTGCTCCCTGATTACTTTTGTATCTTGAACTCTATCTCAGTATTGTATAGACTGAGTAACTGAAAATGCCATTAAATTAAATCTAGTCTGCAACCCTGCACTGAAAATTATAACAATTATGAGAAACTAGCCAAAATATATAATATATACACTCAGTGGCTATTTTAGCAGGTACCTGCTTGTCAATACAAATATCTAATCAGCCAATCATGTGGCAGCAACTCAGTGTATAAAAGTATGCAGACATGGTCAAGAGGTTCAGTTGTTGTTCAGACCAAACATCAGAATGGGAAACACACACACAATGTTGGAGGCACTCAACAGGCCAGGCAGCATCCATGGAAAAGAGTACAGTCGACCGCTCGGGCCGAAACCCTTCGGCAGGACTGGAGGGAAAAAAAGATGAGAAGTCAGAGTAAGAAGGTGAGGAGAGGAGAGGAAGAAATATAAGGTAGTAGGTGATAGGTGAAACTGAGAGGGGGATGGGGGAAGAGGTGAATAAAGAGCTGGGAAGCTGATTGGTGAAAGAGATAAAAGGCTGGAGAAGGGAGAATCTGATAGAGTGGTACATTAGTTGTTTTAAAATAAGCTTATTATTGTGTTTGTGCCACATCCGCTCTCATTATGAAGCTTTCCACTCCAGAACAAAGGAGATGTTCTCCCTCTTCCAAGAAAGGGACTTCCCTTCCTCCACTGTCGACACTGCCCTCAATGCATCTCCTCCATTTTACACATGTCTGCTATCACCCAATCCTCCCGCCACCCCACCAGGGATAGGGTTCCTCTTTCCTCACCTACCACCCCATCAGCTTCCGCATCCAGCACATAAGTCTCCATAATTTCTGCCATCTACAACGGGATCCAACCACCAAGCACATCTTTCGCCCCACTTTCTGCTTTCTGCAAGAATTGCTCCCAACATGACTCCCTTGTCCATTCATCCCTCCCCGCTGATAATCCCCGGCATTTATCATTGAGAGAGGAACCCTGGCATTTATCATTGAAAGCGGAACAAGTGCTACACCTGCCCCTACACCTCCTCCCTCACTACCATTCAGGACCCCAAACAATTCTTCCAGGTGAGGCGACACTTCACCTGTGAATCTGTTGGGGTCATCTACTGTATCCAGTGTTCCCAGTTTGGCCTCCTGTATATCAGTCAGACCTAACGTAGATTGGGAGACTGCTTCACCGAGCACCTACTCTCCATTTGCCAGAAAAAGCAGGATCTCCCAATGGCCACCCATTTTAATTCCACTTCCCATTTCCATTCTGACATGTCAGTCTATGGCCTCCTCCACTGCCACGATGAAGCCACACTCAGGTTGGAGGAGAAACACCTTATATTCTGTCTGGGTAGCCTCCAACCTGATGGCATGAACATCAATTTCTTGAACTTCTGGTAATGCCCACCCCCTTCACCATTCCCCATTCCCATTTCCCTCTCTCATCTTATCTCCTTACCTGCCCATCACTTCCCTCTGGTGCTCCTCCCCATTATCTTTCTTCCATGGCCTTCTGTCCTCTTCTATCAGATTTCCCCATCTCCAGCCCTTTGTCTCTTTCACCAATCAACTTCCCAGCTCTTATTTCACCCCTTCCCCCCTCCGAGTTTCACCTAACACCTGCTAGTATTTCTTCCTCCACTCCCTCCACCTTCTTACTCTGACTGCTCACCTTTTTCTTTTCTCCAGTCCTGATGAAGGGACTTGGCCTGAAAAGTCGACGGTTTATTCATTTCCACAGATGCTTACTGGCCTGCTGAGTTCCTCCAGCATTTTGCGTGTGTTGCTTTGGATTTCCAGCATCTGCATATTTTCTCTTATTTGTGATCAGAATGGGGAAGAAATGTGATCTTAGTGACTTAGACCAAGGAATGATTGTTGGTGCTGAATGCGGTGGTTTGACTGTCTCAGAAATTGCTGATCTCCTGGGATGTTCACACACAACAATCTCCAAAGTTTACAGAGAATGATGCAAACCTCCCCCCCCAAAAAAAAATTCAGTGAGCAGCAGTTTTGTGTGTGAAAATACCTAGTTAGTAAAAGAGGTCAGAGGAGAATGGCCCTGCTGGGTTCAGACTGACAGAAAGACACAGTAATTCAAATAACCGCAAGACTGGTGTGCAGAAGGGCTTCTCTGAATGCACAACACATTGAACATTGAAATGGATGGGCTACAGCTGCAGAAGACCATGAATCAACTCTCAGTGGCGACTTTATTAGGTACAGGATTTACCTAATACAGTGGGCACGGAGTGTATTTGAATGTGTGTCTGCACAGTTACTATCACTATCAAATTCAATCACTTAGCTTGAGAAATGCGTGTTTACTGCACCCGTTACACTGGAATCTTAGGGGTATTGTATAATCCAGACAAATGGTTGCACCAAGCTCAAACTCTGCTTGCAAGAACTGTAACTTGAAATTTTTTTTTTTGGCGCGTGCCTGAGTGTGTGTGAGTCTGTGCATCTGCGTGCATGCGCATCTGTGCGTCTACGTCTGCGTGTCCGTGATGATGTCTTTTTCATGGCTTTTACAAGGTGTGGAATGAGAAAGAGAGAGACGGTGTGGAGCGTCACTCCTCACACAGACAGTTTCGCAGTATTTTCCCTTTATTTTACGAGGTCGAGTTGCGATCTTGACACTCAACCCGGCACGGATGGAAAGCGTACACGGGAACGGACCCGCCTGGTTTCGAACCGGGGAACCTCTGCTCCCGGGTCCAGCGTCGATGTCGTTGCGCCACCAACTGGCCTAACTTGAAATTTTCTAAAGTTTGAATAGGTTAGGAATTCGTTCCTTGGAATGTAGAAGATTGAGAGGAGAGTTGATAGAGGTATACAAAATTATGAGGGGTATAGAAAGGGTCAATGCAAGCAGGCTTCTTCCACCGAGTTTAGGTGGGAATGGGTGAAAGGTGAAAAGTTTAAGGGGAACATGAGGGGAAACTTCTTCACTCAGAGGGTCATGAGAATGTGGAACAAGCTTCTGCGCAAGTGGTGCATCTGAGCTCAATTTCAACATTTAAGAGAAGTTTGGATAGGCACATAGATGGTAGGAGTATGGAGAGCTATGGTCTGGGTGCAGGTTGACGGGAGTAAGCAGCTTAAGTGGTTTGGCACAGACTAGAAGGGCCAAAGGAACTGTTTCTGTGATGTACGTTTCTATGGCTCTATGACTCTAAATAAAATATATTTCCTGCTGATATAACCATCTCTCCTCTCACAAACTCCTACATATTACAGTCCAGACCCAATGACTGACAACACATCTCTAGTTTTTAAATATGCATGAGCAAAGATTTACTTCCAGGGAAAATATAATTACTGTAAATCTAGATTCTAATTTTCATACAATGTAGTTCCATTGATGATGATCAAGTGGTCAATAAAAGATAATGTTGGAAATATGTCTGACCTATCACCTTTTCCAGCATTTTATATTTATATTTTAATTAGTAGAGTTTTTTTTGTTCCTTAAATTTGTCATTAGGTGGTGGGGTGGAGATATGTCTGTACCAAAGGAGGTGTAAGACACTCCTTCCCTCCGTTAGCCTGCAGGTCACCCGTGGGAAAGGTGCAGCACCTACGTAGCCCCTCCACCCCAATTAGGGTCACATGAAGCCATGGGAGCAGGTGGTGGATGGTCATATGAGCAGCTGGTACACATCACAAGTCCTGGTTATGCAACCACTGAAGGATATTGTAAAGACATTGACCAGGAGAAGGCAATGGCAACCACTTTCTGTAAAAAAAATTGCCAAGAATAATCCTGGTCAAAGACCACAATCACCTGTGTCATATGCCATTGATGAAAGCTGTCATAGCCAGGAGAGGTAGTGGGGATAAGCTCCCACTACCTATTAAATGCTCCCAATGGTTTGCTTCTCAAATAGCCTATGACAACCAAGTCCAGCTTCTGGCCTTCATGTGTGGCTTAGCTACTAAGCCTAGTGAAATTGTCTCTACTGACAGGAGAAAGTGGGTTACTGGCACTTTAAAACTAGTCGCTTCGGGCAGATGGGGCTCATCAGCGATGGTTGGCAGCTCACCTGGGGGAATGAAAATTCTGATCTCAAACAGCTCCTGCCTTGTAGCTATATCTTGTCATGGGGAAGACTTCGGGAGTAAACCTCGAGGGAAAAATCCAGAGCTGGAGTCCATGAGGCAGTCCTACACAGAGTTCAACACTGACAGGCAACTCCTGCGACGTCATTGGTGCCAAGCTGTATCAGTCCCTGCTGTTCCTTTGGATTCATCAGGTGCATAGAGAGAGGGAGTCCGCTGCACGGGCAATAGCTTGCCCTCCATATGATACTGCCCTGCTCTGCATATCGCATAGACAGCTGGGATGCAATGTCCTTGGTCAACCCTGACCAGTAGAAAGTCTCAAATAGAATTTTTAGCTTCATTTCATGTTAATTTATATCTACTGCACATTTTTAATGTATCTGTAACTCATTATTTGCATCTAGCTGTAACACTCACTTTGCCTAGCGGCTTAATATAGGGGGTGATAACCTCCTGCCAGGCCAAACTTAAGAAATCTTGTTTGGATGGATGCTGC
Organism: Mobula birostris; assembly: GCF_030028105.1. Lineage (NCBI taxonomy): Eukaryota > Metazoa > Chordata > Chondrichthyes > Myliobatiformes > Myliobatidae > Mobula > Mobula birostris. The sequence continues at coordinate 32,641,382 of NC_092392.1, read as the reverse complement.
ATGATCCAAACAAGATCCCTGTAACATGATCCCTGTTACAAATCAGTATCCCGAAATAATAAACAGTACACAACGTACGATTAAAGGATTAAGCTTTATAACTCTTACTTTGACTATACAGTTAGTAGAGAAATGAAATATAAAAAATGGGCCCAGATCTTATTAAATAGTTGTGCACAAAGTTAGAGCTCACTCTTAGGCTGATTGTCGCTGCCTTTTGGACCCTTGCCCTGAGTTTTCTCTCTCTCTCTCTCTCTCTCTCCCACCTCCCCCCCACCCCCCCACAAAATCAACTGCTTCCAGATTCACAAGACAGGGCAACAAAATTCTGATTGGCTAACATGCATTCATGGTCCTGTTATCTCCCGCCATAACCCAAACATTGCTGCTACAGAGAAACCGTTACTTCAGCAGTGAACACTACAAAAAAACCATTACATTATCAGTGAAACCTTACAGCGTGTTACATACCATATTTTACACAATAAAAATCATTTGGGCAAACAACCTGTTTAACTGCAGACATTGAAACACTTAAGCTTTCAAGGAAAAAAGTGGAGAACAATGCAGATATTTTTCAAGGCTCCTTTCTAAATGCACATTGCTGCTAAATGTATAGCAATTAAAGAAAAACTTAAAACCTATATACCGATGTGGTTAGGACAATGAAGGGTATGTTATTGTTATAATGTGTACCAAGCTAAACCAGCATAGTTCATTACATTCCTTCAATGAATGCTTCTCCGGGGTCCATAAAGGAACCAGCTATTGTTACATTATCCCGCTCAAGACTTGTTCGTATCATGCCGGCTAAAATAGCTTTGACCTGGCAAAACCTATCATGGCAGATTTCACAAACATGCTCAGTCTCATACTTGTTAAGCAGGGTTATCATTGTTTCACATAGAAAAAGAGGGTTCTATTTCCATTTCTTCTGCACTGTCCTTTGGAATTATTCAACTCACTTCCTCTGGTGTGCTTTAGCCCTCCAACAGAATGAGAATCAGGTTTAATACCACCAGCAAAAGAAATTTGCTGTCAAGTACAATGCAATAAAGTTAAATTAAATAAGTTGTGCAAAAGGAGAGAAAAAAAAGTAGTGAGGTAGTATTCATGGGTTCAATGTCCACTCAGAAATCTGATGGCACAGGGGAAGAAGATGTTCATGAAACGTTGAGTGCTTGCCTTCAGACTCCTGTCCCTCCTCCCTGTTAGCAGCAATGAGAAGGAGGGAATGTCCTGAGTAAGCTTTGAACTTTACCTACAAAGTCGTGGAGGTGCTTCACAGACCTCACAAAATAATGGTTACATTTGACTTATCAAAGATGCTACTTTCCCATCTACACCTGATATAATAATTATTAGATTAAAATTTAATTCGGCTTCATTACTAGGAATTGCAGAGTCTAGTGGAAGCTTCATTCTTTCACAAGTTAGTAGTGTCCACATTACCAATCATTTGCAAATAGGTGGGAATTCTGATGGCGGAAGGGAAGAAGCTGTTCTGAATCATTGAGTGTGTGCCTTCAGGCTCCTGTACCTCTTTCTTGATGGTAGCAAAGAGAAGAGGGCCTTTGCTAGGTGGTGGGAGTCCCACCAGTTAAATACAGGTAACATTTAGATAGTTACGTGGAGAGGAAAGGATTGGAGAAACATGGGCCAAGCACAAGCAGATGGGATTGTTTCAGATGAACACCTTGATTACCCCAGATGAGCTGGGCCAAGGATGCTGTTTTCATGTTGTGTAACACTATAACTCAGCACTGGAAAATACAAAAGAAACAATGAAAATTACATCTTGCCTCTCCAGTTATTTTACTTTTATTATGCACACATGGCATTTCAAATTGTCACACCTTATTATAGAAGAAAAGGCTAGCAAAGAAGAAGAAATCCAATTAGCTGAGAATGTATTTTTTCGTATCAGAAACCAAAATTCTGCAAGTTGTGACAAGTACTCTCTGCACTGTATTTCAAGCGACTGCAATTATGCAGATTTACCTTTCTGCAGCACTTTCCCACAAATGAAATATCCTCAATAAAGGGTCCTAATCACGTTCCACCCAATGCATTAACAATCCAAGGGAGTTGAGCTGGACTTTTCTTTGACTGTCCAAGAGTCCTATTACATGACTCACATGGATATGAAATATGCATTCGTGAGAAAGTTTATATAAACAATGACATAACTGATATGAAAGATTTGCCGACAATGATAAATCCCAAGGGATACAATATGTAAAAATCAGAATGAAATTGCTATTAACTTGGTATTATTATCAATGTTAAATAAAATTCTTAAATTAATGTTCTTCAGCGTTACATTTCTGGGTGAGTCTTTGGGGTTCTGATGTTTCTATCATTCGTACTATGGAGTTTCTTGTTTCATGGATGTCTCTGTGAAGAGTAAGAATTTCAGGTTGTATGCTAAATACATTCTCTGATATTAAATTGAACCATTTGAAACACTTGATTTAATTTGGAATATGTAATATTCCAAGTATAATCAAAAAATGGATGTTTCAAAATCATTTTGTAGTTTGACTCATAAATTTGAGCTTATGTTGAGGACATTGAACAAGAAACTACATTTGACAAGATAAAGCTTCGACTTTGTTCTTAGCCAGCTTTATTTTGCCTCTTGCAGGGGAACTGCATCTGGGTTTATCATTGCTCACGGTTACGCTGTTTGAGTACAGATCAGAGTGGTGAAAGCACATGTTAGTCACAAGGGATCTGCTCTCAATTCTGACTGCAGTGCCTGCTGGAAATCAAACTGCGTCATCTTCTTGCGTGCAAGATACAGGTGAATCTTTACAACGTGTTCACTGGGTTCACTGTCTTGGTGACTCATCACCTGATAGTCTACAGAACTGACTGGAATGTAACTTCAGATGAAGGCGTATTTTTCAGTTGAGTTATTTTTAACTAATAATTGCCACGATGCTTTTATCAGAAGAATAATACAGCACTGTGCAAAAGTCTGAGGCACACACACACACACACACATATATATTTATATATATATAGCAAGGGTGCCTAAGATTTTTGGATTTTTGCACACTACTGTATTTGTCAACATGGAGTGGAGAGCGAGTTCGTAAATCTGATGGGAGCAAAGGATGATGGGAATGGCGAGGGTGGAGCGCCACAGGAGGGGTGCAGGACAGGTGGTAGAGAAGGTGTGCCAGGAGTTGGGGGGGGGGGGTGGCACAGGTGCAGACATACCCAGCCCTGAGACACCTGGCAAGGTCATATGATTCCAAACAATTGGTTTATTTATCATTACAGAATGTCTCTCTAGCGCTTCCCTCTCCCTCCCCTCTCTGTTCCCCTTTTCCCAACCATGATTCCATTCTCCTTAACCCCCTCCCACTCTCAGCCCACAATAGAGACCCATATTAGAATCAGGTTTATCATCTCTCACATATATGTCATGAAATTCACTTTTTTTGCAGAAGCAGCAAAGGAAAGGATTAGATTTACGTTTACGTGTCAGTGGAATGCATTATACCCTTTTGATTTATTTTATTTATTTAGTAATACCCCAGGAGATTTGTGCTGTTAAAAGTGGCTCCGCGCCTTATGTCTGCAAGCTTTGCAGCGATTGTGTGATGAACTGAGACTGAGGCTACGGACTGCTCTGGGCTCCGGGTCTATGGCCTCAGTTTGCTTCTGAATGCTGTTGCTTGCTCTTATTCTTTACATGATCTGTAATTTTTTGCCTCTCTCTACGGTTTGGATGTTGGTCTTTTTTTTAATTGGGTTCTTTTGGGTTTCTTGCTTAGTAAATTGTTGAATCTCAGTGTCGTATAATTTATGCGTACTTTGATAATGAATGCATTTTGAAACCTTGAAACTTCACTCTGGGTATTTTTGGATGATGTGCTAAGGTAGAGTAACAAATAATCTGCTGGAAGAGCTCAGAAAGTTGAACAGCATTTAAGGTGGTGAGGGGGGAGGAAATTGCGATGTGTCAGGTCGAAATTCTGACCCCCAATGCACAACCAGGTTTTCACATTTCTTGGTATCGAGATTTCCTATCTTCAGTAAGGTTACCCTCTAGATCAGCTCTTGTCTGAGTGGCAACTTCATCTGCTCCAATTCACCTATCAAAGTAACAGGTCTACAGCAGATGCCACCTCACGGGCTCTTCACACGGCCCTGGAATATCTGAACAACAAAGATGCTCTTTAGCAATTATAGCACAGCATTTCATGCCGTCATTTCCTCAAAACTAGAACACTACAGCACAGAAAACAGGCCATTTGGCCCTTCTAGACTTTACCAAAACTGTATTCCGCTAGTCCTGTTGACCTGCATCCAGTCCTTAACCCTCCAGACCTCTCCCATCCATGTATCTATCCAATTTATTCTTAAAACTTAAGAGTGAGCCCGCATTTACCACATCAGATGGCAGCTCGTTCCACACTCCCACCACTCTCTAAGTGAAGAAGATCCCCCTAACTTTCCCCCTAAACCTTTCTCCTTTCACCCTAAAGCCATGCCCTCTCGTATTTATTTCTCCGAATCTAAGTGGAAAGAGGAGAGATAAATATGGGAGATTGGGTAATCTGATAACAAATTTTACTTTGAACTTTAGATGGTCGAAAAGGTGTTAATGATTTCTGTCCTTGAATCTTGGTAGAATTGCATTTGGTTTTGTTGGACAGGACGCCTGCTGCAGATTTACACGGTTGGAAAAGAGTGCACTGAACACTCACTGAAGTGGAAAATGTGATATAATAGCTTATTATGATGGTTGCTAGAAATATGAATTAAAACAGAAAGTACTGTAAATTCAGGTCCTACAGAATTTGAGATGAGAGAAGCAATTAATGCCTCAGATCATTAACCTTTTATCATTTTCTCCCAGGATGTGTGCTTGAAGGAATAACTGTGGAATTTTAGAACTTATTTATAATTAAATGATTTTGAAATTGTCTTTTATTTCTGTACTGTACTCCAGAGTAAATAAATAAGTGATTAAATGATTGGGTTTGGGTGGCCTGCTTGGGTTGTTTACATCAGCGCCATTAGGTTTTCAATACAACGCTTCATGTTAATTACTTGCTTATAAATCCTGTGACTCTCAGAAACAATTGAAGCAATGTGGTCCTGCTCAGAATTCGCCACTGATAAAGAACCTATAATGACTCTGGTTCCTTTGTTATAGCCGGGGGTGGTAGTGGGGATAAGATCCCATTACCTATTAAATGCTCCGGTGGTATGCATTTCAAGTCGCCTCTGACAGCCAAGTCCAGCTCCTGACCTTCACATGTGGCTTAGCTACTAAGCTTGGTGGAACTAACAGGTGAAGGGGCAAAGGCAGGTTTCTGATGCCTTAAAATCAGTCACCTTGGGCAGAAGGGGCTCATCAGCCGCAGTTGGCAGCTCATTTAGGAGAAGGAAAGCTCTGATCTCAAACCTCGCTGCCTTGCAGCTATATCTTCTCATGGGGAGAGCTTAGGGTGTAAACCCCAAGGAAAAATCCAGAGCGGAAGTCCTGAAGGCAGTCCTACATTGATTTCAATGCTAGCTGGCATTGGTCTCCCCCATTCCTTTGGAATCATCAGCTGTAATGTGCTGTAGATTTCTATGTTCTATGTTCTCCATGGATGAACCAGGAGGTACTGTACGTCATCTGCTGAAGGCTAGATTCAAGTCTGGCAACCCAGGCCTGTACCAGAAAACCCGGTATGATTTGTGGAGGGCTATTTCAAGGACAAAGAGACAATTTCAAATGAGGTTGGAGGCAATATCAGATGCATGGAAACTCTGGCAGGGTCTGCAAGACATTACTTCCTACAAAGTAAAACCCAAAAGTATGAATGGCAGCGATGATTCACTACCAAATGAGCTCAACGCCTTCTATGCCCGCTTTGAAAGGGAGAACACAACTACAGCTGTGAAGATCCTTGCTGCATCTGATGACCCTGTGATCTCTGTCTTAGAGACCAATGTTAGACTGTCTTTAAAAGAGAGTGAACCCTTGCAAGGCAGAAGGTCCGGATGGAGTACCTGGTAAGGCTCTGAAAACCTGTGCCAACCAATTAGTAGGACATTTTCAACCTCTCACTGCTACAGGCAGAAGTTCCCACTTGCTTCAAAAAGGCAACAATTATACCAGTGCCTAAGAAGAATAATGTGGGCTGCTTTAATGACTATCGCCCAGTAGCACTCATATCGACAGTGATGAAATGCTTTGAGAGGTTGGTCATGACTAGACTGAACTCCTGCCTCAGCGAGGACCCGGACCCATTGCAATTTGCCTATCGTCACAAAAGGACAACAGCAGACGCAATCTCAATTGCTCTCCGCATGGCTTTAGACCACCTAGACAACATAAACACCTCTGTCAGGATGCTGTTCATCGACTATAGCTCAGCATTTAATACCATCGTTTGCACAATCCCGATTGAGAAGTTGCAGAACCTGGGCCTCTGCACCTCAGTCTGCAATTGGATCCTTGGCCTCCTAACCAGAAGACCACAGCCTGTACGGATTTGTGATAACATTTCCTCCTCGCTGACGATAAACACTGGTGCACCTCAGGGGTGTGTGCTTAGCCCACTGCTCTATTCTCTATACACATGACTGTGTGGCTAGGCATAGCTCAAATACCATCTATAAATTTGTTGATGATACAACCATTGTTGGTAGAATCTCAGGTGGTGATGAAAGGGCATACAGTAGTTAGATATGCCAACTGGTGGAATGGTGCCACAACAACAACCTGGCACTCAACATCAGTAAGATGAAAGAGCTGATTGTGGACGTCAAGAAGAGTAAAACGAAGGAACACATACCAATCCTCTTAGAGGGATCAGAAGTGGAGACAGTGAGCAGCTTCATGTTCCTGGACGTCAAGATCTCTGAGGATCTAACCTGGTCCCAACATATCTCTGTAGTTATAAAGAAGGCAAGGCAGCGGCTATACCTTATTCGGAGTTTGAAGAGATTTGGTACGTCAACAAATACACTCAAAAACATCTACAGATGTACTATGGAGAGCATTCTGACAGGCTGCGTCACTGTCTGGTATGGAAGGGCTACTGCACAGGACTGAAAGAAGCTGCAGAAGGTTGTAAATCTAGTCAGATCCATCTTGGCTACTAGCCTACAAAGTACCCAGGACGCCTTTAGGGAGCGATATCTCAGAAAGGCAGCCTCCATTATTAAGGACCTCCAGCACCCAGGGCATGCATTTCTCTCACTGTTACCATCAGGTAGGAGATACAGAAGCCTGAAGGCACACACTCAGTGATTCAGGAACAGCTTCTTCCCCTCTGCCATCCGATTGCTAAATGGACATTGAACCCTTGGACACTACCTCACTTTTTTTTAAATATACAGTATTTCTGTTTTTGCATGTTTTTTAAAGATCTATTCAATATATGTAATTGATTTACTTGTTTATTTATTATTATGGTTTATTTTATTATTATTATTTTTTCTCTCTGCTAGATTATGTATTGCATTGAACTGCTGCCGCTAAGTGAACAAGTTATCACATACAGGTGATAACAAACCTGATTCTGATTCTATTCCACAGGCAGCTACAAAACAAAGAGCGCAAAAGAACCCATTTAAAAAAGGAAAAAATGAAGACCGTCCTTAATGGGAGCAATGAGAAGAGGGCATGTCCTAGATAATGAAACACTTTCCAATTTATCTAGTCATACTTTCCCTACCCCATTGAGCTAACTTTCACAGGCTCACAGAGTCACAGCACTGTGAGGGAAAATTCTCTAAGTATTCTCAATTCCTTGAATACCTGATCATTCCTGAACCTCAAGCAATGCACGCAAAATGCTGAAGGAACTCATCAGGCCAGGCGGCATCTATGAAAAAGGATAAACAGTCGACGATTCAGGCTGAGACTCCTCACCCGGACTGGAAGGGAAGAGTCAGAGTAAGAAGGTGAGGGGAGCAGAGGAAGATGTACAAGGTGATAGGTGAGAGGTGAAACTGGGAGAGGGGAGGGAGTGAAGTAAACAGCTGGGAAGTTGATGGGCGAAGAGATAAAAGGGCTGGAGAAGGGAGAATCTGATAGGAGAGGACAGAAGACCATGGAGGAAAGAGAAGGGGGAGGAGCACCAGAGGGAGGTTACGGGCAAGTAAGGAGATAAAGAGAGAAAGAAACGAACAGGAATGGGCTATGATGAAGGGTGGGGGTGGGGGAGTGGGTGCAATTACAGTACGGGGCATTTGAGAAATTGATGTTCTTGCCATCAGGTTGGAGACTACCCAGATGGTATATATGGTATTGCTCCTCCAACCTGAGTGTGGCCTCCTCATGGCAGTAGAGGTGGCCACAGAATGGGAATGGGAAGTTGAACCTCTTCTGTTCCCATTCGACCACCTCAAAGGAGATGTGTGTCATTCATTTACTCTAAAGTTATGAATAGCTCGACAGGATTTCTTTGGAAGTTGCCAGCAAATATGTTGTCCGTAAAAGAAAGAAAGAGTTTTATGTATGTAAATTATTTATTAATAAACAAAGATGAAAAAAATGTTGGCCTTCCATATTTACCTGGCAATGAAAATAGTGTAATTGCTACAAAAATAATAATTCATTAAACGATGGACAGGATAATAATTGCTGCATGTTGACTTGTCAAGTATTGTAGTTTGTTGCTATGATTCAGTTTAACCATCTCTAGATTTAACAATAGATAAGTACTCACATCATGTGTGCTGATGAAGGTACAATAGGATATGAGCAAGGCGATATTGTTTGTCTGCATGCAACAATTTTTTTCCGACAGCAAAGTGAATACCTCCTTAAGGACAGTTTTTGCTTCATATAATCCAACTAAAATCATCACTAAAAATATCTTTTCTGAGGTAAATTGTGTTAAGTTATTGCCACAATCATTGAAGGGGCAAGCGATGGCAAGGCAAGTTCGTGGGATGAGTTGCTGCAGATGGAGTTCTGATGCCAGTACAGCTGGCCCGGGAGCAAGGTGGGATCACTCTGGTCGCCATAAAGAGAAATCAGGGCCCTGGGGCAGAGAAGATTCGATTTGGATGCTCATACAACTGGCCCTGGTGCGAGGTTGGATCTCTCAGGGTGCCAAGTTGATCTGAAGTTCTCGAGAGTGGCTTTGGGCTAGGTGATGAGATCTGGGCCTGGAGTAAGTCACTGGGCAGCATGGTTTAGGCACGGGCCTTTCACAGCAACAGTGCCTGGGTCCTAGTGCGAAGAGCCTTTTGAAGCAATGGTGCCTGGGTCCTAGTTCAAGATACAATGTGCTGTTTAAACAATTTAAACACCAGCCCAGATTAGATGTGGGAGTCAATTCTGCTCACTCTCCACAGTCTTCATTCATCTCTCCAGGGCATGGAGACTTTTTCTGTTCCATTGTTGGGTCAATTTTAACAACAGCCCAGATGGACTGAAAAGCCAGGGTGTCAGTCAGAATGAGAGCTGATTTTGCTCGTTCTCCACGATGGTCATCCCCATGGCACTGAGTCTACAAAGATGCCCCACCTGCTGTGCTTCATGCCTGCTAATATTATGAACTAATAAGCAAGGCTTTTGGCCTACTCTAGGATTCTCCGGTGCTAGGACCTGAGACTAAATTTTGGATCGGAATGCTGTTGTTCACGTCAATTGTTTTCATGATCTGTATTTTTTTCTTTCGTGTTGAGAGTTGGTCTTTTATTTTGATTTTTATTCTTTCTTTAATTAGGTAATTTCAGGTTTCTTGCTTTGCAGCTACCCATGAGCAAGCAAGTCTCAAGGTTATATACTTATACATTTTTTGATAATAAATGTCCTTAAATTTTGAATCTTGAATCTTGGATCTCTGTTAAAGAAATGAAGGGTGTGAGCCGGCCCTGCACTTCATTTCCATGGAATCACCTTTGTTCTGAATGCAGTTGCTTGCTGTTACTCTTTGCACAATTTGTGTTTTTTTTCCCTCTCTCTGTGCATTAGGTGTCTGTTGGTCTTTTTTTAACGGGTTCCTTATTTTGTGACTGCCTAGGAGGTGAATCTCAAGGTAGTATAATTTATACATAGCTTGATAATAAACATACTTTGAACTTTCAATTTTGAAATAAAATAAAACCACTTAGTAAACGTAGCAAGGGATGGAAGGATGGAATGCAGATTCTACCACCTGATGCATTTATTAATGCCTTCTAATTTGTCTGATAATGAGGAACAGTATGTGTCATGGTGGTGTAGAGGTTTGTACGATGCTATTACAGCTCAGGGTGTTGGCATTCAGAATTATATCCCAGCATCCCGGTAAGGAGCCTCTGAATGCCCTCCCATTGGAATACATGGGTTTTCTACAGGTGTTCTGGTTTCCTCCCATATTCCAAAGACATACCAAGGAGGTTAATTGGTCATTGTAAATTGTCCTGTAATTAGGTTAGGGTTAAAGCAGGGTTGACAGGGGTTGCTGGGTGGCCCGGTTCAAAGGGCTGGAAGGGCCTATTCTACACTGTATCTCTAAAGAAAAAAATAAAATTAATTTCTACTTTCAATAAAATGCAGTACCAGAGATGCAAACACAGGAAGGCAAAACAGACTGTAATACAGTAGAAATAACATGCTGAATTTTAATTTATCAAAATTGTTATGTTGAAATTGAATGGATCAGAAAAACATAAAAAGTCATAAATCTACAACCAGCCTGTCATTCAGTGAATACAGAGTGAATTTGGCATATGGTGGGTCTGTAGCCCTAACTTGACTGACCACCAAAACTGTCGTTATTAGTCATAGGGAAGTACAGCACAGAAACAGGCACTTTGACCTATCTACTCCATGCTGAAACCATTTAAACTGCATATTCCCACTGACCTGCACCAGGAACCGGATCCCTCTATATCCCTACTATCCAAACATCTCTTAAGACACCGAAACCAGGCTCATATGCTGACCACTTATGCTGACAGCTCGTTCAACACTCTCATGACCTCTGAGTGAAGAAGTTACCCATCATGTTCCCCTTAAGGTTCTCACCTTTCACCCTTAAACCTCGCAGGCAGGTTTGTTCGAGCTGTTGGGGAAGGTTTAAACTAATTTGGCAGGGGGGCGGGAACCAGAGTGAAAGGACTCAGGTTAGGACTGATGGTAAAAAAAAATAAAGATAGCATGCAGTCAGATTGTCAGGAAAGGCAGGCAGATGACAGGACAAAATTGGAGCCAGCAGGGTGAGGATCAGTGCATTAGGGCTGCAGAATCTCCTCGTTGTCGTCGTCGTCGTGGCTTTCCCTTGAGGTCGAGGATGATGGTCTTCATTCTGAAGAAGTGGCCCACAGAGCGAAGACGCCTGTGCGTGTATTTGTTTAACGTGTACTTGATGTTGCACTCCAAGAAGCACACGATACTTCACAAATCAACCAACTGATTCCAATAGCATGGAAACCACGACGATTGGAGATGATGGATTTGTTGCAGCCTTCATCCGCCTTCACAGCTGTTGAGTTCAAAGTAACTTCTTCCACCTGTTCCACCGTTGAGGTCTTGGTTGGATTGTTCGTTGTCAGGGACCTCACCCTCGACCTTACTGCCATGGGTGACCCTACCAGAAGCACAGCTCCAGACGGCATTGCTCTCGGGATCACAGGACCACACAAGCTTCTCCACCACGACAAGGTGACAGTCCACGGAGAAGTGCAGAATCTAAAAGGGTATCAAATACAGTTCTTTGAGTTTTATACCTCAATGCACAGAGTATAAGGAATAAGGTGGATGATCTTGTTGCACTAGTACAGATTGTCGGGTATGGTGTTGTGGCCGTCACCGAATCGTGGCTGGAGGATAGTTGCAGTTGGGAGCTTGAATGTCCAAGGTTACACACTGTATCAGAGGGAAAGGAAGGCCGGCAGAGTGGATGGTGTGGCTCAGCTGGTAAAGAATGGCATAAAATCAGCAGAAAGATGTGACATAGGATCAGAAGATACTGAAACCTTGTGGGTAGAGTTAAAAAACAGTAAGGGTAAAAGGACCCTGATAGCAGTTATATACAGGCCTTGCAACAGTAACTGGGATTGTGACCACAAATTACAACAGGAAATAGCAAAGGTGTGTCAAAGGGGCAATGTTATGATAGTCATAGGAGATTTTAACATGTCGGTCAATTGGGAAAATCAGATTGGTAATTGAGCTCAAGAGAGTGAGTTTGTTGATTGCCTATGAAATGACTTTTTAAAGCAGTTTGTCGTTGAGCCTACTAGGGGATCAGCTATACTGGATTGGGTGTTAAGTAACGAAACAGAGGCGATTATGGAGCTTAAGGTAAAACAGCTCTTAGAAGACAGTGATCACAATATGACTGAGTTCAAGATGAAATTTGAAACAGAGAAAGTAAAGTCTGATGTAGTAGTATTTCAGTGGAGTAAGGGAAATTACAGTGGTGTGAGAGAGGAGCTGGCCAAAGTAAATTGGAAGGAGATGCTGACAGGGATGACAGCAGAGCAGCAGTGGTGTGAGTTTCTGGGAAAAACGAGAAAGTTGCAAGATAGATATATTCCAAAAACAAGGAAATACTCAAATGGCAAAATAGTAAAATGATGGCTGACAGGGGAAATCAAAGCTAATCTAAAAACAAAAGAGGGCATACAACAAAACAAAAATTATTGGGAAGATAGAGTATTGGGAAGCTTTCAGAAACCTACAAAGAGCAACTAAAAGAATCATTAGGAGGGAAAAGATGAAATATGAAAGCAAGCTAGCAAACAATATCAAAGTGGATAGTAAAAGCTTTTTCAAGCATGTAAAAAATAAAAGAGAGTTGAGAGTGGATAAGAACTGCTAGAAAATAAGGCCAGGAGAAATAATAGCAGGGGACAAGGAGATGGCAGATAAACTGAGTATTTTGCGTCTGCCTTCACTGTGGAAGACACTAGCAGTGTATCAGATGTTGAAGGGTGGGAGGGAAGAGAGGTGACTGCAGTTACTATTACAAGGGAGAAGAGACTCAAAAAGCTGAAAGACCTCAGGGTACATAAGTCACCTCGGCCTGATGAACTGCACCGTAGGGTTCTGAAAGAGGTAGCTTTAGAGCATGTAGAGGCATTAGTAATGATCTTTCAAAAATCACTGGACTCTAGAATGGTGCCAGAGGGCTGACAAATTACAAATATCACTCTGCTCTTTAAGAAAATAGAAAGGCAGCAGTAAGGAAGTTATAGACCTGTTAGCCTGACTCCAGTGGTTGGGAAGATGTTGGAGGTACTTGTTAAGGATGAGAGTATGGAGTACTTGGTGACACAGGACAAAGTCAGTATGGCTTCCTTAAGGGAAAATCTCACCTGAAGATCCTATTGGAATTCTCTGAGGAGATTACAAGTAGGATAGATAATGCGGTTGCAGTGGATGTTGTATATTTAGACTTCCAGAAGGCTTTTGACAAGGTACCACACATGAGGTTGATAACCAAGTTAAGACCCCATGGTATTACAGGAAGGTTATTGGCATGGTTAGAGCATTGTCTGATCAGTAGGAGACAACAAGTGGGAATAAAAGGATTCTTTTCTGATTGGCTGCCAGTGACTAGTGGAGTTCTGCAGGGGTCGGTGTTGGGACTGTTTCTTTTTATGCTGCATATCAATAGTTTTGATGGTGGAATAGTTGGCCTTGTTGCCAAGTTTGTAGATGATATGAAGATTGGTGGAGGGGGCAGGTAGTGTTAAGGAAACACATAGGCTGGAGAAGGACTTAGATAGATTAGGAGAATGGGCAAGAAAGTGCCAAATGAAATATAATATTGGAAAATGTATGGTGATGGACTTTAGTGGTAGATATAAATGTGCAGTCTATTTTCTAAATGGGTAAAAATCCAAAAATCTGAGATGCAAAAGGACTTGGGAGTCCTTGTGCAGAACACCCTAAAGGTTAACTTGCAGGTTGAGTCCATGGTGAGGAAGGCAAATGCAATGTTAGCATTCATTTCAAGAGGTCTAGAGCACAAGAGCAGGGATATGACACTGAGGCATTATAAGCCACAGGTGAGGCCTCACCTTGAGTATTGTGAACAGTTTTTGGGCTCCTCATGTAAGAAGGGATATGCTGGCATTAGAGAGGGTTCAGAGAAGATTCACAATGATAATTCCAGGAATAAAAGGGTCTGACTCTGACTATGGCTGCTTGCCTTGCCCCTGCCTTCCTCTAATTTGCTCTTGCTAATCAATCCCAAACACCTTTTGGTAGCTGGTCACAGCTCAGATAAGCTGCCTCCATCTGCCACTGGCTTTTCTGCTTGGTCAGTGGACCTGAGTGAAATCCCCTCCCCTCAGACTTCTGATGCCCAGACTGGTCATTGGTCAGAGCTGAAATGGGTTGCCGCAATCCGTCGCTGCCTTTTTCCTAATCAATCAATGGACCTGAGTGAAATCCCCTCCCCCACACCAAACTTCTGATGTCCAGATTGGTTGCTGGTCAGAGCTCCAGTTTATTGAAAGTTTTTAAGTCGTGCTGTCTGAAAGCAAACCATTTGGCTCTCTATGCCTATGCTAACCCATGGGGACCCATTCATCTGAAGCTGTAGGAGTAGGCGGTGGACGGCTGTATGAGCACCTGATGTACTAGTTATGTGACCACTGACAACACACAGACAATCTCTGAAGAGTATTGATTATGGCTGGGGTCATGCATCTTGTAAAGGCAAACCACTTCTGCAGAAACATTTGCCAAGAAAAGTTGATAGTCAGCGATAAGACCATGATCACCCATGTCAATACAACACAGCATAGAATGACAATGTTGAAGATATAAACATGGACATGGCTAAATAATTGGCTTAAGATGGCTTGGAACTTAATCAAGTTTGTCAGGTGTTGTTTGGGTGGAGTGGCTCAAAGAACCAGAAGGGCCTTCTCTGTGTTGTATCACTGGGGTGTGTGGGGTGTCACCTCTGGTGGGGGAACATGTCGCGTCCTTTTCAGGGCGGTTAGTCCATCTTTGGTCCCCACCTGGCACTCAGCTCTCACCTGTGGCTCCCCGTAGCTGTTTGCATGCAACAGCAGCCACACCCCACGCAACAGCTTCGATAAGCCGGCTAAACCAGGTGAGGGTAGCCAACGGGTCATAAACCCTCGGTGAGATAGGAAGCTGTCTATCCCAGCATGTGAAGACAGACGCCAGCGGATTAAGTGGAAGAGACCAAAGAAAGGTCCAACGGTCAAGAAGGCAGTCTCTGCAAGCGTCATGGAACATGTAGAGCAGGACAAGACACAGAAGACATCCTGGTCATCCACTGTGTCTAGTCCCATCTCCAGCCGTCTCGACTCTGTCTTGCCACTGGATCCAAATGGAAATTGGGAAGAGAGAGTGAGGCTGACGCTGCGCAACTCTCCCTCACTTAAATCCAAATCACGCGCTAGTCTCGACACCATCGAATAGTGTCGAGGTCCTCATCAACGTCGACAATAGATGAACATATCACTAAATAAATAAATGAAAATAGACATTCAGGCTTTCCCTGTGCAAAACTTTGTGTGAGTTGCTGGTTCATGAGACTCATGACTCAGCAGCAATCAAAACCAAATAGAAGTTTTGTAATCCAGCTTTGAATTCAGCCGATAATAATGGAGAATTTAAAGATTTCATAACACTGTGGCTACCTGGTAGTTTGCTAAATATATTTTCTTCCCTCCATAAATTGGTATATGTATCATATTATGGTGTCTGTTGACTTGTGTCCTTAAAGCATTAGCACTGATAAATGAAAGATAATTTATTATTCATGTACTATAGAAGATATGGCCCAAAGGGGAATGGGTCAGACCTATGTTTAATTCAGATGTCTGTTTCCCACTCCACTGGATTTACACTGGGAATAACTAGAACATAAGATCAAATAAATACAGTGGGAATTAAAACAGGTGAAGCATTATTGGAAAGGAATTGGAATTCACTTTCCAAAGCAGAATCTAAATTTTACTCCAGGAATACTCCATAGTCTTGGTTGAAAAAGTTTTGGCTGCAAAAGATTAAAGCATAATGACCATCATTACTTGGACTTAGATTTTTAAAGAAAAAAATATAATTGGCTTGATGTAAACATTTGAAAATCTGCAGATGCTGGAGATCCAAAGCAACACACATGAAATGCTGGAGGAACTCAGCAGGTCAGGTGGCATCCTTGGAAATGAATAATCACTTGTGGATTCGGGACAAGACCTTTCTTCAGGACTGAAAAGGAAGGGGGAAGATGCCAGAACAAAAATGTGAGGTGAGGGAAGGATAGCTCGAAGATGATAGGAGAAGCCAGGTGGAGAGGGAAGGATCTTATAGGAGAGGAGAGTGGACCATAGGAGAAAGGGAAGGAGGAGGGAACTCAGGGGATGGTGATATGCAGGAGAGAAGAGGTAAAAGGCCGGAGTGAGGAACAGAAGAAAGAGGGCAGGGGGTGGGGAAGTATTTGATGTAGTATGTGGGAAGAGGTGGAAGTAGATGTCCAGATTGCACTTAAACTCTCATCTTTGTAACTTGCTGCCTATTATGCCACTGGCGTTTAGGGCAACAATGAAGGTCCTCCATCTCTGTCTGTGCTTGAACTCATACAAATAAAGAAGGATTCTTTATTGCTGTTTCCTTAACAATGTTTTTTGACCAGTCAGGTTTGCTAGCCCTGAGCTGAACCCCCAAAACTGGAGGACCGGAAGGCCTTTAGCCTTTGACCTGTTTGGCATGGGTGATCAAAACCAAGAGCCAAAACATAAAGCCCTGACTCCAGCCAACATACATCTCTGGGTCATTGAGACACACAAGCCTCCAAACAATTAGGTTGTGGTCCTCTTGCAGGCTGTCTTTGTAAGACAGTATGAAAATGTTTCCAAAGGCATCAGAGCATGATGATATTATATAAACACATCTCGCATATTTTTACCTCTTTCTCACTACTGAGACATCCTCTTTGATATTTTTAGCAATATCATGAAGGATAAACAAAACGCGTGAAATAATCTAATTGATGAACATTTTTCACGCTGAACGTTAATTGGTAGCTTCTGGCAGTTGCAAAGCTTAGTGACAATGTAGAAGAACTCCTCGTGGGCAATTACTGACATACTGGATTATTCATGCTTTTTTTTCTGCAGGATGTCAAAAATTCATGTGATTCTACTTCTGCTGTTAGGTTTGGCTTAACATCACAAGCTGAATTACATGAATGTTTGGCATTCTTTGATATCCATTCAACAGCATCTAAACATACTTCATGCAGTATTTTCCCCTTCAATTCTTATCTGAAGCGAGATCTTCTTAGATCACACCCAACAAATATCTTCCTTAATCTCAACATTCTTGTATATACAGCAGCCTTTCTGAAAGCTGATGTAGCCTATTTGCCTAAAGTTAAAAGAAACAAATAATACAATTCTCCTTATCGTATTCAATTAATTTTATTCTCTTTGCCTATGATTAAGGAGACAATATTATGTGGAAAGGATGCTGCGCCAAAAGAAAGAATGTAGACTGAAAAATATCCAGCAGGAATCATATTGAATCTATTAATGTATTTGCTGATGCTGTGATTGTATATCAATCTATTTCATCATATTTTGACACAACAATGTTTTTATTTATTGAAATACTGCATGGAATAGGCCCTTCTGGCCTTTCGAGCCGCATCACTCAGCAACCCTCAATTTAACCCTAGCCTCATCACGGGACAATTTACAACGACCAATTAACCTACTAACCGATACGTCTTTGGACTGTGGGAGGAAACCAAAGCTCGGGGATGAAACCACCGTGGTCACAATAAGAAGGTACAAGCTCATTACAGACAGCAGTGCAAATTGAACACAGGTCACTGGTACTGCAAAGCCTTGAGCTGACAACTACACTACCATGCCACGCAAGTTAATTGGTCATTGTAACTTGTTCAGTGATTAGTTTAGGGCTAAATCTGGGGTTGCTTGCTGGTGCAGCTCAAAGGACTTGAAGGCCTGTTGTGCTCAATAAGTAAATAAATATTGCAGTCCATTTCATTACCACTATTTTTAAAATCAGTGTAGTTACTTTTATCTGTGCAAAAAACCTTGTCATGTTCTTTTTTGGTTGTCAGTCATAATTAAGATTACTAGCGTTCATCAAGGAAAATGACAGATTTGTGATGCAGGTAACACATCTTGATCGTATCTCACATTAGCATTGTGTGCTTGATGGAACATGGAATAGTACAGCACAGAAACAGGCCATTCGACCCTCAAAGTTGTGCTGAACCAGCTAAAAAGTGAATCAAAAACACCCAAACACTAATTGCTCCTACCTACACCATGTTCATATCCCTCCATCCTCCTTACATGCATGTGCCTATCCAAACATCTCTTAAAAGCCCCTAATGTATTTGCCTCTACCACCATACTGGGCAGTGCATTCCAGGCATTCACCACTCTAAGTAAAAAAAAAATACCCCTCACATCCTCCTTGAACCTACCCCTCTCACTCTGGGACATTTCAACCCTGGGAAACATATACTCTCTGCCCATTCTATCTATAACTCTCAAAACCTTGTAAATCTCTATCAGATCTCCCTTCAGCCTCCATCTCCAGAGAAAACAACCCAAGCTTATCCAGCCTCTCGTGGATCAGTTTCAATTTTGTAAAATAGCTCTGTCATTGTGTCAATGCATTACTGTTCTAGTCAGTCAGAGATATGCTTATTTGTCCATATGTATTGGCTAACATAAACCTTTCTGCTGCAATATGTGAAAGAGAACCGGCAATCAGATAGTTAAATTAATAGCCGTTGTTTACAAAAGCTCATGATTTCACACCATGTAAGCAAAGGCAAAGTGCGTGTTCCTGAAATGACATTCACAATGCCACCACCATGGAGATCGAGACATGTGATCATAACAAACATCTCATATGACTTGCTGTGATGAAGCAGAGTGAGTCAGCACTTCCAAGCACTCTGAGTTCAGATGCATTCCTTTAATAGATTATCTAACTTTACATTCTCTCGTGATTTCACTGAACAAAGCTATTGCTATCTTGGAGCCAAACTTAACATCACAAGCTGAATTACATAAATTCTTAACATTCTCTCGAAAGAAAGGCATGAACATTCCAGAATGTCAGTGATTACTCACAAGCAATTCTTTAAAAATTTCACTTTTAAAGAACAAACTACATACTTTCTCTTTTCTCTTTTATCTGAGCCTTCTCTGACAAAGAAAAATGAAAGATTATCTCTGACCTTCACTAATAGTGATTCTCAAATCTGGTCTCAGCAGGTGAGTCAAGGGTATCACTGACAGGAGTGCCTTTATTTTAAATGTTGCTGTCTCTGAATGAAGAAACACTCCATCCTTGCTAGCTTGGTGCAGACAGGTAACTCGGTCTATATTATGGATCGTGAGTGTAAGCCCTTAACAGGTCATTCCAGCACACTTTAAACGAATATACCAATTTGCAGTGTCTTTACAAAAGAGAACAAATTCAGCAGTGAAGCAGGAAGCAATGCGTTGTGATCGTCCCAAATTTGGTCAATTATTTTGGGTTAGGATGGGGGTGTGTGGGGGGTAATGTTTAGATTTGTGGGGACCACTGCAGAGGTGTTAGGGTTCAAACCACTCAGTAAACATATCAAAGTCAGATGATAACAAGGATCAATGAACAGAGGGAAAAGGATTGGTATGACATTCTGGAAAGAATGGGGCTGGCGTTCAGCAAAGAACCTGTGACCGGCAAATGAGGATGTAGGTGATTGACAGAGTGGGAGCGGAAGTGGTCTGGGTTCATTGGTTGGAGAATGTGATCAATAGTTGGGCTGAAGTTTGGGAGTAGGGGACATAATGTGTAACAGTCCCTGTTATTGGGACTCTGATAGGTGGTGTGATGTTAGGGGATGGGACTGGTTGTCGGGAACGGAAGTCAGGTGTTGGGGCAACTGACAGAAAGGTATGATGGCCAGAGAAGAGTACTCAAGGGTGCCCAACAAACCGCATAGTTACACACATGACAAATTAACCTAATTAACCCGCATATCTTTGGACTGTGGTCAAGGGGGAATGTGCAAACTCCTTATCGACGGTAGTAATCAAGTACCTAAGTACACCAATCCTATTTATTGATTTATTGAGACACAGTGAGAAATAGGCCCTTCCTACCCTTCGAGCCATGCTTCCCTGCAGCTCCTGATTTAATCCTAGCCTAATCACAGGACAACCTACAAAGACCAATTAGCCTATCAACCAATACATCTTTGGACTGTGGGAGGAAACTGGAGCACCTGGAGGAATCCCACACGGTCACAGGAAGAACGTATACAATCCTTACTGACCATGACAGAATTGAACCCAGGTCATTGGTGCTGTAAAGTATTGTGCTAACCACTACACTACCATGCCACCCCATTCTGAGCACTTGGTCTGTAAGCTGATGTTATTGTAATTCAAATGCTTGTCAAGAACATTTCATAGATGTTGTGAGAGTGCCTGCCTCTGTCACCTTCACAGGGAAAGCATTCTGTGGGTTTGGAATGGGCCTAGAGTTGCAGATGTGCTGTTATGCATAAATCATATTTGGTAAGGACAACAGCTGTCCTTACCTTAAGGATGTTAGACAGGTATTGTTGACAATCCAATCATTCAGAGGTTACTATCACTATACCAGCTTGCTTAATTGCTTAGATTGAAGTTCTTCATCGCTATGTATCATTTCACTGGATCAATGATCCAAACCAATGATCTTAATCTACTAACTTGACCATAGTGTGATTGAACAAATTACACAAGTTCAAAGTTCAAACTATTTATTATCAAAGTGTACATATATGTCACCATATACAAGCCTGAGATTCATTTTCTTGTGGGCATACTCAATAAATCTGTAGACTAATAACCAATCAATCAATAAACAACCGCCCAGCTAGGCATTCAACAGCTGTGCAAAAGGCAAAAACTGTGCAAATTTAAAAAGAAATAAAAATAATAAATAAATAAGGAATAAGTATCGAGAATGAGATGAACCCTGAAATAATAATAATTATTATAATTAACAATACATGTCAGTCTGTCTCCCTACGTTTTCAATGTGATAAGAACAGGACATATTAACCAATTCTTTTCCAGTACAAGACAATGAAACTTACTTTTTTCTCTAACCAACAACTTCTACAATGTCGTCAAAATATGACTTCCAGATCTACTTCCCTTTGCTATTCTACCTTCCTCTGTAAAGTGCTTTTATTGGGTACCTTGGTGAAAAAGATTTACTGTCTCTCAGAGGCAAGCACATGTGAACGTGAAACGATAGCATTTTCTTCAGGCTTGCAGCCAGACAGATAAGCATTACACTAATAGGTCTAAAGAAATTCACTTTCCAAAGCAGTGACACTCCATTGGTCAAATAGCTGGGAAGATCAATCTTCTTCTATTTCTTAAAATGGCAACCTGCAGCTGAAATAATTGTCATTTTAATAAAGCTTTCTCTATTATTAAGACAACTTACTCAATTATTAACTTGTTTTTTGTACCATAGAAGGTAATAGCCAATACTGCAATTTTAATATTTGTTTACAGGTTATAACACAAGCAATTCTGCAGATGGTGGAAATTTAAAGCAACACATACAAAATGCTAGAGGAACACAACAGTTCAGGAAGCATCAATGGAAATGAATGAACAGTCAATGTTTTGGGCCAGGACCCTTCTTCGAGTGGCAATGAAGGGGTAAGGTGCCAGAATAAAAAGGTGGAGGGAGGGGAAGGAGGGCAAGCTAGAAGGTGATAAGTAAGCCAAGTGGGTGGGAAAGGTAAAGGGCTGGAGAAGAAGGAATCTGATAGGAGTGTGGACCATGGGAGAAAGAGAAGTAGGAGTGGAACTGGGGAAGGGGGGTAATAGGCAGGTGAGGAGAAGAGGTAAGAGGCTAGAATGGGGAATAGAAGAAGAGGGAAGGAGGAGGGAAATATTGCTTTTACCGGAAGGAGAAATCAATATTCATGCCACCTGGTTGGAGGCTACCTAGATGGAATATGAGGTGGGGCTGCTCCTCTGAGGGAGTGGCTTCATCGTGGCACAAGATGATATTTTTAACATTATGATCAGCCCTAAATTAACATTGTGACAAAAATTGATAGTGAGTGTTACATCAAGGTACTTGTCAATACCTCCCATTTTTCCAAACTCCTAACTTGTTGAATTTCCTACATAGTGTCTTGACAGGTAGATAACCTTGAAACCTCTCATTCTGCTTCTAACCTGCCCAGATTCACGGTAACTCCATTACCTGCTGCCGCATTTTTAAATCCATGGTGTGAATTCTAATAGAATTAAAATTTTAATAGAAATCGAACAGAAGGAGAGCAAATAAAACATAATTACTACGTCATCTCGTTGCTCCAGAGACAGCAATGTTAAAGTGGAAATGAAAAGGATTGCTGCTTAGTGTTTATAGAGCATTTATTGAAACTTATCTAGCTCACGTACAGTCCTGATATGGAGCACAGAGGAAAACTCATTGACCAAAACTCACAGGGAAAGGAAGTGGGGCCTGAAGAAACCCTGGATTTCAGATCAGCCGGAAAAGGTGTAAATTTTGTACCTATAAGGAACTCTTGGATCTCTGCTATCCCTAGTCTTGCTGCCCCATTACTTTCTTTGAAAACGAACCAATCTCAGCAGACCGATAACTTTAAGTCAGGTACCATTTTTCTGGTCCTAGTTGACCAGTATATTCTTTCGTGCATCATTCATATTTTCACATTCAACTATTTCCAGAATTATTCACCCACCTATTTCTAAAGCTTAGAACTATCAATTTTCGAAAGAGGATCTAGTGCTTTCCAGGCATATATGACACATAAATTCTTCTTGGGCTTCCAACCAGGACCAGATATCAATTTTAAGCGATGTTTCAATGACAAACTTCATCATCCTTGATGAAGATGGCAAAGTTTATCAGCTAAACGTCGGTTAAAATTGACACCTAGACCCTGCTAGACACCCGAGAAGAGTTTATGTTTCAAATTTCTGTTCCCTGTCACCCAATATATTTCAAGTGCAGTTTATCATTACTCCTGCCTCTACCACCCCTGCAGCCTTCACCAAGTTACAGTACTATGCAAAAGTCTTAGGCACAAAGATAGAGTTAGGGTGCCAAGGAATTTTGCACAGTACTGTATTTGTCAATGTGGAGCAGAGAGCGAGTTTGTAAATCTGACAGGAGAAAGCATGTTGGGAATAGAAAGGGTGGAACGCTGTTGGAGGGGTGTTGGACAGACGACAGAAAAGAAGTGCCAGGGACGATGGGTGGTGCAGGTGCAGACACACCCAGCCCTGAGACACCAGGCAAGGCCATTTGATTCCAAACAATTGGTTTATGGATCACTATGGAATATCTCTCTGGTGCTTCCCACTCCACCCCCTCTCCCTTCCCTTTTTTCCAGCCATGATTCTTCTCTCCCTGCCCCCTTCCCACTCTCAGTCCACAACAGAGACCCTCTCAGAATTAGGTTTATCATCACTCAAATATGCCATGAAATTTGTTTTTTTTTTGTGGCAGCAGTACAGTGCAATGCATAAAATTACTATGGAACTGTGCAAAGTCTTAGACACCCTAGCTACACACTGTATATGTCCTCAGGGCTTTGCACAGTACTGCACACTCAGTGTCCATATTATTAGTTACCTCCTGTATGTCCTTCATTACCTTCTGCTGCTGTATCCCATCCACCTCAAGGTTCGATGTGCTTTGAGTTCAGAGATGCTCTACTACACAGCACTGTTGTCACACATGGTTATCTGAGTTACTGACATCTTCCTGTCATTTTGAACAAGTTGGGTCATTCTCCTCTGACAGCTCACATTAACAAGGTGTTTTTGCCCACAGAACTGCCACTCACTAGATTTTTTTCTTGTTTTCACAACATTCTCTGTAATCTCCAGAAACTGATGTGTGTGAAATCCCAGAGGATCAGTAGTTTCCGGGATACACGCACCACCCTATCTGGTGCCAACAATCATACCACGGTCTAAGTCACTTAGATCTCATTTTTTTTCCAATTTTTGTTCAGAACAACAGATGAAACTCTTGACCATATCTGCAGGCTTTTATGTTTGCACACTTGATTGACTGATTATATCTTTGCATTAATGAGCATGTGTATGAGTGTACCTAATAAAGTGGCCACTGAGTATGTCACCTGATGCATGATGCAACCAAAATTCGTACTGCAGCCTCACTCCCGTGATTCTCATGAGCATCCATTACTAGACATATTGCTTATTATTATGACACTTATTCACAGAGACCAATTCCATCTGTAGTTAGCATCTGTTGGTCAGTTTGTGATTATTAAAGCTAATCTGTGCTGGTTAAAGGATGGCTACAATCATGGTGGACATCTTTCAATAGGACTTTCCAAATTGTCGAATGCAGTGTGCAAAACGCAGGTCACAGCAGACATCCTTGGTACTTATGAAAAAGGGAGCAGAGAGAGATCTGGCATTCATTGGAGGCCAGTAAGTTGTCTGTGGTAATGGAAGGATGCATGAGTGGGGGTGAATGCAAGGAGTCAGACTGGAGGGCCTGGTTAAAATGTCATGCAGTAAAGTTCAAAGTAAATTTATTATCCAATTACATATATGTCAGCACATGCATCCCTGAGTCATTTTTCTGCAGGTATACTTAGCAAATCTATAGAATAGTAACTATAACAGGGTCAATGAAAGATCAGCCAGAGTGTAGAAAGCAACAAGCTGATCAAATGCAAATTTAAATAAATGGCAATAAATAATGAGAACATGAGATAATGAGATAGAGCCCTTAAAGTGAGGTCATTGGCTGTGGGAACATCTCAATGGATGGGCAAGTGGTTGAGGGGTAGTATCTGTTCTTGAATCCTGAGGGTCTTGCACCTTCTACCTGATTGTAGCAGTGAGAAAGGAGCATGGCCTGGGTGGGGAGGATCTCCGATGATGGATGCTGCTTTCCTACAACAGTGCTTCATGTAGATGTGCTCAATGGTTGTGAGGGCTTTACCCGTGATGTACTGGGCTGAACCACTAGGTTTTTTAGGATTTTCCGTTCAAAGGTATTTGTGTTTCCATACCAAGCTGTGATGCAGCCAGTCAATACACTCTCCGCTGCACATCTATAGACGTTCGTCAGTAACTTCACTCAGTGCTCTGTTCTGCTGCCCCGAGTACCCCATTGTTCTTTGTGGGCAGTACAATGGAATAGCAAATAGAGGTGCTGTTCACAAACAAGACATCTGGGTTCAATCCTGACATCAGGTGCTATCTGTGTGAAGTTTGCGTGTTTATGAAAGCAAGGATGTACTGTTGAAGCTTTATAAAACACTAGTGAGGTCTCAAGGTGTATTGTGAGCAGTTTTAGTTCCCTTATCTTTGAAAGAATGTGCTGACATTGGAGAGGGTTCAAAGGAGGTTCATGAAAATGATTCCACGATTGAATGGTTTATTATATGAAGAGCTTTTGATGGCTCTGGGCCTGTATTTACTGGAATTCAGAAGAATGATGGGGATCTCATTGAAACCTATTGAATGCTGAAAGGCTTTGATGAACTGGATGTGGAGAGGATGTTTCCTATGGGTGGGGGAGCCTAAGACCAGAGGACACAGTCTCAGAAAAGAGAAGTGTCCTTTTACAACAGAGATTAGGAGGAATTTCTTCTGCCAGCGAGTGTTAAATCTGTTAAATTTGTTGCCTTAGGTGGCTGTGGAGGCTAACTCTTTACTTATATTTACAGCAGAGAGTGATAGATTCTTGATTGGTCAGGGCATGATGTGATACGGGGAGAAGGCAGGTGATTGGGGCTGAGAGGGAAAATGGGTTAGCCATGATGAAATGGCACAGCAGACTCGATGGGCCAAATGGCTTAATTCTGCTCCTATATCTTATGGTCTTATTGTTGTTATTCAATGAGCATATTAGTCTCCTCCCACATCCCAGACAAGTGCAAATTGGTAAAACCATAAGATTAGGTCATTTGACCCTGCTCCACCATTTGGTCATGGCTAATTTATTTTCCCTCTCAATCTCCTTCTCCTGGTAGGTTAATTGTCTGCTGTAACATTGCCCCTAGTGTGGGGAGGAGGCAGTGGTAGATCTGTGTGGCGCTGATTAGAACTTCGGGAGAATAAAAAATGGGATTAATTCCGGATTGGTATAAATAAATGGTTGTTGGTCAACATGGACTCATGTGGACTGAGTTCATTTTGGCTACAAGAAGAGAGAGATAAAGACAAGATTAAGCTGATTTGTAAAGCATATCAAAGAGGAGATGCTCAGTCCCAACAAAATCTGCAGACACAGCTGTGTACAAAACGTGAACTCCATTTTTTCTCTTCAGGATAGGATGAGCAGGAAGCTTGATTCCAACACATGTGAACCCAACACTTACTGACTGATGTCTCATTTTCCATTGATGTTCATGCAGAAGCTATATATCATATTGCCATGAACGTAGTAACCACTCTGCTGCATGATAACCTTTTACTACCTCACTTTCTCTCTCTCTATGTCTCTTTCCCACTCTTCTTTGTCTCTGTGTCTCTGTTTCACTCCCTCTCAAAGTTCAAAGTTCAAAGTAAACTTATTATTAAAACATACATATGTCAGCATATCATAGATTCATCAAAAAGTACAGAACAGAAACAGGCCATTCGGGACATGTTGTCTGCACTGAACCATTTAAACTGTCTACTCCCATTGACCTGCACCCAGACCAAAGCCCTCCATACCTCTACCAGCCATGTACCTATCCTAACTTCTCTTAAGTGTTGAAATTGAGCTTGCATGCACTACTTGTGCTGGAAGCTCATTCCACAAACTCACGACCCTCTGAGTAAAGAAGTTTTCCCTCATGTTCCTCTTTAATTTTTCACCTTTCACTCTTGATCTCCAGTTGTAGTCCCACCCAACCTCAATGGAAAAAGCCTGCTTGCATTTATCCTATCAAATCTTCCTTCAGTCTAAAACTCTGAAATTAATATTCTTGCGTGCATTCATGGTAAATGCAAAAAAAATAATAGGATCAATGAAAAACCTCACCCACCAGAGCAGACGATAGCCAATGTGCAAAAACAAAACAACAAATTGTGTATGTCTCTCTGTCTCTCTCAGCAGTGCATTCTTCTCTCGTCAGACAGATGCTATTATCTCCAAATTGCCAGTTTTGTTTTTTTTTATAAGAATCGAATAATGGAGATTACAGCATATTGTCAAAGAATGAACGAGCATAATAATTCCAAAGATCAGTCATTGACCAACATGATCTGTGTTTGGTACAGACCAGCAGAACGTTTGAAATGTCTTACAGTTTCTGGACACCTCAGGGTTCTTGGGTTAGATATCAATTTGTCACCCTCTGCAATCCAGAACTTCAGGATCTTAGCAGATGCAGACACATATCTTACTTGTTACCTTTTTTTCAAAAGAGGAGCAGATGAATTAATGATCCTCCTGTTTAGAGCCACTGCAATGCATCAAATTCTGAGATGTCAATGATATACACAGTTGTCTAAAATGAGGACATCCCACTCACTGCTTAAACATCTACAGCTGCACTTGTGATGACATACTGTGGCGGATAGAGATCATTAACTCCAAGGGGAAGCTAAGCTTCTCCACATAGTGCTTCTCAATTAAATGCAAATAAGAGAATACTTGCTGGAAAACTCCCTTTGTGATGAAGTCCTTTCTCCCGATCTTCTTCCCTTTCATTCAACATGTAGCCTTGGCCTAAAGGATCTTTCCTTGATCTCACCCTCCCAATCTAAACCTCAATGAATGATCTGCAAAATCTGGCAGTGACAGCCTTCAGTTGCAGCTTTGGTGCTGATATTCCGTCCATACCTCTCTGATGTTATTCCAATAAGAACTCTGAATTTTGCTACAAGATCTGCAAGTACCAAAAACAGCACTTGTCTACAATCAAGTGTGAATAAGTCAGTCACCAACAATCTGGCAAGTCATTGACGGTTCCTGCAAGGAAGTCAGGTCGAGAAATGTCTGTGTAACTAAGTGACTTATACATAATGCAACTCCAACGTGACGCATTAACATCCAATTTGGGAGCATGAGTAGCCAACTTTGGTTGGTTGTCCATCGTATCTGAAGATGACAGTTAGATTTATAGAGTTCTGTTTTGTGTTTGTTAGTGGCTGCTGAGTCTAAGTTGTGAGCGACATAGGCGTCCACAATAAGGACATGAAAACTTTGCTGAATCTGGAAGTGGAGCTGCTGCTGTTGCTTTTCATCTTTGTCGGGCAGTGGTTAGTGCTGCTAAGTGTCTCTCCTGCATGTTGTTGTGAGTGGTTCTAACCACGGCTCACCAGGCACTCTGGTCTTGCACACACTGTTCCAGCCATTTTGGTACAAGTCCAGTGTGTACAATGATATTTATGCAATCGTTGAAGCTCTGCCTCGATTCCCCATGCCCGGAGAAAGTTTACCACATAGTAGCTGCTTAGGGATTCCCAATTCACCAAGCAGCTACCACACGGTGAGTTTTTGCTGGGCAAGAGCCAGCTTTACACAGTGATTCATGTCACAACTTCCCAACTTTACATATCTCCAGCGAAGCATCACACATCAGACAGTCATCACACGAGTTGCTATCATTTCATTATAGGAGCCAGCACAATAGACAGTAATAATGTGCATGTGTGTATCATCCATGCCACAAACCAGAAATAAAAAAGTCAGTGACAAAGGCACTCATTGTAAAGTTGCACATTTACACATACACACCAATCTTCACTCATCTTCATTGTCAATGATGCCCAGAATATCTGGGTCACAAGGGTACGTAGGGTGTCCAGGAAGGGGTGGCACCTCTGGTGGAGGGCCTGTTATGTCCATTCTGGGACTGCTTTCTCACCTGTGGCTCCAAATAGCTGTTTGCATGCGACAGTGGCCACACACTGGTGCACCACTTCGACAGGTAGACTAAACCAGGAAAGGGTAGCCGGCGGCCTCATACCCTGCTGAGATAGGGACATACTTGTCTTAGCAGGCAAAGGGAGCTCTGGCAGACTGGGTGGATCAGATCTACAGTGAGCTCCAATGGCCAGGCGGTACTCCAACAATCTATGGAGAACGAAGGGCATGACAAGACTCAGAAGATATCGTGGTCATCCACTGCAACCAAAAGATGACCCCAGTTTGTGATGCTTGTTCGTACCACTGGACCTGGATTTCTGAGGTCGAGAGTGGAACTGGCCCAGTACAATGGCTTTTCCACTTTAAGAACTCTCCGGCACAATTTTCCTGTCACAATTAACACATCTGGGTCACATGAATGGAATCAACACATTCAAGAACTGTGTTTTTACTGGGTTATTCACAAGCTCATAACAGAGTTTATCATTTTAATATTTCCCCCCAGACTTAAGTACATTTTAATGGAATTCACTGGCTCTGAATAACTCAGAATTTCTTATTTTGTTTGAATTTGCATCTTGTGACACCTGTGTGATATCCATTAAAAACAAAATCATCACGGTATTCTTGAGGGAAATTTGAGCAGAAAGAAAATAAATTCATTTTATTAAATTTTTTTTCATTTTGATTTGCATAAAGTAAAAGTAAATTTTGCCAGAACTGAAATGGTGCAGTCCTCCAAGATCGTTGTTGGTTTTGCAGGCTTGCGTGCCTCGATGACATGGAGAGCCATGTTGGTTGGAATCAGGGATTTATGCTTTGGCTATTGTTAGGGTCACCCATGCCAAACAGGTCAAAGGGTAGAGGCCAGACTAAAAGTGGTCCACCAGTCCTCCAGGTTCAGGGATTCAGGTCAGAGCTAACAACCCTGATGGGGAAAATAAAACTGTTACGGAAACAGCAAAATAAGAATCCTTCTATATCTGAGAGCGGTGGTATTCCAGAGTCTCCAGCTGTGACTTGCATTACCGACAGTATTAAAGACCAAGGTCCTGAAACGATGATGGAAGCCTTGAACACCATCAGAGATGGACAACCCTCATTGCAGCCCTAAACACCAGCAGCATAACAGGCAGACATGACGAAATGGTACAGTGGAAATTGTGACCTTAAAACTTACCCAGAAATCTGGTACTGTATACTGTGAAGAAGATACAGCAGGTTTTCTTCCATCAGTGTAGTGTAATGTGATCAGATTCCTCATATTTGCATCTACACCTTTATTATTTACTTAGAGATACAGAATAGAACAGGCCCTTCCCAGCCCTTCGAGATGCACTACCCAGCAAACCCTGCCAACCCCGATTTAACCCCAACCTATTCACGAGCCTTTAAAATGACTCGGCACGGTAGCATAGTGTTTAGCACAACAGTTTACAGTACCGGCCAGCCGGGGTTCAATTCCCACCACTGCCTGTGAGGAGTTTGTACGTTCTCCCCGAGATCGCGTAGGTTTCCTCCGGGTGCTCCGGTTTCCTCCCCCAGTCCAGTTGGTAAGTCAATTGGTTATTGTAAATTGTCCTGTGATTGATTTTGAGTGACGGTTCGAAGGTCCGGAAGAATCTATTTGTGCTGTATTTTAATAAGTAAATAAAATTAACATGCCCGGTGTACACACCTTGTAGATCTTTGAACTATAGAAGGAGTCTGAAGAACCCAGAGAAAACCCATACATTCCATGGAGAGAACATACAGAGATCGGCAGGATTGAAATCTGAACTCCAACAGTCTGAGCTGTAATAGTGTAGCGATAATCACAGTGCTGCTGTGGCACCCAAGGCAATCCTAGACCATCACTTGAGGGTGTGAAGTGCGTTCCTCTATTCCAGTTCCGAGGTGGCTGATAAGGCCAATGAGATCACAAGGCACTGCTGCAGGTGAGGAAAAGTGACTGACGGGAAGACAGAATGGTGTTGTGGGAAGGCCTGTGCTGCTTCCACTGTTTCTGTGTACTCTTGAAGAATAAAACCTCAGCATGCCAGTGTCAGCCTAAATGCCCCTCTCTGTTTTGGCCCGTTGTGGGCCTGGGTTTCCATCAGGCCAGTGGGGACAATGATGCTTTGAGATTACTCGCAAAGCATTTCCTCTCTTCTCTTCCTGTGATAGAGCTCTGAGCCTAGTGCCTGTTTCAGGAGTTTGATGTCAGAGAGAGTTAGCTGAATCTAATTACAGCCTCGATGCGATGTATAATTTGGAAGATATTAGTTTGACTGTAGATCCAAAGCATTTTGTGGATGGTATTAGATGTACCTCTTCAGTGCTTCAAGTGCCTATTAATGTTCCCATTATCAGTAAGCTTCTTATTATCAGTATACTTCAAATTATAGCTCTAATGTAAATATCATAGCTCTGTTCAAGAAAAGAGGGACACGTCTAGTGGCATTAGCCTTCAGAGTCTTACATCAGTGGTTGGAAAGACATTAGAGACTATTGTCAAGAGCAAAGTTAATTCTCATTTGGAGAATCATGGTTAAAGAAAGAACAGGTATCATCGATTTGTAAAAGCCATATAATATTGACTTGATGAAATTTATTTTTAAAGGAAGTACCATGGTAGGTAAATGATAATACTGCACAGAAATATTCACTTATATCCTCTGAAAGGCCATTTGTTTAAGTACAACATAAAGGACCTAGAGGTGATAGGATGACATATTTAACTGTCCAAAAGTCTGAGGCACATATATATAGCTAGGGCCTTAGACTTTTGCACAGTTCTGTAGTAATTTTATGTAATGCACTGTACAGCTGTAACAATGAAAAACATATTTCATGACATATGTGAGTGATGATAAACCTGATTCTGATATGGGTCTCTATCGTGAACTGAGAGTGGGAAGGGGAGCAGGGAGAGGGGAATCATGGTTGGGAAAAGGGGAAGGGAGAGGGGAGGGAGCAGGATGCACCAAAGAGACATTCTGTAATGATCAATAAGCCAATTGTTTGGAATCAAATGACCTTGTCAGGTGTCTCAGGGATGGGTGTGTCTGCACCCTTGCCACACCAGGCTCTCCTTCTCTGCCACCTGTCCCACACCCCTTCCAAGGCACTCCACCATCACCATTCCCAATATCCTTTGCTCCCACCAGATTTACAAACTCACTTTCTCCTCCACATTGACAAATACAGTTCTGTACAAAAGTCTTAGGCACCCTGACTATATATACGTGCCTAAGACGTTTGCACAGTACTGCATGTCCTGTATAAAGACATTTGTTTAAGTACCATATAAAGGACTTAGAAGTGTATGGCAACAAAGAAACACTTAGAATAGGAAGAACCATATGGTTTTAAATAAATGTTACTCTTTTGATTGGAGAACATGTACAGTGAGGAATCAAAATGGGCAATGTTGAGAGTATTGCTTTTAATTATATGTAAAGAATATGGACTCAAGTATAGAGTAATTTAATAATTCAATATTTCAGTAGTTCCATGTAATGCATGTAATATACATCCTGAAATTCTTGTTCTTCGCAGACACCCACAAAATCAGAAGAGCACCTCAAAGAATGAATGACGGTAAAAACGTTAGAACTCCAAAGCCCTGCACTACTCCCCCTTCCATGCACAAGCAGCAGCAAAGCAACAATCCTCCCTCACACCCACCTACTTGCATCAGCACCCTCCCCCCACCGAGCAACAGCAAATCCTCTAATAAGGATTATTAATGCATGATGCATGATCTGCAGCACAACAAAAACTAATCATTCACCCAACAATTCAACAAACCGCAGGTTCTCTCTCTCTCTCCCTAATAAAGGGAAGAGTGGTCTCCCCTTTCACAGGGAGAGGGGAGTGATAACAAAACAACTCGCTGCTGGTGCTTCAAAAAACCCAAATCATCGGTATATACACTTGAAATTTTGTCATAGAGCATATTTAACACCGAGAATTAGACATCAAATGGGACTGGTTCCTGACCCATTTTGCTCATTTTGCCCCCATGTTAGAACATAGAACATAGAACATAGAATAGTACAGCACAGAACAGGCCCTTCGGCCCACAATGTTGTGCCGACCCTCAAACCCTGCCTCCCATATAAGCCCCCACCTTAAATTCCTCCATATACCTGTCTAGCAGACTGTTGTATGGGAATGTCCAGGGGTTTTTGATTTGTGGGGGAAGATTATCAGTACTCTTACAGAACTAACAGGGGTACAATTACCAATGGACCCCGCTGTAAATTTTCTAAATGATGACTCCTACCTTTCCCTTATGGAAAAAACTCGCAAAGTCTGACTGGCAGGCCTGACTGCAGCTAAGAAGATTGTAGTCCAGCATTGGAAACCTCCCCATGATATTTCAAATACTCACTGGCTTCAGAGCTTTTCAGAAATTTCTTACCTGGAACGCTCATCAGCAAGAGTAAATGATGCATGACCAAACACAGTCTTAATGTGGACAAATCTGATATCTAACTTAAAAGATCTTTTGTTAAAATAGGAATGCTTTGTCTGTGTATGTACTACTATTCAGTTGATTGGTGGAGGTGAGAGCGATGGGGGGAGAGAGGGGTGGAGGGGGGGATGGTGATGAAGGTTGGGGGGTGGCTGGGTTAAACAGTCAAAATGTTTTTTTTAATAAAAAAAACAAAACAACTTGCTGATTTACAGTTTTAAAAGTCTGTTGCATTGCTTTTTGTCCCACTGAGTTCTCCGCCTGGATAATCGACAGCGATCTGTTTTCCACCAACAACAGAGAGGGAGAGAGAATGCGATGCACTGAGTACAGAGCCTTCAACAGCTGATCCTCTGGTCATGATGTTCCGTTTCTCCCCACGACACTTCAGTCAATGGCCCTGGCCTAGAATCAGCCTGCCCACAGGGCTGCGAAACCTTGGAATCCCAAAGTTGCACTCGTCTTCTGGGCCACGTCCTTGGAAACTAGCCAGCCATCAGCTCCCACATCCACAAAGAACCAAATTCTGAGTGTAAATCTAGGTCAGGGCATTCAAAAGAATCCCATCCTCCCTGAGAAGGAAAACGACAGACATCAAAGATAGAAATTAAACTGTTTTCATAGATGAACACAAAGAGTCACCATTGAGCACCATCATAACTCTACCTTGCCTATGTAAACTGTAATTATTGAATATCATTTCAAAGATTACAGTATAATTACACAACCGATCAACAGATGATGCCATAGCCACAGCATAACACACTGTCCTCACTCCTCTGGAGAAGAGGGATGCTTATGTTAGAAAGCTGTTCTTTGGCTACGGTTCGGCAACACCATAATCCCCTCAGGCTTGACAAAAAAGCTCAGAGACCTCAGCCTTCACCCTGCCTTGTGCAACTGGATCCTGGACTTGTCAGATCGCCGGCAGGTAGTAAGGATGGGCACCCTCACCTCTGCCCCTCTGACCCTCAACACAGGAGCACCTCAGGGCTGTGTCCTGAGCTTCCTCTTCTACTCCCTATACAACTACGACTGTGTTGCTACGCCAAGCTCCAATCTGCTTGTCAAATTGGCAAATGACATGACATTGATAGATCGTATTTCCAACAATGATGAGACAGCTTATACAGGAGAAGTCAACGCCTTGACACAGTGGTACCAAGAAAACTACTTCTCCCTCAATGTTGAAAAAAAGAAGGGGATGATCATGGGTTACAGGAGGAACAGTGACAGGCTAGCCCCTGTTGACATCAATGGGACTGTAGTTGAGAGGGTGAGTAATTTCAAGTTCCTCGGTATACACGTCACCGAGGATCTCATCTGAACTGTACGTACTGGCTGTGTGGTGAGAAAAGCACAATGGGCCTCCTTCACTTCAGATTGCTGAAAACGTTAGGCATGAATCCCCAAATCCTCAGGACTTTCTACAGGGGCACCATCAAGAGCATTCTGACTGGCTGTGTCACCACATGGTACGGGGACTGTACTACCCTCGATCATAGGGCACCACAGAGAGTGCTGAGGACAGCCCTGCACATCTGTGGTTGTGAACTTTCCTCTGTTCAGGACACTTACAGCAGCAGGTGTGTAACATAGGGCCCGGAGGACCATCAGGGACTCCAACCACCCCAACCACAAACTGTTTCTGCTGCTTCTGTCTGGTAGTATTAAGGCCAGGACCAACAGGCTCCAGGACAGCCTGTTTCACCAGGCCATCAGATTTATCAATACACATTGATCTGATTGCATATCTGACTGTACATAACATGTATACAAAATAATTATGTATGCAATCTTTGTGTTTGGGCAATATACTCCCACATTTCCCTTGCTTATTGCTTGTACATAGTGATGGAAATGCAACATAAAGATTTTTACTCCCTCATATTGTGAGATAGATGTAAGAAATAAAATTCTAATACTAATTCTAATTACAGAACTTTACACAGATGTGATCAGCATGATGACAGAAGAGTTTGGGAAGCTGCCAAAAGGAGCATGTAGCTAGCAGATGAACTTTAGGAGCAGGGAGATGAAGAGCTTGAACAATCTTCAGGATGGATTTTCAAGAGGGTGAAAGAGCCTTTGGGGATAATTGCGAATTGTGTGAAATTTACAAGATAAGTTTTAAGAACGATAAGAAAACAGATAAGAGCAGTTACTGTTCCTCAACCATCAGACTCTTGAACCAAAGGGGATAACTTCACTCAACTTCACTTGCCCCATCATTGAGATGTTCCCATAACATACGGACTCACTTTCAAGGGCTCTTCATCTCATGTTCTCAATACATTGCTTATGTATTTATATGATTATTTCTTTTTGAATGTAAGCAATCTGTTGTTCTATACTCTAGTTGAATGTCCTAGTTGGGTGGTCTTTCATTGATTCGATTCTGGTTATTATTCTTTAGATTTATTGAGTATCCCACAAGAAAATGAATCTCAGGG
The DNA here is from genome assembly GCF_030028105.1 of Mobula birostris. NCBI lineage: Eukaryota > Metazoa > Chordata > Chondrichthyes > Myliobatiformes > Myliobatidae > Mobula > Mobula birostris. Next base: position 32,605,639 of record NC_092392.1, on the reverse strand, counting down.
TTGTGTGTGGTGATATATATGTACTTTGATAATAAAATTTACTTGAACTTTAAACTTTGAACCCTTTTATGCATGAACCAATACATGAAGCAGAGAGTTTGTGGACTCCAGGTTGGGAACCCCTATATAAAGCATGGACAGGTTTTGATATAAATATTATATAATTATATATGACAGCAGATATCACATGCTTTAAAGAGAATACAAAGTAAGTTTACCAAAATTGTACCACAGACAGGGAACTTCAGTTATGAGGAGCAAATGGAGATGGCAGAGACACAAGATTTTGCAGATGATATAATCTGGAACCAATAGTAAACTGATAGAAGAGTACTACGGGTTAAGAAGACACTGTGGAAGCAAAGGGCTAGTTGATGTTTCATATAGTTGATGTTCTCTTTGAAATAGAGATAATTTAGGGGCAGTTCAATGTGAAAATCATAAATGATTTTGAAAGGAAATGATGGACAAATAGTTTAGTAATCAAAGATTTAAAAAATGCAACTGAATTGTCTAAGATCAGAAAAAGGGGTTTTGTTTTGATTCATTGGGTGGTTCAGAATAGTTGAATGAATGGTTAAAGAGATTACTTGAAACTTCAACAAGTTTCTTGAGCTGCATATGCTCGAAGCTGATTTGTAGAAAAAAAAACAGAAATATGATTCTTTTTAAGGCATATTCTGGAGTTATAATATAGAGAAGATACTAATTTTAACAGGAGATAGTCTTCAGAACTGAACAAGGATTGTAGATTGAATTTAAAACACAGTTTTGAGCAATAGTCTTCCATTTGACTGCAGAAGCCTGTATATGTATTAATGTGGCCCAGAATCGATGGGAATTAACATTCATTTTTGATCACAAACAAGAGAAGATCTGCAGATGTTGGAAATCCAAGCAACACGCACAAAATGCTGGAAGAATTCAGCCGACCAGGCAACATCTATGGATAAAAGTACAGTCAATGGTCCTGCTGAAGGGTCTCAGACCGAAACGTTGACTGTACTTTTTTTCCATAGATGCTTTTGGTATCTGCAGGGTGGGTGCGAGGAAGAAGTTATTTGAAAACTGCATGTAATTCAAAGGAAGCATTGTAGATGCATTGTAACTATAGAATTGTTCTGCTGTTACTTTTGATCTTTTGCATTTAAATATGTCATGTAATATTGGGTAAAGCAGGCCTCTTCTTCCAGGAGTATCTCAATATGATGCCTGTTGTTCATTTTTACTGAATACAACACTTTGAAATCCATTAACTATCCATTAGCTTCAGTGCCTGTCTGGTGATTTTGTTCAGATTACAATATTTCTAAATTGTAATTGTCCTTCAAAAAGCTGGCATAGGAATAGACAGCTGATTGGGCTTTTCCAAAGCTGTCAAATTCTATTGCTCTATGTTCACAAAAGCTAATTTGAATGTACATTCACCTTTGCTAAGTTAATCACCTTAAATCTATAGCAACCTGGGAATATTCCAATTGAATGACCTTGACTTCACATTCTGATTCCATACATTAACATGTATAATAGGTTGACTGCACAGTCTGTTAGTGTGCTTGATTGCATACCAACCATAACCAATGATCTCACTTTAAGGACCTTTTTGTCTCATCATCTCATGTCCTTGTTATTTATTGCTATTTATTTATATTTGCATTTGCACAGTTTGTTGTCTTCTGCACTCTGGTTGATCTTTCATTGATCCTGTTATAGCTACTATTCTACAGATTTGCAGAGGATGACCACAAGAAAATGAATCTCAGGGTTGTATGTGGTGACATACATGTACCCTGATAATAAATTTACTTTGAACTTGAAAAAGCTATTAGATCAGTTACTTGAAGCTGCAAAGCCTAAATATATTAAAGTAAATAATATCCAATCTGAAGAAGAATTTAATTGCTCTCAAGACAAATGATACCTAAAGCTAAAATAAAAAAATGATTAAGAACTTTTCTTTAACATCATCATTTATTGCCCTACTGGTCAATCTTGGGTGGCGGGGTGAAGATGCATCTCTACCAAAGGAGGTGCAAGGCACTCATTCCCTCCTCTGCTAGCCAGCGGGTCACCCTTGTGCAAGGTGTAGCACCTGCTTAGCCCCCAGATTAGGATCACGTGAAGCCATGGGAGCAGGTGAGCAGATGGTGGATGGTCATATGAGCGACAGGTTCATATCACAAGTCCTGGTTATGTGCCGACTGGCACCAAGCAGACAATCCATGAAGAGTATTGCTAATGGCTGGGGGGGAGGGGGGTCACTTGTATTGTAAAGACACTGCCCAGAAGGCGGCAATGGCAAACCACTTCTTTTTTGGGACTTGAGCTCTCAGTGGAGCAAAGGCCATTGATGACCTCCCATCCCCATTGTCCAAAATCCATGGTCTAGCTGGAGTTCATCGAAGTTTCTGCAATCCACTGTAAAGGGATTGGCCTGTACACCTTCACCAGAGCCTTGCTGGCCAGCCCTACCCACTTCCAGCTCCCACAATGGGGACATAAGGTTGGGCTTTGAAAGGCAGAAAAAAATTTGGCAAGAACAATCATGGTCATGAGACCAAAGTTGCCTACGTCATACTACATGGCACATGATGATGATGATGACACAGTCTGCTGGTGTGCTTGATTGTATATTGCCTTAAAGAGCTATTAGATCAGTTGCTTCAGGTGAAGAACACTAAATATATGCAAAATAAATCATCTCCAACCAGAAAAAAAAGCCCACAGTATCTAAAACTAAAATGGAAAATTGATTGAGAACTTTCCTTTACATGGCTATTCCTTGTCCTTCTGGTCAATCACAGCTCAGGTATATTCCTTCAAGGTCAGTCTAAAATTGAAACTCTGGAATCCAAACAGAACAGCTCCTAATGTCTTCTAATGCAGTTGTTATGGTAACCTGTATATTCCATGGGTTCCCAAAGCTCATTAAGTTTCATAATTATGGCCAGAAGCCAACTCCAGACTACACAGGTGACCCTGTGCAATCAGCTGCCCATCATTCTCGCCACCTCACAATAAATATCATGTATTTAAAAAGTAACATACAGAAAAATATTAAAATGCATTCAGTATTTGTATCATATCAGATTGTATGTTTTATGATATGTTGAGGAAACTCCCATTACCTTCCACACCAAGTGTAAATATCTTTGAAGATTTGAATTGAAACATTCTATAATTATTTACTAAATCTTCTTGCTGCTTGTGAGCAGGAATAGAAATTATATTTATTTAATGAGATACACCATGGAGTTGGCCCTTTAAGCCATGCCCAGCCCAGCCTAGCCCAATTTAACCCTAGCCTAATCACAGCATAACTTACAATAACCTACCAGTCAGTGTGTCGTTGGGCTGTGGGAAGTAACTGGAGCAGCTGGAGGAAACTTAAGAAGTCATGGGGAGAACATACAAATTCCTTACAGGCAAATGCGGGAATTGAACCCGGGTCACTGGTGCTGCAGAGCGTTATGCTAACCACTATGCTACCATGCATTAGCATTCTTTTCAAAATCACAGTTGAGAAAATATGTAATTTACTGACCTCTTGCTATCAATTGTGCAATGTAGAAAGTATCAGTTACAGCAGAGTTTATCGTTGAAGTTGGTGACACAATTCTCCTCTTAAAAGGAAGTTCAGCAAATTTCAAATGTTTAAAATCTAATCATGCATTTTCAATATTTGCTTTAAAAATAATTATGACACTGAATAAATAAAATTATATCACCAAGAACAGTTACATTAGTTGACCTCTGAATTTAATTTGGCCTGTAAAGTATTATGAATTCCTCACCCCAGTAGAACAATTCCAATAATTTCTCTTATATTGTTTCTGTACTTAGTCTTTCATATGTATGTTAATTCCAATGTAAAAAAGATCAATAGTTCAGGCACAGAAAATTTCAAAAAACTAGTTTAAACAAATAAGTTATGAATTCATCAGTATTGCAACGTAACTTCCAAAATGTAAAGTCATTATAGATATTAAGATTTGATGCTATAAAGCAAAGAAGCAGCTTCATTTTTATTAGGACATACATTTTATTATGCCATCACGTAGAAGCTGCAAGAACCTCAGTGCTCGCACCACCAAGTTTAAGAATAGTTACTACCCCTCAACCATCAGGCTCTTGAATAAAAGGGAATAACTACATTCATTCTACTTCTAGTGTTCCCACAACCAATGATCTCTCTTTAAGGACTCTTTATATTGTTATTTCATGCTCTCATTATTTATTACTATTTATCTCTGTATTTGTAAATGCAAATTAAATTTATATTTGCACAGTTTGTTGTCTTTTGCACTCTGGATGATCTTTTGGTGATCCTGTTATAGTTACTATTTGCCGAGTATGCTCACAGGAAAATGAATCTCAGGGTTGTATGCAGTGACGTATATGTACTCCGATAATAAAACTTACTTTGAACTTTTAATTTGATTACTTTTTCATTAATATAAATCCCTGATTGACGCAATTTGAGAAAGCTTCTCCTTCTGTAAGAAAAATGTGTAAACATAGCACATGTGAAAAGATCAATGTCAAATTTAATACTGGCAATTTATTTTTAAAAAATATTCTTAAGTATTATAAATCATCACTGAGTAAAGCACAAAATATACTTCATCTAACAAGAATACAAGATACTCATTTGTATAGATTTCAATCTTGCATAATATGCATGCTTTTATAAACTTCCTTTTACAATTTATGCTGCAATGAAGTTGCACTGAATTTTCAGAGACATGATTTCAGTTATCAGAAAATGCAAGTTTCCAACTTTGGCTCAGTTCATATTTGGACTATTGTAAAAATGAGTCTTATTCTTGGGTTAGTTTAACGGAATGATAGGAATAGAGTTTTATTTGTTTATTAAACAAAGTGAACAGGCGATGAAGGGTCTCGGCCTGAAACGTTGACTGGACCCTTTTCCATAGATGCGGCCTGACCTGCTGAGTTCCTCAGGCATTTTGTGTGTGTAACAGGTTGAGGTATAGTTTTTCAGCATAAATAAACCAAAGGCAATAACTTCACTCAACTCCACTTGCTCCGTCTGAAAGTTGCTGGGAGTTAAATATTCTGCTGTCATTCTGTAGTTATGTTTAGGCTAAACGATTTCCTACTCTTTTGGTCACTTATTAACCTAACTGTTATTTTGAACAATGCGGCAACTTCAAAGTTTGCAGATGACACAAAAACTGGTGGAGTCATTATTAATTAAGGCGGAAGTTTAAAAATATACTGAAACAAATATCAACTTGAGAAATGGGAGGAGCAGAAGCAGATGGAATTTAATTTAGGATTGTGTGAAGTAAGACACTTTAGAAGGTCAACATACATTTCACACAAAATGCTGGGGGAAGTCATTCATCACTGAAACAATGAAGCCTGGAATGACAACTGTTCATTTCCCTCTGTAGATGCTACCTGACCCACTGAGTTCCTCCGGCATGTTGTGTGATTTGCCGAAGACTTCTAGCTTACTTGTGGCTTACTTCACACTTTTCTAAATTAAATTCCATCTGCTTCTACTCCACCCAGTTCTTCTGATCAGCGCAGTAGTGTGGTGGTTTGCATGCTTTACTGCACAGTACCAGTGATCTGAGATCAATTCCTGCCACTGCCTGTAAGGAGTTTGCATGGTCTCTCCGTGACTGGGTTCACTTCCTCCAGGTGCTCCAATTTCTTCCCAAAGACATACCGGTTGGCAGGTTAATTGGTCATTGTCAATTGTCCTGTGATTAGGCTGGGGTATAATCCGGGATTGCTGGGCAGTGCGACTCGAAGGGCCAGAAGGCAGAAGGTCCAGTTCTGTATTGTATCTCAATAAATATATAAATCTGCAGAAATTTTTACGTCTCTGTAGGATGCCAAACACATTTGGCTCTTATGGAGTAAATTGCATGGATCTTAGGATTTTTAATATCCAGACAACTTGGAGAGCGAGTTCATACAAAGTGAAGACACAAATGGAAAATATACAGGAAAAGGCATTTGGTAAGCTTACCTTCAAAGACCAAGCCATTGTTCAAAGTTCAAAGTTCAAAGTAAATTTATTGTCGAAGTTCATAGAGTATATGTCACCATATACAACCCTACAGGCATAATCAGCAAATCTACAGGATAGTAACTATAACAGGATCAATGAAATATCAACCAGAGTGCAGAAGACAACAAACTGTGCAAATGTAAATATAAATAAATCACAATAATAAGAATATGAGATAATGAGATAAAGAGTCCTTATAGTGAGATTATTAGTTGTGGGAAACATCTCAACGGATGGGCAAGTGAGTGGAGTTATCTACTTTTGTTCAATAGCCTGATTGGGTAGTAACTCATTGAGTTAAGACCTGCAACATCAGTTGTATAAAATGTTGGTTAGACTTCACTCAGAGAGGATTGTGTACAGTCACAAACAAGAGAAATCCACAGAAATCGTTATTTTTTTTTTCTCCAACGGCGTTCTGAGAGGCGGGACTGCGCAGGCATGTGACGTCGGACAGTGCAGTGCGGCAGATTTAAAAGGACAGACATCCTGCTTCGGGTTTGATTCGAAGAAGGAGTCTGAGAGTCTGAGTGGGAGTGCCGAGAAAGACATTTTTGAAATTTTCATTATTTTTTTTTTCTCTCCAACGGCGTTCTGAGAGGCGGGACTGCGCAGGCGTGTGACGTCGGGCTGTGCAGTGTGGCAGATTTAAAAGGAACGGAGCCTCATAGAGCGGGCAGCGTAGTTTGCGGGCTGCGGAGTGAGCCGGGAGCAGAGTGAAGACTTAAGGGCTTCGGCTCAACGGGTTTAGGCGGAAACGGGCGAGGAAGGTTTGGCATTCATTTTCAGTTGTAATTTGAGGAGAGGAGCAGTATGAGTGTGAGGGCAGTTTGTTGTTCTCGGTGTCGGATGTGGGAGGCCCTGGAGTCTCCAAGCCTCCCGGACGTCTACATCTGCGCCAAGTGCATCGAGATGCAGCTCCTAAGGGACCGCGTTACGGAACTGGAGCTGCAGCTCGATGACCTTCGTCTGGTCAGGGAGAGTGAGGAGGTGATAGAGAGGAGTTGCAGGCGGGTGGTCAAGCCAGGGCCACGGGAGGCAGACAAGTGGGTCACGGTTAGAAGGGGGAAGGGGAAGAGTCAGGTAATAGGGAAAACCCCGGTGCCTGCGCCCCTTAACAACAGGTACTCCTGTTTGAGTACTGTTGGGGGGGGGAACAGCTTACCCGGGGGAAGCGACAGTGGCCGTGCCTCCGGCACAGAGTCCGGCCCTGTAGCTCAGAAGGGTAGGGCAAGGAAGAGGAGGGCAGTTGTGATAGGGGACTCGATAGTAAGGGGGTCAGATAGGCGATTCTGTGGACGCAGTCCAGAGACCCGGATGGTAGTTTGCCTCCCTGGTGCCAGGGTCCGGGATATTTCTGATCGTGTCCAAGATATCCTGAAGTGGGAGGGTGAGGAGCCAGAGGTCGTGGTACATATAGGTACCAATGACATAGGTAGGAAAAGGGATGAGGTCCTGAAAGGAGAATATAGGGAGCTAGGAAGGGAGTTGAGAAAAAGGACCGCAAAGGTAGTAATCTCGGGATTACTGCCTGTGCCATGCGACAGGGAGAGTAGGAATGCGATGAGGTGGAGGATAAATGTGTGGCTGAGGGATTGGAGCAGGGGGCAGGGATTCAAGTTTTTGGATCATTGGGACCTCTTTTGGCGCAGGCGTGACCTGTACAAAAAGGACGGGTTACACTTGAATCCTAGGGGGACCAATATCCTGGCAGGGAGATTAGCGGGGGCTACTGAGGTGACTTTAAACTAGAATGGTTGGGGGGTGGGAATCAAAATAAAGAGGCTAGGCGAGAGGAGGTTAGTTCACAACAGGGGGATGGGAACGAGTGCAGAGAGACAGAGGGGTGTAGAGTGAGGGTAGAAGCAAAAAGTACTAAGCAAAAAGTGGCAGGCCGACAAATCCAGGGCAAGCATTAAAAAGGGCCACTTTTCAGCATAATTGTATAAGGGCTAAGAGAGTTGTAAAAGAGCGCCTGAAGGCTTTGTGTGTCAATGCAAGGAGCATTCGTAATAAGGTGGATGAATTGAAAGTGCAGATTGTTATTAATGATTATGATATAGTTGGGATCACAGAGACATGGCTCCAGGGTGACCAGGGATGGGAGCTCAACGTTCAGGGATATTCAATATTCAGGAGGGAGAGACATGAAGGAAGGGGAGGTGGGGTGGTGTTGCTGGTTAAAGAAGAGATTAATGCAATAGAAAGGAAGGACATAAGGATGTGGAATCGATATGGGTAGAGCTGCGTAACACTAAGGGGCAGAAGACGCTGGTGGGAGTTGTGTACAGGCCACCTAACAGTAGTAGTGAGGTCAGAGATGGTATTAAACAGGAAATTAGAAATGTGTGCAATAAAGGAACAGCAGTTATAATGGGTGACTTCAATCTACATGTAGATTGGGTGAACCAAATTGGTAAAGGTGCTGAGGAAGAGGATTTCTTGGAATGTATGCGGGATGGTTTTTTGAACCAACATGTCGAGGAACCAACTAGAGAGCAGGCTATTCTGGACTGGGTTCTGAGCAATGAGGAAGGGTAAATTAGCAATCTTGTCGTGAGAGGCCCCTTGGGTAAGAGTGACCATAATATGGTGGAATTCTTCATTAAGATGGAGAGTGACATAGTTAATTCAGAAACAAAGGTTCTGAACTTAAAGAGGGGTAACTTTGAAGGTATGAGACGTGAATTAGCTAAGATAGACTGGCAAATGACACTTAAAGGATTGACGGTGGATATGCAATGGCAAGCATTTAAAGGTTGCATGGATGAACTACAACAATTGTTCAACCCAGTTTGGCAAAAGAATAGATCAAGGAAGGTAGTGCACCCGTGGCTGACAAGAGAAATTAGGGATAGTATCAATTCCAAAGAAGAAGCATACAAATTAGCCAGAGAAAGTGGCTCACCTGAGGACTGGGAGAAATTCAGAGTTCAGCAGAGGAGGACAAAGGGCTTAATTAGGAAGGGGAAAAAAGATTATGAGAGAAAACTGGCAGGGAACATAAAAACTGACTGTAAAAGCTTTTATAGATATGTAAAAAGGAAAAGACTGGTAAAGACAAATGTAGGTCCCCTGCAGAAAGAAACAGGTGAATTGATTATGGGGAGCAAGGACATGGCAGACCAATTGAATAATTACTTTGGTTCTGTCTTCACTAAGGAGGACATAAATAATCTTCCAGAAATAGTAGGGGACAGAGGGTCCAGTGAGATGGAGGAACTGAGCGAAATACATGTTAGTAGGGAAGTGGTGTTAGGTAAATTGAAGGGATTGAAGGCAGATAAATCCCCAGGGCCAGATGGTCTGCATCCTAGAGTGCTTAAGGAAGTAGCCCAAGAATTAGTGATAATTTTTCAAAACTCGTTAGATTCTGGACTAGTTCCTGAGGATTGGAGGGTGGCTAATGTAACCCCACTTTTTAAAAAAGGAGGGAGAGAGAAACCAGGGAATTATAGACTGGTTAGCCTAATGTCGGTGGTGGGGAAACTGCTGGAGTCAGTTATCAAGGATGTGATAACAGCACATTTGGAAAGCGGTGAAATGATCGGACAAAGTCAGCATGGATTTGTGAAAGGAAAATCATGTCTGACGAATCTCATAGAATTTTTTGAGGATGTAACTAGTAGAGTGGATAGGGGAGAACCAGTGGATGTGGTATATATTTGGATTTTCAAAAGGCTTTTGACAAGGTCCCACACAGGAGATTAGTGTGCAAACTTAAAGCACACAGTATTGGGGGTAAGGTATTGATGTGGATGGAGAATTGGTTAGCAGACAGGAAGCAAAGAGTGGGAATAAATGGGACCTTTTCAGAATGGCAGGCGGTGACTAGTGGGGTACCGCAAGGCTCAGTGCTGGGACCCCAGTTGTTTACAATATATATTAATGACTTGGATGAGGGAATTAAATGCAGCATCTCCAAGTTTGCGGATGACACGAAGCTGGGTGGCGGTGTCGGCTGTGAGGAGGATGCTAAGAGGATGCAGAGTGACTTGGATAGGTTGGGTGAGCGGGCAAAGTCATGGCAGATGCAATTTAATGTGGATAAATGTGAAGTTATCCACTTTGGTGGCAAAAATAGGAAAACAGATTATTATCTGAATGGTGGCCGATTAGGAAAAGGGGAGGTGCAACGAGACCTGGGTGTCATTATACACCAGTCATTGAAAGTGGGCATGCAGGTACAGCAGGCGGTGAAAAAGGCAAATGGTATGCTGGCATTTATAGCGAGAGGATTCGAGTACAGGAGCAGAGAGGTACTACTGCAGTTGTACAAGGCCTTGGTGAGACCACACCTGGAGTATTGTGTGCAGTTTTGGTCCCCTAATCTGAGGAAAGACATCCTTGCCATAGAGGGAGTACAAAGAAGGTTCACCAGATTGATTCCTGGGATGGCAGGACTTTCATATGAAGAAAGACTGGATGAACTGGGCTTGTACTCGTTGGAATTTAGAAGATTGAGGGGGGATCTGATTGAAACGTATAAAATCCTAAAGGGATTGGACAGGCTAGATGCAGGAAGATTGTTCCCGATGTTGGGGAAGTCCAGAACAAGGGGCCACAGTTTGAGAATAGAGGGGAAGCTTTTTAGGACCGAGATTAGGAAAAACTTCTTCACACAGAGAGTGGTGAATCTGTGAAATTCTCTGCCACAGGAAACAGTTGAGGCCAGTTCATTGGCTATATTTAAGAGGGAGTTAGATATGGCCCTTGTGGCTACGGGGGTCAGGGGGTATGGAGGGAAGGCTGGGGCGGGGTTCTGAGTTGGATGATCAGCCATGATCATAATAAATGGCGGTGCAGGCTTGAAGGGCTGAATGGCCTACTCCTGCGCCTATTTTCTATGTTTCTATGTTTCTATGCTGGAATTCTGAGCAACACACACAAAATACAAAAGGAACTCAGCAGGCCAGGCTGCATCTATAGAAAAGAGCATTGTTGATTTTTCAGGCCAAGACCCTTCAGCAGGACTGGAGATAAGAAGATGACGAGTAGATTTAAAAGGTGGGGGAGGGGAGGGAGGAACACAAGGTGTAGGTGAAACCAGGAGGAGGATCCTTTTAGAATGGAGATGAGGAGGAATTTCTTTAGCCAGAGATTGATGCATTTGTGGAATTCTTTGCCACAGGCAGCTGTGGAGGCCAAGTCTTTATGTATATTTAAGGCAGAGGTTGATAGATTCTTGATTGGTCAGGACATAAAGGGATACAGGGAGAAGGCAGGAGATTGGGAGTGAGAGGAAAAAATGGATCACTCATGATGAAATGGCGGAGCATACTTGATGGGCCAAATAGCCTAATTTTGCTCATATAGCTTGTGGTCTTATGGAAAGACATAGATAGGGGAGGTAGTTGGAATCTTTTTCCCAAGGCAGGCGAAGTTTGTTTCAAATGTTTATTTCAAATGAGCTGTCAGAGCAGGTGGTGCAGGCAGATACAATTATCAGAATCATGTTTAATATCACCGGCATATGTCGTGAAATTTGTTGACTTTGTGGCAGCAGTACAATGCAATACATAATAATAGAAAAAAATGTGAATTACTGTAGGTATATATATGTTAAATTGTTAAGTTAAATAAGTATTGCAGATTGGACATTGGGTTCAATATGCATTCCGTAAATGGATGACAGAGGGGCAGAAGCTGTTCCTGAATCACTGAGTGTGTACTTTTAGGTTTCTGTACCTCCTTGCTAATGGTAGCAATGAGACAAGACGTGACCTCAGTGATGGGGGTCCTTAATGATGGATGCCCCCTTTTGGAGGCATCGCTTCTTGAAGATGTCTTGGATACCACAGAAGCCCTTGCAGATGATGGAGTTGACCACTCTCTACAGCTTGCTTCGATCCCCCCCTCTCCCCTCCCCACCACATACCAGACAGTGATGCAGCCAGTTAGGATGCCCTCCACGGTACATCGATAGGAATTTGCGACTGCTTTTGATGACATAGCAATTCTCCTCAAACCCCTTATGAAATATGGCCACGGCCATGTTTCTTTGTAGGATTACAGCATTTATATGGCATTTGGACAGATACTTGGATAGGAAAGGAGTAGCGGGGTAGTGACTTATTGTGGGCCACTGGGATTAGCGGAGATAGACATACAGTCAGCACGGATGAGGTGGCCTATTATGACACACTTCTGTGCTGGACATTTCCATGATTCTGTTCACTACTATTACTAGCTTTTTTGGACATGAAATAAACTAAAGATTTTTAATACAACCAGATAATCGGTTCCACAATTTCCAAATTTATTTGGAAAAACCCCATCTGAAACAAGCTTGAATATTCTTAATACTTTCTCAGTACAATTAAAGTGTTACATTTTCCATTCAATGGAATTCTTAATCAGAGGCGTTTCTTTGAATGAAAAAACTATTTGGTGCACTACAGCCCTTTCGCCCAATCTGTTTAATGCTTAATCAGGAAAGCAAAGAGCGAATATTTTATTTCTCCACCCTTCCACAGTGACATCCCATACTTAAATAATCAATAAAATCTGTTGAATAATGCCTAACAGTTTGGATGCAAAGTTGAAAAACAAATTTCTGTGATGGCACTTCTTAAACCATAACTATATACTAAATAATAAGAAATAAACAAGTGAGTATAAACATCTTAAATAATTTCTGAGATCCAGTTTAAGTAGACCTTCAAAATAACATTGCAGAGTGCACAGATAAATATTTTATTCTGTACATATCTCTTTGCTATAACTTAGAAGGACAGATTACAGAATGTTCAAAATGGATGTATACAAGGGTAAGGTCACCTGATACTAATTTCTTTGGCAAGCTGCTTCAAAAAAAGGCATTTTATTTAATTTATTGGTGCTTTAGCTTTTCTATAATGGAGGCTGCAATATGATTATATTTTCAATCTGAAACAGAACTTTTGATTTCTGAGGATATAGCAACACTTCCATGAAAGTGGATTTTTAAATTAGTCTCATTTAGCTGGGCTCTAAGAGGCCCACAACCTTGTTATAGGGTTTGGAGGCTTGCATGCCTCAGTGATGCAGAGAGCTATGTGGACTAGAGTAAGGGCTTTGTGCTTTGGCTCTTGGTATTGTCACCCATGCCAAACAGGTCAAAGGGTAGAGGCCAGACTAAGAGTAGTCCACTGGTCCTCCAGGTTTGGAAGTTCATCTCAAGGCTAACAACTGACTGGTCAAAAATTAGTTGCAGAAACAGCAATAAGGAATCCTTCTTTGCCTGTATGTGATGGTATGGACAGACAGAGATGGAGGATCTTCATTGATGCCCTAAGCACCAATGACATAATGAGTAGCAACTCGGTCAGCTGGACCAGACACAAGTGTTGGCCTTACAGAGGTATCTTCTGGCATTGGAGATGATGGGTTGAATTGTACTGAATTCTTCTTCTCTCTGGAGTTGCTGGCGATGAATTCCTTGTTCCTGTTTCTGACTTCTATCCATGCGCATTGCATCGCTAATATCAGGGATATGCTGGAAATCAAACATCAACACCTTAGGCTTGCCACTGAGTCCAAAGTAGATCACCGAATTACGGAGCAGTGGGGTCAGATGCACTTTGCATCCAACTCGCTCCCTTACATTGGGAAGGGCTGGGAGTAGTAAGGCAACATCATTCACGTGAACACGAGGAACTCTGCAGATGCTGGAAATTCAAGCAACACACATCAAAGTTGCTGGTGAACGCAGCAGGCCAGGCAGCATCTCTAGGAAGAGGTACAGTTGACGTTTCAGGCCGAGACGAAGGGTCTTGGCCTGGAACATTGACTGTACCTCTTTCGAGAGATGCTGCCTGGCCTGCTGCATTCACCAGCAACTTTGATGTGTATCATTCACGTGACCCTGGTTGATTAAAGCAAAATAATGAGCGCGGGCATGTGGCTGTATTATTGTAATTCATCTTAATGTTTTCAATTACTTTCAAACATTGTTTTTTATTTCTTTAGAAGCTTTTAAATCTATTTGAGTATTTTATATATCTCTGTCGACCTGAAAGAACTACAATCTACAAATCAGTGAATTCAAATGAATCAGGGACAGTGGAAGTAGACAAACCAGTTGACCTTGTTCTTGCCATGAGCTTAAAGGAATGGAGGTTGCCATTTTGTAAAGCTGTTCTGCATCCTCCATTTTGTGAACTGGTTTTGCTCAGCTGAATCAATGCTTTATAGTAGACGCAGTGACGCTCCAGGTAACCTGCTGGACTAGAGATCCATTTCAAATAAGAAATTACTTGTGAGGTGTTCTTTGTGCACATTTCTGAATGGTGGAGTCTGTGTCTGCCCTGATTGATTCAAACTGGTTACTGGTTTGGTAACTGATGTAGAACAAAAAGTCCTCACTTGCGGAAGAGGGCAATAAATATATGCTGGCTTGGACCAGAGGCAATAAAAAGGAGACACACATTGAAATACAACATTTGAATTGGTAAAAAAAAGTGTACAAAATTGAGAGACTTCAAATGCGAGGCATCAACTCCGGAGAACAGCCATCACAGATATGGATATGAGCGATTCCACATCAGAAATGTAAAGATTAGATTGGAGCAACAAGGAATTCCCACCAGTGTAGTCTCCATTTCCTAGGTATTACCTTTTCTATTCTTCATCTATTCAGGAGAGTCAGGGAAATGTATTGGTATGCACACAGGTGCTTGGTTAATTAATTCACATGCTTGTTAGTTGAGGCAAAAAAGGTATCTGTCAGTAAATACAGATTCTCTCTTTGCCCAGCTGGCTATTGTTACTAAGCAGTAACCCTTATTAACATCTCTGATGGTAGTATTTTAAAAGTAATTTATTTATTTTTATTTATTTCGATACAACGCAGAATAGGCCCTTCCAGCCCTTCAAGCCATTCCACCCAGCAACCACCACCCCGTCACCCCACCCGCAATTTAACCCTAACCTAATCACAGGACAATTCAAATGACCAATTAACCTGCCAAATGATATGTTTTTCAACTGTGGGAGGAAACTGGATCATCCAGAGCAAACCCACGTGGTCACGGGGAGAATGTTAAACTTCCTTACAGGCAGTGGCAGGAATTGAACCGTAGTTGCCTGTACTGTAAAACACTGTGCTAGCCACTACGCTTCTGTGCCACCCCATTTCAAAAGACTTTGAAAAATGTCAGCTGTTGAAAAGTTGTCCCTGGTTGTTCCCAGGATAATACTTCAAGGTTTGCTGCCTGAGGTCTAGCTTCTGGCTTGTGGGCTTGTCGGATGCTTAGGTCTAGTCAACAGTCTTCCATATCCATTAGCCAGGTGAACAATCACAGCTAGAGGCAAGTTTAAGGATCCAGGTTAAATCAATTAAATGATTTCAATTGAACTGAATTTTTTGAATGGAATATATTGTCACTATTATTTAGTACATACAACTAAGGATAAATCTCTAAACAATAATTTTAAAACGTTCATTCATTTTCAGAAGTCTCCAATGCCTTGTCCGCCTCCTCCTCACTTCCCCTTATCTCTGTGGCCTCTTTCATACCATTTGCCTTGGACTTATTTGTGATCTGTCCTCTCACATATTCTTCCTCTCACTGGTTCCAAAAGGAGAAAACATGTATTCTGTTCAAAGCCTAAAACCTAAATTTTGTTTCTTTAATTTTTTATTTTCACTAACTCTTTGCTTTTAATGTTTTATGAAGCCTACTTGTTTGACCAACCCTTCAGTGTCCTGTTTAGTATTCTGTTTTGTGGCTTGTTGTTAGTTTTGAGAGTGGTTCTGTGAAGTACTCCAATGATTTTCAATATTAGATTAGATTATGAGGACACGCAGTCCTCTTTTATTGTCATTTAGTAATGCATGCATTAAGAAATGATACAATATTCCTCCGGTGTGATATCACAGAAACACAGGACAGACCAAGACTGAGAAACTAACAAAAACCACATACATTATAACATATAGTTACAACAGTGCAACAATACCATAACTTGATGGGCACAGGGCACATGGGCACAGCAAAAAAGTTCAAAGTCTCTGGAAAGTCCCACATCTCACGCAAACAGGAGAAGGAAGAAAACTCTCCCTGCCATGCCCGACCACAGTCCGACTCTGAATTGTCCGAAAACTTCGAGCCTCCGATCAGCCCTTCGACACTGAGTACTGAGCACCATCTCTGCTGAACGCTTCGACCCCAGCCTCGGTCGCCAGCAGCAGGCAAAGCCGGGGATTTGGGGGCCTTCCCTCTGGAGATTCTCGATCGCACAGTAGCAGCGGCAGCGAACCGGGCATTTCAGAAATTTCTCTAGATGTTCCTCTGTGCCTTCTCACGTCTGTCTCCATCAATTCAGAATTGTGCACAGTATCCTACTTACAAATATGATATCATTTCACCAGAGAGATGCGCGCACTGAGTCGTGCCGCCACCTTCTCCTCCCGCCTATTGGATGTCTAATATAAATGTTGCTTCCAATAGGTATTTTTTGTTGATCCCTGTTTAAAAAATAAATTACACTGGATTATATAAAAACTTTATCAATACAGGTGTCCCCCACTTTTCGAATGTTCGCTTTACAAAACCTCGCTGTTACGAAAGACCTACATTAGTACCCTGTTTTTGTTTTCAGAAGGTGTTTTCACTGTTACGAAAAAAAGCACGCGCGGGGAAAATCAGCACGCGAAAAAATCAGCGCGTGATAAAAGGCAGCGCACCACGCGCCCCGAGCAATCACCCTCCCCGGATTTGGAACTGCATTCTCGCCGGCATTGCTTAAACACGTGCCTGTGAGCAGCCGTTTGCAAGATGAGTTCTAAGGTATTGGAAAAGCCTGAAAGAGCTCGTAAGGGTGTTACACTTAGTGTAAAACTAGATATAATTAAGCGTTTTGATCGTGGTGAACAAAGTAAGGACAAAGTGAGTTCGGCTTGTGGCAGTTGATGAAGATGATGTTGAAGAGGTTTTGGCATCCCACGACCAAGAACTGATAGATGAAGAGCTGATGCAATTGGAAGAGGAAAGGATAACAATCGAAACCGAATGCAGTAGCGAACGGACCGAAAGTGACTGCGTGAGATTTTCGCTGCAATGATAAAGTACGACTTTAATTTTGAAAGGGTACGTAGGTTTAGGGGATATTTGTAGGACGGTTTGAGTCCTTCCTTATAAAGAACTGTATGATAGAAAAATGCGTGAGGCTCAGCAGTCAAGCAAGCCTTCCACATCAGCCACAGCAGACGTCGAGCCTCGACCTTCGATATCAAGGCAGGCAGTCATAGGAGAAGGTGGGCTGCCTGCTCTAATGGAAACAGATGATGAGATGACACTCCAGTGTCCCACCACCCCACGATTCGCGGAGAATGCAACGGTAGCCAGGAGGCACACAGCACATCTTTAAGAAAAAAGCCAAAATAAACATGCTAATTAATTATGTGCCGCCCGACACGTAACTAATTAGCATGTTTATTTCGGCTTTTTTCTTTAAGATGTGCTGGATGCCTCCCGGCTACCGCTGCACCCCTGCATGCTTCGCGGTTCGGTATCTGTCAGCGGCCTGAAGGGTGGGGGCCACTGCACCACCCCAACCTATGACGACTCAGACTAACACACCATCATCAGTGTGCTCGGCACTGAACTTATTCCAGTAAGTGACACTACACTGTACATACATTATTTCTACTTTATATCGGCTGTGTATTTTTACGTGTTATTTGGTATGATTTGGCAGCTTCATAGCTTAAAGGTTTCTGGAGAGCGCTTGCAAGAGATTTTCTGCCGATGGCGCTTGCGCGAGATTTTCGCTACGGAGAACAGTTCAGTAATGATTGTGGAAAAGTATTTCTACTTTATATAAGCTGTGTATTTATCGTATCATTCCTGCTTTTATTATATGTTACTGTTATTTTAGGTTTTATGTGTTATTTGGCATGATTTGGTAGGTTATTTTTGGGTCTGTGAACGCTCACAAGTTTTTCCCATATAAATAAATGGTAATTGCTTCTTCGCTTTACGACATTTCGGCTTATGAACCGTTTCATAGGAACGCTGTACCTTCGTATATCATTAAAGAGCCCCATCACCCAGGGCATGCCCTCTTTTCATCAGGGAGGAGGCACAGGAAGCTGCAGTCACACACTCAATGATTCAGAAGTAGCTTCTTCCCCTCTGTCATCAGATTTCTGAATGGACATTAAACCCATGAACACGACCTCACCACTTTCTTTTTCTCTTTTTGCACTACTTTACTTCATTGTTGCCAAACAATTGATACTGGAGCATACAATTATCACAGCGGTATTTGATTCTGCGCTTCGCGCTCCCTGGAGTACAAATCGATAGTAAATAGTAAAAATTTTAATTATAAATCATAAATAGAAAATAGAAAAGGGAAAGTAAGGTAGTGCAAAAAAAATGAGAGGCAGGTCCGAATATTTGGAGGGTACAGCCCAGATCCAGGTCAGAATCCCTTCGGCAGTCTTATCACAGTTGGAAAGAAGCTGTTCCTAAATCTAGCCGTACGAGTTACTACTTATATAATTTAATTTTTAAATATGTATATGCACTTCTTCCCGTTCTTTACAGTTTCTATTATTATGTATTGCAGCGTGCTGCTGCCACATAAAACAAGTTTCAAGATATATTAAACCTGATTCTGATACGTATATAAAGACATATACTGACGGTACTGTACAAACCGAATATTTTCGCTAATTAAATATATAATGTATATTTAAAATAAATGAATAATAACTTGGTCCCACCTAGACCATGCTGCCCAAGATACAATGCAAGTTACGCTCATTTACTCAAATTTGGTCAGATCCATGGACCTGTCCGACTGCCTTTTAAAAGTTGTTATCGTACCTATTCAACCACTTCCTCAGGCAGCTCATTTCTGTTCGTACCATCCTTTCCATAAAAAAGTAACCCCTTAAATTCCTGTAAAACTTTTCTCTGCTAGTTTTTTGCTTCCCCTGTCCTGGGAAAAAGACTGAGAGCTTTCTCCTTATATATACTCCTGACTATTTTACACATGTCTAAGATCACATCTCAGTCTCCTTTACCCCAAGAAAAAAGGTCATAGACTGTACAATCTCACCCTATTATTTAGTCCTTCAAGTCCTGGCAACATCCTTGTAAATCTCTTCTGTGGTCTTTCTGATATTAAGCCTAATTCTGATTCAGATTCTGATAAAACTATCTTCACTCTAGTTTGATCCAGTTGATACTTTATCTCCATTTGGGAATTCCCTGGGCTACGTATCGCAGAGGTTTCATGCTTGTTAATTCGTACATCCAACACTATACTACAGACATTATCATATCACTTCGATTTCGGAGAAGATGATCATTCATTCGTATGTGCTGTGTCATATGGTGTGGGCAATCTTGTTCTTTCTATGACTATGATTGTTCTTGGCAAATTTGTCTAAAGAAATGGCTTACCATTGCCTTCTTCTAGACAGTGTCTTAACAAGATGTGTGACCCCAGTCATTATCAACACTCTTCAGAGATTGCATACATGCTGTCAGTGGTTGCATAACCAGGACTTGTGATGTGCACCAGCTGCTTATATGATCACCCACCACCTGCTCCCATGGCTTATCGTGACTCTGATCTGGGGGTGCTAAGCAGCTGCTACACCTTGCCCAAGGGTGACCTGCAGGCTAACAGAGTGCCTTACACCTCCTTTGGTAGAGATTTATCTCCACCCCACCACCCAAGGAGTAGATGTATGGATGATATGTTACCCAGAAGATAGTGCTAAGAGAGCAGGTAGAACGATCTTGAAAGCCCATGTGAAAACAACACTTGTTATCGAGAGAATAGCTGATAAAGTATTAGGGAAAATTATTCACACACTAAAATCTGCACAAGTAAAGCTCTGCCAGCAACTTGGAATGCAGGACAGCCACAGATCTCTCACCAGAAAGTGACTTATGGAAGACTGTTTCTAAATGAAAGCAATGAATAATTAATACTTAGCTTCCAAGAGAGTAGCTGGCAGAAGTGTGGTTTATTTTTGGTACACTCGAAAAGGTAAGTGGCCTCTTGACATTCATTAAGTTTGTCACTTGGATTATTCTCCCTTGAACCAGAATCGAGGAGTACACAGTGATCTCAGACCTAAAATGAAGCAAGGATCACTTAACTGTATTAGGGCAACAGTAAATAAGGAAAAGAATTCATTAAAAGAAAACAAGAGGGGTTGCTTTTATTTCATGTCTTGTGTGATTCCGGAGTTAATTGGAAGGATTGTCTTGTGTTTGAAGAGATTACAATTTGAGCAATTTTATTTAATAGTACAGATAAGTTTTCTCTGTCTCAGTACAATTATGCCCTTTGATGGCACCAGCATGTTAGTGTTCCAAGGTAATAATTATGCCTGTTGCATCAGAGTTAATCATCTTCACATCCTCCCTGTGGATACTGACTATTCTGTGTTACTTCCGATCTAAGTTCATTGTTATCCTAACTTTGGGTAGAACATGAATGACACCATTGGATGATGTAATAGTTATTGTTGTAGATCTCAGGTTAAAATGAGGTCAAATTAACCCACCAAATTGTTTCCTTCGCACTTGGAAAAACTGATGATTAATCAATTGCAGAGTTCCATAATAATTGCTTCTTTAATTCCAATTGACAGGACCACGCTGTTAGTGTAATCGTATATGACCGGGTCTGAGTTTATCTGAGGCAGCATGCATGTGTGGTACTTTGTAACTGCTGCGTGAGAGCACCGTTATCACTAAAATACAAAACCCACAACAAAAAAGCAAATGTTAGCGGCTCTTCTGTGTGAAGTGTGATGTCATATACATGTGTGTAAATAAGTGTATGGTGGTGGTTCTCCATGATGTCTGTCGATGACAGGGAACCTGTGTGGGAGAGTTTTTAAAAGTTGAAAAGCTTTTGCAATGGGGCAATTCCACTCTCTCGACCTCAGAAGCAAGCATCTCAAACTGGGGTCTTCTTTGGTTGCAGTAGATGACCATGATGTCTTCTGTGCCTTGTGGTGCCCTTTGCTCTCCACAGAACGTTGCAGTACCGCCTTCCTGGCCATTGGCTGTCACTGTAGATCTCATCCACCCAGTCCGCTAGAAATGCCTTCACAAGCTAGGACAGGCATGTCCCTGCCTCACCAGGGTTTCAGGCCACCGGCTACCCTCACCTGGTTTAGCCCACCTGGGGTGTGACCACTGTTGCAAGAAAACAGCTATCTGAAGCAACAGGTGGGAGCTGAGTGTCCAGTGGGAACCAAAGGTGTGTGAGCTGCCCCAGGTTGGAAATGACAAGCCCCTTCACCAGAAGTGCAGCCTCTCTCTGGATACTCCATACACCCCACACACTCTTGTGACCCAGATATTCTGGACGTAACTAACAATACAAATGAATGAAGATTGGTGTGTGTGTGTGCTTATGTACAATTTTACAATGTATGCCTTGGGCACTGAATTGGACCTCACAGTACTTTTTATTTCTGGTTTGTGGCATAGAAGCTGGAAACTTATGGAAGACACACCCATGCACATTATTAGACCATAAGCCCATAAGAACATAAGCTATAGAAGCAGAAGTAGGCCATTTGGCCAATCGACCAAATGAGTCTGCTCCGCCATTCAATCATGGGCTGATCCAATTCTTCCAGTCAACCCACTCTCCTGCCTTCTCCCCATACCCTTTGATGCCCTGGCTAATCAAGAACCTATCTATCTCACCTTAAATACACCCAATGACTTGGCCTCCACAGCCGCTCGTGGCAACAAATTCCACGGGTTTACCATCCTCTGACTAAAGTAATTTCTCCACATCTCTGCTCTAAATGGACTTCCATCAATCCTATATCATCTCCTCTTGCCCCAGACTCCCCTACCATGGCCATTTCTAATCTGGTTCAGGCCTTTTAACATTCAGAATGTTTCTATGAGATCCCCTTCATTCTCCTGAACTCCAGGGAATACAGCCCAAGGGCTGCCAGATGTTCCTCATATGGTAACCGTTTCATTCCTGGAATCATTCTCGTGAGTCTTCTCTGAACCCTCTCCAATGTCAGTATATCCTTTCTAAAATAAAGAGCCCAAAACTGCACACAATACTCCAACGACAGGAATTCTGCAGATGCTGAAAATTCAAGCAACACACATCAAAGTAAGTCTTACTAACTCTTCCTTCAGTTAGTCCTGACGAAGGGTCTCGGCCTGAAAAGTCAACTGTACCTCTTCCTAGAGATGCTGCCTGGCCTGCTGCGTTCACCAGCAACTCTGATGTGTGTGGCACACAATACTCCAAGTGTGGTCTCACGAGTGCCTTTTGGAGCCTCACATCACATCCCTGCTCTTATATACAATACCTCTAGAAATGAATGCCAACATTGCATTTGGCTTCTTCACAACTGACTCAACCTGGAGGTTAACCTTTAGTGTTTCTTGCACAAGGACTCCCAAGTCCCTTTGCATCTCTGAATTTTGAATTCTCTCCCCATCTAAATAATAGTCTGCCCATTTATTTCTTCCACCAAAGTGCATGACCATACACTTCCTGACATTGTATGTCATTTGCCACTTCTTTGCCCATTCCCCTAAACTATCTAAGTCTCTCAGCAGGCTCTCTGTTTCCTCAAAACTACCCGCTCTTCCACCTATCTTTGTATCATCAGCAAATTTAGCCACAAATCCACTAATCCTATAGTTCAAATCATTGACACACATTGCAAAAAGCAGCGGTCCCAACATCAACCCCTGTGGAACACCACTGGTAACCAGCAGCCAGCCAGAGTAGGATCCCTTTATTCCCACTCTGTTTTCTGCTGATCAACCAATGCTCCACCCATGCTAGGAGCTTCCCTATAATTCCATGGGCTCTTATCTTGCTAAGCAGCTTCATGTGCAGCACCTTGTCAAAGTCCTTCTGAAAATCCAAGTACACTACATCTATTGCATCTCCTTTGTCTATCCTGCTTGTAATTTCCTCAAAAAATTGCAGTAGGTTAGTCAGGCAGAATTTTCCTTTCAAGAAACCATGCTGGTTTGGCCTATCTTGTCATGTGCTTCCAGGTACTCCATAATCTCATCCCTAATGATCGATTCCAACAACTTCCCAACCACTGATGTCAGGTTAACAGGTTTATAGTTTCCTTTCTGCTGCCTCCCACCCTTCTTAAATAGTGGAGTAACATTTGCAATTTTCCATTCATCCAGTACGATGCTAGAATCTATCAATTCTTGAAAGATCATTTTTAATGCCTCTGCAATCTCTTCAGCTACTTCCTTCAGAACCCAGGGGTGCATTTCATCAGGTCCAGGAGATTTATCCACCCTCAGACCATTAAGCTTCTTGAGCACCTTCTCAGTCATAATTTTCACTGCACCTACTTCAGTTCCCTGACACTCTTGAATGTCCAGTATACTGCAGATGTCTTCCAGTGTGAAGACTGATGAAAAATACACATTCACTTCCTCTGCCATCTCTGTGTCTCTCATTACAATATCTCCAGCAATTTTCTATTGGTCCTATATCTACCCTCAACTCTCTTTTACCCCTTACTTTCTTAAAAAGAGCTTCTAGTATCTTCTTTGATATTAGTCACCAGCTTCCTTTCATAATTCATCTTCTCCTTCCTAATGACCTTCTTAGTTTCCTTCTACAAGTTTTAAAAGCTTCCCAATCCTCTATCTTCCCACTTTCTTTGGTTCCTTGTATGCCCTCTCTTTTGCTTTTACTTTGGCTCTGACTTCACTTGTCAGTCATGGCTGTGTCCTTCTTCCATTCAAAAATTTCATCTTATTTGAAATATATCTGTCTTGCACTTTCCTCATTTTTCACAAAAACTCCAGTCATTGCTGCTCTGCTGTCCTACCTGCTAGTCCCTTTCCAGTCAACTATGGCCAGTTCTCCTCTCATGCCCTTGTAATTTCCTTTATTCCACTGAAATACCGACACATTGGAATTTACTTTCTCCTTCTCAAGCTTCAAAGTGAACTTGATCATATTGTGATCACTGTTCCCTAAG
The DNA here is from genome assembly GCF_030028105.1 of Mobula birostris. Lineage (NCBI taxonomy): Eukaryota > Metazoa > Chordata > Chondrichthyes > Myliobatiformes > Myliobatidae > Mobula > Mobula birostris. The sequence goes on along the minus strand of NC_092392.1, from coordinate 32,581,622 downwards.
GGTTCCTTAACATTAAGCCCTCTTATCACCTCTGGATCATTGCACAACACCCAATCCAGCACAGCCGATCCCCTAGTGGGCTCAACAACAAACTGTTCTAAAAAGCCATCCCTTAGACATTCTACAAATTCTCTCTCTTGAGGTCTAGTACCGGCCTGGTTTTCCCAATCCACTTTCATGTTAAAATCCCCAACGATTATCATGACATTGCCCTTCTGACATGCCTTTTCGATCTCCTGCTGTAATTTGTAATCCACATCCCAGCTGCTGTTTGGAGGCTTGTATACAACTGCCATTAGGGTCCTTTCACCCTTGCCATTTCTTAACTCAACCCATAGAGACTCTACACCTTCTGATCCTATGTCATCCCTTTCCAATAATTTAATATTATTTCATATACACAGGGCCACACCACCCCCTCTGCCTACTAACCTATCTTTTTGCAATTCACCGTATATCCTTGGACGTTCAGCTCCCAATGGCTGCAATCCTTTAGCCAAGTTTCAGAGATGGCCACAATGTCGTACTTGCCAATCTGTAGCTGAATTTCAAGATCATCCATTTTATTTTTTATGCTGCGTGCATTCAAATATAACACTTTCAGTCCAGTATTTGTTGCTTTCTGTTGTAAGACATCCCACTGGCTGTGATTATGCCTCATCTCCTGCCTGTCCTTCCTCTCCACTCCGTTATCTTTGATTTATTTCTGTTTTCCCCTTCTTCAGCCCTGTCACTCCGGTTCCCGTCCCCCTGCCAAATTAGTTCCAACCCTCCCTAGCAGCTCTAGTAAACCTGCCTGCTAGGATATCAGACCCTTTTGGGTTCAGGTGTAACCCATCCTTTTTGTACAGGTCATACCTCCCTCAGAAGACGCCCTAATGATCCAAGAACCTGAAGCCTTGCCCCCTACAACAGTCTCTCAGCCACGCATTTATCTACCTGATCATGCTATTCTTGCGCTTGTTAGCATGTGGCACAGGCAGCAGTCCTGAGATTACTACCCTGGAAGTCCTGCTTTTCAGCTCCCTACCCAACTCCCTGAATTTTCTCTTCAGGATCTCCACCCCTTATCTACCTACGTCATTGGTACCAACGTGTACCAAGACTTCTGGCTGTTCACCCTCTCCCTTCAGAATACTCTGCACCCAATCTGAGACATCCCATACCCTTGCACCTGGGAGGCAACACACATTCAGGTATCTCTATCAGGCTGACCGAACCTCCTGTCTGTTCCCCTCACTATGGAATCCGCTGTGACCTACCGTATTCCTGATCTTCTTCTCTCCCTTCTGCAGCACAGAACCAGGCTCAGTGCCAGATCGCTGTGGTCGTCCTCTGTCAGGTCACCCCCCTCAACAGCATCCAAAATGGGATATTGATTACCAAGGGGGACGGCCACAGGGGTGCTAGCTACCATCTGAGCTCTTCCCTTCCCTTCCCTGACAGTCACCCACTTGTCTAACTCCTGCAGCCTGGGGTGACTAATTCCCTGTAGCTCATATCTATCTCCTGCTCACTTTCCCTAATAATCTATAGGTCATCAAGCCACAGCTCCAGATCCCCAACACAGTCTCTCAGGAGTTGTATCTCCATGCACCTGGTGCAGATATGGCCATCTGGGTGACTGGAAGATTCCCAATATTCCCACATCTGATACCCAGAGCAATGTACTAACCCTACAGACATGCTGTCTATTCCTCCAGGAAAAAAAATGCAAGGAAAAAAATGTAGTCTACCTACCCAATCACCTTGCCGAAGCCCGAATGAGCCTGAGCCCTACCACTCTGACTCAGACCACTCCGTCGATGACTGTCTGTTGTGCTGGCTCCTGTAGTGAAATGGATCGCAACATGTGTGATGCTTGTTTGGTGTGTGACATGGAGCCACAGGTGAGAGCTGAGTGTCCGATGGGGACCAAAGCTGAATGAGCAGCCCCAGAATGGACACAACCAGCCCCTTCGCCAGTGCAGAGGGCTCCAGAGAGATAGCAAGAGACTAGGTAGAATGCTTCTTTCTTTTAAAAAAAGATAAAAATACAGTCAATGCAGTGACTTGGGTGCTTGTCTCATAGTTCTGGTAATCTGGATTCATTCTTGACCTCCAGTGTGGACTTTACACATTCTTTCTGTGAAAACCATGGTGGCATGGTGGTTAGAATGGTGATATTACAGCTCGGCCGTTTCGGGCATCAGAGTTCATTTCCACCCCATTCTGTAAGGAGCCTCTATACACCCTCCTCTTGGACTGTCTGGATTTCCTCTGGGTCCTCTCATTTTTTTCAAGGGGTGATGCCTCAAAAGGTGGCATCCATCATTTAGGACACGCATCACCCAGGGCGTACTTTGTTCCCATTTCCCCCAACAGTCTAAAGATGAACCAGGTTGGTTAATTGGTCATTCTAAGTTGTCCCGTGACTGGGTTATGGTTAACTGGGTTTGTCAGGGTTTGCTTGGGCGGCGTGGCTTGAAAGGCTGGAAGGGCCTACTCCATGCTGTGTCAATAAATAAGTAAATAAAACAAGTGGCTTTCCTCTCATTGGTTAGGTTTCCTCCAACTGCTCAAAATGCGTGGGTCATGAGTTTAATTGGCCTCCAGTGTGCAGACAATTGATGGAATCTGGTGGGGGTGAGGGCACGGTAGTTGCTGTGAATGTGGGAAAATAGGGAAAACAAAGTGGGTTCAGCAAAATTAGTGCAAAATCAGGTATTTGATAGTCAGCACAGACACTGGGCTGAAGGACCTATTTCCTTGCCATGTTTCTCTGTCACTCTATGACAAATTATTTCCCTGAGAATAGGTAAGGATTCAAAGGATCCAATATACATTTATTATAAAAGTATCTATGCAATATACAACCATGAGATATAGCTTTCCATGGACAGCCATGAAACAAAGAAGAGCCAAGGAACATCAAACCCCCCCTCCTTCCACGTACAAAACAAATACAAATCATGCAAACAGCAACAAAAAAAGGAAGGACCAGAAACTAGAATACATCTTAAAATGTGAATTAGAGTCCATAATCCACAAACTATGGGGATGAAACCCTGTTCAGGCACGATCCACCAACAACATCGAGAGGGAGAGAGACAGAGAGAGACTCAAAACCCAAAGCAACACACACAAAATGCTGGTGGAACTCAGCAGGTCAGGCAGCATCTATGGAAATGAATGAAGAGTCAATGTTTCAGGCTGAGACCCTTCATCAAGACTGGAAAGGAAGGGGGAAGATGCCAGAACAAAAAGGTGGGGGAAGTGGAAGGAGAATAGCTAGAAGGTGATAGGTGAGGCCAGGTGGGTGGGAAAGGTAAAGGGCTGGAGAAGAAGGAATTTGACAGTAGAGGAGAGTAGACCATAGGCGAATGGGAAGGAGGAGAGGAGCCAGGTGGAGGAGATTAAGTTGCACTGAAACACTAGATCTGGCCTCAGCACAATCTCTGAAGGAAGAAATAGTTGGATTAATACTGCATCTCTGAATCCTCCCTAATGCTTTAAAATAAATGAATTATTTTTGTACTGTATTGCCTCTGCTGTAATTTGGAACCATGGCAACTAATCTGCTGAGAGAAATCATGTGCAGGCATCATAATTCCGCTACTCTTCTTGCAATGAAGGTTATGAGACTCTGGAACTCTTGTCCTCAAAACAGTCTTCGGTTACTTTTATCTAACAAGTAGATTGATACAATCAGCAATGGTGAAAGTTTACAATGAGATGGGTTTGCAGGCCATCAAGATCTTAACTCAGATGAAGACTTTAAGCCTTGTCCAATATAGATCAGTAGGGCTACTCATTAAAGGTAGATTATGCTGTAACTACCCAATCTTCAAAGACCAGTTTACTTCCCTCTTTATCCTCCACACCGAGTTTAGCTGCCAATACCTACTATTTGAGAAGCAGGTCCTCCCTCCCTACCAAGAAGGAGATACTTCCAGCTAACAAAGCAGTTTAAACACAGTCTATTTATTTTCAACAATACTCGTTTAAATCCAAACAACAATCTTACAATATATTTAACACTCAGAGGATTTATGTCTTGTATAAGACTTCCAAATTACAAACCATTTCTACAAACATAAATAGCTTTAAGGTGAGGGGTGGGAAGTTCAAGAGGGATATTAGAGGAAGGTTTTTTACTCAGAGAGTGGTCGGTGCGTGGAATGCACTGCCTGAGTCAGTGGTGGAGGCAGATACACTAGTGAAGTTTAAGAGACTACTAGACAGGTATCTGGAGGAATTTAAGGTGGAGGCTTATATGGGAGGCAGGGTTTGAGGATCAGCACAACATTGTGGGCCGAAGGGCCTGTAATGTGCTGTACTACTATTCTATAAAACACAAAGGATTTCCAATTCCCAGGCACAATTCCTATAAGCTAAAAAGACATACCAACAATGCAGATGGACAAATTGTCTCTCACAGAAATCAAAGACTGAAGAATAGATTCAAGTTCACCCCGTGGTTCTGTTATTCTTCTTGATATTCTATTACCATTCTTAAAGAGCCTGAACTGCTCCCTATATATTTTTTTTCTCTGCCACTTGAGTTACTTCACGTATATGTATCTATTTCCTTTGATATCCTTTTTAAGCAAATGGTCTAAAAGCTTCTTGGAGACAAAATCCTGGGTACCCACAATTAATGTTGTGAAGTTTACTACATGAGTACATAAACCTTCCAACTTATTAACACATCATCAATTTGATATTCTTAGTGATATTTTCCATCTGGTCTGCAAGCTTCCTTGAACTAAGTTAACTTCGCCTCTTTTGAAACAAGCCTAATTAACATACCCATCATATTAGGCTACATCTCTTGAGAAGTCAGTCCATCATCCTGCTCTCTATAGACATTGTGTCTGTTTGCAAAACTATCCCTTCAGACTGATTATTGCTTGCCATTTACATTAAAAACTGAAGACTGTCTCCCGTTTACAGCCAGCAGCTAAATAAAGAATATTAGTTGGGTTTATCTTATACAAAAAAAAACTTTTCATCTTTAGAAGTGTCAGCTACTGTGTTTGGAAAGCCAAGCTTGGCAAAAAAAGGAAGAGTTCCCTTGGCCCAGGAAGCGAATATCCATCACAACAGCTGGTCAACAGGAATCTGGTCTTGAAATTATAATCGAACCTCATTAATAGCAGAACCTATTGAGCAGCTGAGTGGTCTACTGCTGTTATATCTTTTTTGTTTCTTCATTTCATGGGATCTCTCAAGTGTTACCTGAGAGGTGAGAACGGGCTCCAGTTTAGTACCTTGTCAAAACAATAGTTTCTGAGAGTTACTTAGGTTGGCAAATAAAATTTTGTGCTGCTGTACTTAGAGTTCGACCTGAATCTATCCTTTTCTTTCTCAGAAAGAGGCCTGGATGAGATCACTGGGAGGTAGAAGCAGTGGGTAAATCAGTCAAAATTATCAAAATGAAAAGCTAGTCTGTGAATACTAAAAAAAACAATGTGTACCAAAGCTGGAACTTCTGAATTGCAAATGATTACATAATTAATTCTGTGCTCCAGACAGCATGTGGAAGATGAAGGACAAGAGAGAGCCTTTCCATACTTCTCTGAAGCCCAGAGCTGCAACATTTGTAACAGCTACTAACAGACATTTCATCTTCTAAGAGAACAAAAAGGATGTAAATTATAATGCCAAAGTAAAATAGAATTTATATGAAAACTTCCTCTTGAGCTCTTAAATTAAAGCTAGTTAAAGAAAACATGTTGATGATGACCCAATTTCCTTGTTGTTCCCTCCACTTTTTGTGTGTCCAAGCCAGTAACCAAAGCCAGTAACCATAAAGCTCTTCGAATTCAAAGCGGTAGAATGGAGACAATACCAGGTCGAGGCGATGGGGTCCAGGCCTGACAGTGAAGAACAAGCCGATATTTGATGGATTTAAGTGCTGTGCTGAATTGGAAAGATCAGGTGTGGGTCAAATTGAGGCAGTGGGTTCTGGGCTTGAGAGCGAATCGAAGCAGCAGGGCACAGGTCCCAAAGCAAGGAGCAACTCACTGTTTGACAATGTAAGCACTGGGCCAGATTGAAAAGGTGGAGGAAAGGCAAGGAGGATAGCTGGAAAGTGATAGTGGAAGCCAGGTTGGAAGGAAAGATAAAGGGCTGGAGAGGAGAGAGGACCTTCGAAGCAAGGGAAGCAGGAGACATAGGCCAGTGGCAATAAAGCTGATTCTGATTCAAGTGAACTGAATGATGGAGGTTTTCAGTGATATGATTGGCCAACAATTTGTCAAGGTTGATTTTCATCAATTAGAAGTTCTATGCAAAACATTAGAGACTTGTAAAACACTAGGAAATGGATAATTGGTTGATATATCCATATGTATTGTTTTCACATTTTTATGTGATTTATTAATAGTAACATAATAGTTGGATTTACTCATGACTAGCAAAGTTTTGCAAAATACACTGAGCAAGCACCAACGAGTTTTTAACAGGGTCAATTTGCAATTGCTGACAATCTACGTAATATGCTGTTACACGGATTCATTGTTGTTTGGTTAAGTTAATAACTGACAAATAACAAGTTTTTGAATTTGGTGTAACCATTAACAGTAGTGAATGAAGATGAGAAAAACAATAATGGATGATAGCCTAGAAATTACTTCGTAATACATAAACTGCTATCATTTCGAACTGATTTATGTATTGCAATACCTAGGCATAATTTCCACTGCATTATGTGTGTACGTGTTCTCATGTCAGCTCTGCATTTACTTCACAAAGCATAAATCTATTTTTCGAGAAGTATTTCTACAAATCAGTCATAAAATTAGACTGGGCCATCTATTTATGATAGCAGATCTTTTGATAATCTACTTAATGCAACATAGACAATGCTGGAGGAACTCAGCAGGTCAGGCAGCCTCTATGGAAATGAATAAACTGTTGATGTATTAGGCCAAGACCCTTCTTCGAGACTGGAAAAGAATGGGGGTAGATGCCAGAATAAAAAGGTGGGGGAAAGGGAAGGAGGATAGCTGGAAGGTGGTGGGTGAAGCCTGGTGGGTAGGAAAGGTAAAGGGCTGGAGAGGAAGGAATCTGATAAGAGAGGAGCGTGAAGAATAGGAGAAAGAGAAGGAGGAAGGGACCCTGGGGGATGTGTCCAGCAAGAGTAGAGAAGAGGTAAGAGGCCAGAGCGGGAATAGAAGAAAAGGGGAGGGAGAGCGAATTTGTTTTTACTGGATGGAGGCTACCCAGAACGGAATGTAAGGTGTTGCACGTCCACACTAAGAGTAGCAACATCATGGCACAAGGAAAGCCATGGACTGACATGTCAGAATGGGAATCTACCTAATCTGCTGTTACGCAGGTTCAGTGTTGATTGGTTCAGTTAGTAAATGACAAATAATCAGTTCTTGGTTTTTGGTGTAGCCATTACCTGTATTGAATGAAGGTGAAAAAGAAATGGATGATAATCTAGAAATTACTTTGTACTATATAAACAGCTATCATTTTGAACTGATTTATGAACTTCAATATTTAAGCACAATTTCCACTGCACAAATCCTCATGTCAACGCTGCATTTATTTCACAAAACAATGGATTACTTTTAGAGATGTATTCGTACAAATCAGTCAAAAAATTAGACTGAATGGTCTAATTATAATAGCAAACCTTTTGAGAAGTATATAGAACATTAATAAATCCAAGTACACCAAATCTATCTGGATAAGGAAATAAGTTCTCACTTTACCGTGATTTTTATGCATGAAGCACCCAGGAGTCTAATGAAGAAAACTTACTTGTACTGATTTAATAATGTACATTGAATTGTTTCAAAACATTCAGGACTGTGCTAATATCTTAGCCACATGTATATAGCCAGAGTGTCTAAGACTTTTGCTCAGTACAGTAGTAATTGAATGGACTGCTGTTACAAAAAAATGTATTTCATGACATATGTAAGTAATGATAAACCTGATTCTGATATGGGTCTCTATTGAGGACTAGAGTGGAAAGAGGACAGGGAGACAGGAATCATATTTGGGAAAAGGGTAAGGGAAGGGAGCAGAAAGCACCAGAGAGACATTCTGTAATGACTAATAAAACAATTGTTTGGAATCAAATGATCTTGACTGATGTCTCAAAGCTGAGTGTGTCTGGACCTGTACTACACCCCGCCTCTGGCAACCCTTCGCTACCGCATGTCCCACACCCCTCCACGGTGCTCCACCCTCGCTATTCCCTACATCCTTTGCTCCTGCCAGATTTACAAACTCGCTCTCCGCTCCACGTTGACAAATACAACACTGTGCAGAAGTTGTAGTCACCCGAGCTATATATACGTGCCTAAGATGTTAGTACGGTACTGTAGATCTTTATTTTAACCAGGCAAGTGATGCTAAGTAAAAGGACAGCCACAATATGCTTTAGGAGCTGCTTTCAATGATGGAGCCCGCCCCCCCGATTCTAAAACCCAGAGAAACCGCAGGGCAGCCGAGTGGAGTGGTGGCTAGCACAACATTTCACAACACCAGCAATGCAGGTTTAATTCTTGCCACTGTCTGTAAGGAGTTTGTATGTTCTCCCCGTAACCACGTGGGTTTCCTCTGGAATCTCCACTTCCCTCCCATGGTCTAAAGACGTACAGGTTAGTGGGTTAATTGGTCACGTGGGTATGATTGAACATGGTGGGCTCGTTGAGCCCAAAAGGGCCTGTTATTGTTATTATTAGATGGAGTGGACAGCCAGCGCCTCTTCCCCTGGGCACCACTGCTCAGTACAAGGGGACATGGCTTTAACGTAAGGGGTGGGAAGTTCAAGGGGGGTATTAGAGGAAGGTTTTTTACTCAGAGAGTGGTTGGTGCGTGGAATGCATTGCCTGAGTCAGTGGTGGAGGCAGATACACTAGTGAAATTTAAGAGACTACTAGACAGGTATAGAATAGATAGATAGATAGAATAGAATAGTACAGCACAGTACAGGCCCTTCGGCCCACAATGTTGTTCCGACCCTCAAACCCTGCCTCCCATATAAGCCCCCACCTTAAATTCCTCCATATACCTGTCTAGTAGTCTCTTAAACTTCACTAGTGTATCTGCCTCCACCACTGACTCAGGCAGTGCATTCCATGCACCAACCACTCTCTGAGTAAAAAACCTTCCTCTAATATCCCCCTTGAACTTTCCACCCCTTACCTTAAAGCCAGGTCACAGTTTGAGGATAAGGGGGAAGCCTTTTAGGACAGAGATTGAGAAAAACTTCTTCATACAGAGAGTGGTGAATCTGTGGAATTCTCTGCCACAGGAAACAGATGAGGCCGGTTCATTGGCTATATTTAAGAGGGAGTTAGGTATGGCCCTTGTGGCTACGGGGATCAGGGGGTATGGAGGGAAGGCTGGTGCAGGGTTCTGAGTTGGATGATCAGCCATGATCATAATAAATGGCGGTGCAGGCTCGAAGGGCCGAATGGCCTACTCCTGCACCTATTTTCTATGTTTCTATGTTTCCATGTCCTTTTGTATTGAGCAGTGGTGCCCTGGGGAAGAGGCGCTGGCTATCCACTCTATCTATTCCTCTTATTATCTTGTACACCTCTATCATGTCTCCTCTCATCCTCCTTCTCTCCAAAGAGTAAAGCCCTAGCTCCCTTAATCTCTGATCATAATGCATACTTTCTAAACCAGGCAGCATCCTGGTAAATCTCCTCTGTACCCTTTCCAATGCTTCCACATCCTTCCTATAGTGAGGTGACCAGAACTGGACACAGTACTCCAAGTGTGGCCTAACCAGAGTTTTATACAGCTGCATCATTAGATCGCGACTCTTAAACTCTATCCCTCGACTTATGAAAGCTAACACCCCATAAGCTTTCTTAACTACCCTATCCACCTGTGAGGCAACTTTCAGGGATCTGTGGACATGTACCCCGAGATCCCTCTGCTTCTCCACACTACCAAGTATCCTGTCATTTACTTTGTACTCTGCCTTGGAGTTTGTCCTTCCAAAGTGTACCACCTCACACTTCTCCGGGTTGAACTCCATCTGCCACTTCTCAGCCCACTTCTGCATCCTATCGATGTCTCTCTGCAATCTTTGACAATCCTCCACACTATCTACAACACCACCAACCTTTGTGTCATCTGCAAACTTGCCAACCCACCCTTCTACCCCCACATCCAGGTCGTTAATAAAAATCACGTAAAATAGAGGTCCCAGAACAGATCCTTGTGGGACACCACTAGTCACAATCCTCCAATCTGAATGTACTCCCTCCACCACCACCCTCTGCCTTCTGCAGGCAAGCCAATTCTGAATCCACCTGGCCAAACTTCCCTGGATCCCATGCCTTCTAACTTTCTGAATAAGTCTACCGTGTGGAACCTTGTCAACTACCTTACTAAAATCTATATAGATCACATCCACTGCACTACCCTCGTCTATATGCCTGGTCACCTCCTCAAAGAACTCTGTCGGGCTTGTTAGACACAATCTTCCCTTCACAAAGCCATGCTGACTGTTCCTGATCAGGCCATGATTCTCTAAATGTCTATAGATCCTATCTCTAAGAATCTTTTCCAACAGCTTTCCCACCACAGACGTAAGGCTCACTGGTCTATAATTATTCGGACTATCCCTACTACCTTTTTTTGTATATGGAGGAATTTGTGGGGGGTTATATGGGAGGCAGGGTTTAAGTGTCAGCACAACATGGTAGGCCGAAGGGCCTGTACTATGCTTTACTATTCTATGTTCTATAGTACTCTGTTTGTGTGTGTGTGTGCGCCCTTAACTCCTGGTGGAGTTGTTGGGGCATCGTCATGCCAAGCTTTTTGGTATGCTTATCATACGGCGTGTCTTGGGCATCTGAAACCTGGCAGAGCCCATCCCTCTCCTGTAGAGATTGTGCTGTATCTCTAAATAAAATAAAATAAAAATAAACATTTGCAGGAAGAAACACGAGAAACATGAATGCTGATGAAGGGTCTCAACCCAAAACATCGACTGTTTTCTCTTTTCCAAAGATGCTGCCTGGCCTGCTGAGTTCCTCAGCATTTTGAGTGTGTTGGTTTGCAGGCAGACCGAGGACCAGCAGTTTCCTTCTACCTCTGCAGAAGACACGAACATGCAGAAATGCTAAGTCAAGGATGAGAATGGTAGTGAAGGAAGGGGGTTAGAGAAAAGCAGGGAGGAAAGAAAGCAAGGAATGTGTAACAGTAAAGCAGCCACAGAGTGAAACAGGGAGAGCAAGACGAATAGAAATTGTTCCCAGAGAGTGAAGAGGTGCAAAATGATGAGCCAGCACCAGGTCGGGCAAAGAATGAACAGAGTGATGTGGGAGTGAACCTTGATGGTAGGGGTAATGGGTAGAAGGATGGTCCATTATGGAAAATGACAAACTGGGAGCAGACCTGACAGGGTAGGCTCAGGCAGACTTGGAAGGGAAAAGATGGGATGTAGTTTAGGCTGACCTGAAAGGAGGATGTCAGGATTAGAGCTCATGCAGACTTGAAGGGGAGGTGGCTGAACAGACTGTGTAGAATGAAGAAGGAGCCAGAATCGGCAGAGCGAAGGGACATCTAAGCAAGGAATGCACAACAGTAATCCATCACATGGTGAAGCAGAAGGAGCAGGGCAAATGGAAATAGGCCGCAGAAAGTGAAGAGGGGCAGAGTGATGAGCAAGCACACCAGGTTGGGTGAAGAGAGGCAAAGTGATGTTAGTGCATCAGGTTGGATGAAGCATGAACAGATTCTGAAAAGAGAGCGAGGCAGGAATGAACTTCAAGGGCACAGTGGTAGCGGGTGGTAGAGGAAAGTATAGAGGCAGCATGAAGATTTGTTGTGGAAATGACAAACTGAGTGGGACCCAGCAGGGTGGAATTTCAAAGTTCAAATTTGATGTTGTACTCAACATTAGCAAGACCAAAGAGATAATTGTGGACTTTAGGAAGGGTAAGACGAGGGATCACAAATCAATCATCAAAAATGAATCAGAAGTGGAGAGAGTGAGCAATTTCAAGTTCTGGGTGTCAATATCTCTGAGGACCTAACCTGGATGCAACATATCGATGCAGCTAGAAAGAAGGCAAGACAGCAGCTGCATTTCATTCTGAGTTTGAGGAGAAATGGTTTGTCAAATAAAACACTCAATAACTTCTACGAATGCACCTGACAAACATTCTGATCAGCTGATATGGAGGGGGGGTGGGGGCTACTGCGCAAGATTGAAGTAAGTTGCAGAAACTTGTTAAATTAGACAGGTCTATCATGGGATCATGGGTACTAGCCTCCACAATATTCAAGACATCTTCAAGCAGTGATGCCTCAAAAAGGCAGCATCCATTATTAAGGGCCCCCACCACTCAGGATATGCCCCCTTCTCATTGTTACCATTGGGAAGGAAGTCAAGAAGCTTGAAGGCACATACTCAATGATTCAGGGACAGCTTCTTCCCCTCTGCCATCCAACTTCGAAATAGACATTGAACTTGTGAACACACCTCTCAACTTTTTTCAATTTCTGTTTTTTCGCATTACTTATTTTAACTTAACTGTTTAATAGACAAATATATATATATACATATATATACTTAATGCAACTCAGGTTTTTCTCTATATTTATTTATCATGTATTTCATTTTACTGCTGCCATTAAGTTCATAAATTTCACAAGGTATGCCGATGATATTAAACCTCATCTGATTCTGATTCAAAGTTCAAAATAAATTTTTTATCAAAGTACATATATGTCGCCATAAACAACCCTGAAGTTCATTTTCTTTTGGACATACTCAATAAATCCACAGAATAATAATGATAGCAGAATCATTTGAAAGACTGCACTAACTAGGGCGCTCAACAAGAGTGCAGAAGACAACAGACTGTGCAAATACAAAAAGAAATAAATGAACAATAAATATTGAGAACATGAGATGAAGAGCTCTTGAAAGTGAGTCTGTTGGTTGTGGGAACAGTTCAATGGCAGAACAAGTGAAGTTGAATGAAGTTATCCTCTTTTGTTCAAGAGCCTGAAGGTTGAGGGGTAACAACTGTTCCTGAACCTCGGAATGTGAGTTCTGAGGCTCCTGCACCTTCTTCCTGATGGCAGCAGCAAGAAGACAGCACGTGCTGGGTGGTGGGGGTCTATGTGACGATGGATGCTGCTTTCCTGTGACAACATTTCGTGTACATGTGCTCAAAGGTGGGGAGGGCTTTACCTGTAATGGACTGAGCCACATCCATTAATTTTTGTAGGATTTTCTATTCAAGGGCATTGGTGCTTATAGTTATTATTCTATGAATGTATTGATTATGTCCAGAAAGAAAATGAACCTCAGGGTTGTTTATGGTGACATATATGTACCTTGATAAAAAATTTATTTTGAACTTTGAATCAGAATCAGATGAGGTTTAATGTCATTTAATATCATCCATTCTCACGTACGAATGCGAGACGTAGACACCCACCGAGACTACGCGAAAGTCTCTAGATGGTTGCTATATATGAATGCTCTGGTTGGCTCTTGACGTGAGTTGGCAACAGCACATGATGAACATTGAGCTCTATGACAATCTACTGATACTCACCACTAAAATAGAGGCGAAAGGACTGCAACTAGCGGGGCACTGTCTACGCCACCCCGAGCTACCTGCCAGCCTAGTCATCGTATGGGAGCCCAAGCATGGGAGGATGAACCCCGGGCGCCCTCCCAAGACTATAGTCAACACGCTCCTAGAAGACAGTGGTGCGGCTAATGTAGATAAACTGAACACATTGATGGGGGAGAGGGAGAAGTCGAGAGTCCGTCATCATGCCCGACACCGGCCCCCTAGACCTGAGTCGACATAGTAGTAGCAGTAGGCATTGGTGTTTCCATACCAGGCTATGATGCAGCCAGTCAATATACTCTCCATTACACATTTGTAGAAGTTTGTCAAAGTTTTAGAATCATAAAGATAAAGTGAGTAGAACAGGGGCTAAGCACCCATCCATGTGGTGCAACTGTGATCTCTGATGGAGATCGTGGAGGGGGTGTTGTTGCCAATCCGACCTTCAGCTGACCTGAAAGAAATATGGTAGGGTGGAGCTCAGGTGGACCTGAAAGTGAGATGGCCCAGCGGACCGTGTCAGGCGAACCATGAGCAGGGACAGACAGAATGAAGAGTAAGCAACAGCATTCAGGACCTGAGTACAGCAGGATTATTGGAAGTAGACAGGACATTATGATTTTAGACTTCAGGAGAAGAAAACCATCATCAGAGGATCAGAGGAGAGAGGGTCCACAACTGTAAATTCTTCAGTGTTACTGTTTCAGGGGAACTGTCTAGGACCCAGCATGTAAGAGCAGTTGCAAAATAGCAGCACCTCTACTTCCTTAGGAGCTTGTGAAGATTTGGCATGGCATCTAAAACTTCGACAAACTTCTAAGGATGTGTAGTGGAGAGTGTATTGACTGGCTGCCTCATGACCTGATATGGGAATACCTATGACTGTGAATGGAAAATCCTATAAAAGGTAATGGATTCAGCCCAGTTCACCATGGGTAAAGCCCATCCAACTACTGAGCACCTCTGCATGAAAAGTGTTGTGGAAAAGTAGGATCCATCATCAGAGATTCCCATCACCCGGGTCATGATCTCTTCTCACTGCAGCCATCAGGTAGAAGGTACAAGAGCCTCAGGGCTCACACCACCAGATTTAAAAACAGTTCCTCTACCATGAGGAACTTGAACAAGAAGAGATAACTGCACTCATATACCCATCCATTGAGATATTCCCACAACCAAGGATCTCAATTTAAGGGCTCTTTATCTCATTATCTCACGTTCTAGTTATTTATTCTTATTTGTTTATATTTGTATTTGCACAGTGTGTTGTCTTCTGCACTCTGCTTGATCTTTCATTGATCCTGTTATAGTTCTATTCTATGGATTTTTTGAGTATGCCTGCAGGGAAATAATCTCTGCATTGTATATGGTGACGTATGTGTATTTTGATAATAACGTTTACTTTGAACTTCTGAGCTTCGAACTTTGAAGATGTGGACATAGCAGAGTGAAGTAGAAGTCAATGTGGTTAATTAGGTTTAGTTTAGAGAGGAGCAAGTGCGGCATAAATATAGTAAAACGAAGGGCTCATTTCTGTGTTGTATAACACTGTCTCTAATAGTTCTGACATGACATGACATGGACTGGTCTTGTGCCTCGATGAGGCCACACTCAGGGTGGAGGAGCAACACCTTATATTCCGTTTGGGTAGCTTCCAATCTGATGACTTTGGCTTACATATAGGCATCAGCTGTAATATATTGTCTCTGGTTAATATTTAGGTGTTTGGACACCATGGTAACATAGCAGTTAGCGCGATGCTATTACAGTTCAGTGCATTCCAGAGTTCAGGTTTCAACTCTGGCGTCCTTATGTAAGGAGTATCTGTACTCTGAGGAATGCCTGAGTTCTCTCTGGGTCCTCCAGTTTCCTCCCATAGTCCAAAAGTGTACCAGGTAGGTTAGTTGGTATTTGTAATTATCCCATGATTAGGTTAGGGTTAATTGGGTTTCTTCAGGGACTGCTGGGGCGACAAGGCTCAAAGGGCCGGAAGGGCCTACTCCACATTGTACACTAAAGTATTAAAAAAGTTACATTAAGTTCCATCAGTTTCTCATGACACATCTATGATCTACATGATGGTTCACCTGGCAGCAGTAGTTCACTCCTTGTGTCCCACCTGTGTTACCTATTTAAGAAGGATTCCCTCGAATCTTGCTTCAGACTGCAGTGACTTTGGGAGGCATACAGCCACAGAATTAAAAGTTTCTTGAAATAATTTGGATTCTTGCAGAATGACTGCTGAGGTTCTATCCCGTCAGGCCATTGATAGAGTCGAATGTCATGAAGCTGTTGAATTTTTCAGAGTGATCCTTACTACAAGAGTGCTGAACCTATGAGGAGTTGATCAAACTTCCAATCTGAGTGCCCATGGATTATGAACTACTTTCATCATGAACAATGCTGATATATCTCAGATGTCTTGTCGAACTAGCCATTAAAATCCTGGTATTGTGCACTTGTGGAGAGTGGGATTCTAAGTCAGACATCTGGAAAGATCTGGTGGGTAACACACTAAGGGCTCTGCTGAGGTTTATAGCTAAACTGAGGCCGTGGCCACCAGGTCCATTATATAGCAGATTTTTGACAGGTTGCAGTTTTTTCTCAGCAAGTTACTTACTTTAGGGCAGCATCGAAGGTCTTCCATCTCTAGTGGTGTTCAGGGCTTTCTTCATCATGTCAGTATCTTCTGCTCTGCTTACAGTACCATCAGCTATGCAGCTGCCAGGTGGAGACTGAGGATTGCTGTTGCACTCAGATGTAGAAAGATTCTTCTGTTTCTGTAATGTTTGACCAGTCAGGGTTACTAGCCCTGAGCTGAACCCCTGAACCTGGAGGACCGATGGACCGCTCTCAGTCTGGCCTCTACCCTTTGACCCGTTTGGCATGGATGACCCTACCAAGAGCCCTGAGTCCAGCCAGCATAGCTCTCCATGTCATTGAGGCGCACAAGCCTTCAAACCACAAGGTTGTGGTCCTCCTGGATGTTTCTCAACAACTGGTCCAGCATGCAAAGATTCAGGAATAGCTTCTTCTCCTCTGCATCAGATTTCCGAATGGACATTGAACCCATTAACACTTCCTCACTAATTTTTTTTCTCTTTTTGAACTACTCGTTTAATTTAACATTTCACACACACACACACACACACACACACACACACGTATATATACATGATTCTGAACATTTATTTTTAATCATCTAACATTCTGATTAATGACATGTTGAGGAAGATTATTTTCCACATGTGTCTTCCTGCGAGCTGTGATCTTCAATCCTTCACTTTCTCACTTGCTCAATCTCTCTCTGTCTCTGTCTCTCTCTCACACTCCCAAAACTACAGGACTCTGAGGAGCAGATTGTCCTTGTAGATTGACTGTTGTTTCTATTACGCTGCTGGTGATCCTGCCTCTGTAATCTTGCAAACAGGGGCACCTCTAGGAATCTGACAACCGTATCTTGGATTAATTTGTAAACTTTGCAAAGTAACCTGACACCACAAAATCTGTGAAGGAAGTATTTTCCAAAGTAGAAATCCACCATTTTTTATGTCAAGCCTCAGCCCATATGTTTTCTTCTTAGCTTCAGAGGAAAGTTCCAGGAAGAATTTAAAAAATGCTGCAAATGTATTTAACCTTAAGAATCCAGGTTAATACTTGTATGTTTGTTTTGTGCCATGTTGTATGGTGTGACCGATTTTGGTTCATTCCCTGACCATGATTGTACTTGTAAAATTTTTCTACAAAAGTAGTTTACCATTACCTTCTTCTGGGCAGTGTCTTTACAAGACGTGTGACCCCAGCCATTATCAATACTCTACAGAGACTGTCTGCCTGGCATCAGTGGTCCCATAACCAGGACTTGTGCACCAGCTGCTCATACGACCATCCACCACCTGCTCCCATGGCTAAGCAGGAGCTACACTTTGTCCAAGGCTAGTGGAAGAAAAGAACACCTTACACCTCCTTTGGTAGAGACGTATCTTCAGCCTGCCACCCAATTGTCATTTGCTTTTGTGTGGTTGCCGGGGTAGGGTATGTTGTTGCACACTTATCCTGATGAACTGGGGCAAAATAAAGAAGTTCACTGCTTGGATCTGTCTTCACGCTTTACTCTTACTTCAGAATCAGAATCAGTTTATTGCCAATATACCAGAATTGGTTTTATTTCTGTGCCAAGCTTTAAGTGCAGACAAATACCATAATAGACAAAACAATAGCAAACAACTTACAAGACAAAAGTGTAAACAGCCATGAACAATCAACAATTAGCGCAATGTCAATAATCGGACTTAAATAAATGTGAATATAATTGTCAACAGATCACGAAGAGCGGGAAAGACAATTTAATAGATGGTGTGCAGGGTCATTTAAGGTATTACACCCGAGTGAGTTTTGTAGAGAAACTGAATAGCTACAAGAAAGAAGTTTCAGAGGCAACTGGTACTCCTGGTGGTGATGGACTTGTAGTATCTCTCTGATGGGAATTTGGTGGATGGGTGATTGCGAGGGTGGGTGGAGTCAGCAATAAATCTTTCAGCCCTTTTCTTCACTCTGGTGATGAGCAGTCTCCTAATGTCAGAAGCTGACAGCCAATGATCCTCTCCACTGTGTGGACCATTTGCTGCAACCTGGACCGGGAGGAGGCAGTGGGAAACCAAATGGGGATAGAGGTGGGCGCCACACTCTCAATGATGGCTAAGTAAAAATTCATCAGGATACAGTCTGAGGTGTTATGTTTCCAAAGCTGGAGGGGAAAGAACAATCTCTACTGGGCCGTCCTATACTTTACACCTCCCCACCCACATCTCACCCCAACCCTGCCCATCCCAAAGCCCACACAGCTGAAAAGGCGGCTGCTCATAAAATGATAAACATTCTTATAAATATTACTAAATAATCCTTATAAATTAAGAAGGAGAAGATGGCGACGCGACGGCAGCGCGCGCGGCCTCTCCGGTGAATGATATCTGTAATCTGTCAAGTAGGGAACCGTGCACAATTCTGATTTGATGGAGGCGGACGTAAGAGTACGGAGGAACATCTGGAGAAACTTCTGAAATGCCCGCTTCGCTGCCTCTGCTACTGTGTGGTAACCGGAATCTCCGGAGCAGAAGGCCCCGAATCCTCGGCTTTGCTTGTTTCAGCGTCCGGAGCTAGGTCGAAGGCGCTCAGCAGAGCATGGCGCTCAGGAGGCTGTATTGGAGGGGCTGGTCAGAGGCTCGAAGTTTTCGGACAGACGGACTCAGTGTCGGCTGTGGTCGGTTGCTTCCAAGGTATCGGCAAGTTGACAGTGCCTGGAGGTTTATGGCAGGGAGTTTCTCCCTTTTGCCTCCGCTACCGGGGACTCGGGAGTCGATTGACTCGAGGACTTTGAGACTATTTTTACCGTGCCCATGGTTTGTTCTTCATCAAATTATGGTATTGCTTTGCACTGCTGTAATTATATGTTACAATTATGTGGTTCTGACAGTGTTAGTCTTTGGTTTGTCCTGTTTTCTGTGATATCACTCCAGAGAAACATTGTCTAATTTCTTAATGCATGTATGCATTTCTAAATGACAATAAAAGAGGACTGAGTGTTCTCATAATCTAATCTAATTTATTTATCATCGGAATGTGGGGGGAAACTGGAGCACCCAGAGGAAACCCATGTGGTTTTGGGGAGTGCGTACAATACTATGCAAAAGTTTTAGGCACATATATATAACTAGGGTGACATAGACATTTGCACAGTAATGTATTTGTCAATGTGGAGCTGAGAGTGAGTTTGCAAATCTGGTGGGGGTAAAGGATGTTGGGAATGATGGGGGTGGAGTTCCGTGGAAGAGGTACAGGGAGGTAACAGAGGAGTCCTGGGCCATGGGGTGACGGGGTGGTGGTGTGGGTGCAGGCTCATCCAGCCTGGAGACACCAGGCAAGGACATTTGATTCCTAAAGATTGGTATATTGATCAATACAGAATGTATCTCTATTGCTTCCCTTTCCCTCCCCTCCCTCTTTCCCTTTTCCCATTCATGATTCCCCTTTCCATGTCCCCTTCCTACTCTCAGTCCACAATAGAGACCCGTATCAGAATCAGGTTTATCATCACTCACATTTGTCATGAGATTTGTGGGGTTTTTTTTTTGAAGCAGCAGTACAGTGCAAAACATAAAATTACTACAGGACTTTTCCAACAACTGATTTATTTTTTACCACTTCTTTTTTTTGACAAATTGATAGTTTTCCAGTCCACTGGAACCTCCTGAAACTCAGCTAAGTTCTGAAAAGTTTCAAGCAGATGTTTCTTTTAAAACCATTGGATGCAGGGCATTGTGTCCTGACCCAGCAAACAATCTGCTGGAGAACTCAGCAGGTCAAGTAGTAACTGCAGGAGGAGGGAAGGAATTATTGATGTTAAAAGTCAAAACCCTGCATGCTGAATTGACCTAACCATTGGCAAACAGACACTATGAATAGAGTCCTGGGAAAAGATATAGAAAGGTAAAAGAATTAAAGGTAATCTTTATAAACCACCTGTGCTGTTTCTTTCATATATTATGGAATTCATTTACTGCTCTAAACCATGAATTTACGATTACCATATAACAATAGGGCAATGTGATATGGTAATATAGAACAAAGATCTGGGAATACAGGTCCATAATTCATTGGAAATGGATAGGGTCGTAAAGAAAGTTTTTGGCACATTGGCCTTCATAAATCAATGTATTGAATACAGGAGATGGGATGCAACGTTGTCAGATGTTGTTGATGCCTAATTTGGAGAACTGTGTGCAGTTTTGGTCACCTGCCTACAGGAAAGATGTAAAAAAATTTCAAAGAGTACAGAGAAAGCTTACAAGGATGATACCAGGTCTGGATGACCTAAGCTGTAAGGAAAGATTGAATAGGTTAGGATTTTATTCCTTGGAACATAAGTGACTGAGGGGAGATTTGATCGACAGGTTTACTATACACTGTTAAGATAGATCTATAGAGTCTCTCAAAAGCAGAGGTGGAGGAGTATGCCTCATGATCAACTCTTCTTGGTGCACAAATATATCAGTGCTGTCCCAATTCTGCTCAGCAGTCCTGGAATATCTGGCAGTTAAATGCCATCCTTTTTACCTACCATGGGAATTCTCCGGGTCATTTTAGTAGCAGTATACATTCCGCCTCAGGCCAATGTCAATCAGGCTTTAGATTATCTGAGCAATGGGATCAACATACACAAAAAGCGTCAACGCCCTTCACTATTGTTTTGGGAGATTTAAACCAGGCCAGTCTGAAAAAAATCACTAAGCAATTACCATCAACAGATCACTTGCAATACTGGAGGAAACAACACACTGGACCATTGCTACACCACCATCAAGAATACCTACCGTGCTATTCCATGCCCTCACTTCAGGAAGGCAGATCACCTGAATATAGGCAGAGACTGAAGACTGCAGCACCAGTGGTGAGGACCGAGAGGGTATGGACAAGGGAAACACAGGAGTGCCTACAGGACTGCTTTGAATCGGTGGACTGGACTGTATTCAGGGGTTCATCTTCGAACCTGGATGAGTATGCTGTGGTTGTTACCGACTTCATTAAAACCTGTGTGGATGAGTGCGTGCCTACAAAGGCTTACTACACGTTCCCAAACCAAAAGCCGTGGATGAACCAGGAGGCATATTGTCTGCTGAAGGCGGCCCAGGACTGAACCAGAAAACCAGGTATGATTTGCAGAGGACTATTTCAAGGGCGAAGAGAAACTTTTGAACAAGGTTGCAGGCGACATCAGGTGCATGACAACTCTGGCAGGGCTTGTAAGACATTACTTCCTACAAAGTTAAACCCATATGAATGGCAGTGATGCTTCACTACCAGATGAACTCAATGATTTCTATGCCTGCTTTGACAGGGAGAATACACCTACAGCTGTGAAGATCCCTGCTGCACCTAATTACCCTGTGATCTCTGTTTCAGAGGCCAATGTTAGGTTGTCTTTAAAGACAGTGAACCCTCGCAAGGTGGAAGGTCCTGATGGAATACCTGGTAAGGATCTGAAAACCTGTGCCAACCAACTAGCGGGAGTATTCAAGGACATTTTCAACCTCTCACTGCTACAGGCGTAAGTTTCTACTTGCTTCAAAAAGGCAACAATTATACCAGTGCCTCAGAAGAATAATGTGAGCTACCTTAATGACTATCGCCCAGTAGCACTCACATCAACAGTGATGAAATGCTTTGAGAGGTTGGTCATGACTAGACTGAACTCCTGCCTCTGCAAGGGCCTGGACCCATTGCAATTTGTCTATCGCCACAATAGGTCAACGGCAGATGCAATCTCAATGGCTCTCCACGTGGCTTTAGGGCAATGTCATGATGCTGTTTATTGACTATAGCTCAGCATTTATTACCATCATTCCCACAATCCTTACTGAGAAGTCACAGAACCTGGGCCTCTGTACCTCCCTCTGCAATTAGGTTCTTGACTTCCAAACCGGAAGACCAGAATCTGTGCAGATTGGTGATAACATCTCCTCCTCGCTGACGATCAACACTGGTGCACCTCAGGAGTGTGTGCTTAGCCCATTGCTCTACTCTCTCTATACACATGGCTGTGTGGCTAGGCATAGATCAAATGCCATCTATAAATTTGCTGGTGATACAACCATTGTTGGTAGAATCTCAGATGGTGATGAAAGGGCGTACAGGAGTGAGATATGCCAACTAGTGGAGTGGTGCCGCAGCAACAACCTGGCACTCAACGTCAGTAAGATGGAAGAGCTAATTGGGACTTCCAGAAGGTAAGACGAAGGAACACATACCAATCCTCATAGAGGAATCAGAAGTGCAGAGAGTGAGCAGTTTCAAGTTCCTGGGTGTCAAGATCTCTGAGGATCTAACCTGGTCTCAACATATCGATGCAGTTATAAAGAAGGCAAGACAGCAGCTATACTTTATTAGGAGTTTGAAGAAATTTAGTATGTCAACAAATACACTCAAAAACTTCTATAGATGTACCGTGGAAAGCATTCTGACAGACTACATCATTGTCTGGTATGGAGTTGGGGGGGGCTACTGCACAGGACTGAAAGAAGCTGCAGAGGGTTGTAAATTTAGTCTCCATTTTGGGTACTAGTCTACAAAGTACCCAAGACATCTTCAAAGAGCAGTGTCTCAGAAAAGCAATGTCAATTATTAAGGATCTCCGGCACTCAGGGCATGTCCTTTTCTCACTGTTACCATCAGGTAGGAGGTACAGAAGCCTGAAGGCACACACCCAGCAATTCAGGAACAGCTTCTTCCCCTCTGCCATCTGATTCCTAAATGGACATTGAACCCTTGGACACTACCTCAATTTTTTTCAATATATAGTATTTCTGTTTTTCACATGATTTTTAATCTAATCCATGTTCTTATATTATATAAACTATACTGAATAAGACTAATTTTTTTTGTTCTATACTATGTATTGCATTGAACTGCTGCTACTAAATTAGCAAATTTCACGTCACAGGTCCATGATGATAAACCCAATTCTGATTCTGATTCTGGGTATACAAAATTAACAGGGGTATAGATAGGGTAAATGGAAGCAGCTTTTTTCCCACTCAGGTTGGCTAGGAGTACAACTAAAGATCATGGGTTAAGGGTGAAAAATGAAAAGTTTAAGGGCAACATGAAGGGAAACTTCTTCATTCAGAGGGTCATGAGGGTGTGATATGAACTACCAGTGCAAGAGGTGCATGCAGGCTCGATTTCAACACTTAAAAGAAGTTTGGATAGGTACATGGATGGCAGGGGTATGGAGGGCTATGGTCCGGGTGCAGGTCAATGACAGTAGGCACTTTAAATGAGTTGGTATACCTAGATTGGCTGAAGGACTTGTTTTTGTCCTGTAATTTTCTATTACTCTTGACCTTCCCATGCAAACCAGTCCTGATGAAGGCTCCTGGCCTGAAATTTCAACTGTTCATTTCCCTCCATAGATGCTGCCTGACCTACTGGGTTCATTCAGAATTTTGTATGTGTTCCTTCTATGGAAACCGCTTCTTAAGAACTTGGTCATGGAAGCTCTATTGCAGATGTTCTAGAAGTTGTTATATGTGATATGGTATCCAGTATTAAGAGGCAATCCTTTCTCCAGCCCATTAATTTTGAAATTAAAAAATTAAACACCAAATCACACCATATTACTTTGTCTTTTGTTTGTAAACTCTTACTAATCTGCCTTCAAATGGCCCTCTCTTTACAATGAAGATTTTAGAATATTATTAACACTCACAACACACTGGAGGAACTCAGCAGGCCTTGCCCCTTCCCCTTAGAGTCCTGACGAAGGATTCCGGCCCGAAACGTCGACCGATCTTTTCCACTGATGCTGCCCGACCTGCTGAGTTCCTCCAGCATGTTGTGAGTGTTGCTTTGACCCCAACATCTGCAGATTATTTTGTGTTTGGAATATTATTAGGTAGGTGATGCTTTCACCACGGTCTCTAATAATGTCCTCATGCAAATATGATTTGCCTGTAAAATTGCTACAGCTAAGTGTCACAAATTAAATATAATTTCAAATACACCTGCCATAAATGAGGTTTAAAATTTTCACTGTAGCATGTGATAACAATAAAAGCACAAAAATCCGGCAAAAACACAGCGAACCTGCCAGTACCTAAGTAAGAACAGATGGCCTTGAGCTTCAAATACATATACATCTGGATATTACTTACTTTATTAAAAATAACAATGATTCAAACAAGTTCAAAGGTTCAAAGGTTCATTTAATATCAAAGAATATATACAGTATACAACCTGAAATTCATGCTCTTAACAGACATCCATGAAACAATTTGTGGCTTTGTAGACCATTTAAAATCCTACATTCCCAGTCTTGTGACAAGTGGGTAGATTTGAAGTGTTCAAGGGGTCTCCATGTATCAAAAAGAAGATGAAAGAACAGGTATTTCATTGAATTACATAAATTAGAAAATAGATTACAGAAAAATTACAGGAGTGGTATTTCCCATAGAATGAATGATAGAAACATCAATGCCCCAATATGCCACCTCCCCCACCCTTTGCACAAGTAGCAGCAAAAGCATCAATCCACCCCCACCCCACCCCCAGCAAAAGCCCCCAAAGTGACATTGATCCCATCAAAACTACTGAATAATGTCCTATTTGACTTAATCGATACACAGAAGGGGATAATGAGTACTGGAATAGTGAAAGGGCACTCTTTAGGGCTTGGGCAGTCTGATTGATTATGATTGTGTGACAGGTATTCCCAAACAGGCCCTCCACTGGTCAGGGTTGACCATGGACATTGTGCCCCTGTTGTCTACATGATACGCAAGCCAGGGCAGTACAACATGGAGAGCAAGTTGTTACCCATGCAGCAAGCTCCCCCTCTCCACCCAGCGGATGAATCCAAAGGAACGGCAAAGACTGATACGGTTTGGCACCAGTGGTATCACAAAAGTTGCCAGATAGAACTGAACTCAACGTACAACTGCCTTAGGGAATCCAGCTCTGGATTTTTCCTCAGGATTTACCCCTGAAGCTTTCCCTATGAATGGGTATGGCCACAAGGCAGCAGTTTGAGATCGGAATTTTCCATCTCCTAGATGAGCTGCCAGCCACAGCTGACAAGCCCCATATGTCCAAAGCAACTGGTTTTAAGACGTCCGTAACCTACCTTTGCCCCTTCTCCTGCCAGTAGAAATAGTTCCGCTGGATTTAGTACCTAAGCCACATGTGAAGGCCAGGAGCTAGACTTGGTTGTCAGAGGTTATTTGAGATGCACGTCATTTTTGGGAAATTATCCCCTCTGCCTCCCCAACACTACAGAACCAAATAAAGTAATGAAATTAATGCAAATTGAAAGAGAAGTTTATTTTTACCAATATAAGTTATTATTCCTTTTATATATGGATAGATTAGCTGGTGTGGAACATAGCCTTTGCACAGGGCTTCATGTTGATTGCTGTCTATCTTCTTGTCAACTCAGTGTCATAAGAAAAGAAAGAGGCAAATACCTTTTAATATTTACAAGGTTTTGAAGGTTTTGTCAACAATCGTTTATGATCATTTTGTGCTTTTACTCCTGCCTCTTTTCAAGAACGAGCCCCACCTCAAGATTTCTGGCTTTGTGGAACATTTAAAATGTTACGTTCTCAGTCTTGTGACAAGTGGATAGGTTTGAAGAGATCAAAGAATCCACCATATCTAAAAAAAAATGACAGAAGAACAGGTATTTCAAAGCTTACTTTACACTCACCCTTTCTTTGTTGAAAGCTGGCGAGATGATTCCCTAATCAGAAAAACAAGTTTTTTGGTCTCCACCCATAATAATGTGATCTAGCTCTACATGAGAAAAATAAGCGCGTATTATTTGATGTTTTTGACATGTTCTCAGAATCTCGAGTATCATGTCACATTCATCGAGATTGCTTGGGGCTATGAAACTGCCAAACGTTTCAGCTAATTACTCACTTGAGTCAAAATGTTGCTGCCTGGACATTTACATGGTAAGTCACAATAGATCTATTCACCTTTTAACAGACACTGATTGAATGTGCAAGTTTAGCTGAAAAAAAATCAGAAAATTGAGGGAGTTTGCTATTTGTACGATCCAGATAAGCAAAACTGCAGCCAAAAATACAGCCCAAAAGAAACATTTCAACAGCACAGAGCATCATTCTGACACATTTGATGGAACCATTCTTTGACTTAGAAAAAGCCCTGTTTGTACAAGGCACCATTTGAGAGCCTATTGTGTTCTTTTTTGGGTTCAAAAGAATGTTTTTTTTATATAATCTATTTCAGTTCTCGGCACTGTTCCTGGCTTCCGCTTGGCAGGCTGTGCAAACTGAGGCTGCCTCTGTCAACTGAGCCAAGCCCAGCTGGACCCCAATTGGGTTGGCTGATCCAGTGCCAGAGCTGTTGAAAAATAGCATTCATTAAAAACAAGGTTAGTTTAGGACACAGATCTTACCACTGCTGTTTTTTTTAAACTAGGAATTAAAATCATGCTAAATAGATTTACACAAACGATAGCATATTCCATTGCTACCAAGTGGAGCTTTCCAACTCATGAATAACTCGTGTGATAAAACAAAAGCACAGGATTCTTCTGTGTATTTGATTTTTACTAAATATTGATTTAAATCAAGCCTATATATAGAAAGCAATGAATCCTTAATTAATTGAATAAACTTATACAATATGCATATATAGGCATCTGTTCGTCTCGTGAGACCATGGATTTGTGCCTTGGAAGGTATCCAGGCCTGGGCAAGCTTGAATGGAAGACCGGCAGTTGCCCATGCTGCAAGTCTCCCCTCTCCACACCACCGATGTTGTCCAAGGGAAGGGCATTAGGACCTATACAGCTTGGCACCGGTGTCGTCGCAGAACAATGTGTGGTTAAGTGCCTTGCTCAAGGACACAACATGTTGCCTCAGCTGAGGCTCGAATTAGCGACCTTCAGATCATTAGAACAACACCTTAACCACTTGGCCACGTGCCAACACATAATATGCATATAATTACATGAAGAATACAATATGCAAATTGCAACAAGATGAAGCCAAACAAATTTGATCTCTGTTCACAGTGGTTAGTACTAGTGATTGCCCCAACCCCTGATATCAAAAGGTGAGTGACACAGTGTTGTTGCAGAGATAGCTCTCTGAAAAATTACTGTATACCGCCACTAATCGTGACTTTACACTCAAGCAGCCTCAGCTATTGCAGCCAGATATTTCTTAATTTAATCAAGAATTAAAGTGTTGGATTCTAAGATGCCTCTGCCCACCAGTCTGGCATTCTTTGGACAAATTTAAATAAATTTACATTAATTTGAATGAAATGGTCTCTGCACCGATAGCAATTTTTATTTTCAATTAATTTTGGCATTGGACTTGATGTTTCATAATCTCTCCAACAAAGTTAGACAAAATAATGCATTTAATACCAAAGGGCATGCATTGAAAGGTAAAGTGAAGGGAAGAGAGAGAAAACAATACTCACAATAGGAAGGATGTTGCGGTATTAGAAGGGCTGCAGAAGAGGTTTACCAAGATGCTGCCTGGTTTAGAGTGCATATGCCATCATGAGAGACTGGACAAACTTGGACTATTTTCTTTGGAGGGGTGGAGGTTTATAAGATTATGAGAATCATAGATAGAGTGGACATGGTGAAGTTTTATTCACCGGGCAGAAATGTCAAATACCAGAGGGCATGGATTGAAGGTGAGAGGGGGTCAGTTCAAAAGAGATGTGAGGAGAAAGTATTTTACGCAGAGGGTGCTGGATGCTTGGAACGCACAACCTGGCTTGCCAATAGAGGCAAATACATTTGGGATATTTAGATAGGCACATGAATGTGAGGAAAATGGAGGGATATAGACATTGTATAGGCCAGGGCTTCCCAAACTGGAGTCCACAGAGCCCTTGCTTAATGGTATTGGTCCCTGGCATTAAAAAGGTTGGGAACCACCATTACCTTAGCCAGCAGGCAGAATGAATTAGTTTAGTTAGCCATTTGATTATTAAATTAATTGGTTCAGCACAACATTGTGGGCCAAAGGGCCAGTTCCTGTGCTGTATTGTTATATGTTCTATGTTCTAAATATTATACGGATTCCCTGCAGTTGATTTTATGAATATTGTCCATCAGCAGGAAGTTCTGTTGATAAGAACATAAGAAATAGGAGCAGCAGTAGGCCATCCGGCCCATCGAGCCTGTCCTGCCATTCAATAAGTTCATGGGCTGATCTGTCCGTAAACTCAGCTCCATCTACCTGCCTTTTCCCCATGACATTTAATTCCCCTACTATGTAAACCTATCTAACTGTTTCTTAAATATATTTAGTGAAGAAGCCTCAACTGCTTCCCTGGGCAGAGAATTCCACAGATTCACCACCCTCTGGGAAAAGTAGTTTCTCTTCATCTCCATCCTAAATCTTCTCCCCTGAATCTTGAGGGAATGTCCCCTAGTTCTAGTCTCACCTACCAATGGAACCAACTTTCCTACTTCTATCTTATCTATCCACTTCAAACTTTTGCATGTTTCTATAAGATGCTCTCTCATTCTTCTGAATTCCAGGCGACTCATTGAGTGTGTGTCTTCAGGCTCCTGTATCTCCTCCTGGATGGTAGCAATAAGAACAAGACATGACCTGGTGATGGGGATCCTTAATGATGGATGCCGCCTTTTTGAGGCATCACTCCTTGAAGATATCCTGGATACAATGGAGGCTAGCACCCATGATGAAGAGTACGACTCCGTGCAGCTCATTTTGGTCCTGTGCAGTAGCTCCACCAATCTCACACCAGATGGTGATGCTGCCAGCTAGAATGCTCTCCATGGCACATCTGTAGAGCATACAGTAAGATGTATCACTTGCGCCAAACCAAATCAGCCTGGAAAGTGTCATCATGCTTCCGGTACCTCATAGCATGCCAACAATTCACTAACTGTAACCCGTCTGCCTTTGGAATGTGGGAGGACACTGAAGAACCCTGAGGAAGCCCAGATGGTCAGAGAAGAACAAACAGACAGCAGCAGGAAATGAACATTGATCTTACAAGTGGTGCTGTATAACAATTGAGCTAGCTGCTTCGTCTTCATGCCGACCACATGAAGAACATAAAACTGGGAGATAACTCATCTGGGCTGGTATATCAATGCAGTGTTGAGTGATGCCTTGAAGAAATGAAAAGTATGAAAATGCTTATCCTTTCTGTGCTCTTCTTTGGTCCCAATAATCTCAGTCGCACTGCAATACTGAGGAATGCTGTGTTGTTTGTCATCCTCATCGTTATCTGCCAAATTGTATGATGCAGGCAATCGTGGGCTCGTGACCATGCTTGTTCTTAGCAAATATTTCTACAGAAGTGGTTTGCCATTACCTTGTCCCGGGCTGTGTCTTGTATTGATAGGCAGTTAAAAATGCCATCCTTCAGATGAAATATGACCCCACGGCAGGTCTTCTAATTCCACTAACAAAGGTGAATAGTATGAATACAATGGCATGTCTTGTAGAGGGGCAGGGAGCTCTCCTCCATCTCCTCCAGTATCCCTCACTCAATCAACACCCCAATAGAACACATGGGTAACTCAATCAGTTATTTGCTTTCTGTTACATCGAAAGTGCCTTGCTTAGGCAAAAATACTTAGTGCATATCAAAAACACCAGAGATCCTGTAGATGCTGGATCACACACAAAACATTCCCACTACATATGGATTCACTTTCAAGTACTCTTCATCTCATGCTCTCAATATTTAGTGCTTATTTATTATTATTTCTCTTCCTGTTTTTGTACAGTGTGTTGCTTTTTGCCCACAGGTTGAATGCACAAGTTGGAATGGTCTTTCATTGTTACTGTTATGGTTATTATTCTATTACAGATTTATTAAGTATGCCCACAAGAAAATGAACCTCGAGGTTGCATATGGTGACATGTACTTTGATAATAGATTTACTTTGACCTTTGGAGAACGCCGGTGAGTTTGAATGATAAAGTGAAGGGAAGAGAGAGTGAATCACAGATGCCATAAAGAACAGAGAAAAGTGAAGGATATATAAGAGGGTACTGCTAGGGAGATAAGTGCTACGAACTGGGGGAGGAAGGATGGTAATGAAGAAGGGCAGTGAGAGAAGGGAAAGAAAATAGACGTGTAGGAAGTTCAAAGGATTCAAAGTACATTTATCACACTGGACAACAAAGATTTTGCTTGCTCAATACTTTTGGGTGTATCATGGATTTTGGGCTACTGATCATGAAAATCTCCATGAAATTTCCTTACACGCACCATTTTTTAAAAATCACCTATATTGTTATTTCAATTGATAATACAAGTCAGAATAATTGATGCCAGGATTGAGAAAGGCATTTATGCTCTTCCACAAATCAAACAGGTCATCAATGACAGGCAATTTGAAGAATTTCTAGTGGGACCAGAGAAAATCACATGGAAGGCATTCAAGGATGTTGCTGAAAATTTTCTTGGCAAGAACAGAACACCGAACTACATATGCAGCTGATTGACAAAATGCTTCAAGCATACAAAATCATGAAGTGCAACATGTCACTAAAGATTCATTATCCGCATTCCTATTTAGGCTTCTGTGTAAATCTTGGCAATGTCAGTGACGAGCATGGTGAAAGATTTCACCAGGAAATTGCAGACATGGTGAAATTAATTCAGGACAACTGGAATCCACTAATGCTGGCTGATTCTTGCTGGACACTTAAGCAAAAAGCTTCAAACATTGAGTACAAATGAAAATTATCAACAAAATATTTTTAGTTTAGTTGAACTATTACAAAGTGTCAGCACCATTATGCGATTAAACGCATTACATTCAAGAAAAGTGAATTTCTTGTTTCTCCAAATTCCTATGTGATGGAAGTAGACTGAAATTATATTTGTATTCAGCTTCAAGTGATTCATCATAAACAAAAAAATATTCTTAAGGAAGCAGCACATTCGAAAAATTTTGTTGTCCAGTGTTATCAATGTATGTATGCAGTATTCTACCCCAAGATTCTTCTTCTCCACAGACAGCCACAAAGCAAAGAAAACCATGGAACCAATTCAAGGAAAAATGTCAACCCTCCCACATGTATAAAAAACTAATTGTGCAAACAGCAACAGGAACATCAACACCCCCCCCCCACACTTAAAAAAGCAAGTCACACAAATGGCAACTTGAACATCAACCCCTATCCATACACAAAAAAGCAAATCATGCAATTGGCAACACAAACATGAACAGTGTTCATTTTCTGCAGGTCACCCTGATTCAAAGTCTCCTGAAACAGCAAGATAGCAACAGGACAAAAAACAACCAGTCCAACCCACAAACCACAGACCCAGAACTTCGGTACTATCCTTCAACAGCATCGAGGGAGAGACAGCATCCCTATTCCAGTGCAGGGAACACTCGCTCGCCTTTCACGCTCGTCTTGATGACTTCAATCTTCCTTGACGCCTTAATCATCTTTAGATGCTGCAAAGACAAAGAGAGAGAAATGGGTCATCCAAGTTGTGGGCTGTGTCATAACAATGGCTGTGACAGCAGAGTCAAGAGAAACAAGGGTGCATGTAGAAAGTAGAGAGTCAGTGAGAGAAGATAATACCACAAAGAGAGGCTTTATTATTCATTAGTTCTGATCTCAATTATTTTTAGCAAAAGTGATGCAGTAATTGTCTCTTTCTACTGCCCATTATGTCACTGGCACTTAGGGCAGCAATGAAGCTTCTCTATCTCTGGCAGTGTTCAGGGCTTCCTTCATTGTGGCAGTAGCTTCCTCTTGGTTTTCATGACTGCCAGTCATGCAAATCCCAGTGGAGACTCAGGAATACTGTAACACATGGGAATAAAAGGATTCTTCATTGCTGTTACAGTAACATTTCTTTTTTGACCAGTGAGGGTTGTTAGTCCTGAACTGAACCCCTGAACCTGGAGGACTGGTGGACCATTCTTATTCTGGCCTTGACCCTTTGACCGGTTTGGCATGGGTGAACCTAACAAGAGCCAAAACATAAAGCCTTGACTCCACCCAACATAGCTCTCTGGGTCATTGAGGCAAGCTAGCCTCCAAACCCTATGACAAGGTTGTGGTCCTCTTGAAGGAGTATTTGTCTGCAAGGGATAAAATGACATGGTTTCCTCTGTGACACCATAATGTGAATTTTATTTACACCATTCCTTATGTGCAAATAAATATTCATTCCTAACGTATTTCAAGAACTAGGTTTTGCAATATGCAGTATTATGTTACATGCTTGCATATTTCAGGAGCCCCAAACCCTGATGAGTTTCAAACTAATGCATTTCCATTAAACACAGGAAGACATTCATACATGTACACAATATTAATAGTTTTATAGGGCAGTAAGCAGTTATAAGAGGCTATAAACCTTGGAAGCATTACAGTAGTTTAAAATGTTTAGTGCAGATCCTAAATCTTCTTAAAAGATACCAGCATTATTTGCGAATGCATACATTTAAAAATCAATAGAAGCTGAATTGCAGAGAGCAAAGTCACACCACACTAAAGGAAAAGCGTATCGTAGGGTTTGGCACTATTACTCTATCCCCTCTTGGTCCCAGATCGCATCCTACACAGTCAAGAACACTCACCATGCCTCAACTTCTGAGGAGGCTGAAGAGAGCTGGACTTTGCACATCCATACTCACGTCATTCTACAAATTCAAAGATTCAAAGTATCTTTATTATCAGCATACAACCCTGTGATTCGCCTTCCCACAGACAGCCATGAGGCAAAGAAAACCATGGAAGTTGTTCAAAGAAAAATCAAACCCTCCTCCACAAGGTGCAAAAAATAAAATCACACTAACTGCAAAAAAGTGAGCAATAAACACAGAATATAAAAAAAAAACAAAATCGAAAGAGCCCAGGCATATTTTATTCAGGTGCGTGGTGGAGAGCATCCTAACAAGCTTGCTATAGAAACTCCACTGCGGTGCACAGGAAGGCTCCACAACAGGTAGTGAAAACTGCCCAACACGTCACTGGCAGCAGCCTACCCACCATCAATACAGAGCGGTGCCAAAGATGGCCAGTAACATCACGAAGGATCCCACACCCCCTGGTCATGGACTGATTGTCCCACTCACATCGGGAAGGAGGCTGCGTAGCATCTACACCAGGACCACTAGACTCAAAAACAGTGACCTTCCCCAAGCAGTAAGGCTGATCATCTCCCCCACTCATTAACTTCGCCATTACTTTATTATCGCTTTATGTACAGCCTATTGTCACTCAATGGATGTACAAAGGATCTGTGTATATAAGCTATCTTATTATTTATATTTACTTTGTGTTTTTGTATCATTATTGTGCCCTTTACCTTTTGCGTTTTTTTGGGTGCTGCCTTGGATCCAAAGTAACAATTATTTTATTCCCCTTACACTTGTGTACTGGAAATAACATTAAACAATCTTGAATCTTGAGTCTAACAAGTGTTTGCCTTAGAAAGGGCATGATCAGTTAAGTTGCTTTCTCTTCACCATTATCATTGGAGGGCCAAAAAGATGTGACCAACTGCAATACACAATTGTCAATATGACTGAAATCAAAGAAAAGTCCAAAGAAGTTGCAGTGGAATAGCAAAGGGTCTATTCACAGATAGATTTTACTGAAACAACACAGATAAAACGCTAGAGAAACTCAGCAGGTTATGTCAGGCAGCATCTGTAGAAATAAATAAACAGCCGACATTTCAGGCTAAGGTTCTTCATCAGAAGGGTCTCCGCTGAAACATCAACTATCTATTCATTTCCACAGATACTGCCTCACCTGCTAAGTTCTTCCAGCACTTTTCTGGAGGAGCTAAAGATGATGCCAGAGGGTGACCTTTTCAGGTTCATCAGCAAAACACTTTAATTTATTTTCTTTAATGTCTCTATTTTTCATTTTCGAGTCGGTTGGTGTCCTGTTGGAGTCCGTGACCTACAGCTGCACTCAAACCACAGTTCTTCACGGCCGTGGGTTCCCACTCTCAGAGTTCACCGAGCAGCCTAGCATTTTTGATATCTCCAGAAGCAGCCTGGAAGTTGTGTGCCTTCAGGGTGCAGCCTTGTGCAATTCCTATATATAGAAAGCAGTCACTCTCTCTCTAAATGGTGAGAGAGAGTTTATTGCCGATTCTTGAGTTGGGGGAACTCAAAATAAAGCGACGTTGCAGACTCTAACATCAAAGGTGCAAGCTGTTGGCCTTCCTTCTGGCTGTGGAAGTAGTGATGCCTCTCTCTCTCCCTTGTTAGTGAGAAAAGCAGCCTGTGGCGTGTCGATGTGCTAGGTTATTGACTGCAGTTATTGCTGCACTCTAGATCATAGTCCCTTTGAGGGCTTTGCTGTTGCTTGCATGGTGGTTGGTGGGGGCTGATGCTTTGCTGTTATTTGTGCATGGGTGGGTAATAAGAGGGTTTTAGGGTTCTAACATTTTTCTGTCTTTCATTCTTTGGGGTTCTCTTCCGTTTCATGGATGTCTGCAAAGAGTAAGAATTTCAGGGTGTACACCGTATAGATTCTCTGATATTAAATTGAATCATTGAACCTTTTTGTGTGTGTTGTCTTGGATTACCAGCATCTGCAGATTCTCTTGTGTTTAGATTTTACTGAATATTTCAGCTAGGCAGAGTGATTCAGCAATGCTAAGTGCTGCATTAAAAAAAAATCTATATGTGGAAAAGTGCCCCTGGCAATGACACCATATGAAATGACAAGCTCATGTGGAGCAACGAGACAAATTCTATTTCAGCCTGAGAATCTCAACACCAGATTGATGTCACTCTAAGGTTCAGTCTGGATTAAACCTTCTTCGCCTTGGACACATTAACATTTAGACCTTAAGCACTGACTCTTGTCTGTTTCTTGATGAGAGCAAATGTCACAATTGACTTACTAAAGTGGCTTCCTAGTGTGAGAGGAGATTTGAAGTAGCAGATCTCCATGGCAGTCAGTAATGAAAATTTGCTAAATTTCTCATAAGGCTTTAGTACCACTTTTCTGTACCTTCAGAGGACAGAAAGCACTTTGCACAGAAAGAACTCTTCCTTATGCTGTCACTTTTTTTCAAAAGAGCCAGTAACACCTCTGCTTATTTTGTCCTGGGGTTCCAACAGGATAGTGGTGATAGAAAAGGCAGACATTTTGTAGGTTAGCATACAAATCACTTATTGTCAGCTGTACTGGAAATGTCAGAGGAAGAATTAGAATCAGAACCGAACTCAGGTTTACTATGACTGGTATTTGTCATGAAATTTGTTGTTATGTGGCAGCAATGCATTGCAATACCCTATAATAAAAACTGTGAATTACACAAAGAAGTACAGTATATTTAAAAAGTTAACTTAAATAAGAAGTGCAAAGTGAGGTAGTGTTCATGGGTTCAATGTCCATTCAGAAATCTGATAGCAGAGGGGAAGCAGCTGTTCCTGAATCATTGAGTGTGTGCCTTCAGGTTCTTGTACCTCCTTCCTGATGGTAGCAATGAGAAGAGGGCATGACCTGGGTGACGGGCATCCTTAATGATGGATGCCGCCTCTTTGAGGCGTCGTTCCTTGAAGATGTTCTGGATGCTGGGGAGGCTAGTGCCCATGATGGAGCTGACTGAGTTTACAAATTTCTGCAGCTTATTACAATCCTGTGCAGTGAGCCCTCCCACATACCAGAACGTGATGCAGGCAGTTAGAGTGCTCTCCATGTACATCAGTAGAAATTTGCAAAGTGCTTTTGGCGACATACCAAATCTCCTCAAACTCCTAATGAAATATAACCACTGTTGTGCATTTTTTGTAACTGCATTGATATGTTGCACCCAGAATAGATCCTCAGAGATGTTGACACCCTGGAACCTGAAATTGTTCACTCTCTCCTCTTCCTATCCCTTTGTGAGGACTGTTTGGTGTTCCCTTGCAATTCTTGTTTGCCATTAACTGGAAGAAAGGATATTGCTTATGAAATTAAAGCTAATGACTCAAACTCTCCGTTTGTAATGATGTCAAAGGTGTTAGCCTTCACTGTAGAATTAGAAGTACTCTTTTCCATAGGTGCCACTTGGCCTGCTGAATTCCTCCAGCATTTTGTGAGTGTTGCTTGTCAATTATACTTTACTGCTCCAGAGGCTACACTGTTCCAATCAGCACTCTGAGTGAGTGATGCAATACTATAATTTATGTTGACCCCTTAAGATAGTTATAGCTGGGTGTGGTGATGAGGATAAGCTCCCACTACCTATTAAATGCTCTCAATGGCGTGCGTCTGAAATAGTCTCGGACAACCAAGTCCAACTTCTGGCCTTCACATGTGGCTCAGCTACTAAGCCCCGCGGAACCGTTTCTATTGACCGGAGAAAGATAAAAGGCGGGTTACTGGCACCTTAAAACCAGTCACTTCGGGCAGATGGGGCTTTTCAGTTGTGCTTGGAGGCTTATCTTGGAGTAGAAAAACTCTGATCTCTAATCTCTGCTGCCTTGCATCTATACCCATTCATAGAGAAGAGGAGAAGGCTTCAGGAGTAAACCCTGAGGGAAAAGTCCAGAGCTGCAGTCCCTAAGGCTGTCCTAAAATTCAATGATGACTGGAAACTCCTGCAACGTCGATGATACCAGACTATATTGGTCTCTGCTGTTCCTTTGGATTCATCAGATGCGTGGAGAAGGGGAGCTTGCTACATGGGGAATAGTTTGCTCTCCAAATTGTACTGCCCAGGCTGGGACAGCTGGGATGCGCCATCTATGGTTGACCCTGAACAATGGAGGCCTCACCTCGCCATATTTTTTGAGGACTTTGGGAGCTAGGAATTGAAGAGGAAGGTGTGCAGTAAGTGACAGGACCCTTAGGAACGTTGAGGTACAGAGGGATCTTGCAGAGTAATCCATAGCTTTCTGAAAGTGGCCACACAAGTAGATAGGGAAGTAAAGAAGGTGTACAGTATTTGTTGTAAGCAGCTGTGGTGTTGAATATCAGAGCTGGGAAGTCATGTTGCAGTTGTACAAAACTTTAGTTAGGCCACATCTGGAGTACAGCATACTGTCCTGGTCATCGCATTATAAAAAGGAAAAGGAGTTTTTGAGGGGGTGGAACAGGGGTGTTTGCTAAAGACGTTCACCAGAATGTAGCCTGAATTTGAGAGTATTGGCTATGAGATATTGGACACGTATAGAGGAAAAAGCAAGCTGCTGGAAGATTTCAGCAGGCCAGACAGTATCCGTGCGGAGAAAGGAATGGCCTACTTACTTACTTATAGACTGTTACACCATTGGCGTTTAGGGCAGCAATGAAGGTCCCCCATCTCTGGGGGTGTTCAGGGCTTCCTTCATCATATCAGTAGCTTCCTCTCAGTTTTCACTACTGCCAGTCATGCAAGTCCTGGGCAGAGACTCAGGAATACCTTCACGCTCAGATGTAAATGGAATCTTCATTGCTGTTTCTGTAACAATTGTGTTTTACCAGTCAGAGCTGTTAGCTATGAGCTGAACCCCCAAACCTAGAGGACTGGTGGACCATTATTAATCTGACCTCTACCCTTTGACTTACTTGGTGTGGTGACCCTACCAAGAGCAAAAACATGAAGTCCTGACTCCGGCCAACATAGCTCTCTGGGTCATAGAGGCACGCAAGCCTCCAAACCCTACAAGATTGTGGTCCTCATGGAGGAAAGGAATGGCCAATGTTAGTTAATTCCAGTAGTCTCTTCTGTCTCTATTGGACAAACCTGGACTGTTTTCTCTTATATTGATGGCCAACCTGATAGAAATATATAAAATTTTAGCTATTTTATAATGAAATAAGGAGGAACTTATGAGGACTAATGGCGCCTAACAGCAACTCTGTCATGGTCCGGTCAGTGAAGTCCGCATTCCTGTTCACGGTCCGGTCCATCGACCCTTGCTGCAGGTTTTCCTGTCTAACCTGTTTCTGTTTCTGTTGAGCACTAATTGAGGCAGCTGATTCTCATTGGGGCTGGCTGCATAAATACCTCCAGAGACCAGGGCGTGGCTGCTGGATTGTTCTTGTCTTTACTCCTTGTATCCCTTCCCCTGCCTTCTGTTTCCTCGCCTGAAGCCCCGCCTTGTCTTGCCAGTAACTCTCGCCTCACCTCGCCTGTAGTCTTGTCTTGGAGCCACCCTGTACCTAGCTCCCATCCTGTCCCTTGTCTCTGCTGGATAAATCAGGCCGTCTTGCCGTTACCCTATGGTTGGTTCTGTCCCTTCCTGTCCCTTGCCTCCGTCGGTTAAGCCAGGCCAGATTGGCGTTACCCTACGGTTGGTTCTGTCCCTTCCTGTCTCTTGCCTCCATCAGGTGAAGATCCACGCCCTGCCCAGGAGGAGCTTCAAGACCCCAAGCCTCAGGTCTCTAGCCGAGCCTCGCCTCAATTCTCTAGCCTTGCCTCAAGACTCTAGCCAAGCTTCGCCTCAAGTCTCTAGCCCGGCCTCGCCTCAAGTCTCCAGCCTCCAGCCTCACCTCAAGACCCTAAGCCTCCGACCTCACCTCAAGACCCCAAGCCTCCGGCCTCGCCCCAAGCCCCCAAGCCTCAGGCCTCACCCCAAGCCCCCAAACCTCAAGCCTCGCCTCAAGTCTCTAGCCAAGCCTCACCTCAAGTCTCAAGTCTCTAGTCTCAAGCCTCGTCCTGCCTGCCAGCCAAGTCTCGTCCTTGCCTAGTTCTGGGGTCCGAACCAAAGGCAAGACTCAGGTTCTGGGTCCTTGTCCAGTCTCTGGCTCAGAGTCCAAGCCTAGGCTCCTAGATCTCTTGTCCAGTCTTGTTCCAGATTCCCGGTTTTTATGTCCATGTCCTAGCCCTCACCCTGTATCCTAGTCCTGTCCCTAGTACTTCAGTGTCTGTGTCTTGCACTTGGGTCCGTTCCCAGCTACCACCTTATGAGAGACTCCTTTGTTTGTATCTTCGGAAACAGCTCTATTTCCATCTTTAATATCTCTATCTCTCCCTTTCAGAGTTCTTTTGAAGACCCTGACCTGGAGTCACACTTTGACTACAGTTCTTTGCAGGAATGGGACCCACTCTCAGGGTTTCATCAATGGCCATTATTCGGCATGCAAAGGTCTTGGCCTAAGAGCTTAAGTCGCCTTTGGAGGACCGAGATTTCGTGGCTCTGGAGATGGGAGGATCGGAGGTCGGTGTCTGGGCAGGAGATCCGTGCCTCATGGGAGATGCAAGATCTAAGGCTGTGTGCCCAGAGACCCGAGATCATTGGGCACAGAGCTCGGAAAAAGCAACGCAACGGACTTTTAACATCGTAAACCAGCGAGTTGTTTGCTATGCCTCCCCTCTCACTGTGAAATGGAGACATCACTTTCTCCCTTTTAGGGAGAGAGAGAGCCTGTGGTATGTCGAATACCAGGTGAACAAGTAGTCTTTGTTGAACTGCAAGTCTGTGTCTTTGCTGATGCCTTGCTCACACTTGAGTGCTCAGTGACGGGTGCGGATGCTTTTTTTTGCCGGTGGGGGGAGGGGGAATTGTTGCTTGCTGCCACTAATACACGGGAGGTAGGGGAGCTGAGGGGACTTTGGGATTCTAACATTTATCTGTCATTCATTCTTTGGGGGCACTCCTCTGTTTTCGTGGATGATTGCAAAGAAAAAGCATTTCAGGATGTATATAGTATCCATTTCTCTGACAGTAAATGTATCTTTGAAACCTTTGAAAATTATGAGAGGAATGTATAGGGAATGGTAACCCTTCATTGCTTTTCACTTTATCTTAAAATAAACACTAAGATTAACAGTTGTGCTTAATGGCTGACTGTTATCTGACATGAATCAGAAAACCTCAAGTTCAGGACAGTTAAGAAACATGGAGTTAAATTTTAAAAGGATGCTTTATTAAACAAAAAATGTGGTTTGGAAGAAATGCAAATTGTTACTATTGAATGCAAAATGAGATGGAAAATATGTCTGCTATGTCTTTCCAGGAAACACTAAGTGATGGAATGTCAAACACAATATGTGAGCAATACAGGATAGTATATTGTGGTACATAAAGTTTATTGAAATATGCTGTACTGTGTAAAAACATATATATAATGCTTTAGACTTTTGCACAGTATTGTATCTGTCAGTGTGAGTCAGAACTAAACAGATCAACTCATGGAGAGGCCGACAATATTTCCACTTTGAACTTACAAAAACAAAACCTGGTCCAAACCAGTCTGCAGTGAATCCTGTAACAACATAGAGAAACTGGCCACGTGTAACAATTCTTGTAAATATACACACCCCTATTACATAAAATACATGTGCTACAAGATGTTGCAATGTGGAAAGTGAGCTATGATTCCAGATTCTCATCGTGGATTTTGACTGATAAGTGTTGGTATCATTTATCAAAGGACCATTTTCTTCTAAATATGCAGTATAAGGCAATGCCCAAAATAAAGAGGTGATCAATATTGGAGATTTACCTTTAGTAGACACATAAACATAATCTTCATTCTGTGGGATTAGGTTACCTTGGTTTAGGAGTAGATATAATCAAGGGTGGAATAACATAAAAACCAATGGAACTGAATTTCTATAGATGTACGGTGGAGAGCTTTCAAGCTGGTTGCATCACAGCCCGGTATTGGGCCTCCAATGCACAGGATTGCAAGAAGCTGCAGAGAGTTGATTTGTCTGCTGTCTCCATCATGGACAGCACACTCCCCACCATCAAGGACATCTTCAAGAGGCGGTGATTCAAGAAGGTGGCGTCCATCATGAAGGACCCTCACCATATCGGACATAACATCTTCTCATTATTACCATCAGAGAGACATGCAAGGACCGGAAGACCCACACTCAACAATTCAGAAACAGCTTCTTCCACTCCGCTATTAGATTTCTAAATGGTGCCTAAATCCATGAGCTGGACCTCACACGTATAGATGTGCCTAAGATTTTTGCACAGTGCTGTATTTCAACTTAAGTTACTCTATTTTCTTCATGAGTGAATGAGAAAAAGAAAAATGCTAACAGTATCAGAGTAATAGCTGATGAAGGGATAAGATCTAGAACAGGGGTTCCCAACCTTTTTTATGCCATGGACACTTACCATTAACCGAGGGGTCCATGGACCCCAAGTTGGGAACTTCAGGTCTAGAGGCTGTGCCTAAGTCAATGTATGGGTTCTGATGGTGACCAACAGAGGTAGCATATGGCTGGTTTGAAAGTCTGTGAGCGATTTGATGGATTTCCAAGCAAGTAAATGCTCGAAGGAAAGGAATGAGTGTAAGGAAGTGTTCACACTCTATTCATTTGGGTAGGACAGGCAAACTTGTATACAGGAATGTTGAGATGTTATTTTATGTGAATGTCATAAGGGCAGAAAATTATACCATATTGTAAAGCCTCTGATGAACACCTAGAAAATCCACTAAATACATTTCAACATTACAAAACATGGAGAATCCTGATGAGAAAACAAAAGTTGACTTCTTCCAGTTCTTTACATGCAAACAGGTGTAGGAGAAATCCAATTGTGTTATGAATTTAAGATTATCTGCAGATAATGAGAGTTTAATTGATTCAAATAAGTCACTCATTAGAGATTAGATTATTTCAAAATTCGAAATATATTTATTATAAAATGTATATACTATGAATAACCATGAGATTTGCCTCCTTACAGGCAGCACAAGACAAACTAACTCAATAGAACCCAATGAAGAAAGACCATCAAAA
Organism: Mobula birostris; assembly: GCF_030028105.1. Lineage (NCBI taxonomy): Eukaryota > Metazoa > Chordata > Chondrichthyes > Myliobatiformes > Myliobatidae > Mobula > Mobula birostris. The sequence goes on along the minus strand of NC_092392.1, from coordinate 32,539,851 downwards.
ATCCAATTTGGAGTGAGAGAGAAAAAACATTGCACAAACGGTAAAAGTAAGCAAAAAAAAAATACAGAACTGAAGTTCACAAAAGTCAGCCCACATCCACAAAGCCAGCCATAGCCCTTCCACATTGTCAGTTCAATGCAGAAACCCCGCGGAGCAGCAGACTGAACGGGCCCATCACTCGCCTCCGGTCCTGACACCCAGACCCTTTCAATCTGACCCAGCTCTTAAATCATCCAAATCTCGGGTCGTTCCTTGCTCTCAGACCCAGGTTCTGCCGCTTAGATATGCTCTCGGGATTCCTAGATTCCCTTTGGTTATAACAGGAGGCAGAATTAACTCTGGAAAAGTGTATTTGGACACAGAATGTTGTGGAGCTGTCCAAAACTGGACGAGAAATGTAAGCAGGTCAGCCGAAGGAAGTAAGTGCAGTGACGTGTAAGACAGACCACAAAACAGGATAAACGGAGCCAAGGTGCTTTAGATGTTGTAGGTTATCACATTGTCAGCAATGTGAGTGGTTGAAAAAATGCTCTGAGTATGGGAAAAATGTGCACAATATTGATTTGAAAATAATCTCTACAAAATTGTATAATTGATTTTAGAATTGGTCCCATTGATTGAAGAATATTAAATGTGACTTTGCTATTTAAATTTACCTATTTACTTAAACTTGTTTTTAACTAACATCATTTTGTCTTTTATTTTTATGTTTGTACTTTATTCTATTGTAAAGCATTTTGAGCTACATCGTTTGCATGAAAAATACTCTATAGGTAAGTTAGTATTATTCAAAGTCCGATCTAAATTTATTACCAAAGTACATGTATGTCACCATATACATGGCTGTGATTCATTTTCTTGTGATCATACACATTAAATCTCTAATAGTACAATACCATAATAGAATGAAAGACTGCACCATCTGGGAGTTCAACCAGTGTGCAATAGTAATAATAACTGTTGTTGTTGTTGTTGTTCGTCCTTCGTAGTCGAAGATGACCATGGTTTCAAAGTCAAATGGGAGATTGGTGGCTGTGGGTCCGGAGGTGAATGATGAGGCCAATCCGGACCCTGAAGGCTCTCCCACATGTGGGACACAAGTGGGTGGGTGCTGTCATGGCAGTGCATGCTGCTCGGGCCTTGCGCACAGCACGCTTTCGTTGCGCCTCGATGATGCGCCTGACTTCAGCTGCACAGGCTCCAGTGGTGATCTTGCTGCGCCAAGCTGGACGGTCGAGGGCAAGCGTCTCCCACGTGTTGATGTTGACACCCAGGCCTTTGAGGGACGCTTTAAGGCAGTCTTTGTAACGTTTCTTCTGCCCCCCCCCCCCCCGACTGAGCGCTTGCCCTGACACGGTTCTCTGTACAGCAGCTGCTTAGGCAATCGGCTGTCTGGCATTCTGACCACATGTCCAGCCCACCTGGCTTGGGCTTTCAGTAATAATAAATATATAAACAGTAGATATCAAGACTGTGGTGATACCACGTTCAATGATGTGCCAGTACCTGATTGGACAGCATTGAGCATGCGCGGGGTTTGCCAGAATGTTTAAGCGTGTGGCGGGTTTAAGACGTGTTTGTTTATTACTGTAAATAAAAGATCTCTAATTCTTCCAGAATATGATTCTTTACTGTAAACCTATGGTACGATTAAATAGAAGAAACATAACAAAGACCATATGATGAAGAGTCCTTGAAAGTGAGTCCATAGTTTGTGGGAACAGTTCGGTGGTGGGCAAGAGAAATGAATGAAGTTATCCCCTCTGCTCAAGTGCCTGATGGTTGAGGGGTAGTAAGTGTTCATGAAACTGGTGGTGTGAGTCCTAAGGCTCCTTACCTTCCTCTTGATTGCAGCAGTGAGAAGAGAGCATGGCCTGTGTGGTGGGGCTCCCTGACGATGGATGTTGCCTTCCTGTGATAATGTTTCTTGTAAGTAAGCTCAATGGTGGGAAGGGCTTTACCTATGATGGACTGGGCCAAATACATTGCTTTTTGTAGGATTCTCCATTCAAGGGTATTGGTGTTTCCATACCAGGTGTGGTGGAGCCAGTCAATATACTCTCTACAACACATCTATGGAAGTTTTTCAATGTTTTAGATGTCATACCAAAGGAGGTAGAGGGGCTGCTGTGCTTTCTTTGTAATTGCACTTTAGTGCTGGGCCCAGGACAGGTCATCAGAAATAATAACACTGAGGAATGTAAAGTAGCTGAACTTCTCCACCTCTGATCTTCCAATGAAGGCTGGCTCATGGACCTTTGGTTTCCTCCTCTTGAAGTCTATAATCAGCTTCTTGGTCTTGCTGACATTGAGTAAGAGGCTCCACTCAACCAGATTTTCAATCTCCCACCAATATATGGATTCATCACCACATTTGATTTGGTCTACTGCACAGATGTCATCAGCAAACTGGAATATGGCAATTGAGCTGTGCTTATCCACACAGTCACAAGTGTAAAGTGAATAGAGCAGGAGGCTAAGCGCACAGCCTCGAGGTGCATGTGTTGATGGTGACCATGGAAGAAATATTTTTGCCAATCTGAAATGACAGGAATCAACAAATGAAGAAATCATTGCTGTTTAATTTTATTATTATTATATATTTTTTTCTCAGCTCAAGCTGTAAAACCTGAGGTACAGGCATAGCCAAGTGCACTTATTTTTCAATTATTAAGAACTTTCGGACTGCTCTAGTGGTGTTTAGTATTGTGGGTTTCCGGAGATTTACATCGATATTGCTATGTAGCCCCAATTGTTTAATGCTATTGTGTAGTGACTTTGGGATGATATCAGTTATAGATATTACCATTGGGACAATGTATACCCTGTTCATGTTCCATTGCCATTCAATTTCCTCTTTTAATTCGGCACATTTCTGGTGTTATTCACTTATTGATTTCTGTATGTTTTGTGTGTTTGGAATGGCAACATCTATTAAGTAAGATGTTTTTCAGTTCCGTTCAGTTCAGTTTTCATTTATTGTCATTTAGAAATGCATGCATTAAAAAATGATACAATGTTCCTCCAGAATGATATCACAAGAAAACACAGGACAAACCAAGACTAAATCTGACAAAACCACATAATTATAACATATAGTTACAACAGTGCAAAGCAATACCATAATTTGATAAAGAGCAGACCATAGGCACCGTAAAAAAAAAAGTCTCGAAGTCCTGATAGACTCATCATCTCATGCAGGCGGCAGAAGGGAGGAACTCTCCCTGCCATGAACCTCCAAGCGCCGCCAACTTGCCGATGCAGCACCATTGGAAGCACCTGACCGCAGCGGACTCTGAGTCCGTCCGAAAACTTCAAACTTCCGACACAGCCTCTCCGAGCACCATCCTCTGCCGAGTGCTTTGACTCTGCCCGGGCCGCCGTGCAACAAGCAAAGCCGAGGACTCGGGGCCTTCTCCTCCAGAGATTCTGGACCACACAGTAGCAGCAGCAGTGAAGCAGGCATTTCAGAAGTCACACCAGATGTTCCTCCGTGCTCTCACGTCCGTCTCCATCAAATCAGGATTGTGCACAGCACCCTACTTGACCAGAGTGGCCGCTGCGAGCTGTGTCGCACCACCATCTTCCCACCACAGAACTTGTTTATCCTGTATTATTATATCCAGATGGTTACTATGGATTGTCCTATCTGTAGTAACGGATCAGCCATTATATAATTTGTGAGACTCTGACTCTCAAACTGGATCAGGCTTGTACTTATTGTAAGGTATGGTGTATTTTATGTGTTTGAATTTTAATGTAAAATTTTGGTGAATGATGTTTGCCACTTGAATTGTGTAAGTAATCAGGTTGAGTTAAACTGCTGCAGGATCCTGTAATGTGTTGGATTGTTTCTGGTTTCTGTTGGCCTTTTCTGCATTCATCATCTTGAATCTGTCAGTCTCTTATGCTTTTTAATAAATTTTTGTGTTAACCGCCTGGTCCTATATTGCAACAAGTAAGCCTTCTGTTTCTGGGAAGAGATCTCCAACACTGAGCCAGGAATTCGATACTTCTTTGTCAACATCTAGTCTGATCAGGTCATGGGTATGTCTTCATGGAGGGTCATGCTCTTTCACTGGTTAATCTTTTCTTCCATAGTGATAATTTCTGCATTTTTATGGGTTGTGCTCTCATTTAAATTTAGTGGCGCATATTTCTTATCAGAATTGCATATGCTCACATGAAGTGCTAAATCCTATTTTTGTTGATGAAAATATATCCTTAGAAGTTTTATCTGACTGTTAAGAAGATTTTTAAAATCTGTTATTCTTCTTCTCCCTTCTGCCCCAAATAATGTTAATCTAAGCGCATTCAAGTGTACATAATGTTTTCTGAGATTTGTCATATCAGTTCTTCCGTTTCTTTGTAAATTTTCCAGATTGGGTTCAGATCAACATATTATGCCGAAAGAATACGTTAATATAGATTAAGTGGAAGTGTTTATTGCTTTTGTTTTATTTTTACTGTTGAGTTCTGTTTGGCTGATTTTCTTAAGCTTTGAAGTAAATTCTGTCAAAAGTGTTTCCTTTATCACACTATGATCTATTGTCTTTACTTGTTGATATCCCAGATACTTACATGTTTCATATTCATCCTTCGGTTGTATTGTATCCTGCTGCACTGTTTTGTATTCTGTTAGCTCTATTGCACTGTTCTTTATGCTTAATGTTCTGTATTTATCAATTCCAAAGTCATGTTTATATCTTTTGAAAATAGCTCTATTATTTGAAATAATTGCTTTAGCTTTTCTGATTAAGGAGCATATAATTTCAAGTCATCCATGTACAAAAGGTGTGTTACGGAATAGCTTATTTCATTGTCTCTGATTTGATACTCAAATTTTGTCCAATTCAGTAAATTAGAGAGTGAACTTAAAGCTAGACAGAACCATAGTGGCCTTGGAAAATGCCTCAATTTATTTTGATAATGGTGATTGTTCTTTGGTAGATAATTGATAGGGTGATTATAGTACACCAATGCTTTATCAGATGTTAAAGGAATTTCACAAGCATTGAGTGTAGCCTATATATATTAAGAACTTCTATCAACCATAAGTATACGACAGAGTCAAGTGCCTTTTGGTAGTCAATATGAAGAGCATTTGATGATTCTGGGCCTGTATTCACTGGAATTCAGAAGAATAAGGGGTAACCTCATTGAAATCTATTGAATGGTGAAAGGCCTTGATACAGTGGATGTGGAGAGGATGTTTCTTATGGTAGGAGAGTCTAAGACCAGAGGACACAGCCTCAGAACAGAGAGGTATCCATTTAGAATAGAGATGAGGAGGAATTTCTTTAGCCAGCCATTGGTGAATCTGTGGAATTCTTTGCACAGGCTGCTGTGGTGGCCAAGTCTTCTTGTATATTTAAGGCAGTTGTTAATAGGTTCTTGATTGGTTAGGGTATGAAGGTATACGGGGAGGAAAACAGGAGATTGGTGCTGAGAGGAAAATTGGATCAGCCATGATGAAATGGCAGAACAGACTCGATGAACCAAATAGAACCTATATCTTCTGGTCTTCTGGTCTTATAAAGCAACATGAAAGTTTTTTTTCAATTATATAAAGAAGAAAAGGGAGGTGAGAGTTGATATTGGACCACTGAAAAAGATTCTGGTGAGGTAGAAATGCGGGACAAAGAAATGGTAGATGAACTTATTAAGCACTTTGCTTCAGTATTTACTGTGGAAGACACTAGCTGTATGCCAGTGGTCTGTGAGTGTCAGGAAGCAGGAGTGAGTACCATTGCTATGATAAAGGAAAAAGGGTTAGACATATTCCAAAGATCTTAAGGCGGATAAGTCACCTAGATCAGATGGACTACATCCTAGAGTCCTGAAAGAGTTTTAAGAAGAGACAACAGATGTTTGGTAATAATCTTTCAAGAATCACTTGATTCTGGCATGGTACCGGACGACTGGAAAATTGCAAATGTCACTCTACTCTTTAAGAAGGGAGAAAGACAAAAGAGAGGAAATTATAGGCCAGTTAGCCTAATCTCAGTGGTTTGGAAAGTGTTGCAGTCTATTACTAAGGACGGGGTTTCGGAGTACTTAGAGACTAATGAGTTAACTAATAAGTCAAAGTTAACACGAGGAAATCTGCAGATGCTGGAATTTCAAGCAGCACACATAAAAATTGCTGGTGAACGCAGCAGGCCAGGCAGCATCTATAGAAATAGGTACTGTTGACCTTTCGGGCCGAGACCCTTCATCAGGACTAACTAAAAGAAGAGATAGTAAGAGGCTTGAAAGTGGGAGGGGGAGGGGGAGATCCAAAATGATAGAAGAAGACAGGAGGGAGAAGGGATGGAGCTAAGAGCTGGAAAGTTGATTGGCAAAAGGGATATGGGAGGATCATAGGGTGGACGAGAGGCCTAGGGAGAAAGAAAGGGGGAGGGGGTAAGCCCAGAGGACAGGCAAGGAGTATAGTGAGAGGGACAGAGGGAGAAAAAGGAGAGAGAAAAAAAATTAATAATAATAAAAGGTAAATATTTAACAGACGGGTTACGAAGGGGAGGTGGGGCATTAACGGAAGTTAGAGAAGTCAATGTTCATGCCATCAGGTTGGAGGCTGTTAGAGAAGTCAATGATCAGACTGTGGTGGAGGCCAAGTCTGTGGGTATATTTAAAGCAGAGGTTGATAGATTCCTGATTGGTCGGGACATCAAGGGATTTAGTGAAAGGGCAGGTGTATGGGTTCAAACATGATGGATTGCAAAGTGGACGCGATGGGCTGAATGGCCTAATTCTGCTCTTATGTCTTATGGTATTATGAAAGGTTCCAGCTTTTCTGCTGGGCTTGATTAGAATTACAGGATATACTATCAGTTGTTCTTTACATCATTTCATACTCTTATGGCATCCTTTCTGCCTTTTTGTAAGTATATTGTGGCTATCTAGGTCAGTGGTGATTAATTGTGAGATACATAATGATAGAATTCTACATATAGTTTGTAAACGAGTAATAAGACGATATTTTGATGGGTTATTTGTGATTTCTCCTTTAGGAAAAAGATATGCTTTACCCTCCATCAAAAGTTCAGGAACTTTTTCAGGATGTTTAGGAAAATTGTTGATATGCATTAATATGCACCGATGAAGGCAAGTGAATTTTTTATGCCAGTAGTTATGAATATCATCGCCGGCAGTACTTTTCCAGTTGTGGGTATTTTTTATAACCTCTTTCAGCATATCCATTGTAACTTTAAGTATTTGTATTTCTTCAGTCATGTGTGTGTGTTCTTCTTCCTCCTTAATGCAGCTTTCTTCTTCATTGTGTGTCACCCTGTTTGACCAGATATTAGATCAGAAGTTCATTATTTCTGTGTTTATTGATAATTCTGTGCTGGGGTGGGTGACATTTTGATGCGTTAAATTTAGTTTCAATGTCCTGTATAAACGTGTTTCATTGTTTCTGAACTGATAATTCTGTTTTTTTTTCATCTGATGCATTTCATGTATCTGACTTCGTATGCACCAGGCTCTTGTTTCAGTGCATCTATAACCTCTACAGTGCTTTTGTTAGGGTGATCATTTCTTGTGTGGACCTTATATTTCTTCAGTATTTCCTTAGATTTTCTCTTAACTTTCTTGCTCAGGTTATCCTTTTTATATTCCATTAGGTGGGCTATTTCTGATCTTAAGGTTTCATTTTTGTTTTTTAATCTCTTCTGACATTTCATTCCTCAGTTTTGAGTTTCTGTTAATGAGTGCCTCTATTTTGCACTACACTGCCATTAAAGCTTTACAGCATGTTATTGTGTGTAGTTCTTCAAATGTTTCAAGCTTTCCTAATTGTTGTGGTAATATAATATTGTTGAGAGTATTAAAATTTTTGCAAATTTTGATGACATATTTTGTTATGGTATGCAGGGTCTTTTTGTTGGGCCAATGCCTGTATATTCGGTTAATGTGGTGTTAAATAATAGGTCAATTTTGTTTGTAAGTACAGCTTCATCATCAGCATTCTGTGGAGGTTCTACATTTGTGTTGCTATTAATGTCGGATTGTGAAGCTGTTGAAATAATTGTATTTTCTTCAGTTCTTCGGTGGGTTACATCTTCATTATTTTCTTATGTAGGTTTTCATGGTCTTTAGGTTGGTTTCTTTCTAGCTCTTGAGAAAGTTGATGTTTTATTTGGTTTACATGTCTATAGCTATTAAATTATTTTTCACTATTATTCTCTATGTTGATCTGATATTTGTTGTGCATTTACTTGCAGCGAGGGATATTACACTATAAACTGTTAATAGGGTGCTATAAATTATTATTATAATTATTATTGCTAATATTATTACTATCACTATTTAGAAAAGGAGATAAAAACTGAGCTACTAATCTGTTAGCTTGAACTGAGTACAAGGGAAAATTATTGGAATCACTGATGATGAGGTAATAAGTGAACAACTTGAAAAGAATTGAGGTTTGACTAAAATAAAGTCATGTTTAACCAGAGTATGCTGCTTTGGATTTTCAGAAGGTTTTGTATATGATCCAACACAGGAGGGTGGCTAACAAAGTAGGAGCACATGGAATTAGGGTGCAATGTACAGACAAGGATTTAAAATTGCTTTGCTCTCTGCTCCACACTGACAAATAAAGTACTGTGAAAAATTCTTAGACAGCCTAGTTATATATATATATATATATATATATATGTGTGTGTGTGTGTGTGTGTGTGTGTGTGTGTGTGTGTGTGTGTGCCTAAGACTTTTGTACAGTACTATATATCCAAGTTTACTGATGAAACTAAACTAGGTACGTACAGAAGAAAGTACAAGAAAACTTCAGGTGTCAGTAAGCCTGACACTGGATCCTCAGAACAGAGTTATGGTGCTACAAGTGTTTTCCAGGAAACAGAGAAAATGCTTTAACAATGCTCTCAAGCACCCTTTGACAACTCAGTGCTCAATCCAGAGAAAAAGCATCAGGAGGTCATCAAGCACCTAGAGTTTCCATGAGCAGATCACACAAATATGATGGTCAAAGAAGGGAAGGAGCACATACAGCAACTTATGCTAAAATAAAACACTTAGGGAATCAATTTTTCAATGTTTATTTTTCCTTTTGCTTTCATCATTGAAGAACAGAATCAGAATCAGGTTTATTATCACCTGCACACATCATGAAATTTGTTTACTTTGTGGCAGCTGTATAATGCAATAATATAATAATAGAAAAAATATGAATGACACTAAGTTAAATTAGTAAGTAGTGCAAAAATGGAAATAAAAAAGTAGTGAGGTAGTGGTCATGGGCTCAACGTCCATTCAGAAATCAGATGGCAGAAGGAATGAAGCTGTTCCTGAATCATTGAGTGTGTGCTTTCAGGCTTCTGTACCTACTTCCTGATGGTAACAATGAGAACAAGGCACGACCTGGGTGATGGGATTCCTTAATGATGGACTTTTTTGAGCATCGCTCTATGAAGGTGTTTTGGATACTATGGAGGCTAGTGGCCATGATGGAGTTGGCTGTTTACAACTCTCTGCAGTCTGTAGCTTATTTCAATCTGTGCAGTAGCCACACCCCACCACCCCACTCCCCCCATACCAGGCAGTGATGCAGCCAGTTTAAATGCTCTCTGTGGTACAACTGTAGAAAGTTAAGTGACAAGTGACAAATGAGGTTTATTGTCATTTAACCACATACATGTATATAACATTTATAACCATATAATGTATATAGAAACAAGACAATGTTTCTTTGAACCAGAGTGTAAAACAAATAATACACATAACACACGATAACTTGTGAAGGTAAGGATAAAATCTACAGATGAATCACACATAAATAATAAACTAAAGTGCATAAATATTAAACATTGTAAGGTACGGAACAGATTAACTAGTGACACTTGGAATATGATACAGCAGGGAGTTCAGAAGCCTAATGGCCTGGAGGACGAAACTGCTCATCCTGACTGTTCTTGTCTTTATGCATCAGAGTCTGATGGGAGATGGGAGAAAGTCAAAGAGGGTGCTGGATGGATGGGTAGGATCTTTAATGATAATACTAAGCGATGCTCCTGATAAATGGCCCCGATGGATGGTAGGGAGAGCCCTAGGATCCCCTCAGCTGCTCTCAGTCTTTTGTAGGAACTTCAGGTCCGATGCTCAACGGCTCCCATACCAGAAAGAGATGCAACTTGTCGAGATGCTCTCAATGGTTCTCAATGGAAGGTGGGGGCCTTGTTTGTTTCAATCTTCTTAGAAAATGGAGATGCTGCTGTGCCTTCTTGTTGAAGGACGCGGTATTAAGAGTGAGGTCATCCATGATGTGAACTCCCAGGTACTTGGTGCACTTAACTCTCTCTGCAGAGCAGCCATGTATTCACAGAGGGGGATGGTTTGTCTGCACTTTCGTAAAGTCCACAATGATTTCCTTGTCTTCTCCATGTTCAGGCTTAGGCTGTTCTTCTCATACCAATCCACTTGCCGCTCCACTCCCTCTCTATACTCTGTCTCATCATCATTCTTGATAAGGCCAACCACTGTTGTGTCATCCGCAAACCTGATTATATGGATTGAGCTGAATCCTAGGATACAGTCATGCGTCAGCAGTGTGAACAGCAGCGGGCTATCATAAGTGGCTAACGCAATGTCAGATATGTCTCCTTTCTGAATTACCATCAGCCTATCAAGCATCACTTGCTGCCTCACTTGATGTAGAACCTGTAGGTACTGTACAAGACCAATAAACCATTTCAGAGCCCACAGAATACTGGTGGAGGAGATTGAGAACATGGTTAATTTGCTTGCAATGTCCTTTTAATTTTTGGTACTATTTTGTCAATGGCAGTGTTTGCCTCCATCTCAGTGACCGAATAGGGTATGAGGAGATATACTGTACACTACAAGGCATTCCAGTGAGGCAGAGCCATCTGCTTGGATGTGTGTACACTTGTTTTCTGTTGCACAGATATCAGATTTGTTCTGACAGCTGAAACCTGTAAATGCTCATCTTATTCATGTTGCTTCTAATGCATTCCATACATTCCTACCCTATTCTTTAGAAGCTTGCAGTTGGAACAAATATTTGCTGAAATTCAGAGCGTTTTTTCCCGTTAGAACCAGTCCTCTGTAAGAATACATAGATATAGTAATATCTGTGTGCAAGTGTTCTATATCTTGTATGCAATGTAAACAGACTCTAACAAACATCATAAATCATGTAGCATTTTAAAAGGAATATACTTCTATTCCTCTATGAAGACCACAAACTTGTCATAGGGTTTGGATGCTTGCATGCCTCAATGATCCAGAGAGTTATGCTGGCTGGAGTCAGGACTTTATGTGCTGGCTCTTGATAGCGTCACCCATGCCAAACAGGTCAAAGGGTAGAGGCCAGACGAAGAATGATCCACCTGCCTTCCAGTTTCAGGAATTCAGCTCACGGCTAAGAACACTGACTGGTAACACAAAACTGTTACGGAAACAGCAATGAAGAATCTTTCTACATCTGAATGTCGCAGTATAGCCGAGTCCCCATCTGGGACTTGCATGACTGACAGTAGTGCAAACCGAGCTACTGACTTGATGAAGGAACCCCAGAACACTGCCAGAGATGGAGGACCTTCATTGCTGCCCCAAACACCAGTAGGTTAGGTAGGATACTTTTATTATAAACTGTCAATAAAAGTACAATTGATATCAATTACATCTTGTAAAGGAAGACAAAATGACTGTGATGTGCAATATGTATATGTATGTTTTACGTATATGTGAGTGTGACCCAATTTTTATTAGTGTTCAATTCTGGCGGATTGATCTTGTTAGCATTTAATGCAGCAATATACTTTGCCTTCCACATTTGTGTCTGTCACAATTTGTCTCAAACATTATGGGTGAAAACTACAATCAAACACTGTATTGTAACGGTAGTGTGACTCTATTACAGCACAGGGTGTGGCATTTCGGAGTTCAATTCTCTGTAAGAAGTTTACACGTCCTATCCATAACCATGTGAGTTTCCTCCGGGTGCTCCAATTTCCTCCCACATTCCAAACACATACGAGCTGGTAGGTTAATTGGTCATTGTAAATTCTCCTGTGATTAAGCTAGGGTTTAATGGGTGGGTGCAGAATGGCCGGTTCCACGCTGTACCTCTAAATAAATGAGTAAGTACAGTACTGTGCAAAAGTCTCAGGCACACACATATAGCTAGAGTGCCTAAGTGTATTTGTCAACATGGAGCAGACAGCAAGTTTGTTGATCAGGTGGGAGCAAAGGATGTTGGGAAAGGTGAGGGCAGAGCATTATGGGAGGGGTGTGGGACAGGTGGCAGAGAAGGAGCACCAGTGACAAAGGTGCACATATACCCAGCCCTGAGGCACCAGGCAAGATCATCTGATTCCAAACAATTGGTTCAAAGATCATTACAGAATGTCTCTCAGATTCCTCCCGCTCTCTCCTCTCCTCCTTCCCCTGTTCCCAACCATGATTCCCCTCTCCCTGCCCCCTTCCCCACTCTGAGTCCACAAGAGACCCATATCAGAATCAGGTTTATCATCACCAACGACATCATAAAATTGTTCAGTAGGAGAGTAAGAGTGAAGGTGAAGATTTTAGATGACTGCTTCAATAATTCTGAAAGATATTTACAGCAAAACCTTTGAAGAAATATATTGTAAAACTCTGATAATCCAGCACCCTTGGGCTTTTGGCATTGCTGAACTGAACCGATTTCCAGATGATTGAATGTTATTCCTATGAATATACCAGCACCCTTTTATTTCATAACACAGTGGATTCTGTTTAGTTAGGCTTTCAATTAATCAAGGCAGCTGCTTATTTAGGACAACAGGGAGGAGGTACAGGAGCCTGAACGCTCACACTCAACAAATCTGGAACAGCTTCTTCCCCTCTATCATCCGATTTCTGGATGCACATTGAATCCATGAACACAACCTTTGTTACTTTTTTCTCTCTTTTTGTACCACTTAGTTAATTTAACTTTTTAAAAATCTATATACTTCTTACTGTAATTTACAGTTTTTGTTATTATGTATTGCAATCTACTGCTGCTGCGTAACAACAAATTTCACAACATATGCTGGTGATATTAAACCTGATTCTGATTCTGGAAACAATTAGTAACGCTTTCATCTCCAGACTTACTTAATGAGGTAAAACAGACCAGTCATTTTCCATTACAGATTATGAGTTTAGTTTTAAAAAAATCTTTACATCCACTGCTATTAATTCCACATAAGTTGAAAACAGAAAAAAGGAGCTACATTTACAATGAGTGAGTGAATTCTGGTTAGTTCATACTCCTGGGGTGATAAGAACGGTAGTTTACTGGCATACTATCTGAGAATATTTTATTGCCCGGAATATTTTAAAGCAATCTCCTCCAGTTTATCCATCCATATCCTTCCATCTTTCAGAGTGTCGTTAACCCAGAGGAATTGAATACACAGCAGGATGTCTGCACAAATAGCCTGCAAAAAATTTCCTGCAGTGAAAATTATTTTTAGAAGCAACAAAAATAATTAATTTTTAAAGAAATATTGTACAGTTTTTGACAAGTTTTATTTCTTGTGATTATATAGTAACACGTTTTTAATTGTGATACCCATAACCAAGAGTGGAAATGATAAATCAAGTCTTTGGAATGCATATTCTTTAGCTTTTTTAGTTCTTTGTTTCTTTCACTTGAGATTTAACAGTTATTTTATTGTTATTATTTCAATTTAGTGTTAATTTTATTTAATTTAAGTTTAGCTTTTTCGTAATGAACTCACTTGTAATGTGATTTATCAAAGATTCTCAAATTTCCATTCATTTGCCTTTTTCTTGAGCGGTGGAGGCTGAGGTGAAATCTGACAGAGGTTTATAAGATCATGAAAGGTGTAGTAGAGTTCAAAGTTCAAAGTCAAGTTTACTCTCATTTAAATATATACATATATACCATCAAACGAGACAATATTTCTCTAAACCAGGGTATAAAGCACAGTAGTACACATAACACACCATGCAACACGCAGAATCTTAGGAAAGTAAGGATAAAATCTACAGATGAAATACACTTAAATAAACAAAATAAAGTGCATAGATTAACTATTGTAAGGTATAGAACAGATTAACGAGTGACACTTTGAATGCCATGTGGCAAGGAGTTCAGAAGCCTAGTGGTCTGCGGGAAGAAGCTGTTTCCCATCCTGACCGTTCTTGTTTTTATGCATCGGAGTCTCCTGCCTGATGGTAGAAAGTCAAAGAGGGTGCAAGATGGATGGGTGGGATCATTGATAGTACTAAGGGCCTTGCGTACACAGTGCTCCTGATTAATGTCTCTGATGGATGATAGGGAGAACCCTATAAAATATTAAATTTTATTTTCATAGTATATCCTGTATATGTCACAATATACAACCCTGAGATTCATTTTTCTGCAGGCATATTCAGCAAATCTATCCAATAGTAGCTATAACAGGATCAATCAGCATGCAGAAGACAGCAAACTGTGTAAATGCAAATATACTGTAAGTAAATAGCAATAAATAATGAGAACATGAGACAACCAGATAAAGAGTCCTTAAAGTGAGATCATTGGTTGTGGGAACATTTCACTGGATGGGCAAATGAGTGCAGTTATCCCCTTTTGTTCAAGAGCCTAATGGTTGAGGAGTAGTAATTATTCTGGGGCTGGTGGTGAGAGTCCTGATGTTCTTGAACCTTCTACCTGATGGCAGCTGTAAGAAGAGAGCATGGCCTGGTTGGTGGGTGTCCCTGATAATAAGTGCTGTTTCCTGTGACAGTATTTCATATACATGTATTCAACGGTTGGGAGGGTTTTACTGGTGATGTACTGGGCTGAATCCACTACCTTTTGTAGGAAGAGTAGACAGAGAATATATTTTTCCTAGGGTTGAAATGTCTAATACCAGAGGGCATGCATTGAAGGTGAGAGGGGTTGGTTCAAAGGGGAGGTGAAAGGTAAGTTTTTTACTCAGAGAGTGGTGGATGCCTGGAATGTGCTGCCTAGTATGGTGGTAGAGGCAAATGCATTAGAGGCCTTTAAGAGACATTTAGATAGACACATGCAAACAATGAAGAAGCAAGCAGAGATGATGCTGATCTGAAGGATGGGCCTTGCAGGTGCCTCACAAAACCGAGGTGCAACATGCGCAAGATGGGGTCACAGACAGAGTTGGTATCGCTGTTGGAGCTGGAGGGAGCAATCTGGAGAAGATTCGATGCGGAAGAGCTTCAATGTCCATCCACCTAACCTGGGTGTGAAGTCGGATCACTCCAAGTGTCAAGCCGATTTGGCAAGGTCAAGAACGGCTTTGAGCTGTGTGACCCAAGCATGCAGCAGGATTTGGGTGCTAGAGTATAGCACTTGGGTACTTTGAAACATCAGTCCAGATAGACTGGAAAACCTGATTGTCAGGACTGGAGGCCTGGGACGGGCTGATTTCACTCACTCTCCTGCGATGTTCATTCCGCTGTACACACCAGGATTGTGAACTGCTCCAGTGGCTGTCGTCTCTGCGAGTTTCACGGCATTTTTGCCCTGCTAATATGATGGATTGAGATCGAGGCTTGGGTCTACACTGGCTGCTTCAGGGAGCAGATCTAAGGACTCAATTTGGGTAGAAATGCTATTGTTGCTTGTATTGTTTGCATGATGTGTGTTTCACTTGTCTTTCCCTCTTAGAACATGGATATGGTCTTTATTTTATGGGGTTCTTTCATGTTTCTTGCTTTGTGGTTGCCTGTAAGCAAATAATTTCAAGGTTGTATAATTTATGCATCCATTTATACATAAATGTACTTTGAATCTTTAAATCTTTGAATATGAGGAAGATAGAGAGATATGGGCATTGGATAGGTAGGAGGGATTGATGTTTGGGTGTTGTTGATTTACTTTTAGCTGGTTCAGCACAACATTGTGGGCTGAAGGGCCTGTTCTTGTGCTGTACTGTTCTATGTTCTTTTGAAACTTAAGTACATGTATGATTTTATTGGAAATTCATCCTTTAGCTCAGGAATTCCCAAACTGGAGTCCACAGACCCCTCGATTAATTGTAAGACTCCATAGCATAAAAAAGGTTTGGAAAAAGTTAGTTCATTTTATTTTCAGATTATATATAGGCATCCGTTAGTCTCGTGAGACCATGGATTTGCACCTTGGAAGGTTTCCAAGGCGCAGGCCTGGGCAAGCTTGTATGGAAGACCGGTAGTTTCCCATGCTGCAAGTCTCCCCTCTCCACGCCACCGATGTTGTCCAAGGGAAGGGCACTAGGGCCGATACAGCTTGGCACCGGTGTCGCCGCAGAGCAATGTGTGGTTAAGTGCCTTGCTCAAGGACACAACACGCTGCCTCAGCTGAGGCTCGAACTAGCAACCTTCAGATCACTAGACCGATGCCTTAACCACTTGGCCACGCGCCGACACACATTATCAGCTGAATATTCACATTCTTCTTCAGTCGTGAGTTGGATATTCTTCATACAATGTAAGATGCTGATCTTTTAAGATACCTTCTTATATTCCATCTGTATTGAACTACTGCTTTGAAACTTTGTAATTGAAGTAATGACACAAAATGCTGGAGGAACTCAGCAAGAGGAGCTGTCAGTCCATGGTCTCCTCTACAATGAGGCCATACTCAGGTTGAAGGAGCACCACCTTATATTCCATCTGGGTAGCCTCCAACCTAATGGCATGAACATCGATTTCTCGAACTTCCAGTTATTTCTGTCCCCACTCCTGCTTCTCCTTCACTATTCTCATTCTCTTTTCCCTCTCTCACCTTATCTCTTTACCTGCATATCATCTCCCTCTGGAGCTCCTCCCCCTTCCCTTTCTTCCATGGCCTTCTGACCTCTTATATCAGGTGCCCCCTTCTCCAGCTTTTATCTCTTTCGCCAATTGACTTCACGGCTCTTTATTTCACCCCTCCCCTTCTCCCAGGTTCACCAATCACCTACCACCACGTACCTCTAACTCCCCTCCTCTCACCTTCTTATTCAAACTTCTTATCTTCTCTTTCAGTCCAGGTGAAGGGTCTCAGCCCAAGACATTATCTGTCTACACTTTTCCATAGATGCTGCCTGGCCTGCTGAGTTCCTCCAGCATTTTATGTGCGTTGTTCTACTTACTCCGCAAAAGATGGATAGTTCTCATTATTTTTAAACAGTGATCCCTAATTCCAGATTCTCTCATAAAAGGAGATCATCATCATTATGTGCTATGTCATATGATTTAGTCAGATTTGTCAGGACAGAGTTGTTTTCCATATTTGAGGATTAGTGGTGGCATCCATTAGTCTCGCGAGACCATGGATCTGCGCCTGGAAAGGAGTGGCCTCTCCAGGGCGCAGGCTTGGGCAGGTTTGTACGGAAGACCAGCAGTTGCCCATGCAGCAAGTCTCCCCTCTCCACGACACCGATGTTGTCCAAGGGAAGGGCAAGGGCCGATACAGCTTGGAACCAGTGTCATCGCAGGACTTGCCAGAACGAGGTTGAAAGCAAGGACTGCCTTAGGGACTCCAGCTCCGGATTTATCCTCAGGGTTTACTCCCGAAGCCTTTTCCATGAGTGAGTATGGTCACAAGGCAGCAGAGGTTTGAAATCAGAGTTTTCCCTCTCTTAGATGGACTGCCTTCCCAGACTGACGAGCTCCATCTACCCGAAGCATTGGTTTTAAGGCACCAGGACCCACCTTCCCCTCTTCTCCTGTCAGTAGAAACAGTTCTGCTGGGCTTAGAGGCTAAGCCACATGATAAGGCCAGGAGTTGGACTTGGTTGTCAGAGGCTATTTGAGGCACATGCCATGAGGAGAACTTTTAGGTAGTGGGAGCTTGTCCCCACTACCACTCCTCGGCTTGACAACCTTGGAACCTTGGAGGATTAGGTTCCTGGTAATATTACCAGAATCATGTACATCAGGGCTTCCCATCCTTTTTTATATCATGGACCAATACAATTAAGCAAGGGGTCCATGGACCCCAGTTTGGGAACCCTGACATACATCAAGCAGCATCGTAACTAGTAATTGCTCATTTTTTGTTATGAAGTCTTTCTGTGCTTTTCTCAGTTCTGAATGTTGTTTTGTCTTTGATCAATGTTGTTATGGATCACTTTGCTAAAGCACTAATTCCTCCCTTGTAAATGCATACTGTAGAATCATTAGTTTATACAGCATAGGAACAGGCCAAACTCGAAGTCAAATGCACAGTTGCAGTACTGTGCAGAAGTCTTAGGCACACATAAAAAAATCTGTAAAGTGAAGATGTGTTGAAAAATAATGAAATAAAAAGTTTATAACTCTCAAAAAAGTAAATCAATCAATATTTCATATGACCACCCTTTGTCTTTAAATCTGTATCAATTCTCTTAGGTACACTGTTGGGCAGTTCTATAAGAAAATCAGCCGATAGCTTGTTCCAAGCATCTTGGAGAACTTGCCACAGTTCTGCAGAATTTGGCTGTCTCGCTTGTTCCTGTCTCTCCAGGTAATCCCATACAGCCTCAATGATGTTGAGATCAGGGCTCTGTGGAGGCCATTCCATCTGTTACAGAACTCCTTGCTCTTCTTTTCAGGGAAGCTGGTTCTTTATGACCTTGGTCGTGTATTTGGGGCCATTGTCCTGCTGCAGAATGAAGTTGGGACTGATCAGAAGTCTCCCTGATGGTACTGCGTGATGGATGAGAATCTGCTCCTACTTCTCAGCATTGAGGATTCCATTGGTTCTGACCAGATCACCAACTCTTTTTTTCTTTTATATTTGCACAGTTTGATGTCTTTTGTACATTGGTTGTTTGTCTGTCCTGTTAAGTACGAGTCTTTCATTGATTCTAACATTGTTCTTGGATCTACTGTGTATGCATATAAGAAAATGAGACTTGGTGTTGCATATGACGACATATATGTAATTAAATTGTTAGTGCAATTGCTATTGGATATTGCTATGAAGTTGATAATGAAGTTTAGGTGTGGAAATATTCACAAGATTTTGTCAGTACTCAACAGTGTACAGTACTGTGCAAAGTCTTAGGCACATCTGTATAGCTATGGTTGCACAGTGCTGTATTTGTCAACGTGGAGCAGAGATGAGTTTGTAAATCTGGCTGAAGAGAAGGAAGCTGGGAATGACAAGGGCAGAGCCCCACAGGTGGGGTGTGGGGTAAGTGGCAGAGAAGGAACACGAGAGCGAGATGGGGGAGTAGTGTTGGTGCAGACATGACCAGCACTGAGTCACCAGTGGTCTATTGGTCATCAACAGAATATCGCTCTGGTGCTTCCCACTCTCTCTCCTCTCCCAAACATGATTCCTCTCTCCCTGACCCCTTCCCACTCTCAATCCACAATAGAGACCCACATCAGAATCAGCATATGTTGTGAAAGTTTTGTCTTTGCAGCAGCAGAACAGTGCAATACGTAGTAAAAGAAAAAAAAACTGTGAATTACAGTAAATATATAATAGTTATATTAAATAAGTAGTGCAAAAATAGAAATAAAAAAAGTAGTGAGGTCGTGTTCATGAGTTTAATGGCCATTCAGCAATCAGACAGCAAAGGGGCAGAAGCTGTTCCTAAATCATTAACTGTAGGAATGATTGTGTTAAATGCTGAACTGTAGTCGATAAACAGCATCCTGTCAAGATACCTGTATTGTCCAGGTGATCCAAGGCTGCATGAAAAGCCAATGAGATAACATCCGGCATAGACTTGTTGTATTGATAGGCAAGTTACAGTGGCTTGATGAGACAGGTGTTGATTCTAGCCATTACCAAGCTCTCAAAGCACTTCATCACCATAGATATCAGAGCTACTGGATAAAAGTTATTAAGGCAGCTCACTATACTCTTCTTGGGCACTTGTATAATTGTTGCCCTTTTTAAGCAGGTGGGAACTTACAACTGTAGCAATGAGAGATAGGAATGTCTTTGAGTAGCCCTGATAGATGGTTGGCACAGGTTGTCAGAGTCATACCAGGTACTCAATCTTGGCCTATTGTCTCGCGAGGGTTCACCCCCTTGAGAAACAGCCTGATGTCGGCCTCTAAAACAGAAATCATTGGGTCATTGGGTGCTGCAGGGATCCTCATAGCTGTAGTTTTATTCTCCTTTTCAAAGCAGATATGAAAGGAGTTGAGCTCATCTGGGAGTGAAGCATCACAGCCATTCATAATGTTAGGTTTCGCTTTGTAAGATATAATGGTCTGCAAACCCTGTCAGAGTTGATGAGCATCCGATTTGCCTCTAGCCTTGTTCAGAATTGTTCCTTTTCCCTTGAGGTGGACCTCCACAAGTCGTACCTGGCTTTCCTGTACAGACCTGGGTCACCAAACTTGAATACCACAGATCCAGCCCTCAGCAGACTACAAACCTCAGGTTTATCATCACTCACATATGCCATAACATTTGTTTCCTTTTTGTGGCAGCAGTACATAAAGTATTATACATAAATACATACAGTACAGTGCAATAAATAAAATTACATACAGTACTGTGTTAACAGGATTGCAGCACGAAACGTCAAATATTTACTCATTTCCATAGATGTTGCCGGACCTGCTAAGTTTCTTGAGTATTTTGTGTGCGTTGCTTTGGATTTCCAGCACCTGCAGATGTTCTCATGTTTATGATTTGCTAGCTGTATATATGTGTCTAAGAGTTTTGCACAGAACTGTAGTTTGCTCACATTTCAGTAAGTTGTTGGTTATCCTATACCTCATTAAACTGCAAATTCACAATTGCTACAAAGCCAAAGCCACTTCATGGTGAGATGTTTGTATAAATTGTTCAGATTGATTTATTGTGATCTCAGTTCAGGATAAGCGTTCTCAGCTCTGGGGACCAAATTTGAACAAATGCTTATGGTGACTCTCCTATGGTTTCCACAGCAAAGTGAATTGTACCAAGCCAGTCATGGAAGGAGGCTGGGACAGCCAATTAGTTCCCACACAGCTATTTACACAGGACTTGGCAGAGTTGAGCATAATCCAATAGATTGTTTATAAAAGAGCTGAAACCTGGAGGTCTTTGCTATACTTCATGAAGAAGTTTAGATTTCCATCCTGAATAAATGAAATCAATGCTAAATGTTTGGAGTTCTGGTGTTGTTATCACTCGTTCTTTGGGGTTTCTTATTTCATGGGTGTCTCTGTGATGAGAAAGAATTTCAGGATGTATACTGTATACATTCTCAGATATTAAATTCAAACATTTGACTATATTTTATTTTAGTGAAATATAATGCTTTAGCAACTCATAAACTATGATGCAAGTCACCACTATCATTTCAATAGTTTATATTACCAATCTATGGAAAGCAGTTACGATATGGTGAACCTTTGCTGTGCAAGGGGAATCGAGGCAGGCCACATAAGGGGGTCAAAGAGTGTGTGAACACTAACATTGCACACATTGGGCTTATAGCAAAATTGCTGGAACAGAGTGTGCAAGACTGCAGTGCCTGGTGAGCCGTGGTTAGAACCACTCACAATAACCCACAGGAGAGACACCGAGCAGTACTAATCACTGCCCGACAAAGAAGAAAAGCAACAGCAGCAGCTCCTGCACAGTTTTCCGGTTTGTATTGTGGACATCTATGTGGCTCAGACTCCGACTTGGACTCAGCAGCTGCCTATCAACCCACAACAGAACTGCACAAAGTTAACTGTCATCGTCGGATATGATAGACAACCAATCATGCAAAGTACAAAACAACTGAACTAGGTTGGGTGAAAGTCTCGCAGAAAATTATTTTTGATCTTTTACTATTTAATTGGTTGGTTGGGTAGAGAGACGTCTCTACCAATGGAGGTGTAAGGCGCTCCATCCCTCTGCTAGCCTGCAGGTCACCCTTGGGTAAGGAGCAGCACCTGCTTGGACCCCACCCCCCACCCCATCAGGGTCATGTGACACCATGGAGCAGGTGGTGGATGGTCGTATGAACAGCTGGTACACATCACAAGGCCTGGTCATGTGACCACTGATGCCAAGCAGACAATCTCTGAAGAGTGTTGAGGCTGGGGTCATCTGTCTTTTAAAGACACTGCCCAGGAGAAGGTAATGGCAAACCATTTCTTTAGAACTTGACAAGAACAATCAGGGCCATCAGACCACGATCACCGACATCATACAACACAGCACACGATGATGATGATGATGATGATGATTTGACATTTCTTTATTTATGATTATTCTCTTTCTTTCAAACTTCTGCAAAATCATGCACCATTTTATAAGCAGTAAACAATATCTCCTCTCAGTTTCTGCATTCGCTGAACAAGGAATTAATGATGTAAAAAGCACCTGAGTCCCTTGTGTTATGATGGATTATGAGAAAATATTGGACAGCTTACACTGCATGCAAGTATAGTGACCAAACCTGTTAAATGTAACCATATTAAAGGTGGTACAAATGGGCATGGATTATGGACAGGAGGGTGGGCAGAATTCTTTCTCCTGGTTACTATTTACCTACTTTTATTAGAACAGGATATTGAACATCAACAATATCAGTGAAAAGCAATATGTGTTGTTCTCACAGTTAAATATCTTGCTCAACCTTACTGTTAAATCACACAGCAAATAACTATAACACCAGAAAGTCTGCAGATGCTGGTAATCCAAATCAACACACTCAAAATGCTGGAGGAACTCAGCAGGTCAGGAAGCATGTATGGCAATGAATAAACAGTCAGCATTTCAGGCCAAGACTTTTCTTCAGGACTAGAAGACAGCAGAATAAAAAAGGTGGGGGGGGGATGGGAAGGAGGGCAGCTTGAAGGTGGTAGGTGAAGCCATGCGGGTATGAAAGGTAAAGGGATGTAGAAGAAGGAATCTGGTAGGAGAGAAGAGTGAACTCACAGGAGAAAGGGAAGACGGAAGCCAGTGGGGGCGGGGGAGGGAAGTGATAGGCCGGAGAGAAGAGGTTGAAGGCTAGAGTGGGGAATAGAGGAAGAGTGGAGTGGGTGGGTGGTAGAAAATATCAGCATGCTCATATCGGTTATCGGTTATCTCCAACCTGCTCATTCCCCTCAACACCTCTATGTGGAGGGATCCATATGAAGATACGTAAACCAATACTTTGAATATGAAATAAAGTTTGAAGAGCTTCCAGCAGTAAATTTGACCTACTGCTAGAATGACCTGTATTAAGACTAGTCAAATCGAAAAAGAATCTGAACAAATTATAACTTTGCAAGGACAAGTTTTCTCCAACCACTGTAAACCCAAAATGATGGCAAACAATTCTGCTGTATATACTGATAAATGGTTATTTAGACTTTTCTTTATTGTTACCTGTAATTTAGGCACAAAAACAGCCACACCAACATTCTCAGTTAAATTATATTTTGATCCATCAGTAAAAATGGTTAACATTTCATAATAATTTTCCATAACATATTGATGAACCAATAGACCCTCAGGATCCTTAGACTTCATTAAATCATGCAACCTAAAATTAACTAAGTCGTTGGAAAAAACTGCAGTGGGGTTACCGATAAAGCTACACTGGGCCATATTGCATAATCCAGCAAACTCATATTCCTAGTGTGATAAGAACCCAGCCACCAAAACTAAAAACATTCTTCTTGTGATGTTCCCAAAAGTCTTCCAGCACACCTTTAATAGGGTGATCATTCCTTTGCTCCCTCAAATTAATACAGAATGTTAACAACAACTTCAACCTCCGTAACTGTCTCTTTTTAACCAGTAAAGCTGAAACAGAAGTCAACATTACTGCATCACAACACAGTCATAAAGCCTGCGTCTGTATCATATTGAAACATTTAATTTTGAAGATGAAGCTGATCCATAAGCCACACAGCCATATCAAGTACAGATCTAATTAAACAAATATAAATGTACAACAGAGATTTTCATGCAGCACCCCAAGAGTACCCATACAGACACCTAAGAATATTTAGTGTTCCTTTACATTTACACTGATATGGTGCTGATAGCGCTGACCAGGAGTCTGCTTTAAATAATCATAGAATGGGGAAAACCCATGTCAGTCACAATTAACTTGACAAGATAAACAGAAAACACCAGGGCCTAGTGGCTTTAGTTAAGACAACAATTAGTAAATACAGGTGCTTGAGAAACCTAGAAGTCAAGCACTCTACAGCTCAACATGGAAGCCTGCAGGGCTCTTGATAAACACACGACACATTCTGTGCGTTACTTCACACTGCAATGCATCAGCTGTTATATTTTTCCATCATACCATTCTTCTGGTAATGTGCTATTTCAGAATGCTAAAATTTTAAATATTTCAAAATGAACAAATGAAAATGTATTCATTTATTTATTCATTCATTCATTGCTTTTATTTATTTGTGTGTTTATTTACTTATTTATGTATGTATTTATTTATTTATTTCTCTAATTACTGATTAGTTTATTTATTCATTTATTGAGATGCAACATGGAATAGACCCTTCCAGCCCTTTGAGCCACACTGCCTAGTAATCCCTTGATTTAACCGTAGCCTAATCACGGAAGAATTTACAATGACCAATTAACCTACCAACTGGTACGTCTTTGGACTGTGGGAGGAAACTGGAGTATCCTGAAGAAATCCACATGGTCACAGGAAGAATGTACAAACTCCTTACAAGCGGTGGTAGGAATTGAACCCAAGTCTCCTGTACTGTAAATGGTACTTTCACTAGTTTAGTATGGCGTTATAGTGTCAGCCAGTTTATTGGTGGTAAGGTTAGATATTTGAGATGTGTGACTATGTCAGAGACTACAGAATTAATACTTCTGAAATATCTTTCTACCATTTTTCAGATGGATACATTTAACTGTGCTAAATCACTAGTTTTCATTGATCTATTGATAAATTTATCATATTATTGTAGAATATACAGTACTGTGCATAAGTCTTAGGCTTGGGTACCTAAGACTTTTGTACAGTACTGTATGAGCTTGGGGAGCATGAACTCCAATATTGGTTCTCTAGATCTACTTATATCAAATTTACTTTTACAGTGGGATGCAATTGATTGACATGTTGTTTGAACGTACTTGACACCACTAGACGGAAATGAGTCAGAATTTTTCAATCCTCATTCATAGGACATTCTAATTAAGCAAGGAAATCACAGTAAAATTATGCAACTGCTTCTGTTTTCTATTAAGCTTTAAAAAAAACTTAATTTGCCTGCCCTCCTGTAGTTTTTCCAAAAGTGTAACTTCAACCTCTTCCATTTTGCCTTACACTACAATGAATATATTTTTTTGTATTGGTTCCAATCCTGCTGGAACTAGCACTCATAAATTCAGTCTCTGTAGTACAAATACCATCCAGTATTGAACATAGAGCCTCATGTAACAATCCACTTGCAGACCTGCTTTCATAAAACTTTGAAATAGGGTTTTCGGTGATTTTTATAATGTCAGGTTTATCTTCACATAATTTAAAGTGTGTAATGTAATGTCAAAGCTGCCAGCAGGAAGAAGGTACAGGAACCTCAGGACCAGTTTCAGGACCAGTTAGTTATTATCTCTCTTCCACTAGGATCTTGAACTAGAGAGCATAACTTCACTTGCCCCATCACTGAACTGTTCCCACAACTTATAGACTCAATTTCAAAGACTCTTCGTATCATGTTCTCAATATTTGCTTCTTATTTATTTAAAGTTCAAAGTATATTTATTATTAAAGTACATGTATGTCACCATTTACAACCCTGAGATTAATTTTCTTGTGGGCATTATCAATAAATCTATAGATTAATAATCATACCAGAATCAATGAAAGCCTGACAAACTCAGGTGTTGAACCAAAGTGCAAAAGACAACAAATTGTGCAAACACAAAAGCAGAAATAATAATAATAAATAAACAATAAATATAGAGAAGATGAGATGAAGAGTCCATGGAAGTGAATCCAGTGGTTGTTGGAACATTTCAATGATTTCAATAATTTTGATATTATTATAATTTCTCTTTTCTTTCGTATTTGCACAGTCCGTTGTTTTTTTGAAAACTGGTTGTTTGTCCTCCCTGTAAGGTGCTGTCTTTGATCGATTCTATTATGGTTATTGGACTTATTAAGTATGTCCACAAGAAAATAAATCTCAGGGTTGTATATAGGACATATGTACATTGATAATACATTTACTTTGAACTTTGCACTTAAGTTGTAACTTGTAATTATATAGCATGCTTTAAGGTAATAAATTATTCCAAGGTTTTCATAGGATCACTAAGAAGTTTTGATTCCAACTTACCTAGGAATACGTTAGAGTAGATTACCAATATATTGGAAATTCAAGTTGCAAGAAGAATCGTAAAGTAGGCACAAAAGAAAGTGCATCAAAGAGGGTTAGAGTTACTTTCCTTTGCTGTCTTGATCTTCAAGTCCAAATTGAAGACAGCAACTGGAAAGTTGTCTCTGATAGAAAGGTTAATTTGAGAATCATATGATCTAATGCATGAGAAGCAATGGTATTTTAAGGTCATGGATCCTACATTAAATTACATCTTCTTGTCCATAATGTCACTGGCATTTAAGGCAGCAAAGAAGGTCTTCCATCTCTGTCTGTGCTTGGTCTCACATAGATATAGAAGGATTCTTCATTGCTGTTTATTGTGTTCTTTATATTCATACATACCGTGGGTTACTAATAAAGAACCATCTTCTGGAAAAAATAGAACTTTTATTTAACAACAACCACAATGTTTTTTTACAATATTATGTTTCTCAATCTTTCTATCATCCCTGCACATGCTTAGAACTCTCTCCAATCACGTGCTTACACATCATATCACCACATCTTCCTTTCCTTAAAAAGAAAAACAATTAGCAACATTGACCAGAGCAAATGCATAATTTAACTGTCTCTATCAGTCTCTCTGGGGGTTTATGAACACGAGTAGACCTTCTAAGTGGTTCACACAGTTCTTGTGTTTTGTTGTTATTTCCATGTTTTGTCTGGTCTGTATCAGTTAACTGAAACTCTGAAGTTAGCTCTTTCCTGAGGTCTTTGTGATTTCTTCTTAACACTGCTCCTTATTCTGTTTGGACCATGTATGATCTGGGTTGTACTTCTTCAAGTACTGTAGCTTTCTGTGTCCATGTGTTTATTTTGTCTTGTATCCTTACTTCATCTGTATATTGATAATACATTTACTTTGAACTTTGCACTTAAATTGTAACTTGTAATTATATAGCACACTTTAAGGTAATAAATCATTCCAAGGTTTTCATAGGATCACTAAAAAGTTTTGATTCCAACTTATCAAGGAATATGTTAGAGTAGATTACCAATATATTAGAAATTCAAGTTGCAAGAAAGATGTAAGTTGCAAGAATGAGTCTCATTCTAACTCATCTATTGGCAGATTGGATCTCAAACGGCGTCCCATCAAAAGCTGAGTAAGTGAAAATCCACATTCAAGTGGAGTACTGCGATAGACTAACAATGCTTTACAAAAATCACCTCCACTATCTTTTGCTTTGTGCATCAGTTTCTTGATAATTCCTACCGACTTCTCAACTAATCCATTGGACTGAGGGAAAAATGGACTAGATGTTGTATGAACAAAGCCCCATTCATGAGCAAAATGTCTCATGCATTCACCATTGAATTGTGGACCATTGTCTGTGAAAACTTCATCAGGTATACCATGTCTGGGAAAAACTGATTTCATGCATGTAATTACATTCTCTGCTGTTGTTCTGCTCAGACCACACACTTAGAACCATAGAACACTACAGCACGGAAAGCAAGCCACTCATCCCTTCTAGTCTGTGCCGAAACATTATTGTGATAGTCCCATTGACCTGCATCTAGTCCATGACCCTCCAGACCTCCCCATCCATGTACCTATCCAATTTATTCTTAAAACTTAAGAGTGAGCCCCCATTTACCACGTCAGATGGCAGCTCGTTCCACACTCCCACCACTCCCTGAGTGAAGAAGTTCCCCCTAATGTTCCCCGTAAACCTTTCCCCTTTCATCCTAAAGCCATATCCTCTCATATTTATCTCTCTGAATCTAAGTGGAAAGAGCAGGTTAGGACTTTATCCCTTGGAGCATAGAAGAATGAGGGGAGATTTGAACCTGTTCAATCTTTCCCTGTAACTCAACTCTTGAAGACCCGGCACATCCTAGTAAATCCTCCCTGCACTCTTTCAATCTTACTGATATCCTTCCTATAGTTAGGTGACCAGAATTGTACACAATACTCCAAGTTTGACCTCACCAACATCTTATACAACCTCCCTATAACATCCCAATTCCTATACTCAATACTTTGACTTATGAACATCCCAACTCCTATACTCAATACTTGAGGATACAATGAGTAGTAATCTGTTATTAATAGGTCATCTTTGTTGCCAGTTACAAAAAGATCAATGCCTACCTTCTGATAAGGTCTCTGAGGACTAGGATGTGGATGCAGTGTCTCCTTAGGGTTGCTGGGTTGGTACTTAAGGCATATTTGACAAGAACACACCAATTCTGCAATTCCTTGATTCATCCTGGGCCAAAACATCACTTCCCGCGCCCTTCTCTTACATTTTTCAATACCTTGGTGGCCTTCATGAATTTTCCCAAGCATTTCTTTTTGGAAACTTTTAGGAATCACAATTCTGCTGCCTTTGTACAATATCCCATCCACAACAGAAAGTTCTGATCTGTGGTTCCAATATTCTTGTACTTCTGAGGTACAACATGCTTATTATCTGGCCATCCATCCATCACCACTTGTATTACTTGACTGAGAATTTTGTCCTTCTCTGTCTCAAGATGCAGCAGTTCCAACTTTTTGGGAGCAACAGGTACAGTCTCTATGATCATATCAACAAATGCCGGAACATCTTCAGCTTCCCTGTGACTGTCTTTTGTTGTTGGATCCACAGCTCTGGAAAGTGTGTCAGCCGTGTGC
This sequence comes from Mobula birostris, assembly GCF_030028105.1. Lineage (NCBI taxonomy): Eukaryota > Metazoa > Chordata > Chondrichthyes > Myliobatiformes > Myliobatidae > Mobula > Mobula birostris. The sequence goes on along the minus strand of NC_092392.1, from coordinate 32,510,969 downwards.
ATGAATTTTCCAGGTGTGTATGACACATTCAATACATATCTTTGCAATTTGATCATCATTCACTGAATTCGCAAAGGACAGTCTCTTAAAGGTTTGTGAAACAATGTAATCAGAGACTTATGATCAGTTTCAACATCAGTAGATTGCCCTGACACAAACTGGTGAAATCTCTCACATGAAAACATAATGCTGAGCAATTCTTTTTCGATTTGGGCATACCTTGTTTCTGGATCAGATAATGAACGCGATGCGTATGTGACTGGTAGCCATTCCTGATCATGTTTCTGGAGTAATACTGCCCCTAAGCCTGCTTGAGATGCATCACATGAGATTTTGATGGGTCTCTCAGCATCACAGAATTTCAACACAGGTTTTTTAGTGAGCACTTTCTTCAGATTTTGCCATGCCTTCTCCTGTTCATGATTCCAGCTCCATTCGTTTTTCTTTTCTGTTAGCTGTCTCAATGGCACAAGCTGTTCTGAAAAATTGGGTATGAATTTTCCCATGTAGTTGACCATTCCCATGAACCTTTGAACATCCTTTTTACATTGTGGTCTTAGCATGTCCTCAATAGCAGAAACCTTCAATGGATCAGGACGCACACCCTCTTTGCTGATGATATCACCCACAAAGGTAAGTTCAGTCACTCCTAGCTGATATTTGTCTTTATTCAACTTCAGGTTTGCCTTGTGTGTTGCCTCAGACTTGTCTGAGTTCGGTGTCATGCTCTTGTTTAGATGATCCGCAAACAATAATATCATCCATGGAGGTATCCACACCCTCAATGTGCTGATATAGCATGTGAATGGTTTTATGGTACACTTCAGGAACTGATGCAATTACAAACAAAAGCTGAAGAAAACAGTATCTGGCAAAAGGAGTGTTAAAGGTACACAACTTTGAACTTGGTTCATCTAGATTAAGTTGCCAGAATCCAGAGGATGCATCGAATTTACTAAAGTACTTCGCATGAGCAAACTGTGACATAATTTCTTCACGAGTAGGCAATTTGAACTGCTCTCTTTCAATGGCTCGATTCAAGTCTCTTGGATCTAAGCAAATCCTCAGTTTTCCATTTTTCTTATCAACAATGACAAGCGAATTGACCCATTTCGTCGGTTCATCCATTTTTTTTATGACTCCTAGCCGTTCCATTCTGTCAAGCTCTGTTTTCAATTGATGATGCAATGCAAAAGGCACTTTTCTACATGGATGTACTACGGGTGGCACCGTGTTGTCAATTTTAACCATGTGCTCTCCTGGAAGACAACCAAGTCCTCATACTCTTCCATCAAGTCACTGTATTCTGACTCTGTGTCACTGTACAGGACTAAGTCTCTTTTCACCAAATTCAGTCTCTCACAGGTAGATAAACCCAATATTGACTGTACATTCTTTGGCACCACCACAAATGAAAGCGTGTGCACAATATTTTTGTGTGATACTTTTGCCACACATTTTCCTTTAACTGGAATGTCTGCACCTGAATACCCAGTGACTTTTATAATTGTCTTCTGTAACTTTGGTCTTGGCTTTAATGCCTTAAACTCAGATTCTGCAAGAACATTTACTTGTGCTCCAGTATCAAGTTTAAACAGAATTTTTTTGGTTCACTTGCAATGGAATAGTCCAGTCATTCATACTTTTTTTTCACAAAGCACATCTATATTAAATTCCTCCAGTTTCATTTTCAAGCTCTGCATTTACTTGTTTTATTTTCTTTCTACTTCTGCAACAGCGTGAAAAATGATTACTCTTACCGCAGTCATTGCACATTTTCCCATATGCTGCACACTGTTTTGACCGATGCTGCTAGTCACAGCGATCGCATAGGTTTTTTCTCTCAGGTAGCGTCTTGCTCTCTGTCGTTTTATAATTTTTTCTAATATATTCGCTCTTCCTCACAGCGTCTACATTGCAGTTCTCAATGAAAAGGTCTTTAGCCTGTGACGTCACGGTTTCCGAAGCTTTGCAGAGCATCAAAGCTTTTTCCAAGTCTAAGTCTTGTTCTCTTCACAGTCTTTCTCAGACCATTATCCAGAATGCCACAAACAATTCTGACTTTAATGAGAGACTCTGTCAGTTCTCCAAACTTGCATGTTTTACTCCGGTGTCTCAACTCAGTAACATATTGATCAATAGTTTCAACAGCTCTCTGCGTACATGTAAAAAATCTGTGCCGCTCGTACGTCACATTACGCTTCGGTATACAAAATGCTTCAAATTTGTCCATTATCGATTTTAGCCTTAAATTATCTCCATTTTCAAAAACAAAATGATTATATACCTCAATGGTGTCATCACTTATTACGTGGAGTAGAAGTGCAACTTTAATTTTTTCCGGTTTTCGATCCACATCGATCGCTGATAAATACAATTCAAAACGTTGCTTAAATTTTCTTCAGTTCTCAGCTACGTTCCCAGACAATTGAAGTGTCGATGGAGGCTACAAACCTTCCATTTGTAAAACGGTTAGCAACACCAAAACAGTTCAAACTCTTTTTTTCAGAAAATTATCTTCGATTCTCCCGTGTTAGGAAACGTATTATTCTTCCAGACCAACTTCTGACATCATGTTGTGTTCTTTATATTCATACATAACGTGGGTTACTAATAAGAAACCATCTTCTGGAAGAAATAGAATTTTTATTTAACAACAACCACAACGTTTTTTGCAATACTATGTTTCTCAATCTTTCTATCATCCCTGCGCATGCTCAGAACTCTCTCCAATCACGTGCTTACACGTCATATCACCACACTGTTTTCATAACAATTTTTTTTTGACCAGTCAGGATCACTAGCCCTGAGCTGAACCCCCAAACATGGAGGACTGGTGGACCACTCTTAGTCTGGCCTCTTCCCTTTGACCTGTTTGGCATGGTAACCCTACCAAAAGTTGAAGCACAAGGCCCTGACTCCAAACAACTTAGCTCTTCGCGTCATTGAGGCACACAAGCCTCCAAACCCTACGACAAAATTGTGGTCCTCTTGGAGGAACATGAAATTAGACCAAAGCTAAACTAATGCATGAACTATTTTAAGGATTAGGACAAAACATCTTTTTGGATTGGCACCTTCTCTCACAAATCTGCAGTAACACCTCATCTATACAGTTGTAGAATTTAGCAATTTTTAAAAAAAAACATTGCTTTGATTCTCAAAAGAGATGACATTTTATCTCTGCCAAGAAATGTTAAAGCTACATCTAACATGTTGTAAGCATATTCTCAAGGTCAGTCTGTACTACAACAGAGTTCTGCTGACAGGGCATTGTTCATTTCCCAAGAGCAGTCGCTGTGATGCAGTTAAAGAACTCCGTGCTGAATGTTAGAAAGTAGCTTCATAATATTATCAGCACCTTTGAAACCTTCTGGGGATAAATGACGAAACTTATTTGGTTAAATAGTATCCCATTATAATGCATAATTATAATATGGGGCTCTCTCGTTTTATTGTCTTTTGATTTCCCTGGATGATATAATACCAGCTAATCCTTCCCTGAGAGTGACTAGTCTCTCTCTCCATCTTGCTCACTGCATCCATAGGAAAGTGTCTGCATTTGACTGGTCTCTCTCTCCCTCTTGCTCACTGCATCCATAGGAAAGTCCCTGCATTTGACTGGTCTCTCTCTCCCTCTCACTCGCTGCTCCCAGAGGAAGGTGTCTGCATTTGACTGGTCTCTCTCTCCCTCTCACTCGCTGCTCCCAGAGGAAGGTGTCTGCATTTGACTGGTCTCTCTCTCCCTCTTGCTCACTGCATCCATAGGAAAGTCCCTGCATTTGACTGGTCTCTCTCTCCCTCTCATTCGCTGCTCCCAGAGGAAGGTGTCTGCATTTGACTGGTCTCTCTCTCTCTCTCACTCGCTGCTCCCAGAGGAAGGTGCCTGCATTTGACTGGTCTCTCTCTCCCTCTTGCTCACTGCATCCATAGGGAAGTGCCTGCATTTGACTGGTTTCTCTCTCCTTCTCACACAATGCTGGCGGAGGATGGTGCCAAAGTCTCGGGGCTTGGACAAGGTTTAAATGTCACAATTTGTGGATTGGACTCTGTCGTTCATGTAATGATGTGTTTCCGGTTTCTCATTACTCCATTTTTATTGCTAATTTGTACAACTTCGATCAGGACGAACCAGTTCTGCAGCCTGCAGTCAATGAACAACATAGTGCTAAATTGAACTGAACTGAACTAAACTGAATATTTTGAGACCATTTCAATGACTTTGTGATTTGATGTTTTATATTCTGTTTTTTCATTTGTTTTTTGCCATTTGCACAACTTGTTCTTTTACTTTGCCCCAGTCGTTGTTTGATGCTTATCTTTGCACAGGTATCATGGTGTTTCTTTGTTTCATGGTTGCCTGTGGGAAGACAGACCTCGTGTTGTATATTGCATACATACTTTTATAATAAATGTACTTTCAACTTTAGACTAGCTCAATCAGTGGAATAAATATCAACTGAAATCAGTTGTGTTTACAATTGTGAAATGCCTTTATATTTTGAGTAAAGAAATTCTGTAGGTCAACTTAAACTACATTCTATGGTTGGAAAAGGCAGTTGATTTTGTCATTTTTGTAGGAATCAAAAGATGTTTAAAGAGTGATAATCTGTTTTAAATGCAAGTGCTAAGTTACACTTCCGATTGAAGCACTTCTGAATGAAGCACAGATTTGGTGATATTCCTGGATGTTTGCATTTGTATTTTAGATAAAGCTAAATCAGCAATGAAATCTTCTTGATCTTTGTGAATTTATCTACAAGCAGCAGTTTGCCATCTACAACTGCTGATTGATTAATAATCATACAGAATAAGTGAAAAGACTGAGCTCTAAACAAGTCTTTGATTTGCAACTGTGTTGTAAAATGACAAACATTGAAGTATTTTGATTATCATGGAGTGATTCAGCTACTTATGACTTCAGTTATGCAACCTTATTGAATTTGTTTGAAATGGATGGGACTTGCTGATTCTATATCTTTGTCAGAGTTTACTAGCACTGCAATATGAGTAAACTATGCCTGTTTATTTCATCTTGATTTCTTTTTCATTTGATTCATGAAGTTTAGTTCAGTGTGAAATAAAAAGAACTAACAATGTGCTTTTTCTGTTCTGTCCAATTATATTCAGTCACAGAAAATTAGCTCATGGACAATACTGTTATGTTTTGTAACTTGAAAAGGTCACATTAATTCAAAGGAAGATCCAGAGTCTGAAATGTGGGTGTAACTCCGAGCTTACTTTAAGTGAGGCGAGCACATATGAAAGCAGGATCTCCCAGTGGCCACACATTTTAATTCCACATCCCATTCCCATTCTGACATGTCTATCCACGGCCTCCTCTACTGTAAAGATGAAGCCACACTTAGCTTGGAGGAACAACACCTTATATTCCGTCTGGGTAGCCTCCAACCGGATGGCATGAACATCGACTTCTCTAACTTCCGCTAATGCCCCACCTCCCCCTCGTACCCCATCCGTTATTTATCTATGTACACACTTTCTTTCTCTCTCTCTCCTTTTTCTCCCTCTGTCTCTCTGACTATACCCCTTGCCCATCCTCTGGTTCCCCCCCCGCCTTGTCTTTCTCCCCGGACCTCCTGTCCCATGATCCTCTCATACCCCCTTTGCCAATCACCTGTCCAGCTCTTGGCTCCATCCCTCCCCCTCCTGTCTTCTCCTATCATTTCAGATCTCCCCCTCCCCCTCCAACTTTCAAATCTCTTACTAGCTCTTCCTTCAGTTAGTCCTGACGAACGGTCTCGGCCTGAAACGTCGACTGCACCTCTTCCTAGAGATACTGCCTGGCCTGCTGCGTTCACCAGCAACTTTGATGTGTGTTGCTTGAATTTCCAGCATCTGCAGAATTCCTGTTGTTTATATTTAATGTATTTTTAAATAAAACCCATAATGAATTATTTAAATAAACAGGAAATACTTAATCAACAAATATATTGACAGGAGGGGAAGATGGCAGTGCGACGCAGCTCACAGTGGCCACTCCGGTGGTGATGTCTGTTATTTGTCAAGTAGGGTGCCGTACACAATCCTGATTTGATGGAAACGGACGTGAGAGCACGGAGGAACATCTGGTGAAACTTCTGAAATGCCTGCTTTGCTGCTGCTGCTATTGTGTGGTCCAGAATCTCTGGAGGAGAAGGCCCAGAGTCCTCGGCTTTGCTTGTTGCTTGGCAGCCGGGGCGAGGTCGAAACACTCAGCAGAGCATGGTGCTCGGACAGGCTGTGTCGGAGGGGCTGGTCGGAGGCTCGAAGTTTTCAGGCGCACTCAGAGTCCGCTGCGGTCAGGTGCTTCCAATGGTGCTGCATCGTCAAGTTGGCAGCGCTTGGAGGTTCATGGCAGGGAGAGTTTCTCTCTTCTACCATCTGCGTGAGATGATGAGGCTATCAGGACTTTGAGGCTTTCTTTTACCGTGCCCATGGTCTGCTCTTTATCAAATTGTGGTGTTGCTTTGCACTGTTGTAACTATGTGTTATAATTATGTGGTTTTGTCAGTTTTAGTCTTGGTTTGTCCTGTGTTTTCCTGTGATATCATTCTGGAGGAATGTTGTATCATTTTTTAATGCATGCATTTCAAAATGACAATAAATGAGGACTGAGTGTCCTCATAATCTAATCTAATCTATATACACAAGATTACTCAAATATTATTGACATATTAAATACACAGCACACATCAACACCCCACCGCCCAGCTCCCTTAATGTGAAATCCTTAGGGTTTAAAGCAGCCTGACTTGAATAATGGCCACTCATGGTGGGATCCCTAAAGTGACAGTTCAGTCCTTGCTGATGTGGGTAGACTGGGTATACCTAATGCTCAGATCACTGGGACAGACCGGGTGGCATACATCAGATCAGATATTGTGATTACACAGCACTGCCATGAGCTTAGAACTTTTGCCATCAGCTGCAGAGCAAACAGCCATGAAACACGTAGAGATAGAAGAGCATGAAAAAAGGTCGAAAAAGAGATTGTTATGTTTTTTAACTCCAAAATTAATCAAAATACATTAATGGGAGAACCAGGGATAACTCGTTTACATTCTCAGTTTTACTTTTAGCAAGACATGCACATATGACATAGTGGCGTGATGATGTATGTCATTCACATACTTTTACATATCACCCGTAATGAATTAAGTAAACAAACAAAGAATGCTTAATCAGACAATATATTTACAATATTACACAAATATTACTGAAATATTAAATAATACACAACTTGCCTCCTTGCTTTGCAATAAACTCAAATACAATATAGAATACATCTCAACTTTATATATATATAGACACCGGACTAGGTTATTTGATCCAAACAATTTGTTTATTGATCATTACAGAATGTTTCTCTGATGCTTCCCACTCCCTCCCCCTTTCCCAACCATGATTCCCCTCTCCCTGCCCCCTTCTCACTCTCAGTCCACAATAGGGACCCATATCAGAATCAGGTTTATCATCACTCACATATGTCATAATTTTTTTATGCAGCAGCAGCACAGTGTAATACATAAAATTACTACAATACTGTGTAAAAGTCTTAAGCACCCGAGCTAACTATGCCTATGACTTTACACAATATTGTTTCTATCTGTATTAGAACCATATTCTTCCTGGCCTTGTCTAAATGACTCTTAAATGTCTAAATGCCTCTTAAATGTGGTAATTGTATCTGATTCCACCATCTCCTCTGGTGCTGCGTTCTAGTACCAACCACTCTCTGTGTTAAAAAAAAAATTCAGCCCTCAGGTTCCCTTCAAATCTTTTACCTCTCACCTTAAAATGATGTCCTCTTGTTTTTGATGTCTCTGCAGGTCATTCTTCAGCCTCTCCTGCTGCAGTGAAAATTAGTCCAGCCTATACAATCTCTCTCCACAATTACAGATTTCCCAATTGAGGCAACATGGTGATGAATCACCTCTACGCTCCCTAAAACACAATTATGCTCTTCCTGTGGTCTGGTAACCAGAAATGCACACATGATTCCTAGTCCAGTCTAACCAGTGTTTTATAAATTTTCAACATAATATTCCACCTCTTCTTTTCTATGTCTTGACCTACAGAACTTACAGTTTAGTTATTAGTCAATTTTTAAAATGTTCTTGTTGCACCTCTACATGATTCTGGCATTTTCCACAACTGTAGAAATCATTAGTTCTCCCTGCAACAATAACTAATGGCCTGTCAGAATAGGACAAGCTTCTAAAAGAAGGAAACAGCATCCCTATCCAAGACCACCCAGGGTGGTTATGATCAATTTCTCTTCTTGAAACTCACCAAGGAAACAATCTACAAGCCATGCTTGACAATCTGTTATATGAATCATCTTTAGCTCAAAGCTCAGAATAGGCAACAAGTCTCCTTGTCAGGAGATAGTTGGTTAGATTTTTATGCATCACTTTCATTCGCACTCTGGAAGCATCTGTTGGTTCAATGTGGAGGTTATTGACTCTCTTTATTCAATTATAGATAAATTTATTCCATTCTTTTCTGCCAGAGGGCAGCAGGAAGAGTGAGTTTGGCAGAGATGCAGATAATTATTTTCTCATGCAGAGGGTACCACTGACTACATACTTTGTGGGCACCACACATTAGTTCTGCCTTGTGCCAAGATTCCACTTTATCAACAACCGTGGGCCACACACCATGAAACTCAAAGGCAACAAACAAGATGGATTTATTGAAAGAACAAATCTCACATTATCTAAATTGGTGGCAATGAATTTGATTCTGATTTTTGACTGTGTGGCATTCTATCGTCATGGAAAGACTGGCCAGTAAATCACAAGGTGCTATCCAATAACAAGGCTGATCACTCAGGATCCCAAATCATGCACGTCTGTGGAGTAGATATGGAACAAGCAGCATGTTGAAGCAAGCCACCACCAACATATTGAAGTTGAACTATCTTTGCTGTACATACCTGAGAATCTCTCAAATTAGCTAAGTTACAATAATGATTACACAACATTGCCATGAGCATATAGCTCTTACCATCAGCTGCAGTGCAAACAATGATAGAACACATAGACGTGGAAGAGCACGAAAAAACTAATGAGGTAGAAGATAAGACTGTTATGTTTTGTAACTCCAAAACTAATTGGAAGAAAGATACTGGAGAGCTGGTACATTCTTAGTTTTACTTTTAGTGGGATGCACCCCTTGTGGATGTTTTGGTGGTGTGATGATGCATGCCATTTGTGTACTTTTACATATAATCTGTAATGATTACGAAAACAACAAAGACTGCTAAATGAAACAATATATTTACAATATTACTCAAATATTACTGAAATATTAAATACACAACCCAGACAGTTTAAGCTATCAATTCAGTACTAAATTAAGTGCAAGACACATAACTTCAATGGTAATAAGCACCTCCTCCTTAATACTATGTTACGGAGTAAATGTGAAGAAGTTGCATGGACAATCATTACTCACCAGCATGGAGTTAAAAAACAGCAAATATAGGTCAGCTTCAATATGTTGGTAGTGGCTTGCTTCTTCATGCCTCTCGCTCCATATTTACTGCACAGATGTGCATGATTTGAGATCCCGAGTGATCAGCCATCTTATTAGCGGATAGCCCCTGTGTTCTACTGGCCAGTCACTGCCTCAGCTTTTGGGCAGTGGAACATCTGATATAGTTGCGGGACTATGTACTCCTAAAGATAAAGAGCAATACACAAATTTGTTAAAATCAAAAACTTTAAATATAATTCATTATGATCATTGTCACTGGGACAATGAGATTTTGGCATTTATTTACAGAACTCAATCACTTCAGAATCTAATAATATTGAGTTATTGATTGGAAAGACCAGTGTTGTCAAACTTACTTCAGAGAAAAAAATGGTGATGTTCAATAACAGATAATGCATCTTCCCCTCAGAATGTCGGAGGAAAAGAAGGAAATGCACATGTTGGCCATCACAATAATTCAACTTTTGTCCAGGTTCCCCAATGACTCTCTATTGAGAGCTTCAAGATCATGTTTACTAAGTAACACTGCACCAGTGAGACATTCTGTAATGATCAATAAACCCATTGACTGGAATTAAATGACCTTGACTGGATGGGTGTGGCTGCACCCATGCCACCCACAATCCCCTCAGCCCATCCCAGAACTCCTTCTCTGCCACCTATCCCACACCCCTCATGCGGCACTCCACACTCATCATTCCCAACTTCCTTTGCTCCCGCCAGATTCACAAACTCGCTCTCTGTTCCACATTGACAAATACAGTGCTGTGCAAAAGTCTCAGGCACCCTAACTATATATTTCTGCCTAAGACTTTTGCAAAGTATTGTATATTTCATTAATACTTTAGTTAAAACGTATATTGATCTTTCATGTCATTGTGTTTCCTTCCCAATCAAAAGCAAAATTATGATATGTAAAATATAATATGTAATTGAGCAGATATTACAAACCAATTTTTACAATTTTTGTTTGTCATAAGGAAAGCTCCAAACAACGTAACTTTTATTTACACAGTATATATTGCAAAGTATGAGTAACAATATTCCTCTATGAGTTCTTGGTTTGAATTTTGAGAGTTCACCATTTTAACCTCCAAAATGCCATCATTTTGACAGTCTACTGATTCAATAATACTGGCACAATTCATGTTAGAAAATGAAGGCTCAACAGTATTTGCAAGAGTCATTCTTTTCCTGTGGTACGTTAGTGTAATGGAAAAATTTTCAATATCTATTATAATAAAGACATCTATTATATTTCTTTGACTAAATTATTTTCCATTTTTCCTTACAGGTAGTTTTCCAGATTTTATCCAGATAGCAAATTTCTGAATTTGAGCTGATCTCTATGCTTAACTGTGTTTACCAGAAAGAATGGCAATCAGTGAACAGGAATGGAGGTGGTCATTTTGTGAGACTGTCCTTGCTGCTGCCATTTTGTGAGCTGTTCAATGAACTGATTCTTACTCTGAGATAACTTCATCAGAGCAATAGAATGTGGACACATGGAGATTTGCTAATGATCCGCCAAACCTGAGGCCATTCTCCGAAAAGCTCTTTATTTTTTAAAATGGCAGGCTTGAAGCAATCAGTGATCCCTTTAGGGACAGTGTCCAGGTGACCCGGTTTGACTCGTTTGAACCAGTCAGAGTTGAATAGAACAAAATAAATCACCTAAGACACAAAGTTGATGGCGAAGACCATGAAACGATACTTCTTGTAGCCCTGGGCTACAACCAATGAGACATGACACAGAACCTTGAACCAACGAAACATAAACAGCAGAGATTGATCTGATAAGGGAAGGAATAAAAATGAGGGATTCAGAGATTACAGGCAGAGACAACTCTCCAGAACCAACCATCATGGATGTGGAGGATCTCACATCAGACACCTGGAGGTCACATCAGGACCACAAGGCACATCTGGCTAGATAGATTCTTTTTCCCAGGTATTATCTTTTCTATTCTTTAACTGTTCATAGAGGGTTATGAAGTATAAGTAGGTGTGCATGTAAGTGTTTGGTTGTGTAAATTCATGTGCTTGGGAACTGAGACAATAAAGTTACTTGCAGTAAATATAGATTCTCTCTGTGCCTAACTGATCATTATTACTAAGGGTTAATCCTCGTAACAACTGAACGTAATGAGTTCATAATATATTAACCAACAATTCTTCCACAATTTACTTTTTATTCCTCTATAGTCTCAGCTTCTCCATTATGGGAACAATGGTAAACAAGAAATAAAATCAAGCAAGTACATCTAAGTGTCTGTATTGAGGTATGCAAAGTAACTTCATGTACAATATTACAATTTAGTGTGGTTATATAATGGTAAACCTTTTTTTGTGTTTATGCTTGGTATGCAGCATGAGCTTGTAACTACTGACAATTTATGTATGAAAATTTTACTTTTATTGGCCATTAATGGCTTTTTTAGTGGTAGCAGGGTGGAGGTACTTCTCTACAAAGGAAGTGTAAGGTGCTCATTCCCTCCACTAGCCTGCAGGTCACCCTTGGGGAAGGTATGGCACCACTTAGTCCTCTCCCACCCCCCCCACCCCAGATCAGTGTCCTATGAAGCCATTGGAGCAGGTGGTGGATGGTCGTATGAACAGCTGGTACATATCACAAGTCCTGGTTATGCGACCACTGACACCAGATAGCAGATAGACAAATGCACCTCAGGCTTTTGACCAGTACTGTAGAGATAAATTTAGGGCACTTTTACTTAGATTTTCATATGTTTTGTCTTAAACCATTTCAAGTGCATCTAAATCCAACATTGCATTATCCAAATGAGTTCTAACATAACAAACATCAGTCAAGAAATTAAATTGCAGGTTAGATGTCCCATGGAAAATGTTTCATATCATTATTAGTGTTTCTAACTCATCTTGCTTTATTACTTTTGGTTTGAGAACAGATGCATAAATTCATTCGAGATGTTCCATCACTTCACTTCACAAAGTGAAGTTTTAGCCGTGAGATAACAGGATTGGGTGAAGGGGTGGACCAAAGAAGGTGTAAGATGAACCTTCCTTCTTCAGGGCAGTGTCTTTACAAGAGAAAAGATTGTAGAAAATTTTGTCAAGAACAATCATGGTCACTGGAAGACCATGATCGCCCACATCATACGACTCGGCACGTAATGATGTTGAATAATGGCTTTTGAGCCAACCTGCCACGTCGTTCAAGTTCAGAATATCTAGCTGTGCTTTAGACCATTCATAATGATGAAGCAATATGTAAAATTGTCTCTAGTTCTAGCTATAACTTCTTTTGACAGAACAGTGGCAAAAGATTTGGAAACCTTCAGCAACCAGACCCTCACATTCAAGTCTCTCCAAAATATTTTGGACAGAACAGCATCGCAAACTGAGGAATGTAACACTTGAGAAAATCTATGCTGATTATTCAGTTATATTTTATGCCTCAAATAGTATTAACCAGATTTGATTTGTCCTTAAATGCACCTATAGCTTTGATCAAAATATTAAATTGTTACCAGATGGTTTTGTGAGAAAACAATGAAAATAAATTCAAATACCATGGCTGTAATCTATTATACAGTTGCTCACAAAACGCAGCCAGCTAGTTTGTTCTCCAACACAAAGGTTTTTTAATATCTGGAATTATGTGAGAGCACTCAGCAACGCATCATTTGGTGCATTTGACTCTCATTTGGTAGGCATCCAAATGATCTTTTATTGATATCTTGAAAATGATATCAAATGCATGACTTTGCAGTATGACCAGACCAATTGCAAAGGCCTCAGACAGGAGGTTCTTACCATGACCTGGCATTCTATGTATCATTGCAAAATCCAAGGTTCGTCTGAGGGCAGAACAAATGGATCACATTTAGTGCTGCAGGGAACTACATCCGTCCAAGCAGCTCACAGTGTTAGTTTTAATACATGATATGCCACAGTATTAGTCCCAATGTGAATCGAAAATACACCCAGTCAACCAATATTTACTTACTTACTGCCTATTACACCGCAATATCTATGTAAACCTCCAGAAAGCCTCAACACTGAACACCAGAAGAATAGTCTGAAGTTCCCAGCAATTGAGAAATGAGTGTGTTTGGCTCTGCCTGTACCTCAGGTTTCACCAGCTTGAGCTGAGAAAAAGATAATAATTACAATAATTACCATGAGGGGTTTTCTGTCCTCTTCAAATACGCAGGGCAGGTGGGAAATAAAATACCAGCCATGGATCAAAACAAAAGTAAATCCCGACATGTCTGTACACAGATTGGGTGTGCTCTGGTCAGCATCTGTTCTCCACGTTAGGGGCAGCTGAAACCAAAGCCTGGCTGTAAATATCAAAAGAAATACCCTTTCACTTTAGAAATGGAGAGATGTCTATGGAATAGAGTGATATGGCAGCTGCCTGGGGATTGCCATGGCATCCCTGGCACTAGCGCCGGGTGTGACAGTAAGCGAACCACTAGTGGTGCACTGCTGAATAGGCGGGCGGGCACCAGGAAATCCAAAAAAGATACAGCCAGCATTCAAAGAGGCCCACCAATACCACCGGCTGCGACTGCTGTAGATGTTTCTCAGGGAGCAGTCCACCTACAGCCGAGATCACTCAATCAGTTAAGAGAAGAAAGACAAGCATGAAGAGGTGAATACATTCATAATGTTTGTATATTACTGAGTAACGGAACTTGAGACTGATCTGACAGGATACAGAACACACTTCAACAACAGTTTATAGCACAATATTGCTCCATTGCAAGTAAATGCACAACAAATAGCAGATCAACGTAGAGTGATAATAAAAAATCCCTGTAGACATGTTAAACCAAATAAAGCATGAAGTTGCACAAGAGCTAGAAAGAAACCAACCTAAAGACCACAGCAATGTTATGCAAGAAAATAATGAAGATGCAACTCTTTGAAGAGCTAATGAAAATACAATTACTTCAGCTGCACCACAACCTGATGGTGATAGCAACAGCACAAATGTAGAGCCTTCACAGAATTCTAATGATGAAGCTGAGCTTACAGACAAAATTATCCTAATATTTAACACCACACCAACAGGATATATGAACATTGACCTAACAAAATGACCCTACATACAAAAACAAATTACGTCATCAAAATTTGCAAATTTGTTAGTACTTTCAACTATATTACGTTACCACAATATTTAGGAAAACTTGAAACATTTGAAGAACTACACACAATAACATACTGTGCAGCATTAACAGTAGAGCAATAGCTCCAAAAGACACGCTTACTAACAGAAACCCAAAGCTGAGTAATGAAACGTTATCAGAGCTTCACTTTGTAAGATGAAGTGATGGAACAGCTTGAATGAATTTATGCATCTGCTTTCAAACCAAAATTAATAAAGTGAGATGAGTTAGGAACACTAATAATTGTACAAACATTTTCCATGGGACACTTAAACTGCAATTTGATGCCGTGACTAGCGTTTGTTATGTTAGAACTCATTTGGATAGTGCAATTTTGGATTTAGATGCACTTGAAATGGTTTAAAACAGAACATATGAAAATCTAAGTGAAGGTGCCTTAAATTTATTTCTATTTCAAAACCTAATACTTCCTCTTAGACAACCCATTATATAATAAGAATTTACAAGGCATAAGATAAAGAGTTAAGAATAGTTTGTTATAATTGTGTATATTAATCAATTGAGGGGGTAGGCGGGGTGGAGATACGTCTCTACAAAAGGAGGTGTAACGCACTCCTTCCCTCCACTAAACTGCAGGTCACCCTCAGGCAAAGTGTAGCTCTGCTTACTCCCCTGATCAGGGACATGTGAAGACATGGGAGCAGGTGGTGGATGGTCAGATGAGCAGTTGGTGTGTACCACAAGTCCTAGTTATGCGACAGGCAGGCGATCTCTGAAGAGTATTGATAATGACTGGGATCACACGTCTTGTAAAGACTCTGTCCAGAAGAAGGCAATGGCAAATCCTATCTGAGGAAAAATTTGCCAACAACGGTGATAGCACACATTGTATGACATGGCACATAATAATGATGATGATATAAATTAATACATTATTCTATTCATAGAATATCATAATAATACTTAATTACATTGATTTATATGAAAACTCTGTTCATCAATTATAAAATTCACATCTTTAGAGCATTTTTATGGAAATAAATTATTTGCTTATCTTTTTTCCTGATATTTCTGAATATTAGTAACATTTTTTTTCAACTAAGTTATTTTATCTCTATAAAGAAGCAGATTATGAAATGTTGATTTACAAAGGATTTCTTTACATTTAGCCTCATCTCCTTGGGAGGGAAATTTTCCAGACGTACTTGGTTTAAATTCCCTAATTTGGTTAAAGAATGAATGACTTGATTTGGCTGATGGATTATTGTGTCTTTAGCGATGGACCACCAAGGGTAGGAATGGACAAGAAAGCAAGATGATTGTGAAACACAGAAAATGTACAAATGTCTTCCAAAGGACATTTAGAAGATAACACCCTGTCTAGCAATATGGATAGGCAAAACAACAAAACCTATTTGATCCATTTTCATCTCTCATTGCTTGTGGTCTGATATTCCCGCCTGCTTTAAAGGAGCAGTGCCCAAGAAGATCAAGACGAGCTGCCATAATACAGTACTGTAATAAAGTCTTAGGCACATAGATATACAGCTTGGGTGCCTAAGACATTTGCACAGTACTGTATTTGTCAACATGGAGTGGAGAGTGAGTTTGTAAATCTGGCGGGAGAAAAGGATGTTGGGAATGGCGAGGGTTGAGCGCCACAGAAGGAGTGTGGGTCAGGTGGCAGGGAATGAGTGCCGGGGGGTGGGGGGGGTGCAGATGCAGACACACACAGCCCTGAGACAGCAGGGCAAGGTCATTTGATTCCAAGCAATTGGTTTATTGATCATTTAAATTCTGCAACAGTTCTCATTAAAGTCAGTGAAGTGTTTCTCTCTCTGCACTCTGGCTATCTTGAGCGTTTTGACAGTTAATCACCAAGCTTCAAAACCTGGGCCTTTGTACCTTCCTCTGAGATCTTTGTAGGGAGACCACAGTCAGCATGAATCGGTCATAAAATCTCCTCCTCGCTGACAATTAATACAGGAACACCTCAAGGATGTGTGCTTAAGCTGCTGCTCTATTCTTCCATGACTGTGTGGGTAAGCACAGCTGAAACACCATCAATAAATTTGCCAATGATACCATTGTTTTGGTAGAATCCCAGATGATGATGATGAGGAAGCTGTTAGGAATGAAGTGGATCATCTTGTTGAGTGATGTTGTAACAACAAACCCAAACTCAATGTCACCAAGACCAAGGACTTTTCTGTTGACTTCAGGAAGGGGAAGTAGGGAAAACACACACTGGTCCTCATTGAGGGATCAACAGTGGAATGGGGGCAGCAGCTTCAGGTTCAAGGGTATCGACATCTCAAAGCATCTACCATGACCCCAAACCATTGATACAGTCACAGAGAAAGGACACTAGTGGCTTTATGGCTTTAGGAGATTTGAGGACATTTGGTATGTCACCAAAGACCCAAGCAAATATCTGCAGATCTCTACTATGGAAAGCATTCCGGTTGTATCACTGCCTAGCCTAGAAGCTCCAATGAACAAGATTGAAAGAGGCTACAGAGCACTGTAGACCATCACCACCTGGGACATGCCCTCTCATATTGCCAACAAGGAGGAGCCAGAAGATCGACACTCAATGATATAGAAATTGATTCTTCTTCTCAGCTGTTAGATTTCTGAATGGTCCCTGAACACTACCACATTGTTTCACTTGTTTTCAACATTTATTTATTTTGATAACATATAGAATAGATTTATAGATTAATAGAGAGGGCGCAGAAGAGGATCATCAGGATACTGACTGGTTTAGGGGGCATGTGCTATCATGAGAGGCTGGACAAACCTGGACTGTTTTCTTTGGAGCAGCAGAAGTTGAGGGGAGATCTGATAGAGGTTTATAAGGTTATGAGAGGCATAAATAGAGTAGACAGGGAGTATCTGTTTCCCATGGTTGAAATATCTAATATCAGAGGGCATACATTGAAAGTAAGAAGGGGTGGGTTCAAAGAGGATGTTAGGGGTAAGTTTTTACTCAGAGAGTGATGAATGCCTGGAATGTACTGCCTGATATGCTGGTAGAAGCAAATGCATTCGAGACTTTTAAGAGATGTTTGGATAGACACATGGATGTGAAGAATATAAACATGGTGTACGCAGGAAGGATTCGTTTTTGGGGGCTCTTTGATTTACTTTTTATCTGGTTTGGCACAACTTTGTGAGCCGAAGGACTTGTTCCTGTGCTGTACTGTTCTATATTCTATTTTTATGTCTTTGCGCTCTACTGCTGGCACAAAAAAATACATTTTATGTCATATATCAATGATCATAAACTTGATTCTGATCACAAATTTTTCCACAATAATTCAGAATTAACAATAGTGAATTTACATTTCATTGCATCATATGTAGATATTTTTAGATCTGTATTATTACTCACTGGAATTATATCTGAAAAGATCTATATTAAAGTCAGCATGGTTAGGAGACCTCTGTTGGTCATGGTCGACCATGGCTAGATCTAGCTGTCTAGATATACAAGCCAGGGCAATATGATATGGAAAACAAGCTGTTGCCCATGCAGCAGGTTGCCCCTCTCCATGCTTCTGATGAACCTAAAGTAACAGTAGTGACCGATATAGTTTGGCACCAGCCACATTGCAGCAGTTGCCAGTCAGCATTGAACGCAAAGTAGGTTGCCTTAGGGTCTCGAGCTCCCGATTTTGCCCTTAGGGTTTACTCCTGAAGCCTCCCGCATGAGTGGGTAAAGCCCCAAGGCAGCACAAGTTTGAGATCAGAGTTTTCCTTCTCCTAGTTGAGCTACCTGGCATGGCTGATGAGCCCCATATGCCCAAAGCACCTGATTTTAAGGTGCCAGTAACCCACCTTTGACCCCTCTGTCAGTAGAAATTGTAGCTAAGCCACACATGAAGGCCAGGAGCAGGACTTGGTTATCAGAGACTATCTGAGACACACATCATTGGGAGCATTTAATAGGTAGTGGGAGCTTATCTTCACTACCAACCCCAGCTATAACAACCTTAAGGAACCAACACAAAATAAAACAATACGTCAATCACTCATAATGTTGACTGGAACTGTGTAGCCATCCCTGGCTATGACAACCTTATGGAACGATTCATGGTTCAAGTTAACATGGCAGTTATGACTTACAAAGCCAGCATCACAACAGTGAATACTACACTGGTATTGACCACAGGGACAATCATCATAGAAATGTAAGCTACTCTTAATGCATTAGGCAGCTAATAAAAAAAAACTAATCAGACTTCTGGTTAGTACCAGAAAGGTTTGAATTAACTATAGAAGTTATACGTCTGGTATTCAAACACATTTGTCACAATGCACATTATCCGACAGCTTTTCTATTTCACTTCTGTCAAAACTGACCCAGTAAAATTAGTTTCTTATTGTGTGAGAGATCTTTGAGACCGGAATGCTCAACCAAATTCAACACAATTACACACTCCACTGAAGAAACTAAGTGGCTGATTATGACTAATAGTAGACTTATAGAATAAAATTATGATCTCATTTTCACCCTTTCCATGCTGTTTCCTCGTGAAGGTTCATGCAGAAAGGAACCCGAGTCACAAATATGTTTACACAGCCATTGCTGAACAGCTGCTGAATGACACCAACACATCTGATGTGCAGCTGATTATCTGGAAAGGAAATCTGCTGGAGTGCAAATAACAGGAAAGGATAATCCTGAGCTTGGCATCAGGGCTACTGCTGCGACATAGTGAAAACAAACACCTGATTTTATTCAAATTGTTCTTTCCAGGTGACCTCTTTGAGAAAAACAGGAAGTGGAGGACTTCTGTATTTGCTTAGGCGAATGTTGTTTGCAACAACTGTCTGTTTGGGGACTCTGGGATTTTCCTTGGTAACTAACAGGAAGCCTAGGAAGAGCCAGCATCGATTGTCCAAGTTTATATATTTTTTTCAGGTTCAGAAGCTTCCGTATTGTGAATAACTTTTTCACTTATTAAAGATGAAATTGTTGAACAGTTAATTGATGGGGATTGTTGCTAAAGTGTGACTTTTGTGATGTTGTTCTAGTTTTAGTAAATCTGTCAGTGTAATAAATGCATTCTCAAACACCACAGTGACAATTTTAGCAAGTGCAGAGATGCAACCATGCCACTATGTTTATATGGCATGTGATAATTAAACAGCCCTGAACCAAAGTGATGATGAAAATCATTTTAATTACAGGTCTTTTGGTTGCTGATTTATGGCAAGATTTTTTGAATCGAGAACATATTTTAATTACAAGCTGTAATTCAGTGTGAATATATTATTATTCTAATGTCTAAACTGCTTGAAATGTTCACTGAAAATAGCGAGGAAATAAAGAGTAATCTGGCAGGGAACAGGGAGTTTGTCACAATGCTCCACAGGTAATAAATAGTTGCTGTGTGATACTCGATAAAAATACAGTCAATGTTAACTCTCCCACATATGCTCGGAAGGGTTTGGCAGAGGAAACTGGTAAAATTTACAAAAAACCCACTCTTGACCCACAATCCATGAACAGTGAGCATTTTAATCCTGGTAAATATCAAAAAGATTGCCTGTAGACCACGTTCTCCAGAACTGTAATATTTGAAAAGCACACACAAAATACTGGAGGAAGTCAGCAGTTCAGGCAGCATCTATGGAAACTGTTTCGGGCCAAGACCCTTCTTCAGGACTGAGAAGGATGTGGGAAGATGCCAGAATAAAAAGGTGGGGGTAGGAGAAGGAGGACCAGCTGAAAGATGATAGGTGAAGCCAGGTAGGTGGGAAAGGTCACGAGCTGGAGAAGAAGGAATCTGATAGGAGAGGAATGTGGACCATAGGAATAAGGCTTCATTCATGAGATTTAGTCAGCCAACAGGTCTCCAAGCAGGTTTCACAGAGCTTTGGAAATTTGTCAATGAAATGGTAATTAAATGTGAGCTCACCGGAATAGTTTTAGAGATAAATGTTGAGTTCACATGGTCAATTTCTTAGTTTCCTCTGGGAATTGGTTTATTGAGGGTACTTGCCATTAGAGCCCACAGCGTGAAAGTACAAAGTCAGGAATCATACGAGTGAAGAGTGTTAGAGCAAGTAAGGATTGGATTTTGATTATGCATTTGCTGTGATCTAAATATCCTCAAAAGATATAGGAGCATTAGCCAACTTACAGAATGTATTCCATGAATGCCCAGCTGGTGTGCAGCCCCAAGAAAGATTTGCACAAGAATTCTTCATGCACACTCCCATAAGGATTAAACTCTATAACAACTCAAGGAAAGAAACAAACAGTTCTTGTAAGAATTGTGTATATAAAACAAATGAAATTCAAGTTCGGTGGGTCACAAAATAATTTCTGTGTGTTTGGTCACTTTTTAACAAGAGAATGAATCATTACGGGAATGGTTCCAGGAATGAAAGGGTTAACTTGGAGTATTGTGAGCTGTTTTGGGCCCCTGTCTAAGAAATGATGTGCAGATTTTGGAAAGGATTCAGAGGAGGTTCACAGGAATGATTCCGAGAATGGAAGGGTTATCATATGAGGAGCGTTTGATGGCACTAGGCCTGCACTTGCTGGAATTTAAAAGGTTGAGGGGAGATCTCATTGAAATTTATCAAATATTGAAATGCCTTGATAGAGTAGATGTGGATGTTTCTTATAGTGAGCCAGTCTAGGGCCAAGGGTACAGCCTCAGAATAAAGGGATGTCCCTTTAGAACAAAGATGAGGAGAAATTTCTTTAGCCCGAGGATAGTTAATCTATGGAACTGATCGCCACAGAAGGCTGGGGAGGTCAAGTCATGGCACATATTTAAAGTGGAGGTTAATGGGTTCATGATTTTTAAGGATGTCAAAGATTACGGGGAGAGGGCAGAAAAATAGTGTTGATAGGGAATGAATCAGCGGAGTGGACCTATTGGCCAAAATTCCTAATTCTGCTCCTATGTCTTATGGTCTTAACACCTTGTTAAATAATAGATTATATTGAAGTCACTTTGGACAGGTGAAGAAATCAGTTTCTTTTTCCTTTTTGTGCCATGCTTTAATCTGTTGAGGGTTTAATATGATTTTATTCATGAGAAATGAATGTTATCTGACTGCATTGGAGCCGTATTTCTGTTGGTAACATTTTGCAATATTTGAACTCAATTGCTTTGGAATATAATTGTGAACTGTGCTCGTGGAAATCGTAGAACTCAGCCAGGATCACATTATTTGCTCAGCCAGCAGTCAAGCATAAGCAAACACATTGAGAGCCATCTCCCTGATGGAAAACAGTTGGAAGAGCAGCTAAACAGAGAGAATTACCTTCAGAAAACTACCATGTCCATATTTGGCTCTGCGCCTGTACTTACTGGAATTCAGAAGAATGAGGGGTGATCTCGTTGAAATCTGTCAAATGTAAAAAGACCTCGACAGAGTGGATGTGGAAAGGATGTTTCCTATGGTGAGGGAGTCTAAGCCCAGAAGATACAGCCTCAGAGTAGGGGGCGTATTTTTAGAACAGAGATGAAGAGAAATTTCTTCAGCCAAATATTGGTGATTCTGTGGAAAGCATTGCCACAGGCGGCTGTGGAGGCCAAGTCATTTGGTATATTGAAAGCAGAGGTCGATGGACTCTTTATTAGTCAGGGTGTGATGAGATACAGGGAGAAGGTAGGAGATTGGATCAACAGTGAAGAAATGGTAGAACAGATTCAATGGGCCAAGTGGCCTAATTCTGCTCCTATATCTTATGATTTTATGGGCTAAATCCAAAGTGTTGGAGGACTGTTTATTCATTTCCATTGATGCTGCCTGACCTGCTGTGTTCTTCCAGCATTTTGTGTGTCCTACCTCCATAATGGGAACTTGTTGCTTATTATAGATTTTGTACATGGTAATAAATGACGAGAGTTTCTTCTGATTACTTTGTGTGGGTTGGCGTAGTAACAAGGTTCTAACTGATGCCAATGTGAGGGAGTTGCTGTAGGATTGTGCTTTATGCAAACATTCATTCAGCCCTTGTCAGAACTATATAAGAATTTATAAATATTAATAAATACAAAATGAAGAAAGTAACTTGTGTTTTCATTCTCCCCTGTTTCTGGATTCCAATAATGCCAATACTTTTATCCGATATTCAGGAATCCAGCACAGGAACAGACTCTTCCGGTCCGTGATCCCACACCGCCCAATTCCACGCATGTGATCAATTAACCAACTAATGCATATTCCATTGAAATGTGGGAGGAAACTTGAGCACCCAGAGGAAACCCCCATTGTTATGGGGAGAGCATACAGTACTGTGCAAAAGTTTTAGACACTTGTATATAGCTAAGGTGCCTAGACTTTTGCACAGTACCGTATTTGTCAACGTGGAGCGGAGAGTGAATTTGTAAATCTTGTGGGAGCAAAGGATATTGAAAATGCTGAGGGTGGAGTGCCAAGGAAGGGGTGTGGAACAGAGGGAGAGAAAGAGTGCAATCGCAGGAGGAGGTGTGTGGCATGGGTGCAGACACACCCGGCCCTGAGACACCAGGCAAAGTCATTTGATTCCAAAGAACTGGTTTATTGTTCATTATCGGATTGTCTCTCTGGTGCTTCCTGCTCCCTCCCCTTTCCCCTTTCCCCTTTCCCCTCCCCTCTCCCCTCCCCTCTGCCCTCCCCTCTCCCTTCCCCTTTTCCAAACCATGATATCCCCTCTCCCTTCCCCTTCCCTCTCCCTTCCCTCCTCCTTTCCCCTTTTCCAAACCATGATTCCTCTCTCCCTGCCCCTTTCCCACTCTCAGTCCACAATAGAGACCCATATCAGAATCAGGTTTATCATCACTCACATATGTCATGATTTTTTTCATGGCAGCAGCACAATGCAATACATACAATTACTGTAGGACTGTGCAAAAGTCCTAGGTACCCTAACCATATGTATGTGACTGAGACTTTGGCACAGTACTGTACAAACTCCTCAAAGACTGCGGCAGGAACTGAATTCAGTCACTAGCACTGTAATTGTGTTATACTAACTGCTAGTCCCGCTCTACTGTGAACAAATGAAATAACTTCATTAGTATGACATAACTTCTAAAATATTAATATCTACAAAAAGTAGAGACTCAGCTCACTGCAATAGCCATCTGCATCAATGCATGTTAAATGGAAAACATTCCAAGACCATTGCACAGATCTTCACTGACATTCAACATTGGCTGGTGGCACTAAGACAGCCAGTTATTTTTTTCTAATCAGCACAGTAACCAGGTCTGTGCCACACAATTACACCCATGTTACCAATTAACCTACTAACTCATATGTCTTTGGGATGTGGGAGCAAACCAGAGCACCTGGAGGAAACCCACAGGGGCACAGGGAGAATGTGCAAACTCTTTGTAGGCAGTGGTACGAATGAAACCTGGGTCGCTAATGCTGGAAAGCATAGCAATAACTGCTACGCTGCTGTGCCACTTCAGTTACTGCTGGTAGAGTGAGTCAGGCGGCAGCAGTCCGCATTGGCACTGTTTGTTCCCACTCTGCTGTGGCCTGATTCATTCTGAATTTTTCCAACCTCACGTTATGCCCCCTCTGCACGCTCACACAGCACATGGTTCCTTTGGCTGCTGCCTTGCTCATCTCATCCTGGTTACTGTGAATATTCGTAGAAAAGGATTTGGAGACACTCATTCCAATCACAGCTACGGACTCCGCTGCAGGGTCTGTGCAGCCATACAGGCAGGCAGTGAAAGAGTTTCCACAATTGCGCTCATGAATATGCACATTCCAGCTATTTAGTGTTCCATTATGGTGGTATTTAACTCCCTTCTTTTTGTGCTGGTCTTGTTGAGATTGACCAAAAGCACAGCAACATTTATGTTCCCTGCTTACTCTCATCCTTGTCCAGGAAAGAAGACTACCATTCCACAGATGCTGTTAATATTCATTTATTGCTTCCATTCACAGTACTGGCTTTTAACTTTCAGTTTGAGAGTTTTAGATAATAGCCCGGTTGACTGGTGTTCATTGTTTTTCTTTTCCTTAAAATTCTGTAAAGTTCTCATTAAAGTCAACTCACGTCAGCATCCTTCAGTCTCAGCACTTGAATGTTGTGTACTCTTCAACCAGGTCTTCTAAGTAAATAGTAACAGACTATAACACACTCAGATTGGATCTGGGTGGCACATAGCGTAGTGGTTAGCACTACGCTTTACAGTATGGGCAACATGGGTTCAATTCCCGCCACTGCCTGTAAGGAATTTGTACGTTCTCCCCGTTTAGGCTAGGATTACATTGGGGGATTGCTGGGTGGCATGGATCAAAGGGTCAGAAGGGCTTTAGATCAATAAGTAAATAAATTGTAGCACACTTATTACTTGCAAGGGAAGACTACCTCCATTGGTAGGTACCTTCAATCTTACAGGTCAAAACAGATCATTTTCATACATTTCCAGGGTCCAATAATTCATCAACTTCATGTCTTTGAGTTTGTTCCATCACTTAATTGTATTCCCGTCTTATCTAGCACCCATCTTGAATGAGCTGCATCTGTCTTTAATGAGCCCATTTGTCTTTGTTGCTTCTCCCCCCCCCCACCCAATAGCTATGTCCTGTTTATCTCTGTTTCCAATCACGCAATGCAAAACACTCCCTGCTCCAAATCACATACCCTTGCAAGCTTCCCATCCAATCCTTCAGCAAACCACTCTGGGATCACACAGTTTCCATTTTCTCACATTACGTTTTACAAAAGTTATAAATTCCCAAAGACTTCAGGGTTACAGGTATACCTCCATATGGGCCATATCTGAACGTTTTGACAGTTCTAGTGCCTCATTGAAATTATGAGTAGATTTCTGTTTATTTCTGTGCATACAATATACAAGCTCAGGTACTTATGGTTTAATGTGTATGCCTGTGTTTAAACTTCCCAACAAAAATGGTCATATATGAATTCACGTACACACTACTGACAATGTGACTTCTGAATGTGAGGTTGAATAACAATTTTCTTTATAGAGTTTGAGACATGCTTTCCTTGCAGTCTAGTTCCAATGCAGAACTGAAGACGCTAATATTTGTTTTGATTTGTGTTGAGGAACATGTATTGCAGTATCCTACCTCAAAGTGTCAGATTTTTGCCTGTTGTATACCAACAGATTAATATTAGGTATGAATTACAATGACAATCACCTAATATTTTTTATCAGGGAAGAAAGGTAGATCATGTCATAGCTCTTTATCATTTTGGAAATCAAATACTCTGAAGCACTTGGTGAAAAATATATTTTTCTCTGCTCAGATTGGAATGTTGGTAGTGCCGTGCATGCTGTATTTTATTTGATTTAATTTGAATACGTATACTTACTTGCTGCCCAATATCTTGCTGGTGTTTAGGGCAGCAATGAAGGTTCTCCGTCTCTGTCTGTCCATACTGTCACACACAGATGTAGAAGAGTTCTTTTTTGCTGCTTCTGTAACAATTTATTTTTTACTAGCCCTGAGCTGAACCCCTGAACCTGGAGGACTGGTGGACCACTCATAGTCTGGCCTGTTTGTCATAGGTAACCCTAGCAAGACCCATAGACCAAGGTCCTGATTCCAGACAACATAGTTCTCTAGGTCACTAAGGCATACAAGCCTCCAAATGCTAGGACAAGGTTGTGGTCCTCTAGGAAGTTGAATGTATAAAGCAAGCACAATATTATGCAGTCTTTTCTCTACAAGACCCATCTAACTTTATTTCCAAGGTCTCATCAGTGTGGTACCACAAAGGTGCCCATAGGAAGCAGTCAAGAAATTGGACACAAGAAAGTCTGTAGATGCTGGTAATCCAGAGCAACAAACACAAAAAGCTGGAGGAACTCAGCAGGTCAGGGAGCATCCAGGGAAATGAGCAAACAGTTGATATTTTGGGCTGAGACCCTTAATCAGGACTGGAAAGGAAGAGTAAAGATGACAAAATAAAAAGGCGTGGAAGGGGAAGGAGGATAGCTAGAAGGTGATAGGTGATGTCAGGTGGGTAGGAAAGGTAAAGGGCTGGTGAACAAGGAATTTTAGTCCTCTTGAAATGGATGTTAACATTGCATTTGCCTTCCTCACCTGCAAATTAACCTTTAGGGAATCCTGCACGAGGATTCCCAAGTCCCTTTGCACCTCAGATTTTGGAATTTTCCCTCCATTAAGAAAATAGTCTCTCCTTTTTTTAATTTCTTCTGATTTCCAGCATCTGCAGACTTTCTTGTGTTTATATATTGAGGTGGAATCTGTCTTGGGACAACTACAAAATTTAGAATTTGCGTCCACATCCAGAATGTGTAAATACATCAATAACCTAAAAATAGAGGTGTGGATACTTTGCTTGGCTCTGTGAAAAATAAACAACAACCTGAATTGGATATAACATTCAGGGTTTCCTTTTTGGTGGGCAGCTTATGTGCAATACCTACATCAATCTACTGAACAGTCAAACTACTAAGTTTAGTCTGCACAGACATCTCAGTAACAAAATCAACAAAGGTAGAATGCATATTTTTACAAACTACCTTTCCTAAACATCACCAGAAAATGCCTTCTTAAAATAAATATCTTGGACTCCATGACGCTAGACAGCAACCTTCCAATGCAGCATCACTTCCAGTATCTGAATGTTTCTTTTGTTTCCTGGTAACCGTACCACATTTGTCCAATGACTTATGTATTGCTCAAGGTGCTGATCTCTCCATTGTGATGTAAATATGCAGTAATGTGTAAAAGTCTTAGGCACACATATATAGCTAGGGTGCCTAAGACTTTTGCAGAGTACTGTAGTAATTTTACGCATTGCACTGTACTGTGTCCACAAAAAAAAAACAAATTTCATGATATCTGTGAGTGATGATAAACTTGATTCTGATATGGGTCTCTATTGTGGACTTAAGAGTGGGAAGTGGGCAGGGAGAGGGGAATCATGGTTGGGAAAAAGGGAAAGGAAAGGGGAGGGAGTGGGAAGCACCAGAGAGGCATTCTGTAATGATCAATAAACTAGTTGTTTGGAATCAGATGACCTTGCCTGGTGTCTCAGGACTGGGTGTGTCTGTACCTGTGCCACTGCCTGCACCGGCACTCCTCTGCCACCTGTCCCACACCCTTCCCACAGCATTCCACCCTCACAATTCCCAACATTCTTTGCTCCTGCCGAACTTACAAACTCATCCTCTGCTCCACCTTGACAAATACAGTACTGTGCAAAAAATCTTAGGCACCTTAGCTATATATAAGTGCCTAAGAATTTTGCACAGTATTGTATATAGATAAGGTGCCTAAGACTTTTGCACAGTATTGTATATACATTTGTAGATAGGATGCCTAAGACTCTTGCACTGCATGTAACTCCTGCAACGTATGGACTTACCTCTCAGTGATGATGCCACTGACAGCAACGTGACACTGGAAACCAAGAGCATTGTCTTAAGAAGATCGATCGCATTTGTGCGTGCTTTTATTTTAACCAATATGTAGTTTTGCATCTGTGTTTTTTTTTTGGATATTTGAATGGCTGCTTCAGCATATTTTGTTTTGTTTTGCTTTGTTTGAGCTTGTTTAGTGTTGAACCAACTCTGTGCAGTCTCTCACCTTGTGTACACACTTTGTGAAACAGGAAATTGAGTCTGCTATCAACTTCATTGCTTGGATGGTAATCTGTCAGAGCAACACCCCTACACTTTCTCAAATTCTTATTGTCTTCATTGTATTAACTTCAATCGGATACCAACTGGGCAGAGTCTACAAGACACAAAGGCAATCCTCCATGTCCAATTATCACCTTGGCAATGACCTTTTCATATGTAGACTAATACAAGATATAAAAAAATTTGATATTTGCATAAAAACCTGAGACAATTTGCGCAGCATTTATCCTGCTGCAATTTGTCGCCTTGTCTCCAAGAGCTTGACCCTTCACGCTCTTTCTCAACCACTCCCAGGATTTTAAATTGGTGGAAGAGGTGTCATCAAGATATGCAAGGTTCATTCATCAAGTCTTCTGCATGCTGAGACTTCATGGTTTCCTGTAGGAAAGATATTTCCTCACTTCATTATGCAGCTATGACAATAACTGCTTGTTATCGCTTTTCATTTTTTATGTGCCATGTCATATAACATGGGCAATCATGGTCTTTCCATGACCATGATTGTTCTTGGCAAACTTTTCTACAAAATTGGCTCGCCATTGCGCCTTCTGGGCAGTGTCTTTACAGGATGGATGACCCCAGCCATTATCAATACTCCTCAGGTGTTGTCTGCCTGGTATCAGTGGTCGTATAACCAGGACTTGTGATATGCACCAGCTGCTCATACGACTATCCACCATCTGCTTCCATGGCTTCGTGTGACCCTGATGGGGGTGCTAATCAGGTGCTACACCTTGCCTTAGAGTGACCTGCAGGCTAGCCAAGGGAAGGAGTGCCTTACACCTCTTTTGGTAGAGACATATCTCCACCTTACATTTATCTGTATTATTTCTCCCAAAAATGGGCAAAGGAGTTCCAATACTATGGTGGGGTTAATATTTTTTGATATATATGGGTATAGATGGAAATGTAAGTACTGTATATCCCCGAATTTGGTCAAGAAGGAATTGCAGGGCATGTCACTCTGCAATCTTTTAATTAGATTTATTCCTGAAGCCATCAATTTATTAACTCTTCCCAGTTTTTATTAGGAATTAAAAATGATGCAACATCAGCGCATTGGACATCTTGGTGAAGAATCATGCTCTCCAGTGAAATCAAAGAAATTGGGAAAGGGCTGAGGAAAAGGAACAGAATAATCAGAGTGTGAAGGAGTGAGAAAAAAGAAAGAATGAAAAAAAGATTTTTTCACAGTACTGTACTTGTCAACATGGGGTGGAGAGCAAGTTTGTAAATCTGGTGGGATCAAAGGATGTTGGGGAATGGTGAGGGTGAAGTGCCACGGGAGGGGTGTGGGACAGATGTCAGAGAAGGAATCCCAGACCCGGAGGTGTTGTCGTGGGTACAGCCAGTCCTGCGACACCAGGCAAAGTCATTTGATTCCAAACAATTAGTTTATTGATCTTTACATAATGCCTCTCTGGTGCTTTGCACTCCCTCCCCTCCACCTTCCCCTTTTCCTAACCATGATTCCCCTCTCCCTGCCCCCTTCCCACTCTCAGTGCACAGTAGAGACCCATATCAGAATCAGGTTTATCATCACTCACATACGTCATGAATTTTGTTTGTTTTTTTTTTGCAGCAGTGTAGTACATAAAATCACCACAGTACTGTGCAACCTTTTTAAGCGCCCGATCTATATATATGTACCTTAAGACTTTTTCACAATACTGCATGACTTTTGTTTGATATATTTAAAATCTCCAATAAAAATATGATCAACTTGGGTCAACAGTTCAAATGGAATATGAAACTATCATTATGATACTAGAACAACTATTGTCATTTATTATCATGCCATCAATAGTTGGTTGTTTGGTTGGTTGGTTCTTTCAAGTCGTTATACCTCGAGGTGATAATGGGAATAAGCGCCTACTACCTACTAAATGCTCCCAAAGGTATGCCTCTGACAACCAAGTCCAGCTCCTGGCTTAGCTACTGAGCCTGGCAGTGCCATTTCTATTGACAGGAGAAGGGGCAAAGGTGGGTTACTGGCATCTTAAAACCAGTCATTCCATACAGAAGGGGCTCAGCAGCTGAGGTTGGCAGCTCACCTAGGAGAAGGAAAACTCAGACTTCAAACCTCTGCTGCCTTGCTCTATACCCACTCATGGGGAAGGTTTCGGGAGTAAACCCCGAGGGGAAAATCCACAGCTGGGGTCCCTAAGGCAGTCCTACATTGAGTTCAACACTAACTGGCAATTCCTGTGATGCCACTGGTGCCAAAATGTATCGGTCCCTGCCATTCCTTTGGCTTCATCTAAAGAGTGGAGCCTGCTGCATGGGCAACAGCTTGCTTTCCACATCATACTGCCCTGGCTTGAGCATCACATGGACAGCTGGGACACAACATCCATGGTTGACCCTGATCAACAGCGGGCTCAACAGAATACTTATAGTATGAGTTGGTATGCATGCTGTCCAGTGAAATCAACGTTGGGAGATTATTTCAAAATGCAGCAACTTTTTGCAATTTCAGGAGAGGTTAAAGGGTGAGCTGCTGCAATTCATGCTATTTCCTCCTGCCACAAATTTCTGGATAATTTGCACATTATCAACACTTTGTGCTATTGACATGCTTGCTATTTTATAACAAGTTTGTGCATCTGTACTTTAGCACCTATTTTAAGAACATATTTGCTACTGCAAGTCCAAATATGCTCTTAAATAATGACATCCTTGTAAACAGGAAGGGGGGTGGATCCATTTTCCTCTGCTAATGAAAGTGGAGTACTGCATGTGTAACATATGCACCACAGACATTGAAAAGTGGTTCTGGCATTGACCCTCAGGGAGGATAATGTTCTGGAGATGGAGCAGCAGGACCTCACCAACAGAAACTATTTCCGCCAAATATGATAATCCAGAACCAGAGGCTATAACTAGGGCCAACGTTTGAGCAGCAATGTTTCTAAAGACTTCTTCACAGCATAAAAGCTGTTTGTATTTGTTTAAATTAAAGATACAAAACTGGTATTTTTTTAGGTAGTAGAATTTTGTATTATGATTAGGTAGAAAGAATAAAGTGTAGATCACCTGTGGTCTAATTGAATGTTGAATGAATTCAAACTAACAAAGTGATCGTCCCTGGTCCAAGCACATTATTTATCTATATTCATCATTGCAGTGAAGAATCATGTCCAGCACAGTGTAAATGTCTTTGATGCATATATACAGCAAGGGTGTCTAAGACTGTATTCGTCAATGTGGAATGGAAGCCAGTTTGTTAATCTGGTGGGAGGAAAGGATGCTGGGAATGGCGAGGGTGGTGCACCGCGGGGGGGAGTGTGGGCCAATGGCAGAGAAGGAGCGCAGACACTCTCAGCCCTGAGACACCAAGCGAGGTAATTTGTTTGGTGTCTCAGGGCTCCAAACAATTGGTTTATTGATCATTACAGAATGTCTCTCCGGTGTTTCCTGCTGCCTCCCCTCTCCCTTCCCTTTTCCCAACCTTGATACCCTTCTCCCTGCCCCCCTCCCACTCTCAGTCCACAATAGAGACCCATATCAGAATCAAGTTTATCATCACTCACGTAGTCATAAAATTTGTTTTTTTTTGTGGCATCAGTACAGTGCAATACATAAAATTACTACAGAACTGTACAAGATTTTTAGGCGTGCTACATGTCCCTAAGACTTTTGCACAGTACTATATTGAAAAATTGAAGAACAGTTGTTAATATTGTCTGATAAAATATTGGGAGAATAAGTGTTTGATGGTAGACTTACTGCCTATTATGTGACTGGTGTTTAGGACATCTATGCAGATCCTCCATCTCTATCTGTCCTTGGCCATCTTCTCTATTATGCCCAGGTGTGATTCAGGGTGTCTTGGTTTTGGCGCTGTTCAGAGCTTCCATCAACGCGCCAGTAGGTTCCTCTTGGTTTCCACTATTGTCTGTCATACGTGTTCTGTGTGGAGAATCAGGAACACCATAGCACTCAGATGTAGAATGATTCATCATTGCTTTTCCCTTAATCATTTTTTTTGATCAGTCAGGGTTGTTAGCTGTGAGTTGAACCCACACACCTGGAGAACCGGTGGACCACTCTTAGTCTGACCTCTACCCTTTCACCTGTTTGGCATGAGTGAACCTACCAAGAGCCAAAGCATAAAGCCCTGACTCCAGCCGACGTAGATCTCCAGGTCATTGAGGCATGCAAGCCTCCAAACCCAGCAAACTTGTGATCTTCTTGGACAGTTTGAAAGGTTCAAAGATTAATTTATTATCAAAGTATACAACTCTGAAATTCTTCTTCTCCGGGTAGATATGAAACTAAGAAATTAAAGAAAAGGAGCATGACCATCAATACCCAAACCCTCCCTCACCGCACAAAAACAAAACAGAGCAAAAATGGAAAACGGGTTGACAGTACGGTTAATGTAAAAGTATATGTCCAATGGCCAGTGCAAACTCAGTGGGCTTTAGGGCCATTTTCCTTGCAGTAGTTCTCTGTTTCTATCACTCTCCGCGTCTCTATGATTCTCCATGAAACTCAAATTTAAAATTTCTTATTTATTATGGCCAAGTTTTTTTCTTTATTGACTTACTGATACAGTGTGGAGTAGACCCTTCCAGCCCAACAACCCCTCAACCCCGAACAACCCTAACCTAATCACAGGACAATTTACAATGACCAAGTAACCCTCCCGGTGTGTCCTTGGATCGTGGGAGGTAACTGGAGCACCCATGGGGAACCCATATATTCTACGAGGAGGACAGACAAAGACTCCTTACAGAGTGGTATCAGAATTGAACTCCAAACTCCAGTACATTCTAAGCTGTAGTAGCATCGCACTAATCACTATGATACCATGGCGCTCGTAAACACAGGAAACCCAGTGTACAGAAAGCAAACAAAATGGAGGTGTATCAATAGTAATGACATGGTTTGCAGGTAATTAATAAGAACCATAACAAAGATAGAATCTTCTTGTTTGCTCTGTGATAATAAAGATCAGTCATATTCATTGGGAGGATGAGAGTTACAGGGACACACTGAGTTGTAAACTGACCAGTGGCTTGTGATCAGACAACCCTTCGTCTACCACCATCTCGGAATGTCTTTGGACTGTGGGAGGAGGCAAGAGCACCCGGGGGAAACCCATGCATTCCACAGAGAGGACAAACAGAGACTCCTTACAAAACAGCACCAAAATTGCACTCCAAATTCCAGAATGCCCTGAACTGTAATAACATCAGGCTAACCATTACACTATTCTGGCACCCTGGGGTTAAATATTGATTGCTTTCATTATCCAAGATCATGTAGAAATACAATTTGTGTATTATATTTTCACATGATCTTGGATAAAGAAAGTAACCAATATTTAACTCTGGAGACTTTAATTGTATCATTAAGTTGGAAATTTGGTGTTTCCATAGCAACGGATGATCTTTGTACTGGATGTATTCTTATAACTATGTCAAAACTTCTGCTTAGAAACTAATTAAATCCAAAATTACTTGATCATTAGGGATAGCTTTTAATTATGTGCACAAATGCAGGTCAACAGATGAGGGAATAGTTTCATTCAGTTACTCTAATAGCTGAACCATCAAACAAAACTGTCAGCAGTACAGCAGAAATATCCACACATTACAGCCATTTCCTAAAGTGAATTCCTGTGGTGTACAGGTTTATGAGGACATCCAAACAAGCCTCCCCAACATCCAGGGCATCTTCAAGGAGTGATGTCTCAAAAAGGCGGCATCCATCATTAAGGACACCAATCACTTAGGACATGCCCTCATCAGATAGGTGGTGCAGGAGCCAAAAGGCACACGCTCAGTGATTCAGGAACAGCTTCTTC
Organism: Mobula birostris; assembly: GCF_030028105.1. Lineage (NCBI taxonomy): Eukaryota > Metazoa > Chordata > Chondrichthyes > Myliobatiformes > Myliobatidae > Mobula > Mobula birostris. Next base: position 32,476,905 of record NC_092392.1, on the reverse strand, counting down.
CTCTCTGCCATCCAACTTCTGAAGGGACATTGAACCCATGAACACTACCTCACTACTTTTTTTGTTCTCTTTTAGCCATATTTGTTTAATTTTGGGTGGCAGGGTGGTGATACAGCTCTACAAAAGAAGGTATAAGGAGCTCCTTCCTTCCACTAGCCTGCAGCTCACCCTTGGGCAAGGTGTAGCACCTGTTTAGCCCTCCTGATCAGGGTCATTTGAAGCCACGGGAGCAGATGGTGGATGATCGTATGAACAGCTGGGTCATTTCACAAGACCTAGTTACACAACCATTGATGCCAGACAGACAGCCTCTGAAGAGTACTGCTGATGGCTGGGATCACCCGTCTTGTAAAGACACTGCCCAGAAGAAGGCAATAGCAAATAACTTCTGCAGAAAAAAAAAATTGCTAAGTACAATCACAGTCATGGAAAGACTCGGATCACCTAAGCATCTCCTGCCACAAGACCAAAAGCCTATAAGATATAGGAGCAGAATTAAGCTAACTGGTCTACTCCACCATCTCAATGAGTCTACTCCACCAATGTGTCTACTCCACCATCTCAACATGGCTGTTCCAATTTTCCTCTCAGCCCCAATCTCCTGACTTTTCCCCATATCCCTTCATGCTCTGAAAAATCAAGAATCTATCAATCTCTGCCTTAAATATACATAGATTTGGCTTCCGCAGTTGCCTAATGCAAAGAATTCCATAGATTTATGATTCCCTGGCTAAAGAAATTACTCACCACCTCTGTTCCAAAAGAACGCCCCTCTATTCTAAGGTTGTGTCCTCTGGTCTTAGACTCTCTGCAACCACTCCATCTAGGCCTTTCACCATTCAATAGATTGCAATGATTTCATTGCTTATTCTTCTGAATTCTAGTGAATACAGGCTCAGAGTATCAAACACCCTTCATATGACAAGCTATTCAATCCTGGAATAATTTTCATGAACCTCCTTTGAACCCTCTTCAGTTTCAGCACATTCTTTCTAAGATAAGGGGCCCAAAACTGCTCACAATACTCCAAGTGAGGCCTCACCAGTGCTTTATAAAGTCTCAAGATTGCATCCTTGCTTTTATATTCTAGTTCTCTTGAAATAAATGTTAACATTGCATTTGCCTTTCTCACCCAGACTCAATCTGCAAATTAACTTTTAGGGAATCCTGCACAAGGACTTCCAAGTCCCTTTGTGCCTCAGTATTTTGTATTTTTTCTCCTTTTAGAAAATAGTCAACGATTTCACTTCTTCTACCAAAGTGCCTGACCATACATTTCCCAACACTGTATTCCATCTGCCACTTCTTTGCCCATTCTCTTAATCTGTCTAGGTCCTGTTGTAGCCTCTCTACTTCCTCAAAATTATCTGTCCCTCCGTCTTCAAACTTTGCAACAAAGCCATCAATTCCATCATCCAAATCATTGACATATAACACAAAGAGAATCAGTCCCAACACAGACCCCTGTGGAAAAGCATTAGTCACCGGCAGCCAGCCAGAAAAGGCTCCTTTTATTCCCACTCTTTACCTCCTGCCAATCAGCCACCGCTTTATCCATGTTAGAATATTTCCTATTGTATCATGACATGTTAAGCAGTCTCATTTGTGGTATCTTGTCAAAGGCTTTCTGAAAATCCAAATACGCAACATTAACCGATTCTCCTTTCTCTATACTGTTTGTTATTTCCTCAAAGAGTTGCCGCAGATTTGTCAGACAACATAATCCTTGAGGAAACCATGCTGACTATAGCCTTTTTTACCATATGGTTCCAAGTATCCTGAGACCTCATCCTTAATAATCAACTTCAACATCTTCACAACCACAGAGGTCAGACTAACTGTCCTATAGTTCCTTTCTTTAGACTCTCTCCCTTCTAGAAGAATGGCGTGACATTTGCAATTTTCCAGACTTCCAGAACAATTCCAGAATCTAGCGATTCTTGAAAGATTATTATTAATGACTCCATGATCTCTTCAGTCACCTCTTTTAGTACACCATCTGGTCCAGGTGAATCATCTACCGTCAGACCTTTCAGTTTCCCAAGAACCTTATCTATATGTATGGTAACTTCACACATTTCATGACCCTTGGCACCTGGAACTTCTACCAAACTGCTAGTGTCTTCCACAGTGAAGACTGATGCAAAATACTTATTCAGTTTATCCAGTATTTCCTTGTCCACCATAACCACCTCTCCAGCATTGTTTTTCAGTTGTGTAATATCCACTCTCGTCTCTCTTTCACACTTCATATATATGAAGAAACTGTTGGCATTCTCTTTAATATCATTAGCAACTTACTTTCATATACAGTCTTTACCTTCTTAATTACTTCTCTCGTTGCCTTTTGTTGGTTTTTAAAATCTTCCTAATCCTCTAACTTCCCACTAAGTTTTGCTCTATTATATGCACTTTTCTTTGGCTTTTATGTTGGTTTTGACTTCTCTTGTTAGCCACAGTTATGTCATCTTCCTTTGAGAATACCTCTTCATCTTTGGGATGTATATATCCCATGTCTTCTGAATTTCTTCCAGAAATTCCAGCCACTGCTGCTCTGCCATCATCCCTGCCAGTGTTCTTTGCCAATAAATTCTGGCCAACTCTTCTCTCATGCCTCTGTAATTCCCCTTACTCCACTGAAATACTGATACATCTGACCTTAGCTTCTCCTTCTCAAATTTCCAGGTGAATTCGAACACATTATGACACGCACATAGCAGATGAATATTATACTATTGGGCCAACACATGCTTAATTTGGCCTACTGTCTCGACTTGCCCTTTTCTCATTGTTCTTGCATTTTGCATATGCATCTGGGGTTCCCAATCCTGTCTTCCAGTGAGGTAGGTTTAGGCCTTAATCAAAGAGGATTCTGTTTCTTTGTCTGGTCTGACTGATAATAGACCAGAGGTATCAAGTTACAAGAAAAATATTGCTGAATCTCAGTACACACAAAATGTGCTACATAAATCCAGTTAGGTGAGTTCCCTTCAGAATTTCAGGATACCTAACTTTATTCTTCTTCTTCAAATCATGCAGTTCCACCTGCATATCATGTGAGATTTTTCTAAATGAAGAGTGGTGTATTTTCTCATAAACAAGCTATCTTCTTTCCTGCTTTCCCTTCATCTCATTGGTTGGATTAAAGTGTTGTGATTCTATTCTATGAGAATGTTTTGAAGAAAAACAATATTACATATATTAAAAAGCCCAAAAATGTGATCAAATTCTACTATTTTAACAACACATCAGTTTCCAGATGAATTTCATAAGAATATAATAACGTATTAATTATTGATAATATTCTATTTTCTGACAGAATTATCAAAAGCCAAGGGACAGAGAGGAAATTAAGTTTGAATGAAAACATATATAAGACTCACAAAGTACCCAGATGAAATAATTCCCTAAATAGCGTGTAAGTTCTTCAAAAATCATGAAGGTCAATCAAGGAAGTTTCCATTACATTGTAAAATCAAAATATTATTGATGAATTAATCTTTCTAATAAATGAATTAATCTTACTAATAACATAGTAATTAATCAGATGATTTAAATCCCATTCTGAGTCAACTAATTAACTCACGTCTATGACCTGAAATTCTTTCACATCCTAATAACTCCTTTTAAAATCTTCAGCTTATATTAAAAACATCAATAATAGCTTATCGCTTTGGAAATTTTCTCTACTCGATGCCTATTTTTCTGTTATCTTAATTTAATAACTATTATGCCCTTCGGGCAATTCATTTGTATGTTTCTATGTGATTAAGCACATTCAGTTTTTATTTTAATGAGCAGTTTCAGATCTGTATGAGGTCACTTCCTGTGCAGTCAGGAAGTGGTAAGTAGGTAAGCATATTGGCTGCCAAAAGGCTGGAGATATATGTTAGAAGGAAAGAAGTTTCTCTCTAAAGCCATTCTGTTGTTTCTCTAACAGAAACAGTGTTTGTAAGTTGATGTTATATTCTTTAGGAGTTAATCTAAAGGTATCAATAAGTATATTTACTTATATGAATGGAACAATTCAATAATTTCACTGTATTTTGTTTTTAGTTTCATTTTCACTCCTTACTCACTTTGAGTCTGCAATAAAACCAAGGAGATAGAAGGCTATATCCTGGCCTCCATGTCATTTCTGAATGAAGTTTAGATGACTGTCTAGTTGATGTTATAATACCTCAATGAGGCAGCACAGTAACATTTATATTAATATTGATCTAGAAGCATTTCTTGCTTCTACAAATAAAACCATGCCAAGTCCAATATTTCACTTTCACACCACTGGTACACTACACTGATCAAAACTCAAAAAGAATACAAGGAACAGTTCGACTATAGGTTAAAAATTGTACTGGGTTTGAGAAGACTGTGCAAAGTGGAAAGACATACAAGGAAATCAGTGAATCTGTGATACTTGGTAGGTAGGCTAGTTCAGAGAATCTGGCAAACAAGAGAAATAATGAAGAATAATTGCAAGAGTTGATCGAAAATATAGAGGACAAGACTGATGATAGAAGTCAAAAATTGCAAGAACAGCAACAGGATTGATTACTGTTTGTGCCCAGGCAATTCTAAGCTGGCTCTTCCATTTCACCTTTAATTATACACTTGAGAAATACTTCAACAACATATAGTTGGCTAAAAATCTGAAATTTCCTGACTTCCCTCTCTCACTATCCTTAATGACAACATGGTTTGTTCAAGTTTACAATCTAAAGGAATGTTACTTTGAATCAAGAAAAGTTTGGAAGATTGCCACTGTGCCAATGTTCTCACTAACTTCCTTCCAAAGTCTTTAGTCCCATTAATTTAATCATTGCTGTTATTTTGCTGACAGTAGTTTTGGCAAACCTACACTAATTCAATATTTGTTTCTTAACCTTGCTCAGGATGCTCTTCATCCAAGGTAAATACTGATGAAAAATTATCATTCAACAAATTCCCCATTTCCTTTTTTTTCATTTGCAGAATCCCATCTCCTTTATCCCTTTTAAAGGGACCACCTTTCTCCTGCCCATTATTTTCTGACTAGAATCTTAAAATGTTTTGTTTTAATTTTAATTTGCTTTGCATTTCATTCAACTTCACTCAGCTCACTCATCTCATCACTGAACTGTACCACAACAAATGGACACACTTTCAAGGACTCTTCATCTCACATTCTCGATATTAATTGTGTATTTATTTATTATTATTATTATTATTATTATTGTTTCTCTTTTGTCTCTTTTTCTATTTGCATAGTTTGTTGTTTTTTTATACATTGGTTGTTGTCTGTCCTGTTAGGTACAGTCTTTCATTGATTCTACTGCATTTTTTGCATTCACTGTGAATGCCTCCAAGAAAATGAATCTCAGGCTTGTATATGGTGACATATATGTACTTCGATTTAAAAAAATGAACATCAAATTTTGAACTTGGAATCACCTTCTTACAAAGTTCTTACCAATTATTCTGTCATCTTTTGCCATTTCCTGTTTCTTTCCCACAAAATCCTGCTAGTTTGGGCCAGAATGCGTGTTTTCACTTTCTGCTTGATGCAGTTTCTTCCCATTATGCCATCCTAGGCTTTTATCCTGGCAAGCAGCGTCCTACTCCTTTAGGGGTATGAGCTAGTTCGATTGTTATGTGCTGTGTCGTATGACCTGGGTGAGCATCGTCTTTCCTTGATTGATGTTTGCAAATTTTCTACAGAAATGCTTTGCTGTTGCCTTCTTCTGGGCAGTGTCTTTACAAGATGGGTGACCCCAGCCATTATCAATACTCTTCAGAGATTGCCTGCTTGGCATCAGTGATTGCATAAGCAGGACTTGTGATATGTACCAGCTGCTCAAAAAACCATCCACCACCTGCTCTAATGGCTTCGTGTGACCCTGACTAGGGGTCTAAGCAGGTGCCACCCTTGTCCAAGGGTGACCTGCAGGCTAGCAGAGGGAAGGAACACCTTTCACCTCCTTTGGTAGAGACATATTTCCATCCCATCATCTGCCTACAAATGGAGACTTATGGTTCTTAATTATTAATGTCTGTATGGGTGGCAGGATGGAGATAAATCTCTACCAAAGGAGGTGAAAGGTGCCCCTTCTCTCCGCTTAGGCACCCTAACTATATATATGTGCCTAAGTTATTTGCCCAGCACAGTATTGATTGCTCTGCAGTACTCACAGCTACTGTAATAAAGTTCTTCGAGACTTAGCACAGCACTGTACATGGCGTCATGCAAAATATGATACATTTTACATGTGAGGGGTGTACCTGTCTTCATTTGCTCACCACATACAGTATATCTGGAAGAAAATCTATATCATATTTATCTACAGTTTTGATTTTTTTTAGAACCCTACTTTCTCTTGAGCGGGATAATAGTGGAGGGGAAGATGCATTCAATATTGCAGCTACTGAGTGGGAAGGTAATTGTGAAATGCATCTATTTTTCCATAGCAAACAACAGGAATTCTGCAGATGCTGGAAATTCAAGCAACACACATCAAAGTTGCTGGTGAACGCAGCAGGCCAGGCAGCATCTGTAGGAAGATTTTTCCATAGTTTTTTCTTGCCTCAGTCCCAATGATTAACTTCAAAGTAAAGTACTGCAAATGCAGAAACAGGGGAATAAAAAGAAATCTGAATAAGGTGTGGACTGGAGAAAGAAATAGAATTAACATTTCAAGACTGAAATGGTGTTGCCTGTCCTGCTGAGTAAATTCAAAAATTGTCCCTAATCAGCTTATTGGGTGACTCTCATTGTCATGGCTATCCCTTGAGGTCGAGGATGATGGTCTTCGTTCTGAAGAAGTGGCCCACAGAGCAAAGTCGCCTGTGCTTGTATTTGTTTAACGTGTACTTGATGTTGCACTCCAAGAAGCACATGATACTTCACAAATCAACCAACTGATTCCAATGGCATGGAAACCATGACGATTGGAGCTGATGGATTTGTTGCAGCCTTCATCCGCCTTCACAGCCATAGAAACCATAGAACCCATAGAAACTACAGCACAGAAACAGGCCTTTTGGCCCTTCTTGGTTGTGCCGAACCATTTTCTGCCTAGTCCCACTGACCTGAACATGGACCATATCCCTCCATACACCTCCCATCCATGTATCTGTCCAATTTATTCTTAAATGTTAAAAAGAACCCGCATTTACCACCTTGTCTGGCAGCTCATTCCATACTCCCACCACTCTCTGTGTGAAGAAGCCCCCCCTAATGTTCCCTTTAAACTTTTCCCCCCTCACCCTTAACCCATGTCCTCTGGTTTTTTTCTCCCCTTGCCTCAGTGGAAAAAGCCTGCTTGCATTCACTATCTATACCCATCATAATTTTATATACCTCTATCAAATCTCCCCTCATTCTTCTACGCTCCAGGGAATAAAGTCCTAACCTATTCAACCTTTCTCTGTAACTGAGTTTCTCAAGTCCCGGCAACATCCTTGTAAACCTTCTCTGCACTCTTTCAACCTTATTTATATCCTTCCTGTAATTTGGTGACCAAAACTGAACGCAATACTCTAGATTCGGCCTCACCAATGCCTTATACAACCTCATCATAACATTCCAGCTCTTATACTCAATACTTTGATTAATAAAGGCCAACGTACCAAAAGCCGTTGAGTTTGACGTAACTTCGTCAGCCTGTTCCACCGTTGAGGTCTTGGTTGGATTGTTTTTGTCAGGGACCTCACCCTTGACCTTACCGCCATGGGTGACCCTACCAGGAGCATAGCTCCAGACGGCATTGCTCTCGGGGATCTCGGGGACCACACAAGCTTCTCCACCACGACAAGGTGATTCTACTGAGAACCTAAACACTTGCAGTTACAACCAAAAAGGGTACAAGGTACAAGAGCCTCAGGACTCACACAACCTGAAGAAGAGAACCTCAAGAACAGTTACTACACCTCAACTCTTGAACAAAGGGGAATAACTCCTCTCACTTGCCTATCCACTGAGATGTTCCAAAAACCAATGTTCACACTTTAAGGACTTTTTATCTCGTTATCTCAAGTCCCCTTTATTTATTGCTATTTATTTATAGTTGCATTTGCACAGTTCGTTGTTTTCTGCACGCTGATTGATCTTTCATTGATAACGTTATAGTCACTATTTTATAGATTTGCTGATCATGCCCACAGGAAAATGAATCTCAGGGTTGTATATGGTGACATATACTGTATGTACCTCGGTAATAAAATTTACTTTGAACAAACTCACCTGACTACTACAATACTACAAAGCCAAATTTGTGATTTTAATATGAGAATATAAGCCATCGTGTTGTGTTGTGTTTGGTCCTCTGCCCAGATCACTGCATGCTCCCAGCATCTTTGCTGTATTGTATTTCACATTCTGTGAGAGGTTTCAAATTCACTCGCCTCACATTCAGACAAGCAACTACTTTGCCAGACCTACACTGACAATATCCAGCAGTGTAAACTTCCCCCAGCACGTCTGAAAAACAGCCTCAATATTTTAAATAAACTGTAATTAATGACAAAAATCTGTAGTTCTTGGTAAAAATACTCAACAATAATCCCCTTCAGAGATCTTAAAAGCCTCAGCAAGAGTTGGCCCTTCGGTTATCATGACTGCTCCTCCACTCAATAAAATGGTGGCTGATTCTTTACTTTGGCACAACTTTCCAGTAATAATCCATATTATCTGATTCTCTTATTATCAAAAAAATCTATTGTTCTTCATTTGAATGTACTCTGTGACTGTAACAGAGTACTCCCAGTAGAGAATTTCAGTTTCTCTACTCATTAGAGAAATTTCTTCTTTCCTCAGTCCTTAATTAATAACGTCTTATTTTGAGATTGGTTATAAATGCTGGCACAAGGGCAAACCTAATTTCGACACCAAGAACTAATGTGCTCCTATTTTTTCTACTTCCTTGTTAAAAGCCTTTGGCCAGCTAATTTATACAAACTTGAATTCATGTTTATATTGAACAGATCCAAAGAGAGGTTAACCCCACAGTACTGTGCAAATGCCAAAGGCACATATATATAGCTAGGGTGCCTAAGACTTTTGAACAGTTCTGTAGTAATTTTATGTATTGCTCTGTACTGCTGCTACAAAAAAAACAAATGTCATGACATACGTGAGTGATGATAAACCTGATTCTGATATGGGTCTCTATCGTGAACTGAGAGTGGGTAGGGGGTGGGGAGAGGGGAACCCTGGTTGGGAAAAGGGGAAGGGTGAGGGGAGACAACAGGAAGCACCAGAGAGATATTCTGTAGTGATCAATGAACCAATTGCTTGGAATCAAGTTACCTTACCTAGTGTCTCAGGGCTGGGTGTGTCTGTCCTGCACCATCCCCCATCCTTGGCACTCCTCCGTCACATGGCCCACACCCCTCTCATGGTGCTCCACCCCGAAAATTTGCCTGCAAATCCCGAAATCCCTTCACTATCCAGTGAAACAATGCAATACAATAAAAAGAAAATTGGAGCAGCATGGTAACATAGTGGTTAGCAAAACGCTTTACGGTATTAGTGACCTGGGTTCAATTCCCACCACTGCCAGTAAGAAGTTTGTACATTCTCCCAGTGACAATGTGGGTTTCCTCCGGGTGCTCTGGTTTCCTCCCACAGTCCAAAGGTGTAGCAGTTGGTAGGTTATTTGGTCATTGTAAATTGTCCCATGAATACGCTAGGGTTAAATCAGGGGTTGTTTGATGGTGTTGCTCGAAGTGCGGGGAGGACCTATTCCGCACTCTATCTTGATAAATATGGCAATGGAAAATGTATTGCCATTCAGGGACAAGAAGTAGCACTTGATAGCAATTAACAAGTCGTGAGTTATGGTATTTTGATGCCTGCAGAAAGGATCAGGAGTTGCTTCAAGATCATCTCACAAAAAATAACATTTCTCTCCTCTATTTCTAACTTCCCCCCTTTTATTCATCTATTTTAAGGGGTGGAATCTATTATTTTACTTTAAGTATTAAAACAGTATTATTGTACTTGATGGGAACACAGCTTAACATCAAGTATTTAAAGTAGAAATCTTAGCATTTTGTTTGTTATGAAACCTACAACTTGAAGACAAGTTTTTTCAAAGTTAAGATTACAATGGAGAAAATATTCAGAGGACGTCACATTATTGTATCGGAAGTGATTAAACCATATAACCATATAACAATTACAGCACAGAAACAGGCCATCTCAGCCCTTCTAGTCCGTGCTAATCTCTTACTCTCACCGAGTACCACCGACCTGCACTCAGCCCATAACCCTCCATTCCTTTCCTGTCCATATAGCCATCCAATTTAACTTTAAATGACAACATCAAACCTGCTTCAACCACTTCTGCTGGAAGCTCGTTCCATACAGCTACCACTCTCTGAGCAAAGAAGTTCCCCCTCATGTTGCCCCTAAACTTTTGCCTTTTAACTCTCAACTCATGTCCTCTTGTTTGAATCTCCCCTACTCTCAATGGAAAAAGCCTATCCACGTCAACTCTATCTATCCCCTTCATAATTTTAAACACCTCTATCAAGTCCCCCATCAACCTTCTACGCTCCAAAGAATAAAAACCCAACTTGCTCAACGTTTCTTTGTAACTTAGGTGATGAAACCCAGATAACGTTCTAGTAAATCTTCTCTGTACTCTCTCTATTTTGTTGACATCTTCCCTATAATTTGGTGAACAAAACTGTACACCATAGTCCAAATTTGGCCTTACCAATGCCTTCAACATTACATCCCAACTCCTATACTCAATGCTCTGATTTATAAAGGCCAGCATACCAAAAGCTTTCTTCACCACCCTATCCACATGAGATTCCACCTTCAGGGAACTATGCACCATTATTCCTTGATCCCTCTGTTCTACTGCATTCTTCAATGCCCTACCATTTACCATGTATGTCCTATTTTGACTAGTCCTACCAAAATGTAGCACCTCACATTTATCAGCATTAAACTCCATCTGCCATCTTTCAGCCCACTCTTCTAACTGGCCTAAATCTCTCCGCAAGCTTTGAAAACCTACTTCATTATCCACAATGCCACTTATCTTAGTATCATTTGCATACTTACTAATCCAATTTACCACCCTATCATCCAGATCATTAAGGTATATGACAAACAACATTGGACCCAGTACAGATCCCTGAGGCGCACCACTAGTCACCAGCCTCCAATCTGACAAACAGTTTTCTACCACTACTCTCTGGCGTCTCCCATCCAGCCACCGCTGAATCCATTTTACTACTTCAATATTAATACCTAATGATTGAACCTTCCTAACTAACCTTCCAAGTGGAACCTTGGCAAAGGCCTTACTGAAGTCCATATAGACAACATCCACCACTTTACCCTCGTCAACTTTCCTAGTAACCTCTTAAAAAATTCAATAATATTTGTCAAACATGACCTTCCACGCACAAATCCATGTTAACTGCTCTTAATCAGACCCTCTCCATCCAGATAATTATATATACCATCTCTAAGAATACTTTCCATCAATTTACCCACCACTGTCGTCAAATTCACAAGCCGATAATTGCTAGGTTTACTCTTAGAACCCTTTTTTAAACAATAGAACAACATGAGCAATACGCCAATCCTCCGGCACTATCCCTGTTTCTAATGACGTTTGAAATATATCTGTCAGAGTCCCTGCTATTTCCACACTAACTTCCCTCAAGGTCCTAAGGAATATCCTGTCAGGACCCAGAGACTTACCCACTTTTATATTCTTTAAAAGCGCCAGTACTTCCTTTTCTTTAATCATCATAGTTTCCATAACTTCCCTACCTGTTTCCCTTATCTTACACAATTCAATATCCTTGTCCTTAGAGAATACCAAAAAAAAGAAATTGTTCAGAATTTCCCCCATCTCTTTTGGCTCCCCATATAGCTATCCACTCTGATTCTCTAATGGACCAATCTTATCCCTCACTATCCTTTTGCTATTAATATAACTGTAGAAACCCTTGGGATTTATTTTCACCTTACTTGCCAAAGCAACCTCATATCTTCTTTTAGTCTTTCTAATTTCTTTCTTAAAATTCTTTTTACATTCTTTATATTCCTCGAGCACCTCATTTACTCCTATATTTATTGTAGATATCTCTCTTTTTTTGAACCAAGTTTCCAATATCCCTTGAAAACCATGTCTCTCTCAAACTTTTAACCTTTCTTTTCAACCTAACAGGAACATAAAGATTCTGTACCCTCAAAATTTCACCTTTAAATTACCCTCCATTTCTCTATTACATCCTTCCCATAAAGCAAATTGTCCCAGTCCCCTCCTTCTAAATCTTTTTGCATCTCCTCAAAGTTAGCCTTTCTCCAATCAAAAATCTCAACCTTGGGTCCAGACTTATCCTTCTCCATAATTATATTGAAACTAATGGCATTGTGATCACTGAACCAGAAGTGCTCCCCAACACAAACCTCCGTCACCTGACCTATCTCATTCACTAACAGGAGATCCAACACTGCCCCTTCTCTAGTTGGTACCTCTATGTAAGCTGCTCCTTAGTTCCAGTACTTCAAAGTTATGGAAGAGTAAGTGATTTAAGAGCTTACACAGCCTATTTGTTCACTCAGTCCAATAATTAAACCAAAATAGGAAACTTCTGCTGTAAGGGAGAAGAGGCATATATCCCTTTGACTTGGTAAGGTGGTAATAAATATATAATTTTGTATTAAATACATAATTGAGCAAACTGCTTGCCTGCAATTTTGTATTTCCTCATTAAGGCTTAGGTTACATTATTTTAGCACTCAAATTATTGTTGTCTGTTACATTTCAAGGAAGTTGAAATCAATAAAAGCCATTCTACTTGAGAACAAATCAAATTGGAGCCATTTTCACTTTGTAGCAAATTTGATCTAAATCTACTGATGATTTTATGCTCCATTTGTTGTAGTTATACTGAAAGCTCATTGAGGGACAAGCTAATTCAGCTGGGCTTTGAGATGCTGCTCCATGCTTTTGTTTCCTCAGCATGATTTGCTAAAAAAATATGTTACTGTGCAGTAGTCCTATGCATACACACACATATATATGTGTGTGTGTGTGTGTGTGTTGTCCATATATATATATATAATATATATATGTGTGTGTGTGTGTGTGTGTTGTCCATATATATATATATATGTGTGTGTGTGTGTGTGTGTGTGTGTATATATACATATGTGTGTGTGTGTGTGTGTGTGTGTGTGTGTCTGTCTGTCTGTCTGCGCCTATATACATAGACTTCAGTACCGCAGTAATTTTATGTATTGCACTGTACTGCTGTCACAAAAAAAACAAATTTCATGATATATGTGAGTGATAATAAACCAGGTTCTGGGATGGGTCTCTATTGTGGACTGAGAGTGGGAAGGCGGCAGTGAGAGGGGAATTGTGGTTGGGAAAAGGGGAAGGGAGAGGAGAGGGAGCAGGAAGCACCAAAGAGACATTCTGTAATGGTCAATAAACCAATTGTTTAGAGTCAAATGACCTTGCCTGGTGTCTCAGGGGTGGGTGTGTCTGCACCTTCAACACACCCCACCTTTGGCACTTCTCCTCTGCCATTTGTCCTGCATCCATCCCATAGCACTCCCCCCTCGCCATTCCCACTCTCCACTCCACGTTGACGAATACAGTACTGTGCGGAAGTCTGAGACACCCTAGCTATATGGGTGTGCCTAAAATTGAAAGTTTAAAGTGCATATATGTCTCCACATATAACCCTGAGATTCATTTCCCTGCAGGCACACTCTGCAAATCTACAGAATAGTAACTATAAACGGATCAATATAAGATCAGGTAGTGTGTAGGAGACAACAAATTGTGCAAGTGCAAACAGAAACAAATAGCAATAAATAACAAAATAAAGAGTCCCTAAAGTGAGGTTATTGGTTGTTGGACCATCTCAATGAATGGACAAGTGAGTGTAGTTATCCCCTTTTGTTCAAGAGCCTAATGGCTGAGGGGAAATAACTGTTCCTGAACCTGGTGGAGTGAGTCCTGAGGTTCTTGTACCTTCTACCTGATGACAGCAGTGAGTAAAGAGAATGATCTGGATGCTTTCCTATGACACCATTCCATATAGATGTGCTCAATGGTTGGGAGGGCTAATCTGTGATGTACTGAGCAAAATCTACTACCTTTGGTAGGATTTTTTGTTCAAAGGCATTGGTGATTCCATACTTTTGCATAGTACTGATTATCATGAAATTTTTGAGGTTATTTTTGTGGCAGTGGTACAGTGCAATACATAAAATTACTTCCAGATCATGTAGTGTGACTTTCGTTGCAGATAGTTTTATCATTCCCTTTTTAATTGTTAGCCAACAACACAATAAAGCCTACTGAAAGATCTTGGCTTGAAATGTCAATTGTTTATTCCTTTCCTTAGATGATGCCTGATCTGCTGAGTTTCTCCAGCATTTTGCGTGTGTTGCATCTGCAGAATCTCTTAAGTACACAATATAGACATGACACCAACAATAAGGCTGAGATGTTATAAGCTGAAGAAATAGCAGGGCAGTAATTGATTGGTGGTCTTTAGGTGAAGGAATAGTGATGGCAACCAGTGCAAATAATGGATGTATGTGGCGAGCTTGTAAAATACTATTTACTCTGTATATGAGCAAGCAGCAATGTCCCTGTGAGGAAATGATATTGTTAGGTTCCCTGGGGAGGATTGATAACAGAGGAACATGGCCCCATGTGAAAAGAAGAAGCTGATATTGCTGCTGGCAGTGGAACCTGAGCTAAATGAGGGATTGATGAGCTCAGTTGTGCAATATTATGAGGACATTGTAAAACCCCAAAGACACACTTTAGCACAGTGCCATCAAAGGTTTATAAGCTTACATGTGTAACTGAGATTAGAAGAGACGGTTGGCAAATATGTTACTGGGTTAAAGACCCCGGCTAAAGAAGGAGAATTTTCATACATATCGGAATCAGGTCCACTGAAATCCTTTGGTGTGCAGGCTGGTTAATAAGTTCAAAGTTCAAAATACTGAGGGAATTCAAGCAAAGCTATGTGACACACTGGATCTAATGTTTGTAGAAGTTTGTACAATTGGCACTTTTAAGGGCAAAGTGTCAAAGAATGTTGAACAGTTTTGTACAGGACACAGTTGTCAGGTCAGGTGTAATCAGGTCAGTTGTCACTAGGATCAGGGCTGGGATCAAAAGAGTTTCAGATTTATGTAAATGATTTGGATGTATTGACGAAAGCCATAGTTGCTGAAAAGCATTAGAGATAATCAGAGCTGCAAAGAGATTTAGATAGTTGTGAATGGTCAAAGATCTACAAATCCAACAAAAAAATAGTGGAAATGGCCCAGTCTATCACTGGTAAATCCCTTCCCACCATTAAGCACATCTACATCAAACGCTATCACAGGAAAGCAGTATCCTTCATCAGGGACCCCCTCCACTTCAGGCATGCTCTCTTCTTGCTGCTGCCATCAGGGAGAACGTGCAGGAACCTCAGGACCTACACTCCGAGGTTCAGAGACAGTTATTACACCTCAACCATGAGGCTTTTGAACCATAAGTGTTAACTTCATTCAGCTTCACTTGTCCCATTATTGAAATGTTCCCACAACTAATAGACTCACTTTCAAGGATTTTTCATCTCATGTTCGCAATAGTTATTTCTTATTTATTATTACTTTTTTTTCTATTTGCACAGTTAGTCGTCTTTTGCACTCTGGTTGAACACCCAAGTTGGTCAGTCTTTCATTGATTCTGCTATGGTAATTAATCTATAGATTTATTGAGTATATCCACAAAAAAAAACAACAAATCTCAGGATTGTATCTGGAGACTTACATGTAGATTGATAGTAAAATTTACTTGAAACCTTGAACTTTGAATGGATAACATGCGAAAATATGAAGTTGTCCATTTTGACAGAAAAGTAAGAAATAAAATTATCTATACAATATGTCAAAAGATTACAAAGCATAGAAACGGAGAAGGATCTTGGTGTCTTAATGCATAATTCACAAAAATATGCAGATGAAGCTATTAATTAAGAAAACAAATAGAACCTTATCGCTTCTTGTCATAATGAAATAGAAAAGTGAGATATTATGCTATAGTAATAAAGGATATTGTTGAGAATATTTAAAGTCATATGTATAATATTAGTCTCTTTAATGCAAGTACACCGCTTTGACAGGTAGGCTAAACCGAGTGAGGGTGGCCAGCAGCCTCATACCCTGGTGAGATGGGGACATACCTGTCCCAGCACACAAAGTCAGCTCTTGTGAACTGGACGGATGAGATCTACAGTGAGAGCCAATGACCAGGAAGGCGGTAATGCAACGCTCCATGAAGAGCGAAGGGTATGACAAGGCACAGAAGACATCATGGTCATCCTCTGCAACTGAGGAAGACTCCACTTTGTGGCACTTGTTCAAACCACTGGACCCGGACTTCTAAGGCCCAAAGAGTGGAGCTGTCCCAGTGCAACGGCTTTTCCACATTAAAAGCTCTCCCGCACAGGTCTCCTGCCATCGTCGGACACCTTGACAACCAGCAATGCATGTAAATGCATTAGAATCCATTCAGAAAAGTTTCTGAGATTGCCAACTAAAATGAGTAGATTTATGAGGAGAAGCTGTACCAGCTTGAACCTGGTGGAATTTTTAAGATTTTCAAAGAGTGGATGGAGACTTAATTGAAACTTATAAGATCCTGATTGGTCTTCACGGGATGGACATGGAGAACTTGTTTCACTTTGTAGGGGAATCAAGGAGTAAGTCTTTAAACACAAGGGATCACCAAATGAAGACACTGCTGATCTGATTTTGTTTGTCTCAGAGGGTTGCGAGTCTTTGTATCTTTCCTCCTTAAAGAAGGGAGTCACTCAAGCCTCGTGATACCATGTTGCATCTGAACACTTAACTGATTAAGTATGGTGGACAGGTTAAAGAAATCTAGAGACCACAACATTGCTGGTGTAGAGTTACCAACTGCATCTCTAACAGAATGCTTGTAGCAAGTGAATGGGCCATCATTTTACTCCCCAAGAAGGACTGAAATTGTATTGCTCAGAATGAGAGTTCAGTGAAGATAGACAAGCACATGTGTGGGTCCCAGCTACTGGTAATAACAAACGGATATCATTATAGGTGGAGTTGGATGACAGCCCATCTGAAGAGGAACGTGATGCCTTGGCTAAAGACCCAAGTTTAGCCTTTAAATTGAAGATCTTTCTGAGAGGAGGTAAGCTAGAAATGGGGACAATGTTGCAGACCAAAGAAGCAACAAAAGATAAAGTGATACAGAGCCAAGAGCTATACTGAAATCAAATAGAAGTGATATTCTCAAAGTGGATCTGTATTGAAAACTAGTAATATTGATAAAGGTTATACATTTGGAGCATAAAGAGATCATTTTTTAAAATCAATGAACTTGCAGTATTGAAATTTCTGGTGTCTCTTAGTCGGAGCAGCATGTCCATTCACCTCACTGTATGATCTTTCACCTCAGGATATGCCCCTTCACCCCAGGGCATGCCCTTTCACCTCACTGTATGCCCTTTCATCTCACTGTACACCCTTTCACCTCACCATTTGCCCTTTCATCTCACAGCACACCCATTCACCTCGCTCTATCCCCCCTTCACCTCACTATATGCCCTTTCACCTCACAGCACACCCGTTCTCCTCACCACACACTCATTCACATCACTATATGCACATTCACACCGCCGTACACCCATTCACCTCATGGTACGCTTATTCACCACACATCACACCTGTCCACCACACAGCATGTCCGTTCACCTCACGGCATGATTTTTTTACCCAAGTCTGGAGCGGCAAGTTAAAAACCTGTTTCATTGTATCAGGAGACCTGGAAGAAGTTGTCCATCATTGAAGCCTCTGTAGAGACCGATGTGAGTGGGAAGATAAATCGGAGTAGCAGAAGATGAAATGAAATGGTTAGATGTTCCACAGTGAAGGGCAGCCCAATGTGACCAGACTAATTTCAGGTGAAGGGTGGCCCAGTGTGAGCAGATTAATTTCAGGTGAAGGGTGGCCCAGTGTGAGCAGACTAATTTCAGAGTGTCATGTGAACTGTGATTTATCACTGATCATTCCAGATCAAAGGTTGTATTCACATTCCACAGCAAAAAGTAATTGGGAGGACAAGTCTGCAATCTCTGAGGATGCGACACAAGTGTTTCATTGCAGTGTTTGGATGATGAGTGTACCATTGCAGGATCAATAGCCGAGATGGACAGCAAGAAGCTTGGCACTGGATAGGAAAGTCTTTAAAGTAAGTTATCTCATGCTGTAGGAGTACAATTATGTTGGAAAACATATCAAGCCTATCAGATTTCTTTTGTTTACAGAATCATTAAATTGAGTTTGGATCGAATGGAATACTTTGTAAGATGTGGAGAAGGTGATTCAGCAGTCTGTACTTACCAATGTTGTCCCGATACAGTGTATAAAAGAGAAGTTGAAGGCATTTGCAGTTGAATTGTAAACATTGGATCTAGTCCAATCAGCAAAGACTAGAGGTGACCATTTTCTATCTTCAACTATGATAGCTGGATAAAAGAAAAAAAGTTACTGTTCTCCAAAGTGAGATCAGGGATGTGAAGTTACAGTATTGGGCAAAAGTCTTAGGCACATATATATTGCTAGGGTGCATGAGACTTTTGTACAGTACTGTATTTGTTAACGTGAAGCAGAGAGCAAGTTTGTAAATCTAGCAGGAGCAAAGGATGTTGGGAATGATGTATCTTGTGGGAGGGGTGTGATTCAGGTGGCAGAGAAAGAGTTTCAGGAGTGGGATGTGTCACGGGTGCAGACACACCCAGCCATGAGACACCAGGCAAGGAGATTTGATTCCAAGCAATTGGTTTATTGATCAGTACAGAATGTCTCTCTGGTGATTCCTGATTCTTCCCCTCTCCTTTCTGCTTTTCCCAACCATGATTCTCCTCTCCCTGCCCCCTTCCCACTCTCAATCCACAACAGAGACCCATATCAGAATCAGATTTATCATCACTCACATTTCTCAGGTTTTTTTTTGCGACAGCAGTTCAGTGCAATACATAAAATTACTGCAGAACTGTGCAAAGGTCTTAGGCACCCTAGCTATAGACAGTACTGTAGATGAAACCTCAAGACTTTTGCCTAGTAACATAGATGAAATGGTAAGAAGGAAACAAGACAAAAAACAATATGAAATGCTCTCTGGGTTCTTGTAATATGCAGAAATCAAAATAGAACTGTATTTTCTGTAATTATAAGTACAGGTCGGCCTTCACTAATCCCACTACCTGTAATCCGGTTCCTTCGATATTCCGGCCCTGATTATGCTTAATGTGATCCTTCTGTAATTCAGCATTTTCACTAATCCGGCACTCCTCAGGTCCCAATGGTACCGGATTAGTGAAGGTTGACCTGTAGTTGGTACAGTATGACATTTAGTGTTACAGTTGATATTTAATCTGCAGAGGCTGGAAATTCTGTCCTGAAAAAGGGCCTCGGCCCGAAGCATTGATTGTTTATTCATTTCCACCTGACCTGCTGAGTTCCTCCAGCATTTTGCATGTGTTTATCTCGGAAAAATGTTCTGTTTGTTTGTTCTCATATTTACACACAGCTGCAGATGGTAATATGGAGGTTAGTACACAGAAAGTCCATTTGAAAATGTGATCCATGGAATTAGTTGGATCCAGATGGATACTGCAGAGTTTCAGTCAATGGGATAGACATTGCCACCCAAGACACTGAAGAAATGTCTACATTTTAACTATATATGAATATGCTTCTGTAACCATTAATAATTAATTGTACAATTTCAAATCTGCCAATACTTAACAAGTATTATCTAATACTTCCATATTCTAATACTTCTATAGATGCGTGGTGGGAAGTGTGCTGACTGGCTGCATTATAATCTGTCATTGGAACACCAATATCTTCAATCAGAAAATTCTGCAAAAAGTTGTGGATTCAGCCCTTGACATCATGGGTAAAACCCTCCCAACCATTGAGCACATCTACATGAAATGTTGCTGTTGAAAAGCAGCATCCATCATCAAAGATCCTCACCACCCAGGCCATGCTCTTTTCTCACTGCTGCCATCAGGTAGAAGGTACACATGCCTTAGGACTTGTACCAGCAGGTTCAAGAACAGTTACTACCCCTCAGTCATCAGGCTCTTGAACAAAAGGGTATAGCTACCCCCACTTAAAGACTCTTTCATCTTGTTATTTCATGGTCTTTATTTATTGCTATTTATTTATATTTTGCATTTGCAAAGTTTGTTATTTATTGATCCTGTTTACAGTTACTGTTCTATAGATTTGCTTTGTATGCCCGCAGAAAAAAGAATCTCAGGGTAGGATGTGATAACATGTATGTACTCAGATAATAAGTTTTACTTTGACTAATGTCGGCTGGCTGGTGGTGCAGTGGCATCCACACCAGACTTCAAAGTGAGTGGTCGAAGGGTTCAAATCCGGCTGGCTCTTTGTACACTTTCTATCTGTGCGGGGTTGAGTGTCCAGCTAGCAACTTGGACTCGTAAAAAACAGGCAAATTCTAAAGAAACAGCAAGGTTGTCACCTGATGCACCACAAGACATGGAGAGGAACAACAATTATTTAATGTAGGCAGAAAATTTGTGGTTTGCACATGTTTCTAACTTTATTAAAGGGGAAGCTATGCAGTACATATCGGTGTGTATGTTAGTCATAGTCATACTTTATTGATCCCGGGGGAAATTGGTTTTCATTACAGTTGCACCATAAATAATTAAATAATAATAAAGCCATAAATAGTTAAATAGTAATATGTAATATGCCAGGAAATAAGTCCAGGACCAGCCTATTGGCTCAGGGTGTCTGAGCCTCCAAGGGAGAAGTTGTAAAGTTTGATGGCCACAGGTAGGAATAACCTCCTATGACGCTCTGTGTTGCATCTCGGTGGAATGAGTCTCTGGCTGAACGTACTCCTGTGCCCAACCAGTACATTATGTAGTGGATGGGAGACATTGTCCAAGATGGCATGCAACTTGGACAGCATCCTCTTTTCAGACACCACCATCAGGAGCAGTTAAGAACTGCTCCTGATTTGCTACATGACTTTTGAAACTTTTTTGTACCAGCCATTGCTGCCAGTTAAGTGTGTATGATTTTCAATAAAGGATAAATGTTGGAAGCACAATTCTTGTTTCATTCCTGAATGCATAGTCTATAGTTCATTATACCACAAGACCATAACAATGTAAGATACAAGTTAGTCCACTCATGTATGTATCAAGCAAGCAGTGTAAGAATAAGGGCTGAGAGTGATCTAGTGGCTATTTAGTATTTAAATGTGAAACTACACAATGTGCTCAGCAATAAACGGATGGAAAGTTCTGGCAATCAGTCATTACCAACGGCCATTGAAGATTCATCCACAATCTTCAGATTTACACATTTTTTAACAGACGTAGTTTATTTTTATTCCATTCCATTTTTGAAAACTGGAAGGCACCACAACATAGAATAAAAAGCAAGATAAATTAGGCGACATGTCCGTTTCTCATTCAGTGCCATGTTCTATCTCCTGAGTGATTACCTACCAGGGTTGATTGGACATTTTCCAAGAATGGATAAACAAACTTTCTGGTAATCTGCTCTCCTGTGTGATCAACCCAATAGAACAACCTATTTGTAGTGTGACACATCACGTCAGTGCAAATCTGTTCTGCACTGATAGGTGTGAACCTCTGTCCCTAATCATTCACCCCACTGAAATAGCCCAAACACAAAGCCAGTGTGATCTGCAAAAGCAATGAGATTGCAGCAACAGCCATGCACTCAACATCAGTAAGCCCAAAGAAATGATTGTAGATTTCAGGAAGAGTAAGACAAGGGAATACATACCAGTCCTCATAGAGGGATCCGAAAAGGAAAGAGTGAGTAATTTGAAGTTCCTGGGTGTCAATATCTCTGAGGATCTATCCTGGACCCAACATATTGATGCAGCTACAACAAAGGCTGTACTTCACTAGGCGTTTGAGAAGAACATCATATAACCCAGCTGAAGAAAACCCCCACACAACAAGACCATCAGACGTGGAAAACAAAGAACAAATCACAGTAAAAGCAAAAAAGCGAATAAATATCGCACAAAACATGAGACGTCAAACTGTAGAGGCTCCAAAGGTGAGCTGAGAGCCACAGCCACAAGCCGCCGAGGTGAGTAAAGCCAGTCCAGGAGTCAATGGCCGTTGCCACAGCCACCGAGTTAGTCCATTCAGCACTGTGCCGATGCTTTCAAACCACAGCTGCAGATCCAGTTCCACACTGAAGCGAAACCATATCTTTTCCTATAACTAGGTGATTGTTAGAGTCACATGTGCAACTCTCTGTCCTACATGTAGGCCATGTCCGCAGGAGTGGCTGAGCATTAGCTGGATATTGGAATCAAGTCAACATTTCAAACACCTGAACAGCAGATGCTAGGGTGGTAAATTTTGTGGCTACTCTGTGTGAGGGAAGCTAGGTCATCCATGTGGAATAAACAGACAAAATATTCTGTGGAAAATAGCAAAGGGATGCATCATAGATGTTTGCTACTGCTGCCAAAATTGATTGCCAGTCAATTGCCAAAACTCACAAACAATTTCAATCCAAATACAGTATTACTGATATTTAGACTTAACAATGTGATAAACAGAATTGAGACAGGACAGCCTGCAGATGATGGAATCTGGAGCACAAATTAAATTAGTGAAGCAACACAAGAGGTCTAACAGCATCTGTGAGGGCAAAGGAATAGTCAACATTTCCGTGATGATGTCGATATTATAAGCGATTCGTTAAGAATCCTAATAATTTGGAAACTGCCTCTCTACCAGTACATAAACACAAGGAATTCTGAAGATGCTAGAAATCCAAAGCAACACACACAAATTGCTGGAGGAAATGAACAGGTCAGGCAGCATCTATAGAAAAGAACAAACAGTACACATTAAAGGCCAAGGCCCTTCTTCAGTACTGAGAAGAAAGAGGGAAGATGCCAGAATAAAAATGTGGAGGAAGGGGAAGGAGGCTGGCTGGAAGGTGAGAGGAGAAGCCTGGTGGGTGGGAAAGGTCGAGGGCTGGAGAAGAAGGAATCTGACCTTTTACCTCTTCTCACCTGCCTATCACTTCTACTTAGGTCCCTTTCTTCTATGATCTGTTGTCCTCTCCTATCAGATTCCCGCCCTTCATCTTTTGTGCACACCTAGCTTCATCTATCACCTTCTAGCTAGCCTCCCCTCCACCCCCACCTTATAACTCTGGCATCTTCCTCCCTTCCTTTCCAGTCCTATAGTTGGGTCTCAGTCTCAAACATCGACTGTTTACTCATTACCATAGATGCTGCCTGACCTGTTAAGTTCCGCCAGCACTTTGTGTGTGTTTCTCTGCCACTCCAGCTGATTCTACATACTTATCAGTCTTAGTGCAAAGCCACTGACTACCGAACCATGATGGAATGGGTAGTGCACATTCCTTCAAGAATGAATTCTTTTGTCACGCAGGTAGAGCAAGAAGTACACCACCGCAGCTGTGAGAAAAGTGGTGAGAGAATGGGAGTGAAGGTGGACATGGTGACAGTTCCTGATCAAGCGGAGAAGTGTTATTACAAACAGAGAGAGCCTGTAACTCAGGCCAGTCCTGGAATCTGCAATATACACTACTGTGCAAAAGTCTTAGGCACCCTAGCTATAGATACGTTATATTTGTCCACATGGAGCGGCGAGGGAGTTTGTAAATCTAACAGGAGCAAAGGATGCTGGGAATGGCACGGTTAAAGCACCGCAGGACAGATGTGGGGCAGCTGGCAGAGAAGGAGTGCAGGGGGGTGGGGGTGGGCGTGGGAGGGTGGGTGTGGGGTGGGTGCAGACACACCCAGCCCTGAGACAACAGGCAAGTTAAATTGATTTCAAACAATTAGTTTATTGATCATTACAGAATGTCTCTCTGGTGCTTCCCGCTCCCTCCTCTCTCCCTTCCCCTTTTCCCAACCATAATTCCCCTCTTCCTGCCCCCTTCCCTCTCTCAGTCCACAATAGAGACCCATATCAGAATCAGGTTTATTATCATTCACATAAAATTTCACACACTCATGAAATTTGTTTTTTTATGGCAGCAGTATAGTGCAATACATGAAATCACTACAGTACTGTGCAAAATTTTCAGTACCCTAGTTATATACACTACATGGTTCCTTAGACCTTTGCACAGTGCTGTAGGTATTAAAGTTAACAGTGAAAGTATACCCATTGGACTTACATCTATTTACATGTTAAATGTTCTACCAATCTCATCAACATATGGCAGAACGAATAAATAAGTATTAGCTAATAAACAATTTGCGCCTAAGGATAGTGCAAAACTCACACGAGGAATTACTTATTGAAGTATGTAAATTATAGAATGAAAACAACTATCATTCTTACACATTGGACTTGCTTTGACTGTGAACCTGGGATGCTTGTTCCATGTATCCATATTCAGACTCCTCTGCAGATATAGGAATGTAACTGAAAATGAGGAATGATTGAAAATGGGTTCCCAATTCACTTCTGCCCATTTGACATTCTCACATGAAATGCCAGACCACCACAGCATGGTAAAAATTCACAAAGTACAGGTGCAGTTGATTTTTAAAGTAGTGCGATCACTCAAATCAAGTATGATGTTCCCCTACGACAGGGGTTCCCAATCTACGGTCCATGGACTCCTTGCTTAATGGTGTGGCTCCATGGCATAACAGAGGTTGGGAACCCCTGTCTAAGGGGTTCTGGATTCTCTTAACAAAGAATGGCTGTGTGTGACTTTGTTTAACATGGGGAGGCTGATGCACAGATGGTCACCACACAAAGTAAGGGTCTGGGTCCAGGAGCATGAAATGCAAAATGACTTGGAGCCCTTCACTACAAAAGCCTTCTTCCACTTTCACTGTCATTGTGACGTGCCATCATCTTCTGCCAGTGTCACCATTGAGGTTTTGGTTAGCTCGCTCTTTGTCTAGAACTTCAACTTTGTCTTTACTGCCATGGATGGCCTCAGCAGGAGCTAAGCCTCCAGATGGCTAAGCTCCTGTTGGCATCGCTCTCAGGAACTCAGGAATCCACTCGCCTCTCTTCACCACATCAAGATGACGATCCTCAGAGAAGCACTTTTGGAGTAGCTTGTGCCAGTGCCAGAAATAAGTATTAAAAGAATAAAAATATGGTCTAGAGCAACTAGAAACACTCAAAAAGTCATAATAGACATAAAATAGGCTAATTTCTAGTGACAGAAATGCTACGCGTTCCCATTCACCTCCTGCCTCACCTCCATTCAAGGCCCCAAACAGTCCTTCCACCTGTGAATCTGTTGGGCTTGTCTACTGTGTCCGGTGCTTCTTACTGTAATTTATATTTTATTACTATATACTGCAGTGTACTGCTGTCACAAAACAACAAATTTTGTGACATATGCCAATGATATTAAACCCAGTTCTGGTTCAATAAGATCAAGACAAAATGCAATTATCAATGAATATTCTGACTGTATTATAGAAGGCAGAACAACAAAAAAATTAAAGTAAATTTATTATCGAAGTACATTTATGTCACCATATACAACCCTGAGATCATTTTCATGTAGACATACTCAATAAATCCATAATAGAATAATAATCATAATGGAATCAATGAAAGACCGCACTAACTTAGGTGTTCAACCAGAATGCAAAAGACATCAAAATGTGTAAATATAAAAAGAACAAAATAAAAATAATACATGAAATAAACAATGAAAAAATGAGTCTCCTGCATCATAGCACAACACTGTATGAGGATGTGTGGCGATTTTAATGCCTTGGTTCTTGTTTCTGTAGCGGCTTACTTTCTTTTGCAATTTCGGGTTCATACAAAAAAACTGTGATCTGTCTCAAAAAGTTGGTTTAACCATTTCCAGTAATTGTTATGTGTAGGAAATCCTTACAAGACAATTAACTTGGGGCTTTTGTTCATTGACAATAAAATGGTTCTGGAAGGAACCTACACAAGTAGGTGAAAAGGCTTCATTACATCATGGAGTATTATAGATTGCCAGGCTTTGCAAATAATGAGCATTTTTTTCTGAAGTACACCTCTTTGTGTGATTGTTTCAGGAGTCAAAACCTTTATTCTTTCTAATATTTGACTTTGTTAGTTCCTGTTCTCTTTAAGCAAACTAAGCCCAATAGCACTAAACAGCTAATATCGATTACTGTTCTGAGCTATGTATCCTCTTACACAATGTTTCCTCAGTACTTGCTTGATTATTAAAAGATTGAATACTTTATGAGATCAAATAACTTGTGTAAGAACATAAAGATGGTATTTAATGTTAGGTGACCATGGGCTTTCCATGACTTTGATAGTTCTTGGCATGTATTTCTACAGAAGTGGTTTGCCATTGCCTTCTTCTGGGCAGTATCTTTGCAAAACGGGTGACCCCAGCCATTATCAATACTCTTCAGAGAATGTCTGCCGGGTGTCAGTTGTCGCATAACCAGGACTTGTGATATTACCAGCTGCTCATACAACCATCCAACACCTGCTTCCATGGCTTCACATGACCTTGATCAGGGGCCAAGCAGGTGCTCCACCTTGCCCAAGGGTGACATGCAAAGCAGTGGAGGGAAGGGCAGCCTTACACTTCCTTTGGTAAAGACATTTCTGCACCCTGCCACTGAGCCTCTATGACATGGCAAATATGAATGAATGAATTAATTAATTTTATGTTAAGCCTTTGTGCACCCATCCCCACAACTTCATATGTGTTACATATTTAGGAAGACCTGTTATGCAAAGCCTGGTCTACAGCTGACTCAGTACAGTTTTTTGGCAGCGTTCACTAATAAGATGTGGGCCAGAGTTTAGATATTTAAATCTATATAAATAAAGTTCAAAGAATCCCCCTATTCCTGGGATAGACTGTGCAAATCTGGCAGAATGAGCTAACAGATCTTGTGGCATTGAAATGTCTGCTCTGAAATATAAGCATTCAGCTATGAAAGATGCCGAGTTCACAGTCAGCTCAAAAGTAGGGAAGGAGCTTGGAAGACCATATTTTACAGGAGCAAAATTAGGCCATTTGGCCCATCGAGTCTGCTCTGTCATTTCCCTCTCAGCCCAATCTCCTGCCTTTTCCCATATCCCTTCATGCCCTGACGAATCAAGAATCTATCAACCTCTGCCTTTAATATATGTAAAGACTTGGCCTTCACAGTCACCTGTGGCAATGAATTCAACAGATTCATCATTCTCTGGCTAAAGAAGTCCCTCCTCACCTCTGTTCTAAATGGATGTCTCTCTATTGAGGCTGTGTCCTTTGGTCTTAGAATTCCCCCACTATTGGAAACATTCTCTCCACATCCAAGGTAATTTTGTTTGTGGGAGTTTCAGCAATATTTCTTTACTTCCCCATTAAACACTTCTACAATTGTGCACAAAGATTGAAAGTATCTTGAAAGAGAAGACTAAATGGCTTTGGCTCAACCATATCTTTATGCTTTAAATTTCTCAGTGTAGTGAACCCACATTTTATTATGATCAACGTCAATATGAGTAGTGACCCCATAATAAATTGGTTCATGTCTGCCTTTAGCCCCAGTGTTGCCTGCTTACAGCCACTCAGGAGAGAGGCGTCAGAGTTGATATGCTACACCAGAGACAGAGTGGTGTGGCATCCATGCTGGACCCCAGTGTTCATTTGGCAGAAGACAAGCCGTATGGTGCAGATTGCTGGAAAATTCATTGACACGGGAACTTGAACTATATTTCTTTGTTTGTGTGACTGTATTTTATGATACCTTACATGTGCTTTGTGTCGTGTGTGACTGTTGGTACTGTGTTTTGCACCTTGGCCCCAGAGTAACACTGTTTCATTTGCCTGTAAGTTTGGTGTTGCAAAAAACATCACAACTGACAAAATTTATTCGTATCAAATATGCTGGTGAAAAATTTGGACTTTAATTGCACTATCTTTGTGGGTTCAGTCATGAACAGCAAACGCTTTCTACAACCATGTTCACCAGAATGTGTATAATATCTTTCTGCAGGAACTGCTGTTTGGACCGTAGTTCTGTCATTCTGGACCACAACGCTCTGACCGTACCCTAGATTAAACCTTGCATGGCTGAATTGTCCCATGTACCGAGAAACAGTGAAAAGCTTGTCTTCAATACTGTTCATACAGATCAGGTCATTACACAGTGCATTGAGGTAGAACAAGATAAAACAATAATACTTCAGAATAAAGTGTAAAAGCTTCTAGATGCCCTGCACATCCAACCCAGTTAGAATGATTCAGAGGAATCAAAGATAATGATTACAAAGATTAGCTTTATTTGTCAAAGTTCAAAGTACATTTATTATGAAAGTATGTATGCAGCCATACAACCCTGAAATTCGTCTTCCCACTGACAGTCCGTACACCAAAATATACAGTGAAATGTGTTGTTTGCGTCAACGATCTACACTGTCTGAGTATGTGCTGGAGGGCAGCCCGTAAATGTCGCCATGCTTCTGGCACCAACATAGCATGCCCATAACTTGTTAACCCTGACCTGCACACCTTTGGATTGGTGGGGGCAGAAGGGGGGAGGGGGGGATTCTGGAGCATATAAAGGAAACTCACACGGTCACAGAGAGAAAGTACAAATTCTCTACAGACAGCAATTGGAATTGAACCCTGATCGCTGGTATCCAGCCTTATTATAGCATAACATTAACTGCTATGCTACTGCATTGCCCATCAGGTTCTTCTGGGTTAATTGTTGGTAGATTTATTCCAGCAGTTGGTTTAGCTCTACAGCTGTTTAGTACGGTCTCAAGAGTAATTTCTCGAATGTTGCATGTTGTATTCTGAAGGGCTGTCCCACAGTTTCTTGATACCAGCTACATGCTGTGCAGCTGAGGAGTGGGACCATGATGGATGAAAGGTAAGATAAAGGAAGGGATGAAACAACCAGACTGTCTGAATAATTCACATATGTACTGTTAACAAGTACTCCAATATTCTGTCCACATACAAACCTTTCACCTCTCTTCCCTCTTTAACTGATCATCAAAACTTTTAACAGGGAAGCAAAATTAAAGTTACTAAAGTCAAAATCAATTCAGTTATTTATCATCTATGTATACTATATACAATCTTGAGATTCGTCTCCTTACAGGCAGCCACAAAACAAAGAACAACCCAAATAAAACCCATTTTTAAAAAAGACCTTCAAACACCTAATGTGCAGAAAAAGCAAGCATATCATGCAAACAAAAAAATCTAGCAAACAACTGAAGTTCACCAAAGTGAGTCTATAGCCACAAAGCCAGTCATCACTGCAGCCGACCCAGTAGCCCACTAGTTACAGGCCACAGCCTCAGTTCAGCGCAGAGATGAGTAAGCCTCACCGAGCAACAAGCAGAATACTGGCCCACCCCTCACCTCTGGCCTCAACACCCTGACCTTTTCAATCTGGCCTGGCACTTGAATCGTCCAAAACCTCGGGCCCTTCCTTGTTCTTAGACCCAGGCACTGCTTCAATACACTCTTATCCCCGGGCCCTGATATCTCAGTTCAGTCTGTATACTGACCCTTCCAATGCAGCCCAGCACTTAAATTGATCAAGCAAAAAGCCAGATTTATGTACATCATCCATTATTCTGTACTAAAGTCAACCAATCACGTTTAAGTATATCATTACCTCCTGCTTTTCCTATATACCTTGTTTGCGCTATGCTCCTACTTGGCACGGTCCCAGTGGCGTAAGGCTACCCACTTGTAGATAGCTTTAGAATTGGTCTGAGCATTTCTGATATGAGTGGTAATAGTCTTGGCTGCCTGACTGGTTGATAGGTAACAGCAAAGGTGCCTACAGTGGAGGCAGGATAAATACTGTAAGCTGGTGCCTGGGTTGTCCCTCTGGTACAACATCCACACTCCTGAGGCATACAGCACAACCATTTCAGGGCAGAATGTTCAATTGCTGTGAAATGACAGAATTTCTCACACAAACTGTAAACCACAGCATCGACCCAGCATGGCTAGCTCATTTGATACATTCTGACTTGTACCCTGAAACAATGAATGAATCTTGCTTGTGCTACAGTACAATTTGCAATACTGAGTCTATAAGCATGCTAAGGAATCACACATAATTCCTGCACAAGAGAGGATGTTTTCTAGGTTTTCAGTTCTGGCTGTAGGCTTTCTGGCAGGATTTCCAATGCATCAAACATCTTCTGCTGTCAGCCTCACTGAAGTTAACGCCTACAGCCTCTGCACCAAAACATATAAATATCACCTTCTGAAAAGTTAACACCAGTGGCATGGTAGTGTAGTGGTTAGTACAACGTTTTACAGTACAGGTGACCGGGGTTCAATTCCTGCCGCTGCCAGTCAGGAAATTGTACGTTCTCCCCGTGACCACATGGGTTTCCTCTGGGTTGTCCGGTTTCCTCCCACAGCGTAAAGACATATCGGTTGGTAGGCTATTTGGTCATTGTAAATTGTCCCGTGATTAGGTGAGAGTTAAATTGGATGTTGCTGTGTGACATGGTTCGAAGGACCTATTTCACGCTGTACTGCAATAAATCAATAAACAAACAAACATTGTTGTCCTAAGTCACTAGTAGAGTCCGCTCTGTTGAGTATTTCATTTCTCAATAACATTTGAGTAGCATTGTAAATATATTGTTGGATTAAGCATTCTTGTTTGTTT
The DNA here is from genome assembly GCF_030028105.1 of Mobula birostris. Taxonomy (NCBI): domain Eukaryota; kingdom Metazoa; phylum Chordata; class Chondrichthyes; order Myliobatiformes; family Myliobatidae; genus Mobula; species Mobula birostris. The sequence goes on along the minus strand of NC_092392.1, from coordinate 32,446,165 downwards.
AAATAATTAATTATGGGTTATATGTAAAAGTACGTGAATGGCATACGTCATCACACCACCACACCATCTGTGTGACTCACTTAAAGTAAAAACTAAACTAAGACACACATTCCGGCCTCTCATTCAAATTAGTTTTATGTTTTGGAGTTACAAAACATAACATATTCCTGTTTAAAGTCTATTCCCACATAGCTCCCACCTTCAATATGATCGTCTCACCTGCACACAGTGAGGTATTGGTTATTGGTGAGAAATTGAATGACAATGTGTCTTTATCAAAGTTCCCTTCTTGTTGTTTCTCCATTCCTGATCAGGTTGAGTAAATAAACTGAAAAAGAAAGCATTGATGATAGGCTTGTGGCTAGAGGGTCAGATATGTATGGCGATATGTATAGTTTTCAATTGCTTCAGTGAACCATTGCTATTGGCCTCAGGAATAATATCCAAAAAAATAGACAGCATTGTTACAAGGATTTACCCTTTAGTAATAATGATCAGTGAGGCACAGAGACGATCTGTATTTACTGACAAGTACCTTTAATGGATCATTTCACAAGCATGTGAATTTACACAGCTCAATGTTTCCTCAACCCTCCATGAACAGTCAAAGAATAGAAAAGGTAACACCCAGAAAAGAAGTTTACATTGGTCAAGTGTTCCTCGTGGTCCCAATCTAATTTCCATTTGTCTGTGGGGTACTCTACATCTGTGATGTTTGGTCGCTGGAGAGTTGAAGCTCCTAATTCTTATGGTGTTCCTCATCGGTTCAAATGAAGCACTTCCATCTCATTGGCTCAAAGTCACCTGATCTACCTGGGTTACCTTCTTATTGGCTCTAGGCTAGGGTCACAACCAGCATTGTTTCGGATTTTGGATCTCACCCTCCCCCTCCCACTTTCAAATCTCTTACTATCTCTTCTTTCAGTTAGTCCTGACGAGGGGTCTTGGCCCAAAATGTCAACTGTACCTCTTCTTATAGATGCTGTCTGGCTTGCTGTGTTCCACCAGCAATTTGTGAGCATTGTTCTATGGTCTCTGTCCTCAGGCTTGTGCCTTTGTTCTTTCAAATTCTGACCGGTTCAAACCAGTCAAACCAGATGACCCAGTCACTGAGTCAAACAAGATTACAGATTACTTCTCCTGCAAGCCTGCCATTTTACATAATAAGTAGCTACTCGCCTGAGAATGGTCTCAGGTTTAGTGGGTCATTAGCTGAAACTCCTTGTGTCCATATTCAATTGCTCTGATTACGTTATCCCAGAACAAAAATCAGTTCATCAAACAGTTCACAGAATAGTGGCTGCAAGGACAGTCTCACAAAATAGCCACCTCCATTCCTGCATTCTTTCAGGCAAGAGCATCATCTTCTCCTTTGAAGGGGCAGTCATTTTTCACATCTCCTGCTGCTCCAAGTGATTTCCTACCTTGTTCTGCAAGAGAACAGACAGGTTTAGGCACAGCAAGTGGTGCCGCTGTCTCACAGATCCCGCAACACAGGCTCAATCCAGATGAAGAGTCTTGACCTGAAATGTAAATTGTCCATCTCCTTCCATAGACGCTGCCTGACTCGCTGAGTTCCTCTAGTATCTTGTTTGTTTACCCAGATTACAGAATCGGCAATCTCATTCGTCTCTGGGGTCAGTTCTGACCTTTGGTGCTGTCTATGTTGATGCACTCCTGTACGTCATGGTCCCGAATGAACAACAGCAGGCATCCAAGTTTTGGTATTCCAATTCCCCGGAGTATGGTTAGCCGTCATTGTCCCTGTCCCTTTGAGATTCAGACTGCCACATTCCTTCATGGGAAGTCTGTACTTAAAGGCCTTGTGTTGAGAACTTTGTGCCATTTCTGGTACTGCTGTTTGTATCATCTTGTTTATTTTGAGTCTGAGTTAATTCCAGACTGGCTCTGCACTTGGTGTCAACATTGTCCATAGCTCTCCTGTTACACTGTAACTGTGTGAGTTTCCGCCACATCCTAAATGTGCAATTTGATAGGTTAATTGCTTACTCGAAATTGCCTTCAATATGAAGCTAAGTGGTAGAGTTTGGGAGAAGTTGATAGGAACACAGGAAAAATAAAACAGGGGCAACATTTGTGCATTTCTATGCTGCATAATTCATTGAGGAAATGTGTTAATGAGCATTGCTGAAATCTACTAAGATGGGATATCTGGTTATATGTGCAATGAGATTTCTGTAAGCGTGAGTCTTGCTGCAGTTCTAAGAGTGAAAGAGTGTAGTGGAATATTACCTGAGGTTGTTGGTAGGTAATTAATGGAACATGATATTTGACCAATGATGATGTGAGTAAGATACTGTATGGCACTTGAAGAAGCTTCAGCTTCCCTATCTGCTCCTATGAGGCCAGTGGACATCTTGCAAAACTGTATGCAAGTTTTCTGCTTTTGATTCTCAACACTGGCCTTTATTGTTATCTGCTGCCAGTACCTTCCAGCAAAAGTCCAGAGAAGCCCCTGCCTTTCCACAGATACAGGATCTGTCTTCCACTCTGCATCTCCTCCATCAAGTTATTGACTGGAAAGCCATTCCATTCCCTGATTTGTCATTCTTCAGTTCCCAGGTCTGGTCAAGTTAACTCTTTGAATGGTGCCTATAGTTCCTACAACCACATTGAACCTCTACTTTACAAACTGCAGGCTGGGTTTAAACAGTTCACATTTCTTTGATTGAAGCAAGCCCTTCACAGATATTAGCCAATCAATGATACATTTATCAGTAAACAGGAGGTAGCGCTGGCTTGATATTAAAATGAGCAAATTGTCTCAAATTAGAACTGGCCGATATGTGACCAAAAGTGAAGGTTAATTCTTCATTGTGATTTCAATGCTTCCTCTCAGAGGCAATTGAATTTAGTACTCATGCTACAGAAGTTCAAGGTAAATTTATTATTTCAGTACATGTATGTCACCATAGACAACCCTGAGATTCATTTTGCAGGCATACACAGTAAGTCCAAGAAACACAGAATCAATGAAACTCCACACCCAACAAGACAGACAAACAACCAATGTGCAAAAGACAGCAAACTATGCAAGTAAAATACAGAAAATATTAATAATAATAAATTAAAAAACAATAAATATTGTGAACATGGGAAAAAGAGTCTTTGAAAGCGAGTCCATAACTTGTGGATACAGTTCAATGAAGTTATCTCCTCTGGTTCAAGAGCCTGATGGTTGAGAGGTAGTCACTATTCCTGAACCTGGTGATGTGGGTCCTGAGGCTCCAGTACCTTCTTCCAGATGGCAGCAGCAAGAAGAGGGCCTGGCCTGGGTGTCTGGGGAAAGAGAGGAAGACACATTGTTACTCTTTTAGATGGTGATCAGGTCATTGGGATTGGAAAGCTGATTTTAAATTAAATTTTATTCTTTTGACTGGGTGTTTGCTTTTACAAGTTTAACTTTACAACAATCTGTATTATATATATTTCACTACACAATGGATGTGATTTTACTGCATAATGTATGAAGAGACTTTGCATTATTTTTCTAACATTCTCTGAGAGCAGCTCTGTCATTGCCTGATTTAGTGAGTTCCTTTGGGAACCCAGACAAATTAAGATTACTTAATCAATAGAATCGTAGAAATATTTTAAACGGAATATCATGTATGGGAAAAATAAATATTTAATGTATCTGAAGAATATGAAGTCAATAAGCAAAGAATCTGTTCACTGCTATGCTTACTGTGGCTATTGCTATTGGTAATGAACTAAAATGGCAAATAGCATTTTTATGCCATTTCCCAAAAGGTAACCAAGAATGTATGAATGATAAATCTAGCAATTTGTACACAATGTAGGAAGGTTATGGCAAATTGTATCTTTGGGTTAAGCATTGACCAAGTAGACAATTGGATTTGACTATGGTCAAATATTATCAGTTACAGTACTATGCCAATGTTAATGTGGATAAATGTGAAGTTATCCACTTTGGTGGCAAAAATAGGAAAACAGATTATTATCTGAATGGTGGCCGATTAGGAAAAGGGGAGGTGCAACGAGACCTGGGTGTCATTATACACCAGTCATTGAAAGTGGGCATGCAGGTACAGCAGGCAGTGAAAAAGGCGAATGGTATGCTGGCATTTATAGCGAGAGGATTCGAGTACAGGAGCAGGGAGGTACTACTGCAGTTGTACAAGGCCTTGGTGAGACCACACCTGGAGTATTGTGTGCAGTTTTGGTCCCCTAATCTGAGGAAAGACATCCTTGCCATAGAGGGAGTACAAAGAAGGTTCACCAGATTGATTCCTGGGATGGCAGGACTTTCATATGAAGAAAGACTGGATGAACTGGGCTTGTACTCGTTGGAATTTAGAAGATTGAGGGGGGATCTGATTGAAACGTATAAGATCCTAAAGGGATTGGACAGGCTAGATGCAGGAAGATTGTTCCCGATGTTGGGGAAGTCCAGAACGAGGGGCCACAGTTTGAGGATAGAGGGGAAGCCTTTTAGGACCGAGATTAGGAAAAACTTCTTCACACAGAGAGTGGTGAATCTGTGGAATTCTCTGCCACAGGAAACAGTTGAGGCCAGTTCATTGGCTATATTTAAGAGGGAGTTAGATATGGCCCTTGTGGCTACGGGGGTCAGGGGGTATGGAGGGAAGGCTGGGGCGGGGTTCTGAGTTGGATGATCAGCCATGATCATAATAAATGGCGGTGCAGGCTCGAAGGGCCGAATGGCCTACTCCTGCACCTATTTTCTATATATATATTACACAAGGGGTGATTGATAAGTTCATGGCCTAAGGTAGAAGGAGTTAATTTTAGAAAACCTAGCACATTTATTTTTCCTACATTTACATACTTAGTCCACCAGTCGTGGAGTATACAGATCCCTTCTTTGTAGAACTTGATGTCTTGGACCTCCAGAAAGTGGTCCACAGCAGGGGTAATTGATAAGTTCATGGCCTAAAGTAGAAGGAGATAAGGAGAAACTTCAAACTTTCTGCATTTTCACTCAAAGAGTTGAACTGCACGTGCACATAATGAGACCTGTATAACTCATCTCCTTCTACCTTAGGCCACGAACTTATCAATCACCCCTACTGTAGACCACCTGGAGGTCCAAGATGCTCTCGTTACATGCACATACAGTTCAACTCTTTGAGTGATAATACAGAAAGTCTGAAGTTAATAACTATCTCCTTCTACCTTAGGCCACAAACTTATCAATCACCCCTGCTGTGGACCATTTCTACAAAGAAGGGATCTGTATGCTCCACGACAGCTGGACTAAGTGTGTACATGTAGGAGGGGATTATGTTGAAAAGTGAATGTGCTAGGTTTGCTAAAATTGACTCCTTCGACCTTGGGCCACGAACTTATCAATCACCCCTAGTGTGTGTATATATATATAGATATAGCTAGGGTGCCTAAGACTTTTGCACAGTATTATACTTGTCAACGTAGAGTGGAGAGCGAGTTTCTAAATCTGGCTGGAGCAAATAATGTTGGGAGTGGCGGGCGTGGAGCACTGCGGGAGGAATTTGGGACAAGCAGCAGAAAGGAAGTGCCAGAGGAGGTGGGTGGGTTGCATGGTACAGACCCAACCAGCCTTAAGACAGTAGGCAAGACCATTTGATTCCAAACAATTGATTTATTGGTCATTACAGAATGTCCCTCTGGTGCTTCTCTCTCCCTCCCCTCTCTCTTCCCCTTTTCCCAATTATGATTCCCCTCTCCCTGCCCCTTCCCACTTTCAGTCTACAATACAGACCCATATCAGAATCAGGTTTGTCATCGCTCACCTATGTTATGGAATTTGTTTTTTTAAAAGCAGCAGTGCAGTGCAATACATAAAATTACTGCAGCACTGTGCAAAAGTCTTAGACACATTAGCTATATATACAGTATGTGCCTAAGATCTTTGAACTGTATTGCATATTTGAAATAGAAATTGCATAGTACATGTCAATAGCTGGAGAGGGAAGATTCAAAGGCACTCTGCACATGGCCACTCTGGTTCCTGACCTTTCCAGCAAGCAAGTCTGCAGCGCTTCATAATGTCCTGGTCCGCAAGGTTGTGTGTGATGCAAATGTATATATATACGTAAGATTTTTGCCCAGGGCTGTAGGTTGCTTTTTTGTTGTAACTATAATAGAAGTTAATATTTAAGCATATTTAAAGCTTTAGGGAAACCTTCTTTGTGACTAATTATTTGCAAAACCAATAATGAAAAGTGTGCATATCAGAGTATGGATGTGCTAAAATCTCTTAGCTTAGGGAAACAGTAATTAAAATCCCCGATATGTGTCTGTGTTGCTCTCTTATTGGAAGGTTGGAAATCAACATTGGACAAGGCTAGGTACTGACACTTTGGCTTGGAAATTTCTATGGATTGAGGAGGACCAGGTTGTCAAGAATGGCCTTATGTTGGAGATGTTATTAAGCAGGGTGTATGGTGAGATGCTGTTCAGCATTCATTAGTTTCATGCACCCTCTCAAAGCCAGTTCCTGCGGAAGGAGCGGAGTCTTGAGTCATCAGGTATGCATGGGCCGGAGAAGCAGGAGTCCTGTCCAGATATTGTGGAGATTGGAGGACCCCCCCCCAGCTCTACTGACATCAAAGAAAGAGAAGGAGAAGTGCCCTCTTTTGAAATTCTCTTCAGCTAGATACTTGCAGAATAGGATTAGTTCTTCCCATATTCCCCTCTCTGACTCTTTACATCATCTTTCCTGGCTATTGCTTCCCTCAGCTCCTCTCCTCCCTTTCTCCTATGGTTCACTCTCCTCTCCTATCAGATTCCCTTTTCTCCAATCCCTGACCTTTCTCACCCACCTGGCTTCACCTGTCACCTTCCAGCTAGCCCCCTTCCCCTCCCTAAACCTTTTTATTCCAGCATCCTCCCCCTTCCTTCTCAGTCTTAAAGAAGGGTCTCAGCACAAAATGTTGACTTTCCACTAATTTCCATAGATGCAGCCTGACCTGCTGAGTTCCTCGAGCATTCTGTGTGTGTTGTTCTGGATTTCCAGCACCTGCAGATTTTCTCATGTTTAGGAGTAGTTTTGATTGCCCAACGATACTCTGACCTACCCAGAAAGATAAAATATTATCTTAACTGTCTGGGCCATTTTTTTGCCTAACACCAATAGGACAACCATGGCAAAAAGGTATGTTTCAAGTTTAGGACCCTCCACCACATAGTCCTAAGCAATAATCTTGTAAGTTTAATGGGTTCTCTACCAGTGTTATACAGGAACAGAAACAGTTAATAATGATTGAAACATTGCAAGGAGTCTAGATAGTCAGATGCTGCCTCTTTTTTATTTGGTGTTATGAATCTGAAAATGGATTTACTTTCTGGACTGGAATATAAACCTTGTGGAAATTTGACCAAGCACTTTGATTATGGATCAGCCTCCTGAATTTGTAACCACTTCCACAACTGACATGCATCAGCTGTTGTCATTGTCCATGCAGGACTCTGGCAGGGAAATGAATGTATGTTGTTGTAAGGAGCACCTGTCACAGGGCACATCCAGATTCACCAGGATTTAGTAACTATTCTCAGCTGGAACACCACTCATTCAAACCTGTTACATGCTTTCTCCGTGTTAATGTATTGTCCTTCCTTGTACTACCAGCCTCCGGAATTCCTTAACCCCTTGACTCAGCGATAGTGGCCCTGATGACCACCACCCCTCACTCCTGCAAGGCAATGGTCTCTAACCAGCCATCTTGCCCCAACTTTTGATCCAGACCCTGATTGAGCCTTTTCATATGCTAAACCTGAAGAGTTAACCCTACGTTTCTTTCCACAGATGTTGCCTAGTGCTTAGTGTTTCTAGCACTTTTAATTTTTATTCTTAAATGGGTCCTCAATGAAAATCGAAAAACAAACAGCAGATGCAGTCGATCTGAAATAAGTGCAGTGAATGCTGAAAGCACTTCGTGAGTTAGGCATTACCTGTGGAAAGAGAAATAGGAGTTAACATTTCAGGTTGAAGACTGTTTCAGAACTCATCATCTGGCCACCCGTTGTCAGCCAGACCAGGTACCAATCAGCACCAATTTGCCTGTGAATGTTCTCTTGTTTCTTCTGATCTTGAGCTCTGTTCTGTTTCCAAATCCCAGTCCTGGCATGGTGCACAACTAAAGCAGCCGTCATAATAGTGCACAGTAGTCCTAAAGTTCCCAGTAGAATACTCCTCAGAGTCTGTAAACTAAATGACGAGGCTGAATTGGAGAGGTCAGGTACAGGCCGCATCAAGATGGTGGAGTCCAAACCCCAAGGCGTATTGAAAGTGAGTGAACCCAACGTTTGGACAATAATATAGGTGCTGGGCCACCCATTGAAAAGATCAGGGTGTCGGACGCGAGGGATGGGCCGGGTCAGCCTCTTGCTCTGCTCTGGGCTGAACTTGGGATCTGTGGATGGACTCTCTTTGTGGACCCCAGTTTAGAAAGCTATTTGCTTGTGTTTATTGTCTGAATGTTTTGTTTGTTTTCTCTTTGCACATTGGGTGTTTGACTGTCTTTTCTATGGGTTCTTTTGGGTGTTTCAGGTCTTCCTGCTAGGAGATGACTCTCAAGGTTATATAATGTATACATACTTTGATAATAAATGTACTTAGAAATCTGAAACTGGAAACTTTAATTGTTTTGATTAAAATCTTACTGGGAAGGTTCATAGAGAACAGAGAAGGATCTAGAAAGGCTTCCTTTTAGACCAGGGGTTCCCAACATTTTTATGCCATGGACCAATACCATTAAGCAAAGGGTGTGTGGGCCCTAGGCTGGGAACCTTTGTTTTAGACATATGTTAACATTTTCATCCATCTCTGATAAAACTCTACCACCCATTTTGCTTCATAAATTATTTTATTTTAGAAGAGTTACACTTCATATATTAACTTCACTTTCCTGAATGCCTGTTTATTTTACCAAGAGATGAAGCTTTTAACTATATTTTTCTCTTTGACTTGTTACCCATTTTTTGGCAGATGTGTTAACAAAGGGGATTTGGGGTGGAGATACGTCTCTACCATGGAAGACATAGGAGCTCCTTCCCTCCGCTAGCCTGCAGGTCACCCTTGGGCAAGGTGTAGCACCTGCTTATCCATCCCTCCCCCCCTCCGTTCAGAGTTAATAGAAGCCATGGGAACACGTGGTGGAAGGTTGTATGAGCAGCTGGTGCATATCACAAGTCCTGGTTATGTGACCACAGACATCAGGTAAACAATCTCTGAAGAGCATTGATGACAGCTGGGGTCACTCATCTTCTAAAGACACTGCCCAGAAGAAGATGATGGCAAACCACTTCAGCAGAAAAATTTACCAGGAGAGAAACAAGGTCATGGTCATGGACTGGAGAAGAGAGTGGGCTGGAGGAGAGATGGGGTGGGGAGGGAGGAGATGGGGGAGGTGTGTGTTTCCTTCAGATAACCATAAGACCATAAAATATGGGAGCAGAATGAGGCCATTTAGCCCATTGAGTCTGCTCTGCCATTTCATCATGGTTGATCCATTTCCCTTTCAGCCCAATTTCCTGCCTTCTCTCCATATTCCTTCATGCCCAGACTAATCAAGAATGTATCAACCTCTGCCTTTAATATACCCAATGGGCTCCACGGTTGCCTGGGGCAATGAATTCCACAGACTCACCTCTCTCTGGCTCAAGAAATTCCTCCTCAACATCATTCTAAATGGACATCCTTCTATTCCGAGGCTGTGCCCGCTGGTTTCCTCCAGCAGTCCAAAGACCTATTAATTGGGCATTAGCCCTGTAATTAGGCTAGGATTAAATAGGTGGGCTGAAGGGCCTGTTCCACGGTGTATCTCTAAATAAATAAATAAAATGCAATTGACTGCTCTGCCATCAGGATGTGACGGCTCTACACTAGAGTTTGTCTGGAACTGAAACGTGGCCACAACAACCTGGAAAGAGGGAACACACAGATCTAGAAGAACCCAGCAGGTCAGGCAGCACCTATGGAGGGAAATGGATGGTCGACATTTGGAGTTGAGGCCCCTCATCAGGACTCGCCCTGTACAGGCTGCCTGACTTGTTGGGTTCATTCAGCATTTTGGGAGTGTCTCCGTACTCCAATGTTTCCTACATCTCCTGGAAAAGGCAAGATCTTTGTTGGAAAATTGTTGAAAATGCTAGAATGCTAGAATTGACTTCAAAGTACAACTATAATACTGCTTGGATTTTGCTCCTGAATTCACTAAAGAAAATGATATTTTCCTTAAATGTTAATATTTTATATCCTGAGTAAGTGCAGGAATATTAAGATAAGTGCCTGTAAGTTTTTCAATGTATTAGTTTTAAAATCGACTATCACCTGGGCTTCGCATGTCAACAGGCAAGTCTATCATTGACATTTAATGGGTAGTTTCAGTTTATCGACATGCTTCTTTCATCATAATGTGCTTGCCATGACCTTTGTAATAGAAAAACATGCAATGTGTCAAAATACCCGTGTGAATGGAGATTGGAGTTGGGAGATGGATCAGCCATGATGAAATAATGGAGAAAATTCAATGGGCCAGATGGCCGAATTATGCTCCTATAGCTCATGGTCTTATAGTCGTTTGGAGAAAGCACACACGCTCACAGAGAGGGCGTGCAAACTCCTTACAGGACAGCAGTAGAAGTCAATTCAGAATCTCCAAGCTGTAATACCCACACACTAACTGCTAGACTACCACGGCACTTTCCATAGTCATCAAACCAGGAAATAAAATACATAATTTTAAGCAAACTTTTTAAATACTTCATAAGGTGAAACATAAAGATTAGGGCATAAACATGACAAAGGTGCGTGATGGAAATTAAGTGTTATTATTAATAATATGCAGTATTGAAATATTAATCATAGTAAGTAACAATTCCAATACAGCAGGAAGTATATTTTTTAGAGGTCAATAAATATTGCATAGCACTCAATCAAAATGTAGAACCTTTTCCATTTTGTTTTGGTAACTGGACAGCTTTATTAATACGCTGAACTACTTTTCAAATCATTGTTTTGTCAGATGAGTCTGAAGAAGGTAAGAATAGCACACTGTATAGAGGATTACTGTACACGGATCTGGATTTTCATGATCATTTCCCAGATGTGCACTCTATATTGCCATTAGTTTTTCTGTACTTGAGAAAAATAAATGTGTGGGTGTCCAGAGAGGGGTAGCACCTCTGGTGAAGGGGCTTGTCATGTCCATTATGGGGCAGTTCACTTACCTTTAGTCCCCACCAGACACTCAGCTCTCACCTGTGGCTCCAAGCAGCTGCTTGCATGAGTTAGTGGCTCCGTCCTAGTACACTGCTTCAACAGGTGGCTAAACCAGGTGCAGGTAGCCGGTGGCCTCCATTCCAGTGAGAAAGGGACGTGCCTGTCCCAGCATGTGAAGTCAGCTGCGGTGGACTGGGTGGAAGAGATCTACAGTGAGAGCCAATGTTCAGGAAGCTGGTACAGCAATGCTTTGTGAGAGTGAGGGCGTGATAAGGCACAGAAGAGATCAAAGTGCCAGCGACCTGGTTTCATTTCCCGCCGCTGTCTGTAAGGAGTCTGTACCTTTTCCCCTATGACAGCGTGAGCTTCCTCCCACAGTCCAAAGAAGTTCTGGTTGGTAAGTTAATTTTTCATGATAAATTGTCCAGTGATTAGACTAGGGTTAAATCAGGGGTTTCTGGGAGGCGTGGCTTGAAGGCCAAAGGGGCGCAGTCCACACTGTATCTCAATAAATAAATAAATAAATTCCTTACTGCTGCTCAGGGTTCCCGTAAAAAAAAATATTGAACTGATTCATAGGCTGTAAAATTGATCAAGGTCAGTGGCATACTTGTAGTAGATGAAACAAACCACTGTGCTAAAAATGCCAAACACTAAATAATAATGTTCTGAACAATATTTCTCCTTCACCTCAGTCACCAAAAACTCAGCTAAAACTGTGCCTCATGAAAAATTCAAGAACCAGTGTGAATAAGAGCAATAATTTCTTTGGGCTGTCCTGTTAAATATCTTTGGATAAATAAATAAAGAAGAAATACTGCATCCACCATTATTTGCGTGTCTGGCGTTCTGCCAGCAGTCAGTCCTTATCATGTCAACATGCGGATTTCTCAACTATGGAACATCAGAATGGCACCCAAGCTGTTACAGCACATTACACAGCATATAATAAAGCCCATACGATCAGGAAATAAAACACCAGCTAGCTCAACCTTGATAAAAAATGGACAGAATTTTTACTTTTGAACAAACATGATTTTGTTGTGAACATTTCTAATTATTTATTGAGATACAGTGCAGAATAGGTCATTTCGACCCTTCGAGGCACGCCACCCAGTAACCCCCGACTTAACCCTAGCCTAACCATGGGACAGTTTACAATGACCAATTAAACTACCAGCTGGTATGAATTTGAACTGTGGGAGGACACCTATGCAGTAATGGGGGCAAACATACTAACTCCTTACAAACAGCGGCTGGAATTGAACCCAGGTCAGTGGTACTGCAAAACCATGTGCTAACCACTACACTAACCACATATAGACATTCATTCTATAAAAGAGGGAAAGTGATTGTCGAATTTGCAGTATACTTGCAGAATCACATGCATTTCAGGGCTATTTTTAAAATATAATAGAAATATAGGAACCATGAAGGTCTCGTGTATGCCACTGAATGTAACTGGCACTTTTGGCATGCTGATAGATTCTGAATAACACTGTTCAGCTACTTTCTGTGAATGACATTCAAGTCTATGTATAGAATAACAGCATCACAGGTGCAATTTGTGAGTTCTATATATAGGCGTGAGGCAGTTCAAAGGCTAATACAATCAGTGCTTCATAACCACACAGTCTCTTAAAACATTCTGCTTAATGACAATAATTATAATAATCAGTTGGTACATTTCAATGCAAGTGTAAGTTTCACATTGACTTTTACATGCCATATTATTATATCTCCATTTATGCAATTCCTTGTGCACAATAAACATTTTCCCAAACCATTTCTTGTATAAATGGATGGGTTATCTCCCAGAAGATTTATTGTCATAAATGCATGTGCTCATGTTGCACAGCGTATTGTAAATCAAAAGCTCTTCCATCATTCCAGCTACCATAAGACTGGTAACAAAATAGGAAAAAGGTTCTTTATAAAACAGCTCTTAAGAAATGTCAAGGCAGTTACAATACTGTGCCAAAAGTCTTAGGCACATACATATCACTTGGGTACCTAAGACTTTTGCACTGCAGAAATTTTATGTATTACACTATACTGCAGCCACAGAAAAGCAAATTTCATGACCTATGTGAGTGATGATCTATCTGATTCTGACATGGGTCTCTATTGTGGACTGACAGTGGGAAGGAGGCAGGGAGAGGGGAATCATGATTGGGAAAAGGGAAAGGGAGAGGGGAGGGAGTGAGAAGAACCAGAGAGACATTCTATAATGAACAATAAACCAGTTGTTTGGAATCAAATGATCTTGCCTGGTGTCTCAGGGCTGGGTGTGTATGTACCTGGCACTCCTTCTCTGCCACCTGTCCCACACCCCTCCCACAGTGCTCCACCCTCCCCATTCACAACATCCTTTGCTCCAGCCAGATTTACAAAGACCTTTTCACAGTACTGTCTATTGATATGAAAGTCCTGATCTAACAATTTAAGGGATGTTAAGTCTGCAATATTAATACAAAACATATAATCATGTATGCTTAAATGCCTCCTTGAAACATGGCAGTGAAAATATGTATAGAGTATGTATGGAGACACTTGAGTAGATCCAGCAGAATACAGCGGGGATGATTCTTTCCCTCTGTAGAACTATGGATCAGGCGGTACAGCTGATATGCTAGCTGAGTATTTTTAACACTCAAGCTGTTAGGGAGTATTCTGGAGTTAAGTGAATATAGCAGATATTAATTTAAACTTGAACCAGTCTACATATTTTAATGTTAATATAAATAAGTTTAGGAAGCTTGCAATTAGTCTTCAGTGTTTTTTTTATGATTGCAAGCAATAAATTGAAGTTAAACACACAGTTTGTTCCACAGGCTAAGAGATTGCATCTGCAATGGCCAAATGCTAAGACAATGGGGTTGTGTTAATTGGCTTGCATCAAACCAGGCCAATATGGTTAAGTTATTTGCAGTATAGTGACTTGAGTATGGCTGGTAGGGTGGAAATACATCTACCAGAGGTGGTGTAAGGTGCCCCTTCTTTCCGTTAGCCTGCAGGTCACCGTTGGGCAAGGTGTAGCCCCCAATCAGGGTCACATGAAGCCATAGGAGCAGGTGATAGATGGTCGTATGGGCAGCTGGTGCAGATCACAAGTCCTGGTTATGTGACCACAGGCTCCAGTCAGGCAGTCTCTGAAAAGTATTGATAATGGCTGAGGTCACTCGTCTTGTAAAGACACTGCCCTGAAGAAGACAATGGTGAACCACTTCCCTAAAAAACTCGTCAAGAAAAATAATGGTAAGCATGATTGCCTATGTCATACAGCATGGCATGTAATAATGATGATGATGATGTGAGTTGAGTGCAAGCTGACAGACCGGGCAGATGTTGTCACTTAGCACATCAAACATGGTCACAGGTACACAATAGTTTTTGTGTACTTAGCATATTTGTGTACTTAGAGACAGCCCTAACAACATTAATTTTGCATGTCTGGCTTTCTGTTGTCAAAAGGTTTTAGAATATTTGTGTTAATTAGTTTCTCCCAAAGGCATTTGGATCTTCAGAGGTGTCTAATCAATTACAATGTACTTCCACTATGTACAGATCCCAAAGAAACCATTTGTCAACCCAAAGTATTGAAGCAAACAATGTATTTGTAACTATTGAAATTGTATTGAATCACCTGCTGTTGCCTTTGATCTTAAGGATATGAAAACGTGGATGTACCTTTGGGTTTGTGAGTCTGTACTGAGAGTCTTTCTAGAATGATGCCAGCTTGCTGTGCTGTATAAGGGCTTCTACGTCACCTGCTTCAGTGTCTCTCCAATGACTTTAACCACTGTCACAACATGTCAGGACTAGCAGTTCTGTATCACTGGTATAAGTATCTCACCTGGCCCCTCTACAACACCTCTTTAGTTAAGAAAGCACAGCAGCGTTGCCACTTCCTGAGGAAATTAAGATGAGCAAGTCTCCCCCCCCCCACCCCGCCTCCCACCACTCTAACCTTATTTACAGTCACACCATTGAGAGTATCCTGATCAGCTGCATCGCCATCTGCTATGAGAATTGCAAGGCATCTGGCTGCAAGTCCCACAAAGGATTGCGAGGACTGCTGAAAGATTCATCAGGGTCTCTCTTTCACTCATCAGAGATATTTATCAGGAGCACTGCGTATGCAGGGCACTTAGCATTGTCTAGAATCCCTCTCATCCGCCCCGCAATCTTGTTGAACCTCTACCGTCAGGCAGGAGGTATCATAGCAATAGGACAAGGCTTGTTAGAATGGAAGCAGCTTCTTCCCCCAGACTGTGAGACTACTGAAATCCCTGCCACCATTCAGCTCTCTCCATATCTGAAGCACCTGTAGTGCTATCCTATTTACTTATTAACTTGTGTAGTAAATGTAACTTCTGCTAAATGTCAATATTCCGGAATATATTTTATTGTTTGTTAACTTTGGGTTAGGTGGATAAATTAACAATACAAATGAGTGTCAGCAGATCCAATATCATTGACAGGGGAAGAGGAATTGTGGACCATATGCAGGCAAATAGGACAAATTTGGATTAGGACCATTATCACTGTAGACACGATGAGGCAAACATTTTATTCCAGTGTTATACTGTTCAATATTGTATGTTCATTGGAAATAGATATTATAATGAGAGAGAACTTGATAATGGTGAGGACAATATGAGTGAGGTTGATGTTCTGGAGCATGCTGATATTAAGGGAGAGGAGGTGTTGGAGTTGTTAAAATACATTAGGACAGATAAGTCCCCGGGGCCTGACGGAATATTCCCCAGGCTGCTCCACGAGGCAAGAGAAGAGATTGCTGAGCCTCTGGCTAGGATCTTTATGTCCTCGTTGTCCACGGGAATGGTACCGGAGGATTGGAGAGAGGCGAATGTTGTTCCCTTGTTCAAAAAAGGTAGTAGGGGTAGTCCGGGTAATTATAGAGCAATGAGCCTTACGTCTGTGGTGGGAAAGCTGTTGGAAAAGATTCTTAGAGATAGGATCTATAGGCATTTAGAGAATCATGGTCTGATCAGGGACAGTCAGCATGGCTTTGTGAAGGGCAGATCGTGTCTAACAAGCCTGATTGAGTTCTTTGAGGAGGTGACCAGGCATATAGATGAGGGTAGTGCAGTGGATGTGATCTATATGGATTTTAGTAAGGCATTTGACAAGGTTCCACATGGTAGGCTTATTCAGAAAGTTAGAAGGCATGGGATCCAGGGAAGTTTGGCCAGGTGGATTCAGAATTGGCTTGCCTGCAGAAGGCAGAGGGTGGTGGTGGAGGGAGTACATTCAGATTGGAGGATTGTGACTAGTGGTGTCCCACAAGGATCAGTTCTGGGACCTCTACTTTTCGTGATTTTTATTAACGACCTGGATGTGGGGGTAGAAGGGTGGGTTGGCAAGCTTGCAGATGACACAAAGGTTGGTGGTGTTGTAGATAGTGCAGAGGATTGTCAAAGATTGCAGAGAGACATTGATAGGATGCAGAAGTGGGCTGAGAAGTGGCAGATGGAGTTCAACCCGGAGAAGTGTGAGGTGGTACACTTTGGAAGGACAAACTCCAAGGCAGAGTACAAAGTAAATGGCAGGATACTTGGTAGTGTGGAGGAGCAGAGGGATCTCGGGGTACATGTCCACAGATCCCTGAAAGTTGCCTCACAGGTGGATAGGGTAGTTAAGAAAGCTTATGGGGTGTTAGCTTTTATAAGTCGAGGGATAGAGATTAAGAGTCGCGATGTAATGATGCCACTCTATAAAACTCTGATTAGGCCACACATGGAGTACTGTGTCCAGTTCTGGTCACCTCACTATAGGAAGGATGTGGAAGCATTGGAAAGGGTACAGAGGAGATTTACCAGGATGCTGCCTCGTTTAGAAAGTATGCATTATGATCAGAGATTAAGGGAGCTAGGGCTTTACTCTTTGGAGAGAAGGAAGATGAGAGGAGACATGATAGAGGTGTACAAGATAATAAGAGGAATAGATAGAGTGGATAGCCAGCGTCTCTTCCCCAGGGCACCACTGCTCAATACAAGAGGACCTGGCTTTAAGGTAAGGGGTGGGAAGTTCAAGGGGGATATTAGAGGAAGGTTTTTTACTTAGAGAGTGGTTGGTGCGTGGAATGCACTGCCTGAGTCAGTGGTGGAGGCAGATACACTAGTGAAGTTTAAGAGACTACTAGACAGGTATATGGAGGAATCTAAGGTGGGGGCTTATATGGGAGGCAGAGTTTGAGGGTCGGCACAACATTGTGGGCCGAAGGGCCTGTACTGTGCTGTACTATTCTATGTTCTATAGTGGAGAAGTAATCACAAACATTTAAGGAATGAATGCAGCAACTACAACAACTATATAGTTCCATTCTAACATAAATTCTGAAATTGAAAAGCATCCAACCGATCCCTAATAAAAGATATTAAGGATTTTAATTAGATACAAAGAGGAGGCATATAAACTTGCTAAAAAAAAGGACAAATCAGGAGACTGAAAGCAAATTAGATTTCAACCAAGATAAACCAAATGGTTAGCACAACGCTTTACAGTGCAGGTGATCTGAGTTCAATTCCCACCATTGCCAGAAAGGAGTTTGTACATTCTTAACATTAAATTAGTTCAAGGGAGACACAGGAGTCTGAAATTGCAGGTGTAACTTTGTCATTACTTTAAGCCAATGCGCATGTATCATGTGGTAGCGTGATGACGTATGCAATTCATGTATTTATTTATATATATATATATATATATATATATATATATATATAAAACACATAATGAATTATTTAAACAAACAGGAAAGCTTAATCAAGCAGCATATATACACGATTAGTCAAATATTATTGAAATCTCAAACACACAACAGTTCTCTTCATGACCACGTGGATTTGCTCCAGTTGCTCCAGTTTCCTCCCATCGTCCATAGACATGCCAGTTAGTGGGTTAATTGGTCATTGTAAACTGTCCCATGATTAGGCTAGGGTTAAATGGGAGAACTGATGGGCAATATGGCTCAGAAGGGCCTATTCCACTCAATAAATAAATAGACCAAAAAATCAATTACGTGAGCAAAATCAGAGTATGAAAATAAACTCACAAGGAACAGAAAAGCAGATGTAAAAGCTTCTACAAATATTTAGTAAGAAAGTGATTGCTGATGACAGATATATAGGGAAAGGAATGACAGAACAATTAAATAATTACGTTTGGTCTGTCTTCACCTACAGTCAGAGGACTGAGATCATAATCAAAAGGAGAATTTATAAAAATTAGTGAAAAAACATGATGCAGAAATTAATAGCACAGAAAGTGAATAAATCCCTGGGCCTGTTAATTGTCATTACGGAGCAGTAGAACTCTATGGATTATGCAATGATTGCTGCAGATTGGAGCGTGGCAAATATAAGCCCCACTTCTCAAAAAGGAGTGAGGGGAAACATTAGGAAGCTACAGATCAGTAGTAAGCAAAACACTTAGAAAATCTCAGTAGGATTAGACAAAGTCACAACATGCAGGTATGAAAAAAATGATCATTTTATGGAGAACTAGTGAATGTGGTGTATTTAGATTATAAGAAGATCTTGATAAAATGTCACAATATACTATCAGTGTGCAAAATTAAAGTACATAGGTTTACTGGCAGAGATTAAAACCTGGCTCGTGGACAGGACACAGTGTTCGGGCCTAAGCTGTTCACAATGCTGGCCAATAGCTCTATACTGGCCAATGACACAACTCCTGATGGTAATGTGAACTAAGAGACAGTGCAGAGTCTTTAAAGGTGATTTAGGCAAGTTACATCAGTGCACTAATAAACAGCAAATGCAGTATAATATCGATATAAAAGAAATGCGGAGTTATTTAATTAATAAATAATTGGAAAATTTTGATGTCCATAAGGATCTGGATATTCTAGAACATCAGGAACTGAAAGTAAACATACAACCAGTAAGAAAGCAAATGACATATTGATCTTCATTGCAAGACAGGAGCAAATTCAAAGTTCAAAATAAATTTATTATCTAGGTACATATATGTCATCATAAACAACCCTGAGATTCATTCTGTTGGGAGCATACTTAATAAATTCATAATAGAATAATAACTATAATAGAATCAATAGAAGACTGCACCAACTTGGACGTTGAACCAGTGTGCAAAAGACACCAAATTGTGCAAATACTAAAAACAAGAAATAATATATAAATAAATAAGCAATAAATATCAAGAACCAGAGATGAAGAGTCCTTGAAAGGGAGTCCATAGGTTGTGGGAACATTTCAGTGATGGGGCAAGTGAAGTTGAGTGAAGTTATCCCATTGATTCAAGAGCCTAATGGTTGAGGAGTAATAACCATCCCTGAACCTGGTGGTGTGAGTCCCAGGACCAGACCTGAGACAGAGCAGAGTTGCACACCATACTTTAATTGGTAAATTGTTGCCTTCTTATGAAAATCCCTGAGGGAATGACATGATCAATGAGCTGGTTCCTGGTTAGTATTCCTCTCTATTTGTGGAGCTTATCCAGTACTTCTCATCCTCTTTTACCTCTACTTCCTTAGGAGTTTGCAAAGATTTGGCTTGGCATCTAAAACTTTGAAAAGCTCATATAGATGTGTGGTGGAGCATATATTGACTGGTGGCATCACTGCCTGGTATGGAAACACAAAATGTCTTTGAATGGAAATCGGACAAAAAGTAGCAGACATGGCTCAATCCATCATGGGTAAAGCACTCTCCACCATTGAGCACATCTATATGGAGCGTTGTCGCGGGAAAGCACAGCATCCATCATCAGGGACCCCAAACATCCAGGTCATGCTCTCTTCTTGCTGCTGCCACCAGGAGGAAGGTACAGGAGCCTCTAAGGTGTGCATGTGTGCATGCGTGCACGACTTTTGCCACTAGTGAACAATGGAATTTCAATTGCACACAAAAGGTTTCCACCCTCTACCTTGTTGGCATGTTAAGTATATTTCACGATCGTACACAGTCACATTTCCTTTTCCGCTTTCTGATGCAGACAGTGTTGACAATGTGGAGTTTGTGATGACTTGTCCGCAGATTTTAGAACTGGCTTATTTATGCCGTTTCTTTTGAAGAAATTATTATTGTCACTGTGCAAAAAATTGCACAGCACAAGATTTTTATGTACACTGATCATTACAAATTAGAGGGAACATTAGTCAGGACACATACATCCAGGTTCAGAAACAGTTATTATCCCCTCAACCATCAGGCTCTTGAATCTAAGGGGATAATTTTATTCAACTTCACTTGCCCCATCACTGAAATGTTCCCACAACCTATGGTCTCTTCATTCATGTTCTTAATAGTTATTGCATATTTTATTATTTATTATTTTTCTCAGCTCAAGCTGGTAAAATCGAGGTATGGGCATAGCCAACCATACCAATTTCTCAATTGCTAGGAACATTCAGACTATTCAAGTGGCTTTCTGGAGATTTGCAAAAGTATTGTGTTGGCCTTATTGTTTAATGATATTGTGTAGTGTCTTTGGGATGATACCAATTGTGGATATTACTATTGAGACAATGTATACCCTGTTCATGTTCCAAAGTCTTTCCATTTCCTCTTTTATTTCAGCACATTTCAGGTGTTTCTCACTTACTGATCTCTGTATGTTATATGTGTTTGGACTGGCTATAAGAACATACGAAACATAAGAAGTAGGAGCAGGAGTAGGCCATGTGGCCCATCGAGCTTGACCTGCCATTCAATAAGATCATGGCTGCTCTGGCCATGGACTCATCTCCACCTACCTGCCTTTTCCCCTTATCCCTTAATTCCCCTACTATACAAAGATCTATCAAACCTTGTCTTAAAGGTTGTCTTAATATCTATTAAATAAGTTTATTATTATTATTTCTTTATTTTTGTATTTGAGCAATTTGTTGTCTTTTGCACAGCGGTTCTACACCCAGTTGGTGCGATCTTTTATTGATTTTATTATGGTTATTATTCTATTATGGGCTTATTGAGTATGCCTATAAGAAAATGAATCTCAGGGTTGTATATGGTGATAGATATGTACTTTGATAATAAATTTACTTTTAATTTTGAACTTTGAACTTTTCACTGTCCTGCCTTCTATAATATAATCAGAAATGAATGTTCACTGACAAGACAATTGTATTGTGTCGTGATCTTATTGAATCAGAATCAGAATCTGAGTTAATATCACTGACATGTATTGCAAAATCTGTTGTTATGTGGCAGCAGTACATTACAATGCATAGGAATAAAAATATTGATTACATTATGAAGTATATGTAAAAAGTATACTAAATATGTAGGGCAAGAAGAGAGGGGAAAATACTGAGGTAGTGTACATGTGTTCATTGTCCATACAGAAATCAGATAGCAGAAGGGAAGAAGTTATTCTTGAAACATTGAATGTGTGTCTTCAGGCTCCTGTATCTCCTCCGTGATGGTGGCAATGAGAAGAGGGCAAGTCCTGGGTGATGGGGGTCCTTAATGATGGAAGCTGCCTTTTTGAGGTATCGTCTTTTGAAGGTCTCCTGGGTGCTGGGGAGGCCAGTGCTCAGGGTGGAGTTGGCAGAGATTGCTCTGTCTGCGGCTTATTTCAAACGTATGCAGTGACAACAACCTCCCCCACCCCATAATAGATGGCGATGCAGCCCGTTTGAATGCTCTCCACAGTACATCCGTCGAAACTTGCGAGTGCCTTTGGTGACACACCAATTCTCCTCAATCTCTGAATGAAATATAGTTGCTGTCTTGCCTTCTTTGTAATCACATCAATATGTTGAGCCCAGGATAGAACCTCGGATTGTTGACACCTAGGAACTCGAAAATGGTCATCGTTTTGAATGGTGGCGCATGCACAAGGAATGAATGGCCTAATTCTGCTTGAATCTCTTGTGCTTTTTATGCAATAGAATAAGATTTTGAGATTGATGACCACTTCAAGCTTCAAAACTTCATTTTTTCCTCATCTGGGCAGTCAGTTTTCTTTTATTAAATCGTGATACAACAATCCATCACCATGTTGTATGTGACATTAAATCAATCTGTTTTGCTTTCACTTGATGGTCACACTCTGTTGATCGTAAGTGGCATCCTGGTTCACTTCATATTTCAATCTTTTTTAAGTACTGTGGAAATAGTTGAGTGTTTTTGGAATGAAGCAGAAGAATGACATGATTGTATTCAGTGAAAGGTGAGCAACACCTTCTATTCCATTTAGGTACCCTCCTACCTGATTGCAAATAAAATGGTGTGAGGCATTTTATATTTAAGAAAAACCATAACAATTCATTTATTGTACTCCAAACACCAAACACAACGCGTGGCAACAGAGGGTTATGTAATTACATCATTATGTCAGACCAGCCTCTTAAAGTGAGCCCCAACTCAATGTCAGTGGTTGTGAATTTTGTACATTTCCACCAATTACATTACCCTACAGTATGAATATCGATTTCTCCTTCTGGTAAACAAAATTCCACCCTCCCCCCCCCCACCTCCTCTATTTCCTACTGTTACCTTTCACTTCTTCCCACTTGCCTATTACTTCTCCCTCAGTCCCCTTCTCCATCCCTTTCTCCTATGATCCACTCTCCTCTTCTATCAGATTCTTTAGATTCTTTCTTCTACAGTCCTTGACCTTTCCCACCCACCTGGCTTCACTTATCACCTTCCAGCCAGCCTCTTTCCCCTCCTCTCCCAATCTTTTTAATTCAGGCCTCTCCCTCCACCCCCTCAGTCTTGAAGAAGGATCTTAGTCTGAAACATCGACTGTTTACTCTTTTCCATAGATGCTGCCTGACCTGCTGACTTCCTCCAGCATTTTGTGTATTGCTTTGGATTTCCAGCATCAGCAGATTTTTGCATGTTTGATGCTTAACTTAATTCCATAACATTAGAATTTATTGAGTCAAACAGTCAGTTTCAAGGTTTATATCTGTTTTCAATTGTAACCAAGGATTTGGCCTCTCAAGGCTTTTTTATAACATGTCATAAGCGAGATAACAGACACAGTAACTCTATCCTAATTTTTGTCAATTGATTTAGAATTACTTATCCATGGTCATATATACCAGTAAAGCAAAATTCTCTTTCTTGTTTGCACAACAAACTTGTGAGATGATTCCAGACAGAGATGAATAATGGAAAATGCACATCATCAGTGGCCAACAATTTAGGTTTTCTTTTTGTCAGGGTTCATCTTAAAATTATACTGGCTATAGAACAGTGTGATGATACAGTAGACAAAGATCATCCTCTGTTTATTTATCCCACATTAATGTGTAGCCAGATAATGCCATCATTACGAGCTGCCATTTGATAAGTGTTTGTCAGATGTTGTGGCTCCGTGCCTGAGGCAGAATTAAGAAATTCAAAACCAGGCCGTGCTTAATTCTGCTGGTGCCAGACTGGGAGTACAACGGACCAATAAGGATTAGTTTCTCTTGGTTACAAGACACAAACCAAACTGAAGATAGTATCCTAATGGTTAGGGTCAGGAATGCCTGGAATTTCCACCTGGCAATGTACTCAGAGTGCCTTCGGTAAATTTGGGATTATTTTACAATATCATTTCTCCCAGCACAGCCTTCTGCATGCAACTGTTTGTGAGATTTTAAAGATGATATAATTCACTTTAGAATTAGACAACCTGACCCACAGCTGCTGCCCACTGAAACCCCAGTTTTAATGCTCTTTGCCTTATGGAAGCGTATGTGGATGCTGGTAGCTGGGGGTGGGAGTAGAACGCAATAGTGTAAAATTCCTGACAGCCTCACAGTCTGGAGAATACCTCAAGGAGTTGCTAGTTCAAATGCAGGTTTGGAGTTTCCTGGTATTGCTCACGCTGAAGGACTGTTCTGACATTATTTTCAGAAACCTTGGTGCCTATGCCTCACCAGAAATAATACTAAAATCTCGATGCCTAGTAAGGACTTATAAAGTACGCCTGTCTCCAGTGATCCTGTTTTTCTTGTGGTTTGAAGAAGTTAGAGTACAGCATTGGGGAAGGATCAAAACATCGTGCTTGGATTGGTCTGGCCTGGGTCTGTGACCTCAAATCAAGCTCAAAGGGTCCACATCCGTGCACTTGCCTCGTCTGGTGCAGGTGATTGACTTGTCTGACGGTGAGTCAGGTTGTGACAAGACCTCAGGAGGTGTAACTTGGTGGGTGTGTTTGTAGCACACCCCAATAAACTTTGAAAGAAGGGATACATCCTGGTCTCTAACCGACGTTGTCAGTAATTTCAAAAACATTAAAATTCATTAACATTAAAATGAATAATTTAGTAAAGAAGATTTACAAGAAATCTAAACATTAAAATAAAATACTTATAAACACTTAGAAACGTTTTTTTAAGTTAATATCATTGAATTAGATTAAATAAACTTCTCCTTTATCTCCTGATTTGCAGACGTAAACCCTCAGAGAGATCACTGAGATTGTATCTGCTGCATGTACTTACAGTTTGCTAAAGTAACACTGAGGAATGCTGTTTCATTTGGCTGTATTAATGTATGGTCAAATGACAATTAAACTTGAACTAAGATCTATGAGGAATTCAACTCTGCCAGACACGACAGCACAGTGTTCATCTGTCACTCTGAGTCTTGGGCTTCCATCTTCAGTGGCACTCCCATGAAACTTTGAGCGTTACTGCACTTCTGTATCTGAATGCCAGCAGCTCCAGTTGGAATACCTGTCTCCTTACCACCAATACCAGCCATGCTTTCTCACTTTTACCTTCTTGCTTCCTTTTAAGTAATTTCTCTGTTAACCATTATGTTTTGTGTTTATTTTTTCCTATTTTATTTTATTTTGTAATTTATTATTCTGTGCATTAATGTCTTTAATATTTATTTCTAAATCCTGAATTTATCACTTAAGTTTCACTATGATTCAATTTTCATTGTGTTTCAGCTGGTGTCAACTTAGGCTTAATGTTCCTGGCAAGTCTAGTACATGGTTCATGATTCATTTGCCCAAAGAAAAATGAAGCTCAGAGCTCTATATGATGACATATATGTATTTTGATAGTAAAATGAACTTTGAAATTTGAACTTTGAACATTGATGGCAAAATAACTCATAGAATCTTTGGAGTTCTCAGTGTACCATAAATTATCCAGAAGCGTCACCCTCACCATCATTATATGCTGTGTCGTATAATGTGGCGGAACATGGACTATGACCATGATTCTGTTCAGCAAATTTTTCTACAGAAGGGGTTTGCCATTGCCATCTTCTGGACAGTGTCTTTACAAGATGGGTGACCACAGCCATTATCAATGCTCTTTGGGGATTGTCTGCCTGGCATGAGTGGAGGCCCTGTGATGTGCACCAGCTGCTCATATGACCATCCACCACCTGCTTCCATGGCTTGGCGTGACCCTGATCATGGGGGCTAAGCAGGTACTGCAGCTTGCCCAAGGGTGATCTGCAGGCTAGCAGAAGGAATGAGCGCCTTACACCTCATTTTGTCAAAGCGAATCTCCACCCTGACACCCAGCAGCATTTAAAGTAAAAGGATAGAAAATATAGATAGTAATATTTAGAGAGATTACTTATTTATAAGCATTTTGCCATTACACTTCTCTCAATGTAAATAATCAGACAGATGGTCTTCAAATAAGACCCCTGTAAAGGTTAGATACACAATTTTATTTTGATTTTCCAGGATGTAAATAAAGAAGGGCACCATGGTGGCGTAGTGGTTTTCGCAATGCTATTATAGCTCGGGCGTTGGGGTTCAGAGTTCAATTCCACCATCTCCTGTAGCGAGTTTCTGTATACCCTCCCTGCAGAAATTGTGGGTTTCCTCCCACAGTCCAAAGGCGTACTATGCAGATAGGTCACTGTAAATTTTCCATTGTAAATGTAATTAGATTAGAGTTAAATCGGAGTTGTTGGGGTGGCTCGAAGGGCTTGAAGGACCCACAACATACTGTATTGCTAAATAAATTAAAATAATAAGTGGGTGCTGAGAAATTCAAGAAAGTTGCAGGCTACTGGCGTCATAATATGTAATTAAACTCTTTTGCCTAAAATCTCTTCATTAGAAATATAGAAATATACAGTATGCTTAATGTAAAGATATGGAAAATTTTACGTAGGAGCAACTCTTTCAGCCTTTTGAGTTTGTTTTGCTTTTCATTACAAACATGCCTGATCTTCTGTCTTTACTCCAACTCCATGATCGCTCCCTATCTGTGGTGATAGTTTGTGTCTGGAAATTTACTCTTGACTTGTTAAACATACTCAGTTATTTACCATCCACACCTCTCCATGGAGTAGAATTCCATGGGTTCACCAGCCACTGAGTAATGAAAACTCCTACCTTCTCCCCATAAACTTTGATGCCCTGACTAATCAAGAACCTACCAATCTCGGCTTTAAATATACCCAATAAATTCCACAGCTCGCCACCTTTTGGCTAAAGAAATTCCTCCTCATCGCTGTCCTAAAGGGATGTCCTTCTATGCCTTCTGGTCCTAGGCTTTCTCATTATTTGAAACATCTTCTCCACATTCACTCTATCTAGACCTTTCAATATTTGGTATATTTCCAGAAGACCATAGACCATAAGACACCAGAGCAGAATTAGGAGATTGAGATCATTGAGTCTGCTCCACCATTTGATCTTAGCAAATTTATTATCCTGCTCCACTTCATTTTCATGCTTTCTCCACTTAACCTTTGCTGCTGTGATTAATTAAGAATCTATCATCCTCCACTTTAAATATAGCATACCCAATGACTTAGCCTCCACAGCCATCTGTGGCAATGAATTCCAGAGATTTACCACTATCTAGCTGAAGAAATTCCCTCTCATCTCTGTTCTAAAGGGACGTTCCTCTATTCTGAGATTGTGTCCTCTGGTCCTAGACTGACCTACTATAGGAAACCTCTTCTCCACATCTACTCTATCTAGGTCTTTCAATATTTGATAGGTTTTAATGAGATCTCCATTAATCTTCTAAACTCCATTAGAAAAATAGAAGGCTATACACTAGGGAAATTCGAGGCAGTCTCTAGAGTAGGTTACATGGTTGGCACAACGTTATGGGCTGAAGGGCCTGTGATGTTCTATAAATTTCGATGCTCAATGTTGTTTCATCGAGAACAGGCCCAGAGTTATCAAACGCTTCTCTTATGTTAACCCTTTCATTCTTGGGATCATTCTTGTGAATCTCCTCTGGATTCCCTCAAATACCAGCATATCCTTTGTTAGATATGGGCCACAAAACTGCTCACAATACTCCAATTGTGGTCTGACTAAAGACTCAGTATGATTTCCTTGCATTTATATTCCAGTTCTCTCAAAATGAACGCTAACGCTACGTTTACCTTCCTAACCACCAACTCAACCTGCAAGTTAACTTTCAGAGAATCCTGCACAAAGTCCCTGATTCAGAAAATAGTCTACATCTTTATTCCTTCTACCAAAGTGCATGACCACACAATTCCATGCACTGTATTCTATCTGCTACTTCTTTGCAAAATGAATACTAGCATTGCATATGCCTTCCTCACCACCAACTCAACCTGCAAGTTAACCTTCAGGAAGTCCTACACTCAGATTCGCAAATCTCTTTGCAGCTAAGATTTCTGAATTTACTCCCCATTTAGAAAACAGTCTGCAGAGTCTGCATGCTTCCTGGTGGGTCCTGGATTTGTCTAACTGATCAGTGGTTGAGAAGCCACATTGGTAGTTAAATGCTACCAAGTCAGCATTTCCAGTGAAGAGGCCCTAGTTGCTCCTCATTAGCTATTTCGGGCAGAGCAGACCTCATCATTTGCACGTCCAATTCCAGACAACTGAAACAGACAATCTATCTGAAACAAAAAAACACACACAAACACACAGCTGGAGGGCCTAAATTGAGTAACATCGATGAGCTAAAGGGTTAGTCGGCATTTCAGATTGTGACCCTGCATCAGGATTAATCCACTGCAAATTCACTTCCAAGCATACTGACTTTGAAGAAGTTCTCCCCTCTCACAGATGCTGCTCAACTTGTTGACCTCCACCAGCAGCGAGTCTATTTTCTTTTGCTCCAGATTCCAGTATCTGTGGTTTATTGTGACTCTCTTCTGAAGTGGAGAGCCGCAGGAGCACAGATGATGGGATTCAAGGATGTGTTTAGTGCTTTATTGAAGAAGTGCAGCATTCCACTGACACCCTTGAAGATCAGTGCAAAAGTCAGTGATACCCCTCATTGGTCTCAGGAACCATCCGGAATCCACATCATCCTCTATTCCGAAGGGAATCTAAGCAAACTTCAAATTGAACTTATAATCAAAGTATGTATATGACACCATAGACTATCTTGAGCTTAATTCTCTTGCAGGCCTTTACAGGTAAATAAACAAATGAAAATAATTCAGAAAAGTTGTAGCTCAGTGGTTGATGGTAGGGTTGAGTTGCTCTCAGTTCTTGGCAATTCATTTGCAAACGTTTCATCACCGTACGAGGAGACATCATCAGTGCTCTGTTAAATTGCCAAGATCAGAAACCAACTCCACCCAACCAAATGAAGAAATACAACAGTATTTATGAAAAACTATAAACAAAAATACTGACAAACAACCAATGTGCAAAAGAAGATAAATTGTGCAAATAATTTTTAAAAAGTAAACAAATAATTCTGAGAACATGAGCTGTAAAGTGGTTGAAAGTCAACCAGGGATGTCTCCCAACAAGTCACCCCTATTAAAGAAGAGACAATTAAACACAAATGTAAGCAAGAATATATTTTTGAGGTAATTTTATGCTGATGAGAAAACTTACAAGACACCCATTACATTAATTTGAATATTCATATTTTAAGATGTTTTGCTACATTAGTCCTGAGTAAAATACTTCAAGTAAATAAAAACGACAATATGTGCATCTTCTTAAGAGTAATTCCCCTATTGGATGCTGTCCGACCTTAGAAATGTCAAGCAATTTACACATTACCTGTGAAGATCATTAGCTTTGACAAAAATGTAGAATATTTCAATAATGTGAAGCCAAAAGATATGATTATCAGTATCACACTAATAACCAAACACATCCACAGCTTGCTTTACAGACTGCTAGCTTCCAAAATCCAGCTGTTTCTTGTCACCGGAAATTTTAACCACGCGAACCTTAAGTCAGTGCTCCCCAGATTCCATCAGAACATGGACTCTGCAACGAGAGGGGAGAATGCATTGGACCTTGTTTACACGAACATTCCCAACGTGTACTGGGCGAAGCCCTGCCCCCACCTCGGTTACTCAGACCACATCTCTGTTATGCTAATCCCAGCTCGTCAGACCGCTCGTCAGGTGCTCCAGTAAAGCAAAACAGCATTATGAAGGACCCCACACACCCCCCCCCCAATGCAAACTCTTCTCCCTCCTGTCATCTGGCTAAAGGCACCGAAGCACTTAGGCTGTCACGACCAGATTATGTAACAGTTTCTTCCCCCAAACCATCAGACTCCTCAATACCCAGAGCCGGGACTGATACCAACCTACTGCCCTCTGCTGTGCCTATTGTCTTGTTTATTATTTATTGTGATGCCTGCACTGTTTGTGCACTTTATGCAGTCCTGGGTAGGTCTGTAGTCTGGTGTAGTTTTTGTGTTGTTTTACGTAGATCAGTGTAGTTTTTGCATTGTTTCATGTAGCACCATGGTCCTGAAAAATGTTGTCTCGTATTTACTGGATATTGTACCAGCAGTTATGGTTGAAATGACAAAAAAAAAATAACTGGACTTGACTTGACTTCTAAAACATCAAGCAATGAGCTTAGAATGTCTGATAATTATTCAAATATGCAGATGATCTTGTTTTACTGGGCAAAGTCAGGTCACTCATTGTGGATGAAGGTATTTTCTATATAGGATGAAAGCTCTGTCCCCTCATTACCTTTCCGTGACGCCTACAAATCATTCAGATATATTCTCATCTCCATTACTGGAAATAAGTAATTCGAAGAATATTCCTCTATCTGTTCTATTGTTCTACAGACATAAACCTTCCATTAGCACAGTTTTAACACTATATTAGAAAACTGCTACCTTCAGAGATCTTTAAACGACTAATCCAATACTCCACATCCCTTCATTCGCTTAATACCCAGAATTCTATTGATCTCCGGCTTGAATATATTCAGTGACTGAGATTCCACAGAGCTAAGAGAGCATTAGGTTCTGTTACATACTGTTCAAGAAAGCCAGCACAGATGTATTCCCTGAAGGCCTCTTCAAGACTGCCTCAAGCAATGTGATTCAGAAACAGGTATATTATTCCATGAGAGAAATGCAATTAATTCATTACGCATTAAATGAAAAAAAAATTCTCCTCATCTCTGTGTTGATCGGTTTCCTCTTATTTTGAGACTACTAGCTTTAGGCACCCAAGCTAGGGTAGTTATCAGATCAACATATACCTTGACGAGGTCTGCAAAAGGATTCGCATATTACACAATATCATTCCTCTAAACTCAAGCGAGCTTCTGTGCCATTTGCAATCTTTCCTCCCAAGTTTGCTATCCCAGAAATCAGGCTGGTGAGACATCTTTATTGAAGGGTAAAAAGTGCCAGGATTCTACTGATAATTATTCTCCTTTCCTTAGAGATTCTGACAATGAAGTTTTTTAATTACATAACTTTGAGAGGGTAGAAGAGTCTCACAACTGTACTGTGGTGTGGCTCAAGCCCATAAACGAAGGTGCACCCAGCTGAACAGAAATTAACCAAAATGACCCAAAGTTTAGATTTTTTACCTGCAAAAAAGCTTTTCTTTTGACAGCTGCCCAATCTTTCCTTGAATGCTGATCACGCCTGCTTGCATAAGGATGTTTAGCTTTGAATGACATAAAAAAGCACATCCAGAACAGTGGGAATGATCTAAATATTCCCAAACAAAAAATATATCTGTACCTAGATAGAGTGGATATGGAGAGGGTGTTTTCTGTAGTGGGGGAGAGTAGGACCAGAGGTACAGTCACAGAATTGAGGGACATCCATTTAAAACAGGGATGGGGAAAAACTTCTTTGGCCAGAGGGTGATGAATCTGTGGAATTCATTGTCACAGATGACTGTGGGGGCCAAGTCATTGGGTATCTTTAACGCAGAGCTTGATAGGTTCTTGATTAATCAGGGCAACAAAATTTATGGGGAGAAGACAGGAGAATAGAGTTGAGAGGGATAATAAATCAGCCATGATGGAATGATGGAGCAGACTTGATGAGCTGAACGGCCTAATTCTGCTCCAGTGTTTGAAGGTCTTACGCTCTATTACCAACAGCAACATATAATTTCCATACAGCCTGTCTTGTATTTGCATTTTACACTCGAGTGGCCTCTTGATATTCTGGAATGGACCTTCTGCATTGGCAAATTTCCAGTGCATCTGTGGAGAAATGATTTCAATATAACTTTGTGCTTGGGCACCATTCTGTGGTCATCTGTAATTCTCTTGACAAGCTATCTCGGTCAGGGGTGCAAAGTTAAGGAAAGACAAAACTTGGCAGCCGGAAACTTTCAACACCATTCTTCTTAACTCATCACCATCTTTCTCTGATCAGCAGGTGAGGAGCATGAATCTGAGTAGTTTGTTCTGAGGCAAAAGAATTTTGCACTGAACTAATACTGATAGATACATATTTAAGATTCCGTTCATGTTTAAGCTGTGGTTACTATGATTTTATTCCATACTTATTTAATGGCAGCAGTGGTTGATAAGGACTTCTGGGTAACTGAAACTTTTGCACAGTACTGTATTTGTCAATGTGGCGCTGCGTGCGAGTTTGTAAATCTGGCGGGAGCAAAGGATGTTATGAATGGCGAAGGTGGAGCGCCACGGGAGGGGTGTGGGCCAGGTGGCAGAGAAGGAGTGCCAGGGGATTGGAGGTGGTGCAGGTGCAGACACACCCAGCCCTGAGACACAAGGCAAGGTCTTTTGATTCCAAACAATTGGCTTATTGATCACTACAGCACCATTCTCTGGTGCTTCCCACTCCCTCCCCTTTCTCTTCCCCTTTTCCAAACCATGATTCCCCTCTCCCTGCCCCCTTCCCAATCTCAGATCACAATAGAGACCCATATCAGAGTCAGGTTCATCATCACTCACATACGTCATGAAATGTGTTCATTTGTGCAGCCGCAGCAGTCCCCAGTGCAATACATAAAATTACCACAGTATTGTGCAAAAGTCTTAGGTACCCCAGCTATGTACATATATGTGCCTAAAACATTTGCGCTGTACCGTACATTATGTCCAATGGTCTTATCAGTTAGGAATGTGAAGAAGCCAGGAGCAAGCTGGTGATAGATTTCCCCAATAAAATAAATACTAAATAATTTATCTTTGCCTCCCACTCACTGAAATACAGCATTAGATAAAATTAAATATAAATTATCTTAATTTGATAATATTATCTTGGAGTAATTTTTTTCTTTTTTTTTGCTTGGAGGGGTTATTGAAATAAGCAAAACAAATATATAGACCATGTGGATCCTAAACCCCTACTTCTGTCTGAATGTTGATCATCAGTTTTAAGGACAGCAGGTAGATTGGAGAGGCATAAGGATTGGCAGAGCACATAGTTAGGACTGTGATAGAATTACGCAAAGACGATGTGGAGCAGCTGGAGTTTATATATATATATATATGTATCTGGATACTACACAAGGAATATTATGGCAAGCTCTAATGAACTGAATGAAGGAATGAAGATAGTACCTCGTACCTTGCCTGACTGGCTGAAATCATGAAGCTTTTTTTCTCTGAGCTATACCTAAGTAAGAACTGGGAGTTACATTTAATTTTCACTCCAGACCAAAAGCAAATTCTCTCTGCGATTCTCTTTCTACTTTTAAGTTTGTCTGGCAGAATACACCCTGGGTGATGTGATTCATCATCATCGTTACGTGCTGTGTCGTATGACATGGACGATCATGGTCTTTCCATGACCATGATTGTTCTTGGCCATTTTTTCAACAGAAGCGGTTTGCCATTGCCTTCTTCTGGGCAGTGTCTTTACAAGATGGGCGACCCCAGCCATTATCAATACTCTTCAGAGATTGTCTGCCTGGCATCAGAGTTCACATAACCAGGACTTGTGATATGCACCAGCCGCTCATACGACCAGAAAAAGGCAATGGAAAGCCTCTATTGCAGAAACATTTGCCAAGAACAATCATGGTCATGGTGGGGAGGACGAGAGGGTGGCAGCATGGGGTGGGGTGGATCTTCTACATGAGTGGCGATAGCTCGCTACTTCTCAGATTAAGGACAGACTGAAGACCATGATTGCCCACATCATACCATGCAGCACATAATGGTGATAAAGGTATACCTATGAACTGGTGTTACATTTCATTCTTACTCCAGACCAACTGCAAACTCTCTCTGGTACCCTCCTTCCAGTTTTAAGTTTGTCTGGCAGAATATACCCTGGGTGATATGATTGCTATGCACAGAATGGGACATCATACAAATGAAAAGAATCCAAAACAGAACCTGAGGCTTCGAAATGACTAACTAAGAACTGCAAATCAGAATGGGTCAATTTACTGTACTCAAAGCTCATTTTGTGTAAAATTGTTTATCAAGATATAATTGTACATTAAACCAATTAGTCATGGAACATAATCCTGTGGGAGCATTTTGTGCCATTTCTCTGAGCCAGAAAATCCCTGCCAACAGTTTTATTCTGATCTGCATAATGTTATTACTTGGCTTAACCAATGATACATTTATATCAGAGTTATTAATGGCCCAGACTGCAGAATAATCTCCAGTGCAGAATACTGTATGTAGGATGCCAGGGTGGAAATATGTCTCACCAAAGGAGGTGTAAGGTGATCCTTCCATGAGCTAGCCTGCAGGTCACCCTTGGGCAAGGTGTAGCACCTACTTAGACCCCTGATCAGGGTTGCGTAAAGCCATGGGAGCAGGTGGTGGATGGTCGTATGAGCAGCTGGTGTTGCCAGGCAGACAATTTTTGAAGAGCATTGATAGTGGCTGGGGGTCACCCATCTTGTAAAAACATTGCCCAGAAGAAGGCAATGGCAAAGCACTTGGGTAGAAAATTTGCCCTGAGCAATCATGGTTATGGTTGACCATGATCGCCCAAGATAAATGGCATGGTACAGAATGATGATGATGGTGCCTTGTGTTACGTGATAACATGAAGTTTAAATAATGAATAAAGAAGCTGAATGCTCCACTAAACCAGGGGTTCCCAACCTTGTTTCCATGCCGCGGACCACCGCCATTAAGCTAAGTGCCCATGGACCCCAGTTTGGATACCCCAGCCTTAAGTGATATCTGTCCTAATGGTTAATAGAAGAAGTGGATTCCAGGGCTCTGCTTTACACGTGAACAGGAAGGGTATATTTTCACTGTTATCACCAGGATGAAAATACAACCACCAAGGATTTAGTGATGGTGAATGGAAGTGGGAACTGAAGTATTGCAAATTCACCTTCGTGCCTGTTTGGTTTTTTACGCATCAAATCTTCACACATGGAAACACCCACTTTGAGAATTTGGGGCCGAAAGTTTTGTCCGCCAATGAGTTTAACATCCAATTGATCTCATATCCTGGGACCAGATAAAATGTGAGGATGAATCCCATTGGATATTTGTTTGAAGCTATTAGGGTATATTTTGGAATTAGCAAATACAAATTTCAATGGCAACCAGTCTTTAGAACTGTATGTGGATTGTAGATTGAATTAAGATACTGTACAGAACAATTATCTTCCTGGAGCTGCAGAATGGGGTTGATTGCAAAATGTCTGTATATACATGATTGGAACTTAGAGACAGCAGGGATAAACATTCATTTTGGGTGTCTGGAGTGTTAGCTTGAAGATCTAGGTGTTTGAAAATTATATTTACTTCAAAGAGAGCTCTGTGGATATATTGCAACTGTAGAATTGTCCTGCCGTTGTCTTTGATCTTCAGCACCTAAAGATGTGATGTATTGTTGGATCTTTCAGGAATGATACCTGCTTGTTGTGCTGAATACAGACTTCTATACCATCAGCACCAGTGTCTCTCCGGTGACTGAAAGCAAGTGAAAGGCAATGGAATTTGTCTGTGTCTCAGTATCTCACTCACTCTCTCTAAAGTACTGGGAAGTAATCAGTAATTCAAATGATCATCATTGGGCACTTTATTCATGACAACACTTTATAGTGTTCAGGCAGCTTTCTTACCGATGAAGGGTCTCAGCCCGAAACGCCGACTGTTTACTCATTTCCATAGATGCTGCCTGGCCTGCTGAGCTCCCCCAGCATTTTGTGTGTGTAGCTTTCTTACTGTGGCTTTCTTCCACGTTGACAGCCTCATGCACTGTTGCCACTCAGAGAGATGTCATACAATATGATCCTTAAAGGGATGGGAACATTAATGCAACAAAAATTGTTCACCAACTGTTATTACCAATGAGACATGTTACATGTGCTGAATTATTTGGAACCCTACCATGCCACCTCTTTCCCATGAACACTCCTTCCACAGTCGTCATTTCTAAGGGAGGCCAACATCATCAATGGTCTTGTTCTACCTTATCTGTATATTTACAGACGTACTTGATCAATCCATCCCTCTCACTCAGTATAGACACATGCACTCACCATTCACATTATACATGCCAGAGAGTATTTCACTGAATGGAATCTGTTTGGCAGGCAGTCTCTGATGCCAGCACAATTGCAGCTAAACAGAGCATTTAACTATAGGACACTTAGAATACATCTACAATACACAAATACAGTGGATTGTTTCACTCGCGGCAATAAGCTAAATAAAGAAGCTGATGCAATGAATATCATAGAATGCTTTGCATATGTGGTTCCAGGAGGTTCAAGCTCCATTCATGCCACGAAACAAAGTAAGCAGTAAAACATCTTAACAATGTGCCACGCTGCTCTTTTTAACAAAATAGTTGCTTTCCTTACGATACAAGGTTTTGACAACTTTTACTGAAATTACTTCTGCTGGAGTTTATTCATGAACTAAAATGTCTTCTCCCTTCTAAAAAAAAACTGATCAGTGAAACAGTTCTTCTCCTGTGCCATCATATTTCTGAATGGACATTAAAACCCACAAAACAACTTTACTTTTTTTTCTTTTTTTGCACTACTTATTTAATTTAACTTCTTAATATACATATATCTTATTGTATACTGTACTTATATTCACAGTTCACAGTTTTATTATTATGTATTGCAATGTACTACTGTTATATAACAACAAATTTCACAACATTTGTCAGTGATATTGAACCTGATTCTTACTGCGATTCTGAAAATATCATTAATTTGAATATGTAGTCATTTTGGGTTCCTTAAGGTTGTTATAGCTGGGGTGAGGGGGGGTGGTAATGGGGGGATATGCTTCCACTACCTATTAGAACAGGGGTTCTCAACCTGGTGTCCACAGACCCTTTGCTTTATGGCATTGGTCCATAGCATAAAAAAGGTTGGGAACCCCTGGTTTAGAGACTGTGGATGCCATGGGCTAATTCAAGCCCACTGATGGCATTTTCTCCTTCCTCTTCCTCCTGTACAAAGTATTGTTACTTTATGGAGGTCACTTAATTACTTAATAGTCACCTGGCACTTGAATTTGAGTTTACAGCCAGAAAACATTGTTTTCTGTTGGCATTCACAATGATCTGGTACATCAATTCAATTAAATTTTGAATGGAATCATTAAGTTCAATTCTAACCCATTCTCCCCAGCGGAAGTCAGGAAACAACTATCTCAATTTGGTTGGTAGATCTTCAGCGCTTAATGGAAAATACTCCACTGCACCCCAGAAATGGGAACTTAAGAACATAATAGACAGAGCCAGGAGCAGGTTACTCAGCCCTTTGAATCTCTTCCAACATTATAGCTAACCTTTATATCTCACTCTGATTCTAATCCTACACCAGAATCTGAATCAGAATCAGGTTTAATATCATTGGCAGAAGTCATGAAATTTGTTGTTATGTAGCAGCAGTACATTGCAATACACAATAATAAAATCTGTGAATCATGGTAATTCTACAGTAAGAGAGAGAAAAAGAAGAGAAACATAATGAAATAGTGTTCATGGGCTCAATATCCATTCAGAAATCTGATCACTGAGGGGAAGAATCTCTTCCTGAATCATTGAGTGTGAGCCTTCAGGCTCCTGTGCATCCTCCCTGATAGTTGCAATGAGAAGAAGACATGTCACAATAGAGAGACATGCATTGATTCCCTCTAAATATCCATCTACCTTTAACCTGTGTTACTCAGCTAATAGGCCTACACAGACCAGATCTCCACAGAACTCTTGGGTAGTTAATCACTACCTTTTAATGAAGTAATTTCTTTTCATTCCTGTTCAGAATGATTAACCCCTCAATTTTGAAATGGACTCTTGCTCCAGGCACTGCAGCCAGAGGAAACGTATTCCCTGTCAAACCCAATCAGAATTCTATGAGATCACCTTTCATTCTCCTAAACTGTTAAAAATGTGGACTGAAGCTGCTTAATCTCCCTTCAAAGAATAATTCCCCCTTTGAGAATGCAACCCTGTAGGTCTTTATCACACTTAGTGTTTCATAAGAATAATAACTTTTTGCAGGCAGGGAGAACAAACCTACACACCATATCTCAGAATCACCCTCACTAAGGCCCTACAGTACTGTGAAAAAGTCTTACGCACAAATACTGTACGTGGCTAGGGTGCCTAAGACTTCTGCGCAGTATGTAATTGTCAATGTGAGATGGAGAACAAGTTTGTAAATCTGGTGAGAGCAAAGGGTGTTGAGAGTAGTGAGAGCAGAGTGCCACTGGAAGGGTGTGGGACAGGTGGCACAAAAGGAGTGCCATGTGTGGGGCTGGCATAGGTTCAGAAATACCCAGCCCTGCAACAGCAGGGCAAGTTAATTTGATTCCAAACAATTGGTCTATTGATCATTACAGAATGTCTCTCTGGTGCTTCCTGCTCCCTCCCCTCTCCCTTCCCCTTTTCCCAACCATGATTCCCCTCTCCCTGTCCCCTTCCCACTCGCAGTCCACAATAGAGACCCATATCAGAATCAGATTTATAATCACTCACATACATCATGAAATTTGTTTTTTCTGTGACAGCAGTACAGTGCAATACATAAAACTACTACAGTACTGTGCAAAAGTCTCAAACACCCTAGCTATATATATATCTGCGACTAATACATTTGCACAGTACTGTATATCATTGTAGTATGCTGCATTTACTGTTCCACTGAAAGGCTTGGAAAAGCTAAGATATCATTTGCCTTTCAAATTGCTTGATTAACCTGCATGTTAGGTTTCAGTGATTAAAGTGCAAGGACAGCAAGATCCCTCTGAAGAGCAGCCCTTTACAAAACATCACCATTTAACAATTACACTGTTCTTCATTTTTTCTATATTTATTAGATTTTCTCCATAATGTTTTATATTTACCTAGTAACAAACTACATAATGTAGTTGCCTTTAGACCACAAGTCATAGGAGCAGAATTAGGTCATTCATCCCATCGAGTCTGCTCCGACATTCTGTCATGAATGATTTACTTTCCCTCTCAACTCCGTTCTCCTGCTGTTCTCCCCGTAACTTTTGACGTCCATCCTAATGAAGAAGCTACCAAAGTCCATTTTAACTGTACCCAATGACTTAGCCTCCATGGCCATCTCTTTAGCCCTCCCTGCATCCACTGCACAGACCACTCAGTACCTACCTTGGTATCAGCAGCAAACCTGGATACAGTACACATGGTCCTTCGTCTAAATCATCGATAGTTATGATGAACATCTGGGAACAGTCTGGACACGTGTCTCCTTCCTGAAAATGATGCTTATATTTGCTCTCTGATTAACCAATCGTCATTCCATGCCGGCCTGCTATCACCATTCTAGTACGTTACCATCAAGTGTGTTAATTGTGGTAACAACCTGTCCTGTGGCAGATTATTGAAGGGTCTTTGAAAGCCCAATCACATCCAGTCATTTCTTCTTATAAATCCAATTAGTAAGGCACTTAAAACTCTAACAGATTAGTCAAACATGCATTTTCTTTATCTCCATGCTGACTCTGCCTAAATATATATTGTTTGCTAAGTGCTTTGTTACTGTTTCCTTAATAATAGATTTCACAACTAATTTATCCATAGTTCCTCATTTATTTCCTCTCCCAAAATTTGTAAATAATCGAGTTACAGTTGCGACCTTCCAATCAAGGGAACCATTTTAGAATCATTAATGCATCGGAAGCTATCAACCATGTTGCCATTTTTCTCTTTTTTCCATCCTTGGGGGTCACGATGCCACTGGCAAAGCCGGCATCTATTGCACATCTCCAATTGCCTTTGAGAAGGTGATGGACATCTGCCTTCTTGTACTGTTGCTGCCGTTCCAGTGGAGTTATTTCTGCTGTTGTGTAAGAAGTCCAATGGTGGACTGGTATTATATTTCCATGGCGTGTGAATTGGAAGAATTGCAGGTGGCAGTATTCCCTTGCACCTGAATTCCACATCTTTCCAGTGGTAGCGACTGTAAGTTTGGAAGGTGCTGTTGGAGTCACCTGGGTGAGAAACTGCAATACATTTTGTTGACAGGACAGGGTGCAGCAATGTGGGCCGGCGATGGAGCCAATGAATCGAGGGTGCTGGATGCGTACCAACAAAGCAGCTACTTTGTCCTGGATGGTGTTGACCTCTTGAGATCTGCTGATGTTCAGTCAACGAGGCAAGAGGAATCAGAATCAGGTTTATTATCACCGGCATGTGACGTGAAATTTGCTAACTTAGCAGCAGCAGTTCAATGCATAATCTAGCATAGAGGAAAAAAAAATAACAATAAATAAACAAGTAAATCAATTACGTATATTGAATAGCTTTTTTTTAATGTGCAAAAACAGAAATACCGTATATTAAAAAAGTGAGGTAGTGTCCAAAGCTTCAAAGTCCATTTAGGAATCGGATGGCAGAAGGAAAGAAGCTGTTCCTGAATCGCTGAGTGTGTGCCTTCAGGCTTCTGTATCTCCTACCTGATGGTAATAGTGAGAAAAAGGCATGCCCTGGGTGCTGGAGGTCCTTAATACTGGACGCTGCCTTGCTGAGACACCACTCCCTAAAGATGTCCTGGGTACTTTGTAGGCTGGTGCCCAAGATGAAGCTGGCTAGATTTACAACCTTCTGCAGCTTCTTTTGGTCCTGTGCAGTAGCCCCTCCATACCAGACAGTGATGCAGCCTGTCAGAATGCTCTCCACGGTATAACTATAGAAGTTTTTGACTGTATCTTCTGACATGCCAAATCTCTTCAAACTCCTTATAAGGTAGAGTCACTGTCTTGCCTTCTTTATAACTACATCAATATGTTGGGACCAGGTTAGGTCCTCAGAGATCATTATACCAAGGAACTTGAAGCTGCTCACTCTCTCCACTTCTGATACCTCTATGAGGATTGGTATGTGCTCCTTCGTCTCAAGAGTACTGCATCACACTCCTATCTTGTACCTTGGTAGGTGGTGGAGAGGATCTGTGGTGGCAGGAGATAAGCCTCTGAACTGCTGGCAGTAGCGGTGTCACAGGCCCAGATAAGTTTCTGGTCAATGGCAATCTCTAGGAGGGGACACAGTAATGATAATGTCATTAAATGCAGGGGTAAATAATTAGATTCTCAAGATGGAGATGATAACTGCTTGGATACACTTTCCAACCCTTGAGATGAATGTGATTAGCTTTCCATTGCATTCATTTTTTTCCAATAACATTTTTGCTAAAATTA
This sequence comes from Mobula birostris, assembly GCF_030028105.1. NCBI lineage: Eukaryota > Metazoa > Chordata > Chondrichthyes > Myliobatiformes > Myliobatidae > Mobula > Mobula birostris. The sequence continues at coordinate 32,405,187 of NC_092392.1, read as the reverse complement.
ATCTCTTACAGATCATTATTGTATGCATTTATTGTATACAACTTGCCCTCCTGCTACCATAGTGGCTTTGAAATTATGGGCAAAGCTTTTCCCCATTGGGTTAAAATTCATCCTATCAGCACGCACAGGAGAGAACGCAGAGCATAGAAGAGTATAGGACAGGAAGAGGGCATTCAGCCCACAATGTTGTGCCAAACCAGCTGAAAGCAAATCAAAAACACCCAAACACTATCTTAATCTTACATAATCTTGATAACCTCTATCAGATCTCCTGCATCAAGGAGCACAGGAAGTGTATCCATTTGGATTACCTGGAGAAATTGGGGGTAGCAGAACACTGCATTCTCAATGGCCATAGGATTGACTTCAATGGCACAAAACTACTGTGCCACACCAGTGGCTTTTGGGACCACCTGGTAAAGGAAGCCATTGAAATAAAAATAGGTGAAAAGAATTTTAACAAAGATGAAGGTCTCACTCCAAGTAAGAACTGGAATTCAATTGTAAACAAGGTGGGAGAGCAGAAGCCTGATTGGAGGAGCACTAACCAATCAGGAGCGATAGACGACGGGGGTATAAATACCACCGGACTAGACAAGCCCAGGCATCATCCCTGATGAAAATGGCAGAATTTGTCATCCACATGTCAGTTATAATCGATACCTGTACTCAGCTGGAAGCCTGAGAAGAGGTTATTCATCATGTATGTTGGGAAAGTACTAGATCCATTTTCCTCTCTGCCAATTTCCCTCCACCTCTTCTCAACAGATATATAGAACATTGATTATGATACAAGTAATCGTTTTCCCATTTATTATCAAACTGTATTGCTTCAGTTTAGTCTAGAGAACAGCAAAAGATTTCATGTCATTTGTAGGAAAATAAAACTTGACAAATGGCAAACTTGCAGTTTATTTACAAAGACAACTACATTTTGCAGTCTTTTATTTGGTACAAGTAACTACCTTACGGGGCAAATCTAATAAATATATTCCTGTAAAGACCACATTGTTCGAGTCATATTGTCTGTATCCTGTCAGTAACTGATAAATGTTCTGTCTTTAGTCTCTCCCTCTCCCTCCCTCTCTCTTTCTGCAGCTGTGGAGGCTGTCATCTTTGAGCCAATCCGTGACAGAGGCACTGACTGGCCGCCAAGTAATCTGTGATTCTTGCCTTCGTGTCTGCTCAAACTGAAAGGAGTTTTTCCTTTTCTTCAACTTGATGATCTCATACCGGAAACTTAGCTTTTTTCCCAAAGAAGGGGGTCTTTTGTGGTGGGAAAAGAAAAGCCTCACACATCAGCTGTGATTCTTTTCCTCAACCAGGCAAAGCTAGAGTAAAGCTTGATCAAGTTCCAACACTGAGTAACTTTGACAATACAAAAAGATCATTTGAAAGCCAACTGAAAAACTAAGCAAGTTTTCCTCTGAATAACACTGACATCATTCTTTGAATAACTCCAATTATGTCAGCTTCTTTCTTTCAATATATACAAAAGCAATAAATGAACATAAAACTGAAGCGATAAGGCAGGCAAGAAGCTTCCATTTAATTTTGCAGAAAATGAAGATTTTTAGTATGAATGCAAAGACAAAAGGAGTACTTAATAAAAAAAAATAAGAATGTCTTTCCACCTAAATCCCTAACTTGGTAATCAACAGGATTGAGTTTAGGAGCCGAGAGGTAATGTTGCAGGTATATAGGACCCTGGTCAGACCCCACTTGGAATACTGTGCTCAGTTCTGGTCACCTCACGACAGGAAGGACATGGAAACTATAGAAAGGGTGTAGAGGAGATTTACAAAGATGTTGCCCGGATTGGGGAGCGTGCCTTATTCTCATAGGTTGAGTGAACTCGGCCTTTTTTCTTTGGAGCAACGGAGGATGAGCGGTGACCTGATAGAGGTGTATAAGGTAATGAAAGGCATTGATTGTGTGGATAGTCAGAGGCTTTTTCCCCAGGGCTGAAATGGCTAGCATGAGAGGGCACAGTGTTAAGGTGTTTGGAAGCAGGTACAGAGGAGATGTCAAGGGTAAGTTTTTTACATAGAGAGTGCATGGAATGGGCTGCTGGTGATGGTGGTGAAGGTGGATACGATAGGGTCTTAACAGACTCCTAGACAGGTACATGGAGCTCAGAAAAATAGAGGGCTATGGGTAACCCTAAGTAATTTCTAAGGTAAGGACATGTTCAGCACAGTTTTGTGGGCCAAAGGGCCTGTATTGTGCTGTAGTTTTCTATGTTTCTATGTCCTACTTAATTCCTGAGACATTTCATTAGATATTTATAGGTTTGTTTCACACGAGCCTTAGATGTGCACCTTACCAATTACGTGTTATTCATATGCATCCTGAAGAAGGATTTCTGCCCATAACGACAACTGGTTACTCTCTTCCGTGGATGCTGCCTGACCTGCAGAGTTCTTCTAGTATTTTGTGTGCGCTGTTTTGGATTTCCAACATCTGCAGACTTTCTCACGTCTGTGTTATTATTTTAGGTTTTCAGTTATTCTGTATTTAAACTGACTTACATGTTGATACTCAAACAGTGTATCAGAAATAATTTCACAAGCACAGGAAAATCTGCAGATACTAGAAATCCAAAGCAATATGCACAAAATTCTGGGAGAACTCAGCAGGCCAGGCAGCAACCCTGATGAAGGATCTCGACCAGAAAAGTTGACTGTTCACTCTTTTCATGGATGCTGTATTATCTGCCAAGTTCATCCAGCGTTTTGTGCGTGTTGCTTAAAATATAGTAAATTTTCATTGGACTTATTTGTGAACTCTCTTCCACAGCAGATATCAGAAAATCCTCCAGTTTCTGCTGGAAGGAGCTAGACGTTGCTGCTCCATTGCTACTGCTCTTGAAAGTGGCCTTAGCTTTGAAGTTAAGCTCTGGAGGTGTAGCAGATGTCAGGTCCAGAGGCTGAGGAATGTGAATTAAACATAGGCAAGTTAAGAAGAGGCAGGTGCATTGCATGGCAGGGTGTTCATGTTAACAGGTGTGGTGATCTGCCTCGTATGGATATTTATTGTGACCCTGTTCAAAATGACTTCTGGTACTATTGACCCAACAGGTGTGTGTGTGTGTGTGTGTGTGTGTGTGTATGTTCTGTGGAGGGACGTTGGAGCTTTGAAGCATTCAAAGTGCACCAGAATATGACTCAGCTTAACTCATTATTGCGTTTTCTTCATTGAATGTATGGTGGTGGTTGTCCATCGTGTCCAGCGATGACAGGAGTCCTGTGCGGGGGAGTTTTTAAAGTGGAAAAGACATTGCACTGGAGCAGTTCCGCTCTGTTGACTCAGAAGTCTGAGTCCTGTGGTGCGAGCAAGCATTGCAAACTGGGGTCTTCCTTGTTTGCAGTGGATGACCATGATGTCTTCTGTGCCTTGTCATGCTCTTCGCTCTCCATGGGGTGTTGCAGCACCGTCTTGCTAGCCATTGGATCTCACTGTAGATCTTTTCCACCCAGTCCGCCAGAGCTGACTTATCATGTTGGGCCAGGCATGTCCCTGTCTCACCGGGGTATGAGGCCGCCAGCTACCCTCACCTGGCTTAGCCCACCTGTCAAAGCAGTGTGGCTGCTGTCGCACACAAACAGCTACTTGGGGCCACAGGTGAGTGAACTGCCCCGAACTGGACATGACAAACCCCCTTCACCAGAGGTGCTATCCTTTCCTGGATACCCCATGCACCCTGAAAGTATAATTGTAAATCAAATTAAAAGCTGAAGAAAGTGAAATCAAGTGAAACAGAAACTATTTGAATGCCTAAGACATTTCAAATACAGTGCAATACATAATAAAAAATCCAAAATTCAACATTCAAAGTAAATTTATTATCAAAGTACATGGGGATGGCACGGTAGTGTAGTGGTTAGCACATATATAGGCATCCGTTAGTCTCATGAGACCATGGATTTGCACCTTGAAAGGTTTCCAGGGCGCAGGCCCGGACAAGGTTGTATGGAAGACCAGCAGTTGCCCATGCTGCAAGTCTCCCCTCTCCACACCACCAATGTTGTCCAAGGGAAGGGCATTAGGACCCATACAGCTTGGCACTGGTGTCGTCGCAGAGCAATGTGTGGTTAAGTGCCTTGCTCAAGGGAGCACACGCTGCCTCAGCCAAGGCTCGAGCTAGCGACCTTCAGATCACTAGACGAACGCCTTAACCACTTGGCCACGCGCCAGCATGGTTAGCACAACGCTTTACAGTATCAGCGACCCGGGTTCAATTCCCACTACTGTCTGTAAGAAGTTTATATGCTCTTCCCGTGGCTGCGTGGGTTTCCTCCGGGTACTCCAGTTTCCTCTCACAGTCCAAGGGTGCACCAGTTGGTAGGTTAACTGGCGTTGTAAATTGGCCTGTGATTAGGCTAGGGTTAAATCGGGGGTTGCTGGGAAGTGTGGCTCGAAGGCCTATTCCACGTTGTATGTCAATAAATAAATAAATAGATAAATAAATAAAATATAGCAGAATGAATATTTTTAAGGCAAGCTAGATAGATTTTTGCTAAACATGGGGTGAAAGTGGCAGGCAGGAATCCAGAGCTGAGGTTCTGGTTGCCATGATATTATTGAAAAGTAGGACGAACAGAAAAGGCTGACTAAAATATTCTTGTTCCTATTATGTTTTCATCAGCCTAGCAGTAACTGTGGGGTGTCTGGGCGTCTTCTTAAGATGTACGGCAAAAGCAGAGAGAAGAGACTCTGAGAGAATTCAATTAAAGCAACTCAGTCCTTTGACCCATCAGAGTCAGAATCAGGTTTAGTGTCACTGGCACATGTCATGATATTTGTTGTCTTTACGGCAGAAGCACATTGCAATACATAATAATAGAAAAATACTAAATAAGTAGTGCAAAAATAAAAAAAATTAAAAATGAGTTAGTGTTCATGGGTTCAATGTCCATTCAGAAATCTGATGGCAGAGGGGAAGAAGCTGTTCCTGAATCATTCAGTGTGGGTCTTCAGGCTACTGTACCTCCTCCCTGATGGCGGCAAAGAGAAGAGGGTATGTCCTGGGTGATGAGCGTCTTTAATGATGCATGCCACCTTTTTGAGGCATTGCTCTTTGAAGATGTCCTGGATACTACGGAGTCTAGTGCCCATGATGGAGCTGCCTAAGTTTACAACTCTCTGCTGCTTACTTGATCTTGTGCAGTAGTCCCCCCCTCCATACCGGACAGAGATGCAGCCATCCTGATAATTGTTGAATTTTACCTTTTAGAATTTTTTTCATGATCATGACATCAGATTAACTAGATTGTTTAATATCAGTCCTGTAAGAAAAGCAGTAGTCTCAAAGCAAACCTTTGCAGAAGAGCATTTGAAGTTGACACCGTCCTTGATATCAGACTCCACCCGCCATCCATGGGGCTTGTCAACGTCTTTCCGAGGAAAGTAATCACAACAATAACGTTGTTTCCTGTCCGTTGCCTTTTAATGAGATGGAACAGAGAAGAATGCAACCCATTCATCTTTAGTAACTCCACTTTCAGAAGCATTCACAGTTTGCTCACTGTATTTCACACAATTTGTGAAGAAATGTTTCCCCCTCGTTTTCCAGCCTGAGACCCATGTTTAATCATTTTCTCTTGCCACTTTGTGCCATAATCCTTCCTGTGTCTGTGGATTCCTGGTGGGTGGCGTGGTCTTTTATGAGGCAGGGCAGGCTCTTGCAAGCCAAACATTCTTTTGAGGAAACATCATCAGCTTGTGTGGGATCTGGTTAGACCAGACTTCAGTGCCTAGTACATTGTTTATCGTGCATCTGTCCATATGACAGTGAGCAGCACTGGAATTAACTTAAATACAAGAAGGGACCCTTCCAGATGACAGCCATCATTTACTTTTACTTTACAAGAGTATTGTGCATGTTTTCCATTGAATTGAATTCAATGTTTACAGTTCCTTATCAAGATAATTGCTCCCGACATAAATTCATTAAAGGGGTTTAAATCCTGTCCTGTTTGTACAGCGAAGATTTCAACTTAATTACAGTAATTATGATTGGCACACCTCAGATTGTTTGTGCTCTTTCCTACAAAGAATGAAGGGCATCATATTGTTCTTTGAAAACTAATGCCGTACTTTAATGATAATCTCACAGAACTGCACGATAATAGCCATAGAAAAATAATATTAATTTCACCTTGGTATTCCACATTGAAGCCTCAAAATCTGGGTCCTAATTTGTACCCTGAAACTGGCATTCTAACGCTAAATAAAATTTATGTTAAAGAATGTATGACATAAATTCTAAATATTTATACTTTGTGTACCTAGTTCACATGGTAAACTTCTACTGACAGTAGATATTGTGTCTTGTACTGTCTGCACAAATAGATTAATGAAATGCAACAGATTATTTCCCAACGAATTTGTGACATTCTCATTTCTCTATCTACTCCAACTCAGAATCAGGTTCAATATCACCAGCATATATTGTGAAATTTGTTGTTATGTGGCAGCAGTACATTGCAATGCACAATAATAAAACTTTGAATAACAGTAAGAAGTTCATATTTAACTTAACTTTTTAATGTATATAAGTAGCGCAAAAAGCGTAAAAATGAAACAGTGACGTAGTGTCCATGGGTTCGATGTCCATTCGGAGATCAGATGGCAGAGGGGGAGAAGCTATTCCTGATTTGTTGAGCGTGTGCCTTCAGGCTCTTGTACCTCCTCCGTGATGGTAACAATAAGAATAGGGCATGTCCTGGGTGATGGGGGTCTTTAATAATGGACGTCGCCTTTTTGAGGCATCGCTCAATGAAGATGTCCTGGATCCTGGGGAAGCTAGTTGCCCATGATGGAGCTGACTGAGTTAATAACTTTCTGCAGCTTATTTTGATCCTCAGCAGGGCTCCCCACCCATACCAGAGAGTGATGTAGCCTTATCAGGCTTACAAGGATCTATAGGATCTATAAGGCTTACAGGCTTATAGGGATCTATAACAAAGATATCAAACTTCCCGGATACAAAATTGGATTTGTATAATGTTACAGTCCAGCTGTGACTTCTGTAATCTTTTACATCAGGTAAATCTCATCAATAGCTGCTTGGCCATTAATTCCATCTGTGTCCTTATCGCCACCGACCTACTTCAGCCACATGCACCCACCCTTGCATTCAAAGTTAGGCCACACTTCAATAAAGTCCACTTGACAATTGACACACGTAAGATCAAGCAAAGGCCTTCTGCAATTCAACTACAGAACTACTTGATTTTAAATGTGCTAGTTGTGAAGTGGATTGCCAATACTGTATTTGTCAGCAAGGTGCAGGGTAAATCTGACGGGATCAAAGGACATTGGGATTGCCGAGGGTGAAGCACCATGGAAGGGGTGTGGGAGAATTGTCAGAGAAGCAGTCCCACGGAGGAGAAGCGGGGTGGTGTAATTGCCTACCACACTTACTGCAGGTCACCTTATTCCAAACAATTGGTTTACTGATCATTACGGAATGTCTCTCTGGTGCTTCCCGCTCCCTCCCCTCTTCCTTCTCCTTTCTCCAACTGTGATTTCACTCTCCCTGCCCCCTTCCCACTTCCAGTCCACAAAAGAGACCCACATCAGAGTCAGGCTTATCATCACTCACATTTGTCAAGAAATTTGTTTTTTTTTTGCAGCAGCAGTACAGTGCAATACATAGAATTACTACAGTACTGTACAACAGTCTTAGGCACCCTAGTTATATATATGTGCCTAAGACTTCTGCACAGTACTGTATATGTGGAAGACCATTTTGAAGAGCTTCTTTTAAGAAAATCTCGAAAACCCACGTAATTGGTTGATGCTGGATAAATTACTTCAGTGTTTGAAAACAATAAGCAGAAATTGTGTTCTCTCCTCCCTTTACCAAATTCCCCTGATTGCAGAATTTGAGGAATGCACCAGTCTTTTGTAGTTAATTCTCACCCCAGCTGCGCCAGTAATCCTTTTGAGCCCTACTTTCTAAAAAGTATGATCATTATTACAAAGTGATTTTACAGAGGCTCCATCCACCTTACCATGAAATTAGTAAATGTCTGTCAGGGTATAAAGAACTTCTTCATCTATAAAAATACAATTCACAAAATTGTTGTGCATCTGTAAAAACATTTTTTTCCATTTTAATACACTATGCCCACAGCAAATATGGTGGGATGGTTGGTTGTGAGAGAGGTGGAGTTGCAGATAGATTTAGTTCATCTAGTCTTTATAGAAAAATTGTTCAGAGTTCAAAGTAAATTTATTATCAAAGTACATATATGTTACCAAATACAACCCTGAGATTTTTTTCTGTGGGCATACTCAATATTCATTAGAGACCCATATCAGAGTCAAGTTTATCATCAGTCACCTATGTCATAAAATTTGTTTTTATTTTTGAACCTGTGCAATACATAAAATTACTACAATACTGTACAAAAGTCTAAGGCACCCTAGCTATATATAAGAGTTTTACCCAGTACTGCAGTTCAGAGGAAAGTGCTGAGACTAGAACAGGATAAGTGTAAAATGGGTGTTTAATGGTCAGCAATGTGGGCCAAAAGATCTGCTTCTCTGCTGTATAAACTCCAAAATGGAACTGCATCTATGCTCATTACCTTGCATACTTGATATTCTATTCCAGAGACTTCAACACTCTAATTCATCAGGCTGAAATACAAATGGAAAATGCCGGAAACACTCAGATGATTATAACTTGTAAAGAGAAGTACAACTGATGTTTCAGCAGGGTTCTGATGAAGGGCAACTGATCTTCACTGTTTCACTCCCCACAGATACTATTGCATTTAAGATCCCAAGCATCTGGTCTTTATTTAAATTTCCAGCACCTGTGATTTTCTTTTTTTGCTTTTCTCTCCCACTGGCCAGAGGACACAGACTCAGAATAGAGGTATGTCATTTTAGAACTGAGATGAGGAGGAATGTATCAATTTTACCTTTGGTGAACGAAGTTTACTCCTCCCCTTTTCCTCTATTCCCCACTCAGACCTTTTATTTCTTGTCACCTATTCTCACCTGCTTATTATTTCCCCCCTGCATCCCCTTCTCCTTCCTTTTCTCCTTTGGTCCAGTGTCCTTTCCTATCAAATTCCTTCCTCTCCAGCCCTTGACCTTTCCCACCCACCTCACTTCACCTATCACCTTCCAGCTAGCCTCTTTCGCCTTCCCCCACTTTTTCATTTTGGCACCTTTCCTCCTCAGTTCTGGTCTTGACCTAAAATGTCGACTGTTGATTCCTTTTCAAAGATGGAAGCTGAACTGCTGAACTCCCCCAGTGTTCTGTGTGCAAAGCTGCTGCTTAATTTCTGCTGCTCTCCTAATTGTCTTTATTTCATATCCGGCAATATTGCTTCATTTACAGATAAGTAAAACCTGTGGTATTCAAGGATACAGCAGGAGTTCAATGCCAAACTGATAGCTATAACTAATTGACATAAGCAGAGAGAATGCAGGTCTGGCAACTACATGTGGAGAGGAATGAAGGGTTATGCTTGTGATCTGGTCACTCAGTATCAAAATGGAAATGACACACCCAACACAACAATGATTGATGAAAGCAAGAAGTAGTAAGATAAACAGGAAGTATTTATCATGCACTCAAGATTTTTAAAAAATGTATTTCTTAATTGAGAGTCAAATAATCATGGATTCAATTCCTAAAGCAGGGGTTCCTAACTTTTATTAACCATGGACCAATACCATTAAGAGAAGGGTCCATGGACCTCAGATTGGGAAATCCTGACCTAAAGTCTTCAGTGCATAAAGTTCCTTGCAGTACAGAGCGAATGCTGCATCATCAGTGGTGTGTTTCTTGGATGAGACATTTAAGGGCTCACCTTTCTGCTTGTTCTGGCATGGAATTTTCCATGTAACTGATCACAGAAAAGCAGAAGGGTTGGCCTGACCATAAATTAACCATCATTGATATCACTTGAGAAAGGTAACTTCTCATCTGTCTTACTGACGTTTACAGGATGTTGTTGTGAATATTTCTGCATCTTCTCGTTACAAAGGTGGATCTATTTTAAAAGGATGTCAATGGTTGTGATGTTTGGCAAACACCTCTGCACATGATATAAAAAATCTTTTTTGCTTTCACATTCCTATTGTTGTTTGTTTTGAAAAATTACATTTGATTTGTGTGTGTTAACTTATTCTTCCTATAGCTCTGTTTTTATTTATTTATTTATCTACTTACTAATTGAGATACAGCGTGGAATTGGCATTTCAAGACCTTCGAGCCACGTTGCCCAGCAATCCCCTGATTTAATCCTAGCCTACTCACGGGACAACTTACAATGACCAATTAGCCTACCAACTGGTACGTCTTTGGACTGTAGGAGGAAGCTGAAGCACCTGGAGAAAAAACATGCAGTCACGGGGAGAACATACAAATTCTTTAGAGGCAGTGGCAGGAATTGAACCCACGTCGTTGGTACTGTAAAGCTTTGTGCTAACCACTACGCTCGTGTGCAACCCCACAATATTGTAATATTCCCGTCGTGGAATCTGTGTTACTTTAGAATTAGCAATGATCACATTTAAAGTAAACAGTCTAATAGGTACCTAAAAAAAAGCACGCAGAGTACATTTACCATTCAAATGTTGATTCACAGACAAGGTTAAAATTTGAAGTACATTTATCATCAAAGTATGTATACTGTATACAACCCTGAGATCCATCTTCTTACAGGCAGCCACAAGACAAAGAAAATCAGAAGGACCCATTAAAAAGAATCCACACAACAAATACCGTCAAACATCCAATGTGAAAAAAAGACAAATTGTGAAAATAGTAAAAAGGTTCGTCCTTTGCCCTCAGCCTTGATGCCTTGATGTTTTAATCTGGCTCAGTACTTAAATCAACTAAACATGGGATTGTTTTCTGCGCCCAGGCCCTGGTCCCACCATGTCACTCTGGCCCAAAGTTTCAATCCAGCCCTAATTCCATGCCAATCTGTTGAATCGTTCAGGACTTTCACTGTCCAGAATGAGATGCACAGTAGGTAAAACACAACACCATTGGTTCTAAATTCCATATCAAGTCACACACAACCATGACATGCACATCTATCACTGTTTCTTTTGTCAAAATATGTAAACAAGGCAATAATGTGTGAGCTTATTCAACACACTAACTGCAGCAGTTTCACACAAACTAGCATCACCTTTTCGAGGGTAATGTGAAGCAGACAAAACTGATACACTTCCAAGCAACTTCCAGGAGTCAGAAAAAAGCCGTTAAACCTGCTCTGTGCTTGCAGTACTATCTGTTCTTAGAGGGAAAGAGGTATTACTGCTCAAACATTTACCATTTAGATTAATTTGAAGTTTATTTTTGACAGTGGTTATTGTGAACTGTGATATCTAACCAGTTGCTAGATGGGGCAAAAACAATCATATTTAAAAAAACAATGTTCAAAGTTCAAATACATTTATTATCAAGGTACATATATGTCACCATATACAGCCCTGAGATTCATTTTCTTGTGGGCATACTCAGCAAATCTATAGAATAGTAACTGTAACAGAATCAATGAAAGACCATCCAACTAGGTGTTCAACCAGAGTGCAGAAGACAAAAAACTGTGCAAATACAAAAAAGAGAAATAATAATAAAAAATAAATAAGCAATAATACCAAGAACATGAGATGAAGAGTCCTTGAAAGGGAATCCATAGGATTTGGGAACATTTCAATGAAGGGACAAGTGAAGTTGAGTGTAGTTATCCCCTTTGGTTCAAGAGCCTGATGGTTGAGGGATATTAAATGTTTCTGAACCTGGTGGTGTGAGTCCTGAAACTTCTGTACCTTCTTCTGATGGTAGCAGTGAGAAGAGAGCATGTCCATGGTGCTGGGGCCTCTGATGATGGATGCTGCTTTCCTGCAACAACACTCCTTGTAGATGATCTCATGGTACAATTCTAACACTATACAATATTTAGCAAATTCTCAAAAATACCAAAGAACAGTCACCTGAATCCTGAGAAATGAACTAGACTTAAGGAAGTGTTCTGTTAGATGTGGTCTAAATGATGTATTGTAATACACTACAACACTAACTGTAGTAACACACGTAGAATGTTGGACAAACTTAGCAGGTCTTGCAGCATCTATGGAAAGGAGTAAACTGTCAACGTTTTGGGCTGAGACCCTTCTTTAGGACCTCAGGATCTTGGCCCGAAGTATCAACTGTTTATTCATTTCCACAGGTTCTGCCGGACCCACACAGACCCGCCACCATTTCGTGTGAGTTGCCCTGGATTTCCTGCATCTGCAGACTTTCTCGTGTTTGTGAGCACAAACTGTAGTTTGCCAGCAACCCACTCTGTATGCCATGTGCAATCCAGCTCCATTGTGTATTTATTTATAGAGGGGAATGTTATTAAATTGATCATTTATAAAGAGTCTTTTCGTGCTACCTTTTGCCAGTAGCTAAAAAAGGGAAAATTGTGCATAAAATAAACTGCACGACTCTTTTAAAGGTTGGTGCGTCTAGAGTTCAGAGTTTGATTCCGGTCCATTCTGTAAGGTGTCACTGTACATCCTCTGTATGGAATGTATGGGTTTCCTCCGGGTGCTGTTATTTCCTCCCAAGTCCAAAGACTGTCAGGTTAACTGGTCATTGTAAATCGTCCCCTGATTAGATTCGGGTCGAGTGGAGTTGTGGGGTTGCTGGAACGACATGGCTTGAAGGGCCAGAAGGAGTACTCTGTGCTAGCTCACTAAATAAATAAATAATAATTGACATTAACAAGACTTTCTAAAGCAGCGCACACAAAATGCTGGAGGAGCTCAGTAGGTCCGGCAGCATCTATGGAAAAGAATAAGTCAAGTCAAGTCAAATTTATTTATAAAGCACATTTAAAAACAACCCATGTTGACCAAAGTGCTGTACAAACCATAACAGGTGGCTAAAATCACAAATACAAGAAACACAGATACAAGCAACAAGGCACACAGCTTATAGGCATAAAATAAACAACACATGAGCCTAGGCACAAGCAAAAAATCAGCCACATCAGGAAGATTCAAACGCTAGTGAATAAAGGTAAGTTTTGAGCCTGGACTTAAAAGAATTGATGGAGGGAGCAGATCTGATAGAGAGGGGAATGCTGTTCCACAGTCTAGGGGCTACAACAGCAAAGGCACGGTCACCCCTGAACTTAAATTTAGATCACGGGACAGCCAGGAGCCCCAAGTCAGCCGACCTGAGGGACATGGAAGTAGAATAAGGGGTTAGAAAGTTTGCGATATAGGAGGGGGCCAGCCCATTTAGGGCTTTATAAACAAGCAGGAGAACTTTAAAATCAATTCTAAACTGTATTGGTAGCCGGTGGAGAGAGGCCAGGATAGAAGTAATATGGTCCCTCTTCTGGGCACCTGTCAGGAGCCTGGCTGTGGAGTTCTGGACCAGTTGAAGGTGGGACAGGGACAACTGACTAATCCCAGTATACACAGAGTTGGAGTAGTCCAAGCGGGAGGATATAAGGGCGTGGATGACTTTCTCGAGATCTTTGAGCGGGAGAAATGACCTGATTTTGTCAATAGTACAAAGCTGGAAAAAACTGGCTTTTACTACTGCACAAACTTACTTGTCAAACTTAAAGGCGGAATCAAATATCACACCAACGTTTTTGACATGGGGTTTGACGAGGGTGGACAGGTTACCAAGTTGGTAATCACTTTGATGGAGTCAGGGGGGCCAAATTGGACAACTTCAGTCTCGCTTTCATTCAGCTGCAGGAAGTTTTGTGCCATCCAACACTTTATGTCCTCAAGGCAGATCATGATGCTGACTAGATTTGACTGGTCGTTTGGTTTCAAGGGGGGATAAAACCGTGTGTCGTCAGCATAGCAATGGAAGGAAATGTCATGTTTTTGAATGATTTGACTGAGGGGAGGCATGTATATAGAGAAAAGAATGGGACCTAGGATGGAACCTTGTGGGACCCCACAGGAGAAGCTAGCTGGAGAAGAAGAAAATTTACATATGATGACAGAGAAGCTTCTATTCCTCAATCAATATTTCGGGCCACAGGCCGAGACCCAAGTCCTGAAGAAGGGCGTCAACCTGAAATGTTAGCTGTTTACTCTTTTCCATAGATGCTGCCTGACCTGCTGGGTTCCTCCAGCATTTTGTGTGTGTTGCTCTAGATTTCCACCATCTGCAGATTTTTTTCCTGTTTGTAACAAGATGTTCTGTTTGATACAGTGCTTTTAATCACAACAACAATGTGAACCACTTTACAATAACATGGCTGGTAAATAGAAAGCCTCTCTTAGCATAGACTGATGTTCCCATTTCATGGAAATTTGGATTTCACTGGTTATTCAAAAGGACCTGCAAGCAAGCTTATAGCTCAGTGTAATTGCAACAACATAAAGTAAATTCAGGCATTGATAACTTCTGTAATATAAATAATGAAAGAGCAGGCATGATGGTCAGAAACAGACAAATAGACCACACTTACCAAGGGACAATTCAAATCAGAACAGTCTTAGACTTAGACTGTTTGGTATTAGTGATAATGGCATTAATACCATTGAGAGCACTCTGAATTACATAGGAGTAATATTTGTGTTTTTGATTAATATTCCATGATGCTTTTTGGGGTTGCAAATACAGTACTGTGTAAAAGTCTTAGGCACCCTAGCTATATATATGTGCCTAAGACTTTTACACAGATCTGTAGTAATTTGGTCCATTGTGCTGTACTGCCGCCACAAAAAAATAACAAGTTTCATGACATATGTGAGTGATGATAAACCTGATTTTGATATGGGTCTCTATTGTGGACTGAGTGGGAAAGGGGCAGGGAGAGGGGAATCATGGTTGGGAAAAAGACAGGGAGAGAGGAGGGGCAGGAAAAACTAGACAGACCTTCTGTAATGACCAATATACCAGTTGTTTGGACTCAAATTACCTAGCCTGGTGTCTCAGAGCTGGGTCTGTCTCCACTCTGGCAATCCTTCTCTGCCACCTGTCCCATACCTCTCCCGTAGTGCTCCACCTTCGCTATTCCCAACATCCTTTGCTCCTGCCAGATTTGCGAACTCGCTCTCTGCTCCACATTGACAAATACAGAACTGTGCAAAAATCGTAGGCACCCTAGCTATATTATGTGCCTAAGATTATTGCACAGTACTGTATATGGGCATTAGAATGACCAGAACAACACAAACAAAATGCTGGACAAATTAATCAGGTCAGGCAGCATCTATGGAAATGAATAAACAGCCAAGTTCCTTCATGAGGACAGCCCAATACATTGAGTGTTTATTCATTTCCACAGATGCTGCCTGACCTGCTGAGTTCCTCTAGCATTTTTTACCTGTTGCTCAGGATTTCCAGCATCTGTGGAGTCCGTTGTGATTAGGATGACCACATAGTTTGAATTATATACATCAAGGGGAATAAAGCGATAACATTCAAAAACCAATTCTTGTACATAAAGCAACACACACAAAATTGTCGAGGAATTCAGCAGATCAGGCAGCAGCTATGGAAAAGAATAAACAGTCAATGTTTCAGGCTGACACCCTTCTTCAGAATTGGAAAGGAAGGGCGAAGATGCCAGAATAAAAAGGTGAGGGGGGAGGGGAAAGAGGCTAGCTGGAAGGAGGGAAGTAAAGCCAAGTGGGTGGGAAGGGTCAAGGGCTGGAGGAGAAAGAATCTGATAGGAGAGGACAGTGGACTGTAGGAGAAAGGGAAGGAGGAGGGGACCCAGGGGGAAGTGATAGGTAGGTGAGAAGAGGTACATAAATGACGGTTAATGACAGAGAACTGCCAACTTTGCTTTCTTTTTAAATCTTTTTATCGAATAAGTATACAAAAAGGTAAGCCATAAAGGCACTAATACACAGTTAGAATATAATAAAATTACAGGAGATATTAATACAAAAAAAATGATACAAACAATGTAATTTAAACATAACATACTAAGGTAACATAATAGTATACTAATTTTTATATATATATACCAATAGAGAAAAGGAAAAAAAAAACCCCAAAAAAACCACCGTGCAACTAACTAAAAGCAAAGCAAAGCGATGGGCTAACTTGGATCCAAGCAGAGTTAAAAAACTTAAAATCACGTCCTCAATCCCGACCTCCATTAAAAACAGTAAAAAAAACAAGAAGGGTATATAAATATGGAGCAAAAAAAGAGGAGAAAAAAAATTACATTAAACGAAAATATTGAATAAAAGATCTCCAGGTCTGTTCAAATTTAAGTGAGGAATCATAAAGATTGCTTCTAATTTTCTCCAAATTCAAGCATAATATCGTCTGAGAAAACCAAAAAAAGGTAAAGAACTGCCAACTTTGCTACAATGCTGTAACTCTCTCTAAGGAAAGGAGGGTAACATTTAATGGTGGACAAAAGAAATGAGATAAAAAGAAAGTGCAGGTACAGATAAGTCAAAGTCTCCTGCAGGCAAGGATCGACAAATTAAAATGGTGTATTACGTTATTGTTGGTATGTAGTAATTACCCATTTCTCTGCCTCTCAGCCTGAGGAATGTAGATTCTGATCCAATTATGGAATTTTGCAAATAATCTCAGCTGACACTATCTATTGTAGAGATGGGGAAGTGCTGCATTATCAGTGATACTAGTTTAAGAATTCAATTGCCCGGAGCATATTATTTTAAGTACGACATAATTGATTTCCAGGGTAAAATCAATCACAAAAACACAAATACAATTTTTAGTGTTTATAACATAAGATGAGATGTTTTCAATTGTGGTCCTCATGCACCTAAGATAGCTTAGCACAAAGCACATGAAGCATGCACAGGTAACATCAATCCATGTACAATGAACGATTGATTGCTCCCCTGTGAGCTAAATGAGTAAAGTGTAATCAACGCCCAGTGTAACTGTGCTCAAAAAACATCTTAACGACAGAAACGTGCCCTGCACTATTTAAAAGGATCAACAAGTACTCACATTTGGTTGAGGACTGACGTGAGGAGAACTCACAGTTCTATGTAGGCTGAACACATCCTTTTGAATTTATGCTGATGGGATAAGGTGATCAAGATAGACATATATTATGGATATCTCTTCTTTAGTATTGACTGCTCTGGACTTTCAAGACAATCAGGCAGGAAAAGAAGAAGACAAAGGAAAAGAACTTCCTAGCCTCCAGATTTCTCTGCTTGATAACCCCTGTTCAAAGTCAAAATCAAAGTAAAACTTATTATTAAAGTACCTATGTGTTACCGTATACTAACTTGAGGTTCATTTTCTTGCAGTCTTTTACAGGAAAATAAAGAAATACGATAGAATTTATGAAAATCTATCCATAAACATTGTATCCTTTTTAATACATGCATTTCTAAATGACAATAAGCGAGGACTGAGTGTCCTCATAATCTAATCTAATCTAATCTAATAAACAAACACTGACAAACGTTCAATGTACAAAAGGAGACAAATTTTGCAAATTAAAAAAACAAATAATACTGAGAACATGAGTTGTAAAAAGTAATTGAAAGTGAGTCTGTAGATTGAGCTGTAGTGAGTGAAGTTATCCCTGCAGGTTCAGGAGCCTGATGGTTGAAGAGTATTAACTGTTGCTGAACCTGGTGGTATGGCACCTCCTTCCTGATGGTAGTAGTGAGAAGAGATCGTGGCCTGAATGATGGTGGTCCTTGATGATGAGTGCTGTTTTTTTCTAGTAGCACTCCTTATAAATATGCTCAGTGGTGCAGAGGGCTTTATCTATGATGAATTGGACCTGACGTTTGTTCCCCGTTCGCCCGGACATTAGTGAGTTCCACGTCTTCCACAACAGTGAGCTCTTCTTCCATCGCCTCCGTCTCTGAACTCACTTCTTTGGCAAGGATTGCTCACCCTGCACCTATCATCCCCTCTTCCATCTCCAGTCCGCCTCTTCTTCTTGGACACCCCAATCTGGTTTTCTGCCTGCTCCGGATTGTTTCATCTCCAGTTGCCAGCAAGACAAACCCCGGCTTGACTTCAGCACCTGCTCTCCTCTTCGAACCTTAACTACTCTGATTGTACTGCCCTCCTCTCACTCTGCACCAATCCAAAGCTCACCATCAAACCTGCAGACAAAAAGGGTGTTGTTGTAGTGTGGCGGACTGACACCTACCTTGCTGAGGCCAGTTGGCAACTTTCAGACACCTCCTCTTACTTACCTCTTGAAAAGGAGCCCACAGAGGACCATCAGGCCATTGTCTCTGCTCCTCATCAACTTTGGAGACTCCTATCTTCCATCCACTGCCACTAAACTTATAGTTCACTTTTTCCATGCCGTTTGTTTCTACCTCATAGGCAACCTCCACAAACCTGACTGTCTGGGTAAGCCCATTGTTTCTGCCTGCTCCTGCCGCAGTGAGCTTGTGTCCACACACCCTGGTTCAGTCCCTTCCCACCTACATACATCTGCGATACTACACATGCACTCATTCTCCTCAACAACTTACAGCTCCCTGGCCCTGATTGCCTCATTCTCATCATTGACAGCTAGTCCCTATAAACTTCTATCCCCCATCAAGAAGCCCTTAAAGCTCCCTGCTTCTTTTTCAACAAACCCAAACAGTTCCCCTCCACCATCACCCTCCTCCATCCGTCAGAAATGGTCCTCACCCTCAACAATTTCCCTTTCCGCTCCTCCCGCTTTCCTCAAACTCATGGAGTAGCCGTGGACACCTGCATGGGCCACAACTACGCCTGCCTTTATGCTGGCTAAGTGGAACAGTCCATGCTCCAAACCTTCATTGGTAATGCTAACCAACTCTTCCTGCACTACACTGAAGACTGCATTGGCACTGCTTCATGCATCCATGCTGAGCTCATCAATTTCATCAACTTTGCCTACGACTTTCACCCTTGTTCATTTTCTTTTCTCCCCATGTGCACGGGAAGAGTCTGGGTCATCAATCCCTTCTCACAATGATAGAACTGAGATCTCACATATAATTCCGTATGAGAGGTACACAGATAGCATAATCAGAATCGGAATCAGATTTAATATCACTGGTAAAAAAAGTAGTGAGGTAGTGTTCATGGGGTAATTCAGAAATTTAATAGCAGAGGGGAAGAAGCTGTTCCTGAATCGCTGAGTGTGAGCCTTCATGCTCCTGTACTTCCTTCCTGATGGTAGCAATGAGAAGAGGGCATGTCCTGGGTGATGGGGGTCTTTAATGATGGATAAGGGCCAAATGCAGGGAAGTACGACTAGCTTAGATGGGCACCTTGGTTGGCACGGTCAAGGTGAGCCAAATTGTCTGCTTTTATATTGTATTACACTGTGACTCTGTTTTGCAATTACAGACTTATCTTGCCTATGATATTTTTGTTTTGCTTTCCTGGGATGCAGATGACCTCGCTTTTAAATTGCTTTTGATACATATAAATATAATTGTGAAAAAAGCATGATGCGCCCCTACTTCCTCAGGAGTCTGTGGAGATTCGTCACGTCATCAGAAACCTTGGCAAACGTTATAGATGTGTGGTGGAAAGTGTGCTCTGACTGGCTGCATTACGGCCTGGTATGGGAACACCAACGCCTTTCAGCAAAAAAACCTACAAAAGATTGTGGATTCAGCCCAGTACATCACAGGTAAAACCCTCCCAACCATTGAGCACATCTACATGAAAAGTTGCCGTCGAAAAGCAGCATCCATCATCAAAGATCCTCACCACCCAGGCCATGTTCTTTTCAGAACTCACACCACCAGGTTCAAGAACAGTTACTACTCCTCAACCACCAGGCTCTTGAACAAAAGGGGATAACTATACTCATTTATCTTGTTATTTCATACACATTATTTATTGCTATTTATTTATATCTGCAACTGCACAGTTTGTTTACAGTTTACAGTTCCTGATGTTTACAGTTTACAGATCCTGTTTACAGTTACTGTTCTATAGATTTGCTAAGTATGCCTGCAGAAAAAGTACTTCAGGGTTGTCAGTGGTGACATACATGTATTCTCATAATAAATTTTACTTTGAACTTCGAAGTTTTGAGACGTCTGTTTTGTTGAGCGTGTAAGCAAATCTCTGCTTTTACAGCATAGTGAATCATGGTTCATTTATATTAGTTTAACAGTAAGTGGTTCCGTAAGGTTGTTATTGCTGGGGGAGGTAATGTTGATAAGTCCCCGCTACCTGTTAAATGCTCCCAATAGCATGCATCTCAAATAGCCTCTGACAATTAAGTCAAGTTCCCGGCCTTCACATATTGCTTAGTACTAAGCCTGGCGAAACCGTTTCTACTGACAGGAGAAGAGGCAAAGACGGATTACCGGCACCTTAAAACGAGTTGCCTCAGGCAGGTGGGGCTCATTTAGGAGAAAGGAAACTCTGATCTCGAACCTCCACTGCCTTGCGGCTATATCCACTCTTGGGGACAGCTTCAGGAGTAAATTGAGGAAAAATCTGGAACTGGAGTCCCTAGGGCAGTCCTACGTTGAGTTCAACGCTGACTGGCAACTCCTGCGATGCTGCTGGTGCCAAACCGTTTTGATCTCTGCTGTTCTTTTGGATTCTTCAGCTGCATGGAGAGGAGGAGCCTGCACTGCTCTCCATGTCATACTGCCTTGGCTTGTGTATTATGTAGACAGCTGGGACACGACACCCACAGTCGACCCAGACCAACGGAGGGCCCCAAAAGAGTAACTAAAGAACTTGCAAAGGGTAGCTATATTAAAGGATACTTTAACCTAACCACCTGTTCTGAAAAAGTTGTTTCATGGGTATCAAAAAAAATTCTGTGTACAATGAGTATTTTATTGTGTATAAAGTTGTAGCAATGAGTTTGTAT
Organism: Mobula birostris; assembly: GCF_030028105.1. NCBI lineage: Eukaryota > Metazoa > Chordata > Chondrichthyes > Myliobatiformes > Myliobatidae > Mobula > Mobula birostris. The sequence continues at coordinate 32,384,380 of NC_092392.1, read as the reverse complement.
TTTGTGAAGTCTTTGCAAATGTAATGGGCTGGGTTGATCAGACCCAAAAGATGCAAACCAATTCAAGTGTCCTGGAATTGTGGTAATAAGTGTACAAGGTGAGCAAAGTAACTTAAGCCTAATTTGTTATCATAAAACAGAAAGCCCAAATAAACCACACTAAATGCTACATAGTAAGTTACAAAGATTTCAGGGCTCATCATTCTCAACCGCCACTTGATTGTCGTCTTTGTTGGGAGAATTCTGAATTCCAACTCGTGAGATTACATTGGGACCATCCTGGGCACTGATCGATTACAATCCTCGGTCTAGGTGAAGCCCCAAAAACCAAGCAAAGAGTGCCCCAATAAACAGGGGTTCAATCCACAGACACTAAGGCTACGTCCACACTATGCCAGATAATTTTGAAAATGAAGCTTTTTCTCTTCGTTTTGACCCCCCGTCCACACTAAAGCGGTGTTTTCATCCCCTGAAAACTGAGATTTTCAGAAACGGTCTCCAGAGTGACTAAATCTGAAAATGCCTAATATCCGTTGTAGTGTGTACGGGGTAACCGGAGAGATTTTAAGACGCTGTCATGACAACACCACAACAACAACGTTTTTTCTGCTTCTGCTTGGTACTGCGCAAGCACTGCCGTATGGCTGTTATAACACGCAGTCGGTGTGCATGGCGAGAGTTAAGTTGTAAAGTGAGCTATTGTGACTATTTAAAAACGCTGTCATGACGTGCTGGAACAGATGGCTGCAGCGCGACATTTCGTTGTTTTCTTGAACGCAACCCTCCACATAATCTAACAATTTCAGAACAGACGGCAACAAGACTGAAGCCAGAAGAGTTAGAAATGTACTCACCAAATACTTTGACCCATAGCTTACTGAATAAGTATATGTACTAACTTTGCCCTGTTTTCTGTCCTTGTTTGTATGAAGGTGGTTTACCTATTTATGCAAGTACTTCTCTGACAATAGATGTGTAACAGCCTAATGCAACATTGTATGGAAATACAAGATAACACTGATGCAGACATGTTTTATACATTTAACAGGGTGCTTTATTAATGCAACAGAGTTAGTCAGTGTTTCAATGTTCGTCGTCAGCTGGGTCATACTGTCCATGAACTCCATGTCGGTTGTCTCCATATGCTCCAGTATTTTTTTTTTAGTTTTAAGTCCTCCTGCACGAGACCCAAGAGCAATTCCTTTCAAGTTTTTCTACTCTGTAACTGGACAAACGTGCACCAAGTATACTGTTTCCTCTTCACTTGTTTTCTGTGTGTCCTACGCATGCCCAGTAGAGGAGATTCGCCCAAATATCCATGGCAGTGTGGACAAAGATATTTTGAAAAATGCTTAGTGTGTACACCTGTCATTTTTACTCAAAACTGGCATTTTCAAAATTATCCGGCGTAGTGAGGACGTAGCCTGAGAGACATACAGAGACAAATAAATTCTCTGGTCTTTTGTTCTCATGTCACTGGTGCCTGAGGCCAAGAAAGAATACAAAGTCTAGTAGAAAACATTTAACAAATCTATAGTGTAAGAATATAGCCACTATTAGCAACCGTTTCACAAACCTACAGCGTTTAACTTGCAGACACCTTACATGCTGCAAGCTCACGAAGAACTAAAGTGTCACTTGGAATTGTTTAGACTTTCATCTAATATTTTTACAAAATTTAATACACCACAACAGAGCAATATGGTCTCAAACAAGCTTATCTGCTGTCTTAGTATTTTCATCTACAAGATACTCTTCTGCAGCTCTGCAACAGCTGTCATTCTGCCAGTTTTTGCCACCGGCACAGTCATGTCTCCACTGTTCGGATGCCTAATCAACCCATTAACTCGCTTTAAATGTGCATCCGATCAAGGTTGACATCAAATGTCATTAAATACGATTAATGTGATTGCCACTCCCAATCTGAAAAATTACACCTTGTATCAAGGCACTTACATTATGTAGAGGAACACATTATGACCACTAGAAATGACAAAGCTTGATGAAGATCCAACAATAATAAACACAGGATGTTCTGCGGATGCTGGAAATCCAGAGCAACACACACAAAATGCTGGAGGAGCTCAGCAGGTCAGGCAGCATCTACAGAGAGGAATAAAGAGTCAACATTTCAGGCAGAGACCCTTCTTCAGGATTGACATTTGAAAACTTCTTCAGAACAGGAGATGCTACATTTTGAAATATTTAGTTGAAAAATAGAGAACTAATTGGTGCACTTCATTATAGATGGAAGAAATTATGTTGTATGCATACATAGAACAGAGATGAGGAGGAATTTCTTTAGCCAGAGCGAGCATGAATCTGTAGAATTCATTGCCACAGGCAGCCCTGGAGGGCAAGTCATTGAGTATATTTAAGGTGGAGGTTGATAGATTCTTTATTAGTTAGGGTGTGAAAGCTATGGGCAGAAGGCAGGAGAATTGGGGTTGAGAGAAAAATGGACCAGGCATGATCAAATGCCAGAGCAGGCTCGATGGGCCAAATGGCCTAATTCTGCTCTTAGGTCTAATGGTCCTATGGTCCACCAACACATTGATTTTAATCTTAATTTCATTGTAAATTATATTTGGTTTACTGGAAATGAGTCTTGATCAATTTATGCTGGACTATACCTGGGTCACTACTGTGATCTTCATAGAGCTCCAATAAATATCATTACTTAGAAAGCATATCTACTATATAATCAATGATCCATCTTCTGATTATGTGGTAGTAGCCCCTGGTAGAAAGCACTTGTAAAAAGTTGTTCAGTGAGGACAAGATGTAAAATAAACTGAACAGCTCTTAGATAGCCTGTTAAGGCAAAGTGTCTGGATGAGTTTCTAGAGGTGCTTGACACATGCAGATTCATGGAATCTTGCTTAACCCCTTCCATTTCAAACGCAGCAATTCGGCTTGGCGGGTTCACAATACATCAATAAGACAGGACTGCTGAGTCTTTTAAAGCCAAAGGTGGGGTAGGGTGGGAGGTTTGCTTCATGATCAATTCCTCATGGTGCATAAACATGGTGGTGCTCTCCCAGTCCTGTTCAGCAGCTCTGGAAAATTAGTCAGCCCCATCCTGGGTACTAGCCTCCACAGTATCCAAGCATCTTCAAGAAGCAGTGCCTCAAAGAGAAGGTTTCCATCATTAGGGACGTGCCCTCATCTCATTGCTACCGTCAGGGAGGTACAGTAGCCTGAAAGCACACACTCAACGATTCAGGAACAGCTTCTTCCCCTCTGCCATCAGATTTCTGAATGGACATTGAACCCATGAACACTACCTCACTATTTCTTTATTTCTGTTTTTGCACTACTTCTTTAGTTTAACTATTTGATTTACATATATGTGCTCACCTAAGTTCACAGTTCTTTTCCTATATTATCATGTATTGCGTTGTACTGCTGCTGCTAAGTTAACAAATTTCATGACATGTGCTAGTGATATTAAACCTGATTCTGATTCTGATTCATATCTCAGCATCAATTACCATCAAAAATGGGGAGAAAGCAAAATGGGAGATAAAAAGTGAAACACATTGAGATGAAAAATACAACTGCATTGACAAGTTAATGTGAAATTCAAGAGGTTTTATGTTTCAGAGTAGATTTTTTTAAATCCTCTATTTCAGGTCTAAATGCATATTGAATACAACTTCAAAGAACAAATCTGCCTTTAATGCAGAACTGAATTTCCTTCAAACATTTGGTTGTATTTTTTTGTGCAAAAATTCCAACAAATTGACGAGCTGGTTTAAAGGATTTAAATATGTTCCCTCATTCAAGTAACTGCAAAGAATTAAAATGACAGTTTCAAAAGAAGCAAGCCAAACGGTTTCTTTAAAAAGAATGCAACACTTAAGGTTTTTGCACAGTTTTTTGCTATGGTAGAAAAATATCTATTTATACTCAGTGACAACATGTCTTATTTGAATATGTGGTAAGTCAGATACATGGTAATTGTAATGTCTGTTCATGTCTTTTATTGACATGAAATAAGGGAAGCTTACAATGATTGTAACTCAAGAGGCCTGAATTTTTTAGCATCTTAGAACTCATCTCAGTATTTAATTTATGATAAATGTTATTTATTGATTGGTTATTTTTTGGGTTGTGCGGGTGTTTGCTCTAGCTGCTGCTGTGTAATTCAAATTTGGCACTATCTGGGGTGGGGTTTAATGTTCTTGTAGTTGGACTGATTTACATTTCTGTTGGAGGGAGTGTTTGATGCTCGTTACAGGATGTAATTTGGGGCGATTTGTAAGTGCTTTTTTGTGTGGTGGGGAAGGGGGTTTGATGTTTTTCCTTGTACTTCTATGTTTTTTCTTTGTTTCATGGCTACCTGGAGAAAATGAATCTCGGAGTTGGATACTGCGTACACGCTCTGATAATAAATGAACCTTTGAGCCTTTGATTGATTGATTAAGATATTCCGTACAATAGGCCATTCCAGCCCTTTGACCATGCTGCCCAGCAATCATGGGACAATTTCTAATGACCAATTAACCTACCAACCAGAACGTCTTTTCTGACTCCTTATAAATGATGTCGGAACTGAACTGTGAACTTTAATTCCCGAGCATGTTAAACTATCCTATGCACCCAAACTGTAGAAAAATACTCGAAGGTTTGCGAGTAATACTGGTCAATCATACACTCCTTGGGTTGTCAGACCCATTTATATTTTAAGATTTGCATTCTGTTGATATTAAAGTCCAGATCAACCATCAAGCCTCTGTTTATTTATTTACCCACGTGGTCATGGGGAGAACGTACAAACTCCTTACAGGCAGTGGCGAGAAAGAAACCCGAGTTGCCTGGACTGCAAAGTGTGGTGCTGAAAACCACGCTACCATGCTGCCACATTTACTTCTACTATGCGAAAATACGGATATTGCCACTTTAGCTGGCAGTAAGTATAGAAAGGTCTTGCAACATTTTTTAAAGCAGCATTATTAGTATCTTGAAAATCATTGCACATAATACATAACATTTTAGATCAGCGAGAATGTAACCATTTTCCAAGAATGCTTCAATTTAGAAAATTTGTTGAAAGAGTGAATCATCAAAATCAGTTCAGACAAATGAACAAAGGCCACTGATTCACTTGCCTGCTGGTTAGTTTTTTGAAAAATAACTATTGATGCCTTTGGATGCTTTTATGCTATTTGGTCTTTTTTTATGCGTCTACATTGACACAAAGCTAAAAGCACTTGTCTTTTGACTTTCTGCATTAACCTCTTATTGATTAGGATAGCAAGTACTTAACCGAAGTGCCTAATATAAACTTTATTACCTATAAAACCACGTTGGTGAGCTGCATCATGACCAGTCCTCTTTTTGCAAGCCAATAGTTAAAGAAACTTGTGGTGAAAAAGGAAGATTGGAGTACAAAGTTCTCTGGAGTTTATCCTTATGATTCAAAACACTATCCTGTGCTCTGTAGGAAAAATACTGGAAATGGCAACTATTAAGTGATTCTCGGTGGAATTGTTGTATGAGTTTCAAGATCACTTAAGTCTAACTTGAGGTTGTCTTATGCTTAGAGAATACTTGAATAAGAGGAATAGATAGAGTGGATAGCCAGCACCTCTTCCCCAGGGCACCACTGATCAATACAAGAGGACATGGCTTTAAGGTAAGGGGTGGGAAGTTCAAGGGGGCTATTAGAGGAAGGTTTTTTACTCAGAGAGTGGTTGGTGTGTGGAATGCACTGCCTGAGTCAGTGGTGGAGGCAGATACACTAGTGAAGTTTAAGAGACTACTAGACAGGTATATGGAGGAACTTAAGGTGGGGGCTTATATGGGAGGCAGGGTTTGAGGGTCGGTACAACATTGTGGGCCAAAGGGCCTGTACTGAGCTGTACTATTCTATGTTTGATTAACTTTAATCATTTTTATCTCAAATAAAAACATTCAATTTCTTCAGGAGCAGAATCAGGTTTAATATCACCGGCAAATGTAACAACATTTGTTGCCTTTGTTCCGGCAAATGTTCAAAACACAAAGTTCAAAGTAAATTTTATTATCAGCGTACATATATGTCACCAGATACAACCCTGAGATTCTTTTTCCTGTGGGCATACTCAGTGAATCTATAGAATAGCAACTATAACAGGATCAATGAAAAATCAACCAGTGTGCAGAAGACAACAAACTGTGCAAATGCAAATATAAATAAATAGCAATAAATAAGGAGAACATGAGATAATGAGATAAAAAGTGAGATCATTGATTGTGGCAACATCTCAATGACTGGACAAGTGAGTGTAATTATCCCCTTTTGTTCAAGAGCCTAATAGCTGAGGGTTAGTAATTGTCCTTGAACCTGGTGGTGTGAGTCCTGAGGCTCTTGTATCTTCTACCTGATGGCAGCAATGAGAGAAGAGCATAGCCTGGGTGGTGAGGATCTTTGATGACGGATGCTCTGTTCCTACCACAGCGTTTCACGTAGCTGTGCTCAATGGTAGGGAGGGCTTTACCCATGGTGTACTGGGCTGAATCCACTACCTTTTGCAGGATTTTTCATTCAAAATGTTAGTGTTCCCATACCAAGCCATGATGCAGCAGTAAAATGCAAAATATAATAACAGAGAAAAAAAATAAATTACAGAAATATATATTATATATTAAGTAATTAAATTGATTTAGTGCAAAAATAGAAATAAAAAAGGTAGAGAGGTAATGATCATGGGTTCAATGCTCATTCCTCTGATCAATGGAGGGCCTATTTCATTGACAAACTTAACTTTACATGATCCTGATATCTTTTGATTCATTGAAGGAATGAGGGCCTCTCAGGCCGAGCCAGCAGTAACTGAAAGTGTGACTGCCTTCTTGAGTCTGGGTATGAACGGTAAGGGAACAGTTTAATCTTTCAGTTAAAAAGCAACTCTTGCGAACTGGAAATGTTTGAAATCTGAAAAAAAAAACACAGAAGCTGCTGGAAATATTCAGTAGGTAAGGCAGCATCTGTGCAAAAAGAAATTCTTTATGTGTCAAGTTAGAACAGTCTCAGAAACTTTAACCTGAAATGATAACTCTGTTTCACTTTCTACAGACGCCACTCATCAGCTCCAATTCAGGATGACACACCTTAATGTCATGGTTAGCGCAAGGCTATTACAGCTCAGAGCTTTATTAATCTCAGAGTTCAACTCTCGCACCATTTATAAGGAGACTCTGTTTGTCCTCCCCATGGAATGCATGTATTTTCTCTAGGTTGTCTGGTTTCCTCCCACAGTACAAAGACGTACTGGGTAGGTTAATTGGCCATTGTAAATTGTAACATGATTAGGTAAGGGTTAATCGTATTTTTGGGGGGGATGGGTCGCTGGGGCTGGAAAGGTCTACTCCATGCTGTATCGCTAAATAAAATACAATAATTAATTGCGACTTTTCTTTTAACATAGCTTTGATATTTCGGTACAATTTAGACTAGTAGAATTTTTGTTCTATTTTTAATTGTCTGTGTAATTAATATCTGTATTTATTGACATACAGCACAGAACTGGCCTTCCCAGCCCTTCAAGCCACAACGCCCAGCAGTCCCCTGATTTAACCCTAGCCTAATCAGCAGACAATTTACAATGACTAGTTAACCTGCCAACCAGTACGACTTTGGACTGTGGGAGGAAACTAGAGCACCCGGAGGAAGCTCACATGGTCACAGGGAGAATGTACAAATTCCTTACAGACAGCATCGGGAATTGAACCCAGGGCCGCCTGTACTGTAAAGGATTGTATTAACCACTAGACTACCATGCCGCCAAACTTACAGGTCTGCTATATTCTTCATTGTAATTTTTTTTCATGATAAGAAATAAAGGCATCTGTTAGTCTTGCGAGACCATGGACCTGCGCCTGGAAAGTCTTCACTCTCCAGGGCGCAGGCCTGGGCAAGGTTGTATGGAAGACCAGCAGTTGCCCATGCTGCAAGTCTCCCCTCTCCACGACACTGATGTTGTCCAAGGGAAGGGCATTAGGACCCATACAGCTTGGCACCAGTGTCATCACAGAACAGTGTGTGGTTAAGCGCCTTGCTCAAGGACACAACACGCTGCCTCGGCTGGGGCTCGAACTCACAACCTTCAGGTAGCTAGTCCAATGCCTTAACCACTTGGCCACGTGCCCATACATGATAAGAAATACAGAGTTGAATGAGTCTTCTTTTAAATATTTATATGATAAGAAATATAAATATTTTAAAAAAAGACTCATTCAACTCTAATATCTATAATGGAATCAAATTTGAGAGTTTATTAAACAAAATAAAATTAATCAGATCAGGATTTGAAAAATTCCTGTATTAAAGGCCCTTTCTTTAGCTAAAGGGTGGTGAATTTGTGGAATTTGTTGCCAAATACAGCTGTGGAGGCAAGGTCGTTGGTCGTTAAGGCAGAGATTGATAGGTTCTTGATTGGACATGGCATCAAAGGTTATGGGGAGAAGGCCGGGAATTGGGGTTGAGGAGGAGACAGAAGAAAGGATCAGCCATGATTGAATGGCGGAGCAGACTTAATGGGCCTGATGGTCTAATTCTACTCCTATGCCTTATGGTCCGAAAGATGAACAGGCAAATATAATGCTTTTCCTTTATCTTTTTGTAATTGTAGCAAAGATTCAAAGTACATTTATTACCACAATATATATGCAGCATACAATCCTGAGATTCATTGTTCCCACAGATAGCTACAAAAAAACATGGAATCTGTTCAAAGAAAGACATAAAATCCCTAACGCACAAAAACAAATCAAATTGTGCAAACGGCAAAAGAAAAATGAGCGAAGAACACAGAATGTAAAACGCCAACCTACAAAATCATTGAAGGAGTCCAGGTATACTCATTTTAGCTCAGCTTAGTTCAATCTAGAATTCTGTCATACTTTAGGCCGCAGAGCCAGATTGGCCCAATCAAAATCACAGAAAACAGCAGCAAAAAAGGAGTGACCAGAAACCAGAAACATATCATAATGTGAACTACAGAGTCCAATCTACAAACTGTGTCTATTAAACTTAGTCTAGGACTCCAGCACAATCCTGTATTGAGGGAGAGAAAGAGACCATTCAAACACAGGGACCTAAATCCAGGAGCAGTAAGCAAGAGTTCTGCTGAGTCTCTTTCTTCCAGTGGCTGTATTTGTAGTCATTTCCATTCATGATCATTTACGAGAAGCCACAAAATTACAAACTGTCGTTCAGATTCGCTGAATAGCTTTTTTTCTGTCAGCTTCTACCTTCGGTGTACAGCCCTTAAAATCCTACAGTCAGATCTTTGAAAGGTTCTTCCAGATGCTGAGGAAAATCTGCCAGGGGTTGAAATATTGACTCAATATTTCGTGGCAATGGACAGGCAGATGATAGAAACATGGTAGGTGCCCCCTAACCAGTTCTTGTGCTTACTCCACTGGTGGACCACACACAAAATGATGGAGGAACTCAGCAGCTTAGGCAGCATCTATGGAGAGTAATAAAGAGTCGATGTTTTGGGCCGAGACCCTTCATCAGCACTGGAAAGGAATGTGGAAGTAGGCGGGGGAAGAAGAAGGAGTACAAACTGGAGGGGGATAGGTGGAGCCAGATGAGGGGGCAAGATACATTGGTGGAGGAGGGGGTATGAAGTGAGGAGCATGGAGATTTCAGGTGGGAAAGGTAAAGGGGTGAAGAAGAAGGAATTTGTTAGGAGATCAGATTCTTTCTTTAGATCTTCCATAGATAGAAGCTGCAGCTCAGTATGCAGATATACTGACCATCAATAGTTTGTGTGGAACTCTTCAAATCATCCAGCCTACCTCTGTCTTGCTTAGTGTGGGGTTCATTTGTTATGTGCCGTGTCATATGATGTGGGCGATGATTGTCTTTCCATGACCATGATTGTTTTTGGCAAAATTTTTCTATAGAAGTGGTTTCCCATTGCCTAATCCTGGGCAGTGTCTTTACAAGATGGGTGACCCCAGCCATTATCAATACTCTTCAGAGATTGTCTGCCTGGTGTCAGTGGTCACATAGCCAGGACTTGTGATATGCACCGGCTGCTCATACGACCATCCACCACCTCATTCCATGGCTTCATGCGACCCTGATTGGGGGGGGGCTAAGCAGGTGCTGCACCTTGCCCAAGGGTGACCTGCAGGCTAGTGGAGGGAAGGAGCGCCTTACACCTCCTTTGGTAGAGATGTAGTTCCACACCGCTACCAGTGTGGGGAGGGGACTTAAATGGGAGAAAGTCCATACTAATACTGTATGCTAATACTAATACTGTACCGCTGGACATTGCATGTACTGGCTGGTTACTTGATTTTATTTATTGTTCATTTATTTTATTTGTTGTTTTATAGCATTGAGTACGAGAGTTGCAAACTCATTTTCACTGTATTGGTGCATGACAAATTCTACTATGCAATGACAATAAAGATATTTCATTTTCATTTTCATTTTTCATAATAATGATAAGAAAAATTAAGACTTACATTTCTCTCATACCTGTGGAGATTTCAGGACATGCAAAGACACTTTCCAGTCAATAAAGCTATTGAAGGACTAAGGTTCTGGAGGGGACTAATCCTGGATGGAACAAGGTTGTGGTTTCAATGGCAGTTGGTAGGGAGCAGAAGAATTTGTCTGAATTACCACTCCTGCTATCTTCTGCTATACTAATGAGATGTCCTACAACTAAGCTCACAAAGATAATTCATCATACAACAAATACTTAAAACACTGCTTCACGGTCTGTCCTCTTTTCAGATAAAAATATAGAATTTTCTAGCAAAAATTAATACAACGTAAAAAATTATTGTCCTAACAACAAATACAAGCAAAAGCACCATTTGATCACAAATTAACAAGGCGATTTGTTTGCACAACAACTTTAAATCTACATCGTTCTCCACTAGGAAGATACAAAATAACCAAGTTTATTTCACAGTGGAGTATTTCAAGGCTGCTTCTGTTTATATTCGCTGACCTGCAATGTTTGCACCGCACCCAAGAATAACAATTCCTCCATGGCCCTTCAGCGCCCCCTATAGGCTGCCTTGTATCACTGCCTGCAGGGAAAGTGCTCTGCTGCTGATAAGCTAATGGCTCGTTTGTAACTGCTGCATTCTCCCTGCACGTAACAGAAAGGGAGATAACTGGCTTCACTCACTACACCTGCAAGTGTATTTTCAAATCCAGTCAATTCTATGAACCCCCAATCAACTGAGAAATAGCCAGACGAAGGTCAGATTTAAAAGACTAGCGTGACGCTATAGTAGTTCGGGACGTTGTAGTTCAGAGTTCAGTCCCAGCGTCGCTGTACATCCTTCCCGTGGAATGCATGGGTTTTCTCAGGGTTCTCCGGTTTCCTCCCACATTTCAAAGACGAACTTACTTATTTACTTCCTACCCATTATGCCACTGGTGTTTAGGGCAGCAACGAAGGTCCTCCATCTCTGGGGGTGTTCAGGACTTCCTTCATCGTGTCAGTAGCTTCCTCTCGGTTTTCACTACTGAGGCTCATGCAAATCCCAGATGGAGTCTCAGGAATACCGTCACACCCAGTTGTAGAAGGATTCTTCATTGCTGTTTCTGTAACAATTTTATTTTACCAGTCAGGGTTGTTAACCTTGAGCTGAACCCCTGAACCGGGAGGACCGGTGGACCACTCTTAGTCTGGCCTCTGTCAAGAGCCAAAGCACAGGGCCCTGACTCCAGCTAGCATAGCTGTCTGGGTCATTGAGGCACACAAGCCTCCAGGCCACAACAAGGTTAAATTCCTCTTGGAGGCCAGAGGCATACTGGATCATTGTAAATTGTCCCATGATGAGGTTAGGGATAAATCAGTGTTGTCGGGAATTGCTGAGCAGTGTGGCTCAGTCTGGAAAGCCCTACTCCACACTGTATTGCCAAATAAAATAAAAATTTAAATAAAGGGAACATGCTCCTTACTTACGTAGACTCGGCAGTGTTAAAATTAACCTGGTGATCAATGCAAGTGACCATTTCTGAACACAGGTGTCTGGAATATCCATAACAGTGTCTTCTACTGCTGTAGGCTTGGTGGAATTCCAGCTTAAAGAGTGGGAAATAACCATAATTTAATTATTTGTCTGGGATCCATGGATAAGGAATGAGTCAGGGGGAATCTATTTGACATTACTCTCAAATTAAAAATGAATCCATGTATCCAAATGCTGAGTACTTGATTTTCTAAATTTAATGTTGAGGACCAGGACTATCCTGAAACAGCAGTGCAAAATACCAGCTTTACTTCCAAAGTCTACCCAAGATTGTTGATTTTCACCAGGCTGGAGGGCATTCTAACTGGTTGCATCACTGTCTGGTGTGGAGGGGCTACTGCACAGGAACTGGGAAAAGCTGCAGAGAGTTGTAAACTCAGGCAGCTCCATCATGGGCACTAGCCTCCCCAGCGATGTGACATCTTCAAGGAGCGATGCCTCAGAAAGTCGGCATTCATCTTCAAGGACCCCCATCACCCAGGACATGCCCTCGTCCTAATGCTGCCATCAAGTAGGAGGTACAAGAGCTTGAATACACATATTCAATGTTTCAGGAACAGCTTCTTCCCTTCTGCCATCCAATTTCTGAATAGGCAATTATTATGTTTTGTCTGACTTTGTGTTTTCATAGTAGCGTGTTGACGTACACAATTCACATATTTATACACATAACCTGTAATTAATCATTTAACCAAAGAAGAATGCGTAATCAACCACAATATATACAAGATTACTCAAACATTACTTAAATATTAAATACACAACAATGAACATTTTCTCAGTATTTTATTCTCCCTCCCCTTTTGCACTGCATACTCAATTTATTTTTACATATACTTTTTATTGTAATTTATAGTTTTTATTACAATGTATTGCAATGTACTGTTGCTGCTAAACAACAAATTTCAGGACATATACTGGTGACATTGAACCTGATTCTGATTTAGGTGGCACAAAGGAGCATTTGAATTTCCCAATCAGTCTCCAGCGCCCTCTACTGGAAATATGTGGAGTGCCAGTAAGAACTCCCTTGAAGTCAGGGGTTCCCAACCTGGGTCCATGGGCCCCTCGATTAACGGTGGGGATCCATAACATTAAAAAGGTCAAGAATCCCTGTTCTAAGTTAACCTGGCTTGCCTGGCTTGCAAAGAATAAGTAGGAGAAATAAAAACACTCTGTCTCCAATGCATTTCTCCCTTGCAAGCTGACTCAAGGTGTTGAAAATCCACTGAACTACTTCTGACCTGAAGCATTAGGTCTGTTTCTCTTCCCACAGATGCAGTTTGATTTGTTGAATATTTTGAGCATTTTGTTTCTGTTTCAGGGTTTCCGGCACCATAGGTTTCTGTTTTGAAATTCTTTTGAAATGTAGTTGCCTGTGAGGCGGGTTAATGAAGCAATCGAGGTTTATTTTTATTTGTACGTGAAATGCTGTCTCACTGTGCACTAAGACAGACAGAGATTACTGTGAGTCAAGGGGAAGACCTGGTGGGAAAAGTTACCAGGTTCTGAACATGAAGAGCAACACACACAGAATATTGGAGGAACTCAGCGGACCGGGCAGCATCCTTTTCCATGGAAGCTGCCTTGCCTGCCGAACTCCCCCAGCATTTTGTGTGTGTTGCTCAGACTTCCAGCATCTACAGATTTTCTCTTGTTTCTGAGCATGAATAAATCTTTTTGCTTCTGTAACAATTCCAGACTGAGAATGTAAAAAAATGTTAAAACTGTGAAAGTGAGAGACCGCTGTAAAATACAGGTGAATGTTTCAGATGCTTTTTTGCCCCAGTCTCTGGTGAGAAACACGTGGGGCGTGTGAATTGGAATTCAGTCTGAGAAGAACTATTGGAACCAAGCCATACTTCAGCTCCTCACCCCACTTCCATCACCCAACATACTCTCTGTAACACTTGTTTCTTAACAAGTGGAGGAGCAACTTATATTCCATTTGGGTGGCCTCCAACCTGCAGGCATAAATATCGATTTCTCCTTCCAGTAAACAAATGATTCCTTCCCCTCCCCTCATCCTCTTTTCCCCACTCAGGCTTCTTACCTCTTCTCACCTGTCCATCACCTCCCTCTGGTGCCCCACCTCCTACCCCTTCTCCTATAGTCCATTCTCCTCTCCAATCAGACTACTTCCTCTCCAGCCCTTTACCTTTCCTACCCACCTGGCTGCTTGCTAGCCTCCTTCCCCTCCCCCCATCTTTTTATTCTGGCATCTTCCCCCTTCCTTTCCAGTCCTGAAGAAGGGTCTTGGCTCAAAACGTCATTCCTGTTTATTCATTCCATAGATGCTGCCTGAACTGCTGAATTCCTCCAACATTTTGTGTGTGTGTGTGTGTGTGTGTGTGTGTGTTGCTCTGGATTTCCAGCATCTGCAGTCTCTCGTGTTTATCACTTGTTTCTTAAGCCACGTCATTTATTGCAAATGACCCAATTTATGATTAACTTGTAGTCTTGCTTCCTTCTGTGTGGTAATCAGTGACAGTTGCAGAACACTGACAAATTTCTATACTGTGTGGTCACCCAGCTACACATTCAGCAGACATAAAGATAACAAAACTCAGGCCTTTTCTTGGCAGATGTGATAAAGATATGCGTCTGACATTGCTGATTGTAAACTCAGTATAAATCTCAGTGCCAATTGCACAGTGCTAAATTTTGCATTGAATAATATTGTATTCATGGTTGTAAAATTGCTGTCAAGAGGCAAGTTTTAAATTAGTAGTATCATTCGTTATTAGACCTTCCATTGTATGCAGGCAACTGCATGAATAATCTGCATAAAATATATAAATATATTTTCAAATTACTGCATTTTCCCATTTGTAGATTTAAATATTCACCATTTTTCATGTCGTAGACTGAAAGCGATTCACCACCGTCAATGGGATTTGTATATTGTGCTTTCCCCCAACCCTCCCATTCTGTTTAAAAACATTCCTTTTCACTTTGCGTCAACGCTGGAGTACAAGTCAATTGCTTTTTTGTTTCTGTACTATGACCTAGTCTGTGTGTATGGCCCTTTCATAGTCTGTATTATAAAAGAACCTTTTTAGCACCTAATTACTAAGTATGACAGCATGAGTAATTCACAAGCTTTACTTTAAGTGAAACACACAAGGAGTGAAATATTCTTGACGTGAGCATGCACCAGCCTTGATTCCTCCCTTTCCTGGTGCCAGTGCAAACTTGGACACGAGGACTTTCACCTGGCATTTGAATGCTGAATTTCTAAGCACACACCACTAACTGCATGTAAAGGGGATTTTAACATGAGTATTTTCATGTCTTCTTGTTTATTTTGAGCTGTTCATTTAGAGTTTACATGCTGAGTTGAGACACACACCCAACGTTTGAGGAACCGCTTCTTCCCCTGCACCATCAGATGTCTGAATGGGCATTGAACCCATGAACGCTGCCTCACTACTTTTTATCCTCTCGTTGGTCCACTCCCCACTCGATCAGATTCCTTCTTCTCCAGCCCACCCACCTACTTCCCCTCTCGCCACCTTTTTATTCTGGCGTCTCCCCCCTTCCTTCTCAGTCTGTTCAAAATGCTGACTGTTTATTTATTTCCATAGATGCTGCCTGACCTGCTGAGATTCTTCAGCATTTTGTGTGTGTTGCTTTGGATTTCCAGCAATTGCAGGCTTTCTCCTGTTTATCATTTAATTTAATTTAATTTAATTTTTTTCCTACACTTTTTATTGTAAATTATAGTTTTTATTATTATGTATCGCAATGTACATGGCCAAGTGGTTAAGGCATTCGACTAGCAATCTGAAGGTCGTGAGTTCGAGCCCCAGCCGAGGCAATGTGTTGTGTCCTTGAGCAAGGCACTTAATCATTCATTGCTCTGCGACGACACTGGTGCCAAGCTGTATGGGTCCTAATGCCCTTCCCTCGGACAACATCGGTGTCGTGGAGAGGGGAGACTTGCAGCATGGGCAACTGCCTGTCTTCCATACAACCTTGCCCAGGCCTGCGCCCTGGAGAGTGAAGACTTTCCAGGCGCAGATCCATGGTCTCACAAGACTAACGGATGCTGCCACAAAAAACAAATTTCATGAGATATACCAGTGATTTTAACCCTGGTCCTGATATCAGAGGCAACGTGCGCCCAGACGTACACCTTACTTTCATTCTCCAATTCTTAAAAAACTCTAAAATGAGAACTACTACTTTTCGTCTGGTCTGTTTTAAGATAGTTCTTGATTACTTGGAAGAATGTGGATTTCGTAACAATACCAACTTACGCAAAGGACCCCAGTATCCCTGCACCATCCATGGCATACCTCCCCTGCCTCCAGTGGCTGAGTGTTCGTCGCCAGAGCTGGTCTTGCCAGCCACACTCAAGCTCACCAACAAAAACTGTACAAGTGACATCGTTGAACTTGATGTTCAACCGAAATCCAAATTACAAAGTGTATTTCTATTCCTGACACAGCTGTGGCTCGCTAACCTTTGGTGCATCATGTTCCAGTGGGCATATTTGTTGCATGTGCAAAACATAATGTAGCAATATAATTTCCAGACACTTCCTAGTTCTTGACTCCCTGCCACCTTTCACTGAGTTCAAGCAACACAGCATTCCAATACTTCAAAACAATTTTGATTTTATGATAAATTGGTACAAGTTAAATCACAGCATATTTTTGGTCAGTCAATCATTGTTAAATTGTGTTGAAACCACAATACAGGGAAATTCACGTAGATATTCCACATTCTCCAAAATGTAATGATCAAGATGGAGAGAGGCAGCCTGTTGGTCTTCGAGACGGCGGGGGGGGGGGTGCTTGGAGAAGTGACATTGAAGATTGTAACACTGGAATGAGTTGCTGGTCTCTGTTCTTGTTGTTGCAGAAGGGACCGCTCTATTCCTTATTGGGAGAGACGGCTGTCTGAAATGCCGAAATGCTGATCTGTGGACTGAAGCTTGGATCGAGGACTCTTGGGGGTTTCAGCTGTTGCTTGCCTGGTGAGGGGGTTGGGGGGGGGGTTGGTTCTTCTGCTGGCATGGGTGGTGGGGTGAGGCTAATGCTTTCGCTGCTGTTTGTGCAATGGGAGGGGCAGGGTGGAGCTTCAGGTCTTCTAAGCTTCTGTCATTCACTCTGTAGGGTTTCTTGTTTTGCAGATGTGGGCACGTGGCCAAGTGGTTAAGGCATTCAACTAGCGATCTGAAGGTCGTGAGTTCGAGCCCTAGCCAAGGCAACGTGCAGCGCCTTGAGCAAGGCACTTAATCACACATTGCTCTGCGACGACACTGGTGCCAAGCCGTATGGGTCCTAGTGCCCTTCCCTTGGACAACATCAGTGTCGTGGAGAGGGGAGACTTGCAGCATACAATCTTGCCCAGGCCTGCGCCCTGGAGTGTGAGGACTTTCCAGGTGCAGATCCATGATCTCACAAGACTAACGGATGCCTTAAAAAGATGTCTGTGAAGAATAGAAATTTCAGATTGTGTACGGTATACAGACTCTGATATTAAATAAACTTTTGAAGTGCGTAGTTGAGGGACATCAACATGAGTTTAAAATGTGCACCTTCTTCGCACAAAACAATGGAAATTTATATTGTCAGAATTATCTGACCGGATAAATTTAGGCTTATGTTAACCAAAGAGAATAAAAAAGGGAGTCCAATCACAATCAAGAGAAAATCTACTGCTGCTGGAAATCCGAGCAACACACACAAAATGCTGGAGGAACTCAGCAGGCCAGACAGCATCTATGGAAAAGCGTACAGTCCATGTTTTGGGCAGAGACATTTCATCAGGACTGGAAAAAAAGATGAAGAGTCAGAGCAAGGAAGTGGAGGGAGGGGAAGAAGAACCACAAGATGATAGGTGAAACTGGGAGGGGTGAAGTAAAGCGCTTGGAAGTTGATTAGTGACAGAGATGCAGGGCTGGAGAGGGAGGATCTGATAATGGGGAATAGTGAAGGGAGGAGGCATTACTAGAAGTTGGAGAAATCGATGTTCATGCCATCAGGTTGGAGGCTACCCAGACGGAACATAAAGTGTTGTTCCTCCACCCTAAATGTGGCCTCATCATGACAGTGGAGGAGACCATGGGCTAACATGTCAGAATGGGAATGGGAAGTGGAATTAAAATGGGTGGCCACTGGGAGATTCTGCTTTTTCTGGCAGACGGAGAGTAGGTGCTCGGTGAAGCAGCCTCACAGTCTACAGCATTGCAAACCAAACCAAGCCCATTCACCTTACACTTTGGATCATGTTGCTGTCACAGTGTGCTCTCAGAGGCAGGATCCAAATGCGGAAGAATGGCAGACTTCCTCTGGCACGGAGGTCAGTTGCAACAGGCTCACGACTCGTTCCAGGATCAGAGGAACAGCAGGATTCCCCAGGAGAAGATGAAGACAAGAGTTTAGACATAGGAGTGCCAACAGAGTCTCGGAGGAGCGACACCGTGAGACAATTCATTCTCTCCAACACAATGACTCCACTAATGCATTCTTCTTCCTCTTTGTTTTATGGCGGTTGGCAACCAGTTTTCAGTGCATTACCGCCATCTGCTAGACTTCTTGTGTTTCAAGCAAATATGTCCAGGAGTTCTCTACTTTAGACAATCTAGTTCAGCCTGCAGTTCTCTATTAGCATCACTCTGTAGTTGCAATTCCTCGTGAATGCTTAATGCGCTCATTAGATAATGCTGCAAACTGCCATTCTTCCCTAATTTTGTCACATGTTTTCGTGTAGTTGCATTACCTCAATTACATTGATTCCATCTACATCACTTGTAAGACTAAAATCATCTTGTTAAAGAATAGTAATTATCGCACGTTATACTTTTGAAATTGCTGTTTTTCCCAAGTCTATCTGCTTTTTCAGGTTTTCCTTTCCTTGGATCGTAGCCTGCAGTTGTTTACTGAGACCTCAGAGTTCTTCTTCATTTGCTTCCATGTTTTCATTTTATAATCTGAATGTAGATAATTCTCTTTGCAACAAATTCCTTTTCCTTTTGTATCCTTGTAATAATTTCCTCCATTTTCCAATCTCTTTCCAACTCACCGTTGTTCTTGTCGGGTACTTCTATTTGTTGCTGGAGTTCTGCACATTTACCCTGGGCTTCAACCATAAAATCTGAGGATTTTCCTTAAGTTCTGAAACATTTCTTAAATTCTTGACCATTTGCGATAAATATACTGCCATTAAGATTCCATCTCCCCTGCCTGTGAACTGTTGGATCCTCCATTCAGCGTTTCCTTGACTTCTTCCCACCTAGTCCCTTTAATACCAAACAACACACATCAAAGTTGCTGGTGAACGTAGCAGAGCAGGCAGCATCTCTAGGAAGTTTGTCCTGACACAGGGTCTCGGCCTGAAACGTCGACTGTACCTCTTCCTAGAGATGCTGCCTGGCCTGCTGCATTCACCAGCAACTTTGATGTGTGTTGCTTGAATTTCCAGCATCTGCAGAATTCCTGTTGTTTGCCCTTAATACCAAGATACTTTTCTGCAGACTTGACGATAATTTTAATTTTCTCAGTTCTTTTGCTTGTTTGCGCTGAGCAATTAATTGCATCCACCATAAAAAGCACGAAATCCTTTCTACTCATTAATAGTCTATCCTTATTTTTCATATTACATCTCTCACAATTCACCGGTTTATTATTCCCTGTATTTGTTTGCTTGACGCCTTTTTTTCATCAAATTCTTTTACTGCCTCTGCATAACTGATTCCTTGAGTTACTTTTACATATTGTATCTCAGCCGCCTTCTTGCTATAAATGTACCCTCGATAAGCTGCGCTGTGTTCCTCGCCACAATTGCAGCATTTCAGCCTAGCTCCCACTTCGCATTTCCCATATTCATGTTCTCCAGAGCATCTCCCACATCTTTGTTTTCCTTTGCAGACCGCCGCAATGTGCCCGAATTTCTGACATTTATAGCATCTTAAAGGCGGTGGTATATATATTCTAACCGCATAACACATATACCCTAAGTACACGTTAGTCGGCAATCTCCCTTCATCAAAGTTAATCATTACCGATAAACTATCACACTTTTTCCCATTTCTTGTAACTTTCAAACATTTGGCCTCAATAATTTTTGCTCCTTTTATGTTCTGTTTAATCTCATCCATAGTAACTTTTGTTGGTATCCCCGAAATAACTCCTCTAGTCCACTTTCTATTGTTGGGTATGGAGCATTGTACTTCTTTGCCGTTTATTTTACATAATCTTATCACTTCGCCTTGCTGAGCACTATCCCGACAAATCACTGATAGCAATCCATTTCGTAAAATCTTTGCTCCTTTAATCTCGCCTATAATTCTGTTGAGCAGCTTCATCAAACGAATCAGATTCCAGTCACCAAAAGACGCCCCACCTTCACTTAGTTTTATAATTGCTTTAATTTCATCTTCTTTCCATTGTTTTGCTGTCCTGTTTTGATCATCCCCTGACTCCTCAGAGTTTGATATCCCATACCTCTGCTTTCTTTTCTTCCTCTTTCCATTCCGTTCCTCTTTCCTGCCTACCTCCATCTCTAGTTCACTTCCACTCTCGCCAAAAACTTCCTTCAACAGCTTGGCTCTTTCCTTGATTTTTTCTTTTTTCTTTTCTTTCTCTCTCTCTCCCTCTCTCCCTCCCTCTCTCCCTCTCTCCCTCTCTCCCTCTCTCCCTCTCTCCCTCCCATTTTCCAGTCACCACCTGCCCCACTAATGCATTAAGTGAGAGCCCTCTTTAAATAATCATAAAAAGTGGGGAACATATGCCAGTCACAATTAACTTGACAAGACTAAACCAAAAGCACAAGGGTTTAATAGTTCTAGTTAAGATATTGATTAATAAATGCAGGTGTTCAAGAACCCTGGAAGCTTAATGCTTTAAGCCAAGCCGCAGTGCTCATGACAGCTCTTATTGTTTGATTGACGTACAAACAGGATCTCCCTGGTCACTTAAGAAACTACAGCACTTTTTTGTTGTGGAAGAGTAAGTATTCCCAGATGTACTCCTAAAATGTAAGAAGCATACCTTTGGGAAATGTTTATTGGTTGTATCTTTTGCCAAGATGAACAACACTTTACATTCCGTCTAGGTAGCCACCAATCTGAAGGGTTACTCCTTTGGGTAATTTTTTCCCTTCCCTTCCTCCTTCTTCCATTCTCCACTCTGCCCTCCTACCTCTTCTCCTCCCCTGCCTACCAACACTCCCAGTGACCCTCCTTCTTCCCTTTCTCTCATGGTCCACTCTCCGCTCCTATCAGAATCAGAATCAGGTTCAACATCATTAGCATATGTGGTGAAATTTGCCGTTATTTGGCAGCTGTACATTGCAATTTCAGATTCCTTCTTCTCCAGCTCTTTACCTTTTCCACCCACCTGGCTTCACCTGTCACCTTCCAGCTACCGTATCCTCCTTCCTCATCCCCTTCCACCTTTTTATTCTGGCGTCGTCCCCTTCATTCCAGTCCTAAAGAATGGTCTTGGCCTGAAACATTGACTGTTAATTCATTTTCATAGATGCTGCCTGGCCTGCCGAGTTCCTCCAGCATTTTGCATGTGTTGCTTTGGGAAAGGTAAGTGGGCACAACTGTCCTGGCTAAATAGCATGACTATTACCATGTAATACAAAAATGTTGTTATCAATCACACTTTGAAGTGTGTAGCTATCAGTCTCACAGCATCCATGCAAAATATGTATAACCTTAGCCACGCACACAATTGCTGGAGAAACTCAGCAGGTCAGGCAGCATCAGTGGAAAATAAAAAAACATTGACTTTTGAGGTCAAGATCCTTTTTCAGGACTGAGAGGAAAGGGGGAAGATGCTAGAATAAAAAGTTGGGAGGAGGTGAAAGAGTTTGGCTGGAAGGAGATGGGTGAAGCCAGGTAGGTGGGAAAGGTCAAGGGCTGGAGAGGAAGGAACTTGATAGGAGAGGAGAGTGGACAATAGGAGAAAGGGAAGGAGGAGGGAGATGTAATAGGCAGGTGAGAAGTGCAACATGAGAGTGGGGAATAGAGGGAGTGGGGAATAGAAGATGTGAGAGGGGGTGGAAGTTTGTTCACCGGAAGGAGAATAAATATTCAAGCCATCAAGTTGGAGGGTACCCAGACGGAACATAAGGTGTTGTTCCTCCACCCTGAAGGTGGCCTTTTTTATTCTGGCATTTTCCCCCTTTCATTTCAGTCCCTATGAAGGGTCACGGCCCAAAACATCGACGGTTCATTCATTTCCATAGATGCTGCCTGACCTGCTAAGTTCCTCCAGCATTTCGAATATGTATATAGTATACGTATCTAACATTAGTTTTCATTTGGATTAAATTAAGACTTCCTGTCAACCTGACTTGCTTTCCATTAGAAATCACATGACACGGTAAAAATCTTAAGAGAGCAGTTTAAAGACACATGACCAAGATTATTCCAAATTTCAAATATTTATTTAATGAGAGACATAAGAGACATCTTAGGGATCAAAGTTGGCGGTGAAAACATCAATAATTTTAGATAGGCGGATGACACTGTGTTAATTGCAAGTACAGAGGAAGAACTATAAAACTTAATTGATATAGTTGTTGAAGCAAGTGCAAAAATGGGTCTATCTATCAGTTGCAAAAAGACAGAATGTGTGGTGATATCCAAAAAGAAGGAGAATCCTATCTGCAGGCTGAGAATAAATGGGGAAGACATAAAACAAGTGCAGAACTTTTGCTGCTTAGGAAGCCAGGTGACATCAGATGGCAGGTGTGACATGGACATCAAAAGAAGAATAGGGATAGCAAAAGACACCTTTATGAAAATGAGGAGTATGCTGACCAACAGTAAACCAGGCAAGACAACCCGCCTCAGAGCACTGAGATGTTCCGTTTATCTAGTTATGTTATATGGCTCAGATTGTTGGACAATATCTAGTAACATGAGGAAACGAATTGAAGCAGCAGAGATGTGGTTTTTTACAAGGACGTTGCCTGGATTGGGGAGCATGCTTTATTAAAGCAGGTTGAGTGAACTTGGCCTTTTCTCCTTGGAGCGACGGAGGATGAGAGGTGACCTGATAGAGTTGTATAAGATGATGAGAGGCATTGATTGTGTGGATAGTCAGAGGCTTTTTCCCAGGGCTGAAATGGTTGCCACAAGAGGATACAGGTTTAAGGTGCTGGGGAGTAGGTACAGAGGTGATGTCAGGGGTAAGTTTTTTACTCAGAGAGTGGTGAGTGCGTGGAACGGGCTGCCAGCAATGGTGGTGGAGGTGGATACGATAGGGTCTTTTAAGAGACTTTTGGATAGGTACATGGAGCTTAGAAAAATAGAGGGATATGGGTAAGTCCAGTAATTTCTAAGGTAGGGACATGTTCGGCACAACTTTGTGCTGTAGGTTTTCTATGCTTCTATGTAGGATGCAAAGAATATCATGGACGAAACGAATATCTAATGGGGATGTCATGAACAGAGCAAGCACAAAAAGAGAAATAATGTATCAGATCATGAAAAGGCAACGTGACCCTTCATTGGACATGTGATTAGGAAAGAGAAGTTAGAATGCACGGTAATTATGGGAAAGATTGAAGGGAAGAAAGCAAGAGGAAGGCAAAGACAAATGGTGATGGGGACAGCAGCCAGAGAACTGGAAATGAATACTAATGAATTGATCCACTTGACCCGAAACAGGAGTGTGTGGGCCATGGAGGTCAAAGCTCCAACTGGGCACGGCACCTGATGATGATGATGATGAGTTAATGAGAGGTGGAGCCTAACTAATCAGTTCATTTAAAATAGTATAGCAACTGTGCTCTAAGTAGTGATCAATCATTGCATTTGCTTGCATTGTGTAAGAATGCTGAGGGAACTATTGCAAGCAACACGCACAAAAATTGCTGGTGAACGCAGCAGGCCAGGCAGCATCTCCAGGAAGAGGTACAGTTGATGTTTCAGGCTGGGACCCTTCATCAGGGCTAACTGAAAGAAGAGATAGTAAGAGAGTTGAGAGTGGGAGGGGGAGGGGAGATCTGAAATGATAGGAGAAGACAGGAGGGGAGGGGAGGGGAGGGGAGGGGAGCCTGGAGGGTGGATATCGTGAGAGGGAGAAAAAAGACAGAGAGAAAAAAAGGGGGAAAAATAAAAAATATGTAAAAAATACATTAAATAAATAAGGGATAAGGTGTGAAGGGAAGGAGGGGCACTAACGGAAGTTAGAGAAGTCAATATTCATGCCATCAGGTTGGAGGCTACCCAGACGGAATTTAAGGTGTTGTTCTTCCAACCTGAGTGTGGCTTCATCTTGACAGTAGAGGAGGCTGTGGATAGACATATCAGAATGGGAATGGGACATGGAATTAAAATGTGTGGCCTCTGGAGGATCTTGTTTTCTCTGGCGGACAGAGCGTAGGTGTTCAGCGAAACGGTCTCCCAGCCTGCATCGGGTCTCGCCAATATGTAGAAGGCTGCACCAGGAGCACCGGACGCAGTATATCACCCCAGCCGACTCACAGGTGAAGTGTCACCTCACCTGGAAAGTCTGTCTGGGGCCCTGAATGGTGGTGAGGGAGGAAGTGTAGGGCATATGTAGCACTCATTCCGCTTACATGGATAAGTGCCGGGGAGAGAGATGGGTGGGAAGGGAGTCACGTAGGGAGCGATTCCTGTGGAAAGCAGTAAGGGGGGAAAGGGAAAAATGTGCTTGGTGGTGTGATCCTGTTGGAGGTGGTGGAAGTTACGGAGAATTATATGTTGGGCCCAGAGGCTGGTGAGGTGGTAGGTTAGGACAAGGGGAACCCTATTCCTAGTGGGGTGGCAGGAGGATGGGGTGAGAGCAGAGTTGATGGTGGAGGAAGGGAAGCCTCTTTCTTTAAAAAAGGAAGACATCTCCTTCATCCTGGAATGAAAAGCCTCATCCTGAGAGCAGATGCGGTGGAGACAGAGGAGTTGCGAGAAGGGGATGGCATTTTTTCCAGGGACAGGGTGGGAAGAGGAATAGTCCAGGTAGCTGTGAGAGTCCGTAGGCTTATAGTAGACATCAGTAGATAAGCTGTCTCCAGAGATAGAGACAGAAAGATCTAGAAAGGGGAGGGACGTGTCGGAAATGGACCAGATAAACTAGAGGACAGGGTGAAAGTTGAAGGCAAAGTTAATGAAGTCAACAAGCTCAGCATGCATGCAGGAAGCAGAGCCAATGCTGTCATCGATGTAGCAAAGGAAAAGAGGGGGACAGATACCAGTATAGGTTTGGAATATAGATTGTTCCACAAAACCAACAAAAAGGCAGGCATAGCTGGGACCAATATGGGTGCCCATCGCTACACCTTTAGTTTGGAGGAAGTGGGAGGAGCCAAAGGAGAAATTGTTAAAGAGTTAGGACTAATTCCGCTAGACAAAGGAGAGTGGTGGTAGAGGGGAACTGGTTAAGTCTGGAATCCAAAATGAAGCGGAGTGCTTTGAGATCTTCCTGATGGGGGATGGAAGCATATAGGGACTGGATATCCATGGTGAAAATAAAGTGGTGGGGGCCAGGGAACTTAAAATCATCGAAAAGATTCAGAGCATGAGAAGTGTCACGAACATATGTGGGAAGGGATTGAACAAGGGGGGATAAACAGTGTCGAGGTATGCAGAAATAAGTTTGGTGGGGCAGGAGCAAGCTGAGACAATGGGTCTACCTGGGCAGGCAGGTTTGTGGATCCTGGGTAGGAGGTAGAAACAGGAAGTGCGGGGTTGGTAGCAGTGGATGGGAGATCCCCTGAGCAGATAAAGTCGGTGATGATGTGGAAGACAATGGCCTGGTGCCCCTTAGTGGGGTCATGATCGAGAGGTAAATAAGAGAAGGTATCCGCGAGTTGTCGCTCTGCCTCGGCAAGGTAGAGGTCAGTACGCCAGACTATAACAGCACCCCCCTTATCGGCGGGTTTAATAATAAGGTTAGGATTAGTGCGGAGGGAGTGGAGAGCAGAGCGTTCGGAAGGAGTGAGGTTGGAATGGGAACAAGGTGTGGTGAAGTCGAGACGGTTGATGTCCCATCAGCGGTTAGCAATAAAGAGATCCAGAGCAGGCAGAAGACCAGAGCGGGGTGTCCATGAAGAGGAGGAGGGTTGAAGACGGGAGAAGGGGTCAGCGGTGGGGGTGAGAGTGTCCTTGCCGAAGAGGTAAGCTCGAAGACGGAGCCGGTGGAAGAAGAGTTCAGCAATTGTTTAATTTTATCTGTGATATTTTCTTTTAATGTTGAAGTCTATTTCTTACAGATTCATTAACAATTAATAATTCATTAAGAATAAGCAGTTCAAATTAATGTCATATATTTACAAGCTAATATCTTATGAAACCTATCGTCACGTGCTCACAGGTTGGTGAAGCATCCATCAAGGGGATTATTTGAATTATTTCCACTTGGGCTCACCACCGTCCATAGCTCTCTCATTACGCAGTTGCATCTGCTCAACTGTTTCCCCATTTTTGCTGATTCCGTCATGTATGTCAGAAAGGTTGCATGTTGTACAGTACCATGCAACAGTCTTTGGCACATATATATAGCTGGGGTGCATAAGACTTCTGCACGGTACTGTATTTGTCAACGTGGAGCGGCGAGCGAGCTTGTAAATCTCATAGGAGCAAAGGATGGTGGGATATGGCAAGGCAGGAGCACCATGGGAGGGGTGTGGGACAGGTGGCAGAGAAGGAGTGCCGGGATGGGGCTGGCATGGGTGCCAACACACCCAGCACTGAGAGAGCAGGCAAGGTCATTTGATTCCAAACAACTCTGGTTTATTGATCATTACAGAATCTCTCTCTGGTGCTTCCCACTCCCTCCCCTCTCCTGTCCCCTTTTCGCAATTATGATTCCTCTCTCCCTGTCCCCTTCCCACTCTCAGTCCACAATAGAGACCCATATCAGAATTAGGTTTATCATCACTCACATATGTCATGAAATTTGTTTTTTTTGCAACAGCAGTACAGTGCAATACATAAAATTACTGCAGTACTATGCAAAAAACTTAGGCACCCTAGATATATACATGTGACTAAGATTTTTGCACAGTACCGTATTTAGTTTAAAAAAAAGAAACAGCATCTTAAACATAAATCTCTGGATAATTAAGCTTATCAATCTATGTTATTACTGGCTCGATTCACCAATGAATTTACCTTTTCATGTGCGCAGTTCCTCACTAAAATGAAAGTGTGTATGAATAGGATGAGCTTGAATCATACATGTAAGACTCAGAAATTACCAGAAGTCTGCTTGGTGCCGCAATGAATTTTTGTATTCAGTGGAGACTTCGAGAAAGCAGACATGAGGGCTAAAATCCTGGCTGCTGATTGGTTTAAATGTGGCATCCGCGGCTAAAAAGTCTTGTTAAAATTTATCTGGATGAATGCTCAGACAAGCGTTTATATTACCGTGGTAACCATTTGCTCCCTGCAATGTCAGCCTAAGAGCAAAAACACATGGGCAAAAAAAATACTATTTTCTGAATTAATAGAAATGTCTGTCACAAACAACACCCTTCTGTTTCATTTCAAGGATAACAATTTCAGTGCTCGCTTTCTACAATACCAGCTTGTCTTCTTGATATTTACAATGTAACTGGTTATAAGTTGATTGTTTTAACCAACTGACACTGTGTTCAGTAAATGAATGTCGCTGATTTTCTGAAGAATATATTGCTTTATAAAAGGCCATGATGTCTTTTGAAGGACAAAAGTGTCTGCAGTTCTTGGGTCATGCTAAGTGTCTGTTAATTGAAAAATCTAGGTGCTGGACACGTACTCTTGCGTAGCCACCTACTCATCCCTTGCCCACCCTCTTTAATCTCTGTTGTTTTATTATGCTGACTGACAATCCAGTCTAATAGAATCCTGCGAGCTGGTGCAGAGGCACGATTTGTCCCTGCCCAACTCCAAGTCTTCCTCCGTAAACCAGAACGAAGGGCTCTAATGCAGGAGAACCCTGCTGACGTGCAGTGCGTGCATTTGTCGTGCCTCGCCTCGGAGCTCTGCTTGCGTAAGCAAGCCAATACGCCTCCAGATGGGGTCTTCCAGAAATCCTGTGGATATGCTACCTGCATTTTAAACAGGACGATGGGCTCCCGAGGTTGTTTTCAGAAGCAGAGCTACTTGAAAATGAAAGGAAGGGCGATTCAGAGTTACAAATGCAATAGGGGAACCCTGCAGTGAATGGATGCTGAATTATTCATCCCTTCTTTCTATTTGTTCTACAAGAATGCAGCACACTCTATTGCTATCAGTCTCATTCACCATCGCTTAGCTGCAAAAAAAACCTTAAAGAATTTATTATGAAATCCACCGCTGATAGGGATGGATTCACTTTAAACATATTTCTATTTTAAAAACAGGAGAACAGTTCTCTTAAATGGAAATTTGGCTCTCTAATGTTTAAAAGACTGATTTTTTTTCCCCTTTTAATTGAATCCATTTTCAACTCTTGCAGACATCTTCATAGCTAGAGCACCAATAACTAACATTTATTGAACAGTTTTAATGCAGGGAAATATCTCAGGAGGCAGCACAAGATGGATTATGCAGTGTGACTAAAAACCTGGTTGGGGATGGTTCTAAAGAAGGATTTTAAAGAGGAAAAATGAGCTGAAGAGGCAAAAGAGTGGGTAGAAGAAATTCTAAACTGTGGGTTGTTAGCAGTGGTGTGAAGGGTACCAAAGGTCAAACTCAAGAGTTTAAGGGCATTGATCTCTCTAAGCTGCGCGGGTGCGCGGTCGCACAGTAACTGAGATGCTCCCACACATAACCTTTGTTGCCATGTAGCTGGAATTTTCTATGATGTTAATATAATTTTGAAATTATGCTAAAATAATTTTAAAATTTATGTTAATGTAATTTTGAAATACCCTGAAATTAATTACATGTTAATGAATGTAATCCATAAATTTTCTAAAGAATAAATATCCCACAACCTTTAGAATTACATTGACAGTGTTTCAAGTTACAACACGGTTACAAACTATAACAGAAAATGCAGAATGTAGGCCAATAATAAATTCTGGCCTGCTGAACACCGATGCCATCTAGTCAAAACATTTTACTTTTTCCATTGTGCCCGTCAGTTGTTCTGACTCCTTGACATTGTTTACTTGTGTTGAAAGTTGTGGTTTGTATTTGTTTGATTTAAAAAAAAAAAAACATTTAGAGTGCCATGCAGTTTTCAGGCTTTGTAAAAATTTCCTGCTCATAGCAATGGTTGGTCTGTGCAGCTGCAAAAAAGAAATTGGAAAGAGTGCTACTTAAGGGGTTGAAGGAGAAGACAGTTGAGGCATTTGAAACATTTAACTATAAAATACCCATTTTAAATTGACATATCAAGCCTGTTGGCAATTAAGAGCCAATGTAAGTCAATACAAGATACTAAATGTCAATGATATATTATCTAAATTAGCAGCTATAAACATGTTGTTGTTCGATGGAAATTCTGTCAAACTTCAACATGCTGACCTTTTTAAAGAAGGGCTGATGACCGACAATTTCTGATATAAACATTTGTCTGCATTGGAATCAGTCTTCACAGTTTTAAAATTCTGACGGATGACTTTGTGTAGAAAGGAATAAGCAAATAGAAGGAATAAAAAAAGAGAAAAAAGGAATGTAAAAAATCACAAATACGAAAGTCTGCAGATACTGTCGACCTTCACTAATCCGACTACCTGTAATCCGGTTCCTTCAATAATCCGGCACTGATTATGTTTAATGTGATCCTTCTGTAATTCGGCATTTTCACTAATCCGGCACTCCTCAGGTCCCAATGGTACCGGATTAGTGAAGGTCGACCTGTACTGGAAATCCAGAGCAACACACACAAAATTCTGGAGGAACTTAACAGGTCAGGTACTATCTATGGAAATGAAGATAGTCAATATTTTGGGCCAAGACCCTTCTTCAGGACTGTGAAGGAAGGGGAAAGACACCCAAATATAAAGGTGGGGGGAAGGGGAAGGAGGCTAGCTGGAAGCTGCTAGGTGAAGCCAGTGAGGTGGGAAAGGACAAGGACTGGAGAGGAAGGTATCTGATAGGAGAGGAGAGTGAACCATAAGAGAAAGGAAAGGAGAAGGGTCACAGGGGAAGTAATAGGCAGGTGAGATGAGGTGAAAGGTCAGAGTGGGGAATAGGGGAAGGGGGGAGAAATCTGTTTATCAGGAGGAGAAATCGATATTCATGACATCAGGTTGGAGGCTAGCCAGACAGAATATAAGGTGTTGCTTCTCCACCCTGAGAAGAGATTAGTTTGTCATTCCCAATATAATACTTCTCTTGGAACATTGCAGGGTAACTTAGGCCAAGTTGTAGACATAGAATAGTACAGAATAGTACAGGCCCTTTGGCCCACAATGTTGTGCTGACCCTCAAACCCTGCCTCCCATATAAGCCTCCACCTTAAATTCCTCCATATAACCTGTCTAGTAGTCTCTTAAATTTCACTAGTGTATCTGCCTCCACCACTGACTCAGGCAGTGCATTCCACGCACCAACTACTCTCTGAGTAAAAAGCCTTCCTCTAATTTCCCCCTTGAACTTCCCACCCCTTACCTTAAAGCCATGTCCTCTTGTATTGAGCAGTAGTGCCCTGGGGAAGGGGCACTGGCTATCCACTCTATCCACTCTGAGGGGCTTCTCAACTCTTCGAGCCATGCTGCCCATTGATTGCCTATTTAACTGTAGCCTCATCACAGGGCGATTTACAGTGACAAATTAAACTACAAACTGGTACCTCTTTGGTCCGAGGGAGGTAGCCCACATCCTCATGGGGAGAACGTACAATCTCTTTACAGACAGCGGCGGGATGAAAGTCAAGGTCAGACTTATAATAATACTCAATTTTCTAGCCTCACACTCATTTCCGACCACTGTAGACCCATTTTACAATCTGCTGTTCCCATGCTAAACCAACGAAACAAACTAACCTCTACACTTAATGACAGTAGACTTCATCTACTAATTTGTCTTTTGGCCTACAGCAGCAGATGGAACAAACATGAGATTTTCCAGTAATGCTGTCATCTTGAAATTCATATATTGATAGTCTGCATTCATGACCTTATAGACATTCTTCCAACCTCCTGCCAGGGCTGCTAGATCTCAACTGTGGATGTTCTCCATCGCTCCCAAGTTCAAAGTAGATTACCCCTGGGGGTATGTGGCTGGCCAGTCTGAACAGGTTCTCCTTAAACCTTAAGGCTCTCCCCACCTCTGCAGTATTAATGAATTGAATCAGAATCCTCTCGAGTTCCTGAGAAGTGCCATTTATCTCTTCGAGAGCTGCCTTCAAAAATTCTACCTGCCCTGCTGAATGCCAGCAGCAACAAAACCTTGAATGTGTTATATTCAAGATTGTTTAATGTCATTTCCTGTACACAAGTGTAAAGAGAACAAAATATTAGTTACTCCAGATCTGCTGCAGCACAGAAAAGATAAAGAACACAAAAATAATAATAAAACCATAAATGTAAGTGCATAAGATAGCTTATATAAATACATTTATTATAATGTCCATAAAGTGACACTAGGTTGCGCATAAGGTGACTGATGGAAAACAATAAATTTGTGGTGGAGTTAGTGGGTGGAGGTGTTGATCAGCCTTACTGCTTGGGGAAAGTAACTGTTTTTGAATCTGGTGTCCTGTCATGGATGCTGTGTAGCCTCCTCCCTGTTTGGAGTGTGGCAAACAGTTCATGAGCAGGGTGTGTGGAATCCTTCATGATGTTGCTGGCTCTTTTCTGGCACTTTTCTGTATATATATCCTTGATGGCGGGTAGGCTGGTGGGTTGAGCAGTTTTGACTACTTGTTGTGGAGCCTTCCTGTTCACTGTAATGTAGTTTCTGTACCAAGCAGTGGTGCAGCTTGTTCAGATGCTCCCTATTGCAAGTCTGTAGAATGATGTGAGTATAGATGTGCAACGTCCGGCAGAGACTCCTTCACTCAAAGCACCAATGTCCATTTCACTGGGAGAGTTAAACGCATGTCAGCATTGTCGAGAAAGCGAAGGTAAGAACTGGAAGCATTCAGCTGCTCAGGCAACAGCAGAGGGGAGGAAAGAAGAGTGAAGAGTTCAAGTCAAAGTCTCACCATCAAAATGGAAGGAGAGGAAACTGGAAATATTTCCCTGCTCTTTTTCAGATCGCTGCGGGATGATCTTTTCCATCAAGCCCAAGAGAAACTTGGAATTGTACAGTAGCCCCTCACTGTTACGCTGGAGAATCAGCTGCAGCTTTTTATTATCCAAGCTTGTACTTCTCGACCCACAAGTTTCTCACTCTGAATGTTACTAGCTGAGTTGCAGTTTAATCTGGCTGCCTCCACCCTCACTGTTCCAGATGTACTCTACAGTACTGTACAAAGTCTTAGCACATATTTATAGCTAGGGTGCTAAGAATTTAGCACGGTTCTGCAGTAGTTTTATGTACTACACTGTACTGCTGCCACAAAAAAAAACAATACCATGATGTATGTGAGTGATGATAAATCTGATTCTTATGGGTCTCTATTGTGGATGGAGAGTGGGAAGAGGGGAGTGAGAGGGGAATTCTGGTTGGGGAAAGGGAAGGGAGAGAGGAAGGGCAGGAAAAACTAGAGAGACATTCTGTAATGATCAATAAACTAATTGTTTGGAATCAACTTACTTTGCCTGGTGTCTCTGCGTTGGGTGTGTCTGCACCCGTGCCATCCCCATCCCTGGCACTTTTTCTCTGCCATCTGTCCCACACCCCTCCTGGGCGTGCCAGCCTTGCCATTCATAACAGGCGGAAGATACAAATACCTGAGGACATGTACCAGCAGGCTCAAGGACAGCTTTTACCCTGCTGTGATAGATCTTGAGCAGGCCTCTTAAAATAGAAGGATCAGGTTCAAATTTATTGGCGTCTGACTGTACTGTGTATACAACCAAACAAAACAATGTTCCCCTGGACTACAGTGCAACCGCAACACATAATCTTGAG
The DNA here is from genome assembly GCF_030028105.1 of Mobula birostris. Lineage (NCBI taxonomy): Eukaryota > Metazoa > Chordata > Chondrichthyes > Myliobatiformes > Myliobatidae > Mobula > Mobula birostris. The sequence goes on along the minus strand of NC_092392.1, from coordinate 32,351,454 downwards.
ATACTTTGATCTTTCAATCTACCTTGTTTTGACCTTTGCACTTTATTTTGCACCAAATTTTCTCCCCTTCTCCCACCTTCTTACTCTGACTTCTCATCTTGTTTCTCCATTTCTGCTGAAGGGTCTCAGCATGAAACATTGACTGTTTACTCTTTTCCATTGATGCTTCCTGGCCTGCTGAGTTCCTCCAGCATCTTGTGTGTGTTGCTTAAATTTTCTCGGTAACTGAAATACTATATTTTGAATGCTATTTTTTCAAATATTTTGTACCACCTTGATGTACTTACGTATGGAATCAAATGCCTGAATGGCAGGGGAATTATAGCTTTTCAATGTGACAGTAACATACCAATTAACAATTAGCAGTTGGGCAGCCTTGCATTCCATGCAATCTGTAAATCTTGAGAAGGGTTAATTGTTGGATATATAAGTTTTGATCAAAGGAAAAATGGCTGGAAGAAGGTTTTTACTAGGTTACCTTGCAACTTTATAAAACTCTGAAGTATTGCATACAGTTCTGGTTTCCCATTATAGGATGTTGAGGCTTTGGAGAGGGTGCAGAAGAGAATGCTGCCTGGTTTAGAGGGCACATGCCGTTATCAGTTTCTGGACAAACTTAGGTTGATTTCTTTAGAGTGGTGAAGGGCGAGGAAGGATCTGATATAGGCTTATAGGATTATGAGAGACCAAGATAAAGCAGACAGGGAGTAGCTTTGTCCCAGGATAGAAATCTCTAATACTAGAGGGCATGCATTGAAGGCAAAAGGGAGTAGGTTCAAGAGGAATGTGAGGGGTAAGATTTTTACTCAGAGTGGTGGATGTCTGGAATGCACTGCCCGGTATGGTGGTAGAGGCAAATACATTAAAGGCTCTTAAGAAACATTTCACGTCGACTGTACTTCTTCCTATAGATGCTGCCTGGCCTGCTGCGTTCCACCAGCATTTTGTGTGTGTTGTTAGAAACATTCAGATAGACACACTAATATGAGGGTGATGGAGGGATCAGTTTTTAGGGGTTATTGATTCACTTTTTTGTGTGGGCACATGGCCAAGTGGCTAAAGCATTCGACTAGCGACCTGAAGGTTGTGAGTTCAAGCCCCAGCCGAGGCAGCGTGTTGTGCCCTTGAGCAAGACACTTAACCACACAGTGCTCTGCGACAACACTGGTGCCAAGCTGTATCGGCCCCTGCCCTTCCCTTGGACAACATTGGTGTCGCGTAGAGTAGAGACTTGCAGCATGGGCAACTGCCGGTCTTCCATACAACCTTGCCCAGGCCTGCGCCCTGGAGAGTGAAGACTTTCCAGACGCAGTCCATGGTCTCGCAAGACTAACGGATGCCTTAATTGATTCACTTTTTAGCAGGTTCAGCACAACATTTTGGGCCAAAGGGCCTGTTCTATTATTTTACAGTGGTCCAAATCCCTTATCTAACCTTTGCAGTGAGGAAATGACTGTTCCTGTCTGAAAGATGGCATGCCTCATCTTCCTCCCGGCCTCTTGGAGGTCCTCCGAGCCAGATAGAAAACTCACATACACACAGCAGCCCTCTTCTGGAGGGGCGCCCTTACATCATTAGCTGCGCTCCACGGCGTAATTCAACAGCGTGATGTAGGCTGTGAGAGCTGACAATTGACGTTCTGCTGTTGCTTTGAAGGACCCAATGGTATAAAAACCTGCTGCAGTGATCACTTACTAAGCAAGTCACATAGTGTCTCTATTCTAGGCGATGCCTTCAAGTTCCTGCCACACAATTCTTATGACTTCCTTGGACAATCCTAGGAGGAAAATTCATTTAATGTAGCAGAGTCAAACTGTTAACAGTACGCTGGGACCTACTCTACAGTCGGATTTTCTTCTCCAGGATTGCAAGAGATAAATAAATTGGACTGACTATAAAGTGGATAGTACATGTGCTGTCATTTCCATTCCGGCATGTCGGGCCTCTTGTGCCAAGATGAGGCTACCCTCAGGGTGGGGGTGTAACACATTATATTCTATCTGGGTAGCTTCCAACCTGATGGTATGAATACCAAATTCTTCTTCCAGTCAACAAATTTCATGCTCCTGCCCCCTTCCTCTATTCCCTACTCTGATCATTTACTTCTCCTCACCTACCTGTTACCTCCCCCTGGGTCTGCCCCCACCCCACCTTCCCTTTCTCCACTCTCCTCTCAGATTCTTCTTTTCTACAGCCCTTGACCTTTCCCACCCACCAGGCATCACTTACTACCTTCCAGCCAGCCTCCTTCCTCCTCCCCCCCCCACCACCTTCTCATTCAGGCATCTCCTCCCTTCCCTCTCAGTCCTAAAGGAGGGTCTCGGCCTGAAACGTCAACTGCATACTCTTTTCCATGGATGCTGCTTGACCTGCTGAGTTCCTCCAGCATTTTGTGAGAGTAGATTATTTTTATTCATTTGTTTATTTATTTAGTGATACAGCAGAGAGTAGGCCCTTTGGGCCCTTTGAGCAAAGCTGCCCCATCAATGCCGACAAACCTGATAAACCTCAACCTAATCACAGGACAACTTCGCAATATCCAATTAGCTTTCCCGGTGCCCTGGGAGGAAACAGGAGGACACGGAGAAAACCCATGCACTCCACAGAGAAGGCATACAGTGAACAATAGGGCACTGAGGAGTCCAGTAGAACAAAGGGATCTGGGAATATCGGTCCATAATTCATCGAGCGTGGAGTCACAGGTAGATCAGGTCGTAAAGAGAACTTTTGGAACAATGGCCTTCCTAAATCAAAGTATTGAGTACAGGAGATGGGATGTAATGCTGAAGTTGTGTAAGACATTGAAGATACCAAATTTGGAGTACTGTGTGTAGTTTCAGTCACTTACCTGCAGGAAAGATAGAAATAAGGTTGAAAGAGTACGGAGAAAATTTTACAAGGATGTTCCGGGTCTGGATGACCTGAATTATAAGGAAAGATTAAATCGGTTAGAAATTTAATCCTCTGAACGTAGAAGATTGAGGGGAGATTTGAAAGTGGTATACAAAATTATGAAGGGTATAGATAGGGTAAATGTAAGCAGGATTTTTCCACTGGGATTGGGTGACACCACTACTAGAGGTCACGGGTTAAGGATGAAAGATGAAAAGTTTAAAGGGAACATGAGGAGAAACTCAGAGCATCATGAGAGTGTAGAATGAGCTGCCAGCATAAGTGGTGCAATGCGGCCTCGATTTCGACATTTAGGAGAAGTTTGGATAGGTACATGGATGTTTGGGGTATGGAGGGCTATGGTCTGGTTCAGGTATATGGAAGTAGGCAGTTTAAATGTTTCAGCATGGACTAGGAAGGCCCAGGGCCCGTTTCTGTGCTGTACTTTTCATAGACTATATGACTCTATAGCTCCTTACAGAATGCCATCAGATTTGAACTCTGAACTCCAGATCACACTGATTTGTAATAGCATCACGCTATCTGTAATGCTACCTTGGCACCCAGTCCTCAGTCTCCTCTTGTAAGAATCCTTGAATGTGTCCAGCTAACATCACCATGGCTTTCAAACTTCTATCAATGGGTTCTCCTTGAAGGTATGTATGCATCTGTCTTGGTAGGCTATAATAATCCTCATTTCCCCTCTCCATAATGATACAAATGTCCAAGTGCTGAGAAACGGGATTAACCTGTTATCTATTTTTGTCCAGCACGGAAATGATAGGCCGATCTCACCAATGTCACCAATGATAGCCCAATACCAATTCACCAATATCAACATGTTTACATGAATCACAAACAACAGAATTTTAATCTGTTATTTAGCACTGCCAGTAGAGTGTAGAAAAATCAAATACCTGTATATAAAAAAAAATATACACACCATAAGCTAGAGGAGTTCAGCAGGTCAGGCAGCATCTATGGATAGGAATAAATGGTCGACGTTTCGGGCCGCGTCTTGATGAAGGTCTCAGCTGAAAGTATTGACTGTTTATTCCCAATTATAGATGCTGTCTGACCTACTGAGTCCCTCCAGCACATTATGTGTATTGCTCTAGATTTCCAGCATCCGCTGTGCCTCTTGTGTCTATTTTAAAAAAAAGTTAGCACAGGAAGAATATTAAAGCACAGGAAAATACACAGATGTGCCAACTTGTTTCCAGGCAAATAACCACTCGAAAACTTAAATATTTTTTCCTTATCATACCTATTTTATCCTGTAGTCACTGTTTGATCTTTCACTGGAGGTATTTAAAACAGCAGAGATCAAAAGAATAAGACATTGCCTGAAAGATGAACAATCCATGAGCACATACATTCCAGAACACAACAAAGTTCTTGATACATTTTTGTAAAGTACGTGAAAGATCGTAACAAAATCAGATCAAAGGAGTTGGGCATCTAGTCAAAATCCATTTAAGTCTAAGGGTTCCCAACCTTTTTTACGCCATGGACCAATACCATTAAGCAAAGAATCCACAGACCCTGGGTTGGGAACCCCTGCTCTAAGACACCGTGCAGGGAGAGTGCGGCTGATGCAGGAGAGCATTGCTGGAAGCCATCAGCACCTGCACTGGTCATAGATTAACAAATCATACATGATTAAACATCTTTATCAATTATTTATAAAGATAGAAGTCTTCTTATGATGCTATTTTCAGTGAATTTGAAGGAAAGTAATTCAGCCTAACTAGAGTCTTTGCATTGACTGAATTACGAGCTACTTATTTAGATCAGGGATAATTATTTAGTTATTTAATTATTATGAGGTAATTATTTAGATCAGGGTTTCCCAAACTTTTTATGCCATGTACCCCTACCACTAACCAAGGAGTCCATGGGGCCTGGGTTGGGAACCACTAATCTAGATCAAGGATGCCAAGGTAGCGAAGTGGTTAGCACAGTGCTATTGCAACTCGGGGGCCCTGGAGTTCAGAGTTCAGTACGTCCGCCCCGTGGAATGAGTGGGTTTTCTCTGGGTCCTCTAGTTTCCTCCTGCAGCCAAAGACGGACTGATTAGTAGGTTAATTGGTCATTGTAAATTGTCCCGTGATTAGGCTAGGATTAAATCAGGGGTTGCTGGAATGGTGCAGCTCAGCGCCATACCGGATATCACCACCCAAACTGTCAAGGTCCCAACCCTTCACCATTAATGCCCCCATTTTGATAGGATTGGGCTGCAGATCACTCAACTCCATCCAGTGCTCCTGCCGTGCTCTAAGCAATTTACACCCTAGGGTGGTTTGCTGGGCTTTGGCTTTCTCACCTCATTCACAGGTCGAATTAGTTGATTCAGCTACGGTAAGATTCAGCAGCTCTGTGATTCCAATTCTGTCATTGGCGACAGACAACCTTTGCTCTGCTACCTTAGACATGTCAAATAGTTTTCAAGGTATACAGTAAAATCCTAAAGGCCATTCTCTTCATCACAAGAAACACGTTCACTAGGTTTCCAGCACTAATGCTTCAATTCACCAGCAATAATCATTGTCTGTGTTATAAATTATCTTAATACCAGCAGTTTAATTGTAAACCAGTTCTTTATTCCAAGGACAGATTCTATTTATTTTAACTTTGTGACTTGAGTGGATCAGTAATCTGAAGCCTCGTTTGATCATCTCCATTGATACTGCTTGACCTGCTGAGCATTTCCACCATTTTATCCTTTTATTTCTAAGTGTTGTTTTTGTTTGGCTTGAACATCAGAATCAGAATCAGGTTTAATATCGCCGGCATGCGTCGTGAAATTGGTAAACTTTGTGATAGCAGTACAATACAATACATAACGATAGAGAAAAGGCTGTGAAATATATATATTTATTAATATTTTTTATAAATTGAATAAGTAGTGAGGTAGTGTTCATGGGTTCAGTATCCATTCAGAAATCTGATGGCAGAGGGGAAGAAGCTGTTCCTGCATTATTGAGTGTGTGTCTTCAGGCTTCTGTACCTCCTCCCTGATGGTAGCAATGAGAAGAAGGCATGACCTGCACGATTAGGATCCTTAATGAAGAACGCCGTCTTTTTCAGGCATCACTCCCTGAAATTGTCCTAGATGTTACAGAAGTCATTGCCCATGATGGAGCTGACTAATTTTACCACTGTCCGCAGCTTATTTCGATCCTGTGCAGTAACTCCCATACAGTATTCACTATAATATAAAAGCAAGGATGTAAATTTGAAGCTTTATAAAGCACTGGTGAGATCTCACTTGGAGTATTGTGAACAGTTTTGGACCCCTGATCTAAGAAAGGATGTGCTGAAACTGGAGAGGGTTCATAGGAGGTTCGTGAAAATGATTCCCAGAATGAAAGGCTTGCCATATGAGGACTGATTGATGGCTCTGGTCCCCCAAGAAGAATGAGGGGTGACCTAATTGAAACCTATTGAATGTGGAAAGGCCTCGATCCAGTTGGTGTAGAGAGGATGTTTCCAATGGTGGGTGAGTCTAGGACCAGAGGGCACAGACTCAGAATAGGGGGACATCTATTTAGAACAGAGAAGAGGAGGAATTTGTTTAGCCAGAGAGTGCTGAATCACAAGTGGCTTTGGAGGTATATTTAAATTCTTGATTTGTCAGGGTATGAAGGGATACGGGGAGAAGGCAGGAAATTGGGGCTGAGAGGGAAATGGATCAACCATGATGAAATGGCAGAGCAGACTTGATGGGCCGAGTGGCCTAATTCTACTCCTATGACTTATGGTCTTATGGAACAAATCTGTAGCAGTTGAAACAGTGGCCTATGCAGTCGCACTAATATGTGGATATTGAGGTACAGAATAGTCTGATAGTTCAGTGCAGTACTCCATTGTCAGAGGAACTGTCCTCGGGATGAAACGTCAGATTGTCTTCATTCAGAGGAGGATGTAAATGATGCCAGAGCACAAATTCAAAGAACCAGCAAGTTCTTCTCCATGCTCCAACCATTTTTTTTTTACTTTTAGTAGATTTGCTTAGAAGTTCAGGTGCATCTATTAGTGTGGTACAATGCTTGTGTCAAAATTCAACATCTTGCATTCCGTCTGGGTAGCCTTCAATCTGATGGCATGAACATCAATTTCTCCTTCCAGTGAAAAACTCTTCCTGCCCACTATGGTCTCTTGCCTCTTCTCACCTGCCCATCAACTCCCCTGGTGCCCCTCCTCTTTCCCTTTCTCCTATCAGATTCCTTTCACTCCACCCTTTACCTCTCCCATCTACCTGGCTTCACTTATCACCTTCTAGCTACCCTCCTTCCTCTTTCCCTGGCTTTTTATTCTGGTGTCTTCCTCCTTCCTTTCCAGTCCTGATGAACGGTCTCACTCCAAAATGTCGATTGTTTATTCATTTCCACAGATGCTGCCTGCCCTGCTGAGTTCCTCCAGCATTTTGTGTGTGTTGCTCTACTCTTTCAGTCTGTGTAGCAGACCCAGAAGAGTTGTTGGGGCTTTGTACAGAGAGCAAGATTGTGTTCGAATGGTGCTGACATCAGGGCAGTTCATACATCAGATGAGTGAGGAGAGAGTAGTTTATTTAGTTTAGTTACCTATTTGTGTGCTCCCCAATTTACTAAAGCAAGAGTAAGATAGTGTTATCCTGGTACTGTTTGGCTATGGTAGATGCAATTCCAGATGCAAATTCACTTCCAATATTCCATTTCTCAACTCGGTCACAACAAAACATCTGAAATTGCACGTACAAAAGGATATTTATTTATTGAGATACAGCATGGAATAGGCTCTTCCGGCCATGCTGCCCAGCAATCTCCCAATTTAATCCTCGTCTAATCATGGATCAGGTTACAATGACCAATTAACCTATCAACCAGTAAGTCTTTGGAAGACGGGAGGAAACCAGAGCAGTCAAGGGGAGTGTACAAGCTCCTTACAGATACCATGAGTGGTAGGGAGGTATTAGTAAAGGGTCTGTTCACAGATGTTGAGACTAAGCCTATACTTTTATAGTTAAATGAAGTTCTGACCATTGAAGAAGGTTATCAAGGACTACGGGTGGGGGGGGGGCAGAGGGGGCAGAGGGATCTTCATCAGCTGAGTAAGTGGGCCAAGGAATGCCAAATAGAATTTAATATAGTTGTGTACAAAGAGTTGCATTTTCAAAAGTCAAATCAAAATTGGACTTTCAGGGTAAATTTATTGAGATACAGCATGGAATAGGCCCTTTGAGCCTGACTACCCAGCAGTCCTAGCCTAGTCATGAGACAATCTACAATGACCAATTAACCTTTGAACCAGTACATCTTTGGACAGTGGGAGAAAACTGGAGCTCCCAGAGAAAACCCATGTGGTTACAGGGAGAACATACAAACTCCTTACAAACAACAGTGGGAATTGAACCCGGGTCGCTGGTACTGTAAACCATTGTGCTAACCACTACACTGCCATGCCGCCCCTATATAAAGGTCAGTGTTTTGTATTTCACCAGGAAAAAAAAAATACATTTTTCATTACTTGCCATTTGGATCAAAAGCAGGAGACTGTCATTTGGTGTTGAAGAGATGGGGGAATACAACTCCTGAAGCAGAAGGAAGGGAGAGACCAGCATTTGGTACTCAGGGAGGAAGAGATCAGCACTCAGTACTGTGTGGAGGGAGAAGTCAGTAATTGGTATTGATGGGAGGAGATGTCAGGGCTTGGTATGGAGAAGGGAGAGACTAGTACTTGGTGCTGGAGGTGGGGGTGTGATAGGAGACTAGAACTTGATGTTGAGGAGATTCATTGTCTGACAACACGTTGAAAGGGTTCATGGGATTTGGGTGTGTGGAGGTTAGGCTGGTGATGAGAGGATTGTGGGAGCATTAGTTCAATGCAGACATTGGAGACAAACAATGAAGGCTAATAATGTAGTTACCTGGTAGGTGTCCTGGTCTGGACCTGCGGAGTGATGACCATGTTGTCTAGGAATACCCAGTGACAGGTGTCCACAACTTACCCACAATGCTGTGCTGGAAATGGCATCATCTTGCTCCTTCCCGAGTGGAAATTTAATCAGGTGTAATGGCGACTGATTTGTTCGAATTTTCACTTTGGCAAGAAGTTACAAATGCAACTATGTTTCCCTTCGGAAAAAGTAATCAAATTTCAGCATGAATGAAACAGGATCATACAAGTTGAATCCCGTACACAGACACACTCAATCTGCATTCCATGTACATCTTAATTATAGATGATGCCACACTTAAGCAACACAGGCCACAGAAATGCTCATAAGATAATGTGTTTTTTTAAAAAAAGAGTATTCAGGGAATGGAGAATTTTTATCCAGTATCTCTGCACCCAGCTATACGGTGCATATAAAAGGTATTCACACCCCCCCACCTTGGATGTTTTCATTTTTTATTGTCTTACAACACTGAATCACAGTGGATTAATTTGTTTTTTTTTGGCACTGATCAACAGAAAAAGACTCTCTCGTGTCAAAGTGAAAACAGATCTCTACAAACCAATCTAAATTAATTACAAATATAAAATACAAAATAATTGATTGCATAGGTATTCACCTCCTTTAATATGACACACCAAATCATCACTGTGCAGCCAATTACTTTTAGAAATCACCTAATTAGTTAAATGGAGATCTCCATTGTTCAGTCAAGGTGTTTCAATTGATTGTAGTAAAAATACACCTGAAGCTGGAAGGTCCAACTGTTGGTGAGTCAGTATCCTGGAAAAAAACTACACCATGAATGCAAAAGAACATTCCAAGCAACTCTATGAAAAGGTTATTGAAAAGCATGTCAGGAGGTGGATGCAAGAAAATTTCCAAGTCACTGAATATCCCTTTGAGCACAGTTCAGTCAATCATCAAGATATGGAAAGAATATGGCACAGCTGTAAATCTGCCTAGACTGAGTGACTGTACAAGATGGAAACTAGTGAGGGAGGCCACCAAGAGACCTATGACAACTCTGGAGGAGTTATAAACTTCAGTAGCTGAGATGGGAGAGACTGTACACATAACAACTATTGCCTGGATGCTTCACCGGTCATAGTTTTATGGATGAGTGGCAAAGAAAGCGAAAAGTTGGAAAAAAAGCTCGGATGAAATCTCAGCTCGAGTTTGCCAGAAGGCATGTGGGAGACTTTGAAGTCAGTTGGAAGTATGTTCAATGGTCTGATGAAACCAAAATTAAGCTTTTTGACCATCAGACTAACCGCTATATTTGGCATAAGCGAAACATTGCACATCATCAAAAACACATTATCCCTACTGTGAAGCATGGTGGTGGCTGAGTCATGCTGTGGGGATGCTTCACTGCAGAAGGCCTTGGAAGGCTTGTGAAGGTAGAGGGTAAAATGAATACAGCTAAATACAGGGAAATCCTGGAGGAAAACCTGATGCAGTCTGCAAGAGAACTGCGACTTGGGAGAAGATTTGCTTTTCAGCATAATAATGAGCCCAAGCATAAAGCCAAAGCTGTACAGGAGTGGCTTAAAAACTATAAAATTAATGTCCTGGAGTGGCCAAGTCAGAGTCCAGACCTCAAACCTCAATCCAATTGAGAATTTGTGGCTAGACTTGGAAAAAGGCTGCTCACTCACAATCCCCATGCAATCTGATAGAGCTTGAGCAGTTTTGTAAAGAAGAATGAGGGAAAAAATTGCAGTGTCCAGATGTGCAAAGCTATTGGAGATCTACCCACACAGACTCAAGCGTGTAATTACTGCCAAAGGTGCTTCTACTAAATACTGACATGAAGGAGGTGAATGCCTATGCAATCAATTATTTTGTGTTTTATATTTGTGATTAATTTAGATCACTTTGCAGAGATCTGTTTTGTCTTGACAGGAAAGAGACTTTTTCTGTTGATCAGTGTCAACAAAAGGTAAATTAAATCCTCTGAGATTCAATGTTGTAAAACCATAAAACATGAAAACTTCCAATGGGGTGAATGATTCTTATGCGCACTGTATCTGTGCCTAAGATTTTTGCACAGTATAATTGGTATTTTGATAATAAATTTACTTTGAACTTTGGATATTTCATTGGTGATCTCTCTGTGATGCAATTCTTGTTTTTGCCACTGCTTAACAAAAGTTGTAGTTTGCACCCAGAAAACCCCAATGCATTTAATCTTCTTTGTTGTTCCTTTTTGTTCCTTGCAGCACATTGGTTGGCATTTTGACCGTTTCCTTAGCATTTGTCTGTATGTACAAGGCCAATTTGCTAGCTCAATGCGCAACCCAGCATGGATGGAAAGCGTGCAAGAGGCCAGCCAGGTTCAAAGCCAGGACCATTCTCCTCGAAGTGGCTTCTGCCACTACAGCACCAGCTTGCTAAAACATATTTAATCTATGGGGGAAGAAGTTTCCAGTGCTCAGCTTATGACATTGAATTGTAAAGAACTGACTCTGGGAAATCCAAACTAAGCCATCCTGAGGTGAATTGCAAACTGCATTTCAATTCCCTGACACGATCCCTCAAGTGATCCAATTGAGCATTTTTTTTATTCTATCAGTCCTATTCAGACAGTAAGAGTAAACCGATTTTTTTATGGGCCCAGGGTCAGAGAAGGTAAGATCAGCCGGATGGTCTTTGTAACACATTAATGTTTTTCAAAGTCATTCTGGTTATTGATTTAGTTTTATCTAGTGGCTGCCATGGCATGATTCTATGATTCCATAATCTGAATTCAGCTCAGCAAATTAATACTCTAGCTCCAGTGAGTTCACCGTAATCTCATGTAGCATAGTTGGGGAAGCAATCCTTCAGGTTTGTACTTTCCTTCAAGGTAAATTTCTCTACGTGGACAACCAGTGTCAGAAACCTAGATTAATCTGTATAGATAGCGCTTGTGAAGCCCTCCGTTGGTCAGGGCTGACCTTGGATGTCGTGTCCCAGCTGTCTACCTGATTTGCAAGCAAGAGCAGTACAATATGGAGAGCAAGAAGTTGCCCATGCACATGTCTGCCCCCCTCTTCCTGCAGTCAATGAATCCAGAGGAACAGCAGAGACAGATACAGTTTGGCACCAGCAGCATCGCGGGAGTTGCCAGTCGGCATTAAACTCAACATAGGACTGCCTTAGGGAATCCAGCTCCGGACTTTTTCCTCAGGGTTTACCCCTGAAGCTTTTCCCATGAGTGGGTGTAGGCAGAAGACAGTGGAGGTTTGAAATCAGAGGTTTCCTTCTCCTAGATGAGCTGCCGATCATGACTAATGAGCTCCATCTGTCCAAAGCGACTAGTTTTAAGATGCCAGTAACTCGCCTTTGCCCCTTCTCCTGTCAGTAGAAACAGTTCTGCCGGGCTTAGTGGCTAAGCCACATGTGAAGGCCAGGATCTGGATTTGGATGTCAGAGTCTATTTGAGATGCACACTATTGAGAGCATTTAATAGATAGTGGGAGCTTATCTCCACTACCACCCCTGGCTACAACAACCTTAAGGAACCATTATAGAACGAGACTGCTAGCAATAGTATAAGACCCCTATTCTTTCTCATCAAAGTGTCTCCAATTCAATTTAATCTTGTGTACCAGGAGAAAGTGTGAATACGAATTTATCAGAACTAAAACAATACATCTCTGAGGGGTTGTATTTAACCACAGACTCTTCAATTCCTGTCCTGAAGAAGGGTCTCATCCTGAAATGCTGACTGGTCATTTCCATAGATGCTACCTGACTTGCTGAGTTCCTCCAGCATTTTGCGTGTGTTGCTCTGGATTTCCAGAGTCTGCAGACTTTCTCATGTTTATGTTATAGGAAGGAATTTTTCTTTCCTTACTAGCTGCAAAGAACAGTGTGAACTAAATTTAAGTACTCTTCATATTAATTTGTTCATGACTAAATATGTAATGTAGCAACAGTTCTGAAATTTTGTTCCATTGAAATAATTTTCAGAAGCCAAGTTCAATTTGCAGACATTACTGCACGCACTGTACTTGTCATTGGTAATGAGCTTCAAATAAACATTTTGCAAAGAGCAAAAATAACATGGCACAAAATAACAGTATTATCTTTATTCTTGCAGAATTCTTTAATTCAAAATTGTGAAGTCGTAATGTAGACACACCTCCCTCCTGTTCGTGCTCAAGAAGAAAGTGTGAGCGGGCCACAGGGTAGTGTAGTGTTTACCAGAATGCTTTACTGTACCAGTGACCCGAGTTCAATTCCCGCCACTGCCTGTAAGTCTGTACGTTCTCCCCATGACCACGTGGGTTTCCTCTGCGTGCTCTAGTTTCCTCCCACAGTCCAAAGACATACCAGTTGGTAGGTAATTGGTCATTGTAAATTATCTAGGATTAGGCTAGGGGTAAATCAGGGGATTATTGGGCCGCAGGCTCGAAGGGCCAGAAGGGCCTACTCTATACTGTATCTCAATAAATCAATAAATAAACCAATATATATATTACAGTATTATCTGTTCTCTTTTGATCCTCATTCCTAAACCATATTATGCCATCCTACCAAGCTGATCTGTCTGCTTAAAGTAGAAAATCTTCAACCCTTAAAATGCACATTACCCAAGAGTACCAGTGACCCAGGTTCAATTCCTGTCGCTGTGTGTTAGGATTTTGTACGTTCTCTCCGTGACCATATGGATTTCCTCTGGGTACCCCGGTTTCTTTCCACAGTCAAAACATATACTAGGTGGTGGATTAGTTGGTCATTATAAATTGTCCCGTGATTAGGCTAGGGTTAAATAGATGGGTTGCTGGGTGCCAGAATGGCCTAATTGGCACTGTATCTTGATAAATAAATTATCGCCTGCATCCATTGGTACCCAACATGAAGAGGTAATGAAGGGAAATTTGGAGCCCGTGCATTATGATCCCACCTCTCCACTGAATGCCAGACTCCCTCTCAAAGACTTGCTGTCTCCAAGTCTGTTGAAAACCAATCTATTAAAATAAACAGTGTATTATTTCTATACTTGGCCTGTCTGCAAATGAAAAAAAGCACAGAAAGAAATACGAGATTTTTCTAAGACTCTCAATGAATATATTCCTTTCATTACTGTATTAAATTCATATATGTTGTTTTTATGTGGTTGGACAATAAGGAGATGAAATATGAACAAGAAAATGAATTTTATTTTCTGAGCCATTCTTTCATGCAGTAATGTGCCATTAGCATGTTTTAATAGTCGAACAAATGCCTCATACTAGACTGAATCGGTTACACATTGATAATTCATGTAGTAGTCTTGAAGTACAGGACTTACTGTAAGCTAATATTTATGGAATATCTTGGTAGTTTAAAATGAACTAACAATTCTGTCTCAAATCTTTGTGCCATGAAGAGAACACAACTTTCTTATAAGGTACATTGCCCAACAACAGGACAGACTGATCCTGTTCCTCCTGTCAATGTTGAAATATTTATAACGGATTGAATTGGTCATTTATTTACTTAGTTTTAAACAAAACCAAGGACTGTGATAGGCTTAGAGTAATTCAGTCTGTGATTGTGTTTTGCAATGTGACTTCAGGCCCAGTCATCCCTGAAACATTTTGACATATGAGTATCAAGAGGCGATTTACATTCACCTCGGAGGAAGTAGGAAGTGCTGTATTTACATACTGTTGCTTCTGAAGGCTGCCAAGAACTTCATCTGCTTTTCATTATGTTTTTTTACCCCTTTTTTTCCCCCCAAGTTCACTTCCTTCAGAAAAGTAACTTAATACCACTGCTGCATCTTTGAATTGTACTAAAATTGACGGAAATATGATTCCTCTTGTCACCAAAGTTTAAGGGAATGTGTGCATTTTCCCTAACTTAAACAATTTAGATTCTCAGTGCTTGCTTTTTAAAATAAATTTTACAATTCATTGCTTTACTAAATGTCTCAATTATTATTTCAGGATAGTAGTGATAAGATAGAAGAGAAGATGGCGGCACGACGCAGCGCGTAGCGGCCACTCCGGAATGAATATTGGTTATCTGTCAAGTAGGAGGCCATGCACAATCCTGATTTGATGGAGACGGACGTGAGAAGCATGGAGGAACATCTGGTGAAACTTCTGAAATGCCTGTTTTGCTGCCGCTGCTACTGTGCAATCCAGAATCTCCGGAGGGGAAAGCCCGGAATCCTCGGCTTTGCCTGTTGCTTGGCGGCCGGGGCCGGGGTCGAAGCGCTCGGCAGAGGTGGTGCTCGGCTTGGTGTCGGAGGGCTGGTCGGACACCCAAAGTTTTCGGATGGATTCAGAGTCGGCTGTGGTTGGGTGCTTCCAGGATGCTGCATCGGCAAGTTTGCAGTGCTGGAGGTTCATGGCAGGGAGAGTTTTTCTTCCTTCTACCGTCTGCGTGAGGTGATGGGTCTGTCGGGACTTTGAAACGTTTTTTTACCGTGCCCATGGTCTGTACTTTATCAAATTACAGTATTGCTTTGCACTGTTGTAACTATATGTTATAATTATTTGTTTTTTGTCAGTTTTAGTCTTGGTCTGTCTTGTGTTTCTGTGATATCATACTGGAGGAACATTGTATCATTTCTTAATGCATGCATTTCTAAATGACAATAAATGAGGACTGAGTGTCCTAATAATCTAATCTAATCTAATAGCTGAACATTTTATTTTCAAATAACATCATCATCACTATGTGCCATGTTGTATGACATGGGCAATCATGCTCATGACTATGATTGTTCTTGGCAAATTTTTCTACAGAAGTCATTTGTCATTGCCTCCTTCTTCTGGGCAGTGTCTTTACAAGAAAGGTAACCCCAGTCATTATCAATTCTCTTCAGAGATTGTGTGCCTGGCGTCAGTGGTTGCACAACCAGGACTTGTGATATGTACCAGCTGCTCATACAACCATCCACCACCTGCTCCCATGACTTCAGGTGACCCTGATCAAGAGTGGAGGTGTGTTTAGCAGGTACTACACCTTGCCCAAGGGTGACCTGCTAGCAGAGGGAAGAAGTGTTTTACACCTCTTTTAGTAGAGATGTATCTGCTTCCCGCCACCCTGTTTCAAATAAGAGCTTTTCTGAAAACAAAATGTATAAGGATTATAGATCATGGAGCCCAATATGTAAGGAGAATTCAAAATATAGTGCCTAGAAAAGGTATCCACCCCCCTCCCTTGGAAGTTTTCATGTTTTATTGTTTTGCAACATTAAATTACAAGGATTTAGTTTGGCTATTTTAAACATTGATCAACAGAAAAGATTCTTTCGTGTCAAAGTGAAAACAATTTTCTACAAATTGGTCTAAATTTATTACAATTATTAAACACAAAATAATTGATTGCATAATTACACACCCCCTTCGAGTCAGTATTTAGTAGATGCACCTTTGGCAGCAATTACAGTCTTGAGTCTGTGTGGATAGGGCTCTATCAGCTTTGCACACCTGGACACTGCAATATTTCCCCATTCTTCTTTACACTACCTTCCTAAGCCTGCCAGGGCCTCCTGCAGTGAAGCATCCCCACAGCATGATGCAGCCACGGCCATGCTTCATGGTAGGGATGGTGTGTTTTTGATGAAGTGCGGTGCTTGGCTTACACCAAACATAGTGGTTAGTCTGATGGCCAAAAAGCTCAATTTTAGGTTCATCAGACCATAGAACCTTCTTCCAGCTGACTTCAGAGTCTCCACATACCTCCTGGCAAACTCTAGCCGAGATTTCTTGTGGGTATTTTTCAGCAGCAGCTTTCTCTTTGCCACCCTCCCATAAAGCTGCAACTCGTGAACAACTCGGACAACAGTTGTTGTGTGCGCAGTCTCTCCATCTCACCTTCTGAAGCTTGTAACTTCTCCAGAGTTGTCATAGGTCTCTTGGTGGCCTCCCTCACTAGTCCCCTTCTTCCACGGACACTCAGTTTTTTGAGGACGGCCTGCTCTAGGCAGATTTGCAGCGGTGCTACATGCTTTCCGTTTCTTGAAGATTGGCTTAACCGTACTCTGAGGTATACTCAGTGACTTGAAAATTTTCATGTATCCATCTCCTGACTTGGTTTTTTCAAAAATCTTTTCGTGGAGTTGCTCGGAATGTTTTGTTGTCTTCATGGTGTAATTTTTGCCAGGGTACTGACTCACCAGCAGTTGGACCTTCCAGATAGAGATTTATCAATTGAAACACCTTGACTGAACACAGGTGATCTCCATTTAACTAATTATGTGAACTCTAAAATGAATTAGATGCACAAGTGATAATTTGGTGGGTCATATTAAAGGGGATGAATATTTATGCAATTAATTATTTTGTGTTTTATATTTGTAATTAATTTAGATCACTTTGTGGAGCTCTGTTTTCACTTTGACCCAAGAGAGTCTTTTTCTATTGATCAGTGCCAAAAAAGCCAAGTTAAACCCATTGTGATTCAATGTGGTTGAACAAAAAAACATGAAAACATCTGGTGGGTTGAATGCTTTTCATAGGCACTATATATATAGCCAGGGTGCCTAAGACTGTATTTATACTGTATTTGTCGATGTGGTGCGAAGAGCGAGTTTGTAATCTAGAGGGAGCAAAGGATGTTGGGAACGATGAGGGTAGATTGCCACGGGAGGGGTGGTGGGCAGATGCTGGAGAAGAAATGCCAGGAACAGGTCATGGCTCAGTTGCACACACACCCAGTCCTGAGAGACCAGGCGAGAAATTTTATTCCAAACAATTGGTTCATTGATCATTACAGTATGTCTCCCTAGTGTTCCCTTCCCCTCTTCCCTTCCCCGTTCCCTTTTCCCAACCATGATTCCCCTCTCCCTGCCCCCTTCCCACTCTCAGTACACAATTGAGACCCATATCAGAATCAGGTTTATCATCACTTACATATGTCATGAAATTGTTTATTTTTCTGGCAGCAATACAGAGCAATACATAAAATTACTACAGTACTGTGCAAGGGTCTTAGGCACCCTAGCTATATATATGTACCTAAGATGTTTGCAGAGTACTGTATATGTCACAATACACAAGGCTGAGATTTGTTTACTTACAGGCATGCACAGTAAATCCATGAAACACAATAGAATTAATAAGATTGCACCCAAAAGGACAGATAAACAACCATTGTGCAAAAGACAACAAACAGTGCAAACACAAAAGAAAAAGAAAGTAATAATAAATATCAAGAACCTGAGATGAAGAGTCCTTGAAAGTGAGTCCATTGGTTTAAATGTTAATAATAATAATAAGTACTTTATTGATCCTGAGTGGGAAATTATTTCGTTACAAAAGCAATATTTACAAACACACTTAGCAGTGTGCAGACTTAACTAATAATAAAATACAGAATAATTATATCACCAATAATAATGTACCAATGTACAGTAATGTGCAAGAATAATGTACAAAATAATAAAGCAAAGACTATTGCTCTATGATGTGTGTTCTCCTGTCGCACAGAGATGAACTGTTGTATATGCTTATTACATTCGGTAGGAAAGAATTTCGGTAATGATCCTTGTGACAGCAGAGCTGAATGAATCTGTTTGAAAGGGTGCTCTGCTGCTTATTCAGTAGGTCATGGAGGGGATGTGCCAGATTGTCCATAATGGATAACGGTTTGTTTAGTGACCTCCTCTCCATCACTAACTCAAAGGACTCCGTGTTGGCGTCAAGGATGGATCCAGCCTTTATGATGAGTTTATTTAGTCTTTTTGTACCACCAGCACCGATGCTGCTCCCCTGACATAAAGTGCACAGAAGACTGTACTCATTACGGTAAAAGATCTCCAACATCCTGCTGCACACATTGAAGGATCTCAGCTTCCTTAGAAAATAGAATTTGCTCATCCCCTTCTTGTAAACAGCCTTGGTATTGGTTTTCCAGTTAAATCTGTTGTTGAGGTGAACACCCAAGTATTTGTACTCCTCCATCTCCACCCCCAAACTTCTCCCAGAATGTATGCAGGATTCATCACGGTCCTCCTCCTCCTAAGATCAATCACCATCTCCCTGGTTTTTGGCACATTCAGGAGCAGGTGATTCCTCCTGCACCACTCCACAAACTTGTCCACCAGTCTTCTGGATTCCGACTCCTGCCCATCTCTGATACACCCAACCACCGCAGAGTCATCAGAGAACTTCTGCAAATGGCAAGACTCAGATTTGTACTGAAAGTCTGAGGTCTACAGTGTGAACAGAGACAGGACAGTTCCTTGTGGTGTTCCAGTGCCACTCACCACCAACTCAGATAGAGAACAACCCAGCTGTACAAACTGGGGTCTATCTGTCAGGTGGTCAGTAATCCAGGAGATAGTGGGTTTGTCTATGTCCATTCTCTGCAGCTTCTCACTCAGAAGAAGATAGTATTGAAGACACCAGCATCATCCAGGTGGGAGTGAGCTCTCTGCAAGAGGTAGATAATGGCATCATCCATTCCCACATGAGGCTGGTAGGCAAACTGTAGAGGGTCCAATGAAGATCTCATCTGTGGTCCAAGGTAAATCAGGACCAGCCTCTCCAGCACCTTCATCACATGAGATGTGAGGGCAATTGACCTGCAGTCATTAAGTTCAGATAGAGTCACCTTCTTGGGTACACGAACCAAGCAGGAAATCTTCCATAGCACCGGCATCTTTTCCTCACTCAGACTCACATTGTAAAGGTGCTGTAAAGGCTTGCACAGACCTTCAGTACCCTGGGGCTGATACCGTCCAGCCCTGCAGCCTTACCTTGATGTAGTCTCTCCAGCTGTCTCTTAACCTGACCTGTAGTCACAGTCAGGACGGGGAGGGCGGTCGTCCCCTTGGAGGCAGGATACTCCAAAGTTGGGGTGATTTGGAACACAAGCACTCACCAGAGGGGAGGGAGAAAGCTTCGGGGGCAGGAAGGGTGTGTGGTTTGGGCAAGTGGGAGAGGAGACAGCGGGGAGGTCCCATGCCGAAACTGTTGAAAAACAAGTTCAATTCATTGGCACTATACAGGCAGCCCTAATCTTCCTTTCCTTTAACCTTGAAGCCAATGATCTGCTTCATGCCCGACCACATGTCCCTTATGTTATTGTGCCAGAGTTTGTACTCCAGCTTCCTCTTGGAGGAATCTTAGCCTTACCTTCAGTTCACTCCGTACTCGCCTCAGTACTTGTCTATCGCCAGACCTGAAGGCTTTCTTCTTCTTCATGTTCGAAAGATCTGTCGGGTCTCCGGTGATCCAAAGCTTGTTGTTGGGGAAGCAGCTTACAGCCCTGCCTGGCAAGATGGTGCTCTCACAGAATTTGATGTAGTCTGTGATACAATAAATCATTTTGTTAATGTCCTCCCTATGTGGCTCACATAACATATCCCAGTCCATCCTCTCAAAGCATTGCTGCAGTGCTTCATTAACATCCTGAGTCCACCTCCTCACAATCCTTGTTGACATGGGCTGCCACTGGACAAGAGACACGTACCTGGGTGTTAGGACCAGGTGGGGGAAGGGCAGCAGCACTTTACGCATCCTTTACATTTGCATACAAAAGAACCATACATTGTCCCATGTAGGATAGCTGACATATTGATAAAACCAAACGTTAACGAAGAATGTCCATTCTGATATTGATGTCTTATACATATCTTGTGTCCTCCAAACTCAGTATCTAACGCTCGGAATACTGATGGTTCCAGTAGTGAAAGCAGTCCTTATTATACTGGGCGCATAAGAGCTACATGCTGCATCACTGCTTTATTGATCACCATAGCAACATGATGCCATGGATTAGGCAGCCAGTCACAAGGGATGTACCCACGTACGTCCTGCCATGGACGCCGACGCTAGGCCTTAATCTCAACTCCCTCACAACTATTTATGCAACTGATCTATCATGGTGAGTGTTCCTTTGAGCAGTCTGGTTAGGCCACATCTCAGGTATTACATTCGGTTCTGGTTGCCCCACCATAGGAAGGATGTTCAGGCTTTGGAGATGGTGCAGAAGAGATTTACCAGGATGCTACCTGGTTTACAGGGCGTGTGCTACCATGAGGGGTTGGACAAACTAGGTGGTGAAGGCTGACGGGAGATCTGATAGAGGTTTATAAGATTATGAGCGACATAGGTAAAGTATCTCCAAAAGGGCTACGACCTTGTCATTGGTTTGGAGATTGGACCTGGAGAGCAATGTTGGCTGGAGTCAGGGATTTATGCTTTGGCTCTTGGTAGGGTCACCGATGCCAAACAGACAAAGGGTAGAGGCCAGACGAAGAGTCATCCACTTGTCCTCCAGGTCCAGGGGTTTAGCTCAGGGCTAATAACTCTGACTGGTAAAACGAAACTGTTACAGAAACAGCCATGAAGAATTCTTCTACATCTGAGTGCCTCTGTTTTCCCTGAGTTTCCACGGCTGACGAGAGGAAGCTACTGACATGATGAAGGAAGCCCTGAACTCCACCAGAGATGGAGGACCTTTATTGCTGCCCTAAACGCAGTGGTGTAATGGGCAGTAAGTAAGGGCAGAGTAGACAGGGAGTAGCTTTCTTCCCAGGGTAGGAATGTCTAATACCAGAGGGCATGCATTGAGGGTGAGAGGGCGTAGGTTCAAAGGAGACGTGACGGGTTAATTTTTTACTCAGAAAAGTGGTGGATGCCTGGAATGTGCTGCCTGGTATGGTGGTAGAGGCAAATAGTTTAGAGGCTTTTAAGAGAAGTTTAGATGGACACATGATCATGAGGAAAATGGAGGGATATGGACATTGTGCAGGTAGGAGGGATTCATTTTTGGGTATCTTTTTATTTGCTCTTTTGTTGGTTTAGCACAATATTGTGGGCCAAAAGGCCTGTTCCTGTGCAGTGCTATTCTATGTTATGTGTTATTTTTAACATCTAACACTCTTCCTGCTAATCAGCATGGCAAAGAGAAGTTGTGGGAGTTCCCTTGGGAACTGCACGGGTCTTACTTTAGCTTATGACTCAGGGCGTGAACCACTATGATGCTGTGCTGTGTAAATTCTTCACCAATGTTGTTTATTTGATGAGGTGTTGGCTCTGCATATAGTGCAGGTTTAGAGCACAAAGAACGGGTGAAATCCAATTTCTATAGTTTATGTTCAGATGAATACAATTAATATATTTAACTTTATTATACAACAATTATAACAATGTATTACGATTATAAAATATATTAAGGGGTGTCATGGTAGCACAGTGGCTAGCACAACGCACCAGTGACCAGGATTCAATTCCCGACGCTGCCTGTAAGGGGTTTCTATGTTCTCACTGTGACCACAGGTTTCCTCCAGGTGCTCTGGTTTCCTTCCACATTATAAAGACGTATCAGTTGGTAGGTTAATTGGTCATTGCAAACTGTCCTGCGATTAGGCTAGGACTAAATTAAGGGATTCCTGGGTGGAGTGGCTTGAAGGGCTGGGAGGGCCTATTCTGCGCAGCATCTCAATAAGTTTATAAATATTCTGCAGATGCTGGATATCCAGAGCAACACACACAAGATGCTGGAGGAACTCAGCAGGTCAGGCAGCATCTATAGAAATGAATAAATAGTCGAGGTTTCAGGCCAAGATCCTTCTTCAGGACTGGAAAGGAAGGGGGAAGAAGCCAGAAATGTATTAATATTAATATCATAATTCAACAATTTACATGAAATATAAGAAAATTTAAGCTTCAGTGGGTGCAAGAAAATGTAACTAATTGCATTTTTTTGATCATCAGCAAGACAGGAGGCCCAATGTGTTCTAAGAACCTTTGCTTCCTTGTAATGAAGGTCAAGTCATTTCCTAGAAATCTATTATCTTATCTGCAATGTAACTGCTTTTCACTTGTGGGTTAGCAACCTGTTGGGTTCTGTAATCAATTGTGTAAATTGTTAGACTGTTTGAAGCCAGTCATGGTTCAGACTAATCAACGGTCTTTCAAAAATGTATGTCCCCACAAAAAGGACACCCGAAAGAACACTGACTAATATTGACAGATAAGACACAGTGTTTACAGCACTGGCTGCCAGTGACTCGTGGTGTTCCACAGGGACCGGCGTTGAAAGAGCTCACATATGAGGAACACTTGGTGACTCTGGACCTAGACTTGCTGAAGTTTAGAAGGACGGTGGGGTGGGGTTAGATCTCATTGAAACCTTCCGAAAACTGCAAGGTCCATGTAGGGTGGACTTGTAGAGAGTGAGTGCCATGGTGGAGGAGTCTAAGACCAGGGGGCACAGACTGAAAATAAAAGGATGTCCCTTTAGAACAGAGATGAGGAGGAATTTATTCAGCCAGAGGGTAGAATTCATTGCCAGAGATGGCTGTGGAGGCCAAGTCATTGCGTATATTTAAAGTGGAGGTTGATAGGTCCTTGATTGCTAAGTGTGTCAAAGTCATGGAGACAAGGCAAGAGAACGGGGTTGCGAGGCAATAATAACTCGGCCACAGAGCAGACCAGATCGGCTGAATTGTCTAATTCTGCTCTTATGTCTTATGGTCTTGTTGCTTTATGGTCTAATAGGATAGGATGTTGGGCTAGTATAGGAAAGATCTCCTAGTTTTGCTAACTATATACAATGCTGGAATACCACTCCTGACTTTGGTCCAACAGTCAGTGATTCTTTTCAATCCCCGCTTTTTCTGAGAATTTCAGTAGACAACATTAAACTTATAAATCAATAATATTTTAGGCATACAATCTTATTAAAATATTTAACTGAAGATTCCACTTTCTAAGAGATTGTTATTAATGAAAATAAATCAGTTAGAGGTAGGCTGAATCAGAGTTTGAAATTTTGCATTTTATCTTCCCACCGAAACAAGAACATCCACTTTTTTGAGGGCTTAAATTATCCCACCAGTCAAACTACCATCACCAGATGTACTGTGGAGAGCAGGATAACTGGCTGCATCACCATCTGGCATGGTGGTGAGGAGGGGGTGCGTGCTACTACACAGGATTGAAATACGTTGCAGAGCTGTAAACTTAGTCAGCTCCATCATGGGCACTAGCCTTCGTAGTATCCAGGACATCTTCAAGTAGCGATGCCTCAAAAAGGCGGCATCCATTATTAAGGATCCCCATCACCCAGGACATGTCCTCTTCTCATTGCTAACATCAGGGAGGAGGTACAGAAGCCTGATGGACGAGGTACCATCAGGCACACACTCAACGATTCAGGGACAGCTTCTTCCCCTCTGCCATGAACATTACCCCACTTTTTTATTTCTTGGTCTTTTTTTTGCACTTGGCAAACTCTATAGATATGTGGTGGAAAGAGTACTGACTGGCTGCGATAGGCCTGGTCTGGGAACACCAATATCATTGAGTGGAAAATCCTCCAAAAAATAGCGGATTTGGCCCAGTACATCATGGGTAAAACCCTCCCAACCATTGAGCACATCTACATGAAACGTTGCCGTAGAAAAGCAGCATCCACCATCAAAGATCCTCACCACCCAGGCCATGCTCTTTTCTCACTGCTGCCATCAGGTAGAAGGTACAAGTGCCTCAGGAATCACACCGCCAGGTTCAAGAACAGTTACTACCCCTCAACCATCAGATTCTTGAACAAAAGGGGATAGCTACACTCATTTAAGGACTCTTATATTGTTATTTCATGCTCATTATTTATTGCTATTTATTCATATCTGCATTTTCACAGTTTTTTTCACAGTTAACAGTTCATGATGTTTACAGTTTGCGGTTACTGTTCTATAGATTTGCTGAGTATGTCTGCAGAAAAAGAATCTCAGGGTTGTATGTGGTGACGTACAAAAAATTTTACTTTGAACTTTTGAACTTTGATCACTACCTATTTAATTTAGCTATTATATATATATATTTACTGTAATTCAGTTTTTTCCTCTGTTATTATTATTTATTGCATTGCATGGATGCCACAAAGCTAACAAATTGCATGTCATATGCCGGTGATATTAAACCTGATTCCGATTCTGCTCAGAGAATTTTGCATCACACAAAATGCAGAGAATTCACGTCATTTAAATCGTATTTCAGTTTATATCAGATGAAAAACTTCGAAAATCCTCCTAGCAAAATACATGGGAAATTCTACTCTGAACAGGTACAATGTCCCTCATTATTGGAACAATCTCTCCAATCTCTGTAAACTTCCAAATAGCTATTTGTCAGCAACTTTTCTAATGGTCAGTATGTCCTCATTTAAAAGGAAATTGAAATACAGGTAAGTGCTATTAATGTTAAATATTTCCCAGTAAGATTCCCAAGTACGCCCAATTTACATGTGTTCCCATTTATAACTTCCCTATAACATATTCTTAACTAGTAGCTTACTAATTTGACATTCTTAAGTCTTGTCCGATTCACAACAAAGTCAAGTCACCATGAAGTAAGTTGCATAGCTCTTCCAAAATAACACACATGTGTGGTCCACTTATCTGGAACAAAGGTAGGTTCAAAGTTCAAAAGTAAAATTCAAAGTAAATTTTGTTATCAAGCTACATAAAAGTCAGTTAGATTCATTTTCCTCTGGGCATACTCAGCAAATCTATAGAATAGTAACTATAATAGGATCAATGAAAGATCAACCAGAGTGCAGAAGACAACAAACTGTGCACATACAAATATAAATAATTAGCAACAAGTAATGAGAACATGAGATGATTAGATAAACAGTCCTTAAAATAAGATCATTTTTTGTGGGAATGTCTCAATGGATGGGCAAGTGAATTTAGTTATTCCCTTTCGTTCAAGAGCCTGATGGTTGAATGGTAGTAGTTGTTCTTGAACCTGGTGGTGCAAGTCCTGAGACTCTTGTACCTTCTACTTTAAGGCAGCAGCGTGAAAAGAGCATGACCTGGGTGGTGAGGATCCCTGACGATGGATGCTTCTTTTCTACAACACTGTTCTACATAGATATGCTCAGTGGTTGGGAGGGCTTTACCTATGGTGTACTGGCCCGAATCCATTACCTTTTGTAGGATTTTCTGTTCAAGGGCATTGGTGTTTCCACACAAGGCCATGATGCAACCAGTCAATACACTTTCTACTACACATCTATAGAAATTTGTCAAAGTTTTAGATGTCATATTGCATCTCATGTAAACTATCTCTGTCTGTCATTTATTGATAAGTTGCTTTATTTACCAGTTTATCTTCTTCCTGATTTAGTCATTAAAAATGCTCAGAATTATACGGCAGCTACATTTTTCTTTATTTTTCTCGTGGTAGTTTTCTTCTTTACAATTATAGTCACAGCCTGCTATGGAAACATCAATGCCCTTTAATGGAAAATCTTACAAGGGTAGTGGGTACTGCCCAGTCCATCACAGGTAAAGCTCTCCCAAAATTACGCACACCTATCCGAAATGTTGTCACAGAAAAACAACATCAATCATCAGTAACCCCCACCACCCAGGACATGCTCTCTTCTCACTACTGCTATCAGGAAGAAGGTACAGGAGCCTCAGGATCCACACCACCAGGTTCAGGAACAGTTATTACCCCTCAAACACCAGCTCTTGAACCCAGTGGAGGTTACCTCATTCAACTTCACTTGCTCATCCCTGAACCGTTCCCAAAGCCTATGGACTCACCTGTTGGTTGAGGCTGAGGGCAAGAGCTTACTCTCCGTATTGTACTCCCCTGTCTATCATGTAGTCAACTGGGACACAACATCCACGGACGATGCCAACCAACGGAGGGTCTCAATGTCATTGTACCATAGAGACAATTCTGACTAGCTGCATCACTGTCTGGTATGGCTGGGTGTGTGGTGGCAGGGGGGGCTACTGTACAAGATCAACGCAAGTTGCCAAAACTTGTAAAATTAGTCAACTCCATCATGGGTACCAGCATCTGTAGTATGAGACATCTTCAAGAAGCGGTGCCTTAGAAAGGTCCATCATTCAGGACCCCCACCACCCAGAATATGCTCTCTGCTCATTATTACCATCGGGAAGGAGGTACAGAAGCCTGAAGACACACACTCAGCGACTCAGGAAGAGCTTCTTCCCCTCTGTCATTCGATTTCTAAATGGACATTGAGCCTATGAACACTACCTCACTACTTTTTTTATAAGTACTGTTTATTTTAATCTAACCATTAATAGACATAATTATACTTACTGTAATTCAGCTTTTGTCTCTATTTATTTATCATGTATTTCATTGTACTGCTGCTGTGAAGTTAATGAATTTCACAACATATGCAGGTGACATTAAACCTGATTCTGTTTCTGACTTCTGTTTTACTAGCTTTAGTGCTATTATGGCATCAGATATTTGTAGAATTACAGCCACAAATATATCTGCTCCAGATGTTTATTCAAAGGATTCAAACAAGAACCATGGAACAACTTGCTATGGACCAACTAGTGTGTATTTTCTAAACATATTGGTTGACATTTTGACTGAGAACTGACATAAATGTTTTATATGTACAAATCTATAAACTGAACATTGTTGGAAAATGTTTAGCCACAGAGCAATATGTATGGAGAATTCCTTCCAAGAATGTCACACATATTTGCATACGATAGCATGGAATGAAAAGTGACTTGAAGTACATAACATGATAATACACCCAGTGTGTTATGCCTCTGTTCATTGAGTCATTATGTTCTGTGTCATATGACATGAATGATCGCCTTGACCATGATTGTTCCTGGCAAACTTTTCTACAGAAATAGTTTGCCCTTGCCTTCTTCTGGGCAGTGTCTTTACAAGACAGGTGAACCCTCAGCCATTATCAATACTCCTCAGAGATTGTCTGCCTGGTGTCAGTGGTCGCATAACCAGGACGTGACATGCACCAGCTTCTCATACGACAACTCACCACCTGCTCCTATGGCTTCATGTGACCCTGATCAGGGGGCTAAGCAGGTGCTACACCTCGTCCAAGGGTGACCTGCAGGCTAGCAGAGGGAAGATGCTCCTTACACCTCCCTTGGTAGAGATGTATCTCTACCCCACCACCTGGCACAACTTTGCCTGTAGTTCCTGCAGCATTTTCCAGCATATGTAGGCTTTCTTGTGTTTGTGATTTGCCTGTGTAGAGTTTGAAACGTTGTACCACATTCAGTTATTTAATGATCTCTGAAAGGGCTTTATGATTCCTTCACATAACAAACTATAACCATGCAGAAATCTATTGCAGTCTAATGATTGTTCTCATGCAGCAACAGGGTGCCAATGACTGAAACATAGCTACCAGTCAAAGCACAAGTGGACTACAGCCCCCACTGTGCCTGCACTATGAGGGGAGGGGCAGGGATTAAATCCTTGATGGGAGAGGGGATAAATCAGGACTGGGAGACTCTCACATTGTCCTGGAAGTGGTCAGTCCTGGGTGCTGAGGGGAAGGGAAGAAATTGAAAAAAAAATCAAATGGAATTGGCATGTGTAACAAACGTTGACCTCAGTAGCATGGTGTGAGGAAAAGAGGATCGGAGCAGGAGGGCTCGGTGTTGGTTAGGATTGGAAATTCTAAACAACCCCCAGTACGGCAGCAGCTCTACTTCCTTAGGAGTTTGTGGAGATTTAAAACTTGGACAATCTTCTGGAGGTGTGGTGGAAGAGTATATTGACCGGCTACATCGCAGCCTGGTATGGAAACACCAATGCCCTTGATGCAAAATCCTGCAAAAAGTACCGGATATTGCCCAGTCCATCACGGGTAAAGCCCTCCCCATCATTAAGCATACCTACATGGAGTGTCGTCACAGGAAAGCAGCATCCATCATCAGGGACTCCTATGACCAAGGCCATGCTCTCTTCTCACTGCTGCCATCAGGAAGAAGGTACAGGAGCCTCAGGACTCACACTACCAGGTTCAGGAACAGTTACTACCCCTCAACCATCACGTTCTTGAATCAAAGATGGTAACTTCACTCAACTTCACTTGTCCCATTACTGAAATATTCCCACCAACCTATGGCCTCACTTTCAAGGACTCTTCATCTCATGTTCTTGATATTTATTGCTTATTTATTTATTGCTATTATTACTACTTCTTTTTGTATTTGGACAGTTTGATGTCTTTTTCACACTGTTTGAATGATCAAGTTGCTGTGATCCTTCATCGATTTTATTAAGGTTGTTATTCTATTCTGGATTTATTGAGTATCCCCCTCAAGAAAATGAATCTTCATATTGTATATGGTGACATATTCGTACATTGATAATAAATTTACTTGAACTATGAACTTTGAAAAGGCAACATGAATGGGAAGAAGAGGGTATCTGAGAACAGGCATTTTCAGATTATGGTCCTGGGAAGGTGTACATTTTGGATTTAATCCTAGATCAGGGAGGTGATGAGATTTGAGAAGCAGCCAGTCACTTTAATGCTAGGAGCACCCGAGCACGAAGATAAATAATTTTCTTAGTTGACGGCTATCTCAGTAGAGTTGTGCACAGTTGAGATCATGTTGCCCCAAGAGCACCCAATGAATAGCACAGTGTGAACAACATGAGCTGAAGCTTCCTTGTAATCCTCCACAATGAAGTGTTGTATTGTGGATCCCACGAGACCCCACCAAAGAAATTTCATTAACGGTGCATAGCGGCTTACGATCAAAAAAAGATCCGGGCAAATTTTTGAAGTGAAGCACTATGAGCTGGAAGCATTTGCTAGAAGTTTCCATGCTAGAAGAAATTTAACAGTTGTAACTGAATTTCTGGTCAAGGGTAACTTAACGTTTGTCTGTGTTTGGGATGACTCAGTACTTGCAAATGTTTTTTCAGGCTTTATCTGGTTTCTTTTACGGAATCTGGATCTGGATCTTCTCTGAAATTATTCAATTTGATGAAGATTTGGTTAAATTGGGCCCTTACATCCATATTTATAGCAAAGGCCCGCTTTTACCCATCAACGTGAGGCAAAGGTAGGAATCAGAATCAGTCCTGCTGAAGGGTCTCGGCCTGAAACGTCGACTGTGCTCTTTTCCATTGATGCTGCCTGGCCTGCTGAGTTCCTCCGGCAGTTTGTGTCTGTTGCTTGGATCTCCTGCATCTGCAGATTTTCTTGGATTTCTAATCATAATCAGAATCAGAATCAGGTTTAATATCACTGGCATACACTGTGAAATTTGTTGTTTTGCAGCAGTGGTACATTGCAATACATAATAATAAAAATTATAAATTTACAATGGATATATAAAAAAAAGAAAAACTTAATTAAATAAGAAGTGCCAAAAGAGAGGAAAGATGTACAAAGGTAGTGTTCCTGGGTTCATCGTCCATTCAGAAATCTGATGGCGGAGGGGAAGAAGCTGTTCCTGAAACGTTGAGTGGGTGTCTTCAGGTTTCTGCACCACCATCCTGATGGTAGTAATGAGAAGAGGGCATGGCCTGGGTGATGTGGTCCTTAATGATAGATGCTGACTTTTCAAGGCATTTCCTTTTGAAGATATTCTGGATGCAAGGGAGACTAGTGCCCATGATGGAACTGGCAGAGTTTATAACTTTCTGCAGCTTTTCCAGTCATGTGCAGTGGCCCCTCCATATTATATCTCCTAGATCTATACGATCTCTTATATCAATAAGAAGCCCTTCTTTCCTGCAAGTGTACCCAGTAAGACACTGTGTTGTGTTGTTAATATTTCAATGCCAGTGCCTTGCTTAAAGTAAAGATAAAGTAGATCTGTATTCCTGAACTCCCAAGTCTTCCTTTGCAATAATTTAATATTTTGAAGTTAGAAGACATAACACCCTGTAACTTCAGGAGAAATGAGGAGATCACAAGCAGAGTGTATAACTTTATGAAAATGAAAGGGGCTTCTCTGGATTACTGAATCTATGCCAGCTCTCAGAAACCATTTGTGACAATCCCATTCACTCTATCTATTTCAAAGTTCAAAGCTCAAATAATTTTATTATCTGAGTACATGTATGTCACTACGTACAACCCTGAGATTCATTTTCCTGCGAATCTATAGAATAGTAACTACAACAGGATCAAAGAAAGATGAACCGGTGCAGAAGAGAACAAACTGTGCAAATGCAAATATGAAATAAATTTCAGTAAATAACAAGATAAAGATCCCTAAAGTGACATCATTGGCTGAGGGAACATCTCAATAGATGAGTGTAGTTATCCCCTTTTGTTCAAGAGCCTGATGGTTGAGAGGTAGTAACTGTTCCTGAACTTGATGCTGTGAGTCCTGAGACCCTTGTGCCTTCTAAATGATGACAGCAGTGAGAAAAGAGAATGGCCCAGGTGGTGAAGATGTCTGATAGTGGGTGCTGCTTTCCTATGACAGTGTTTCATGTAGATGTGCTCAAAGGTTGGGAAAGTTTTACCCGTGATATGCTGGGCTGAATTCACAACCTGTTGTAGGATTTTCCATTTGCAGTTTCCATAACAAGCTGTGATGCAGCCAGTCAATGCACTCTCCGTCACACGTCTATAGAAGTTTGGCACTGTTCTATAGATTCCCCTCTATATCAGTTTTGAATTTGTGGAGCAGTATAATAAATATAAAATTCAGTTGTAAATTTTTGGTATTTTTTTCTTGCTGGCATTTTGATGTTTATCTTTAGAAGCCTTTTGTATGACCCATGGCTCCGGGTTGTACACCTAATGGGGTTTTTCCCCCACTTTTTCTGCTTAGTAGGGTTTTTTTATTATCACCAAAATTTTTCAATCCTTAGAATAATGTTTTTTTTCCTTGAGACATTGTAAGTGTTGTTTACTTTGATGTACTCATGTTATTTTTGAATAATATAATAATAATAAAAAGATTTGAAAGAATAAACATAAAATTCATATTCTAGAGTCATGATGTCATAGTCACGGAGTCTTACTGCACGGGAACAGGCCTTTCTGCCCATCTCATCCATACTGGCTGTATTGCCAAGCAAGATAGTCCCATTAGACACAGTTGGCCCTGAGCCTTCCAAACTTTTTCTATGCATGTCCAGTACTGTGCAAAAAGTTTTAGACATGCAACTATGACATCATGACCCCTGGTTTCCTTCTGCTTACTGGGAGTGATAATGTCAGTGGAAGAGTACAATATGTAGGAGCAATGTTGGGGCTCCAAGTTCACCTGGCATAAACTCAGCAGGAGGGTTTGGAAAACATTCCTCGCGTGCAAACAAAGCACAAGGCGTGTACAGAATTTATTCAGGAATTTCAGGAACTATTAACTTCTTAATCAGATCTATTGTGAAAGTTCACTCCCAGAGTTCTTAAAGAAAGGAGTGTGTGCACTTATAGGTTCATAAATCAATATACTTCTTTGAGTACTTCACATTAACAGGAAACTGCACTGTGATCTGAATCAGTTGTATTCAGTGCATTTAACTGGCTGACATTTCTCCCACTGTTTACAAACAATTCTCTAGTACCGTTGCCATCTCAACATAGCACGTACAATCAGCCTGTTTACAATATTCATGCCAACTTCGTGGAAATATGATTACAGTGCCGTAGGCTGTGTGCTGAAGTCGAATTTCACAGCACGAAAAGTCGGCTTTCTGTGGCGTGGCACCCTGCCAAAATTATAAGTGATCCAGGTTGCACAACGTTAAGTGTTATCCAGGTCAGTGTGGAGTTATTAACGCAGAATCTGAAGAGTCAGGGCAGATGCGTTCCTGCAACGCTTCCTGATGCACAGAATTCTATGGTTACAGTTATTTGTATTCTTAACAGTCAAGGTGACATTCAGTGTACTTTGAAACCATTTTTTGATGAAGGGAAAATGCTGCAAATCAGAATTAATGAACCTACAAACTTCCAAGAAAAATTTAAACAGAGCTTGTGTGAAACTCGAGCTGTTTGGCATTTTAACAATTAGCCTCTGGCTGCAAAAACCAAAGAACCTGTCGACTCCATTAATGAAATGATGCTGGAAATCACAGTGCTTTCGTGAAATTATGAGTGTCATGTTATTAGGCCCTGTTTGCCAACTGGGAGGTAAATGTTAGCATCATGTGAAGTTCCATTTACTTGTTCTTTCCCCATGCAATGGACTTGATTATTTAACTTGATTATTTCACAGGTTAAGTCAAAATATAATTACCTTCTCACATCATAGACAGGAATTAGGTGTGCATTACATTGTACCATATGCTCTCCAAACAGCAACGTAATCATTCTTATAGTACTTCATTTAATTAAGCACACAAATAGCATTCTAACAAAACTAACTCAAAAAGATCTACAGTAATGTGAAAAACTCTTAGATGCACACAGATATATACTGTGCCTTGTATATGTATTCAGCCCCCAAACCTTTATTCACAAAAATGAGTATTACAACCAAGGATTTTGATCAATTTAATCAAGAATATTATTTTTCTGGCGAAGCATATACTCCTTTTTTCACAGTAAAGCCTAAAAAAGGGAAAATTGTAAAGAATGAAAAAACTAAAAATTTAAAACCTGAAATGTCAGCATTTCAAAAGTATTAGAAACATAGAAACATAGAAAATAGGTGCAGGAGTAGGCCATTCGGCCCTTTGAGCCGGCACCGCCATTCAGTATGATCATGGCTGATCAGCCAACTCAGAACCCTATACCTGCTTTATCTCCATACCCCCTGATCCCTTTAGCCACAAGGGCCATATCTAACTCCCTCTTAAATATAGCCAATGAGCTGGCATCAACTGTTTCCTGTGGCAGAGAATTCCACAGATTCACCACTCTCTGTGTGAAGTTTTTCCTCATCTCGGTCCTAAAAAGCTTCCCCTTTATCCTTAAACTGTGACTCCTCATTCTGGACGTCCCCAACATCGGGAACAATCTTCCTGCATCTAGCCTGTCCAATCCCTTTAGGATTTTATACGTTTCAATAAGACCCCCCCCTCAATCTTCTAAATTCCAGCGAGTATAAGCCTAGTCCATCCAGTCTTTCTTCATATGAAAGTCCTGGCATCCCAGGAATCAATCTGGTGAACCTTCTTTGTACTCCCTCTATGGCAAGAATGTCTTTCCTCAGATTAGGGGACCAAAACTGCACACAATACTCCAGGTGTGGTCTCACCAAGGCCTTGTACAACTGCAGTAGTACCTCTCTGCTCCTGTACCCGAATCCTCTTGCTATAAATGCCAGATACCATTCGCCTTTTTCACCGCCTGCTGTACCTGCATGCCCACTTTCAATGACTGGTGTACAATGACACCCAGGTCTCGTTGCACCTCCCCTTTTCCTAATCGGCCACCATTCAGATAATAATCCGTTTTCCTGTTCTTGCCACCAAAGTGGATAACCTCACATTTATCCACATTAAATTGCATCTGTCATGAATCTGCCCACTCATCTAACCTATCAAAGTCACCCTGTATCCTCTGAACATCCTCCTCACAGCTAACACTGCCGCCCAGCTTTGGATCCACAAACATGGAGATGCTGCATTTAATTCCCTCGTCTAAATCATTAATATATATTGTAAACAACTGGGGTCCCAGCACTGAGCCTTGCGGTACCCCACTAGTCACTGCCTGCCATTCTGAAAAGGTCCTGTTTATTCCCACTCTTTGCTTCCTGTCTACCAACTAATTCTCTATCTACATCAATACCTTACCCCCAATACCGTGTGCTTTAAGTTTGCACACTAATCTCCTATGTGGGACCTGTCAAAAGCCTTTTGAAAATCCAAATATACCACATCCACTGGTTCTCCCCTATCCACTCTACTAGTTACATCCTCAAAAAATTCTATAAAATTCGTCAGACATGATTTTCCTTTCACAAATCCATGCTGACTTTGTCCAATGATTTCACCACTTTCCAAATGTACTGTTATTACATCTTTGATAACTGACTCTAGCATTTTCCCCACCACCGATGTCAGGCTAACTGGTCTATAATTCCCCGGTTTCTCTCTCCCTCCTTTTTTAAAAAGCAAGGTTACATTAGCCACCCTTCAATCCTCAGGAACTACTCCAGAATCTAAAGAGTTTTGAAAAATTATCTCTAATGCATCCACTATTTCTTGGGCTACTTCCTTAAGCGCTCTGGGATGCAGACCATCTGGCCCTGGTGATTTATCTGCCTCTAATCCCTTCAATTTACCTAACACCACTTCCCTACTAACATGTATTTCCCTCAGATCCTCCATCTCACTAGACCCTCGGTCCCCTACTATTTCCAGAAGATTATTTATGTCCTCCTTAGTGAAGACAGAACCAAAGTAGTTATTCAATTGGTCTGCCATGTCCTTGCTCCCCATGATCAATTCCCCTGTTTCTGACTGTAAGAGACCTACATTTGTCTTAACCAATCTTTTTCTTTTCACATATCTATAAAATGATATTTTCACATATTCATCCTCATTTGCTCAGTACTTAGTTGAACCAACTCTCACAGCTAATACAGATAGAGGTCTTTTTGGATAAGTCTCTTAACTTTGCACAATGTGATGGAGCAAGATTTGCCCATTCCTCCTTGTAAAATTTTTGCTTCTCTATTATCAGTTCCTTGATTTGTCTTGAATGCTCCTTCTTCATAATTTTGGTTTGGTCTGTTGAAAATCTACCATACTATTGGACCTTACAGAGAGAGGGGACAGTTATTCTCATGAAGACATTGAAAACAGGTGATCCTCCATATTTCTACATCAATAAGTTGGGTGAGTTCGTAAAGTAATGCAATATATTGCACCTGAGAAAAGCTGGGATAGTAATTACAAAGAGGATGAATATTTTTTCAGACTCATGGTTCTGTTTTTTTTAATTTTTAGTAAATTGTTGACAGGTTTTGGAATTGTTCTTTTGATCTGATGTGATGCACAATGTATTGTAGATAAACTCAAAAAAAATCTTACTTCAGTATCTTTTAAATTTAGAAAATGAGACAGTAAAATGTGAAAAATGTTGTGGGGTCTGAATACTTTTTCAAATCACGGTATATAGTGCTTGGAAGCACCAGAGAGACAACCTGTAATGATCAGTAAACCAGTTGTTTGCAATCAGATAACCTTGCCTGGTGTCTCAGGGCCAAGTGTGACTGCACCCACACCTGGCCTCTTGTCCACAGACCTCCTGTGGTGCGCCATCCATGCCACTCCCAATATCCTTTGCTCCTGCCAGATTTACTGACTCACTCTCTGCTTCACGTTGACAAATAAAATACTGTGCAAAAGCCTTAGACATCCTAGCTATATGTATATGACTAAGATTTTGCACAGTACTTTAACAGATATATTGGTCAAAATCTTCAGCTTGCCAGTGTAATATCAGGGAGGACGCTACATAGCATCCACGCCAGGACCACCAGACTGAAAAAAAACAGTTACTTTCCCCAAGCAGTAGGGCTGATCAACACCTCCACCCACTAATTCTACCACTACCTTATTATTTCCCATCAGTCAGCTTACATACAGCCTAGCTTCACTTTATGGACATACAATCAATCTATGTATATACGCTATTTTATGTATTTATATTTATTGCGTGTGTATTATTATTGTGTTCTTTATTTTCTTTGTTTTTAATTTTGCTGTATTGGGTCCAAATTAACAATCATTTTGATCTTCTTTACACTTGTGTACAGGAAATGACAATAAACAATCTTGAATCAAAGCACTGATAGATGCGCTGTTGAATATGTTTCTGCATTACCTCTCCCCCAACTAAATTGTAACCACTAAAACATACAGTTCTTCACTTTCAAGTCACTGATGCACAAACTTACAAACTTTCTAAATTTTTTGGGAGGGCTGCATCAGATACAGAGTAACATTATTTCATTCTCCTCTACACTTCTGTACAGAAGATAACATTAGACAATCTTGAATCTTAGCGGTAGATTAACAAAAACATAAAATATGAGTATAACCCATAACTATTGCTTGCAGGACTGCAAAAGGTAGTGCATTCAACCCAGTGCATTGCAGGTAAAGCCCTCCCAACTATTCAGCACATCTACATGAAACGTTGTCGTAAGAAAGCAGCATCCATCATTAGAGATCTTCACCACCTAGACCATTTTTTTTTCTCACTGCCAACATCAGGTAGAAGGTACAAGAGCCTCAGGACTAACAGCACCAGATTCAAGAACAGTAGCTACCCCATAATTATCAGGCTCTTGAGCAAAAAAGGATAATTATACTCATCTATGGAGATGTTCCCACATGCAATGATCTCATCTTAAAGACTCGCTATCATGTTATTTCATGCGCTCATTATTTATTGCTATTTATATTTACATTTGCACAGTTTGTTGTCTTCTATGCTCTTGCTCTTTTACTGATCCTGTTTACAGTTATTATTCTATAGTTTTGCTGAGTATGCCCACAGGAAAAAGAATCTCCAGGTTGTATGTCATTCATGCATGCACTCTGATAATAAATTTTCCTTTGAACTTTGAGCTTTTTGAATTGAAGCTGAATATTGAATTCAGAGCAAGAATACAAAAAGACTCTCAAAACTATAGATTACCAAAGATGCAAACTATGAACTACTTACAACAACTGACAATAAAATGGCTTTCAGCAGCCATGTTAAAGCCATGAAGACCAGCAAAGTATGGAGGAATAAATGGAGAATTCCACTAATGCTGAAATCTGAAGTTAGAAGAGAAAATACTGGAAAAACTCTGCTTCTCTGCAAGCCCCTGTGGAGGAAAGGATAGAATTAATATGATAACTCAAGAATCCTTTCTGAGGAATTAATCAAGCTGTGGAAATGATGTTTGAACACTGAAAGAAGCAAAGCTTTAATTGAAAGGACAGAAATTGACTTGTTTTCGTAGATTGGTGCATAGATTCCATTCAGCTTGTTGTGGTTACTGGAGCTCAGAATGCCTTCGCATTTATGATCACCCGTGGAAGAATGACAAATACAACAATGGTTCTTTATTTATTTTCTGTTCAATAAATTTGACAGATCGCTCACAGCCAAGGCCAGGGTCTATGATATTGTGAGTCCCTCTATCTTTACAAAGATAATGAAGCCATCTTGTACCTGCAATAAATCTGTAAAAACTTTACACAATGAGAAAGGTCATTGGTTTCTTCACTGTTTAAAATCAGATTTAATATCACTGGCATATGTTGTGCAATTTGTTGTTTTGCAGCAGCAGTGCATTGAAATATTAAGTAATAAAACTATAGAAGTGTGTGTGTGTGTATATACGTACATGTATGTATGTGTGTGTGTATATATGTATATGTATGTATGTGTGCGTGTATATATATATATATATATACACACACACATACATGTATACATATGTATGTATGTATGTATATATAAAAAACAAATTAAGTAAGTAATGCAAAAGGAGAGGGAAGTAGTGTTCTTGTGTTCATTGTCCATTCAGGATGGATATGTTTTTACATAGTAGGAGAATTAGGAGTTATGAAGAAAAGGCAGGTAAGCGGAGATCAGTCAATGGTCAGATTAGACATGCTCTTATTGAATGGTAGAGTACACTCAATGGGCCAGACGGCCTGATGGACTACCCTGCTCTGATTTCTTATGTTCTTATGTAAATCTGATGGTGGAGGGGAAGTAGTTGTTCCTGAAGCATTGGGTATGTGTCTTCGGGTTCCTGTACCTCTTTCTTGATGGTAGCAATGAGAATAGAGCCTGTCCTGGGTGATGGGGATCCTTAATGAAGGATGCCACTCTTTTAAGGTGTCCTGGACACTAAGGAGGCTAGTGTCCATGATGGAGCTGGCTGAGTGTACAACTTCCTGTAGCCTTTCCCGATCGCATACGGTGCCCCCCCACCATCCCCATACCAGACGACGATGCAACCAGGTAGAATGCTCTCCACAGTACATCGATAGAGATTTGTGACATACCAAGACTCCTCAAACTCCTAATGAAATATAGCTGCTGTGGTGCCTTCTTTGTAATCTCATCAACATGTTGGCCCCAGGACAGATCCTCAGAGATGTTGACACTCAAAAACTTGAAACTGCTCATCCTTTCCACTGCTCTGACGATGGGGACTGATGTGTGTTCCCTTGACTTCACTTTCCTGGAGTCTGCAATCAATTCCATGCTCTTACTGACACTAAGTGCAAGGTTATTGTTGCGGCACCACTCAACCTTCTGATCTGTCTCGCTCCTGTACGCCTCCTCGTCACCATCTGAAACTCTGCTCACAATAGTTGTGTCATCGACAAACTTATCGAAGGTGCTTTAGCTGTGCTTAGCCACACAGTCGTGGGTGTAGAGAAAGTAGACCAGTGGGCTAAGCATGCACTTTTAGCACATTTACCTAAATACTGGCCAAGTAAGACTTTCTCCGGATTTGTGGCTTTCCTATGGAAGTACTGTAGACGTTAAACCCAAAAGAGCTATTTAGAAACCGAATATAAAACTGCAATAGGTAAGCGTGAAGAAAGAATCATTTTGAAAGCCTAATAAAAGTTCCAACTTTTATAAAACAGAAAATATGTCCAATTATATAATTTTTATTGTGAGAAACTCACAACCAAAAATTGTTTTGATTATGAATCGTATTAGAATCCCTGCCCATATTTAGTGAAAATTAAAACTTTGCGTATTTAAATGAATAAGCATGGTAAAATTACTTATTTAAGTTACCAGAATATTGAAATTAAAAAATCATACTTTTCCACTTTGAAGTACAATATACCTAAAAAAGAAAACTGCAACATCTCCGCAAGTTTGAAGTTTGATTCTCATTTTCCCTCAGGAGAAATTGAATTACCAGTAATATATCTGAATTAAAATATAAACTAGGCATCTAATATTTAGCTGGTTGAATCAAGGAGCTGCTCTGGTAAAAGAAAGGTCAGAACTGTCTTTTGGCAAAACTTGACATTGCCACCAAACTCCCACGAGTGACCTTGCAAGGAATTTAGAATTGGATAAAATGAGTACAGATAACCCATTGTTAATAGTAGTTCACTGCAGTCTGGATTTTGATACAAAATATATCTACACTTCAACCCATGTGTGTGAATTCCCTGCTTCTGTCCTCACACGACCCCACCACAGTCATACAGTCGAAGCTCAGAGCTGGACTGACTGTGAGCCAGTTTTAGTTTGGTGGGCACTTAATGGGACACCCACGATAAATCAAACATCCTGTTCAGTGATGAATATTAACTTAGATAACACATTGCTCTAATGTTTGATTTCCCAATTTATTTTGTAGAATTATTTCTGTATTTTGACCAACTATGATTACTTGAAGTGTTTTGTCTACAGGCAAAAAATATGGATAGCTGGTGAATTATTGCAGAGTGCTTCTATCATTGAAGAACTATTAACATTTATCAACTTGTACTGAAGAGATCAGTTGATATATTGTATTAATAATGAAGATACTTTTGCTAGGAAACTCATCCAAGGTCAGAAAACTGAGCCTACTTTTCAGAAGCATCAGCACATTGTATTCTGCCTCCAAAATTCATTCCACTGAAGTCAATGCAATGAATTTGGGAGGAAGAATACAATGTGCTGATGCTTCTAAATAGCACTCATAGTGATACTGACAATGATGAACCTCTGAATAACTAACCTTTATCTTTGAAATGTCCTTAGGAAATATCATTAATCAGATAAAAATAGTTATTTAGAGTTTTAAAAAGTCTCCCAAATGTAAAAGCTAAATTAACAACCATGATGGAAAAAAATCTTTATTGCTAATAATTAATGGCAGATTGATTTGAAAAAGCAACCAATCTCAAATCGTTGCAGGGATTGCAAAGGCGAAGGATGGATTTGTTACTCAGGGAACGTGTTCATTTGAGCTGTTCAATATTTGGTTGCAGAAAGCATTTTCTTTCTACTCTTGTAAGTCCGATTAGTGGTCTGACAATTTCAAGATAGTACAGACTGAAAGGGACGTTGGAAATGAGAAGCTGGGTGTTCTCAAGCTCAGGCTGTGCTTTTGGACATGTTGGGGGTAGGAAGTATGTAGGAGTTAAATACGTGGCATGTGGGATTCCAAAGTTCAAAGTAAATTTATTATCAACGAATATATATGTCACCATACACAACACTGAGATTTATTCTCTCGGAGGCATTATCAGTAAGTCCAAGAACCACAGTAGAAACAATGAAAGACCACACCTAACAGGACAGACAATTAATGTGAAAAAGACAAACTATGCAAATACAAAAGAAAAAATATATAAATAATAAATGAACAACCAAACAAACGAATAAATAAATAAGCAAGCAATAAATATTGAGAACATGAGATGAAGAGTCCTTCAAGGTGTGTCCATGGGTTGTGGGAACAGTTCAGTGATGGAGCAAGTGAAGTTGAGTGAAGTTACCTTCTCTGGTTCAAGAGCCTGATAGTTCATGGTTGTAAGTTTAGATAGTGTGAAGGCACAAGAATGTAACCAGCAGGAACAGTGAGAGAAGGCACTGCAGGTGACTCTTTGGATATGATTGGACAAAAGAGAATGTAACTGAGCAACTGTGGTACAGTTCTGAAGAAGTACCCCCTGATCAACAGAGGGAAGGTTGAAGAATCTGTTTTGTGGTTATGTGAATGTGATCAATGTCTTGTTCGTGTGGCAGAGATAGAAATTCAACTCAGCAGATT
Source organism: Mobula birostris (assembly GCF_030028105.1). Classification (NCBI taxonomy): domain Eukaryota; kingdom Metazoa; phylum Chordata; class Chondrichthyes; order Myliobatiformes; family Myliobatidae; genus Mobula; species Mobula birostris. The sequence goes on along the minus strand of NC_092392.1, from coordinate 32,310,229 downwards.
CAAGTGTTGAAAGGCACGAAAACGGGCACAGAATTGAAAAATTACAGCAAGTTTAAATACCTTGGACAGGAAATGGATATTGAAGCAAGGGCAGAGGAGGTATTTTTTAGGGAGTGCATCATGTGAAGAAGAAACACTACTCACCCAGGAACAAGATGGTGAATTGCGTCAGGAGCATGTTAGTATAAATGGGAGCATGGGAGCAGAAAGCTGATCGCACAAATGTGAGACTGGAGCAGCCCAACGGGAGAGAGGAGTAAACTAGAGGAGGTTTTCAGGACATTTGTCCTAATGAGCAAAGGAAAAGGGAGAAAGTAACAGAAGAAGCAGATTGGAATGATTGCGTTTGGCTAAATTTGGCAGGAGTCAGAAAGTACAGTACTGTGCAAAAGTCATAGGCACATTAATTCAGTTAGGTGTCTAAGACCATTACACAATCTTGTATTTGTCAACGTGATGTGAAGAGCGAGTTTGTAAATCCTGCTGTGCATTATCTTGTACCATATATCCTACAAGCAAAAATGTAATTATTCTTTTAGTACATTTCATGAAGCACAAAAATAGCATTCTAACAAAAACAGCTGAAAAAGATCTACAGTGATGTGCAAAAGTCTTAGGGTGCATATATATAGCTAGGATGCCTAAGATTTTTGCACAGTACTGTTCTAATTTTATGTATTGCACTGTACAGATGCCACAAAAAAAACAACAAATTTCATGACATATGTGAATGATGATAAACCTGATTCTGATATGGGTCTCTATTGTGGGCTGAGAGTGGGAAGGGGGCAGGAAGGGGTAATCATCGTTGGGAAAAAGGGATTAATTGAGAAGGGATGGAGCAAGAACCACCAGAGAGACATTCTATAATTATCAATAAGCCAATAGCTTGGAATCAAGTGACCTTCCCCGGTGCCTCAAGGCTGCACCCATGACTCCCACCACACCTCCCTGCTCTTGGTACTCCTTCTCTGCCACCTGTGCCATGACCCTTCCACGGTACTCCTTTTCCCATTATCCCTTACATTCATCGTTTCCCATTGTCCTTTGCATCCACCAGATTTACAAACTATCTCTCTGTTCCAAGTTGACAAATACAGGACTGCGCAAAAGTCCTAGGCATTCTAGCTACTGTATATATGTATGTGTGCGCCTAAGACTTTTGCACAGTACTGTAACTACCAAAGTTGTCATATTCTAGAGTTAAATGGAAACAGGCTCGTCTGCCCTCCATGTTGTCTCTCAACCACCCACTTACACTGGTCTTCCACTAATAACATTTTATTCTTCCCTATATTCTCTCCACTCCCCTTGGTTTTGACCACTCACCAACACACCAGTGACAATATACTCTGCATTATAAACACACTAGTCTTTGGAATAGGAGAGAGCACCCAAATTCACTGAAAAGCTCTGGATGGAACATGTCAAATGTCAGGAAGGAACCCATTACACCAGACAACAAATTTTTCCAGAAGTGTTACTTCCTCAGAAGTCTTTTTTTTTTGTTTATGATACACCACCTGAAGCTGAACACAAATATAATCTCAGACTACTTGTATCATGTTGGAACTTGAAGGAACCAGAAAAAAACTTCTATTGCATATAATGTGTTTAATTGCATAACAATGCTGACATTTTTCAATAGTTCAACCGAGCTAAAAATGTTTTGTTGATGATTTTCATTTGTACTTAGTGTCTGAGGCTTCTTGCTTAAGTGTTCAACAATAATCAGCCAGATTGATGGATTCCAGTTATGCTGATACCGTTTCTCCATGACTGCGATGTCCTAGTAAAACCTTTCACAATGCTTGTGACTGGCAGTGCCAAGATTTGCAGGGAAGAAGTCTAAGCGCGAATGCAGAAAATGAATCTTTAGTGACAGGTTTCATTTCATGGGCTTGTATGTTTGAAGCATGCTGTCAACCTGCTGCTCGTAGTTTGGTGCTCTGAAATTTCTATGAAAATTTTCAAGAATGCCTTCCACACAATTTTCTCCAGTCCCACTGGAAGTTCTTCGAATGGCCTGTCATTGATGATCTGTTTGATTTGTGGATCAACCAAAATGCCTTCCTTAACCTTGGCATCAGTTATTCTGACTTGATTCATGAATTGAAATAAAAAATATAGGCGATTCCAAAAAATGGTGTGTGATAGTAAAAAATGATGGTGATTTTCATGATCAGCAGCCCAAAATCCACAAGATACACTTAGAAGTATTCAGGAAGAAAAATCTTTGCTGTTATGTGTTGTGGTAAGAGTATGGCCATGCCTTAGTTGTGCCTCTTTGCTACCCAATTCTAAGGCCAGGCATTACCGCGTAAGAGGTCTACTTCTGCATCTTTCTGTTAATACGCACAATATCGTGGACTGAAGGGCCAGTATTGTGCTGTACTGTTGGATATGGGAGCTATGAAAACAGGATGCAACTGTCAAAAATTTAGCTCATTAAGCACTTTGCCCTGTATAAATTTCTTGAAACAAATTCAATACTCTTCAAATAATGTCACTTCTTAGAGCATAAAATTTTATTACCTTTGAGAGACTGAAAGCTAATGTCAGTGCATCATTTTCTGAATGAACTAATAGACAGGAAGGAATGCAATTCAATACATTTGTATATACAAAGCCTATAGATTGTTATTTAGTAACCGGAATACTTCTGGGAAGAAAGAGAACAGACACTAATGTGTCTGCTTATATTGACAGGTTTGCACTGCTTCATTAAATAGTTAATGGCTGGAGTAGAAATTGTAAGTCTTTAATTAAGTGTTTTGTCAATAAAATCTGTGGTTCCATTCACAAACAAGTTTTTCTTTATTCCTTATTTGCTCCTTGTCAATTTTATAATATTTTACGAATACACAAATATTTTTTCTTCCATTTCAGTAACTTCATATTTGTTCTAAGCATTGATTATACAATTGAATAGATGTCACAGTGTTGGAGTATAATAAGGTATAGAAGCATTGGGAGGCAATTTAGCACCATAAGACAGCTCCTATTGAATAAGATCAAGGTTAATCTGATTGCAAACTCAAACACAATTTGTCCATACTCTCTTCATATCCCTTCCTTCATTATCTCAGCCTGAGTCCTATTTTTGATACTATTCAATGACTCCAGCTCCATAACATTCTGCAGTGAGAATTACAAAGAGAGAAGCCTTCTGAAAGAAGAAATTCTTCTTTCTGCCTGAAATGGGTAAGTCCCTTATCCAGAAACAGTGCCCTCAATTTCCAGATCCACTGTGTCATATTCCTTTTAAAATGTTATTTGTATCAGTGATACTGCATTCTTTTTACTAAAATCTAGTGATGATAGGCCTAAGCCACTCCATCTTCCATCATAAGTTAATCCCTCCATTTTCAGAATCTACCTGGGTGGTGAACATTCTCTGCACAGTCCCCAAAACAACCACATCCTCCCTTAAAAGGAATCGAATCTGCATGTGGGAACCAAGTCTCGCCAGTGGCTTGAACAATTCTATCAAACCAACCTTGCTTTCATTTACTATACACCTTGTAAAGAAAGCCAACATTCCATTAATCTTCTTAATTACTTGTTGTCCAATGCTGTGTAAAAGTCTTAGGCATATATATATATATAGATAGGGAGACTAAGAATTTTGCTCTGGCAGGAGCAAAGGATGTTGGGAATGGTGAGGATGGAGCCCCGGGGGGTTGGGGGAGCTGTGGGCCAGATAGCAGAGAAGGAGCATCGGGGTGGGGGGCGGGGCTTGTTGGCGTGAGTGCAGACACACCCAGCACTGGATCATCAGGCAAGGTCACGTGATTCCAAACAATTACAGAATGTCTCTCTGGTGCTACCCACTCCTTCCCCTCTCCCTTCTCCTTTTCCCAATCATGATTTCCCTCTCCCTGCCCCCTTCCCACTCTCAGTTCACAATAGAAACCCTTATCAAAATCAGGTTTATCATTGCTCAAATCTGTCATAAAAATGTTTTGTTTTGCAGTAGTAGTACAGTGCATGCATAAAATTACAACTGTACTGTGCAAAAATCGTGGGCACCCTCGCTATGTATATGTACTGGACTTTTGCACAGTACTGTACTGTGGTAAACCATATATATATGTTGTAACTGGGTTACCTGTCTGGACATGCCTGGACGCGCCCCTCTGCTGACTGCTCCTGTGGCTCCTCCCACAGACCCCTGAATAAAGGCGATTGTGTCACTGCTCCTCCCTCAGTCCAGGGCAGATACTCAGCATGGTGGAGGTCACATTTTACTGTTAATAAAAGCCTTTCAGTATTTACTCTACTTCCAGTCTTTTGGAGTAATTGATAGTGCATCATGTACCTGAATGCCAATTTGTTTTGTTACAAGCGGGAGGATTCCCAGATGACATCATAGTTTTTAATTATTTATTTTCCCTGTCTTCCTTCTGAAGTGAATAACTCATATTCTCATATCATATTCTATCTGCTAATTCACCTACTTTTGTATCATCAGTAATATTAGCTGTAGTAAACAGCCCCTTATCTTAAGCCGTCAACATGCAGTATGAATAGTTACGGCCCCAGTAGGGACCTTCTTCCCCTCTGCCATTGGGTTCCTAAATGGATATTGAAACCATGAACACTGCCTCACTTTTTTAATATTATTTCTGTTTTTGCACTATTTTTAATTTAACTATTTAATATACATATTCTGGCAGAGCTTAGGAAGGATGATGGCACCTAACGGTGACTCCTTTGTTTGCATCTTCAGAAACAGCTCTATTTCTACCTTTAATATCTTTATTTTTCCCTTTCAGTGTTCTTTTGAAGACCCTGACCTGGAGTTACACGCAGGCTTCGGTTCTTTGCGGGAATGGGACCGCTTCTTGGGGTTCTACGACTGGCCGCTATTCGACATGCCAAGGGTTTGGCCTGAGAATCTCGATCATGTTCGGAAGCCTAAGATCTCGGGTCTCTGGAGACGGGTGAATCGAGGGTCAATGTCAAGGCAGGAGACACGTTTGTTGTTGGGGAGGCCAGAAAATCTTTCGCTGTGGGCCCGAAGACCCAAGGTCTTAGCGACCTTCAGACACAGCGCTTGAAAAAAGTGATGAAATGGATCTTTAACATCATAACCTATCCCTCAACGTCAGCAAGACGAAGGAATTGGTTGTTGACTTCAGAAGGAGTAGTGGACCGCACGACCCCATTTACATCGGTGGTGCGCAAGTGGAACGGGTCAAAAGCTTTAAGTTCCTTGGGGTCAATATCATAAATGACCTGACTTGGTCCAACCAAGCAGAGTTCACTGCCAAGAAGGCCCAACAGCGCCTTTACTTCCTGAGAAAACTAAAGAAATTTGGCCTGTCCCCTAAAAGCCTCACTAATTTTTATAGATGCACCATAGAAAGCATTCTTCTAGGGTGCATCACAACCTGGTATGGAAGTTGTCCTGTCCAAGACCAAAAGAAGCTGCAGAAGATCGTGAACACAGCGCAGCACATCACACAAACCAATCTGCCAGGATAATCAAGGACACGACCCACCCAGCCAACACACTTTTCATCCCTCTTCCCTCCGGGAGAAGGCTCAGGAGCTTGAAGACTTGTACAGCCAGATTTGGGAACAGCTTCTTTCCAACTGTGATAAGACTGCTGAATGAATCCTGACCCGGATCTGGGCCGTACCCTAAGTACCCTCCAAATATTCAGACCTGCTTCTCGGTTTTTTTTGCACTACCTTTCTTTCCATTTTTCTATTTTCTATTTATGATTTATAATTTAAAATTTTAATATTTACTAATTTTTACTATTTTTGATATTTTAAATATTTAATATTTGTAATCCAGGGAGTGTGAAGCGCAGAATCAAATATCGCTGTGATGGTTGTACATTCTAGTACCAATTGTTTGGCGACAATAAAGTATAAAGTATAAACCAGCGGGTTGTTGTTACGTCTCCCGCTCGCTGTGAAAATGGGGGGCACCTCCCTCTCCCTTGCCAGGGAGAGAGAGAACCTTTGGTTTGTCGATTGTCGGATGAAATGCAAAGCTTTTGGGGTAACTTTGGTCTGTGTCTTTGGTATTACTTAGCACATGCTTGGGCTCGGTGATGATACCGATGCGCATTTTTTTTGCTGGTGGGGGGAGGGGGGATCGTTGCTCACTGCCGCTTATGCACTGGAGGGGGAGCTGGGGGGTTGCTTTGGGGATCTCACGTTTAACTGTCATTCATTCTTTGGGGCATTTATCTGTTTTTGTGGATGTTTGCAAAAAAAAGCATTTCAGGATGTATATTGTATACATTTCTCTGACATTAAATTTGACCTTTGAATCTTTGAACATATATAAACTTACTATAATTGATTTACTTATTTTTTCCTATACTGTATTATCATGTATTGCATTTTACTGCTGCTGCTAAGTTAACAAATCTTACGACATATGCAGGTGAGAGTAAGAGTTCGGCACGGACTGGAAGGGCCGAGATGACCTGTTTTCGTGCTGTAATTGTTATACGTTATATGTTATATATTAAGCCTGATTCTGATTCCTCTACCACCCTACATCTCACTGATAGCCAATCCAAATTTGGCTCACCTGTCCCAACTCTGCCCTTTCAGATACCCCAGCTGCAGAGCAGGCAAATATATTAGCCCAACCCCATGTGATCTTATCTTGTAGAATCACAATCAGACTTCGTATCACCAGCATTTGTCATGAAATGTGTTGCTTTGAGGCAGCAGTACACTGCATGACATAATAATAATATACATTTTTAAAATTAAATTAAATTAATAGCAATAAAAGAGGAGAAAGTTGTGAAGTAGTGTTCATGGGTTCAATATCCATTGAGAAATCTGACAGCAAAGGGGGAAGAAGCCATTCATGAAGTATCGAAGGTGTGCCTTCAGGCTCCTGTACCTCCTCCATGATGGCAGCAATGTGGAAGCATTAGATTCTGGAATGGTTCTGGAGGACTGGGAAATTACAAATGCCACTCCACTCTTTAAGAATGGAGGAAAGCAGCAGAAAGGAAATTACAGGCCATTTAACCTGACTTCAGTGGTTGGGAGTCCATTATTAAGGATGAGTTTTCAGAGTACTTGGAGGTACGCGATAAAGTAGGCCAGAGTCAGCATGGTTTCCTTCAAGGGAAATCTTGCCTGACAAATCTGCTGGAATTCTCAGGGAAATGACAGGCAGGATAGACACAAAGGAAAGTCAGTGAGTGTTGTTTGCTTGGATTTTCAGAAGGCCTTTAACAAGGTGCCACACCTGCTTAACAACATAAGAGCCCATGATATTAAAGGAAAGGTACCAACGTGGATACAAGATTGGTTAACTGATAGGAGACACGTGGGAATAAAGGAGGTCTTTTCTGATTGGCTGCCAGTGACTAGTGTGGTTCTGCATGGCTGGCTGCTTAAAGGGTTAATGTATGAGCAACATTTAATGTCTCTGGGCCTGTACTTGCCGGAATTTAGAAGTTTGAGGGGTAATTTCATTGAAACCTATCAAATATTGAAAGGCCTTGACAGAGTGGATGTAGGGAGGATGTGTGCTATAATGGGGTAGTCTAGAACAAGAAGACACAGGCTCAGAATAGAGCGGTGTTCATTTAGAACAGAGATGAGGAGGAATTTCTTTAGCCAGAGGGTAGTGAATCTGTGGAATTCATTGCCACAGACAGCTGGAAAGGCTAAATCATTGATTATATTTAAAACAGAGGTTGATAGGTTCTTGATTAGTCAGTGAATCAAAGGTTATGAGAAGAAAACAGCAGAAAGGATTTGAGACTGATAATACATATGGAATTGAGGAACAGATTTGATGGGCTGAATAGCCTAATTCTGCTCCTATGGTCTATAGTCTGAAGGTCTTATAGCCTAATTCCACCTACCAGCCTCAAGAACATAATCCTGCAGGCCACAGTTTTTCCAGTAACCTGTCAAATATTTTGAAAGAGAAGAGAAATTTCTGCTTTGACCACCTTTTTAAAAAAGAAAAAGATCCACATCTCCTCTTTAGTCCTTCTACCAATTACTTTAAATCCATGTCTCTAAGACTTTGACTTCGCTGCCACATGGAAATAGTTTTTCTTATCTCTTGGTCCCTCAATTAATCTCCCCTCAGCGTCCTCTGTTCCAAAGAAAACAAATGCAGCCTACCCAATCTATCCTTAGGGCTACAATTAGGTGTATAAGATGACGAGAGGCATCGATCGTGTGGATAGTCAGAGGCTTTTTCCCAGGGCTGAAATAGCTAACACGAGAGGGCATAGTTTTAAGGTGTTTGGAAATAGGTCAGGGGTAAGTTTTCCACACACAGAGTAGTGGGTGCATGGAATGCACTGCCAGTGAAGGTGGTAGAGGTGGATACAATAGAATCTTTTAAGAGGCTCTCAGATAGGTACATGGAGGTTAGAAAACTAGAGGGCTATTCGGTCAGGTAATTCTAGGCAGTTTCTAGACTAGGTTACATGGTCGGCACAACATTGTGGGCCGAAGGGCCTGTAATGTGCTGTAGATTTCTATGTTTTCTTTGTTTCCAGTTCTGGTGAAATCCTAGAAAATCTCCTCCACACCCTCTCCATTCAATCACATCTTTTCAATAATGTGGTGACTTGTAGTGGAAGCAGTATTCAAATCACGGTCTAATTAATCTTGTAAATAATTCTATAATTACCTGCTGTTAAAATTCAATGGAGGAAGTGTCCCGTGTGCCTTTTAGAACAACTTCATCATTCTGTCTTGATGCCATTAAGGATGTGTGAGCAGATTCCTAAACTTCCTCTCCTGTATTGTGCACAAGTCTTAGGCACATATATATAGCTAGGGCACTTAAGACTTTTTCACAGTACTGTAGTAATTTTATGTATTGTACTGTACTCCGGCCACAAAAAAAAAACAAATTTCATGACATATGTAAGTGATGGTAAATCTGATGATATATATATATGAAAACCCACTGATTTCCTTGGCTGCGTAATTCTAGGGAAGACACAATCCAGTCTTCCCATAACACATGAGACTGAGATGGCTCTCCCACCCCAAATCCCGGTTGTGTGTTTGTGTGTTTGCTGTGTAATTTGCTACCTTGTTACAAGTTATGCCAAGAAATAACGACAGCAGACTGCATACGATTAAAGGAATTATATCTATGAAACTTAACATAACTAAAAGGTTAGTAAATGAAAGGAAAAAAAGAAGGGCCCATTTTAATTAAACAGTCAAATGTTCACAAGTTGGAGCTCAACTCTTCCAAAAATCATATTCGCCGATCCTCAGTTGATCTCGACACCTGACTCCATTAAATCATAGTCCCCCAATGGGTCGAATACTAAGACCAGTTCTCTCCAGCGTCTTCCCTCTTCATCTCGCCCTGAACAAAGGACCCCACTCACACCGGTGTCAGGCACGCAACACAAAACGCACACTCCCCTCATTGGACGGCTCACATTCCAAAGCACCTGTTATCTCCAACCATAACCCAAACACTGCTTCTACAGAAAGACCATTACGTTAGCAGTGAAACCTTTCCCTGGGTGGTACATATATATATGTGTGCCTAAGACTTTTGTATGGCACTGTATGTTTATTGAATATCTATTATAATAACTTATCGTGTATTCTCTTGACTTTTTGTTTGTCCACAAGTGTGTTGTCTCCCACCTTAATTCCATCCACCTGAGTGTCCAGACTATCCACGTCTCCCCACAGTCTGACGCTTTCAACCACAATCTTCCCTATTTTTTACCATATCCTCTGTAACTTAGATGAAATCATTAATATTTGTTAAGAAAATGAACAGAGTAATGAGACCTGTAGAACTCCACTCGTAACAATGCCCTGATCATAATGATTTACTCTCATCAACTATTGCCCTTTGCATTCTGCTATGAAGCAAATTTTGGGTTCAACTTGTCACTTCCTTTGAAATCAGACTGGTATCTTTTCAAAAGCTTTATTGCCATCCATATGGACTACATTACTGACCCTCTTTGATACCTCCTCAAATGATTCAATCAATTCATGTACTTTATGCATTTACATCTTTTACTCTTAACATGATTCTTATAGCCCCAGTAGTATTAGGCAAGAAGGATAATTAAAGATTATTTTAATAGCTTAAGTAAACTAGGAGTGTGTTTTCTTCTGATTTATCTATCAGAGCTAATATAGAAAGCAGAAATACCTGGAGACAGAATTAATAATAATCCCAAACCACCCACACACACACACACACACTCACCCCGCTTTATATAAAAATTCTCATAAACATCTGTTTTCAGTTCATGGTTTGAAGTACATCTTATAGTATAAAAGCTAATTGAAGGAAGCTTTACAAATGACAAAATATAAACTTGCCTCGGATGGATATGGGAAACAACAAGAGACAGGTTCTAATTTAAATCAGAATCACTTTACCAAATGCTATATCCTCTAAGAGGAGCACAGCCTTGTCATAGGGTATATATAGAGTCTTGCGTGCCTCAGTGGCCCAGAGATCTATGCGTTATGCTTTGGTTTTTGGTAAGGTCATGCAAGCCACACAGGTCAAAGGGTAGAGGCCAGTCTAAGAATGATCTGCCAGTCCTCAGGTTCAGGGATCAGCTAACAACCCTGACTGGTCAAAAAAAAATTGTTACCAGAAACAGCAATGAAGAATCCTTCTATATCTGTGTACGACAGTATGGACAGACAGAGGTGGAGGACCTTCATTGCTGTCCTAAAAGCCAGTAGCGTAACAGGCAGTAAGTAAATGCTATATACCTCTATTCATTTTTTAGACCTCTGCTGAATTTACTTCTGAAGGCAATTTCAAATTGATTCTTTAAGGTTAGTAAAATTGCACACAAACACACGTATGGGCAATATAAACTTCTGCCCACTCTTTGAACGACCCCTCATAAATGACTTGCATGCAGTACGTTTGCCCTTACCAATAATAGTGACGCGTTCACAACTATCATAACACAAATGGGGGGGGGGGGGGGGGGGGGGAGGTCATTTTCAGGCAGATCTTTACCACTTGGATGAGTTAAGAATTCCAATTGCTGGCAAATGAGTTTCGCTACTTTACATTAAAGAAGTGATCTTCCTTTTACCCTGGAATTTTAACCTTAGCCTCCCAGTGTCTTATAGAGTCAAAGTCATAGAAAAGTACAGCTCATAAACAAGCCCTTTGACCCATCTATACTGTGCCAAACCTTTTAAGTCCCATCGACCTGCATCAGACCATAGCTCTCCATATCCCTACCATTCATGTACCTATCCAAACTTCGCTTAAATGTTGAAATCGAGCTTGCATGACATTTTTATTTCTGAAGTAATGGGAAAGAAGGGTGGAACATAGAACAAAGAACATGGAAATCTACAGCACATTACAAGCCCTTCGGCCTACAGCGTTGTGCCGACCATGTAACCTACTCTAGAAACCGCCTAGAATTTCCCTACCACATTGCCCCTATTTTCCTAAGCTCCATGTACCCTATCTGATGCTCTTAGAAGTAAAAGTAAAAGAAAAAGTTTCTGAAATAGAAAAAAATATAGCATTGCAGTTTAATTCAATGTTTTCAGAACTATGTCGACCTTTTAAATTTTTAGTATACTGTATCTATAAAAATAAAATGTGAACTTAGCTGTCAGTTGCTGAATTATTTTGTTTGCTTGTGGTGGTTTATACTTCATGTCTGTTTGTAGCCCTATACAATATGTTCCTGAAGACAATGGGAAGCCCATCCAAAGTTACCAAGTCTAGTCTTTCCTTTGTGGACATTAGTCATCTCTGGGAACTTGGCTCACATGCTGCCGGCTACCCATGAATGCCTAATGTCATCAACTTCTCCCTGGCATGCAGTGCAACATTGCTTTATATTTTCCTGGACTGATCCGACAGGACTGCAAAAGTCTTAGGCATCCTAGCTATATATATGTACCTAAGGCTTTTGCACAGTACTGTATTTGTCAACGTGGAGTGGAGAGCGAGTTTGTAAATCTGGTGGGAGCAAAGGACATTGGAAATGGTGAGGGTGGAGTACCACAGGAGGAGTGTGGGACAGGTGGCAGAGAAGAAGTGCCGGGGCAGGTGTGGCACAGGTGTAGACACACCCAGTTCTGAGACACTAGGCAAGGTCATTTGATTTCATTCAATTGGCTTATTGATCATTGCAGAATGTCTCTCTGTTGCTTCCCACTCCCTCCCCTCTCCCTTCCCTTTTTCCCAACCATGATTCCCCTCTCCTTGCCCCCTTCCTACTCTCAGTCCCATGTAGGGACCCATATCAGAATCAGGCTTATCATCATTCACATTTGTCCATGAAATTTGTTTTTTCTTTGTGACAACAGTACAGTGCAGAAACTAAAATTACTACAGTACTGTGCAATAGTTTTAGGCACCTTAACTGTGTGTATGTGCGTCTAAGACTTTTAAACAGTACTGTACTTCCTCTTAAGTATGAGCTAACATTTAAGATTTATTTTAAAATACTCATTTGTTTTATTTGTGATATACTGGGTTGACACTTATCACATGTATCCAGAGTTTTACAGATGGGCATTCAGACCAAGTCCAATTTGCTTTTCATTAATGCATTGCAGAGTATATTTTCAATGCACATACTACTCTGCTTCTGGAATAGAACTGAGTTTCAGAAGCAATATAAAATATTCACCTGCTAAAATGCAGGTGATAAAGTTTTGGGATAAATTTAGAGGGAAACACTGAATCAATAACTAACCACTACAAATTTAAAGTTGCCGGCCAGTGGTGTCGCGGCATTGACAACGGACTTCAAGGCGAGTGGTCCTGGGTTCGAATCCAGCGGGTTCTTGCACGCTTTCTATCCGTGCTGGGTTGAGCATCGAGCTAGCAACTCAACCTTGTTAAAAAAACAGGAAAGTGCTGAAGAAACGGCAAGGATGCCCCCCAGTGCGTCACAAGGTGTGGAGAGGAATAACAACAACAACAAATTTAAAGTAATTGATAGAATTGAGTGATTCTGATTAGGAATAAACAACATGTTTATTAGTATAGCGGTTCGCACAAAGCTTTACAGTACCAGCAACCCGGGTTCAATTCCTGCCACTGCCTGTAAGGAGTTTGAACTTTCTCCCTGTGACTGTGCGGATTTCCCCCAGGTGTTCCAGTTTCCTCCCACAGCCCAAAGACGTACAAGTTGGTAGGTTAAATCTTGATGAAGGGTCTCACCCTAAAACATCGACTGTTTATTCCCGTCCATAGATGCTGTCTGACCTGCTGAGCTGCTCCAGCACGTTGTGTGTGTTTGCCACTTGTGCCCATTGATAATTGGGCATTGAACATTGTCCGGTGGTTAGGCTAGGGTTAAATTGAGGATTGCTGGTTGGTGCGGTTCAAAGGGCCAGAAGGGCCTATTGCACACTGTATCTCAATAAATAAACAAATAATTTCAAAATAGCTGTGGATAATCACTTAGAACGTAGAACAATATCTGACAGGAATGCCACTTTCGGCCTATGAAGCCTGTTGCTGACCAAACCAATCTAACTAAACCCATCTGATTGCAAACAGTCCATACCCCTAATTCCCTCCCTGTTCCCGTGTCTGATGAAATGCCTCTGAAACATTACTATCACCACCTCCCTTGGCAATGGGTATCAGGAAACTATCATATGAAGCAGAAAAAGGTATCCTGGAATATGGTAAACGATTGAAAGCAGCCCACAGAAAATGCTCGAGGAACTCAGCAAGTCAGGCAGCATTTAGGGAAATAAATAAACAGTCAACATTTAGGGCCAAGCCCCTTCATTGAGACTGAGAAGGAGGGGGAAAATGCCAGAATAAAAAGTTGAGGGGAGAGGAAAGTCCAGCTGGAAGGGGATATGTGAAGCCAGATGGGTGGAGAAGGTCAAGGGTTGGAGAAGAAGGAATCTAATAGGAGAGAAGAGTGGACCATAGGAGAAAGGGATGGAAGAGGGGACTCAGGAGGAGGTCATAAGCAGGTGAAAAAGGTAAGAGTGGGGGGATAGTGGAAGAGGTGGGGGGGAATTTTTGCCCGAAAGAAAAATCAATATTCACGCTATAAGGTTGGAGGTTACCCAGACAGAATATAAGGTGTTGCTCCTCCACCCTGAGGGTGGCCTCATCTTGGCACAAGAGGAGGCCATGGACCAACACATCAAAATAGGAATGGGAGTCAGAATTAAAATGTTTGGGCACTGGGAAGTTCCATTTGTGACAAATGAGTGGAGGTGTTCGACAAGACAGTTCCCCAGTTTACAACGTGCCTCACCAACGTAGAGGAGGACACATCAGGAGCACCGGACACAATAGACAACCCCCACAGATTTGCAGTTGAAAGCATGGAAATAGATTGCCCTTCAAAGAGCTTTTACAGAAGTTGATAGGCATAATGGCCTCCTGTTTTTTTTACCAAATTATGATTCAGGTTTATGAGTTTATATTGAACCAGAAATAAGAGTTGGTTACTTCATCTATCAAATCTATTCTGTTATTTAATAAGATTTCAATTTCAACATTTAAGAGAAGTTTGGATAGGTACATGGATAGTAGGGGTATGGAGGACTATGGTCCCAGTGAGGGTCGATGGGAGTATGCAGTTTAAATGGTTCAGTGCAGACTAGCTGGGCCGAAGGGCCTGTTTCCGTGCTGCACTTTTCTACGGCTCTCTGACTCCAAGATCCTGGCTGGTCTGATTGAAGCTCCAGTTTACTCAGAGTTCTGCTCAACCTCCCAGAAAGCTTTCAAAGTTTCGCTCATCAATCAAAATTCTATCTCCTCTCTCTTATGTGGAAGCAAGGCTCAGAGATTTATGACCCTCCATGAGAAAACATTACTGCCTTAAGTAAGTAACATCTCATTTTAAAATAGTGACCATTATTTCTCGATTCCCTCCAGATTTCCATTACTTCTAGAACAAACATATTCTCTGCATCAGCCCTGCCAAAACCCATTAGAATCCATGGTGCATCAATCGATTGCTTGCCAAAAGTGGAGGTAACTTTACCAGCTATCATGGTATTATTCATGCATACTCCATTGAAATTAATCAGTCCAATTGACTGCCGAGCAATAAGGATAATGACTCTCTGCTTAAAGGACAAATGAATGATGGTAAACTATATTGACAAAACTCTACTGGGCCGGAGATATCACTCTGCAAAACTAATGGCAGCACCTTCGCCCACACCTCAGCGAGTTCCGTGTTCGCCATGATGCGGAACTTTTCTTCCGCCGTCTCCATCTCCGAGCCTACTTCTTCGGCAAGGACTCTTCCACCCCCACCGATGACCCCTTCTCCCGTCTTCAACCCTCCTCTTCTTCATGGACACCCCGCTCTGGTCTTCTGCCTGCTCTGGATCTCTTTATCGCTAACTGCCGACGGGACATCAATCGTCTCGACTTCACCACACCTTGTCCCCATTCCAACCTCACTCCTTCGGAACGCTCTGCTCTCCATTCCCTCCGCACTAATCATAACCTTATTATTAAACCCGCCGATAAGGGGGGGTGCTGTTGTAGTCTGGCGTACTGACCTCTACCTTGCCAAGGCACAGCGACAACTCGCGGATACCTGCTCTTATTTATCCCTCGATCGTGACCCCACTAAGGAGCACCAGGCCATTGTCTCCCACACCATCATCGAATTTATCTGCTCAGGGGATCTCCCATCCACTGCTACCAACCTTATTGTTCCCACACCTCGCACTTCCCATTTTTACCTCCTACCCAAGATCCACAAACCTGCCTGTCCTGGCCGACCTATTGTCTCAGCTTGCTCCTGCCCCACTGAACTCGTTTCTGCATACCTCGACACTGTTTTATGCCCACTTGTTCAATCCCTTCCGACCTATGTTGGTGACACTTCTCACGCTCTTAAACTTTTTGATGATTTTAAGTTCCCTGGCCCCCACCGCTTTATTTTCACCATGGATGTCCAGTCCCTATATACTTTCATCCCCCATCAGGAAGGTCTCAAAGCTCTACGCTTCTTTTTGGATTCCAGACCTAATCAGTTCCCCTCTACCACCACTCTGCTCCATCTAGCGGAATTAGTCCTTACTCTTAATAATTTCTCCTTTGGCTCCTCCCACTTCCTTCAAACTAAAGGCGTAGCTATGGGCACCTGCATGGGTCCTAGCTATGCCCGCCTTTTTGTTGGCTTTCTGGAACAATCTATGTTCCGTGCCTATTCTGGTATCTGTCCCCCACTTTTCCTTCGCTACATCGACGACTGCATTGGCGCTGCTTCCTGCACGCATGCAGAACTCGTTGACTTTATTAACTTTGCCTCCAACTTTCACCCTGCCCTCAAGCTTACCTGGTCCATTTCCGACACCTCCCTCCCCTTTCTAGATCTTTCTGTCTCTGTCTCTGGAGACAGCTTATCCACTGATGTCTACTATAAGCCCACTGACTCTCACAGCTATCTGGACTATTTCTCTTCTCACCCTGTCTCTTGCAAAAACGCCATCCCCTTCTCGCAATTCCTCCGTCTCCGCCGCATCTGCTCTCAGGATGAGGCTTTTCATTCTAGGACGAGGGAGATGTCTTCCTTTTTTAAAGAAAGGGGCTTCCTTTCCTCCACTATCAACTCTGCTCTTAAACGCATCTCCCCCATTTCACGTACATCTGCTCTCACTCCATCCTCCCGCCACCCCACTAGGAATAGGGTTCCCCTGGTCCTCACCTACCACCCCACCAGCCTCCGGGTCCAACATATTATTCTCCGTAACTTCCGCCACCTCCAACGGGATCCCACCACTAAGCACATCTTTCCCTCCCCACCTCTCTCTGCATTCCGCAGGGATCGCTGCCTACGCAACTCCCTTGTCCATTCGTCCCCCCCATCCCTCCCCACTGATCTCCCTCCTGGCACTTATCCGTGTAAGCGGAACAAGTGCTACACATGCCCGTACACTTCCTCCCTTACCACCATTCAGGGCCCCAAACAGTCCTTCCAGGTGAGGCAACACTTCACCTGTGAGTCGACTGGGGTGATATACTGCGTCCGGTGCTCCCGATGTGGCCTTTTATATATTGGCGAGACCCGACGCAGACTGGGAGACCGCTTTGCTGAACATCTACGTTCTGTCCGCCAGAGAAAGCAGGATCTCCCAGTGGCCTCACATTTTAATTCCACATCCCATTCCCATTCTGACATGTCTATCCACGGCCTCCTCTACTGTAAAGATGAAGCCACACTCAGGTTGGAGGAACAACACTTTATATTCCGTCTGGGTAGCCTCCAACCTGATGGCATGAACAATGCCTTCTCTAACTTCCGCTGATGCCCCACCTCCCCCTTGTACCCCATCTGTTACTTATTTTTATACACACATTCTTTCTCTCACTCTCCTTTTTCTCCCTCTGTCCCTCTGAATATACCCCTTGCCCATCCTCTGGGTCCCCCCCCCGTCTTTCTTCCCGGACCTCCTGTCCCATGATCCTCTCGTATCCCTTTTGCTTATCACCTGTCCAGCTCTTGGCTCCATCCCTCCCCCTCCTGTCTTCTCCTATCATTTTGGATCTCCCCCTCCCCCTCCAACTTTCAAATCCCTTACTCACTCTTCCTTCAGTTAGTCTGACAAAGGGTCTCGGCCTGAAACGTCGACTGCACCTCTTCCTAGAGATGCTGCCTGGCCTGCTGCATTCACCAGCAACTTTTATGTGTGTTGCTTGAATTTCCAGCATCTGCAGAATTCCTGTTGTTGGCAACAATAAATGCTCCAGTCCCTTGTATCTTAGAATATATGACTGGGCTTTTTTAGTTTAATGATGTACTGATTATATAATTGAATACCGCAAGATTAATTAGAATCACATGGCCCATTTGGGAGTGACAGTTTAAAGGGGTGAAATATTGCTAATACAGTAGATTGCACTGTTGTAGTTTGTTATTCCCACAACCATTCCCTCAACCCTCCAGTCCCACCCACCTCTCTTCCTTCCACACAATGCTATATGCTCGAGGTGATATGTCACAGATAAATTGCAATGTGACTTCCCATAAGGACAACTGTTAACACCCCACCCCATCCCCTAATTTGGCAGGTTTGCAGATAATCACAGCCTGATTGTGGATTGATGAAATTTCTACAAAATTGGACATTAACTATTGCTGATGATTACAGGAGGTACACAAGATCCTCTACTAAATTTAAACCATTAAAGTAGAAATCTGAAACTAACTACTAATTGTCATATTAATGAGTACTATTGAATTCAATTCAAATTTTTCGGTCAGAACAAAAATAAAGTTAACGATTCTAGTTGCACATGATAGGGCATTAAATTGCACTGAGAAATCTTTAGTATCAAAGGAGTTAAAGTAGACCACGGCCATTGTGTGTGTTTATTTAAACAGTGTTTCATTTCCAGCAGTTATTATTGCTTTGTAATAGAGAAAGTCCAAATAGCTCTGACCCTAATCTTGATTCATGAATCAGAATCAGAATCAGGTTTAAAATCATTGGCATATGTTGTGAAATTTATTGACTTTGCAGCAGCAGTACAATGCAATAAATGAAGTACAGTAGACATATAAATCTGTTGTAATGTGACAGCAGTACATTGCAGTACATAATTATAAAAAACTGTAGATTAACTAAATTACAGCAAGAAGAGTGTGTGTGTGTGTATAAGATAAATTAAGTAAGTACTGCAAAAAGGTTGTGAGGTAATACTCATGGAACACACATCAAAGTTGCTGGTGAACGCAGCAGGCCAGGCAGCATCTCTAGGAAGAGGTACAGTCGACGTTTTGGGCTGAGGCCCTTCATCAGGCAGTTAGTCCTGACGAAAGGTCTCGGCCTGAAACGTCGACTGTACCTCTTCCTAGAGATGCTGCCTGGCCTGCTGCGTTCACCAGCAACTTTGATGTGTGTTGCTTGAATTTCCAGCATCTGCAGAATTCCTCGTGTAATACTCATGGGTTCAATGTCCATTCAGAAATCTGATGGCTGAGGGGAAGAAGCTGTTCCTGAGTCATTGAGTGTGTGCCTTCAGGCTCCAGAACCTCCTCCTTGACGGTAGCAATGAGAAGAGGGCACAAAGGGGTGATGAGGGTCCTTAATGAGAGATGCTCCCTTTTTGAGGAATCGCTCCTTGAAGATATCCTGGATGCCAGGGAGGCGAGTACCCATGATGGAGCTGACTGAGTTTACAACTTTCTGCAGCTTATTTCAATCCTGTGAAGTGCCCCCACCTCCATACCAAACGGTGATGCAGGTAGTTAGAAAGCTCACCATGGTACATATGTAGAAATCTGCCAGTGTCTTTGGTGAACTACCAAATCTCCTTAAACTCCTCATGAAAAATAGTTGCTGCCGAGCCTTCTTTGTACTGCTTTAATATATTGGGTCCAGGATAGATCCTCAGAAATGATGACACCCAGGAACTTGAAATTCCTCACCCTCTCCACTTCTGATCCCTCAGCGAGGACTGGTATGTGTTCCCTCGTCCTATCCTTTCTGAAGGCCACAAATGAGTATATGATGATTCTGCAACTTTATATACTGTATTTAGAACAAAATGCTTAATTAAGAGCACTAACGTTTTCATAGTTAAAGAATATAATCAGAGGTCTATGACTATTGCAGAAATTTGACCCTGAAATATGCCAATTCAAATGAGCATGTAAATTCAAAGGCAGAATAGTCGTAATGGAAATAAAATTAAAAGTGAAAAAGCAAGTTGGATTACATAAATTATAACTGAAATGCAACACCAAAGGATTATGTGTTGAGCATAATTACACTTGTTAAACTGGCATAAGCTTATGTGACAAATGCAACATAATTTCCTAGTTCCATTTCCCACAGGTTTATTGCAGTTTCCATTCACTCCTTTGTGACAGACATATGTGACGAATCCACGTTGGTGTGAATTAATGAAACATATTTTTAAGACATAATGATGTGCTACTGATTGTCATAATATAAAATTGGAAGGCATGTGAAAGTAGGCTGCCACTTTTCAGAGCATAACCTTGGTATCGTTAGGATAATTTAACTCTAGCAGAGAAATATAACTTTCTACTTTTCATTCTGAATCAGGAACACAGTGGGCACATTTGACCTAAACGGAGCGTGAGGTTTGATCAATCTCAGTACTGGGCTGATTTGGGAAGGTTAGGTATGGGTTGAAACATGGCAGCAGTGTCCAGACCCAGAGTGTATTGAAGGGGTAGGGTCCGGGTCCTAGAATGGAAAACGACCCGATGTTTGGATGATTTAAACACCGGGCCAGATGGATTGAAAAGGCAGGGTGTCGGGTCGTGTCGGGTCCAGAGGTGAGGGGTCAGGCCGGTTCTGTTCACTGCTCCATGCTGTTTTCTCTGCACTAAGGCTGAGGCCTGGTCCAGCTGGTTCTCATATCTGCAGGCCATGCAATGTTCACCCCTCTATGTGCTGCATTGAAGCTGAGGCTGCGTGCCTGGCCGTCTGCTCCGGGTTTCATTTCTGAGGACTTACTTTCATTCAAAATGCTACTTGTGTTGTAGCGTGGATGAAATCACCAGAGAGACAGTTACTGGTAGGTACAAAGCAGCTTCTTTATTCGACACAACAAGGTACAGCAGGCATCAGAAGGATGGAGACACTTTCGGTAGAAAGGTCTGCTAGCCCATTGTAGGCTCGATATTTATATGCTAAACACAAAGGCAATCGCTACTTAAAAAGTTATAGACAATGCATAGACAATGCTTCCTTTTGAAGCTACATACAAAATATCACACCTCCTAACTTCATCCTTTCCTTCCGACGCCAACATGTCTGGGTTGGTATCCACAGCCTTTAGGAATGTAAGTTAAATCCACAATACACTTATTTGGCATTTTACGTACTAACATAGAAGACAATTAATATTTATAAAATATAGATAATACTGACTTCGAAACTACAGCATCTGGTCAAACTATGGCGCCAGAAGCCTCTGGTATTCACACCTTTTTAGGAAGCGCATTGTTGTGGACTCAATCCACAGTACTTCGTCAAATAGAAGTCTGGCGGCCAAAGTCATTTAAGTGTAAACGAATCATCAACCAAAAAAAAACTCACTCTAATGCTTGCATAGCTCGTTTGTTTGCATGTTTTGTTTTTTTTTGTCTCTCTGCACAGCGGATGTTTGTTGGCCTATTTTTATGGGTTCTTTTGGGCTACTTGTTAGTGCCTGCCTGTAAAGAGACAAATCTCAAGGTTGTAAAGTTTGAAAATGTATTTTGAACATTTTGAACTTTGAATTTTCAAATTCAATAGATCTTCAGCCATCTCTTTAAAACACAAGACTCAACTGATGTCTTCTTCAGACCAACCTGCAAGTGACCGAACAGCCGATATACCCGGACGAGACAGAGCTGTTTGAAAATGCAGATTGAGGTCCAACGTCAGTGGTGGGAATCCAGTTCAAAATTCAGATACCAAGCTAACATCTCATGTTAGTCATTCCTATTGGTATCTCATGTCAAGTAACCTAACTAACTGGCTACCCTGGTTATATATAAGTGCCTAAGATTTTTGCACAGTACTGTAACTACTGAAGTTGTCATATTCTAGAGTTAAATGGAAACAGGCTCGTCTGCCCTCCATGTTGTCTTTCAACCACCCATTTACATTGGTCTTCCCCTAATAACATTTTAATAGCATTTTATTCTCCCCGATATTCTCTCCACTCCCCTCAGCTTTGACCACTCACCAATTCACAAGTGGCAATATACTCTGCACTATTTACACACTGGTCTTGGAATATGGCAGAGCACCCAGAGGTAAACAGCAAATTCACTGAAAAGCTTCGGGTGGATTGAGCCAGATGTCAGGAAGGAACCCATTACACAGGACAACTAATTTTTTAGGAAGTTTTGCTTCCTCAGAATTTTTTTAAATTTATGATACACCGCTTGAAGCTGAACACAAGTATAACTTCTGACTACATGTATCCCATAGGAACTTGGAGGAACCAGAAATTAACTTTTATTGAATATAATGTGTTTAATTGCATAACACTTTGCAATAGTTCAACTAAGCTAAAAATGTTGTGTTGATGATTTTCATTTGTACTCCATGTCTGAGGCTTTTTTATTTAAGGACAATTAACGGAGGATGAGAGGTGACCTGATAGAGGTGTATAAGATGATGAGAGGCATTGATCGTGTGGATAGTCGGAGGCTTTTTCCCAGGGCTGAAATGGCTAACATGAGAGGGCACAGTTTTAAGGTGCTTGGAAGTAGGTACAGAGGTGATGTCAGGGGTAAGTTTTTTACACAGAGAGTGGTGAGTATGTGAAATGGGCTGCCAGCGACAGTGGTGGAGGTGGATACGATAGGGTCTTTCAAGAGACTCCTGGATAGGTACATGGAGGTACATAGAAAAATAGAGAGCTGTGGTTAACCCTAGATAATTTCTAAGGTAAGTACATGTTCGGCACAACTTTGTGGGCCGAAGAGCCTGTATTGTGCTGTAGGCTTTCTATGTTTTCTATGTTTTTCTATGTAAGAGTCCAACAATAATCAGCCAGCATTGCTGGTTTCCAGTTGCCCTGATGCCATTTCTCCATGACTGCAATATCCCAGTGAAACCAGCGCTAAGATTTGCAGGGAAGAGATCTAAATGGGAATGCAGAAAATGAATCTTTAATGAGATACAGAAGTACAGCCAGAAACAGGCCATTTGACCATCTACTCCATTCCAAAACTATTTAAACTGCATAGTCCCATCGACCTACACTAAGGCCATAGACCTTCATACCTGTACCATCACTGTACCTATGAAAACTTCTCTTAAATATTGAAGTTGAGCTTGAATGCACCACTTGTGCTGGCAGCTCATTCCACACTCTCACAACACTCTGAATGAAGAGGTTTCTCCTCATGTTCCCTTTAAACTTTTCATTTTTCACCCTTAACCCGTGACTTCTGGTTGTAGTCCCTTCCAACCTCAGTGAAAATAGCCTGCTTGCATTTACTCTATCTGTAGCCCTCACAATTTCATATACTTCTGTCAAATCTCCTTTCAATCTTCTACACTCCAAGGAATAAAGTCCTAACCTATTCAATCTTTCTTTATAACTCAGGTCCTCCAGACACGGCAATTTTCTCTGTACTCTTTCAACCTTATTTACAACTTTCCTGTAGGTAGTTGACCAAAACTGCACACAATACTCCAACTTAGGTCTCATCAACATTTGATACAACTCCAACATAACATTCCATTTCCTGTACTCAATACTTTGATTTATGAAGGCCAATGCTCCAAAAGCTTTCTTGATGACCCTATCTATCCTGTGACACCACTATCAATGATTTATGAACTTGTATTCCCAGTTCACTTTGTTCTACCACACTCCTCAGTGCCCTACCATTCACTGTGTAAGACCTACCTTAGTTGATCCAACCAAAGTGGAATACCTCACATTTGTATCCAGTAAATTCTATCTGCCATTTTTCAGCCAATTTTTCCTGCTAATGAAGATCCATCTGCAAGCCATGATAGTCTTCCTCACTGTCCACTACAGCCCCCAGTCTTGGTGATCCAGTTGATCACATTATCATCCAGATCATTGATATACGGTAGATGACAAACAACAATGGAACCAGCACCGATCCCTGAGCTACACCACTAGTCACTGGCATCCAGTCAGAGAGGCAACCATCTACTACCACTCTCTGGCTTTTCCCACAAAGCCAATATCTTATCTAATTTACTATCTCATCTTGAATGCTGAGTGACTGAACTTTCTCGACCAACCTCCCATGCGGAACTAAAGTCCATGTCGACAACATCCACTGCCTTGCCTTCATTCACTTTCCTGGTAACATCCTCAAAAAACTCTATAAGATTGGTTAGATTTGACCAACCATGCACAAAGTCATGCTGACTATCCTTAATCAGTCCATGTGTATCCAAATACTTATCTATCCAGTCCCTTACAATACTTTCCAATGCCTTTCTCACAACTAATGTCACTCATCGACCTATAATTTCCTGGTTTATGTTTAGAGCATTTCCTAAACAGAGGAGGAACATTGGCTATCCTCTAGTCTTCTGGTACCTCTCCTGTTACTAAGGATAATTTAAGTATCTATGCTAGGGGCCTGGCAATTTCTGCATTTGCCTCCCGTAGGGTACAAGGGAGCACATTGTCAGGCTCTGGGGATACATCCACCCTGATTTGTCTCAGGATAGCAAACACATCCTTCTATGTAATCTGTACAGGGTCCATGAAGTTGATGCCACTTTCCCCCACTTCAATAGATTCTGTGTCCATCTCCTGAGTAAATACAGATATAAAGAATGAATTTAAGATCTCACCCATCTGTTCTGGCTCCACACCTGGATTACCATTCCAGAGGACCAAGTTTGTCCCGTGTAATCCTTTTTCTCTAAACATTTCTGTAGAATCCTTTAGAATTCTCCTTCAGCTTGTCTGCTAGAGCAACTTCATACCTTCTTTTAGCCCTCCTGATTTCTTTCTTGTGTTCTCTTGCGCTGTTATACTCCATAAACACCCCATTTGTCCCTACCTGCATACACCTGCTATGCACCTCCTTTTTTCTCTTAACTGTGGCCCCAATAGCTCTTGAAAACCAAGGTTCCCTACACTTGTTATCTTTACCTTTTATTCTGACAGGTACATACAAGTTTTGTACTCTCAAAATTTTGCTTTTGAAGGCCTCGCACTTACCAAGTACACCTTTGCCAGAAAACAGGCTGACCCAATCCATACTGACCAGATCATTTCCGATACCATCAAAATTGGCCTTGCTCTAATTTAGAACCTCAACCCATGGACTAGACCTATCTTTTTGCATATTTACTTTGAAACTAATAACATTATGGTTACTAGATGCAAAGAGTTCCCCTACACAAACTCCTGTCTCATTCCCCAATAGCAGATCCAGTATCGCACACTCTCATGTTGAGACTTCTACGTACTGATGAGGGAAACTTCCCTGACCACATTTGACAAATTCTATTCTATCAAGTCCTTTTACAGTATGGGATTCCCAATCAATATGCAGATAGTTAAAATCACCTGCTATAACAACCTTATGTATCTTGCAACAGTCTGTGACTTCTCTACAAATTGTTCCTCTAAATCCCTAGGACTGTTAGGTGGCCTGGAATATAGCCCTATTAACATAATCATACCTTTCTTATTTCTCAGTTTCATCCATAACACCCCACTAGTCAAGTTCCTCAGTCTTTCCTGCTGGAGCATTGCCGTGACATTTTCCCTGACCAATAATGCCACCCCTCCCTCCCACTCTGTCATGTCTAAAACTATGGAATTGAAAAATATTGAACTGCCAGTCCTACCTCTCCTGCAACCAAGTCTCACTAATGGCTACAATTTCATAATTCCATGCCCTGAGTTCATCTGCCTTCCTACGATACTTACTGCATTGAAATATACGCAGCTCAGGACACTAGTCGCACCTTGCTCAACCTTTTAATTCCTGACTTTGTCTGAGATCTTACCAGCATCTGTCTCCACAACCTCTCCACTAAATGTTTTGGGCCCCCAGTACCCAATCCACTGCAACTCTAGTTTAAACCCCACTGTGCAGGATTAGCAAACTTTGCAGCTAGGATATTAGTCCTCTCCCAGTACAGGTGCAAACCTTCTCTTCTGTACAGATCCCACCTTCTCTGGAAGAGAGCCCAATGATCCAAAAAAACATGTTTCACTTCACGTTTTTGAATCCTTAAACATGTTGTCAGCCAGCTTCACGTATTTTGGTACTCTGAAGTTAGATCATAAGACCATAAGACATAGGAGCAGAATCAGGCCATTCAGCCCATCAAGTCTGCTCCGCCATTTCATCATGGCTGATCCCACTCAACCCCATACCTCTGATTTCTCACTGTATCCTTTGATGCCCCAACCGATCAGGAAACTATCAATTTTCGCTTTAAATATATCCACAGATCCATTAGCCTCTGGCTAAAAAAACTCCTCCTTTCCTCTGTTCTAAAGAGTCGCCGTCAATCTTAAGGCTGTGTCTTCCAGTTCTGGATACCCACCACAGGGGACATCCTCCCCACATCCACCCTATCTAGTCCTTTCAACATTTGGCAGAAATGAGATTCCACCCTCATTCTTCTAAATTCCATTGAGTACAGACCCAAAGCTGCCAAACGCTCCTCATTTGTTAACCCCTTCATTCTCAGAATCATCCTCATGAACCTCCTCTGGACTCTCTTCAATGTCGACACATCCTTTCTGAGTTAAGGGGCCCAAAACTATCGACAAAAGCGGCCTGACTAGTGTCTTATAAAGCATCAGTATTATCTCCTTGCTTTTATATTCTATTCCCCTTGAAATGAATGTCAACATTGCATTTGCTGCCTTTACCACGGACTCAACCTGTAAATTAACCTTCTGGGAGTCTTGCATGAGGACTCCCAAGTCCCTTTGCACTTCTGATGTTTGAATTTTCTCCCCATTTAGATAAGTCTACACTATTGTTCCTTTTACCAAAATGCATTGTCATACATTTCCCAACATTGTGCTCCATCTGTCACTTCTTTTGCCAACTCTTCTAATTTGTTTAGCAATCGCATTGTTTCCACAACATTACCTACCTCTCCACCTATCTTCGTATCATCTGTAAACTTTGCCACAAAGCCATCAATTCCATTACCCAAATCATTGACAAACAATGTGAAAAGCAGCGGTCCCAATACTGACTCCTGAGGAGCACCACTAGTCACTGGCAGCCAAACAGAAAAGGCCCCTTTTATTCCCACTCGCTGTCTCCTGCCTGTCAGCCATTCCGCTATCCATGCCAGTATTTTTCTTGTAATGCCTTTGGATTTTCTTGTTCAGCAGACTTTTGCCCTCTCTTTTGCTTTTCTGTTGGCTTTGACTTCCCTTGTCAGCTGTGGTTGCCTATCCTCCCTCATTCTGCACCTGCTAATTGCCCCAAAAACTCCCACCACTTCTATTCTGCCATCCTCCCTGCATGTCTCTTTCCAATCAACGCTGGTCAGCTTCTCTGTCATGCCTCTACAATTCCCCTTACTCACTGTAATACTGACACTGAGACTGAGACTTCACCGTGCAATTTGAGAGGGAGAAGCTGTCTCCCAAAGGTTCCTTGACCTTAAGCTCCATAATCAAGTCTGGTTTATTACACAACACTCAATCCAGAATATCTCCTGTCACTGTTTGATATAACAGACAACTAACATTCTTCACAGAAAAGTTTATTGCTGATAAACACCACCGCTCCTTCCCTACTGCGACTGTGGGCTGACCTAGCACTTCGTACAGTCCATCAGCTGTATCCTGGGGCGATCCCACTCGTAGGACCATCGATGGACCCTCGCTCAGCTCCACTGGTGGCTCTCCAAAGGGGGCTATTTCTGGAAGCGGTCCAGAGATGTAGTCGGGCGAGACTCTTTGAGGGCTCACTTGTCGATCCCACTGGGCCTTCAGTTTCTGCTCCACGCTCTCCTGAATCACTTCCCGCTGCTGGCTCTGGGCCACCAGTTTCTTCCTTCGCTCCACGTGGCCGCTGGAACTCCAGCCCTTCGCTCTCCTGCGTGGTTCAAACTTCACTTCCTCCATTGGGTCAAAGCCCAGCCACTCCACCTGGCCAAGAAAATTTTCAATAACATCCTTGAATGCCTTCCATGTGATTTTCTCCAGTCCCACTAGAAGTTCTTCAAGTTGCTTGTCATTGATGGCCTGTTTGATTTGTGGACCAACAAAAATGCCTTCCTTAAGTTATTCTGACTTGAATTATGAATTGAAATAACTGATATAGACAATTTCAAAAAAAATTATGAACTGTAGTGACATTTCATGGTGATTTGCATGATCAGCAGCCAAAAATGCATAAGATATACTCATAAATACTCAGGAAACAAAATCTTTGTTGTCCAGTGTAATCTCACCAACTGGCCATAAAGGAATCAGTCTAGAATCATAAGGCACACAGAAAGGCCAAATCAACCATTATCTATTTATTTATTTTATATTTGTTTGGGATCCAGCCAGAATAGGCCATTCAGGCCCTTCAAGCCACGCTGCCCAGCAATCCCCCGATTTAACCCGAACCTAATCACAGGACAATTTACGTTGACCAATCAACCTACCAACTGGTACCTCTTTGGGCTGTGGGAGGAAACCAGAGCACCTGGAGGAAACCCCATGCGGTCACAGGGAGAACATACAAACTTCTTACAGGCAGCAGCAGGACACTGATCATATTTCTTATTTTCCTCATATTCCCTTCTACTCCACCCAAAATCCTATCTCATCCATATATTGAGGGCAAGTTATAGTGGCCAATTAACCTATCAACACAAACAACATTTTGGGATGTCCAAGGAAACTAGAGTATCCCAAGGAAAACCACAAAGGGAGAATAAGTGAACTGCACACAAAGGTCAGGACTGAACCCAGCTCACTGGATTAAATAGCAAATTGTGGTGCTTCTAGTTTGGCATGCTCCCAAGACTCATGTGGCCTTTAACAGTGTATGAAATCCCCATCAGCGAGGTTGAAAAGCTCGAAAGAATGATCAGCACACATGTAAAACAGTGGCTTGGACTTCCACGATGCTTAAGTCCTGTTGGACTGTACAGGAATGGCAAATTGAAATTACCAATTGCAATTCTTGTGGAAGAATTCAATTGCACCAAAGCAAGGTTGATCATGACCCTCACTGAATCTGAAGATACTGTTATTCGAACAGTGGCCCCCTGTGTGGCAACGGGGAGAAAATGGACCTTATCTGAAGCAGTTCAGAATGCTAAGTCTGCTCTTCGCTTCAGGGATGTGGTTGGCCAAGTTCAACTTGGGAGAGCCGGGACTGGGCTCGTCCTAAAGGCTCCTCAATGGCACAAGGCAACATCAGTGCAGAAGAGACAACTCGTGGTGGAGGAGTTGAAAAGACAGGAGGAGGCAGAGCGACACGCCAGGGCCGTCTCAATGGCCAGGCAGGGCCACCGGACTAATTGGGAGGGCCTGGAAAAGAGGAAACTCAGCTGGCGTGACATCTGGGAGATGGAGGGATCTCAGCTAAGTTTTGTCAACAGAGCCACTTATGACCTCCTACCTACACCCCAGAACCTGAACCAGTGGTGAGGAGAAGACCCGCTTGCTCTCTTCGTCAAGCACCTGGATCACTAAGGCACATTTTAACAGGGTGCACCACGAGCCTCACCCAGGGGTGGTACACTTGGCGGCGTAACCAAGTTCTCAGACAGCTGGCATCAGTCTTGGAACAGAGGCGAATCATCACAAATGCTCTCCCACAAACATCGGCAGGAAATGTCCACATCACACAATTTGTACCAGCAGGCCAACTTTCAGAGCACCATATAACATCACAAGATGTAAGCACTCTGCAGATTGCTCAGGATTGGAAGATGGACGTGCACTTGGGAAAAAAGCTTGTGTTTCCCCCAGACATTGCAGCTACAACACTCCAGCCAAACATGGTCCTGTGGTCCACAACAGCCAAGCTGGCATATGCTGTGGAATTGACAGTCCCATGGGAAGATGGTGTCGAAGAAGCTTATGAGGGGAAAAAGACCAAGTACTCTGAACTGGCAACTGAAGCTGCCCAGAATGGCTGGAAGACCAAGATTTTCCCTGTAGAAGTGGGATGCAGGGGATTCGTTGCTACATCTACGACCAGTTAATTGAAGAAGATGGGGGTGAAGGGTCACTCCGTCCAATAAGCAATCAAGTCCTTGTCAAACGCAGCAGAAGAAAGCAGCAATTGGATTTGGATTAAAAGGAAAGACAACAACTGGGCTGCAAGATGAAGACAAGAGGATATGGAACTGAGGGGGGTTATCTGGGATGCCAAGTAGCACCGTTGAGCCCTCTGGAGACGTCGTGGGCTTATCAACGAAACGTCAAAGAAGGAGGGTGCCCACCTGATGACGCCGATGACGTACCTACCGCACCCCGCCCCCTCCCCATCACCACTCCAAACCCATTGCAACCATCGAGAGTGCCGACTTACCATAGGGATTGAAACAACAAGTCCTAGTAGCTCTACTGTAAGAAATCTGTTAATGCTACAAATCATGGTGAGGAGATGTTGGGAGATGATTTGCACCTCAGATGGCTATGATAGGTTCTGCTGCAGATTTGTGGAGGGGTGTAGCTGGATATCAGGGGGAGTTCAGAGGTTGAAGACCAGTCTCCAGGGATTGGAAATCAGTAAGATGCATAACGGCAGGAAGAGCAGGTTATGATTGATTGCATGCTACAAATCTGATATCTGTCGGATGTATAAATTTACCTGGTTCTTTTCACACATTAAGTTGAAACCAAATTACTTCCTCATATTTCTTCAGTATGTTACATGCAGGATGATTTTTTTTTTCCATTCACGCCTTGGATTTTTTGGGTGTGTTAGTATTTATCAATCTCAAGATAACTGCAAGCATGTTGCTTAACTAGTTGCATACCCAGTTCCTTAACATCACTTTAGCTGGGGGCGTTAATGGTGACAAGCTCCCACTGCCTATTAAATGCTCTGCACCTCTAACAGCTTCTGACAACCAAGTCAGCTCCTGTCTGGCCTGCTGAGTTCCTCCAGCATTTTGTGTGCACTGCTTGGATTTCCATCATCTGCAGATTTTCTGTTGTTTGTAGATGGTATAAATACAGCTCAGAGGAGGGGTATGGGCTGGACTGCAGGAAGTGTTCAGAGGGTGGGTTAAAAATTAAGGGTAGGGAGGTCCTGTGAAGTTTGGAGGGTGAAAGAGCCCCAAACATAAAGTCAAAATTTGGCATGCTGTGAAAGTGAGACTATATTGTCTTTGCACTGGGCAAAGTGTGCTTTGTAGAGGAAACATAAAATCACATAGACTCCTGAATATGTGGAAATCATGCTGGGTTCCCAAGTATTGCACAGAACAGAAAGTACCTGGCTAAATTTTCCAAATGACACATAATAACCTGGACGTCATCAGAATCTTGTTTCACTCATGGGAGAACCAATTTTCAGTTGCATAACACTGAAAAAAAAAGTTATGCAATTTAACTTCTGGACAAGGAGGCACTTAAGAAGGTTCTGACCAAAATTCAGCAATAATAACCAAGTGTTACTAAAGAGGAAACATACGGCATTACATGTATTGGCCCTAATAGGAGAAGTACACATTCCTTTCGGAATATAATAGGAAGTTTAACAGCCAGAACAGATTAATGTCTCACCTGAATTTCATCACCTTGGAAACTGCCAAAATTTTGAGGCTGGGTTGTAGATTCGTCCTAATTATCGAATGAATTCATTCCCAAAATCCTTAAGGAGAAATTGAGTTTACTCACCAGCAAAATAGTTTCCATTCATAGCTTCCACAAAACCACTGCACTGCTAAAAGAGCGCTGCTGGGATACATCCTAGGATGCGCTGGGACACATCATCAGTGATGTAACCTGGGGTCATCAGGTGTTTCGGGTCTTTCAACATCAGACATCCTCGCCTAGGGGACCTAGCCAGGGTTGATCAGGCCCCGGCTTGTGTCCCAGCAGCATTGGTCTACAAGTTACACCTTCTGATCCATAGCCACCTGGAGGCTCACTCATCAGCCTTTGTGACAGTCCTGAGGGCTCTTTTCTTTTCAGCCCCCGTAATGCCAAGGAGAGAGTAGGTTCTTCAGAGTAAGCAGCCAGCAAAACCTCTACACCCCATCTCTATAGCCTCGCATCGTGCCCATCTCTGTCTCTGGCACTGCTTTACAAACTCCTGTATCTGGCTTTCACACACTCGAACGCCTCCTCAATCCAGTCTTCTCAAGGCACTGTCAGTTCTACCATGACCACCTGATTCGTGGTTTCTGACGGAATGACCATGTCAGACCTCAGGGATGGTGATGGAATGAAGTCAGGGAACTTTATTTGCTTGCCAAGATCAACTTTCAGTTGCCAGTCAGGTGCCATGGTGAGCAAGCCTGCTGGTGATCTCGGCTGAGGCTGCTTTTGGTCTCCAGCTTTGACAAAGGCAATGGGCTTCCTGGGTTGGCAGAGGTACATATTGTTGTTAATGGTCAGTGAGATATTTTCTGCCACTGCCTTTAGCACCTGATCATGGCGCTAGTGGTAGCAGCCCTCTCCCAGGGCTTTTGGACAGCTACTGAAGATGTGTTCCAGGGTCCCTCTGCCAGGGCCATTAATATATGGGTCACCATCTTGTGCAGGATAGGAGAGGGCAGCTTAAAGTGTATGAATTACAGTCCCTGCCCTGAAGTGTTTTGGGGCCAAACTCACCCAATAGCAAAGGTGCAAAGGTTCATTTATTATCAAAGCATGTATTTATACGTAACTCTAACATTTGTAGTTCTCCAGGTAGCCACAAAATAAAGAAAGAACATGAAAGTTGTTCAGAAAGCAACATCAAATCCACCCTCCCATACAAAAAAGAATGGCATCCCGATCATCACCCCCCAAAATCTCCCTCCCCACACAAAACAGGAACATTAATCCCCAAAAAACAACCTCTCCCCGTGCAAAAAACTAACAGAACACTAACAGAATATCAACTTCCAAATACCCTCCCCTCGCACAACAAAATGGAAAAGTAACGAGCTATAATGAATACAGAATATAAAAACCAAAGGCCTGAAAAAGTCCACAGTTCATAAACGTAACAGTCCAACCCATAAATGCAAAACCATGATACCATCCTTCGATATCACCGATATTCATCGAAATTCAGGATTCAGTCTCACAAACACAAAGTCATTGAAAGCCAGAGAATGGCCGACTACTCTCAAGCACTTCAAAAGAGACTATCAATTCAGCTTTGCACCACCGCATCAATGGCTATGGGCTTTGGGTCAGTGCTGGGAGAGGGAAGAGTCCATGTTTAGAAGTGCCAACAGCAGCTTTTTAAACTGTAGTAGATTCAAGAGGCCATCTGCAATCCCAGATCCACCACTGTGTATCGCTTTGATCATGACAGCTTGAGGAATCAGTTTAAGCCCCATTGGTCGACAGATTTAGACCATATCTTCCCGAACGTAATCCATATGTGCATAGATAATCGGACCAAGTGGAATCATTTGGTGCCAGACCTACCCTTTTGAAATCAGATTTGTTATCTGGCAGCAGTACATGATAATAAAAAAAACTTGTGAATTACAGTAAGTATATATATATATAATCTATTATAAATCAATGATATTAGACAACAATACTGGTGTGTGTGTGTGTGTGTGTGTGTGTGTGTGTGTGTGTGTGTGTGTGTGTGTGTGTAGTGTTCATGGGTTCAAAGTTCATCCAGAAATCTGATGGAAGAGGGGATCCTCCCTGATGGTACCAATGAGAAGAGGTCATGCTCTGGGTGATGGGGGTGCTTAATGATAGACGCTGCCTTTTTGAGGCAATTCCCTTTGAAGATGCCCATGATGGAGCTGACTGAGTTCACAACTTTTTGCAGCTTATTTTGATGCTGTGCAGTGACACCCCTCTCCCCACTCCAGACAGTGATGCAGCCAGTTAGAATACTCTCCACGGAACATCTGTAGAAATTTGCAAGTGTCTTTGGTGACTTACTGAATCTCCTCAAACTCCGAATGAAATTTAGCCACTCTTGTGCCTTCTTTGTAACTGCATCGATATGTTGGGCCCAGGATAGATCCTCAGAGATGTTGACAGCCTGGAACTTGAGATTGCTCACTTGAGACACAGAAGCCAGAAGTATCAGCAGCAAACACACAAAAGAAACTAAGGCTACATCCACACTAGACCGGATAAATCCATAACTGAAGCTTTTTCTCTTTGTTTTGACCCTCAGTCCACACTGAAACAGCATTTTCCTCCCCCGAAAACGGAGCTTTTCTAAAACGCTCTCCAGAGTGTTTAAATCTGAAAACGCCGGTTAGGCAGTGTAGTGTGTACGGGGTAACCGGAGCTTTTTAAAACCACTGTCATGACGTGCCAGAACAGATAGTGGTGGCAGCGCGGCATTTCATTGTTTTCTTGAACGTAACCTCCAACACCGCAACAACAATATCTGACAATAGATGTGGAACAGCCTAATGTAACATTGTATGGAAATACGAGATAACACTGATGCAGACATGTTTTGTACATTTAACAAGGTGCTTTATTAATGCATTACTTGTGCAAACATTCAATAGATGCAATAGTCACTACTCACTACTTCCAAAATGTCATTTTTAAGTAGTAGCTTACGTTTGGCATAGACGTGAAAATGTTAAGGCCAAAAAAAAGGAAAATTGTAAGTTTCACTTTTACTCAGGTAAAAATAAAATCACTTTTGCCCAGTAACTCTTTTTATTGCACATGTTAAATACAGCAAAATAATACAGAAAGACATGGCAAAAGTAAAGGCAAACAAATGAGGTAACAGCAAATTTCACTTTTGCCCAGTAACAAGCCTTATTGCATTTAGTTGTAGCTGTCGTCGCTTTCATCGGTGAAGAGACTATGGCTGTAGGAAATGTTTCCAGGGTGACCCCTCTGTGGGAGTGGGGAAGATGTTGATGGGGCCACCTGGGGGTCCGTGTGTCCGTATGTGTAGCTGTTGTAGTGGCTGTGAGGCTGCTATTGTGGCGGTGAAAAGTACTGGGCAGGAGCCATCATATTACTCATCATTGCAAATCCCTCTGCAGCAGAGTTAGTCAGTTTTTCAATGTTCGTTGTCAGCCGGATCACACTGTCCATGAACTCCCTGTCGTTTGCCTCCATATGCTCCAGTATTTGTTTTTTTTTTTAGTTTTAAGTCCTCCTGCGTGAGAGCCAACAGCTGTCCATCGTTTGGCAATTTCCTTTTAAGTTTTTCTACTCTGTAACTGGACAAACACGCACCAAGTCTTTCGTTTGGCAATTTCCTTTTAAGTTTGTCTAGTCTGTAACTGGACAAACACACACCAAGAATACCGTTTCCTCTTCACTTGTTTTCTGTAGTTGTGTCCTGCACATGCCCAGTAGGAGGAGATTCGCCCAAATACCCGTTTTAATGTGGAGGGAGGTATTTTCAAAAATGCCTGGTGTGGACACCTATCATTCTTATGCGAAACCAGCGTTTTCAAAATTATCCGGTCTAGTGTGGATGTAGCCTAAATCACTACATCTAATCATACAACAATGCCTGGTAGATCTTCTGGGGATGTTTGGTTTAATCCTGAAAACTCTTATGTTTTAAGTGCGGTATTTTGTTGGAGTTTATTTTTTTAGAGTTACAGCACAATAACAGACCAATGAGTCCACAGTCTCCTATCACACCCATGTCTTTAATTAACCTACTCAACTGTACCACTTTGGATTGTGGGATGAAACACGCGCACAAACTGCTTACAGACAGCGGCAGAACCTTCTGCAAAAGATTATGTAGAGTCACCTCAAAAGACAAATCATTTCGCCAATGTGACTGCAAGCCTGGTTCCTGCTAATCAAGTCTGGCATTACATTAGTGCAGCTTTGGTCAACTACCTACAGGAAAGATGTAAATAAGAGTGCAGAGAAAACTTACAAGGATGTTGCCGGGACTGGAGGTCCTGAGTTATAAGGAAAGATTGAATAGGTGAAGACTTTATTCCATAGAATGTAGAAGATTGAGAGGAGATTTGATAGAGGTAAACAAAATTATGAGGGGTGCAGATAGGTAAATGCAAACAGGCTTCTTCCACTGAGATTGGGTGAGACTAGAACTAGAGGTCATGGGTTAAGGGTGAAAGGTGAAATGCTTAAGGGGAGCAGGAGGCTGGTGATAGTGTGAAGGGAGCTGCCAGCATGTGGTGGATGTGATTTTGATTTCAATGATTAAAAGTAGATTGGATAGGTACATGGATAGTAGGGGTATAGAGGGCTATGGTCCCGGTGCAGGTTGATGAGAATAGCAATTTAAATGGTTCAGCACAGACTGGATGGGCTTAAGGGACTGTTTCTGTACTGTAGTTTTCTATGACATTTGTCGTGTGAACTAAAACAATGTCAAAAATGACAACATTCTTAAAGAGCATGCAGGCAATATTTGCATATCAATGAAAGGCCATTGCAGATAAACAAGGCTCCTTGTACGTGACTTATACCAAGTTCACGAGAAAGAACTAGGCTCGTCACATAATGGGGATCAATTCTGAGCACCCTGCTGTGTTTTAGTTATCTGCAAAGCACAAGCAATAGTGTCAAAGTTCACGACTATGGTTCCCCGGATCATGTAGTTTATTCTTTACAGTTGACTCAGACATTCATGGAAACTTATGACAGAAGAGGAGACCAGTCGATCTTCCTTATCCACATTCATCATTTCTTTTTGGCTGTGCAGTCACTGTCAAATCGGTGGAGGATGCCTCATGCAGGTCAGGGACAGAGAGATTTTAAAAAGTAGCCTTTGCAGGATTTTGGCTTTTCTTGGTGCTGTAGTTGAGATTTATTAGCAAGGGCAAATGAAAATAAGGGAGGGACAGGTGGAGCGGCCATTGTGTGAGTGGACCAAAATTAGAGTGGGGAGGCTTTGGTTGAACAGGCCGGTGAGAACAAGCTAGGGCGAAGTAAATTGTGAGTTTCTGCTTCTTCTTCATTTTTCATTCTTCATCTGTTAGTACATAGGTAGAGCAGTGAGAATGGCTCCAGGGGATGTGTTGTGTTCTTTGTGTGAGATGTGGGAATTCTGGGAGACCTCCAGTCTCCCAGAGAACCACATCTGCACTAGGTGCTCCAAGCTGCAGCTCCTCAGAGAACACGTTAAGGAACTAGAGCAGCAGTTTAATGACCCTTGGCTCATATGCGAGAATGAGGAGATGATAGATAGGAGGTAGTCACCCCCAAGTTGCAAGATACCGGAAAATGGGTGACTGCAAGGAAAGGGAAGGGGAATGGGCAGTCACTACAGAGTACCTCTCTGGCTGTTTCCCTCAAAAATAAATATGCTGCTCCGGATACTGTTGAGGGGGATGAACTACCATGGAAGAGCTGCAGTGACCAGGTCTCTGGTACTGATTCTGGCACTGTGGCTCAGAAGAGAAGTGGGGGAGTAGAGGACTGCAGTAATGACAGGGATTTGTCATGAGATTCTGCACAAGCGAGTGAGACAAACAAATGGTATACTGCCTCCCAGGTGCCAAGATCAGGAATGTCTCAGATTGAGTCTATGATATTCTAAAGTGGAGGCTGAGCATATTGGCACCAATGACGTAGGTAGGAAAAGTGAGGAGATCCTGAAGAGAGAATTTAGGGAGCCAAGTAGAAAGATGAAAAGTAGGACTTTTTCAGAAAGCACAGGCAGATAACAGGGCAAAATTGAATTCAGTGGGATGTTGCAGTGTAAAAGAGGAATAGAATTGAAAAGAGTAACAGATGCAGGACTGAAGGTGTTATACTTGAATGCACGCAGTATATGGAATAAGGTAGATGATCTTGTAGCGCAGATAGAGGTCGACAGTTATGACGTTGTGGGCATCATTGAGTTGTGAATGAAGGAAAATTATGGTTGGGAAGGCAACATCCAAGAATAAACCTTGTAGCAAAAGGATAGGCAGGTAGGCAGAGGGGTGGAATTGCTCTGTTGGTAAAAAAAAATTAAATCAAACCCTTAGAAAGAGGTGACATAGGATCAGAAGATATAGAATTCTTGTGGGTAGAGTTAAGAAACTGCAAGGGTAAAAATACCCTGATGGGAGTTATATTCAGGCTTCTGAACAGTAGCCAGGATATAGGCTGCAAATTACAATGGCAGATAGAAAATGCGTGTCAAAAGGTCAATTTTACAATAGTCATGAGGGATTTCAATATGCAGGCAGATAGGTTGGTGCTGGAACCCAAGAGAGAGAATCTGTAGAATGCCTACCAGATGGCTTTTTAGAGCAGCGTGTGGTTGAGGCCACTGGAGGACCAACTACTCTCGACTGGGTGTGATGTAGGAACTGGATTGGATTAGGGAACTTACGGTAAAGGAACCCTTAGGAGGTAGTGATCATAATATGCCGGAATTTAACCTTTCAATTAGAGAAGGAGAAGCTAAAGTCAGATATATCATTAATATCATTTTTATAGATGCACTGTAGAAAGCATTTTTCTGGGGTGCATCACAACCTGGTGTAGAAGTTGTCCTGTCCAAGACCGGAAGAAGCTGCAGAAGATCGTGAACACGGCACAGCACATCACACATACCAATCTTCTGTCCTTGGACTCACTTTACACCGCACGCTGTCAGAGCAGTGCTGCCAGGATAATCAAGGACACGACCCACCCAGCCAACACACTTTTCGTCCCTCTTCCCTCCGGGAGAAGGTTCAGGAGCTTGAAGACTCGTACAGCCAGATTTGGGAACAGCTTCTTTCCAACTGTGATAAGACTGCTGAACGGATCCTGACCTGGATCTGGGCCGTACCTCCAAATATCCGGACCTGCCTCTCGGTTTTTTTGCACTACCTTACTTCCTATTTTTCTATTTTCTATTTATGATTTATAATTTAAATGTTTAATATTTACTAATTTAACTATTTTAAATATTTAATATTTGTAATCCAGGGAGTGTGAAGCGCAGAATCAAATATCGCTGTGATGATTGTACATTCTAGAACCAATTGTTTGACGACAATAAGGTATAAATTATAAATATGGAGTAAATGGAATTACAGGGGCATGAGAAAGGAGCTGGCCAAAGTTGATAGGAAGGGAACATGAGTGGGGATGTCTCCAGAGCAGCAATGGCTAAAGTTTCTGGGAGTAATACAAAAGGTGCAGGATAGATAGATCCTGAAGAAGAAGAAATATTCAAAAGGCCAAGTGATGCGACTATGAATGACAAAGAAGTGAAAGCCAACATAAAAGCAAAAGAGAGGTCATATAACAGAGGAAAAATTAGTAGGAAGTTAGAGGATTGAGAAACAGTTAAAACCAACTGGTGGCAACTAACAAAGCCATAAGCAGGGAAAAGATAGAATATGAATGTAAACTAGCTAGTAATATCAAAAAGGATATTAAAAGCTTTTTCAGATATATAGAGTGAAAAGAGAGGTGAGAGTGAAAAATGACACTGAAGAGGCAGTAATGGAGGACAAAGAAATGGCGGATGAACTAATTAAGTACTTGGCATTAGTCTTAACTGGAAGACGCTAGCAGAATGTCAGAAACATGAGAGTGTCAGAGGGCAGAAGTGCATTCAATTGTTATTACTATGAAGAAGGTGCTTGCGAAACTGAAAGGTCTGAAGATGGATGTCAGCTGGACCAGATGGTCTACACCCCAGGGTTCTGAAGGAGGTGGCCGAAAGGATTGTGGAGGCGTAAGTAATGATCTTTCAAGAATCACCAGATTCTGGAAAATTGCAAATATCACTCCACTCTACAAGAAGGGAGGGAGGCTGAAGACAACAAATTATTGGCCAGTTATCCTGACACCAGTGGTTGGGATGATGTTGGAGTTGATTATTAAGGATGTAGTTTCAGGGTACTTAGAGGCACATGATAAAATAAACTGAAGTCAGCAAGGTTTCCTTAAGGAAAATCTTGCCTGACAAATCTGTTGGAATTCTTTGAGAAAACAACAAGCAGAATTGGTGAACATTGTGTACATGGAATTTCAGAAGGCCTTGACAAAGTGCCGTAGGTAAGTGCTTAACAAAGTAGGGGTCCATTGCATTACATGAAAAATAATGGCATGGATAGAACATTGGCAGGAGACAGAAGAGTGTGGATAAAGGGAGCCTTCTCTGATGGGCTGCTGGTGAATTGTGATGTTCCACAAGGGTTGGTGTCGGGTCTGCTTTTTACATTAAATGTCAGTCATTTGGATGATGGAATTGATAACTTTGTGGCCAAGTTTGCAGATGACACGAAGAAAGTTGGAAGGGCAGACAGTGTAGATGAAGCAAAAGGAAATAAGACAGATTCAGAGAGTGGGCAAAAAAGTGGCAATGGAATGTAGCTCGGGACGAGTATGATTATGCCCTTTGGTAGAAGGAATAAAAGCAAAGTATTTTTTCTAAATGGGAGAAAATTCAAAATCTGATGTGCAAAGGGACTTATAACACTTCCTGCAGAATTTCCTAAAGGTTAATTTGCAGGTTGAGTCAATGGTGAGGAAGACAAATACAATGTTAGCAGTCATTTCAAGAGGACCAGAATATAAGAACAAAGATGTGATGCTGAGGCCTTATAAGGCATTAGCGAGGCCTTGCTTGGAGTATTGTGAGAAGTTTGGGCCCCCTTATTTAGGAAAGGATGTGTTGACTTTGGAGAGGGTTGAGAGCAGTTTCACGGAAATGATTCTAGGAATGAAAGGCTTATCCTATGGGGAACCATTGATGGCTCTCTCACCTTCTCTCACAGAATTAAGAGTAATGAGAGAGGATCTCAATGAAACATATCAAATGTTGAAAGAGCTAGATGGAGTGGATTTAGAAAGAATGTTCCTATGGTGGGGGAGTCTAGCACCAGAGGACACAGCTTCAGAAAATAAAGACATTCCTTTAGAATAGAGATGAGGAGGAATTTATTGAGCCAGAGAATGGTGAATCTGTGGAATTCATTGCCACAGGTGGCTGTGAAGGCCAGTTCATTTGGTGGAGAAGGTAGGAGAATAGGGTTGAGAGGAAATAGATCAACCATGATGAAATGGCGGAGCACACCCAATGGGATGAACGACCTAATTCTGCTCCTATGTCTTACGTTCTTAAATGAAGTTGCTCTTAATTCCCTTTTCAAGGGCTATTTCAAAGGCGAAGAGACAATTTTGGATGAGGTTGGAGGTGACATCGGACACACGGCAACTCTGGCAGGGTTTGCAAGACATTACTTCCTACAAAGCAAAGCCCAATAGCATGAATGGTAGCGATGCTTTACAACCAGATGAGCTCAACACCTTCCATGCCCGCTTTGAAAGGGAGAACACAACTACAGCTGTGAAGATCCCTGCTGCACCTAATGATCCTGTGATCTCTGTCTCAGAGGCCGATGTTAGGCTGTCTTTAAAGAGAGTGAACTCTCACAAGCAGAAGGTCCCGATGGAGTACCTGGTAAAGCTCTGAAAACCTGTGCCAACCAACTACTGGGAGTATTCAAGGACATTTTCAACCTCTCATTGCTATGGGTGGAAGTTCCTACTTGCTTCAAAAAGACAACAATTATACCAGTGCCTAGGAAGAATAGAGTGAGCTGTCTTAATGACTACCGCCCAGGTATCACTCACATTGACAGTGATGAAATGCTTTGAGAAGTTGGTCATGAATAGACTGAACTCCTGCCTCAGCAAGGACCTGGATGCATTGCAATTTGCCTATTGCCACAATAGGTCAACGGCAGATGCAATCTCAGTGGCTCTTCACACGGCTTTAGACCACCTGGACAACACAAATACCTACACCAGGATGCTGTTCATTGACTATAGCTCAGCATTTAATACCATCATTCCCACAATCCTAATTGAGAAGTTGCAGAACCTGGGCCTCTGTACCTCCCTCTGCAATTGGATCCTCGACTTCCCAACCGGAAGACCACAATCTGTGCAGATTGGTGACAACATCTCCTCCTCGCTGACGATCAACACTGGCGCACCTCAGGGGTGTATGCCTAGTCCACTGCTCTACTCTCTATATACACATGACTATCTGGTTAGTTATACCTCAAGTACCATCTATAAATTTGCTGACAATACAACCATTGTTGGTAGAATCTCAGGTGGTGACAAGAGAGCGTACAGGAGTGAGATATGCCAACTAGTGGAGTGGTGCCGCAGCAACAACCTGGCACTCAGTGTCAGTAAGACGAAAGAGCGGATTGTGAACTTTCAGAAGGGTAAGACAAAGGAACACATACCAATCCTCATAGAGGGATCAGAAGTAGAGAGAGTGAGCAGTTTCAAGTTCCTGGGTGTCAAGATCTCTGAGGATCTAACCTGGTCCCAACATATTGATGTAGTTATAAAGAAGGCAAGACAGTGGCTATACTGTATTAGGAGTTTGAAGAGATTTGCCATGTCAATAAATACACTCAAAACTTCTATAGATGTACCGTGGAGAGTAATCTGACAGACTGAGTCACTGTCTGGTATGGGGGTGGGGGGATTGGGGGGTGGGGTGCTACTGCACAGGACCAAAAGAAGCTGCAGAGGGTTGTAAATCTCATCAGCTCCAGCTTGGGTACCAGCCTACAAAGTACCCAGGACATCTTCAGGGAGCAGCGTCTCAGAAAGGCAGCGTCCATTATTAAGAACCTCCATGCCCTCTTCTCACTGTTACCATCAGTTAGGAGGTACAGAAACTTGAAGGTACACACTCAGCAATTCAGGAACAGCTTCTTCTTTAGGAATCTGCCATCTGATTCCTAAATGGACATTGAACCCTTGGACACTACCTCACTTTTTTTAATATGCAGTATTTCTGGTACTTGCACGTTTTTTAATCTGTTCAATATACGCACACTGTAATTGATTTACTTATTTATTATTATTATTTGTATTTTAAGTTAACAAATTTCACGTCACAGGCCAGTGATAATAAACCTGATTCTGATACTGGTCTTCAAGTGTTCATCCAGGTATCCTATGAATGTGCCAAACAATCTGATACCATAGGAGGAATATGCGGCATGATTAGGTGATAATGGAGAATTAGAAATGTATTCAGTCCAGAGCTTATCTTTTACCTGCCTCCAGCTTCAAGAAGCGAGAATTAAATAGGTGCATTTTTAAACAAATGAGCAGTAGAAATAGTGTAAAAGTAGTACATGATGAAATGACAGCAAAGAGAATTCACATGTAATATCAATAGCTGATCCAGAAAGTATTTGAAGGAACATACTTCGTAGTTGAAGGAAAGTATTTGTCCAAAGGGATTACATAGCACAGGGGTTTCCAACCTGGAGTCCATGGACCCTTTGCTTAATGGTATTGGTTCATGGTATAAAAATGGTTGGGAATCCCTGACATAGCAGAACGTGATGAAAAGTAGTTCTGTGCTGATGTCCATTACCGCCTTTATGTGACATGCTATAACAGGCAAGCCCATCATGTGTGTCAGGGCAGGGCTTGCAAAATTGATCAGGCACAAAGCCCTTCCAGAGAATCACAGAGTTGTTGTGGCTCAGAAGGAATAATTTGGACCAATGAATCCGTGCAAGTTCCAAACAGAGTACTCCACTTAGCCCTCTTTTCTCAATCTTTCCACTTTTTCTGCTCAAGTGCTTCTCCAACACTCCCTTGCAACCTCTGACCAGTTCTTTCCCCACTCTCCTTACAAGTGGTGAGTTTAAGTCATTCGCTCTCTCAACAATCCATGCCTAGTCTTGTTACCTTCCTTAGAATAGTGAGAGGAGATTTGACTGAGGTATACAAAATTATGAGGGGTATAGACAGGGTAAATACAAGCAGGCTTTTATCCATTGAGGTTGGGTGGGACCACAACCAGAGGTCATGGGTTAAGGGTGAACAGTGAAAAGTTTATGGGGAACATGAGGGGAATCTTCTTCACTCAGAGGGTCATGAGAGTGTGGATCGAGCTGTCAACACAGGTGACTCATGCGAGCTCGATTTCAGTGTTCGAAAGAAGTTTGAATAGGTACGTTCA
This sequence comes from Mobula birostris, assembly GCF_030028105.1. Classification (NCBI taxonomy): domain Eukaryota; kingdom Metazoa; phylum Chordata; class Chondrichthyes; order Myliobatiformes; family Myliobatidae; genus Mobula; species Mobula birostris. The sequence continues at coordinate 32,266,766 of NC_092392.1, read as the reverse complement.
TGGTCGGCATATAGAAGGTTATGGTCCCAGTGCATGTCGATGGGAGTAGGCAGTTTAAATGATTTAGCATGGACCCAATGGGCCAAAGGACTTGTTTCTCTGCTGTACTTTTCTATGACTCTAGCATGTTACATCAATGCCTCTGATTGTTGAACTAGTTGCTAATAGAAATAACTGTTCCCTATTTATTTTTTGGAAGTTGTCAGAATCTCGTGCATGTCCATCAAATCACCTTCTGGCTTCTCTGCTCTAAGGAGAACAACCCCAGCTACTCAGTCTCATCTTGTGGTTGACATCCATCCCGTCAGGAACCATTCTACTAATTACAGCAGAGAAACAAGTCTGCTGTACTTTTCTATGACTCTAGCATGTTACATCAATGCATTATTTGCTTATATTTTCTCTCATTTAAGATAGGAGGGAATTCTTAGTTCCATTTAATATCAGAAAAATGTATAGAATATACATCATGAAATTCTTTTTCTTCACAGGGATCCACATAAACAGAAGAGTGCCCCAAAGAATGAATGGCAGTTAAAACATCCAAAGCCCAACCCCTCCCCCTACATCCCTTCCCATACTCAAGCAGCAGAAAAGCAACAGCCTTCAACATACCACAGGCTCTCTCTCTCTCCCTAATAAAGGGAAAAAAGAGGTGTCCCCTTTTTGCATTGTTTCATATATACAGTATACAATACTGTGCAAAAGTCTTAGGCACTGTATGTAGCAGTGGCACTGAAGATTTTCGTATGCACCGTATTTGTCAACATGGAACAACGAGTCTGTTTGTAAATTTTGCGGGAGCAAAGGATGTTGGGAATGACGAGGGTGTAGCGCTGCAGGAGGGGAGTAGGGCACGTAGTAGAGAATGAGTACCACGGGCAGAGGGGTGGCAAGAATACAGACACACCCAGACCTGAAACACCAGGTCATTTGATTCCAAATAATTGACTATTGATCATTATAGAATGTCTCTCGTGGTTCCCGCTCCCTCCCTTCTCTCTTCCCATTTTCCCAACCATGATTCCCCTCTCCTTGCCCCCTTCTCACTTCCCACTATATGTATACTCTCACTATATGTATAAAATATATGAATAAAATCTATTTTGAAAATTTAAAAATTATATTCAAATAGCCTATGCATACACTTTTCCAGGGTTATATGCAAAAAAATGACAAGGTTGGGAAAATTATCACATTTGCATTCAACCTGTCTTTTTTAAAGATTTTTTAAAGATTCAGAGTACATATGTTATCAAATTATGCATGCAGTAGACAACCCTGAGATTCAAGATCCCATAGACTATCACAAAACAAAGAAACACCATGGAATCCATTCAAAAAAAAATCAAAACCCCAACATGCAAAAAAGAAACAAATCACAGAAACAGCAAAAAAAAAGTGAAAAATGCAAGGCACAAAAGTACAGACTCCTCATCTATGTAGGTGATTCATACATATACATGTGATGGAAGTGGACTGGATAACATCAGGTATATCTGGCAAGGACAGGCATTAGGTCCCTTGCATGTGTTAACGAGGAGATTAGCACCTGTTTTGTCTCATTTAGAAAATGAACTTGTTCCACTCAGGCTGCCAGTTGTGAAAGCTGCCATTTTAATTCCACATCCCATTCCCATTCTGACATGTCTATCCACGGCCTCCTCTACTGTAAAGATGAAGCCACACTCAGGTTGGAGGAACAACACCTTATTTTCCGTCTGGGTAGCCTCCAACGTGATGGCATGAACATTGACTTCTCTAACTTCCGCTAATGCCCCACCTCCCCCTCGTACCCCATCTGTTACTTATTTTTATACACACATTCTTTCTCTCACTCTCCTTTTTCTCCCTCTGTCCCTCTGAATATACCCCTTGCCCATCCTCTGGGTCCCCCCCCCCTTGTCTTTCTTCCCGGACCTCCTGTCCCATGATCCTCTCGTATCCCTTTTGCCCATCACCTGTCCAGCTCTTGGCTCCATCCCTCCCCCTCCTGTCTTCTCCTAACATTTTGGATCTCCCCCTCCCCCTCCAACTTTCAAATCCCTTACTCACTCTTCCTTCAGTTAGTCCTGACGAAGGGTCTCGGCCTGAAACGTCGACTGCTCCTCTTCCTAGAGATGCTGCCTGGCCTGCTGCGTTCACCAGCAACTTTTATGTGTGTTGCTTGAATTTCCAGCATCTGCAGAATTCCTGTTGTTTGCGGGAAAAATTCTCCCTTTGTTTGAAGTGAAGTCAGGAGGAACAATGATCCAGTGGAATGCTGCTCACTTTGATCACCTCCTCTCTGTGCAGTCCTTTCCCCTGAGGCCTAGTTCAGTTTATTAACTGAAATTCATTTCTTTCCACGGCATGTTTCTCCTGAAGGCACAGCAAGCTATATTAACTTGCCAAAGATGTTAAAATTTTACCTTCAAGTCCAGCACCTCAGGGACAAAGGAAGGGGCTTGGGTGAATGTAAATCACATAATCGATTCAAATCCCACAAATCGACCAGAATTAACAGCAAAGCAACACACACAAAGTGCTGGAGGAACACAGCAAGTCAGGCAGCATCTATAGAGATGAATAAACAGTAGAAGTTTTGGGCTGAAACCCTTCTGAATTGATTGTTCCCCTCGGGCAGCCCTGTACTAAATACTCTGAACTCTGATGGCCAGACTTTGTTTACAATTGTTTCAGAACTTTAAAACTCCTCTTCCTGTCTGGTGTTCAATTATTTGGACTTTCCCCTGAAGTAGCCGGATATTTTTAACTAGGCATATTATCATTCCATTCTGCACTGCTAATGAGTGCAAAATCACAGTTCAATGACACATGAAGACTTTGTTATATGTTGCAGAATCCCAGAACAAACTATAGTTCTATGCAAAAGCATTAGGCACATACTGCATATATAGCTAGGGTGCCGAAGACTATTGCAGAGTATTTATGTATTGTACTGCTACCGCAAAAATAAACAAAATCCATGGCATATGTGAGTGATGATAAACCTGACTCTGATATGGGTCTCTACCAAGGACTGGGAGTGGGAAGGGGACAGGGAGAGGGGAATCATGGTTAGGAAAAGGGGAAGGGAGAGGGGAGGGAGTGGGAAGCACCAGAGAGACATTCTGTAATGATCAATAAACCAATTGTTTGGAATCAAATGACCTTGCCTGGTGTCTCGGGGCTGGGTGTGTCTGCAACCACGTCATCCCCTGCCCCTGGCACTCCTCTGCCACCTGTCCCACAAACCTCCACGGTGCCCCACCCTCGCCATTCCCAACATCTTTCGCTCCTGCCAGCTTTACAAACTCACTCCCCACCCCATGTAGACAAATACAGTACTGTGCAAAAGTCTTATGCACTCCATCTATATATATGTGCCAAAGACTGTTGCACAGTACCGTACAACATGCAACCTTTCTGACACACATGATGGAATCAGCAAGAAAGGGAAGACTGTTGAGCAGATGCAGTAGTGTAATGAGAGAGCTATGGATGGTGGTGAACCCAAGTGCAGACTACGCTCAGGCTCAGGCTCAAAATAAACAAGACAACTCAGGGGCAAAAGGCAAAAGGCAAAAACAGTAGTGCCAGAAATGGAACCTCTGTGATGGAGCACTGAGTGCTCAGCAAAACAGCATTTAAGTATAGACTCTCTATGGAGGAATAATTGGCAGTCTGAGTTTTAAAGGGACAGTGACAGCTAACCATACTCTGGGGAATTGGAGCCTCGAAACCTGGATGCCTGCCGCTCTTCATCAGGACCACAACACAATTGAATGTAGCATCTTTTCCAGTTACCCATGTCTTTAACAAAGCCAGCAAGGATGGTTTTCCATGAACTACCATTCAGCAATGCTAACCACGTTTATCAAAGTTCAAATGACATTTTGTTTTCAAAGTTCATATATGTCACTATATACAACCCTGAGATTCATTTTCTTGTGGGTGTACTCAGCAAACCTATTGAATAGTAACTATAACAGGATCACTGAAAGATCAACCAGAGTGCAGAAGACAACAAATTGTGCAAACGTAAAAATAAATAAATAGCAATAAATAATAAGAACATGAGATAATGAGATAAAGAGTCCTTAAAGTGAGATCATTGGGACAATTGAGTGTAGTTATTCCTTTTTATTCAAGAGCCTAATGGCTGAGGGGTAGTAACTGTTCCTGAACCTGGTGGAGCGAATCCTGAGACTCTTGTACTTTCTGCCTGATGTCCGCAGTGACAAGGGAGTGTGCCCTGGTTGGTGGGTGTTCCTGATGATGGATGCTACTTTTCTATGACAGTGTTTCATGTAGATATGCTCAATGGTTGACAGGGCTTTACCCATGATGTACTGGGTTGAATCCACTCCCTTTTGTAAGATTTTTCTTTCAATGGCATTGGTGTTTCCGTACTAGGCTGCTTATTGGTGTTCCAACAAACGAACAGGTTCATGATGATACTAAAGCTAAACATACTGTAATTGTTTATGCCATTTCACTAAGTTGTCCATTTATTGAGAAGGAACTATTTAAAATGGGAATCTAAGAATAGACATTTACTGAAAAGCTGTTCAACTGCTTCCTCTTGGTGTTAAGAGAGCTAGTTCAAAGAAAACAAATATGTGTTCCTGATATTCTCATTGGCTTTGAAAACCCTTCCTTGACTGGAAAACATATGAGCCGAGGGCAGGGCCATTTCTGAGAAAGCGACAACACCTCTTCCACATTGCAAAGTACTGAAATATTTTTAATGCCATTGAATGCAGTTGTAATGAGAGATTATTTCACAACTCCTTTGTGAGCCATGCTTAAATTATCTGAAAGAAATGTAAACAGCAACACAGATCATGAATCAGAAGTTCCTTCCTCTTTTTTTGTTTTTGTTTGAATACAATCAGCTCAGGAAATTATTTAACGTTCTGGTGAGTAAGTGAGTGAAGACTGTTTGTCGGCGTCAACCATGGATGTTGCGTCCTAGCTGTCTAGATACACAAGCCTACGCAGTACAATATGCAGAGCAACATGTTTCCCACGTAACAGCACCCCCTTCTCCACATCTCTGATGAAACCAAAGGAATGGCAGAGGCTGATACAGTTTGGCACCAGCAGCATCGCAGAAGCTGCCAGTCAACACTGAACTCAATGTAGGACTGCCTTAGGGATTCCAGTTCCAGACTTTTCCCTCAGGGTTTACTCCCAAAGCCTCCCCCATGAGTGGGAATAGCTGCAAGGCAGCAGACATTTGAGATCAGATTTTTCCTTCGTCTAGATGAGCTGCCAAACTGGGCTGATGAGCCTCATGTGCCCGAAGCAACTGGTTCTAAGGCACCAGTAACCCGCCTTCTCCTGTCAGTAGAAACGGTTCCATTGGGTTTAGTAGCTAAGCCACACATGATGGCCAGGATCTGGACATGGTTGTCAGAGGCTATTTCAGATGCACTCAATTGGGAGTACTCAATAGGTAGTGGGAGGTTAACCCCACTACCAGCCCTGCGATGATAACCTTAAGGAACCAAACTTTCTGGTCAAGTGGAGGAAACATGAGACATTTAGTGGTTAGCTTATCTTTTTACACATGGCCAGTGTACTCTGCTTTATCAGATGAGAGCCAATCCCAATCTTTGACACGAAATACAGGAATTCCAGTTAATTGGTTTGAGACCCACCGCTACCCTCACCTGGTTTTGCCCGTCTGTCAAAGCGGTCTACCAGTTATGGTCACTGCCCCATGCAAACAGCTTCCTGGAGCCACAGGTGAGAACTGAGCGTCCAGTGGGGACCAAAGGTAGCATTCAAGACAATTATTGATGCCTTCAAATTCTTTGTAATTCCTAACTTGTTGAAGAAGCAAAATGGTTTAATTTTCACTCCTGGCCATTTCTGGTATTTCCAAGCCTGAATGCTTGAAACCGCAGTGAGAAAAACAAATCCGAATTCTCTTACTGCTTATTTCTTGCCAACTTTCAGTGACAAAAATCACTGTCTTTTGAACACAAACACAAATAACTGATGCTGTTTAAAAACTGTTCACTCTAAGCATGTTGCACGGTCTAACAACCACACGAGCACACACGGCTGGTGCTAGTTAGAAACTGTTCAGCAACAATCTCTTGTCCAAGTTAAGCAGCATAGTGTCCCAAATGAACAAAAGGAATCCTGGCTATTTTCTTGACTAGTTTTTGTTCTTTTAAGAGTTGTCACTAACAAGCAGCTGCCCCAGTGAACCAATGCCCAATTAACTGGAATCCCCTGTATTATAGAATAGCAATTCACTTCGAAATATGCACCTTCTTTATGTGAGGCATGAGTGAATTTTATCAGAAGTAGATGAAATCCATTTGTTATGAGCTTCAGATGTTTAAGGTAATTGGATTTAATATTAGCACTGCTACTGTATTTTGCGGAAACTTAGTCTCAATCTTGCCCTCCAGTGCGTGGTCTTGTGTGGAAACTCCACATTTACCCCAGGTCCACTGGTTGCCTCTCATATTCTGAAGAAGCACTGGCAGGGTAAATGACTGCTGTAAGCTGCTCCTGAGGTGGATGATGGCAAAGGGAATTGAATCGGCAGAGGCAATCGGCACAAGGGAGGGAATAGATTACAAAGAAATAGTGGGGGAATGAGTTTGATGGGATTGCTCTGAATGCTGTCATAGACTCAATGAGCTGAACAGCATCTTTATTCCTCATAAAGAAATATGAAGAACTTACAATGGTCCAGCACTTACGTGCAAATGTGGGGCTGCACTGGGGGGTGGGATTTAGAGATTTGCCAGCATATGTGTGGGGATCAGGAAAGAAGGAACAAAGATGCCAGGCAATCAGCTTGATGATAGTTGTGGGACAGCAGATTTTATGGGATGCATGTCAATTTGGGACTATGTTGGGAATTAGGGACTGGAGGGAGGTTAGTTAAATATTTCACTGTCTGTACTTCCCAGATCTGCATTGTAATGGTAAAATAGCACCCATCTTAATTGCCTTGTATTGCTCTCCATGGATTATGCTTACGGACAATTATCCTAACTGAATTTTACTGGAGCACCATTGAGAACCTCCTGTAAATCTGCATCCCCATCTGGTATGGAAGCAGCAGAGTATCAGACCATAAGTCCCTACAAATGACAGTGAGAATGGCCGAGAGGATCACAGGGGTCTCTCAAACATCCACTGGGGACATTTATCAGGAGCGCTGCCTTAGTATTATCACAGATCCCACCCATCTATTCAGCATCCTCTTTGACTTTCTGCCATCAGGCAGGAGACTGTGATGCATAAAGACAAGAATGGTCAGGGTGAGAAACATTTTCTTCCCTCAGGCCATTAGGATTCTGAACTCCCTACAGCATCACATTTGAAGTGTCACCAGATAATTGTTCGATACTCTACAATATTTAATTTATGCACTTTATTTTGTTTATTTATGCATAATTCATTTGTAGATTTCCTTCCTACTTTCCTAAGTTATTGAGTGTTATATATGTGTACTACAGTGCCTTACACCCTGATCCAGAGAAGTGCTGTCTCGTTTGGTGGTATACCTATACTGATACTTTATTGTTGCCAAACAATTGATACTAGGACGTACAATCATCATAGCGATATTTGATTCTGCGCTTCCCATTCCCTGGATTACAAATCGATAGTAAATATTAAAAATTTAAATTATAAATCATAAATATAAAATATAAAAATGGAAAGTAAGGTAGTGCAAAAAAAACTGAGAGGCAGGTCCGGATATTTGGAGGGTACGGCCCAGATCCGGGTCAGAATCCGTTCAGCAGTCTTATCACAGTTAGAAAGAAGCTGTTCCCAAATCTGGCCATACGAGTCTTCAAGCTCCTGAGCCTTCTCCCGGAGGCAAGAGGGACGAAAAGGGTGTTGACTGGGTGGGTCGTGTCCTTGATTATCCTGGCAGCACTGCTCTGACAGCGTGCGGTGTAAAGTGAGTCCAAGGACAGAAGATTGGTTTGTGTGATGTGCTGCACCGTGTTCACGATCTTCTGCAGCTTTTTCCAGTCTTGGACAGGACAACTTCCATACCAGGTTGTGATGCACCCTAGAAGAATGCTTTCTATGGTGCATCTATAAAAATTAGAGAGGGTTTCAGGGGACAGGCCTAATTTCTTTAGTTTTCTCAGGAAGTAAAGGCACTGGTGGGCCTTCTTGGCAGTGGACTCCGCTTGGTTGGACCAAATCAGGTCATTTGTGATACTGACCCCGAGGAACCTAAAGCTTTTGACCTGTTCCACTTGCACACCACCAATGTAAATTGGGTCGTGCGGTCCACTACTCCTTCTGAAGTCAACAACCAATTCCTTCGTCTTGCTGACGTTGAGGGATAGATTATTGTCTTCGCACCATGCCACCAGGTTCTTAATTTCCTCTCTGTACTCAAACTCATCGTTACCCAAGATACGACCTACAATTGTTGTGTCATCAGCAAACTTATATATTGAGTTCGATGGAAACTTGGCTACACAATCATGGGTGTACAGTGAGTACAGCAGGGGGCTGAGTACACAGCCTTGTGGGGCACTGGTGCTCAGAGTGATTGTAGAGGAGAGCTTGTCCCCTATTTTTACAGCCTGGGTCCTGTCTGTGAGGAAGTTGAAGATCCAGCTGCAGATCTGAGTGCTAAGGCCCAGATTCCGGAGCTTAGGAATCAGTATATTTGGAATGATGGTTTTAAAGGCAGAGCTGTACTCAATGAAAAGGAGCCTTACATATGCGTCTTTATTCTCCAGGTGTTCTAAGGAGGAATGTAGGGCCAGAGAGATGGCATCTGCCATTGACCTGTTGCTCCGGTAGGTGAATTGCAAAGTGTCAGGGTTGACCGGTAGGCTGTGGTTGATGTGTGCAATAACCAATCGCTTGAAGCACTTCATAGCAATTGATGTCAGAACCACAAGTCAATAGTCATTCAGGCATGCCACCTTGCTCTTCTTCGGCACTGGGATTATCGTTGCCTTCTTAAAACACGAGGGGATCTTAGACTGAAGCAAGGAGCAGTTGAAGATGTCAGCAAACACTCCAGCTAGCTCGCTTGCACAGGCCCGGAGAACCCGTCCCGGGATGCCATCTGGGCCTGTCGCCTTCCTTGGATTTATCTTCAGGAAAGCCCTTCTAACATCCTCCTCGGTGACGATGAATCTCGATGCCACCAGGTCCAGTACATCTGGAGGGAGCGGGACGCTCCTCTTCTGTTCGAATCTTGCGTAGAATAAGTTAAGTTCATCAGGAAGAGAAGCGCCACAGTTATTGATATTCCCAGCCTTTTCTTTGCACCCAGTGATCTCATTTAGATCCTACCATAGTCTACTTGCGTTCCTCTGGTTAGCCTGGGCTTCCAACTTGGCTCAATATTGCCTCTTGGCGCCCTTAATGGCTTTCCAGAGTTCACGCCTGGATTCCATATAGCAACTGGTATCCCTGGACCTAAAAGCCGCAGCTCTAGCCTTCAAAAGGGACTTGACCTCAGAATTCATCCAAGGTTTCCGGTTAGGGAATACTCGGATCATTTTCCGAGACACACAGTCCTCCGTGCATTTCCAAATAAAGTCTGTGACAGCTGAGGCACACTCATCGAGGTTTGCTGTTGAGTCCTTGAATACTAACCAGTCCACCGATTCAAAGCAGTCACGGAGGACCTCATCTGTTTCCTTGGTCCAACACGGCACTACTTTTGACACCGTGACCTCTCGCTTCAGCTTCCATTTTAATATAATTAAGATGGCGTCAGTAACTGGCCACTCTGCACGTGCCCTCCCGAGCAAGCTGCCCCCTACACTATCCTATACCTGAGAAACCCTCCTAAACCTTCAATCTGCTACATCTAGCAAGAAGAACACACTGGTGAAGCTTCTGACCCAGCTGAAGACCACCGCGCCAGAATTTCTTCTTAAACTCCGGACCACACCTGGACCCCACCAGCGAGGCTTGGTCCGAGGCCCACTACGTTCCCAGAGACCCGCGGTCTGCTACCGTGCCGGAGCGCTTTTGAGACACGGCCCATTCCGAAAGCATCTCCGGAGCAGACGACCACACAGAAGTGACGTCGGAGACCTCAAGGTGCCCCAGACGCTTCCCCGGAGTGACCACCGTAAAGCCCTGTTGGTGGACATCCGCAGCTGCCGGAAGTGAGGCCTCTGCCGCCGACCTCGGAAATCGAGCCCGAGTCTCAGCTGGAGCAGAGGCCCCCGCAACCGTCACTCGGTTTACAGACTTGTTTCAGTCAGGAGCCCGGCCCTCCGGGATTAAGTGTCGGCTTCAGGGCCCGATCCAATCGACAGCCCGGGCCCCCGGCAGCTGGAAATGGCAGCAGAGCCACTGGTGTATATAACTTATATACATGTGTATAGTTAAATGGCAATCAACTTAACTTAACTTGAAGAGGAAATAGGGTTTACTACATGCAGTGGAAAATATTGTTGAAATACTCTACGTGGAAATATCAGAAAGAAACAGCATTGCACAATTGAATTTTTAGCCAGTTATTTATTATTGATTTTAGGAGAATAATTAATTTTGACATTTTGTGAGCTGAAGAAAGGTAAATTCCAGATTTAATTTCATAATCTCTAATTACAATTTCATAATTAACCCAGTTTATTTCCTCATTCCAGCTGTCAGTAACTTATTTCCTGATCTTTGTGGGATCATACAATACAGAAACAGGCTATTCATTCCACCTAATCTATGTAAACAAGTGATCACTCTTCTTTAATAACCCCTTTGCTCAGTATTTGGTTAATATCCTTCTCTATCTGTGTGGTTTAACTGTACATCTAATCACATTTTTAAAAACAGTCAGCGATCCAGTTTCAACCACTCTCTCAGGGAGTATATTCTAAGTACTTTGCACTCTCAACATGAAAAGGTCCCCATCATATCCCCTCTGAATTGTCCCCCCTTACATTAAACCTATAATCTCTAATTTTATCTCCCTTTAATATGGATAACAATTTCTTGCAGTTTGCCCTTTCTGTACAGAGACGAGGAGGAATTTCTTTAGCTAGAGGGTGGTGAATCTATGGAATTTGTTGCAACTGATGACTATAGAGGCCAAGTCATTGGGAACATTTAAGGCAGGGGATGACAGATTCCTGATTAGTCAGGGCATGAAGGGATGTGGTGAGAAGGCAAGAGATTGGGGCTGAGGGGATATTGGAATCAGCCATGATGAAGTGGCAAAGCAGGTTTGATGGGCCAAATTGCTCAATTCTGCTTGTATATCTTATGGTCTTACGATCAAGACAGAAAGCAGATAGAGATAAACAGGAAAACAACAGATCAGATAAAAGGTACTTTTTTTGTGGAAATTACCATTGGACAAAAAACAAGTTTCCATTTGGAATGGCTTAGGTTAATTAAGGTAAGGCTGAGCAGATTTGTTAAATCCATGTAATTAAGAGGACATCAAGGCAGGAATATGGAATTTGTGCAAAAGTTGGAGGGGGGTGTATGATTTTCATGCTCAATGTCCTGAAAAGGTGAGTTTCTAGTCCATTTTTCTATTTTTAATATCAAACGTACACTCAGTAAATGGAGCTGAATTTTAGAATTTGCTGCTGTTGCAAAAACTTGGCAAAGAGGTAGAGTGGATTGCAGTGAGGTTACGTATGAAGTGATGCATTTGGAAAGAATAACGTGAAAAGACAGAATATTGTAAACCGCATCAAATAGAAAAAAGTCTTTTGCCTGTGAGACCTTGATGCCCATTTACACAAGTAGCAAGTTTATAAGCAGTTAAGTAGTCAGATAAGTTTGTAACTAAAAGAACCATGTTGAAAAGCAAAACTATCTTACTACAATTTTGTAAATTATTCTTTGCTGCTCAGTTGAAACCATGCAGATAACGTGACGAGGTCAAAAGGGGCTTTAGAAATTATACTGAAGAGATGTAACAGAATTTTCTTGAGGATGGGTAGAATTAGAATAGAATAAAGGTTAAGTACTGGTCACATCAATATTTTGAAGACAGATACCTCTGACTTTGGGAAAATATCCAAATGTGAGATAAGGAAGAATATTTATACTGTGAGATTTCAAAGTTCAAAAGTTCAAACTACATTTATTATCAAACTATGTATACATTATGCCACCTTGAGATTCATCTCCTAACAGGCAGCCACAAAACAAAGAAACCCAACAGAACCCATTAAGGTAAAGACCACCAAACACCCAATTTGCACAGAAGATAAAGCAAACCATGCAAAACAATAAACACAAGCAAAAAGCATTCTGAACCGAAGTCCACAAAGAGAGTCCAAAGCCCAGAGTTCAACACTGTTATGTCTGTGTACACCACATATACACTAAATAAAAACACGCACGCGGGAGATGGCTTTAACTGGTGTATTCACTTTGCATCAAGAGCGAGAGAGAGAACGATGCGCATGTGTAGGCAACAGCGCATGCACAGAGAACAGATCAATACATAGTGCTAAGGGGGATGGGGGCCATCGCCCGAAAAGAAATGGATCCATACATTAAAAATGCAGAGCAGAGTAAATGACGTGGAGCAGTGAGCTGAATCAGTCCGTCCCTCACCTTAGGCCCCAACAACCTGACTTTTTCAATCAGGCCAGGCACCAAAATTGTCCAGACATTGGATTCAGTTGCTTTGGTATGCTCAGGGGTCCTGGACCCCGCTGCCTCGATCTAGCCTGTACCCGACCTTTCCAATTCAGCCATCCCAGCGATTGAATCTCGGGTCTTCCTCACCTCGATCCTGCCACATCAAATACTTCCCAGTCCAAGGGGAAGTTACAGACTATTGTCAGGATCCAGAACATTCTATCTGAAGAGACTATGAAAAGTAATTTCATAAATAATTGGAAGTTGAATCGAGAAAAGGGATTTACAGAAGGGTAGATTTTCCATTGATTTACAACCCATCCAAGCATGTACCTTTAAGAATATATGTTAGAACGTAGAACATAGCACAGGAACAAGCCCTTCAGCCCACAATGTTAGACCACAAGACATTAGAGCAGGATTAGGCCATTCAGCCCATTGAATCCGCTCTGCCATTTCATCATGGCTATCCCGGATCCCATTCAACCTCACACACTTGTTGCTTTGAATATACCGATGGACTTGGCCTCCCCAGCAGTCTGTGATAGAGCATTCAATAGATTCCCACCCTTTGGCTTAAAAGATTCCTCCTTACTTCTGTTCTAAAAGGTTGCACCTGAATTTGAGGCTGTGCCCTCTAGTTCTGGATACCCCCAGCAAAGGAAACATCCTCTCTACACCCATTTTATCTAGTCCTTTCAACATTTGGTAGGTTTCCATGAGATCCCCACACATTCTTCTAAATTCCAGTGAGTACAGGTCCAAAGCTGCCAAATACTCCTCATATGTTAACCCCTTCATTCCCAGAATCATCCTCCCAAATCTCCTCTGGACTCTCTCCTATGACAATACATCCTTTCTGAGATAAGGGGCCCAAAACAGTTGACAATACTCCAAGTGCAGCCTGACTAGTGTCTTACTAAGCTTCAGCATTATCTCCTTATTTTTATATTCTATTCCCCTTGAAATAAGTACCAACATTGCATTTGCCACAGACTCAACCTGTGAATTAACCTTCTGTGAGTCTTACATGAGGACTCCTAAGTCCCTTTGCACCTCTGATGTTTGAATTTTCTCCCCACTGAGATAATACTCTGCATTATTATTCCTTTTACCAAAATGCAAAATCATGCATTTCCCAACACTGTATTCCATCTGCCACTTTTTTTGCCGATTCTTCCAATTTGTCTGTCCTGCTGCAATCACATTGCTTCCTCAGCACTACCTACCCCTCCACCTATCTTTCTAATCTGCAAACTTTGCCACAAAGTCATCAATTCTACTATCTAAATCATTGACAAACAATGTGAAAAGTAGTGGACTCCAACACTTTCACAACCACTATAATTTCCTCTCTTTTGTCTTCCTCCATTCTTAAAAAGTGGTGACATTTGCAATCTTCCAGTCATCCAGGACCATTCTAGAATCTAGTGATTCTTGAAAGATCATGACTAATGCAGCCGTTATCTCTTCAACAACCTCTTTCCGGACTCTGGAACGTAGTCCATCTGGTCCAGGTGATTTATCCACATTAAGACCTTTCAGTTTGCCTAGCACTTTTTCCTTTGTGATAGCAATTTCACTCACTTCCACTCCCTGGCACTCACAGACTTCTGGAATACAGCTAGTGTCTTCCACAGGAAAGACTGAAGCAAAGTACTTATTAAGTTCTTCTGCCAATTCTTTGTCCCCATTACTATTTCACCAGCATCATTTTCCAGTAGTCCAATATCAATTTTCACCCCCCTTTCATTCTCTATATAACTTAAAAAAAAAACATTTTGTATCCTGCTTTATATTATCAGCTAGTTTGCCCTCATATTTCAACTTTTCCTTCATATAGTTTCTTAGTTGCCTTTTGTTGGATTTTAAGAGCTTCCCAATGATCCAACTTCCCACTCACTTTTGCTGCCTTATATGCCCCTTCCTTGGCTTTTATGCAGTCCCTTGTTAGCTACGGTTCCTAGCCCTGTCATTTGAGAACTTCTTCTATTGGACATATCTATTCTGCGCGTTGTGAACTACTCCCAGAAACTTCAGCCACCCCTATCCTGCCATCATCCCCACCAGTATTCCCCTCCAACCCACCTCAGCAAGCTCTTATCTCATGCCTCTGTAATTCCCTTTATTCCATTGCGAGATTGATAAATATAACTTATGCTTCTCCTTCTCAAATTGCAGTATTATGATCACTGCCTTCTAAGGATTCCTTTACATTAAGCTCCCTAATAAGATCAGGGTTTTTACACAACACCAGATCTAAGACAGCCTTTCCCCAGTAGGCTCAAGCACAAGCTGCTCTAAAAAGCCATCTCATAGGCATTCAACAGATTCCCTCTCTTGTGATCCCACACCAACATGATTTTCCCAATCCTCTGCATATTGAAGTCCCCCATTACAATTGTGACATTGCCCTTATTACATGCCCTTTCCAGCTCCCTTTGCAATCTCAATCCCACATGTTAGCTACTCTTTGGAGATCTATCTATGATTCCCGTTATGGTTTTTTTACTCTTGCAGTTTCTTAACTCCACCTACAAAGATTCAACATTCTCTGACCCTATGTCACTTCTTTCTAAAGATGTAATTCCATCTCTTACCAACAGAGCCACACCACCGCCTATGCCCTCCTACCTGTCCTTTTGATACTAAGTATATCCTTTGATGTTAAACTCCCAACTATGGCCTTCTTTCAGCCACGGCTTAGTGATGCCGACAACGTCATACCAACCAATCTCTAATTGTGCCACGAGTTCATCCAGCTTATTCCGAATACTACACGCATTTAAATACAACACCTTCAGTCCTGCATTCTTTGCCCTTATGAATTTTGCCTCTGTGATACAATTTAACTCTTTGCTCTGTCTGCAGTTGTACCCAATCATTGGCTTGTCCTTCCTTACATTCATGTTACATCCATCATCTTCTTGTAAACCTGCTGGCTCCTCCTCAGCTCTATCTTACTGGCTCCCATCCCCCTGCCATATTCATTTAAAACACTCCCAACAGCTCTAGCAAACTTGCCAGCAAGGATATTGGTCCCCCTCGGATTCAAGTGCAACCTCTCCCTTTTGTACAGGTCACACCTGCCCCAGACGAGGTCCCAATGATCCAAAAATCTGAATCCCTGCCTCCTGCTCCAGTTCTTCAGCCATCCATTTATCCACCACCTCATCCTATTCCTATATTCACTGTCACGTGGCACAGGCAACAATCCTAAGATTATTACTTTTGAGGTCCTGCTTCTCAGCTTCCTTCCTAACTCCCTGTATTCTGTTTTCAGGACCTCCTCTCTTTTTTTTACCAATATCATTAATACCAATATGTACCGTGGCTTCTGGCTGCTCGCCC
This sequence comes from Mobula birostris, assembly GCF_030028105.1. Taxonomy (NCBI): domain Eukaryota; kingdom Metazoa; phylum Chordata; class Chondrichthyes; order Myliobatiformes; family Myliobatidae; genus Mobula; species Mobula birostris. The sequence continues at coordinate 32,250,854 of NC_092392.1, read as the reverse complement.
TCCCTTTTCAGGATATCGGGGATACGAGCAGAAACATCGTGGACCCTGGCACCTGGGAGGCAAACTGTGATCCGTGTTTCTTTTTCACATCCTCAGAATCACCTATCTGTCCCCTTAACTATAGAGTCCCCTATTACTGCTGCCATCCTCTTCAGTTTCCTGCCCTTCTGAGCCACAGGGTCAGAGTCAGTGCCAGAGGCACAGCCACTGTTGCTTCTCCCAGTTAAATCATCCTCCCCCCACCAACAGTACTCAAAATGGAGTACTTACTGCTGAGGGGGTTAGTCACAGGGGTGCTCTCTACTACCTGATGTTCTCCCTGCCCTCTCCTGACATTTACACATTTATCTGTCTCCTGTAGTCTTGGGATGACTACCTTCCTCTAGCTCCTGTCTATCATCACTTCACTTTCCCTAACAAGCCAAAGGTTATCGAGCTGCAGCTCCAGTTCCCCAACACAGTCTCAAAGGAGCTGCATCTTGAAGTACCTGGTGCAGATGTGAGCATAGAGGAGGCTGGTTGTGCTAAACCTGCTAAAAGGCAAATCAAAAACACCCAAACACTAATCCCTCCTACCTACACCATGTCCATATCCCTCCATCCTCCTTACATCCATGTGCCTTTCCAAATGTCTCTAAGTAGCTTCTAATGTATTTGCCTCTATCACCATACCAGGCAGATAATTCCAGGCATCCACAACTCTCTGAATAAAAAACTTACCATCACATCCCCCTTAAACCTGTCCTCTCTCACCTTCAAAGCATGCCTCTGGTATTAGATGTTCTACTCTCCAGGTTTATGTTTGTGGATCCTGATTGCTCTTCTATTTGGAGAAGTAGAGGCTTCAGGTATACAAAGTTCTCAACAACATAAGATGCCATGGTCATTCAGTGACAGGGTAAAATTTTTCAGGTATATTGCCATCATGCTCCTGGGCATGACCTCCCATCAGATGGCTGGCTCCTTGTCAATTCACAATGGCCTGCACTGTGCGTGAACTTTCTACAACGATGAGACTGGCCCCATTCCTGAATGTTTCTATAGTTTCATTGGAGCAGTGGACAACATTGTTGAGACGCAGGTGATCAAAAGGCTTGAGGGAAAGTAAAGTTTGTGAGGGTCAGGAAGGCCTAGAAATAAAGATAGTTGGAGAAGCTACTTTGTTTTGTCTGGACCTTTGGGAGATGGATTAAAGCCTTTCAGTGCAATCAGTGTAGGGATCATGACTGGGTACATTATTGACTCAAGGAGGAAGAAACCAGAGGTCCATATGACTCTGACTGCGTAAGCCAGGCCTCATTTTAAAATTGTTTGGCATCATTAGAGAGTGTTTCTTGGGACCAGCACCTAATTGCCATCACAAACAAGGTGCAACGCCTGTACTGTCTTAGAAATTTGCCCAGATTCGACAAGTCATCTAAGACTATGGGTGTGTTGTGGAGAGTATCTTGACTGGTTGCATAACGGCCCGGTATAGAAATGCCAATGCACAAGAATGGGAAAACCAACAAAAAGTAGTGGATGCAGCCCAGTCTATCACAGCCAACACCCTCCCCACCACTAAGCTCACCTACAAGGACCCCTGGCACAAGAAAGCTGCGTCCATCATCAAGGAGCCCCATCATCCAGGCCATGCTTTCTTCTCATTTCTGCTATCAGGAAGTAGGTACAGGAGCCTCCGGACCCACATCATCAGATTCAGGAACAGTTCTTATCCTTCAGTTATCAGACTCCTGAACCAGCAAGGATAACTTTTCTCACCTCAACTCTGAACAGATTCTACAACTTACGGACTCACTTTCAAAGACTCTGCAACTCATGTTCACAGTATATTTGCTTTTTATTAATTGCACAGTTTGCCTTCTTTTGCACTTTGGTTGTTTTCAGTCTTTGCTTTGTGTATTTTTTTTTTAATTGATTCTTTTGTGCTTCTCAGTTCTACTTTGATACAAACACCAGAAAATCTGCAGATGCTGGAATTCCAAAGCAACACACAAAATCCTGAAGGAGCTCAGCAGGTAGAAAAGAGTAAACAGTTCGACATTTCAGGCCGTGAGCCTTCACCAGGTTTCAATCAGCCGTTTGGTCATCATTTCGGAAACTCATTTGTGATGTGGCGAGGAAATTTCGTCACTGATTGGTTATGTGGTGAACTTTGTGCGCTGTGGCCTGGAATTTTGCCCACATTGGCTTATAAATAAAATCAAAGTCTACGTGTTTGCTTACAGAATTACTCGTGGATTGTTCAGCTGATTGTTAAGTATATAAAGGCCAAGCATTTGGAGGACTCACCACAACTAACAGCGCAGTGATGAAGCCTCCTCATATGGTGACTAAATGTTTGCCAGCAATTTGCCAAGCTTGGAGAACAACTCAACGCAACTATATTGGGACACGTGCATACTTTGATAATAAATTTACTTCGAACTTTGAAGAAACATTCAGTTTTTCCTCCTGATTTATCTCCACCACAGACAGTAAGACCATGCACACAATCCAATCATTAATCAGTCCTTCTTAGAATTATATTTTCCTCTGAAAAGGTTTGATGCATCAGGAATTGGCCTTCCGCCAAACAGCAGACCTGGTTTATTTAGTTACTTATTTTGCGCAGCATAGTTTTTTCTGACCCTTCAAGTCGCACTGCACCGGCAAACCCCAGCAAAGCCGACTAATCCTAACCTAATCATGGGACAATTCACAATGACCACTTAACTGAAGCAGTACGCCTTTAGACTGTGGGAGGAAGCTGGAGAACTTGGAGAAAACCCTTGCATTCCTCAGGGAGGACGTACAGAGACTCCTTACAAAACAGCACTGGAATTGTTCTCCGAACTCCAACGGCCTGAGCTAAAGCAGCATCGCGCTAATGGTAGCACCCCATTTATGTCATTGTTGCTAGGATCACCAGCATGGAGACCATATGCTGATGTGTGGGTCTGGAGTTACTGCTGACACACTGAGCTCTATGGGAAGCAGAGCAGTGCAAGTGAGTGGGTTACTGAAATAAATGTCTGGTTAACAAAGTCAGTGTGGTGCAGCAGTGAAAGTGACCATTACTGACAGTGGAAATTTCTGTCATTGCAAATGACAAGCAAGGGTGAAGGATGAAGTGCACCTGATCTTTCAAATAGCCAGTGCAGTTACAATACAATGGATCAAACAGTCACCTATTGTGCTCTATGTTTCTGACTCTGTTGAATCTGTTGTTCTTACGTATTTATTCTCGATTGTCCTCTCTATTGTGTAAGAATTTAAAGTTTACCAGCAATGCTGTACAATGAAATTCTTGGATTTCGGTCATGGATGTGTTCCAAGGAATGCCTAAAGACTTCTGTGCTTGAATAAAAGATGAGGACCATGAACTGTGGCCAAATGTTAAGTATTTTTCTGTGCGGAGGACTGTCACTTTTTAAAACCACACAGTATGTACACGCTCACATAGTGTTAAGTGAAAATTGTCTAAATAGAGTCATAGGAGCAGAAAAACAGGCCCTTCATCCCATTTAGATCATGCCAAACCATTAATCCACCTGGTCCCATTGACCTGTACCCAGACCATATCCTCCCATCCATACCCTTCCCACACATATACTGTACCTATCCAAATTTCTCTTAAAAGTGTTGAAATTGAACTCATATCCACCATTATCAGCTTGTTCCACACTCTCACCACTTTCTGAGTGAAGAGGTTCCCCCTGTGGTCCCCACAAACATTTCACCTTTCACCCCTAACCCATGACCTCTAGTTGTAGTCTCGCCCAACATCAGTGGAAAAAACCTGCTTGCATTTACCCTACATATACCCCTCATAATTTTGTATACCACTTTCAAATCACCCCTTATTCTTCTGCACTCCAGGGTATAAAGTCCTAACCTATTCAACCGTCCTTTATGACTCAGGTTCTCGAGACTTGGCAACACGCTTGTAAATTTTCTCCGTACTCTTTTAATCTTATTGATCTTTCCTGTAGGTTGGTGACCGAGACTGCACACAATACTCCAAATAATGCCTCAGCAATATCTCATACAATTTCAACATAACATTCCATCTCCTGTACTCAATACATTGATTAATTTTTGTGCCAAAAGCTGTCTTTATGATGCTATCTACTACACACCAATTTCAAGGATTTGTGGATATGTATTCCCAAATGCCTCTGTTCTACCACACTCCTCAGTGCCCAACCGCTCACCATATAAATTCTACCCTGATTTATCCTCCCGATGTGCACCAGCTCACACTTGTCTGCATTAAATTCCATCTGCAATTTTTCAACCCATTTTTCCAGTTGTGCAGATCCTGCTGCAAGCTTTGATACCCTTCCTCACTGTTCATTATACCCCCAGTCTTGATGTTAATGTGTTAAGTGGCTGAAAGATATTCTCATAACATTCAAACCATTAACTACTTGAGGAATACTGGGGCAAAAAGTTAGTGACCGAGAAAGTGTGAACTGTGTCACAAACTTTCAATATTAGTTGAAATGCCAATCATGACAACTGTCCACCTACACCATCAGTTTGTTGCTATGCAGTAGATTCTGATCCAATGGTGAACTAAGTTTGTTATATTTAGCAGAAGCTAGGATTTTCAAAAAGGAAATCATAAATGTAGCCAAGGCAGCACAATATAGTTGTGTGGGATCTGTCGTCTGGAGGAAGCTGTATAGTCACAGTCATAGTCATACTTTATTGATCCCAAGGGAAATTGGTTTTTGTTATAGTTGCACCATAAATAATTAAATAGTAATAAAACCATCAATAATTAAAAGTAATATGTAAATTATGCCAGGAAATAAGTCCAGGACCAGCCTATTGGTTCAGGGTGTCTGACCCTCCAAGTTTGATGGCCACAGGCAGGAATGACTTCCTACGAAGCTCAGTGTTGCATCTCAGTGCAGTATGAAGAAAACCAAAGAGTGAGAATATTTTTGAGGTTTTATATGGAGCTTATCTTAGTTGCTGCGGGTTGGCAATTTAGGTACTTTAACAAGATTGTAATTTGAGCTGTGCCTAGTTAGACAGTTACGGTTGTAGAAAGACTAGAGCAGCGGGCTAAGCACACATACTCGAGGTATGCCAGTGTTGATTGTCAGTGAGGTGAACATGTTATTTCTGATCCACACAGGTGTGCTCCCCCAGTAAAGAAGTCAGCTCCATCATGGGCACCAGCCTCCATAGCATCCAGGTCATCTTCAAGGAGCAATTCCTCAGAAAGGCGACATCCATCATTTCAGACCCCTCATCACTCAGGAAATGCCCTTTTCTCATTGCTACCATCAGGAACCTGAATGATTCAGGAACAGCTTCTTCCTCTCTGCCATCCAATTTCTGAATGGACATTGAACCCATGTACACCACCTCACTCCTTTTTGTGCACTAATTTAATTTAACTATTTTAAAAAAATAATTAATTAATATTACTCACTGTAATTCACAGTTTTTATTATTATGTGTCACGATGTACTACTGCTGCATAACAACAAATTTCATGACATATGCATGAGATATTAAACCTGAGTCTGATTCTGACTCCCGACTGATTCAGTGAGCGGAGTCCATGTATTTTATTACTAACATGAAGATTAAACCTGGTGGGTTTGGGTTACATGTAACAAATAAGACAAAGGTCTTTAAAGCAAAATCATTGTACTTACGCTGAAAATCACAATGGAATGTGGTCTAAATTTGCACTCTTATTCGTTATGTAGGAATGTAGGCTCAATATGTCAACTATTTGCAGCAATGGCCAGAATCCTGGAATCTAAAGAATGCACTAAGTCCAACCGCAGTGAGATAAATTCAAATGTGCCCAGTTATACTCCATGAACTAGCAATGGATTCATTCATTTGCGAAACCATGCAATTGAGGATGTGAAAATTGAATTTATACAAATTGTGGTTTTAACCATTATAGAAACACTACTTGACTTTCAGCAAGAGTGGGAGTCAATGTTAAAAGGCACATGCTGGCTTGAATTGTTGTTCTTGGGCACTTAGCTCCCAGTGGAGCATAGGCCATCGATGACCTCCCGTCTCCATCGTCCTCTGTTCCGTGCCAGTCTCTCGAGTGCGGAGCATGAGTGTCTAATTCCAGCATCAATGTCTTTCCTCCATGTGTTCTTTGCATGTCCCTTTTCCCTCTTTAATTCCTGCCTGGTGATGTGGTTGGTTGGCTTCCTCAAGGTGTGGCCAATCCACTTCCCTTTCTATTTGTGTATTTGTATCTCTATGGATTCCTGGTTGGTGCTGTCCCACAGTGTCTAGTCGGTTACTTTGTCAGTCCATCTGATATTTAGGATCCTTCTCAGGCACTGGTTGATGAAAGCTTGCAGTTTTCATAGTGTCTTCTTTGATGTTCTCAGATTTCAGAGCCACGTATGAGCACTGTTTGAACATTGGAGCTGAAGACTCTGATTTTGGTTTTCCTTGATAATATTTTGGTTGTCCACACTTCCTTCAAGATGTTGAAAACTACTCTGGTCTTGTTGACACTGGCTTTGAAATCACCATTTGTTCCACAATGTCACTATATATTATGCCATATATAGTCACAATGCTTCCAAGATAGACAAAGGAAGTCACTTCTTCCCAGGTTGTGTCTCTCATCACTGTAGGTCTATTGCTGGTGCAGTTTATCTTCATCACTTTTGTTTTATCTACATTTGGTCTTAGACCCAGCATAGTGGAGTTAGCAGTCAAGAATGTCGATTTCTCGTGTCTGTAGGTTAGAGCTAGACAGTGGGGTGATATCACCTGCAGACTCATCAAGTTGCCACCACATAGCCCACTGGATTCCATTTTGTTTTTCACTTCTCTGTTTCATAATGCTGGATTGAATAATCCAGGGCTATTTTCATAAACTGGAAAATGATGGCAAAATACCAATAAAAACCTAAGCAGGAGTAGGTTGGTCAGCCCCTCTGCTTGTTCTTTCTTTAATGTTAGGGTTAATATCAGTGCTGCTTTTCTTCTCTAACCTTATATGCCTTGATTGTTGCCACATCACTTTGTTTCCTTCAACCACACCTACACCCTTCCACCTGTGACGAGCAGCCTAGGTGAGGACCCAAGTGCTGGAGTATCTGAGAGTAGAGTCGAGACTTGATTTCAAGACTGAGACAAGAACAAGGCTCTTGACTAGATGCAAGATGAGGACCTAACGTGGCTAGATGAGAAGCCAAATGGCACAGAAATCCTAAACACAATTGTAGACTGAACCAAAGTTGAGCTGACGATTGAGCACCAAACCTGAGTTCAGGTGCTCTTTAAATATCCAAATCCTGGTGCCAAAATATGGTGGAAAATTAGTGAAGCAGGACAGAATCTTTACAGAGACCATACCAGCAATCCATAGTCCAGAGAATCAGTCCAGGTCTAAACCCCGGAGGATGGCACATTAGGGTGTGTACTGTAGCACCACCAAATCCGTCCTTTCTACCACTTCCCACTCTTATACTGTACTTCTGAAGTTCACCTGTGCACCTCCCGCACACCAGTGGATTTCAGATTTTGAAGCTAATCTGAATCGAAATGTGGGGCATTGCAGCTAATACTGTTGTCTCATGGCTTCCGTGACCTGGTTTCAATCCTGACTTAGCAATCTCCATGGAGTTTGCAAGTCCTTCCTGTGACTGTTCGGGCTTCTCCCACTTGTTCATTCAGATCTCCTCCTATCTCCCAAAGACATGCTGGAAGCTTTATTTGCACCTAGTGGAGGTAAATGGCAAATACATCAAGCTGAAGTTGTGGTAAGCAAGAGATTACATTGTAGATTTACAGAGAAAGGAGCGAAGGAAAGATGGCAGGTGGGATTACTGGCCAGGGAGATTGAATACACCAGACGGCCTCTCTCAACGTCACTGTAAATAAGTAAATAAATTATTTGTCGTTGTCTATCATGTCTGACAATGACAGGAAACCTATGCGGGAGAGTTTTTAAAGTGGAAAAGTTGTTGCACTGGGGCAGCTCCACTCTCCTGACCTCGGAAGTCCAGGTCTAGCAGTACGAACAGGCGTCACAAACTGGGGTCTCCTTTGGTTGCAATGGATGACCATGAGTGTCTTCTGTGCCTTGTCATGCCCTTCGCTCTCCACAAAACGTTGCAGTACCTCTTTCCTGGCTGTTGGAGCTCACTGTAGATCTCATCCACCCAGTGTGCCAGAGCTGACCGCGTGCTAGGACAGGTATATCCGTCAATAATGTTATTAAAATGACTGCAAATGTATCAGTTTTTAGATTAATAATTATTAGCATATATAGCTGTATTTTAGATGAAATAATGAGGTAAATGTAATATCAAAGACATTTTATAGAGAAATCCTGGCAATAAAATTCTTGTTTGCTTGGTCACACTGACAGACAAGACCTCCATGGCTATGAAAATCCGTATTGGATAAACATGTCTGTCAGTTTAATACTGCATACAGTCAATGTTCGTCTTTTGGATTATTTGCATAGCAGTTCAAGGCATGATGCAAACAATTTTGTATATTTAACTCTACTGCATTAAACACTGAAAGTTATTTTTAATTTAACTGTCTTCTGGATGTTTCACAAAAAAAATTGCATATGTTTTGAGGTGCTGCACCAGAAGAGCCCTGTTCTGTAGCGGAAAACTCAGTTAACCACAGTCTGCTAAGCTCCTGCACGTGAACGTAATATTGATATAAGGGAATCAATAGCAGCCAAATTCTTATAATTTTTTACCTCGAAATATGAATTTGAGTATGACTTAAGCAGCGGGCCAGATTGAAAAGGTCAGGGTGTCGGGGCCGGTGGTGTGGGACGAGCCAGCTTTCAGCTCACTGGTCAGCCAGGTTTATTCATCGCTGTACTGATCTGAAGCTGTGGCCTGCAAATGATAGACTCCTGAATCAGCTCTAGTGATGCCTGGCTTCGTGTCTGTGGACTCACTTTTGTGAGCTTCAGTTCTGAATGCGACTTGCTTACTTTTATTGTTTGCAGGATTTCTTTCCCCTGCACATTGGGTGTTTGACAGTTTTCTTTTCTTAATAGGTTCTATTGGGTTTCTTTGTTTTGTGGCTATCTGTAAGGAGATGAATCTGAAGTATGTATACTTTGATGGTAAATGTACTTCAAACTTTGAATCTCTGCACAATGGGGGAATTTAAACTCAAATAATTTAATGAACCTGGGATCAAAAACTATTATCAATAGTGGTCATTGTAGAAACAGTGTAAAAAAATACCTTTTGTCCGGCAGCACACTTCCACTGTTCATAGCCCACATAGCCTACGTGCTTGTGATTTCAAAGGCACAGGAACCTCTGTTTGACTCCTAATTGCCCTTTGAAATGGCCAGTCAGCTCAGGGAACAAATAAACTGAACCATGCCCTTACCAGGTCAACAAATAATTCTGCTCTTCTACCAACTCCAAATGCGGAATAAGTCCACAAAGACAGCCCGATAGATTAGTATTTTTCTAAAATAATTCTAATTTAGTAATTCATTAGGAAATAGGCAACCCTCAGTTCACTTCACTGAGCAGTGTACAATCACAGAGAGTATCATAAAGCCAGAGAATTATTGCTAATAATGATGTGACCTGCTATCAAAGACAGATAGACCGTCTTGCAGCATGGCATGCTTGTAACAACTTGGAGCTTAATGCTATCAAGACAGTGGAAATGAGGATTGGCTTATGCCGACAACTTCCTACCTGCCCCCCTTGGAAATTTATGGCCAGGCACTGTCTGTCGTCAAGTCATTCAAACTCCTGTGGATGAGCATTACTATACAGTGAAGTAGAACAAGCACACTGCACTCATCACTAGGAAAGCCCAGCAGAAATTGTTCTTCCGTAGGAAACTTTACATGGTCCCTAAGATAGGGGAACTTAGAATGTTGTGATCACCTCTATCACCATTTGGTTTCCCACTGCCTCCTTCCATCTTGAAATCCAGGTTGTGGCAAGTGGTCCACTCAGTGGAGAAGATTGTTGGCCTTCAGCTACAGACATTAGAAAACCTGTTCATTACCAGAGCGAAGAAAAGAACTAAATAAAAATGACTGCTGACTCCACCCATCCTAACAGTCACCTATTCATCAAATTGCCATCAGGGAGACGCTATAAGTCCATCACCATCAGGACCTCACATCATCTCCAAAGCTTCTTTCCTGTAGCTATCCAGCTTCTCACCAAAACTCACTCAGGTGTAAGGACCTAAATTGTCCAAGCAAAACATCTGTTTGATCAGAGGTTTCCAATGTGGGGTCTATGGACCCCTTGGTTAATGGTAAGGCTCCATTGCATAAAAAAGGTTGGGAATCCTTACATTAGTCTTCCCTGCTCTTCTTATTCCATTGATAATTATTGAATCTGTTCATATGCTCACATTTATTTAAGTTTGATTATTGACATTTGCCCATGTGACTTCTGTTAATTGCTGATTGTTCATGACTGTTTTCACTATTGTCTTGTAAATCGTTGGTTGCTATTGTGCTGTTTGTTATGCTATTGTCCTGTGCTCTATGCTTGGCACTGAACCACAATCAATTCTGGTTTGTTTCACATACTGGCAATAAAGCAATTCTGGACATGGCCCACCACACCACACCATGTCCAGCACCTGATTTTATTCTCACAACAATCCATCTACTCCTCCTGGTTCTATCATTCACCTTCACAAGGGGTACAAATTCCAGTAACTGTTTAACCTCCCAAATGGCAAGTCTTTGGGAGGAAATTAAGCACCTTGGTGTAACCCACATGCCCCGAGGGAGAATAGGTAAATTCCAAATGAACAGCACTTAAGATTAGCATCAATTCTGAAGCATTTCTGCAGGGAAGTGCACCAACAATGCATGCATTAGTGAAAGCAATGCTATTTAAGTTCAGGGAGCATTTTTTATAAACTCTGTTAGGGTCAGCAGTGTTGTGCAAAGACTTACAACAGCATCTCCTGCCTTTTGCATTGAGACAAACTGCAGCAATTCTTTTTGATTGCAATATACCTAAACACAGTGAATCACATTCTCTTATACCCTGCCTGTTATTATCTCACTTTCCCAACAGACCAGCCAACTTCTTAGCTTCTATAATTAAGGGTGTAAATTGTGGCCAATTCTGTGTTGTCAAACTGTAGCCAGCATCACAGCCCTGATGCTTTGTAATCAGTAAATAATCAAAGCAGGTATGAGCAATGGAAATATAACTGTTCAGATTTACAGGACCTCATTTGTACTGAGTAAATGAAATTATTGTAATTAGTATTTGTTGGGGGTATCCCAATAAATGGATTAGTTGATACCATGGCTCCAATTTTGTGAACTTGATGAATTTCATAGGAATGCTCTACCTTAGCGGGGGAAATATACAGCAGGCAAGGGATATTTTTACCCTTCTTTGATTTTTCTCACCATACCAATAACCATAGTTATGCAATGGGAAAAGAAATCTTAATTCTGCTTCAAAAATCATATGGAAGATAGATGGATATTAATTAGATCAGGGGTCCCCAACCTTTTTTGCACTGCGGACCGGTTTAATATTGACAATATTCTTGCAGACCGGCCAACCAGGGGGGTGTTCAGGTAGGGTTAAACTCACCTCAACATGTCTTTTAAAGTTAGGGTTGCCAACTTCCTCACTCCCAAATAAGGGACAAAAGTAGCAGTCAAATCCTGGGACATTTTACCCCCAGGAAAGACTACCATGACCATGAAGCCTTGCGTGGGCACCTGTGTGCGCATGCGTGACTGCACATGTGATGTGCGCATGCACGTACCTGCCGATTTTTTTCCCCCACAAATCAGTTTTGCCTTCATCTTCCCGACTATACTGTACATACATGATTTCTACTTTATATAGGCTGAGTATTTATCATATCATTCCTGCTTTTACTATATGTTAGAGTTATTTATTTTCGGTTTTATTTGTTACTTGGTATGATTTGGTAGGTTATTTTTTGGGTCTGGGAACGCTCAAATGTTCTTCTCATATAAATTAATGGTAATTGCTTCTTCGGTTCACGCCATTTCGGCATGAAAGGTTTCATAGGAACGCTCTACCTTAGCGGGGGAAATACGGGACAAGGGTGGTCCTGTATGGGACAAACCAATTTAGCCCAATATACGGGATGTCTCGGCAAATACGGGACAGTTGGAAACCCTATGTTCAAGTTCAACAGTGCGTGACGGGGAATGAGGAAAGGTGCAGCTGACTCGTATCGTTTCCTCACAGCCCGGTAGCGCATGCCTTGCGGCCCAGTGGTTGGGGACCGCTGAATTAGATAGGTAGCATTTGATAATCATTTAGAATAGATGACTGAAAGATCCCTTTCATAGCCATATTCTATGTCACAAAAAGTTACGTTTTGATAATGAAGTGTTACTTTTCATTATCATGGTCCCGCTATGCACTATATCTTTCTGCATACTGTATTCAAATTTATTTCCTTAGATAAGATTTTACATGCACATCTCTTGTCAATACTGAGCAATCAAAATATTCACAGTTTTTCTCATCCATAGGCATTAAGGTGTTTGCAGATTAAATCTCACTTTCAAGTTCAGGTTTAATTGTCATTCAATTATACACGAATACCCATGTGGTGGGAGGTAAGGAGAAGAGGGACACTATTACTGTTAAGGCAATGGGAAGATGGGGTGAATATGGATTTTCAGAAAATGGAGGAGATGCAGGTGAAGGCAGCGTCAATGGCGGAAGAAGGGAAACCCGGTTCCTTGAAGAAGGAGGATGTCTCCTGGAAAGAAAAGCCTCATCCTGGGAACAGATGTTGCAGAGACAAAGAAACTGAGAAAAGTGAGCAGCATTTTTACAGGATACAGGGTGGGAAGAGGTATCGTCAAGATAGCTGTGGGTATTGATAGGTTTATGAAAGATTTTCTCCAGCAATGGAGAGAGAGAGATTGGGGGGGGAGGTGTCAGAAATGACTAAGTGAAATTAAGGGCCGGGTGGAAGTTTGAGCAAAGTTGATGAAATTGATGAGCTCTGCATGAGTGCATGATGCAGCACCCATGCAGTCATCAATGTAATGGTTAGAGTATGGGAGCATTATCATGGGAGGCTTGGAACATGAACTGTTCTATGTAGCCAACAAAATGTGTAAAAAGGCAATAACATGTGCAAATACAAAAGGAAAGAAATAATATTTATAATAAGAATAAACAAATTAGCAATAAATAGAGAACATGAGATGAAGAGCCCTTGAAAGTGAGTCCATAGTTTGTGAGAACAGTTCTAGTGAAATTGAGTGAAATTATCTCTTTTGTTTCAAGAGCCTGATGGCTGTGGGTAATAAATGTTCCTGATCCTGGTGCTGTGAATCCCGAGGCTCCTGTAACTTCTTCCTGATTGCAGCAGCAAGAAGAGAGCAGGATCTATAAATCTCTTTTGCAGCATCTTAAAGCCTGTACAATGGGGTGACCAGATCTCAAAGCAATACACCAGATCCGACCGAAGGGACTTATAAAGTAGCAACTGAACTCAGTTTCTCAACTAAAAAAGACAAGCTCGCTATATGCTTTCTTCACTACCCCATCAATCCATGTAGCCATTTACAGGTGGCTATGATCTTGGACCCCGAGATCGCTTTGCACATCAACATTGTCAAGGGCCTTTCTGTTAACAATACACTGTCCCTTCATATTTGACTTTCCAAAGTGTAACATTTCATATTTAGCAAGATTAAACTCCATGAGTCATTTCCTGACCCATATCTACAACTCTCAAAGCCTACGGGGTGCTCGTAACATCATTAAAGTCCTATCTCAACCCGGACACTGTCTGTTCAATCTCCTGCCACCTGGGGTGTATGGGGTGTCAGGGAGGGGTAGCACCTCTGGTGGGGGAACATGTCGCGTCCTTTTCAAGGTGGTTAGTCTACCTTTGATCCCCACCTGTCACTCAGCTCTCACCTGTGGCTCCCCATAGCTGTTTGCATGCGACAGCGGCCTCACCCCAGGCAACGGCTTCGACAAGCTGGCTAAACTAGATGAGGGTAGCCGACAGGTCTCAAACCCTCGGTGAGATAGGGAGTTGTCTATCCCAGCATGTGAAGACAGACTCCGGCGGATTGAGCAGACGAGACCTATGGAAGGTCCAACAGTCAAGAAGGCAGTCTCTGCAAGTGTCGTGGAACGTGTAGAGCAGGACAAGACACAGAAGACGTCCTGGTCATCCACTGCGTCTAGTCCCATCTCTAGCTGTCTTGACTCTGTCTTGCTACTGGATCTAGATGGGAATTGGGAAGAGAGACTGAGGCTGGCGCTGCGCAACTCTCCCTCGCTTAAATCCAAATCACGCGCTAGTCTCGACACCATCATAATAGTGTTGAGGTCCTCATCGACGTCTACAATGGATGAACACAAAAAAAGAAGATGCAGAAACATCTTAGCCAAGACTGAAAAACAGCTTCTTCCTGAGGGCTGTTGTGCAGCTGAATATTGCTGCACCCCGGCTTCCCAAAAGCCTTTGAATGTTACAGACTATCAAAGTCAATTGCTGCTTGTCAATATTAATTTTTTTTTAAATTAAGCTGTACCACATGCATTGTAAATATCTGTTTTGCATGGACTGGAGTGGCACCACAATCTCATTGTCTTGAGCAATGACAAGAAGGTTCCATACTGTGCTATTCTGTTCCTATTGTACCCTTTACCAGTCTTATGTGCTAGTCACATCAATCTTCATCTCATCTACAAATTTACTAAACCAGCTTAATTTACATAACCCACCCATTAAGTCCTGACCCAGATCTGGGCCGTACCCTCCAAATATCCGGACCTGCCTCTCGGTTTTTTGTTTGCACTACCTTACTTTCCATTTTTCGATTTTCTATTTATGATTTATAATTTAAATTTTTAATATTTACTATTGATTTGTAATCCAGGGAGCAGAAAGCACAGAATCAAATATCGTTGTGATGATTGTACGTTCTAGTATCAATTGTTTGGCGACGATGAAATATAAAGTAAAGTTATGAACAGTTATGTTCCTACATAACAATGGAGATTATTTTTCAAAGAAAGTACTGCATTTTCTATAGTTTGCTTAGAGCATTCTGAAATAGATACAAAAAGTAAGATGTACATCTATTTTATTAGTGGAGGCATTGAATTCAAAAGCCAAGAGGTTATATTGCAACTTTATAGAACTCTGGTTCGGCCACATCTGGAGTGTTTCATACAATCCTGGTTGATCCCGTGATAGGAAGGATGTTGAGGCTTTGGAGAAGGTGCTGAAGAGGTTTATCAGGATGCTGCCTGCTTCAGAGAGCATGTACTATCAACTTGGGCTGTTTTCTCAGGAGTGGTGGAGACTGAGGGGAGATCTGATAGAGGGTTATAAGACTATGAGAGGCATAGATAGAGTCGACAGGGAGTATTTTTTCGCAGGGTGGGAATGTCCAGTACCAGAGGGCATACATTGAAGGTGAGAGGGGGTCGGTTCAAGGGGGATGTGAGGGGTAAGTTTTTTTATTCAGAGAGTGATGGATGCCTGGAATGCGCTGCTTGATATAGTGGTAGAGGAAAATGCATTAGAGGCTTTTAAGGGACGTTTAGATAGGCACATGGATGTGAGGAAGATGGAGGTATATAGACATGATGTAGGTAGGAGGGATTCATTTTTTGGGGTGTTTTGATTTACTTTTTAGTTGGCTCAGCACAACATTGTGGTCCGAAGTGTCTGTTCATGTGCTGTACTGTTCTATGTTTGTACGCAAATATAATGCTCTACCATGATTTATTAATAAACACGAGAAAGTCTGCTGATGCTGGAAATCCTGAGCAACACACACAAAATGCTGGAGGAACTCAGCAGGTCAGACAGCATCTATCGTAGGGAATAAACAGTTGACGTTTCGGGCCGAGACCCAGTCCCGATGAAGTGGCTCATTCCGAATCATCGACTCTTTATTCCCTCCATAGATGCTACCTGACTTGCTGAGTTCCTCCAGCACTTTGTGTGTGTTGCACTATGATGAAGCATTTGTTTCCAATTTTAGGTTTAACATGATTCCAAAATGTAAAGAAAAGAATCGCATTTATAAAACACTTCTCAGGTTCTTGGGACATCAAAACGTTTCACAGCCAAGCATTATTTCTGAAATATATTAGTTTTTTTTTTATTAAGTAAAACATGATAGTTTCCATACAGCAAAGTCTAAAAACTATTAAGTACAGTAATAACCCCATTAATAATCCATTTTGTGTGGCTCACTGGAGCCTAAATATGGCTGGTTCACTCAGAAAGCTCTCCAGCTCGTCGTGTTCTATGTCCTGCTGTGCAGACAAGCAGATAAATGTTGTTTCTGAACATCAGCAGGAACTCAGTTCAGCAGCTCTTGAGAAAAGGCATTGGAATTGTGACATGTGATTAATCCAGGTCAATTGCTACCAGTGCAGACATGGTGTCGTCTTCCTTTCTGGTCACTTTCACTGTGATTGCAAGCAGCCAGAACTAACCACTGGCTCCTTGTGTCAGCTGGAACTCCATACCATTTGTAGTTATCACCACTTATTTATTGATTTATTGAGGTATAGTGTGGAGTAGGCCCTTCTGGACACTCAAGCTGTGTCACCCAGCAATCCCCCAATTTAACCCCAGCCTAACCATGGGACAATTTATTTCATATTTGCAGAAGCTTTTACGTCTGCTTTTCTGTTCCTTGTGAGTTTATTTTCATACTCTAAATCTGTTCCCTTGATCAATCTTTTCACCTATTTAGTTTTTGAGGAGATCAGCTGTCTGGACCTTTGATCTACACTGTCCAGCAATCCCCCTGTTTACCCCTCCCCTAATCCCAAGACAGTTTACAATGACTAATTTACCTATCAACCAGTACATCTGTGGGAGGAGACTGGAGCAAACCCATATATTCGCAGGGAGGATGTACAACCTCCCTACAGGCAGTGGTGGGAATTGGACCCAGGTACAGGTACTGTAAAGCATTGTGCCAACCACTACACTACCATGCCCACTTAAAGTAATGAAAATAAAATGCAGGTGCTAAAGATCTGAAAAAGAAGACAAAATGCTGGAAGTACTCAGCAGGTGAGGCAGCATTTGTGGAAATAGACACCAGATTGCATGCTTCAGCTTCAGGATTTTTCATCAGAACTGTGAAGGGTCCCGGACTTGAAACGTCAACTGTTACACTTACCACAGCTGCTCCCTGGCTGTTGAGTGCTGCCAGTATTTTCCATTTTATACTGTCACACGGCGTGCGTTAGCAGGACCAGACCGAAGTGTGGAGGAACAGCAGACTCTCTCTGTCATGGTGATCGCTGGGACTGGCTCAACCCAGGAGCACACTCAGCAGGCTCACGACTCGACCCAGGAGTGAGGAATGGCAGAATGCTCATGAAGCGATGGACCAAGAAGTTAGGCATAGGAATACCAACAGAACATGGGAGGCAGAACTGAGTGACACCACAAACAAATCATTCTCCATTACACCCAAGGACTCCACTAAAGAGCTAACTGGAGACCACTTGAAATCATCATGGAATGCAGAAAACCCGTGCCAGTCACAATTAACTTGACAAGATTAAATCAAAAGCACAAGGGCTTAACGGCTCTAATTAAATTAATGATGAGTAAATACAAGTGCTCAAGAAACCTAGAAGATCAATGTTTTTTGCAAGCCGGAGAGGCCCACAAGGCTCAAGACATATATTACTTAAAACTAGCCTGTCTTACCACCTCATGGCTGCAGCAAGCGCTGATATATAGTCTGGGAGGTGTTGAAGATAGGTACAATGCAAGAGAGAGTAGACTGTGCAGATTTTGAACAATGTATTGGAACTCACAGTGAAAAGTGTTGTGGGGTGCAGATGTGTCTCTACCAAAGGTGGTGCAAGGCACTCCTTCCCTCCACTAGTCTGCAGGTCACCCTTGGGTAAAGTGTATCCACTGCTTAGCCCCCTGATCAGGGAGATGTGAAGCCATGGGATCAGGTGGTAGATGGTTGTATGAGCAGCTGCTGCACATCACAAGTCTTGGTTATGTGACCACTGATGTCAGGAAGACAACCTCTGAAGAGTATTGATAATGGCTGGGGTCAGCCATCTTGTAAACACAGTCCAGAAGGTGGCAATGGCCAGCCACTTCTGTAGAATAATTCGCCAAGAACAATCATGGTCATAGAAAGACCATAATCGCCCATGTCATACAACATGGCACATAATGAGGCTAATGACTGGAACTCACAGTTGAAGCTGTTCAGAAGAGAGGTATGACCTACCTGCAGGGACAGGGAGACCTCTGACCAAACTGAACAGTTATAACTGGCCATTTCTGATGACATGGGAGCAGTGTGATAAAACATTTAATGACCTCATAGGTGATCATGTTCTTCAAATTTAACTTCTGGGCAGCAGAATGGAGATGCAGTTAGTGCTGCTGTTCATACATTCCATGACATAGAAAACTATGCAAAAGTCTTAGGCACATACAGTATATATATCTAGGGCCTAAGACACTTGCATGGTACTGCAGTAATTCAATGAATTGCGTCGTACTGCTGCCACAAAAAAAAAATTTCACAACATATGAGAGTGATGATAAACCTGATTCTGATATGGGTCTCTATTGTTGATCAAGAGTGGGAAGAGGCAGGAAGAAGGTAACATTGGCTGGGAAAAAGGGAAGGGAGAAGTCAGGAAGAGGGAAGCACCCAAGAGACATTCTGTAATGATCAATAAACCAATTGTTCGGAATCAAACAACCTTGTCTGGTATTTCAGGGCTGGGTGTGTCTGCACCCGTGCCACCTCCACCCATGTTATGGCCTACTTTCTAGGAAGGCATCCACCTTAACTAACCCCTCTCCCATAACACATGCATCATCTATAATTGAATTTACATCTCATGTAAGTAAGCAGTAGGAGATTCAGAATGGAATTTTTGGGCATATGTCAAATACAGTATGTAAGTGGGGGAATGGGATTAAAGCTCAAAGTGCAAAGTAAATTTGTTATCAAAGTACATATATGTCACCATATATAACCCTGAGAATCTTTTCCTTGTGTGCACACTCAATAAATCAATACAATATTGATTTAACCGGTAAGGTGGTGCCTAACTGGAAGACCACAATCTGTGTGGATTGGTGATATCATCTCTTCCTCGCAGACGATCAAAACTGGTGCACCTCAGAGCTGTGTGCTTAGCCCACTGCTCAACTCTCTATACAAAAATGACCGTGTGGCTAGCCAGAGCTCAAATGCCATCTATAAATTTGCAAACAATACAACCATTGTTGGTAGAATCTCAGGTGGTGACGACAGGGTGTACAGCAGTTAGATATGCCAACTAGTGGAGTGGTGCTGCAGCAACAACCTGGCACTCAATGTCAGTAAGACGAAAGAGCGGATTGTGGACTTCGGGAAGGGTAAGACGAAGGAACACATACCAAACCTCATAGAGGGATCAGAAGTGGAGAGATTGAGCAGTTTCAAGTTCCTCGGTGTCAAGATCTCTGAGGATCTAACCTGGTCCCAACATATCGCTGTAGTTATAAAGAAGGCAAGACAGTGGCTATACTTTATTAGGAGTTTGAAGAGATTTGGCATGTCAACGAATACTCTCAAAAGCTTCTATAGATGTACTGTGGAGAACATTCTGACAGGCTGCATCACTGTCTGGTATGGGGGGGGTGGCTACTGCACAGGATCGAAAGAAGCTGCAGAAGGTTGTAAATCTAGTCAGCTCCATCTTGGGTACTAGCCTACAAAGTACCCAGGACATCTTCAGGGAGATGCTGCTAAGTTAACAAATTTCACGTCTAATGCCAGTGATAATAAGCCTGATTCTGATTAACCATAACAGAATCATGAGAAGTCTGCCCAACTGGGGTGTTCAACCAGAGCACAGAAGACAACGAAACAACTCACACAGGAACTCAGCAGGCCAGGCAGCATCTATGGAAAAATGTAAACAGTCAACATCTTGGGCCAAGACCCTTATCAGAACTGGGAAAAAAAAGATAAGAAGTCAGAGCAAGAAGGTGGAGGGGAGGGGAGAAGAAATACAATGTGGTAGGTGATAGGTGTAAATGGGAGGGGGGTCAGGGGTGAAGTAAAGAGCCGGGAAGTTGGATGGTGAAAGAGATAAAGGGCTCGAAAAGGAGGAATCTGATAGGAGAGGATAGAAAACCATAGAAGAAAAGCACTGGAGAGGAGAAACAGAGGGAAATAATGGCCGGACCAAATGGTTTGCATATCTCAGATACTGCTGATCTCCTGGGATTCTCCTGCACACCAATCTCTAGAGCTTACAGAGAATGGTGCTAAAAACACAGAAAAAAAAATCCAGTGAGCAGCAGTTCTCTGGGCTAAAACATCTTGTTAATAAGAGAGGTCAGAGAAGAATGGCCAGACTGATTCAAGCTGACAGGAATGTGACAGTAACCCAGATAACCATGCGTTACAACAGTGGTGTGTGGAAGAGCATCTCTGATACCTGGAAGAGGATGGACTACAGTAGCAGAAGACCATGAACATACACTCAGTGGCCACAGGAGGTAACTAATAAAGTGGCCACTGAGTGAAGACCTTGTGAAGGCAGGTGTACAGTTCAAATTGGTATCATGTTTGGCACACATACTGTGAGCTGAATGGCCTGGTCCTGTGCTGCCTCCTTCTATGTTATAATTTGCAAGCTGCAGAGCAACACACACAAAATGCTGGAGAAACTCAGCAAGTCAGGCAGCACCTATGGAAATGAATCAAAAGTCAATGTTTTGGACCGAGACCCTTCTTCAGGACTGAAAAGGAAGGGGGAGAATTCCAGAATAAAAAGGTGGTGGGAGGGGAAGGAGGACAGCTAGAAGATAATAGGTGAAGCCAGGTGAGTAGGAAAAGTAAAGGGCTGGTGAGGAAGGAATCTGATAGGAGAAGAGAGTGGATCATTGGAGAAAGGGAAGGAGGTGGAGACCCAGTGGGAGGCATTAGGGCATGTGAGAATAAATATGGGGCCAGTGTGGAGAATAGAAGAGGGGAGGGAGAGGGAATTTTTTTTACTGGAAGGAGAAATTGATGTTCATGCCATCAGGTTGCAGGCTACCTAGATGGAATATAAGGTGCTGCTCCTTCTCCCTGAGGGTGGCTACATCTTGGCACAAGAGGAGGTCATAGACTGACTTATCAGAATGGGAAAGGGAATCAGAATAAAAATGTTTGGCCACGGGGAAGTTCTGATTTTGGTGGATGGAGTCGACTTGCTCAACAAAGCAGTCCCCCAATTTACAATGGCATCTGCAAACTTTCCTGTGTTTTAAGAATCACTTCTGTGCATCTAGTCAGCATATACTTCTAACTTCAAACTGACTGAACTTCAGGAGTGTCCATACAGACTAAGTATAAATTTCTACTTGATTACATCAATGAATTTCCATACTCTTGAGGTTAAAATTCTATTGGATATTTTAGATCCACCTCAGAGAATGCTACTTACATCTAACATGACTCATGTTAAGGAATAATGGTGGTTGTGTGCCATGTCCAACAATGTACGGGAGGGTTTTTAAAGTGGAAAAGATATTGCACTGCAGCAGTTCCATTTTCTCTACCTCAGAAGTCTGAGTTTAGTGGTACGAACAAGCGTCACAAACTGGTGTCTTCCTTGGTTGCAGTGGATGACCACAATGTCTTCTAGGCCTTGTCATGCTCTTCGCTCTCCATGAAGCCTTGCAGTACCACCTTCCTGTTACTGGAACTCACTGTAGATCTCGTCCACCCAGTCCACCAGAGCTGACTTCACACGCTAGGACACTCATGTCCCGATGTCACCAGGGTATGAGGCCAACTGGATACCCTCACCTCGTTTAGCCACCTTCACATGCAGACAGTTACTTGGAGCCACGGCTAAGAGCAGTGTCCTGTGGGGGATGAAAAGTGAACATGCTGCTGTGGAATAGACATGGCAAGTTTCTTTACCCAAGTTCTATCCTTCCTTGTACACCCTATTACCTCAAAGGGAAATCATATACCTCTGTAAATAGACAGCAAATAATTAAAAAATTCCTATGTTATAACTTTATGATTGAACTTTGTGAGGTCATGGAGTTCTATGAAATAATGTATGCGTGCTTCAGGCAGATTAATTATGAAACAATAGCGACAGGGAAACAAAGAACTCACTGGCTTCTGCAGGCTTCACCTACAATGGAACATTCTCTCCTTTCGCAATAGACTCTATGTGGGTCAATGCACAACTGCTCCAGCCTCAGCCGCTAAACTCATGACCTACCTGCCTCAAATAAAGCTGGAACATTTTCTCCGGTGACAGATGCTTTACCAAGATGTTTAGATCTTACTTTGTTTTAAAGTGTGAATTTCGATAATCATAAATTTTCTCTCAATTTGGAGACTTAAATTATTTCATCCTTACATCTATAACTTGATAAAAAAAACACAAGAAAATTGAAAGAAATTTTTATTTTGCTGCTGCTTAGCTTAACTAGCCCTTCCAAAGCAAGCTGTGATGTTCACTTGCATTTGTAATTCCAAATGTTTCTTTTGATTATTTTCTAATACCTTGCACAATGTTGAATCACTTTTCTTTCTGTGGATTTTTTTTTAATTAGCATATGTTTTTAGATTAATCTAAATTTATTCATTACTGTTGAGGGAACTACAATACTGTGCAAAAGTCTCAGGCACATATATATAGCTAGTGTGCCTAAGACATCTGCATTGTACCATATTTATCAGCGTGGAGCTGAGGGTGACTTTGTAAATCTGGCAGGAGCAAAGGATGTTGGGACTGGTGAGGGTGGAGCGCCGTGTGAGGGGTGTGGGACAGGTGGCAGAGAAGGAGTGCCAACTGTGGGGGGGGGGGGGCGTGGTGGTACAGGTGCAGATAGATCCACCCTGAGACACCAGACACCAGGGCAAGGTTGTTTGATTCCAAACAATTGGTTTATTGATCATTACAGAATGTCTCTCTGATGTTTCCTGCTCCCTGCCCTCTCCCTTCCCCTTTTCCTAACCATGATTCCCCTCTCCCTGAACCCTTTTCCACTCTCAGTCCACAACAGAGACACATATCAGAATCAGGTTCATCATCACGCACAGATGTCATGAAATTTGGTTTTTTTTTGTGGCAGAAGTACAGTTCAATACATAAAATTATATATTTTATATATCTATACCTAAGACTTCTGCACAGATTTACCTTGGTGAATGACATTGTATAAAATCTACCTGTCCTATCCAGCTGTTAGATACACTATGCACACACTGACAAGTACCTTGTGGATATTGCAAGCGAAACAATTGGAAGTGATAGCAAGTTGACCTGAACCTTTGGGCCATAAATGCCACACTGACCTTATGTCTTGTGGTCAGAGAAACAATACAAAATCACGTAAGATTACACAAAGCAGAAGCAGGATACAGGCAAGTATATTGTCACTTAGAGCTGACCTACATTCAAAATGATACTGACTGATACTGTATCTCATACAGTCACTTCTCCTTAACTCAAAATTCAAAGTAAATTTATTATCAAATTACATATACATCACCATACACAACCTTGAGATTCATTTTCTTGTTGTCATACTCAATAAATCCAGAATAGAATAATAACCATAATAGAATCAATGAAAGACCAACCCAACAGGTCCACAGGCCTCCATGGCCTTTATTTCATTCTTAATTTTCTAGCTTTGTGATTATGACCTGAGGTTTTGACTCTTTAGCCTAAGGATATAGAAACTACTTGATCGCATCCTCAACAATCTTCCAATTGCAGATGAATCTTTCCGATAAACTATTCGTAGAAGTGACAAACTCTTGGCCCTGTCTTCTCAAGGAGGATCAGAATCTGGCTTACTATCACTGACACAGAGAGATAGATACTTCATTAATTACAGTGTCACAGTAGCAATACAACTGCACAGATGTACAAGTAGGAGAAGAGATTTTTTATAGGCATCCGTTAGTCTCATGAAACCATGGATTTGCGCCTTGGAAAGTTTCCAGGGTGCAGACCTGGGCAAGGTTGTATGGAAGACCGGCAGTTGCCCATGCTGCAAGTCTCCCCTCTCCACGCCACCGATGTTGTCCAAGGGAAGGGCATTAGGACCCATACAGCTTGGCACCGGTGTCGTTGCAGAGCAATGTGTGGTTAAGTGCCTTGCTCAAGGACACAATACGTTGCCTCAGCCAAGGCTCAAACTAGCAACCTTCAAATCACTAGACAAATGCCTTAACCACTTGGCCACGTACCAACACACATGAGAAGAGAAGTAAGAAACAATAAAAAATAAGTTATCTCAAACAGTCTGTTAGGAGAGGATCATTACTTCCCTGGCTATAGGTTGACTCATTAAAGAGCCTAACGGCCAAGGGTAAGAATGACCTCATATAGCGCTCTTTGGAGCCGTACAACATGCTCTCTTTGCGGCAGCAGTACACTCTCTCACATTAAATGGGAGGCATTCAGTTCAAAGTACATTTATTATCAGAGTTTGAGTTCTTGAGGTTCGTTTTCTTACAGGCAGCTACAAAACAAAGAAACCCGATAGAAGCCATTTAAAAAAGAAGACTGAACCCAAGCTAGCTATTCAAAGTTAGGTATCTCAAAAGACATTTAATAACATCAAAACTGTATTTGACTACAATGTAACACAGACAATATGCTGGAGGAACTCAGCAAGTCAGTCAGCATCTATGGAAATGAATAAGCAGTCAACGTTTTGGACCAAGACCGTTCTTCTGGACCTTATATTCCACCTTGGTGGCCTCTAACCAGATGGCATGAAAAACGATTTATCCTTCCGGTAATTTTTTCCCTCCCATTCCCTTCTTCTTCTATTCCCCAGTTTGGCTTTTTATCTCCCTTCACCTGCCTATCATCCCCCCTCTCCCCAGGTGCTCTCCTCCTTCCTTTTCTCCTGTGGTCCACTCTCCTCTACTATCAGGTTCCTTCTTCTCCAGCCTTTAACCTTTCCCACCCACCTGGCTTCCCTATTACCTTCTAGCTTGCCTCCTTCTCCTCCCCCGACGTCCCTTCTTATTCTGGCATCTTCCCCCTTCCTTTCCAGTCCTGATGAAGGGTCTCGGCCCGAAACATCAACTGTTTATTCATTTCCACAGATGCTGCCTGACCTGTTGAGTCCCTCCAGCATTTTGTGTGTGTTGCTCTGGATTTCCAGCATCTGCAGACTTCTTGTGTTTTTGACTACAATATGCAAATGTAGTCCTGATTTTCATGGTAAGTGCTAGCCAGTACTCTGGGGTAACATGGTGGCGTAGCAGTTAGCACAATGCTATTACAACACCCAGCATCAGGGTTCAATTTCAGCATCTTTTGTAAGGAGTTTGTATGTTCTCCACATGGAATACGTGGCTGTTCCAGTTTCCTCCCACAGTCCAAAGACATACTGTTTAGTAGGTTAATTGGTCATTGTAAGTTGTCCTGTGATGAGGCTAGTGTTAGGTCGGGGGTGCTGGGCTGCATGGCTTGAAGGGTCGGAATGCCCTGTTCTTCGTGGTATCTCTAAACAAAATACATAAATAAATAAATAAATTTCCTCGCAAAAGGCAAATTTTCATGGCACTTATAACCTTGGTCTGTATGTCATGACCATAGGACCATGACACACAGAAGCAGAATCAGGCCATTCGGCCCATTGAGTCTCTGCAGTTCCATCATGGCTGATTTATTATCTCTCTCAACCCCATCCTCCTCCCTTCTACTTTGATGCCCGTACTAATCAAGAAACTATCAACCTCCACTTTACATGTGTATAATGACTTGGCCTCCACAGCTGACTCTGGCAATAAATTCCACAGATTCACCGAGAAATTTCTCCTCATCTCTGTTCTAAGTGGACATCATCCTATTCTGAGGCTGTGTACTCAGACCTAGATTCACCCACAATTGAAAGGCCCAGATATAATGGATGTGAAGAGGATGTTTCCTTAGTTTGGGGGACTTGGTATGTCACCAAAGACACTTGCAGATTTCTACAGGTGTACCATGGAGAACATTGTAACAGGCTGCATCACCGTCTGGTATGGGGGGAGGGGGATGGGGAAATGCACGGGATGAACAAAAGCTGCAGAAAGCTGTAAACTCAGTCCGCTCCATTGTGTCACTAGCCACCCCAGAACCCAAGACATCTTCAGGGAGCAATGCTTCAAGAATGCAGCATCCATCATTCAGGACTCCTATCACCCAGGACTCTTCTCATTGATACCATCAGGAAGTACAGGAGCCTGAAGGTACACACTCAACAATTCAGAAACAGCTTCTTCCGCTCTGCCATCAGATTTCTGAATGGACATTGAACCCACAAACACCACCTCACTACATTTTTTCTTTGCACTACTTATTTATTTTAACACACGCATATATTTAAAAACTGTGAATTACAGTAAGAAGTACAGTATATACTCACTGTAATTCACAGATTTTTTCCTCTGTATTGCAATGTACTGCTGCCACATAACAACAAGTTTCACGACATATGCTGGGGATATTGAACCTGATTAGATTCCGATTTTGATTTCTTCCTAAAGTTTGCCTCATACTGCTTAGAAGTCTTCCATGTACTTAATGCTGCACCAAATGACTTACTGAGACCCACTGAAAGAGTCTCATGGCAAGGTGAACTGACATAGTAAGATCAATATTTCCTCAAAAAAGACTGCCAGCAAATTGTGTTACCTTGGAAAAGAACCCCAACAAGTTTGAGTACACCAAGTGTTGAAGTCAGGAAATGAGATTCAAATTATATAAAGGGATTAGTTTACAAGTTGCCTCAAGCATGATGGATTTCAACATTCTGGATTTCAGAAGCATCTGAACGTTATCCATCGCTCTTCATCTATTTTAAAATAAAAACAACCTGTTTCTTTGATAAACTAAAAGATGGATTTTCACCTTTTACAGGATGATGCAATGTTTTCAGAAAAATCTGTGATTAACCAATTGAAAGTGAGATAACACTTCCTCAAATTTGGAAAGACCACATTGGTATCAATGATATGCAGCACAAATGTAGACTATTTATCTCAATTGTCTGTGCCAGTCAGTAAGTACAATACTAATACCTTTTAACGGCACTCATTCATGACTTCCTCTGCCTCAGCCTTTCATGTCTCCACCTAGTTACTGCCTGTTATGCCACTGGCTCTTAAGGCAGTAATGAAGGTCCTCCATCTCTGTCCATCCTTGGCCAGTTTTGGTCTTGGTGTTGGCAAAGTTTAGGGCTTCCTTCATCAAGCTTCTTCTCAGTTTTCACTACTGTCAGTGATGCTAATCCCAGGTAGAGACTCAAGAATACCGTCACACACAGATAGAGGATTCTTCATTGCTGTTTTCGTAACTTTTTTTTACCAGTCAAGGTTGTTACCCCTGAACCTGAAGGACTAATGGACTAATCTTAGTCTGGCCTCTACTCTTTGCCTTGTTTGGCATGGGTGACCCTACCAAGAATCAAAGCTCAAGGCCCTGACTCCAGCCAGCATAGTTCTCTGGGTCACCAAGACATACAAGCCTCCAAATCCTATGACAAGGTTGTGGTGCTAATTTCTCATCTAAATAATTATAAAATGTTAAGGAAGTCCCTGCCTCCACCAACCCCTCATGCAACACAATCTACATATTAGCTGCTCTCTGTGTAAAAATAATGCCTCCTCAAACTCTCTTTACGCCTTTGAGCCCTTACCCTAATCCTGCCCTCTGCTTACAAACACTTCGGTGAGGAATGAATTATTTACCTATCTACTTTACCCATGCTTTTAAATCAACTACTGGTGACTGAGTGACAATCACAACTCTTATTTCAGCTGCATGTACTGTTTGGGGCGCCACATGACGCTATTACTGCTCGGGGAATTCCGGAGTTATGAGTTCAATTCCAGTGCCATTCTGTAAGAAGTCTCTCTAGGTCCATCCCGTGGAATAAGTGGATTTAAAAAGAAAATCTTTATTCATTTATTGAGATGCAGCCCTTTCCAGCCCTTCAGCTGCGCCAACCAGCAATTTCCAGATTTGATCCTAGCCTCATCACGGGGCAATTTACAATGGCCAATTAACCTACCAATCAGTTTTTCCTTGGACTGTGAGAGGAAACAGGAGCACCCGGAGGAAACCCACGCAGTCACAGGGGAATGTACAAACTCCTTACAGACAGTGGCTGGAGTTGAACCGGGGTCTCTGGTACTGTAAAGTATTGTTCTAACCGCTACACTATCGTGTCACCCATCTCTTCCCCGGATGCTCCCGTTTCCTCCCACAGTGCAACCGGGTAGGTTAACTGGTCATTGTAAATGGTCCCGTGATTAGGTTAGGGTTAATTGGGATTGTGCGATTGTTTGGGGGGCCTACTCCATGCTGTATCGCAAAGTAAGTAAATAAATAAATGTCACTGCAATAGGCTGTTTCACTGATGGTTCAAGCACATCAAATGAAAATTAATTTCCTTCTGTTGTGTATATCATTCATTCATTCATTCATTGTGTGCCGTGTCATATGACATGGGCATTCATGATTTTTCCATGACCATAGTTGTTCTTGGCAAACTTTTCTACAGAGTGGTTTACCATTACCTTCTGGGCAGTGTCTTTACAATACCCTTTAGAGTTTGTTGACCTGACGTCAGCGGTCACATAACCAGGACTTATGATATGCACCAGCTGCTCATACGGCCATCCATCACCATGTGCTCCCATGGCTTCACGTGACCCTCATCCGGGGGCTAAGCAGGTGCTGCACCTTGCCCAAGGTGACTTGTGGAGGGGGGGGTGAATACTTTTGATAGACACTATACATATATATATATATATATATATAGAATGGTGGGGTGGAGATACGGAGGTGTAGGGCACTCCTTCCCCACATTGACCTGCAGTTTTTGTATGCACAGTCTTTCACATCTCAGCCACTGAAGCTTGTAATTTCTCCAGAGCTTCCATAGGTCTCATAGTAGCCTCCCTCACTAGTCCCCTTCTTGCATGGTCACTCAGTTTTTGAGGACAGCCTGCTCCAGGCAGATTTACAGCTGTGCCATGTTCTTTCCATTTCATGATGATTGACTTAACTGTACTCTGAGGGATATTCAGTGACTGGGAAATTTTCTTCTATCCATCTCCTGACTTTTGCTTTTCAATAACCTTTTCGCAGAGTTGCTTGGAGTGCTCTTATGTCTTCATGATGTAGTTTTTGCCAGGATGCTGACTCGCCAGCAGTTGAACCTTCCAGATACAGACGTACTTTTACTACAATCAATTGAAACACCTTGACCACACATGGTGATCTCCATTTAACTAGTTATGTGACTTCTAAAACCAATTGGCTGTACCAGTGATGATTTGGTGTGTCATATTAAAGGGGCTGAATACTTGTGCAATCAATTATTTTGCATCGTTTAACAGGCAATAATTTAGCAGTTTCACAAATACACTTCAAGCACAAAACAAATCTGCATACAAATTCAATGGAGACAATATCACACAATCAGATCGCATTCACAGATCATTTATGAATAATAATAGGATCACAGAAACTTTCTTAGGAATATGAGCGGAAAGAAGCAGAAGTGGGACATTTGGTTCCTTGCACCAAGCTTTTAATAAAATCACAGTATTTCTATTACCTTTGAGTTACCCACCTCATATCCCTTGACTCCTTTAAAATCTACAAGTCTATCCATTGTTGTGGAGAAGGAAAACTGATTTTAAACCTCCGCTGTCTTGCGGCCATACCCACCCATGGGGAAGGTTTCAAGAGTAAACCTCGAGGAAGAAATCTAGTGTCCCTAAGGCAGTTTGGTGTTGCTTACAACTTCACTCTAGTAACCCCTGTGACAAAACTGGTGCCAAGCTGTATCAGCGCTTGCCCTTCCCTTGGACTACATCAGTGACGTGGAGAGGGGGAACTTGCTGCACAGGCAACAGCTGATTCTTCAAATCTTCCCGCCCAGGCTCGTGCCCTGGAGAGGACACAGTCCACCAGAGGTGCAAACCCATGATCCCCTGGAATCGATGGCTGCCTACTACTATTATCCATTGCTGCCTTGAAAACATTGAGATTCCTCAGCTATTCTATGTAGACCAGTTCAAAGGTTCACTTCTTTCTGAAAATATTTCACCTCAGCTCTGTCAGGAATGGTTGACCCCCCTCACTGCAGATCTATATTCCCTAGTCCTTAACACCAAGGGTCTTTGTTTGTGCTTCATGACTCTACCCTATCAAGCTTCGTAAGAATATTTGAATGAGATTATCCCCCATTCTTCTAAATTCAAGAGAGGCAGGGCTGCTCCTTACACAATAATTCCTTCCAAAGCAATCACCACACTTTTTGTTTGATATCTTCCACTGTCACACCCTTACCTTTTCATTTGACCTGTTTATATCCCCAAAGCATTTCCACATCCATCTTACAACCTACACTCAAGATTTTTCAATCATGTAGATGGGTTTGATTTTTTATTACAAGCACAGACTAATTGTTTTTGATTACCTCGTGTCTCTCTAAATGTTAATTTATACCAACATCAGGACTGTTTCCAATAATTTCCTATTATTTTGCCATCAGTTATGACCTTACTTGTAGTTCATAGGTTCATTAATTCCTTCATATTAAAACAATGTCGTCGTCCTCTAATCCCCTGACAGCACGCCCATGGCCAGAGAGGATTGGAAAAGATTGGACAAAATCTCCAACATATCCTCCCATGATTTTTTTGCCTGCAGCTGCTTTTATTAGAACTTATTATGGTATCAGATTGGTCAGCAATGGCTGTTGGAAGCTCCAATCTCCAATCAGGCGCAGGAATTCCCATCAGATGTTCTTCACACTTCTGTTGAGGGTTGGGATGGAGGTGAGATTCCACAGACACAAACAGAAGAATAAAGTAAAATGAAATTGTGAAGCTGAGATTGTACCAGTTGATCTACTCATCTGCTGGGAACACTTCAAGGTACATTGTTTGTCCAGAGATACAACAGTTCATAAGACCATAAGATTTAGGAGCAGAAATAGGCCATTTGGCCCATTGAGTCTGTTCTGCCATTTCATCATGGCTGGTCCATTTCCCTCTTGGCCCCAATCTCCTTCCTTCGACCCGCATCCCTTCATACCTGATCAAACAGGAATCTATCAAGCTGTGCCTAAATATACCCAGTAGCTTGCCTCCACGGCCGCCTGTGGCAAAGAATTCCACAGATTCACCATTCTCTGGATCAGGAAATCCATCCTCAATTCCATTCTAAAAGGACACTCCTTTATCCTGAGGCTGTGCCTTCTGGTCTTAGACTCCCCCACCATAGGAAACGTCTCCTCCACATCCACTCTATCAAGGCTTTTCAACATTCAATAGGTTCCAATGAGGTCATCCCTAATTCTTCTGAATTCCACTGAGTAGGGGCCAGAGGTATCAAATGCTCCTCATATGATAAACCTTGCAATCCCAGAGTAATTTTTGTGAACCTTCTTTGAACCTTCTCCAATGTCAGCACATCCATTCTTAGAAACGGGGCCCAAAACTGCTCACAATAGTCCAAGTGAGGCCTCACCAGTGCTTCATAAAGCCTCAACATTACATCCTTGCTTTTATATGCTAGACCTCAACGGGGCTCTTTTCATTGGTGTTTATTTTATTAGCCAGCTTGCCATATGTGATCTCATCAAACATTTTCCCGGAATTACATCGGTGTTCCCTGATGAAGGGTCTTGGCCTGAAATGGTGACTGTTTATTCCCTCCCTATAAGCTGCCTGACATGATGACTTCCTTCAGCATTTTGTGTGTGTTGATCTCTATCTTTGTTGCCATTATCTCCGCAAATTTAATCACCCAATTGAGTTATGGAGTCGTAGAACAATAAAGCACAGATACAGAACGCGTGGCCCCTGACGATCACCGTGCCCACCCAGCTGGTCCCAGTTTCCTGTGTTCAGCCTATATCCCACCAACCCTCATTTCTCTGTGCACCTGTCTAAGTGGTTATTAAATTATACTACTGTGCCTGCCTCAACCAATATTCAGATTTGTTTCAGGAGAGACAGGAATGTGGTGGAAACTATCAACATTTCAAAATGGATGTTTAGTGTCTGAGGGCTCCACGATTACTCGACTCTGCACTGAACTGTGGCTGAGGCTGCAGCCTACTTTGGCTGCCCCAGGCTTCGTGTCTATGGACTCACTTCTGTTCTGAATGCTATTTGCTTAGTTTTATTGTTTGCATGTTTTTTTTAATCTCTGTCTGCACATTGGGTGGGTGCTTGACAGTATTTTTTTAATAAGTTCTTTGGGTTTTTTTGTGTTGTGGCTGCCTGTAAGGAGATGAATCTCAGGTTGTGTAATGTATGCATACTTTGAAAATGTATGTTGAACTTTGAACTTCAATGGTTTTCCTCCACCTTCAAAGTGAGCCTTAAAACACTCTCTTTGGTACCAAATAATGCCTGAATTAAATATTCTAACTACTTGTTATATTTCCTGCAACAAAATCTACAAAATTCTTCAGGGGATTGACAGGTTGCGAATCCCCTGAATGGGGGTTTCACAGTCTCAAAATAAGGGTGAGCCATTCAGGAAGAGATCTGTAGAAACTTCTTCCCTCTAAAGGTAGTACATCTTTGGCTTTCTCTTCCCCAGAGAACTGGGGAGACATAGTTATGAATACATTCTCTTCCCCAGAGAACTGGGGAGACTGACAGTGAATGGAATTGGGGGATTAATGCAGGAAAGAGGAGCCAAGAATAAATATAATCCAAGAGGAGCCCAACCTTGTCATGGTTTGGGGGCTTGTGTGCCTCAATGACCCAGAGAGCTATGCTGGCTGGAGTCAGGGCTTTATGCTTTGGCTCTTGGCAGGGTCACCCATGCCAAACAGGTCAAAGGGTAGAGGCCTGACTAGGAATGGTCCACAGGTACTCCAGGTTCGGGGGTTCAGCTCAGAGCTAACAACCCTGACTGGTAAAACAAAACTCATATGGAAACAGCAATGAAGAATCCTTCTACACCTGGGTGTGACAGTATTCCTGAGTCTCCACTAGGACTTGCATGACTGACGGTAGTGAAAACCGAGAGGAAGCTACTGACACGATGAAGGAAGCCTCGAATACTGCCAGAGATGGAAGACCTTCATTGCTGCCCTAATTTCCAGTGGCGCAATGGGCAATAGGTAAAATACAATTTTATTGAATGGTGTTAAAACAATAAAATAGCCAACTCCTGGTTCTATTTCTTCTTGCTATTGGTTTTGTTCTCCTTCCCAGCTACACTCACACTGTGAAGATATTCAAAAAGGCACTGACAGATTGCAGATGCCTTGTGATGTATTGGTACTGCGATTTGCCACTTGGCCCTGGAGCAATGCTGCTTCATTTGGTTGCATTCATGGGCAATCACGTACAGTTGAATGACAATTAAACTTGACCTGAACAGTTTTTTTTCCAAATCAGCTGTATTGATGCTCAAACCCAAATGGAACTGGCAGAGCATGGTGGAATCAGATCTCAGCTTGACTTGGAGCTCCCCTTAGCAAGTGCTTTCCAACAGGCACCAGTGCACTCCAATTAAAAGTAGGAAAGCCAGCTAGTTTTTAATCCTTTTACCCAGCCCAGGGGACCATTCTGACAAACTCATTACACAAAATGACTGAACAGATTCAAACCATTAACACAGTGAGGCAGTCGAGCATAGAAATCATTTGACTTACGCACTGGTCGAGAGGACGGTGTGGTGTCTCAGGAATGAGGAATGATACGACATGGCAGTATTTTGGGTTTTCAGAATCCTGCAGCCAAGGTTAGTGGGAAGTACTAAATAAATTAATTTCCCTACAGGCTCTGGGCCTGTACTCATTGGAATTCAGAAGAATAAGGGGGATCTCACTGAAACCTATCGAGTGTTGAAAGGCCTCAATAGAATAGATTAGGAGAGAATGTTTCCTATGGTCGGGGAGTCTAAGTCCAGAGGACACAGAATAGTGGGACATCCAATGAGAATGGAGATGACGAGGAATTTCTTTAGCTGGAGAGAGGTGAATCTGTGGAACTTGTTAACACAGGCAGCTGTGGAGGCCAAGTCATTGGGCATATTTAAGGCAAAGTTTGATAGACTCTTGATTAGTCACGGCATGAAGGGATACGGGGAGAAGGCAGGAGATTAGGGCTGAGAGGGAGATGGGTCAGCCATGATGAAAGATGCAGCAGACTCAATGGGCCAAATAGTCCGTTTCTGCTTTTATACCTTATGGTTATGGCCAGTTTTCAGAGTTCTTGTGCTTTTATTGTATCAGGTGCAGGAGATGTGCTCATTTTTGCGTGTATGAATCCTTTATAACTGAAGGGATTGTCATAACCCAGATATTACAGTGGAGTCAGCATTTGTGAGAAAGGACAAACTTATTCTTGCCTTCATGCCAGGACTGGAACCTACAGATTTTCAGAGTCACTTTAATAATTTAGGGAATAGATTATATAAATATAAATCCAATATAAAAATGCTGAATGCCTTGCATTAGTCATGGCTTAAATAATATTCTCTACGCTTTATTCAGTTGAACTATATGTTTATATTTGTGTCAACTATGCCTCAATTGGAAAGACTCTCCGTTCTGTGTCACTTTCTTATCTGAAGCAAAACACTCGTTTGCATCTGAATATAAATGGGTTAAACA
Source organism: Mobula birostris (assembly GCF_030028105.1). Lineage (NCBI taxonomy): Eukaryota > Metazoa > Chordata > Chondrichthyes > Myliobatiformes > Myliobatidae > Mobula > Mobula birostris. The sequence continues at coordinate 32,216,213 of NC_092392.1, read as the reverse complement.
GGAAACTAAAATTTCACTCCCTAATCTTATTAACCTTGTTACAATTTGCGCATGGCTCAGGTAGCAATCCAGAGGTTACAACCATTTTTTAGCTCAGCTTTTTAAATTTAGACATTAGTTTTTTTAAATTCCCTCAGTAGAAGCTGTTTCCATGTTCTGCCTATGTCATTGGTACCGACATAGAATGCAACAACCGAATTTTTCCCCTTCCACTCCAAATACGTCTGCAGGTCAGATGAGATGCCCCAAACCCAGTCTCCACGTAGACAACACAGCGTTTGGACTCTTGATCCCGGTGACAGAGAATTGTGTCTACTTCCCTGACTATGCTATCCCCAATTACAACTACATTTCTCCTCTCTTTCCCCTCCTAAATTACATCATGAGCTATGGCACATGTTGTACACACTTCCTACAGCTCCCACTCTCATCCACACAGGGAGAAAGAATATGTGCCTCAAACTTTTAGATAGTACAGTATATTTTTAGATTACACATGAAAGAGATGGGATTTATATTGTGGAAGTAAGAAAGTCCTTCCCTGTGATACATAACTATTGACATAAGAGCATAGATCTGCTTCATTCGAAGAACAGTTATAAGACTTCCAGACACAAATTCTGTCAATTTGCATAACGATGCGGGAATTACCTGTGTTATTCAACATAGAGGAGGCTTGACCCAAAAGTGACCCACAGTAGGTGATACCTTGTGAATAAATAGCAAAATAACAAGCCATGAGGGGCTGCAGAACAAGAGAGAACAGATACTTCAACATAACAAGAAACAAGTTAATTGAAGGCTAGGAGCAAATGGCTGAGGCTAGTTGGTTTGATGAGCGAGCAAGTGACTGTGGATAAGAACTAGGTTTAAATAGGTTGCAGGTGATTCCTGTTGGCTGAGTGGAGACTGTGAGATACCTACCTGTGCAGGCCTGACTAGATACCCTCATTTATGAAATACCTTGATAAAACACACTGATTTTAATCCAAAAGCTTTATAAATTGAAAATGTGGTAGAAGTAGATTTTCCATGAATTGGTCAGCAAAAAATACAGGCAACTTGCTGAGTATTTATAGGGTTTTCTGTTGTTCTTTATTGAATTGTTGAAAAAGTTCCGATATCATTCTGGATTGAGAAATACTCAGGTAATCTAGGAAGTCACCTTGAATTTGCTAAATATGGGTCAGATATTTATTGACCCTTTAAACTTTTGCCCTTCTGAAGCTTCCCAAAGATTAAGAAGTAGTAATTTACAAAATAACTCATTAGAAATTAGAACATAAAATGCTACAAAAATTCAACATATCAAGCCACAACAGTGGAAAGTAAACCCAAATTAATGTTTTAATAAGTCACTGACTTTATAATTGCCACAAAAGACCATTAAATTGGAATATTCAGTGTGACTTCATCACCACAGATGGTGTCTGTCTTGCTGAGTATTTCTCGCATTTTCTGCTTTTATTTTAGATTTTCAGCATTTGCAGTGATTTTTTTTGGAAAAGATTAGTATTTTTTCTAACAAAACAAAAAGATTTAAATGGATCCAAGAGCATGCATACAATTTCACAACACTATGTTGAATTGCCTTCATACTTTTCCACAGGTGCTGTATCTGTAGAAGTTGGGGGAAATTCAACGGATGCTTGGCATGTCGATGTGAGCTTGCGATACCTGTCAGTCTGCTTGAAATAAATGAGTTGAAAGAGCTAAAATAGGAACTACAAATGTTAATCTTTCATATAACAGCTTCCTACAGGCCACATATCAAGATATTAAACTAAAGTGATTATAAAGTAACACACACAAAATTCTAGAGGAAATCAGTAGGCCAGGCAGCATCTGTGAAGAGGACTAAAGAGTCAATGATTTGGCCAAGACCCTCCATCAGAATCCTGACATGCTGAGTTACTGCAGCTTTTTGTTTGTGTTACTCTGGATTTGCAGCATCTGCAGATCTCTTGTGTTTGTTATTATAAAGTATTGGGTTACCTTTCTGATGATCTTCTTAGGGTGCAATCATTTTCAGCTGCATTTAAGGTCAGTGGGATCAGAGAAGTCAACACACTCATCTCTCATTTGCCATTTCAACAAAAGGACATCATTTATTTTTGATCACATGATATGGATGATAAAGGGTCTAATTCAAAAATAATTTATAACCCTTGTAACTCAATGAATTTGTCTAATTTCATGCACCGGAATCCTAACTGTTAATTCCTCTCTGCTCAGTAAATGTCGTATCCTAAACCTTGAGACAATGTTTCCAGAACCCTTTCCCCTGTCCTGGCCAGAAGAAATACTTGCCTTGCATCCAACCCATTGAAATGCTTATATGTTTTTGTGCAATATTACTGGACACATTTCCTCATTATCTTCACATTTCGTTGTTTCCAAGCCAAGTGCCCCATATGTGGATTTCATCAAAGTTCAAAGTTCTGAGTAAGTTTATTATCAAAGTGCATATACCACACTGAGATTCATTTGAGTGGTCACTCTTAATAACTATGAAGAAACAGAATAGAATCAGTAACAAACCACACACAACAAAGATGGACAAACAACCGGTATACAAAAGACAGCAAACTATGCAAATAAAACAAAGTAAAAAAAAAAAACAAAATAATAAAAATAAATAAATAAGCAATAAATATCAAGAACGTGAGTTGTAGAGTCCTTGAAAGTGAGCCCACAGTTTGTGGAACCAATTCAGTGTTGGGTGAGTGAAGTGGAGGCAAATTATCCCCTCTGGTTCAAGAGCCTGATGGTTGTGGGGAAATTACCAGAACCGAGTCATGTGGGACCAAAGGCTCCTGTACGTCCTTCCTGATGGCAGCAGCGAGAAGAGAGCATGACCTGGGTCCATGATGATCAATGCTGCTTTCTTGCAACAACACTCCTTGTAGATGTGCTCAATGGCGGGGAGGTCTTTAACTGAGATGGACTGGGCTGCATCCATTACTTTTAGAAGACTTTTCTGTTCAAGGGCATTGGTGTTTCCAGACCAGGTTGTGATGCAACCAGTGAACATGTTTTCCACTGGACACCTAAAGAAATTTGTCCAAGTATTAGATGATACACCAGTTCTTCAAAAACTTCTCAAAAATAGAGATGCTGCCATGCCTCCTTTGTAATTATAGTGTATATGCTGGACCCAGGACAGAAGCTCTGAAACTATGACACCAAGGAATTTAAAGTTGCTGACACTCTCCACCTCTGATCCCCCAATGAGTACTGATTACTATATTTTTGGTTTCCTCCTCCTGTAATCAATAATCAGCTCTTTGGTTTTGCTAACATTGAGTGAGAGGTTGTTGTTGTGGTACCACTCAACCAGATTTTCAGTCTTCCCCCTACATGCTGGTTCATCACCACTTTTGATTCAGCCTATGACACTGGTGATGTCAGCAAACTTAAATATGGCATTGGAGCTGTACTTACCTTAATTTCTTAAGCCGCTCTGTTCTAATTGAATTATATTTTGTTGTCAATTAAAATTAATTAATTCAATTCACAACTACACCCCTCTCTTGGTTTTCCAACATTAATTCCATTTATTCCTTGATTTCATTCTCATTCCATCTTTAGCTGAGAGAGTGGACAACAGTGACCTTTGTGTAGTCATGCTGCGGTTTGTAAACAGATGGCATATTGCTACCATTTGGTGGCAATCCCAAAATTCCTTCATTCCCGAATGATATGGTTCATGGTCTTTTGACCAATCATTTGGAGAATTACTTGCACCTTTAGACAGAGTGTAGAAGTCAAACTACAAGCACATCAGTAAGAGCAAAGAATCGATTGTGGACTTCAGAAAGTGTAAATCAAGGGAACACACACCAGTCCTTGTGGAGGGATCAGAAGTGGAAAGAGTGGAAAGGGTGAGCAATTTCACGTTCCTGAATGTCCACATCTCTGAGGACCTATTCTGGGCCAATGCAGTTGCAAAGAAGGCACAACAGTGGCTACATTTCATCAGGAGTTTGAGAAGATTTGGTATGTAACCAACGACACTCGCATATTTCTACAGGTGTTCGATGGAGAACGTTCTAACTGGTTGTATCGCTGTCTGGTATGGGGGAAGCGCTACTGCATAGGACTGAACTTAGCCTCAGAGAGTTACAAACTTATTTCCATCAAGGGTACTAGCCTCCATATTCAGAATCAGAATCAGGTTTAATATCATTGGCGTATGTCATTAAATGTTTTGTCTTTGTGGCAGCAGTACCTTGTAATACATAATAATAATGAAAAAAATTAAATTACAATAAGAACATATTTATAAAAAACAGAATTATATAAGTGGTGCAAAAAGAGGGCGGAGAAAAACAAAAACAGCGATTTAATTTTCTCTCAAATTCAGAAATCTGATGGCAGAAGGGAAGAAGCCATTGCTAAAACATTGATTGTGTGTCTTCAAGCTCTCGTACCTCTTCCCTGAGAGTAACAATGAGAAGAGGGCATATCCTGGGTGATGGGGTCCTTAATGATGGATGCCAACATTTGAGGTATCATCAGATTTGTGTGCAATTCTCTACAAAAATATTAAATTTATACGAGGGCAACTAATGTCAGTGATGGATAGGTCTTGAAAATGATTTAAAAGCAAAATGCTGAATAGAAGTTTCATGATCACTTTAGAAAATAACTGATTTGCTTTATTTGGAACTAATGCTTTCATTAAATAACAATTTAAGTGCCATGCCAGATTGAAAAGGTCAGGGTGTCAGAGCCAAAAGCAACGATGGGCCAGTTCAGCTCACTGCTTGGCGAAGTTTGCTGGTCCCTGCACTGAACTGAGGCTGTGGCCGGCAACAAACTGGCTTCTAAATCAACTGCAGTGGTGCCTGGCTGTGGACTTACTTTTGTGAACTTCTGTTCTGAGTGCTATTTGCTTACTTTTATAGTTTGCATTGTTTGTTTTCCTCTGCTCATTTAGTTTTCAATGATCTTTTGTTTTCATGGGTTCTATTGAGTTTCTTTGTTTTGTGGCTGCCTGTAAGGAGACAAATCTCAAGGTTGTATAAAGTATACTAACTTTGATAATAAATGTACTTTGAATGTTGAACTTGAAATATTTCTACAGTTGATTACCATAAAAGATTCCACTGAGATTCAAAAGTAGGCTGCCTGATCTAACACAAATAATGTGAACAGCAGCCAAAACTCATCTAATATAGCAAGCAAATAGTTTAATAATCATAAAAAACATTCTTCAGATATGTATGGCATGTAGCAGTTAGCCCAGGTTCAATTCCGCTGACTTCTGCTAGGATTTTGTATGTACTCCCCATGACTCTGGGGGTTTCCTCTGGGTGCTCCAGTTTCCCCCCTACAATCCAGAAATGTACCGGTTAGTGAGTTAATTAGTCCCCCGTGTATAAATGGACAACCAGGCTTGCTAGGCTGGCAGGGACTGTTACCAAGCTGCATTGCTAAATAAATGTATACAGTGCTGTGCAAACGAATTATATATGTACACTATTAGGGTACCTAAGACGTTTGAACAGTACTGTAGTAATTTTATGTATTGCATTGTACTACTGCAGCAAAAAAAAAGCAAATTTCACGACATATGTGAGCGCTGATAAATCATATTCTGATATGGGTTTTCTGATGTGACTGAGAGTGGGAAGGGGGCAGGGAGAGGGGAATCATGGTTGGGAAAAGGGGAAGGGAGAGAGGAGGAAGTGGGAACCACCAGAAAGACATACTGTAATGATCAATAAACTAACTGTTTGGAATCAAATTACCTTGCCTGCACCCGCGCCAACACTCACCCCCACCCCCCCCCGGCCCCTGGCATTCCTACTCTGCCATGTGTCCCACACCCCTCCCATGGCATTCCAACCTCACCATTCCCAACATCTTTTGCTTCTGCATGATTTACAGACTCATTGACAAATACAGTACTGTGTAAAAGTATTCGGCACTGCAGCTATATATATGTGCCTAAGACTTTTGCACAATACTGTATGACATCATTGGATGATAATGTAAGCTGTATCATTGCAAAGTTTAAATAACTCATCTCACTGAAAGTGATTCACTTTGTCAGCTTCAGGCAGCCCAGCATCAACAAAACCTCAGGCTAAATGTTTAGCCTTGTAATACAAGACTGAATACAAACATTTCAATTCTAAGTATTCTTAACATCTGTTATTATCATATGTATGTTAACTTGCATGGAGACCCAGAACACAAGGAACTTCAGTGCCCCATTAATCTCCAAACTGAGTTTTAGACTCCGTGTCCTCAATACTACGATAGTTTGCTCACTTCTTCAATACCATTGTCCTTGTCCAACTCCAGAGAGTTAAACACTGTGACATCATTTACACGTGCTGATGCTTTATTAGCTGATTCTTCATCATCATTATGTGCCATGTTGTGTAACACAGGTGATCAGGGTCTTATGACCATGATTTTTCTTTGCAAATTGTTTCTACAGAAGTAGTTTGCCAGTACCTTCTTCTGGGCAGTGTCTTTGCAAGACAGATGACTCCCAGCCATTATCAATACTCTTCAGAGATTGTCTGCCTGGCGTCAGCGGCCGCATAAACAGGACTTGTGATGTGTACCAGCTGCTCATACGACCGTCCACCACCTGCTCCCATGGCTTCACATGACCCTGATTGGGGGCGGAGGCTAAGCAGGTGCTACATCTTGCCCAAGGGTGACCTGTGGGCTAGCGGAGAGGAGGGGCGCTTTACACCTCCTTTGGTAGAAATGTATCTCTGCCCCACCACCCATATTAGCTTTTTACTTCTTTTATTACCATAGGCCTTTGCTAATTGGTAGTTCCCTTGGAACTTAGCAGTGTTTTGCTTCTTGAGAAACATTACTGACTTCTTGGTCAGGCCAGTATTCAGTGATATACTTACCTCTTCGTATTTTCATTGTATTTCTCATTTTTTTACCATCATTTTCACAATCTTAAAATGGCTTAAAATGCCATTTTCTTCCTATATTAACTTGCAGTTTTTCTTCTCAATTAGCCGTAATTATTTTTTCTCTGTTTCTAAGAAGGCTCAGCTAAATGCATAAAATTCCAAGCAGGAGGCCTCATCATATCTTGCTAACTTACTGTATAAACTAAAATTTATGGATATTATTATTCTGTTTCATATGTACGATTGTTTAGTCTCAATATCAATGTTAACTTCTATAAATTGAAATTAAATGGCTTTGACTCAATATTTTTAATCTTTTGAACCAATTGACTTCCTTAATCTCCCTCCAAAATAAATATGAGAGCAAACTCCGCTGCATGTCCTAAAATCATATTGAACTGGTAACAGGAGCAAAAGAGATGGCCTGCGTCTTTTTTTTCTGCTGAGCAGTCCTGTGGGGCTGAGAATGATTCCTGGATTAAGAAACCCTGGATGAATCAAGAGATTTGAAATCTGATGAACCAATTGGTGTTTATGAATGGCAATCCAGGAAAGTATAAGAGGTCCAGGTATGATCTCCAGAATGCCATCTCACATGCAAAGTGGCAATTCCAGACTATGAGTCGCAGAGGGATTCTCGACAACTGTGTCAAGGCTGGAAAGCCATCACTGCCTACAAAGCAAAACCATACACCATAAAATGCAGCAAGGTCTCATTCCCAGATGAGCTCAACGCCTTTTATGCTCACTTTGACTGATGGAACATGGAAGCACCTTCACGAACCCCCACAGCTCTTGGCAACCTTGTGATCTCAGTTTCTGAGGCTAATGTAAGAGCATCCTTCAAGAGAGTGAATTCACGCAAAGCTTGGCTCAGATGGCATACCTGGTCAAGTACTGAAGACCTCTACTATTCAACCGGTTGGACTGTTTACAGACATCTTTAACCACTCACTTCAGCTATCTGAAGTATCCATCTGTTTAAAGCAGGCTTCTAGCACACCAATACCCAAGAAGAATGTGGTAACCAGCCTTAGCGACTGTCATCCAGCAGCATTTACGTTCACTGTGATGAAGTGCTTCACAAGGTTGGTCACGAAGCAAACCAGTTCCTGTCTGAGAAGTGGCTTGGTTCGATTCCAATTTGCCTACCATCACAGCAGATGCCATTTCATTGGCTTTTCACTCAGATCTAGAACACCAATGACGTATATATCGGGATGCTCTTCATGGACCTCAGCTCAATGTTAAATACTATCAACCCTTTGAAGCACATCACTAGCTTCATTCCTGGGTTTTGATAACCTCCCTGGGGTAACTGGATCCTCATTTTCCTCACTAGCAGTGAACAATAATGTCAAGCAAGGGAGCATCATTGTACCATTCTTTTCTCAGCGTGTAGATAAAGCTTGCTCAGAAGCCAAGGTCCAAGCCGTCATCATCTTATTTACTGAAGCATACTCGACAGCTGCAAATCAAATGTCCTCAAGTAGCCTCCCCTTTATTTAACAATACTATTTTCCATGGGTGATGGAGTAGAGATATGTCTCTACCAAATGAGGTGTCAGCGCTCTTTCTTTCTGCTAGCCTGCATGTCACCCTTGGGCAGGGTGTAGCATCTGCTTAGTGCCCCACATCAGGGTCGTATGAAGTTATGGGAGCAGGTAGTGGATGGTCATATGAGCAGCTGATGCATATTATGTCTTGGTTATGTAACTACTGACACCAGGCAGACAATCTCTGAAGACGGCTATAAGCACCTATCTTGTAAAGACGCTGCAGAGAAGAAGACAATAGCTAACCACTTTTGGAGAAAAAATTGCCCAGAACAATTATGGACAAGACCATGATCGCCCACATCATACCTCTATTCTGAGGCGCAACATGATGATGATGATTTTCCAACAATGAAGGTCAGTGATGGGTTCCTGGATGATGTGGAACAAACCACATTCAGTGGGAGACACACTCCCACTGAAGGCAGAGCCACTGACCTTAAAATTTACCATCACTTTCAATCCATCAATGCATCTAACCAAAGAGAAGGGTATATACTGTGATGCTGTGAATGTATATACTGTGTAACAAAGTTAAATTGCATGATTAGAGAGGTAGTGTTCATGGATTCAAAGTCTATTCAGAAATCTAATGGCAGAGGGGAGAAGTTTTTGGAGGCAGATGTCCTTGGTGTTGGTATTAGGTGCACAGTCAATTGGACCACATTGTGCTGGGCCTACCTAACTTTGGGCAATCCTGGAAGGTTTGCCCAGTGAACTTTGAAAGTGATGCTTGTCCCAGTGCAGTGTCATCGTCGTCGTCATTAGGTTGCATCTGGAATTTACAGTTGGTGGATGATTTCCCTCCAGGCCACCCTGTTCCGACACTTGTCTACAACATCCCTAGTCTTGTCCAGCTTGGTCCAATACTGGCAATTAAATTACACACTACATATATGGATCACTCCTCCACAAGATAAAGAACAATGGAACATCTGATCATCAAATAGTTCCTAACCTCCCGATCTCTACCTAATCAGGCAATGTAACATGATTCCCCACCACCTCTGTGTTGGTAATCTGCCAATCTCTAACCTTTCCCAGCAGCACGGGCAAATTCACAGCCTCCATTTCCACCCACCACTACCCACACCAACCAACAATGGACACCTGGTCTCAGACCCACCCTTTCCTAAGACTGAGAGCACGTATTGTTCTTGTTTCCACTCACTTCCGGTCCTGGGTTCCAATGGCAATCTGATTTGTGATCGACATTGGTAACTTCAGGAATCGTGGGTGAAGTCAAAAGAGTTTTGACTGCAAATGAAGTTATATATGGATAAGTATGCAACACAGTCTTTGCCCCACTGCACCCGCACTAATCTAACACACCCTGATGTGTGGATGAGAATTTCTCAGTATTTGTTCTTTATTTAAAAGCTGTTTGGGTTAATTCAGGCTAGGTGTTTGGTAGAAATATTTGTTTATAAGACCATAACATATAGGAGCAAAATCAGTCCATTTGGCCCATCACGTCTGTTCCACCACTTCATCATGGCTGATCCATTTTCGTCTCAGCCCCAATCTCCTGCCTTCTCCCTGTATCCCTTCATGCCCTGACCAATCAAGAATCTATCAACCCCTGCCTTAAATAACCAAATGACACGGCCTCCACTGCCACCTGTGGCAATGAATTCCACAGATTCTTCACTCCCTGGCTAAAGAAGTTCCTCCTCATCTCCGTTCTAAGAGGACGCCCCTTTATTCTGAGGGTGTGCTACCTTGGTCTTAGACTCCCCATCCACAGGAAACATTCTCTCCACATCCACTTTATTGAGGCATTTATAGACTGGGAAATTCCAAAACATTATTCTGCACTCTTTGATGGTGATTTAGAAGATTGGCTTGTCTTGCATAAATTAAACTGTTGACATATTCTGCAGGAGCTTTGAAGATCTTTAACAGTTTGATAAGGAACAAAATGTTGGCCTATAAATATTAGTCCACGCTGCACTGTGAGCACATGCCATTGGAACGTAAATGGATCCAACCCCAGTAATGTGTTTATCAATGTTTTGCTGCATACTGGGACTGGAGATTTACAGGTCACATTCAGGGTAGAAAAGAAGCACTTCCAGAAAAAGGTTGGCAAAATCTGGCTATGTTAAAAGGAAATCGAATAAGTACTGGTTATACTGCTCACTTTTTGCTTCTTTCTGACTTTCTGCATCACGTACAGTACCGTGCAAAAGTCTTAGGCACATATATATAGCTAGGGTGCTTAAGAATTTTGCACAGTACTGTATTTGTCAATGTGGAGTGGAGAGCGAGTTTGTTAATCTGGCGGAAGCAAAGGATGTTGGGAATGGCAAGAGTGGAGCACCATGGGAGGGATGGCAGAGAAGGAATGCCGGTGGTGGGGTTTGGTGCAGCTGTAGACTCACCCAGCCCTGAGACACTGGGCAAGTTCACTTGATTCCAAACAATTGGTTTATTGATCATTACAGAATGTCTCTCGGGTGCTTCCCACTTCTTGATTTCTCCCTTCCCCTTTTCCCAACCAATGTTCCCCTCTCCCTCCCCCCTTCCCACTCTCAGTCCACGATAGAGACCCATAGCGGAATCAGATTTATCATCACTCGCATATGTCATGAAATTTGTTTTTTGTTGTGGCAGCAGTACAGTGCAATACATAAAATTACTACAATATTGTGCAAAAGTCTTCGGCATTCTAGCTATATGTACAGTATATGCCTTAGGCATTTGCACCGTACTGTAAGAATGTTATGGATAAGGACATTGTGTAGGTAGGAGTGATTAGTTTTTGGGTGTTTTTGATTTACGTTTTAGCTGGTTTAGCACAACATTGTGGGCTGAAGGGCCTGTTCCTGTACTGTGTTGTTTTATGTTCTACATTCTATTGAAAAACTGTGGCCTTTCACTGTTACATTCCTCAACATAAGATACATCCAGTCTAGACCAGGTGTTTCTCTGGGTTTTTTTTTCACAGTCTGCTTGATCTAAATATGTCTACTTAATTTATCATTTGCTGTCTATTTATGTTGACATCTTTTTAGCGAAAACAGATAGGAGACACGAGAGAGTACAGGTGCTGGAATCTGAAACAAAAAATAAACTCCTGAAAGAAATTAGTGGGTCAAGCAGATTCTCTGGAGGCAAAGTGGCGTACCCTACACCAGAGCAATGCACACACAGAATGCTGGAGGAACTCAGCAGGCCAGGCAGCATCTATGGAAGTGAATAAAGAATTGACCCTTTGGGCTGAGATCCTTCTTCAGGACTGAGAAGGAAAGGGGAAGACACCAGAATAAAAAGGTTGGGGGGGGGGGGAGGGAAAGGAGGACAAGCTGGAAGGTGATAAGTGAAGAGTACATGGTTGAAGAGTCAGAGCGCAGCAGAGGTCACAGAGGGGGAGCAGTAAGAGAGGGCCACAGCAAACTGCTGTCGAAGAGAAGATTCAAACTTCTTCAGGGTAGGCATCCCTCACAGTGACTTCGCGGTGGAGCAGCAAATCTTAAACATGAGGAATTCTGCAGATGCTGGAAATCCAGAGCAGCACACGCAAAATGCTGGAGGAACTCAACAGGTCGGGCAACATCTATGGAAATGAATAAACAGTTGATGTTTCGGGCCAAGACCCTTCATCAGGCTCTGATGCAGAGTCATGACCCAAAATATCAAAGATCCCCTTGCCTCCACAGCTGCTGATTGATCCATTGAGTTTATATGGCAGTTTAACTTATGCTACAGATGTAATGTGATTATTTAGTATCAGGCTCCTGCCCTTTGCCGTCAAAAGATCTCATTCTCTCTCTTCCTTTTCCTTAAGGCTCATGACACTAGTTTTACACAGAATAAATCTTTTGAAAAGAATTAAAGAAACATCACATAGCAGAACCTCTAAAATGTTACTAAGCAAATTACTTAATGGTCTGGCATGGTAACCTTCTAGTGCACAATCAGAATCGGGTTTAACATCATCGGGTGTGAAATTTGTTGTTTTGTGGCACAGTACATTGCAATACATAATAAAAACTATAAATCACAATAGGAAGTACTGTATATATTTTAAAAATTTAAATTAAATAAGTAGTGCAAAACGAGAGGGAAAAAATACTGCAGTAGTGTTCATGGGTTCAATGTCCATTCAGAAATGTGATGGCAGAGGGGAAGAAGCTGTTCCTGAATCATTGAGTGTGTTCCTTCAGGCTTCTGTACCTCCTCCATAATGGTAGCAATGAGAAGAGAGCAGGTTCTGGGTGATGGTTTTCAATGATGGATGCTGCCATTCTGAGGCATCGCCCTTTGAAGGTATCCTGGATACAGGAGAGGCTACTGCCCATGATGAAGCCACCTGAGTTTACAACCATCTGCAGCTTTCTCTGATCCTGTGCAGTGGTCCCTCCATACCAGACAGTGATGCATTCTTTATATGCAAGGAGCATCACAACGCATATGATTTTGGCGTTGGGTGTGTTGGCAACACTTACCATGGACAGTTCCTTCAGCTGAAAGTTTCAGTATCTGTTCCACAGCATTTTGTTGTGAGCAGATAATTCCCTAATGCTCAGAAAGTTCCCTCCTGTTCCTGACAGATATTGCGGGGATGTTTCTCAGATAGCACGATTGCACTAATTAATTTAAGGTTCACATGTGAAAAACATCTTCCCTGGCTTTATCATATAGCAGATGTAATTGATCTGTTGGTAGCTTCCTGTGCAGAAAATTTTATGCAAATATTTCCAGGTAGTTGGCATAAGGTTTCAGCATTAATATAATTGTCAAGCTGTCATTACATGGACACGTTGCAGGAAATTTGCATTTAATTGGTTTGCATTAAGTCATTAAAATTGATTTCCTCAATTTTTTTTCCTATCCCTCACCACAGTAGCATAGTGGTTAGCACGACGCTATTACAGTTCGGGGTGTCAGAGTTCAGAGTTCAATCCCGGTATCTGCTGCAAGAAGTCTCTGTCTTTCCCCCGTGGATTGCACCTGGTTTCCTCCAGGTGCTCCAGTTTCCTCCCACAGTCCAAAGAAGTACCAGGTAGGTTAAAGGAAAATAATGATATATGTGGTCATTGTAAATTGTCCCGTGATGAGCTTAGGGGTAAATCAGGGGTGAGGGGGATTGCAGGGCAGTGTGGGTCAAAGGGCCAGAAGAGTCTGTTCCACGCTGTATCTCTAAATAAAAATAAAGTATCCATTTGGATTTCATTTATATTACCAGACAGGGCATATCTTCTGGTTATATACCGCACCTTTCAATTGTGTCAGTCTACATCCAAAACAGAGCATCAACTCCAACCAAGCCTTCCCTTCCCCACCACCTTAACACTTCAGACAATATTAAGTGAGGAGATAGTGAGCTGTATAATTTTGTTTTTATATTACTGATAGCTTCATGTTATGGTACTGTTGTACTTCCCTTCCTTTGCGGATTTATTCTTGCAGTCTTTAGTTCATCCAACCCAACATTCAAGCTCAGATTAACTTCAGTCAAGAAGTGAGCTTTTTAAAACTATAGCATTTTACAAAAATACCAGTAAAATTGAGAAAGAGTTGAGACAACGGTATATCAGACCCCAGAGAATCAGGTAGTATGCTATCAACAACCCTCTCCAAGCTTAACTTAACAGAAGTTCCCTTAACTCAGTGTGCCCTTGAGTTAAGAGAAATCCCCAAGAAGTTACGGATCTTAAGCACATACAAAAATTGCTTACATTTACAGTACCATGAAAAGTCTTAAGTACATATATATAGCTAGGGTGCCTAAGACTTAAGCACAGTACTATATTGGTCAACGTGGAGTGGAGAGCAAGTTTGTTAATCTGATGGGAGCAAAGGATGTTGGGAATGATAAAGGTGGAGCGCCATGGGGGAGGTGTGGGACAGGTGGCAGAGAAGGAGTGCCAGGGGTGGGGGGGGGGGGTTGGCACAAATGCAGACACACCCAGCCCTGAGACAACAGGCAAGGTCATTTGATTCGAAACAATTGTTTTATTGATCATTACAGAATGTCTCTCTGGTGCTTCCCGCTCCCTCCCCTCTTCCTTCCCCTTTTCCCAGCCATGATTCCCCTTTCCCTCTCCCTTCCCACTCTCAGTCCACAATAGGGAATCAGTTTATCATCACTCACATATGTCATGAAATTTGCTGGGTTTTTTTGTGGCAGCAGTACAGTGCAATACATAAAATTACTACAGGACTTTGCAAAAGTCTTAGGCACCCTAGCTATATATGGCATACTATCCATTTATAATGCCCACTGTGACTGTGGAAGTGAACCATTTCTTGCACTAATCTTCCTGTCCTGCTGTATTTCCGGGAGCTAGCTCGAGCTTGGATGGAGAAATGATGCTGTATTTCAAGGTCAAGATGGTGACTGATTTGGAGAAAATGCAGATGCCACCATTTCCATATGCTTTTTGTTCTTGTTTGGTTCGGAGGGAGAGCCCCAAGGGACGGGCAGTGATGTCAAAGGGGCCTTGATGAGTGGCTGCAATGAAGTTTTCCACTGTTATAAATGCTCTATGTGTGACAATTAATGCAGCAACAATCTTCCATTTTTGTAACCACCGAACTTCTCAGACTGTTATTACTGTCTGCTTGGATGTGCACATGGCAGGTGACAGATGAATTCTTCCTCAAAGTTCAAAGTACATTTATTATCAAAATACTTATACTGTAAACGATCTTGAGGTTCGTTTCCTTACAGGCAGCCACAAACAAAGAAACCCAAAGGAACCCATTAAAAATAGAAGACTGTCAAACACCCAACGTGCAGAAAAGCAACAAGTTGTGCAAGCAATAAAAATAAGTAAATAACATTCAGAAATGAAGTTTACAAAAATGAGTCCACAGCCACGAAGCCAGTCATCATTGCAGCCAATCCAGAAGCCCATTAGTCATAGACCACAGCCACGCTTTAGTGCAGAGATGACTAAACCTCATGGAGCAGCAAGCTGAACACCAGCCCAACGCTTGCCTCTGGCCCTGACGCCCTGACCTTTCCAATCTGGTCTGGTGCTTAAATCGGCCAAACCTCGGGTCGTTCTTTGCTCTCAGACTCAGGCCTTGCCACTTTGATACACTCTCAGGTCCTGGCCTCACCTCTTCAATTCAGCCCATACCCAACCTTTCCAATCTGGCCTGTGCTTAAATCGGCCAAACCTCGGGTCATTCTTTGCTCTTGGAACTAGGCCTTGCCACTTTGATACACTCCCAGGTCCGGGCCCCACCTGTTCGATTCGGCGCACACCTGACCTTTCCAATCTGGCCTGTGCTTAAATAGATCAAACCTCAGGTTGTGCTTCGCTCTTGGACTTGGGCCCAGCCGCGTCGGTACTCTCTCAGGTCCAGCTCCCGCCACCTCATTTTGCCCCATACTCAACCTTTGCAATCTGGCCTGGCAATTAAATTGATCACCCTCAGGTTGTTCCTTGTTCTTGGGCCCAGGCCCAACTGCTTCGGTATGCTCCTGAACCTGGGTCTCGCCTGCTCGATTAGGCCCATATCCATCATTTCCAATCTGGCCTCGTGTTTAAATTGGTGTGGTAAACCATATATATATATACATATATATATTTCCAGTCTTTCTGAGTAATTGATAGTGCATCAATTTTATTAACGGTAATTTTAAAGCATGGAACACGTCCTGAGACCCAACAAGCTAGACCTCGACCCACAAACACCTGAAGCCGGAAAGGCTTTCGAACTCTGGCTGGTCTGCTTCGAATCATACCTAGGGGAGCAGTGGCACAATCGCCTTTATTCAGGGTTCTGTGGGAGGAGCCACAGGAGCAGTCAGCAGAGGGGGGTGTCCAGACAGGTAACCCAGTTACAACATATATATATATGTGGTTTACCACATTTGGCCAAACAGCAGGTCATTCCTTACTCTCAGGCCTGAGCCTCACTGCCTCGATTCAACCCATACATGCCACATCGCAACCGTCCCGCACCTTCAAGACTTCAGTTTATACCACAAAAATGAAAGATCGTACAGGCAATTCAAAAACTCAACTCTGAAAGGGAAGATGCACGCTATTGACTACAGTGATCATTTTCTAGAAGAAGTGTGATTAGCGAAGTAGGTAATAGTAGTGTTTGCTGCCAGCAAGCTGTCACTGTGGTTCACCAGCACTGTCTTAGATCTCAGAGGGCCACTTGTGACAACCAAACAGAATCAGTATGGTTTAATTCCTACTGGTGCAAGGTACCAACACGGCACAACACCGACCATCTAGAATATCATTATGAGTTGGTGGCACCCCCCACTAAGCAACACAAAATACCAAAGGAACACAACAGGTCAGATAGCATCTATGGAAAAGAGTAAACAGTTGATCTTTTGGACCAAGATCCTTCTTCGGGACTGAGAGGGAAGAGGGAAGATGCCAGAATAAAAAGAAGGTGGGGCAAGGGGAAAGAGGCTGGCTGGAAGGCAATAGGTGAAGCCAGCTGGAGGGGAAAGGTCAAGGGTTGAAGAAGAAAGAATCTGATAGAAGAGGAAAGTGGACAATAGGAGAAAGGAAAGGAGGATGGGACTCAGGGGGAAGTAATAGGCAAGTGAGAAGAGGTAAAAGGTCAGAGTGGGGAATAGAGGAAGACAAGAGGTGAATTTTGTGCACCAGAAGCAGAAATTGACATTCATACCATCAGGTTGAAGGGTACCCAGACAGAATAAAAGATGTTGCTCCTCCACCCTGAGTGTGGTCTCATCTTGTTACAAGAAGAGGCCATGGATCCACATGTTGAAACAGGAATGGGAATCAGAATTAAAATGTTTGTGATCCATCACTAAGGATCCGCATCATTTGGGACATTTAGGACTTTTACCATCAGGAAGTGCCACGTTCAATGATTCAGATGAAACTTCATCCCCTCCGTCATCAGATTTCTGAAAGGCCAATGAACATATGAACTCCTAAACATTAGCTCGTTATTCCTTTTTTTTTGCTCTCTTTATCTGCTTTGTGATTTATACTAACTTTATGCCCTTACACTGTACTGCTGCTCTGAAACAACAAATTTCACGTCATACAAGGCATGATAACAAACCTCATTCTGAAGTGGCATTGCTGGCATATGAGCACAAGATGGCCTTTGGATCCAATGATGTTTAACTCGTGCTGGTGTTCACTTAGTGAATGGACGACACAGGAGAGAGAAGCTCCTGTTTTCTACATGAACTGATTCAACTTCCTCTGCCAATTCCCATGTTATTCCTTGCATGTCGACTGGTGTTAGGAGGCAGAGATGACATCCTGTAGAAATTGGCCATCAGTTTCGATTGAGATTACAATAAGTTTAAAATGTGGAGTCTGGTCTGAGAATCGATGCTAACTGAGAACAACAGGAGAAGTCATGGAATCACTGAGTTATAGAGTGATACAGTACAGAAATGGGCCCTCAGGACACCCTATCCATGGCAAATATCAAGTACCCATTTATGGGGTCCATGGACGCCTTGCTTAATGGTATCGGACAATGGCATAAAAAAGGTTGGGAACCCCTGGTCTAGGGCCTACTTAGCCTTAGCAAACTGAGTGCTCAGCTAGATACTCCAAACATCCCCACCATCCAGGTCATGCTTTCTTCTCGCTACTTCCATTAGGAGGGAGGTTCAGGAGCCTTTGGCCCCACAATACCAGGTTGAGGAACAGTTCTGAACCAGCATGGATAACTTCATTCACCTCAACTCTGAACAGGTTCCACAACCTGTGGTTTCACTTCAAGGGCTCTTTACAACTCATATCCTCAGTATTATTTATTTACTTATTTTTAGGAAATATGTTGAATAGTGGTGGTAGTACTTGGGTGGTGGGATGGAGAAAGATCTCTACCAAAGAAGGTGTAATGCACTCTTTTCCTCTGCTAGCCTGCAGGTTACCCTTGGGCAAGGTGTGGCATCCACTTAGCCCCTGGATCAGGGTCACGTGAAGCCATGGGGCAGGTGGTGGATGGTCAGAGGAGCAGCTGGTGCAAATCACAAGTCCTGGTTGTGCAACCACTGACACTAAGCAAACATTCTCTGAAGAGTATTGATAATGGCTGGGGTCACCCATCTTGTAAAGACACTGCCCAGAAGAAAGCAATGGCAAACCACTTCTGTAGAAAAATTTGCCAAGGACAATCGTGGTCGTGGAAAGACTATGATCGCATCATAAGACACAATATGTAATGTTGATGATGACAGATTAACTCCTTTTGCACATTGGTTGTTGTCAGTCTTTGTTTGTAGTTTTTCTTTTCCCATTATTCTATTTTTTTTCTCCTGTGAATAGCCTGCAAACAAATGAATCTCAGGGTAGTATATGATGAAACATATTATACGTACTTTAATAATAAATTTACTGTGAACTTTGAACTTCTTGGATGTTGTGAGACCCTCTGCCTCCTTACCTTAAAGCCGTAAACCACGTGCAGGGTGCAGATAACTCTGTTGGGTGTATATTATCACCCTGTATAAAAATAAGTGGGAGCTTGGAACAGTAGGCACCATCTGTGCAGAGTCACTTGCAGCAAAAATGCCAGTCTGGAAACCATTAAAACTCAATGATCTGAATCTATTAGTATATCAAGGGTTCCTTTGAACCACCTTCCAGCTTTCCAGTTGAGGTTCTCTATAGTTACAGTCATCTCCTTACACAATCAAAACACATTGATACATCATTCTGTCCGTTGTACCACTGGCAGCCATCTGAATGCGCTACTGACTGATACCACAATCTTGCACTATTGATAAGATAATCGCCAATAACTTGCTCAGAGATTTCATCTCATTGTGTCATAACATCACATAGCACATACTAACCAAGCTGTCCACCCAATCTAGTGTAATTGCCTGCATCCAAATCTTTTCAATCCTCTACTTCCTTGGGAGTCTGTGGAGTTTTGGCATGACATCTAAAACTTTGAGAAACTTCTATAGATGTGTAGTGGAGAGGGTATTGACTGCCTGCATCACAGCCTGGTATGGAAACATCAATGCCTTTCAACAGAAAATCCTACAAATGGTAATGGATTCAACCTAGTACATCACAGGTAAAGCCCTCCTAACCATTGAGTACATCTACATGAAATGCTGTTGTCGGAAAGCAGCATCCGTCATTAGAAATCCCCACCACCCAGGACATGTTGTCTTTTCACTGCTGCCATCAGGTAAAAGGTACGAGAGCCTCAGGACTTGCACCACCAGGTTCAAGAACAGCTTCTACCCTCATCCCTCCATGCTCTTTAATAAAAGGAGAGAACGACACTCACTTTCCCCTTAATTGAGATACTTCCCGCAATGAATAATCTCTTTAAAGGGCTCTTTATTTCATTATCCCATGCTCTCATTATTTATTGCTGTTTATTAATATTTGAGTTTGCACAGTTTGTTGTCTTCTGCACTCTGGTTGACCTGTCATTGATCCCGTTATAGTTACTATTCTATGGATTTGCTGAGTATGCACACAGGAGAGTGAATCTCAGGGTTGTATCTGGTGATATATATTTACTTTGATAATAAAATTTACTTTGAACTTTGAACTTTAAGAAAGTTCCTTCCTTCCTTCCTTGCGCCCGTAACTCCTGGTGGCGTCACTGGGGCGTCGTCATGACAAGCTTTGCACCAGTCTGTTCCACCTGTCGTGGTTGCTCATCACACGGCGTGTTCTGGGCGTCTGAAACCTGGTGGAGCCCGTCCCTCTCCAGGTTTGACCGCAGCCGATTTCTTCTAACTAGGTGGCTCGCCTCAGTCGTGAACATGTGGCCGTTATAGTTCATCTGAGAACCTTTCCGTCCCGGTCAGTGACTTCATCATGGAAGTCATTCGCCCAGTGGTGCCGTGTTAACACCACCCCCTCACGTGGTTTAGCCGGCCAGCTGAAGCGGATTACCGGGAATGGTGCTTGGAGCCAACACGTGAGGGATTTAGGAGATGGATGAGGACCAGTGACGCCTGTCCACCCTATCTGGTAGAGAGCAGCGTGCCAGACATCAGAGGTACTACCTCTATCCAGAGCCCACTATGCCCCATTAAGAAAGTTACCCCAATGCAACAATGTGGGAGCACTCTACTGACATGGTGTGGCAAGATGAAATCACACCCACCAACATATCTCATCATTTTTCACCTGTCCATCAACTCCAGTTTGGTCCTTTTACTAGAGGCTAAAGGCCAATTTATGACACCTGGTTATCTTTCCAGCAAATCTTTGAAATGTGGGAAAAGCTGGAGCACCTGGCTTTCCTCAGAGCCTCTTCTCTGGGTTCAGGACTGTAGAGGAGGTTCAGACCTTCATACTCTGTGCTCTCAAATGTCACCAATCTTTGTTCACTTTTCTGATCATTATTGCTAACAGGATCTCAGATGGCAACGAGGTGGCGTACAGGAGTGAGGTAGATCAGCTGGATAAGTGGTGTTACAACAATAACTTTGCACTCAGTGTCAGCAAGAACAAGGAATTAGTTGAGGACTCCAGGAAGCGGAAGTCTTGAAGACACTCACAAGGCCTCATCAAAGGGTCAGCAGCTTCAGGTTTCTGCGTGTCAACATCTCAGAAAGTTCCATCCTGGGTTCAACACAGGAGTTTGAAGAGATTTAGCATGTCACCACAGATGAGTAAATTTCTACACACACATGCGGAGAGCATTCTGATGGGTTGCAGCACTGTACAGTATAGGGGCTCCATGAACAAGACCAAGACATAATAGACTCAGCCGGCTTCATCACGAGCACAACCCTCCCTACCGTCAAGAACATCTTCAAAAGGTGGTGACTCAAGAAGATGGCATCCATCACTAAGGAGCCTCACCACCAGGGACATTGCCCTCTCTCATTACCACCATCAGGGAAGTGGTACAGGAGACAGAAGACACACATTCAAAGTTTTAGGAACATCTTCTTCCCGTTCGCCATCAGATTTCTGAACAACCCATGAACCAATGAACACCACCTCTTCTTTAACACTATTTGTTTAATTTTTTATTGTAACTTAGAGTAATCTTTTTATATCTTGTATAGTTGTAGCAAAAATGTTCTGGATGA
Organism: Mobula birostris; assembly: GCF_030028105.1. NCBI lineage: Eukaryota > Metazoa > Chordata > Chondrichthyes > Myliobatiformes > Myliobatidae > Mobula > Mobula birostris. The sequence goes on along the minus strand of NC_092392.1, from coordinate 32,194,761 downwards.
AATTTTATAATGGTCACATATAAATCCAATCAGAATCAGGTTTAAGATCACTAGCATATGTCGTGAAATTTATTATGTGGCAGCAGTACATTGCATACATAATTGTTCAAAAATTGTAAATTACAGCAAGTTAAATTAAATAAATAGGGCAAAAGGTGAAAAAAAGTAGTGAGCTCAGAAATCTGATGGCAGAGGGGGAAGAAGCTGTTCCTAAATCATTGAGTGTGTATCTGTGTGTCTTCAGGCTCCTGTGTCTTCTCCCTAATGGTAGCATTGAGAAGAGGGCATGTCCTGGATGATGGTGGTCCTTATTGATGGATGCCACCTTTTTGAGGAATCACTTCTTGACGATGTCCTGGATGCTGGGGAGGCTGGTACCGATGATAGAGCTGACTGAGTTTACAACTCTCTGCAACTTATTTCAATCCTGTGCATTGCAAAACCCCATACCAGTTGATGATGCAGCCAGTTAGACTGCTCCCCACAGTACATCTGTAGACATTCGAGAGTGTCTTTGTAGGTGCTTAGCCCAGTCTAGATCATCAGAGATGATGACACCCACAAATTTGAATACAGGAGAAAATCTTACATCACCTCACAGAGAATGAAGGCAAATATGCTCTCAAAGGGAAATCTGATTATCACATGATGGAGAAAGAATTTGTTGATGGTGCTAAAATAAGAAAGGAAAAAGAGGTTAAAATAGAGTAATATATTGGCATGTTTGGCAAACTAGTCCTGTTTCTGTTCTGCAGTAATTAATCCAGTACGTACACACACACACATGCAACTTTTGCAGAGTACTGTAGTAATTTTAAGTATTGCACTATACAGTGGCCGCAAAAAAAAAAGGACAAATTTCATGATATCTGTGAGTGATGATAAACCTTGGGTCTTTATTGTGGACTGAGAGTGGGAAAGGGGCAGGGAGAGGGGAGGGAGCGAGAATCACCAGAGAGATATCCTGTAATTGTTTGGAATCAAGTGACCTTGCCTGGTGTCTCAGGTTTGGGTGTGTCTGCACCTGCACCAAACCCCACCCCTGGCACTCCTTCCATGCCACCTGTCCCACACTCCTCTTGCGGCCTCCACCCTCACCATTCCCAACATCCTTTACTCCCTCGAGATTTACAAACTCACCCTCCGCTCCACGTTGACAAATACAGTACTGTGCAAACGTCTTAGGCACCCTAGCTACATACTGTATATGTGCCTGAGACTTTTGTGCAGTACTGGTTTTCAAATTGCGATAGATATTTTCAGATGGTTAGCAAATGTGAAATCACATGAAAAAATAAACTTGTTTCATAGTCCCAATGAGCTTTGCTCTTTTAAGAAAAGGCCCAGTAAGTTGAAACACTTTCATTTTCAGCTGTTTTTCTTCCGCATCAAAAGGCAACGTAGCCAGCAATGTGTTTACAATTTGTTCCTTGTGTAAACATTGTACACTTTGTAAGTGGGTGACCTCTGATTCCTATCTTCATAAATTTAGATGTTTTCTTCCTATTAAGCCTGTGGTGACGCAAGATTTCTGTTTTGATTGCTCACCAACTCACGTCAGAGTCGCCGAACAAAATTTGATTGTAAATAGAACATTAATCACTAATGCCTGCCAATGTCTTTCATCTGAAACAAGCACACACGTATGGAATAGCCTTAGGAGAGCTGCTACGTGCTCACATATCAATGGACTAGGATGCCATGGTTCTAGGACGAGCAAAACAAAAGGACCTATTGAGAAGTAGAACTAATGAATGTAAATTTCTCAGACAGCCATATTGATATGAATTGCTTCCAATATTTCATTTCATAAACAATTAAAGACAAAGCAATTAAATTAATAGCCAAATCATTGACAGAGATGAAGTTTTTAAACTGTATATTTTAAAAGTAGATAACTAGAAAATGCAGTGCAGTGAAATAAATGTGATTATCAGTACAATGAAAAAATATAGACATAGACATGGACATAGAATAGTACAGCACAGTACAGGCCCTTCGGCCCACAATGTTGTGCCGACCCTCAAACCCTGCCTCCCAGATAAGCCCCCAACTTAAATTCCTCCATATACCTGTCCAGTAGTCTCTTAAACTTCACTAGTGTATCTGCCTCCACCACTGACTCAGGCAGTGCATTCCACGCACCAACCACTCTCTGAGTAAAAAAAACCTTCCTCTAATATCCCCCTTGAACTTCCCACCCCTTAACTTAAAGCCATGTCCTCTTGTATTGAGCAGTGGTGCCCTGGGGAAGAGGCGCTGGCTATCCACTCTATCTATTCCTCTTATTATCTTGTAAACCTCTATCATGTCTCCTCTCATCCTCCTTCTCTCCAAAGAGTAAAGCCCTAACTCCCTTAATCTCTGATCATAATCCATACCCTCTAAACCAGGCAGCATCCTGGTAAATCTCCTCTGTACCCTTTCCAATACTTCCACATCCTTCCTATAGTGAGGTGACCAGAACTGGACACATATGCAGGAACAGTCCAAGGGTCAGTCAAATAAAGTCACAAGCTTACTGCTTTTCAGAGGTAAAAGCTAGCAGTCTGCCAGTAAAACCCAGCAAAATGCAGTGGTGTGCAAAAATCTTAGGTATACAGTATGATATTGGACTGTGCAAGAAGTCTGAGGTGTGTATATATATATAGCATCAGACTTCTGCACAGTACTGTGGTAATTTTATGTATTGCACTGTACTGCTGCCATATAAAAAACAAATTTCATGACGTATGTGAGGGATGATAAACCTGATTCTGGTATGGGTCTCTACAGTGAAAGAGTGAGAAAGGGGCAGGGAGAAGGGAATCATGCTTGAGAAAAGGGGAAGGGAGTCGGAAGCACCAGAGAGACATTCTGTAATGATCAATAAACCAATTGTTTGGAATCAAATGACCTTGCCTGTTGCCTCAGAGCTGGGCGTGTCTGCACCCACACCACCCCTTGTCTCTGGCACTCCTCAGCCACCTGTCCCACACCCTTCCCGTGCCACTCCACCCTCGCCAATCCCAACATCCTTTCCCCCACCAGATTTACTAACTCGCTCTCTGCTCCATGTTGACAAAAACAGCACCATGCAAAATTCTTAGCCACCCCAGCCATGTATATGTGCCTAAGACTTTTGCACAGAACTGCATGTGTCTTTATTTGACATTCTCTCTTGACATTAATTATATTCCATGGAAATATCTGCAACTTCTGATATTATTTATTTTCGTCCAAATCAGAAGAGGAAGCAGGGTTGTTGGACCAAGTAATTCTCAGGCCCTAGATTTAAAGTTAGTGGGTCCGTCAAAACCAAAGGCAACATAACATTGCAATTGTAACACTGGATCACTGGAGTCAAGTTCCACCAACTCTGTCAGAATGAGACTCTAGGCCCATCAGTATTTGATTTATTTATTGGGAAACATTTTAGAAGAGGCCCTTAGAGCCATGGGTCCAGCAACCCCCGATTTAGTCCTAGCCTAATCACGGGACAATTTACAATATCCAATCAACCTACCAACCAGTACGGCTTTGGACTGTGGGAGGAAACTGGAGTACCCGGAGGAAACCCACGCAGCCATGGGAAGAGCGTACAAACTCCTTACAACAGGAATTAACCATATAACCATGTAACAATTACAGCACAGAAACAGGTCATCTCGGCCCTTCTAGTCCGTGCCGAACGCTTACTCTCACCTAGTCCCACCGACCTGCACTCAGCCCATAACCCTCCATTCCTTTCCTGTCTATATACCTATCCAATTTAACTTTAAATGATAATATAGAACCTGCCTCAACCACTTCTGCTGGAAGTTCGTTCCACACAGCTGCCACTCTCTGAGTAAAGAAGTTCCCCCTCATGTTACCCCTAAACTTTTGCCCTTTAACTCTCAACTCATGTCCTCTTGTTTGAATCTCCCCTACTCTCAATTGTAAAGCCTATCCATTTCAACTCTATCTATCCCCCTCATAATTTTAAATACCTCTATCAAATCCCCCCTCAACCTTCTACACTCGAAAGAATAAAGACCCAACTTGTTCAACCGTTCTATGTAACTTAGGTGATGAAACCCAGGTAACATTCTAGTAAATCTTCTCTGTACTCTCTCTATTTTGTTGACATCTTTCCTATAATTCGGTGACCAGAACGATACACAGTACTCCAAACTTGGCCTTACCAATGCCTTGTACAATTTCAACATTACATCCCAACTCCTATACTCAATGCTCTGATTTATAAAGGCCAGCATACCAAAAGCTTTCTTCACCACCCTATCCACATGAGATTCTGCCTTCAGGGAACTATGCACCAATATTCCTAGATTTCTCTGTTCTACTGCATTCTTTAATGCCATTTACCATGTATGTCCTATTTTGATTAGTCCTACCAAAATGTAGCACCTCACATTTATTAGCATTAAACTCCATCTGCCATCTTTCAGCCCACTCTTCTAACTGGCCTAAATCTCTCTGCAAGCTTTGAAAACCTGCTTCATTATCTACAACTCCACATATCTTAGTATCTTAGAATTGAACCAGAGTTGTCTGTATTGTAAAACATTGTGCTAACCATTACGCTACATGCTGCCTTTAGAGAAGCTAAAATCTCCAGCTGTTACAACCATATTATTCCTACAGACGTATGCAGTATCCTTGCAAAATTCCTCCACTCTAATTCCCACTGATTTATGGGAGGGGGCTGTAGTACAATCCCATTCAGGTGACCACCCATTCTTACTTCTATGTTCTACCCATACAATCTCACTGGGCAACCCCCCAGCAATATCCTTTCTAAGTACAATCCTAAACAAAAATGCAACTCCTGCTTCTCTCTTTGTTTCACCTCTTAACAGGCTGGTAGTGTCTGTAATGCAGAACATTGAGCTGCAAGTTTTGCTCATCCCTCAACCATAATTATACAGAGTTATAGAAAAGTACAGCACAGAAACAGGCCCATAGGCCCATGTAGTCCATGCTGAACCATTTAAACTGCCTACTTCCATCGACTTGTTCTGATATCATAGCCTTCCATATCCCTACTATCCATATACAGTACCTATCCAAACTTCTCTTAAATGTTGGAATCAACCTCACATGCACCACTTGTGCTGGGAGCTCATTCCACACTCTCACGACACTCTGAGTGAAGAGGTTTCCCCTCCTGTTCCCCTTAAACTTTTCACCTTTCACCCTTAACCCATGACCCACCCAACCTCAATGGAAAAAGTTTGATTGCACTTACTCTATCTATACTCTTCATAATTTTGTCTATCTTTATCAAATCTCCCCTCAATCATCAACTTTCCAAGGAATAAAGTACTAACTTATTCAATATTTCCATATGATATCCCAGTCCCATGTGTCCATTCATGCCCTGGGTTCATCTGCCTTACCTGTCAAGCTTTCAATATTAACGTAAATGCAATTTAGAGTATTGGACCTTGCTTGCTCCCTAACCTGCCACTACCTGTCCTGCCTGCTTGCTTTAGCATATATATTTACTCCAAATTTCTCATTTGCCACACTATTACTTTGAGTCCCAACCCCCACCTCCTCACCAGATTAGTGTAAACCATTTTAAGTAGTTCTAGCATCTCCCCACTAAGGTATTCGTCCCCCTCCTTTTCAGATGCAATCTGTGCCCTGAAGAGATCACAACGGCCCAAGAATCTGAATAAATCCTTCTGACACAGCTCCCCAGCAGTACCTTCATCTGCCCTACCCTCCTATAATTATCTTCACTGGCATGTTACCAGGAGTAACCCAGAGATTACAGCCCTTGAGGTCTTAATTTTTAACCTTCTGCCAAAGGACATTGGGTGGTAGGGTGGAGTTTGGGTAGTGGGGTGGAGATTCGTCTCAACCAAAGAAGGTGTAAGGTGCTCCGCCCGTCCACTAGACTGCAGGTCACCTTTCAGCAAGGTGTAGCACCTGATTAGCCCCCCCAAATCAGGGTCACATGAAGCCATGGGAGCAGGTGGTGGATGGTCGTATGAACAACTGGAGCATATCACAAGTCCTGGTTGTGTGACCACTAACGCCAGGCAGATAATCTCTAAAGAGTATTGACAATGTTTGGGGGTCGCACATCTTGTAAAGACACACAGCGATGGAAAACCACTTCATAGAAAAGTTTGCCAAGAACAATCATGATCATGAAAAGACCATGATCGCCTATGCCATATGACACGCCACACAATAACGATGAAGCAATATTAGTCTTGGTCACTGAGCCATTATTTCGCAGGTTCAGGGCAAGGCTATACTGTCATCTCCAGGTTCTTTAAAGCAAACACGAGGAAATCTGCAGGTGCTGGAATTTCAAGCAACACACATAAAAGTTGCTGGTGAACGCAGCAGGCCAGGCAGCATCTCGTCAGGCCCAAAACGTCGACTGTGCTTCTTCCTAGAGATGCTGCCTGGTCTGCTGCGTTCACCAGCAACTTTTATGTGTGTTTCTTTAAAGCAAGTGGGTTTTTAATATAGTTATATAGGAAAGGCTGAGAGAAGATGTTACACCACACCAAGCTCATCCCAACCGGTTGACAGTGTGATATAAAGTTAAGTACCATCTCCAGACAGGGAAACCAAAACAACATTTGAGGCCCAGAGGTATTTTGCCACACAGCCCATCAAGTTTGCTCTGCCATTCCATCATGGCTGATTCATTTCCCTTTTAGCCCAATCTCGTACTTTCTCCCCATATCCGTTCTTGCCCTGACTAACCAAGAATCTGTCAACCACTGCCTTAAGTATATCCAATGACTTGTCTCCACAACTGCCTGTGGCAATAAATTCCACAGACTCACCACTCTCTGGCTAAAGAGATTCCTCCTCATCTGTTCTAAATGGACACCCCTTTATTCAGAGGCTGTGTCCTCTGGACTTAGATTCTCCCACCACAGGAAACATCCTCTCCACAGCCACTCTGTTCAGGTCTTTCAACATTCGATAAGTTTCAATGAGATACCCCCCCTCCTATTCTTTTGAATACAAGTGAGTAGAGATCCAAAGCCATCAAGTACACCTCATATGACAAGTCTTTCAATCCCAGGATCATTTTTGTGGACCTCCTTTGAACACTGTCCAATGTCAGCACATCCTGTCTTAGATAAGGGGCTCAAAACTGCTCACAATACTCTAAGTCAGGCCTCAGTAGTGCTTATCAGTGCTTTATAAAGTCTCAACATAACATCCTCACTGTTCCATACTGTTAGCCATAAATAAATAAAACTAGATATGAGCAGAAACAGTATAGAAACACTGAAACAGTTGCCGCACCTCAGTTGCCATACCCTTCTTCTGTTCCCATTCCATGATCCAGACAGTGATGTAGTAACATATAATTTCAAGTGACTGTTACTGTGTAAACCAGTCAGCAACTGCAGGCAGGGCAGATTTATTGCAATTCAATATGTTCCATAAGCTCTTTCGGTGTGTCAAATAAATGATTAATACTAGAACCTGACATCAACATTAGCTTTAAAATTTCATTAAAAAATACACAGTAATAGACCAGATATTTTGAACAAATAATTATAACATGATGAACCCATGTGCAGAGGAAGGTCTAGACTCAGACTCAGACTCAGACTCAGACTCAGACTCAGACTCAGACTCAGACTCAGACTCAGACTCAGACTCAGACTCAGAAAGACAACACAAACAAAATCCCAAGCCAAAAACACAAACAATAGTACCAGAAATGGAACTCCTATGATAGAGCACTGAGTGCTCAGCACAAGGCCTTTAAGTACAGACTTTCCATGAAGGAAGGTGGCAGGTAATAATTGGCAGTGTGAATCTTAAAGGGACAGAGGCAGCTAACCATACTCTGGGGAATTAGAGCACCAAAACTTGGATGCCTGTTGTTGTTCAGTCAGGACCGTGATAATAATCTTTCTTGATGGTGTCCACTTTCGTCAAATGATATTACACAAAATCAGATAATGTGGCATTATATCAACAGTTGATTTAGTAGGAGTATTCACAGAGTTTTGTGGCAACAATGTCAACACGACACCTTCCAGTTAAATTCTACTAAAATACAGACTGAAGCAGAAGCACAGTGTTAGTGGAATGCCTGAAGTTAACCGGAAAGAACAGATAAAACCTCATAAACCCCCATTTGGTTTCCTTACAGATTGGTCCCTTTTTCAAACACCCATAGTTTTATTGTTCTGCTCCTCTTTAAACCTTGTTCTTTAAGTCACTGAAATGATTCAAAGATTCAAAATACATTTATTGTCAAAGTATGTATGCACTATACTTCCCTGAAATTCATCTTTACAGAGACAGCAAACAAATCATGCAAATGGCAAAAAATGAATGAAAAACACAGAATATAAAACCAAATCACAAAATCGTTGAAACAGTTTAGGTAGCTTCAGTTTAGTTTAGTTCAATTTAGCACTCTGTTGTTCGTTGCGTGCAGGCTGCAGAGCCAGTCTGCCCTGATAAAAATCGCACAAAATAGCAATAATAACAGAATAACCAGAAACCAGAAGCAGATCAAAACATGAACTACAGAGTCCAATCCACAAACTGTATCAATCTAAACTTCCCCAAGACCCAGACTCCGACACCATCCTCCAGCAGAATCGCGTGAGAGGGAGAGCGAGCAGTCACACACTGGCACCTTCCTCCAGAAGCCACGAGCGAGATGGAGAGAGGGACAATCAAATGCAGGCAGACGGTGCTGCACCGCACTCACCTTCTGCTCTCTCATTGATTTCAATCTTGCTTGATGCTTTAATTAGCAATATCAGCACAAAGTAGAAACAATCCTGATCTTCTGGCTGCACACTCCACTCAAAAATTCACCAAACTGAATGGATAAATCAGTCTGAGTGAAAATGGGAGAAATCCTTTGCCTTCTGTTTACAGCTACTACCAAAATATAATGTTACTCCTAAGAGTTATGTATTAAACTTATGTGAAACAGTGCAAGGACAATTATGTGGGCTGTGTGCAAATGACTGAAAGATATCAGCCATTGAATTTAATTTTTTTGGGCATTCCCTTATGACTGGACTGAAACATCAACCCTAGATTAACTCTATATTAGATTCTGAATTCTTAACAGTTCAGGTGTTAAAAATGGATACCACCAACCTTCTGGAAATGTTTCTATATTGCTAGTTCTATAGATGGGTAGTGGTGAGTATATTGACTGGCTGCATCACAACCTGGTATGGAGACCCCAGTGCTCTTGAATGGAAAATCTGACAAAAAGTAGTGGATACGGCCCAGTCTATCACAGGTAAAGTTCTCCCCACCATTGAGCACATCTACATGAAATACTCACGGGTAAGCAGCATCCGTCATCAGGGACCCCCACCACCCAGAATATGCTCTCTTCTTGCTGCTGCCATCAGGAAGGAGGTACAGGAGCCTCAGGACTCACACCACCAGGTTCAGGAACAGTTGCTACCTCTGAACCGTCAGGCTCTTGAACCAAATGGAATAACTTCACACAACTTCACTTGCCCCATCATTGGAATGTTTCCGTAACCAATAAACTCACTTTCAAGGACTGTTCATCTCATGTTCTCAATATCTATTGCTTATTTACTAATTATCATTATTTATTTATTTTTGTATTTACACAGTTTGCTGTTTTCTGTATTCTGGTTTAGTGCCAAAGTTGGCCAGTCTTTCATTGCTTCTGTTATTATTCCGTAGATTTATTATGTCCAAAAGAAAATAATTCTCAGATTTGTTTATTGTGACATATATGCATTTTGATAATAAATTTACTTTGAACTTTAAACTTTCATGGTCTTACTTGTCCATACCAACCCATGTGTTCACCAGTGTTAGTCCCATTTGTCCACATTCGGCCTATATTCCTCTAAGCTGTTTCAAATGTGTTTTAAATGTCATTACTGTACCTGCCTCAACCAGTTTCTCTGGCAGCTTATTCCATAGACACCACCCTCTGTGTGAAGTTGCCCCTCAGGCTTCTTTTAAATCTTCCCCCTCCCATCTGAGGTTAAAAAGTAAATAAATTTATAAACTGCTTCTATGCTTTCAATAGGAAAGTTGTAGTTAAACTGTTAGACCTAAAACTGTTACATTTAGGCAGCACAGTAGCATAGTGGTTAGCACAGGGCTCTACAGTACCAGTAACCTAAGTTCAATTCTCGCCACTGTCAGTAAGGAGTTTGTACGTTCTCCACCGTGACTGCATGGGTTTCCTCCGCGTGCTCCGGGTTCCTTCCACAGTCCAAAGATATATTGATTGGTAGGTTAATTGGTCATTGTAAATCGTCCCGTGATTAAGCGAGAGCCAAGTCGGGGGATTATTGGGCAGGGCAGCTCAAAGGGCCGGAAGAACCTACTCTGCACTAGATCTCAATAAATAAATAAATAAATCCCAAACACAAACTTGAAACTCTTCACAACAACTAGTAGTCTCTGAGTATCCTCAGGGCAAATTGTTAACCTTGATCAAATATGAAAGGCTTGTTGACCCACCTGAGGTAAGGGTCTGTAAGAGTTTTGAATTCTTGATCCGATCTTCTGAAAGGCTTTGAAGAGGATGAAGTGATATGTATCTGTTTGTGCTGCCCACGTTGAAAACATTGTGGCTTTGACAGGTCTGATCCAAACATCTTCATCATCATTATGTGCCATGTCGTATCATGTGGGCGACCATGGTCTTTAAACGTCCACTCCTTCTCTTCCACCTGTCACTACACATCCCTTCCATGGTGTTCACCTCTGCCAGTCTCAATATCATATGCTCCCGCCAGATTTGGTCTTATGGTCTTATTTACAAACTTGGTCTCCACCCCCCCCCCAACACACACACACACACACACACACACACACACACACGCAGACACACACACACACACACACACACACACACACACACATATATATATATATACATACTGTATATATGTATGTATGTGTATGTATGTATGTATATATGTATGTCTAAGACCTTTGCACAGTACTGTAAAAGGCTTGTGGAATAATGCTTCTCAAGGCTTCATCCAGCTAAGTATTACATTGGATGAGAATTTCTGTCACAATGGTTCGGATATGGCCCAAGTGTGGAGTGAGAGATATTGACACAGGTCAATAGTTTACAGACTTTAATGCAAACAGTGTTAAGGAGAAAAAAAAACAATAAATGCTAGGCCAAACAGGGCCATTAACTAAAACTCTCAAATGGAAAACAAAGCCTACACTGTGGCCGGAAAAAACAACTAAATACAAAACGAATACCACTAGTCTTCAGAGTCAGTTGACTGGACAGTCCAATTTCCCAAGCAAGGCTGAATGCAAACAGCCAGCAAAACATTGCTGTGTTCCAAGTCTCGACAAATACTCCGACGGAATGAATGGAGTTAAATACTATCACAATGAAATAATAATTAGCTGACACGTGATATATTCACAAGCGCAACTGCCGAATCTGCTGCACTGTTGAATCCGTGGTAGTGACAGTTCCTACCACCATCACCATTTCCATCAAAGTGTACCACACCTATACTTCTCATTGGCTAGAAGAATTTTTCCCATCAGGTGGAAATATTGGAATGTGCAATACGGCACAGGATCATTGCTCAATGCTTTTGAAGTAACATCTCAGTAACATAACTATTTCTATTCATTTGTTCATTGTGTCATATTGAAGCAGATGATTATGGTCTTTTCCGCAGAAGTGGTATGCTGCGCTGGAGGAATCTTCCGGACAAATCTGTAACCCGTGAGCTAATCAGCCATTGACACACTGTGCTGCACACTGTTTAAAGCTACTTCACAGGTGCTGAAAGCCTCCCAAACCTGTATGGTCTCTTGATCAGCATAGAGTTGCAGTGGTTAGCACAACACATTAAAGTAGAGGTGACCCATGTTCAATTCCCACTGCTGCCTGTAAGGAGCTTGACGGTTCTCCCTGTGAGCATGTGGGTTTCCTTCGGGTGCTTCAGTTTCCCTCTACAGTCCAAAAACGTACTGATCGGTAAGTTAATTGGTCATTATAAATTGTCTTGTGATTAGGATCGGGTTAAAGATATAGCGCTGGATGTTGATGTGGGTGTGTTGGCTACACTCACCATGGACAGTTCCTTCAGCTGAATGAGTTGCACATCATAGTGGGGCCAAAAAGAGAAAAGTTTCAGTATCAGTTCCACAGATTTCATTGTAAATAGATAATTTCCTAATGTTCAGAAAGTTCCCTCTTGTTCCTTACCTCAGACAGATATTGTGGGCATGTTTCCAGATAGCATGTTTGCACTAATTCATTTAAGGTTTATGTGTGAAACATGTCTTCTTCGCATTCATAAATCAGCACATGTAATTGATCTGTAGGTCGCTTCCTGGACAGTAAGTAAATATTTCCAGATTGCTGGCGTGAGATTTCAACATTAAAATAATCGTCAAGTCGTTTTATTACATGGACACGTTGGAGTCAATTTGCATTAATTTGGTTTCCATTAAGTTATTAAAATAGATTTGCTCATATTTTCCTATATCTCGCCACAATGGCGTAGTGGTTATCAAGATGCTATTACGACTCAGGATGTCAGAGTTTGGAGTTCAATTCCGGCATCTGTTCTAAGAAGTCCCTGTATGACCTTCCCTGTAGAATGTGTGTGTTTTTTTCTCGGTGTGCTCCTGTTTCCTCCCACAGTTGAAAGACCTACAAGGTAGGTTAACAGGTCATTGTAAATTGTCCTGTGACTAAGTTAGGTTTAAGTCGAGGAATTGCTGGGCGGAACAGCTCGGAGAGCCAGAGAGCCTGTTCCGCGTTGACACTCAATAAATAAATAAATAAAATATCCCAGCTAATTACTTGGAAAGAGAGCAGACCGGTCATCCTGCTGACCTGGACAGCATTTACCTCTTAACAAACATTACCAGAGCAATTGCATTTTGTTATAGGCTCCTTACCTAATTGAAAACCATTAAACCTCATCCTTGTTGGTTCTAGTTGTATATTTTAATACCATGGAAAATATATTAGATTCTCAGCATGATCTCAAAAGAAACATCACGTATTCCACTTCTTTTTGATAGCTAGAGGCATAGGGACACTAATATGCTATTTAGACTTTTGAACACGGGCTGTCATTCAATAAGATCTTAGCTGATTCTTACCCTAACTTTAGATTGTCACATTATTCTCGAATCAGTTAACAACTTTGATTAACAAAAAGAACTAGGTATTTTGTAAACCTTACTTAAATCACTTTTCAGCCTGCTGAATTGCCAGGAATCTGACCTCAGTTCACTAACTAACATCTTCTGGAAGAAGATAGCACCAGCGAAGAGGGCTACCAATTGCGACATCATCAAGGCAGGCCACAAAGCAACTCTTTTCACTTCTTTTACGTCACCTTTTTATTTCAGGTGTGGTTCTGCTTCTGGTGGAGTAGGTTACTTACATTCTGGTGATGTCCTTCTGGGCCAACTGGGCCATCGGGGCTTTGCTGTCTCCGACAGTGTGCCACGGGGCTGCGAACAAAGTGTGCAGCATGGAGGCCAGGAGGTGGGGCACGACCCCGTGATCGACTCCATGTCTCGCCAACCTCATCAATTAAAGCATGGTGAAGGATGGAAACCATCGAGACAGGAGTAGAGGCCAGCAAGTGTTCAGTGCTATCTACCAGTCTCTTGCTCACTGCTACAGGAGGATGGTGTCTGTGTTTGCCAGTCTCTCTCTCCCTCTCGCTCACTGCATCTGAGGGAAGGTCCTTGCACTCGAATTATCTCGCTTTCTCTCTTCCTCGATGCTGTCAGAGGATAGTGCTGGGGCAAGGTTTAATCGATGCTATTTTTTGGAGATTTTTGGATCAGAGCGGCCTGCAAGAAATGAACACTGAGCTGACCTGAAATATGTCTTTTGATTTTGTGTTTTATATTCTGCGTTTTGACTCACTTTTTTTGTTGCTGTTAGCGTAATTTGTTTTTTTTTGCACTGGGGGGGTTTATATTTTTCTTTGATCAGGTTGATTCCATGGTTCTTCTTTGTTTTGTGGCTGTCCATGGGGAAATACACATTGTACTTTGATAATAAATGCATTTTGAATCTTTGAATTTTGAAATCTCCCATGCAATCTTGACGCCATTCTGCCAAATTCACACTACCTTCTCCTGAAGGCCAATAGATCCTTCCTTAACACCTTGTTGAAGGAAGTTCATCAGTCTGAAAGTGTCTTCAAAATCCATATTTTAAATGACAGTGCGACAGATACATATGCTTGAATGGTTTAGACGAGGGGATCCCAACCCTTTTATGCCATGGTACTCAACCATTAAGTGAGGTGTCTGTGGACTCCAGGTTGGGAATCTCAGGTTTAGAGGGTTATGGACGGAACTCATGGGCTAACCTGGATGGTGCATTTTGGTCTCCATGAACCACTTGAGCTAAATGGCCTGCTTCAGGGCTGTATTGGAAAAATAACAAAAAAATGTACCATCTTGGGTACACATAAAAGTTGCTGGTGAACGCAACAGGTCAGGCAGCATCTCTAGGAAGAGGTACAGTGGATGTTTCAGGCTGAGACCCTTCGTCAGTACTAACTGAAGGAAGAGCTAGTAAGAGATTTCAGTTAGTCCTGACGAAGGGTCTCGGCCTGAAATGTTGACTGTACCTCTTCCTACAGATGCTGCCTGACCTGCTGCGTTCACCAGCAACTTTTAAGTGTGTTGCTTGAAATTCCAGCATCTGCAGATTTCCTCGTGTTTGCCATCTCGGGTACAACTGATATTCTGAGGCATCTGGAAAGCAATGTATCCATCAGGCAAACACAGCATGGATTCAGCAAAGGCAGGTCCTGTATGACAAACTTATTGGAGTTCTTTGGGCACAGTAGGTAGAGGGGAACGGGTGGATGTTATTTACTTGGATTTTCAGAAGGCGTTTGATAAGGTGCCGCATAAAAGACTTATCCATGAGATAAGGATGCACAGAGTTGGGGAGTGATGTATTAGCATGGATAGAGGATTGGTTAACTAATAGAAAGCCGAGAGTTGGGATACATGGGTGTTATTCTGGTTGGCAATCAATGGTGAGCAGTGTTCCGCAGGGGTCGGTGCTGGGCCCTCAACTGTTCACAATATACATTAACCATCTGGAAGAGGGGACTATGTGTAGTGTATCTAAGTTTGCTGATGATACTAAATTGACTGGAAAAGCAAATTGTGCAGAAGATACAGAAAGTCTGCAGAGAGATATAGATAGGTTAAGTGAGTGGACATGGCTCCGGCAGATGGAAGACAATGTTGGTAAATGTGAGGTCATCCACTTTGGAAGGAAAAATGGAAGAGATGATTATTATTTAAATGGTAAAAATTGCTACTGTGCAGAGGGACTTGGAAGTGCTTGTGCATGAATCACAAAAGGTTGGTTTGTAGGTGCAGCATGCTATCAAGAAGGCGAATGGGACATTGGCCTTCATTGCTGGAGGGATTGAGCTTAAGAGCAGGAGGTTATGCTGCAACTGTACAGGGCACTGATAAGGCTGCATCTGGAGTACTGTGTGCAGTTCTGGTCACCTTAAGTACCTTTGGAGGTGGTGCTGAGGAAGTTCACCAGGTTGATTCCAGAGATGAGTGGGTTAGACTATAAGGAGAGATTGAGTCGCCAAGGACTGTACTCACTAAAATTCAGAATAATGAGAAGAGATCTTATAGAAACATATAAAATTATGAAAGAGATAGATAAGATAGAGGCAGGAAAGTTGTTTCCACCGATAGTTGAGACTAGAACTAGGGGACATAGCCTCAAGATTCGGAGGAGTAGATTTAGGACGGAGATGAGGAGGAACTGCTTTTCCCAGAGGGTGGTGAATCTGTGGAACTCTCTGCACAATGAAGCAGAGGCTACCTTGGTGAATATATTTAAAACAAGGTTGGATAGATCTTTGTGGAGTAGGAGAATTAAGGTTTATCGGGAAAAGGCAGGTAGGTGGAGATGAGTCCATGGCCAGATCAGCCATGATCTTATTGAATGGTGGAGCAGGCTCAAAGGGCCAGGTGACCTACTCCTCCTCCGATTTCTTATGTACTTATGCTCTATATGCGCCCAAAGCATCTTTTTTAAGCATCATATAACCTGTTAATTGAAGAATAATATTTTCTATTAACATGTAGTACTGTGCAAAAGATTTAGGCATCTATACAGTATATAGTTAGGGTGCCGTGACACTTGCACAGTACTGTATTTGCCAACATGGAGTGGAGAGCTAGTTTGTAAATCTGACAGGAGCAAAGGATGTTGGGAATGGTGAGAGTGGAGTGTCACGGGAGGGATGTGGGGCAGGTGGCATGGAAGGAGTGTCAGGGGTGGGGTGGCACAGGTGAGACACACCCAGCCCTGATCCAGCACAGCAAGGTCATTGGATTCCAAATATTTGGTTTATTGATCATTATAGAATGTCTCTCTGGTGCTTACCAATCCTTCCCTTCTCCCTTCCCTTTTTCTCAGCCATGATTCCCCTCCCCCTGCCCCCTTCCCACTCTCAGTCCACAAGAGAGACCCATGTCAGAATCAGGTTTATCTTCACTCACATATGTCATGAAATTTGTTTTTTTTGTTGTGGCAACAGTATAGTGCAATACATAAAATTACTACAGTACTGTGCAATGGACTCACTTTCAAGGATCTTCATCTCTTGTTCTCGATATTTACTGCGTATTTATTTACTATTATTGTTTTTCCTTTTGCAGTTGCATAGTTTGTTCTGCACTCTGGTTGAACATCCTTTCATTGATTCTGTTACAGTTATTATTCTACAGAACGCCCACAAGAAAATAAATCTCATTTGAGAATGCCCACAAGAAAATAAATCTCAGGGCTGTATATGGTAACATATATGTACTTCAATAATAAATTTACCTTGAACTTTGAACAAAAGTCTTAGGCACCCTAGCTATATACTGGATACAGTATATGTCTTCGACATTTGCCAGGTATTGTATAATTCTTCAACGTGCTGTGGAATAGCATTAATCAAGCATTATCAATTAACAATAGCTACACTGAGCAGAAATATGGTGCATATTAACTGGTTGAGTTGTATCTGACTGTTATTAAAGTGTTAAAAATGGTTGTGACAAGTAATCGCCTGAAAGTGGTAGCAGCCTAGGAATTGGATTCCTTTCTGCAAATCACACGTGACAGGAATTCAACCGGGATAAATTCACATCCAACTGGATAGTGATCTGAGCATTTATTTGTGCAATTTATCTTCATGAGTCTGACAATTTTCTATCATTAATCACATACCATTAGCCATAATTAGTTGCACACAGCATATTGCATTCTCAAGATATCCTAGAGTCTTCGAATGGAAGCCATTACCTTCATTGAACTTTCCCTCCTCCACATAAAATACCTTGCACTGTTTTTTCCCCTTCATACGGCCCTGCGCTAAAATCTTAGCCATATATAAATAGCTGGGGTACCAAAGACTTTTGCCCAATACTGTAGTAATTTTATGTATAGCACTGTACTGCTGCCACAAACAAAAAAAATCATGACATATGTGAGAATTGATAAATCTGATTTTGATATGGGTCTCTATTGTGGACTGAGAGTGGGAAGGGGACAGGAAATTATGGTTGTGAAAAGGGAAGGGAGAGGGGCGGGAGTGGGAAGCAAATTACCTTGCCTGGTATCTCAGGATTGTGTGTGTCTGCTCCCTGCCCCGTCACTCCTTTGCTGCCACCTTTTCCTCACCCCTCCTGCGGCGCTCTACCCTCACCTTTACCAACATCCTTTGCTCCCACCAGATTTACAACCTCGCTCTCTGCTCCACGTTGATAAATACAGTACTGTGCAATAGGCTTAGGCACCCTCGTTATATCTACGTGCCTTAGACTTTTGCATGGTATTGCACCTACTTAAATAAATACTCTGATCTTGTCCTTTATGTGAGTAAACTTGACTCCAGCTCACTGTAAACTATCACTCTAACTTTGTTGCCATCCTTAACTAGTGAAACAGACATATTCTGACTAAAGTGTAACAAGGATTCAGGAGTAAATAGAATTGTTGCTAAAGTTCTGAAATTTGGCAGTGATGAGCAAGTAGACAACTTTATTTCCCATATCAGGAAAGAGTTGACTTTGCAGGGGATTTCAGAAATTGTTCACAATCGTCCTGAACAAAGGAAGCTCAGGAAAGTTTGACTACAGTAATTACAAAAGTGGATCGTTAGCATCTGCTAAAAGGGAAGTTATTAGCAGGGCCTTTCTCAATGGATTATTCCCAGTGGCAAATATGTAAGCTGTTCCCCACATCACAGGATTGATTCCATTCATTTTGGACATGAAAATAATTGTGCAACAAGTTTAAGAAATGTAGGAAGCAGCATCAGTGACATTGCCTTTCTCAATCTCACAAAAACCTATGACTGTCAGTGGTAAAGTATTTAGAACATGCTCCACAAATTTGGCTGGAGTGTAACTAATTTATAGAACTAATGGGAAACCCTTCAAACTGTGCCTGATCAGCTTCAAGACAATGCTCATTCCAATATTAGTAGATGAGCTGAAATATACCTAGGTTCCTTGAGGACCACAACCTCATCGTGGTTTGGAGGCTTCCGTGTCTCAATAAACTGGAGAGCTATGTTGGCTGGAGTCAGGGCTTTATGCTTTGGCTCTTAGTGGGGTCACCCATGCCAAACAGATGAAAGGGTAGAGGCCAGACTAAGAGTGGTCCGCCGGTCCTCCAGGTTCAGGGGTTCAGTTCAGGGCTAACTGGTGAAACAAAATTATTACAGAAACAACAAGGAAGAATCCTTCTATATCTGAGTGTGATGGTATTCCTGAGTCTCCACTAGGACTTGGATGGCTGACAGTTGTGAAAACCAAGAAGAAGCTACTGACACGACTAAGGAAGACTTGAACTCCTCCAGAGATGAAGGACCTTCAATGCTGTCTTAAATGCAAGTGCGTAAGGGACAATAAGCCTCTGTTGAAAGTTCAGCCTTAGGCATCAGATTGTCCGGTGAAGTCTCTGAGACCAGTCCTGCCCTTCCTGTGTCAAAGTCTGCAGATGCAACGTTGGCCACATCTACCACCTCAGAATCCACAGGAATGAAGCAGACGCAAGTCATTCTCAGTCCTAAGGAAGAGCCTGTGAATGAGTGGAAGATAGCACAACCAGGAATATATTGTGTGGTGTTATTGTTTTTTATGCCCATTCAAAGGAACGTTGCTGAGATTTGATGACCTGACTTGGCACCTGTTGAACTGACTGCAGGGCATTTCAAACTTTCCAAGTTTCTCAGAACATGTTTGAACTTACAGGGTGTGTTTTTTATTCACACCCAGCCACTGAGAAACACTTGGTGTTGTGCTGGTGACACCTCTGGCAGCACTTCATTACTGAAGGATTAGTATGCCAATAACCGATCATGCAGGAAGAGCTAGGAGCAGGAGACACAGAGAAATCCACCTACAGTGACCCAATTTCCAGAAACAGCACATCCCACCCGGATCTCTGACAAATGAGCTTTCCCAAAACCCTCACTCCTGGGAGAGGTGATATTCTGGGGGAAGTCCTTCAGCCACAGGTTTATGTTGGACTGTTCTCGCTTTAGAGGTTAAAGTAATATTGATCCTAACCTTCCTTCTCAGTACAGTCAATCTCTTCTTCATCTTACAATTTGCTGCACACCCAGCTTCAGAATGATTGGTTTATAATTTAATGAAATGTGTTTTATAAATAGTTATTATTATTATTATTATTATTATTATAAGATAGGTGACGTCACAGATACGGGAATTGTCAGTAGTGCACGCTTCCAACAATCCAGTGCACATATACCCATTTACGATGCAGATCTTTACACAAGAAGTTTTCATTCCCATAATGTTGAGGTGGTTGCAGACTTTTCGTTGTTCTCATTTTCCTCGGAAGACTAGACTGCTGGTTTTCCTTAGCTATCACCATCTGGTAGATGGATCCTGAAGGGACAAGTCTTCTCCTTCTCTAGCATCAATAAGCAGTGTACCACATCTATTGAGCACCACTGCCTTGATAGTTTGTATTAGAATGATTAGGATCACTGATGGAAAACACCATTGTCTCTTCCTATAAGGGGACTGGTGCTTTCAACAGACTAGGAGAACCTGCAGTGTATGTTTTGCATGTACAAAGTCAGCATCCATATGTGCTGTACGCTAAACAGTCTGGCAAAAGAAAGGCAGCAGCTGGTAGCTGGTTCCAGAGGAAGAGATGCAAAGAGACTGGGCATCTGATAACCATGAGCACGAAGCCAAAGAGCAGGATGAGCAATGGAAATAAAAAGACAAGGAATTTCCTTCTAGAATACCTGCAGCTTTGTCTCCCTGTAGAGTGGAAATAGGAAACAATGGTAACTTGTACAACAAGAGTTCCTCAGGTGAAAGAGTATTTTGCAAGAAACTTGCTAAATCATCATTCAAAGTTCAAGGTGCATTTATTAACAAAGTGCGTATACGTTATACAACCTTGAGATTTGTCTCCTTACAGGCAGCCACCAAACAAAGAAACACCACCCCCCCAAGAAAAGAAGACTGTTAAACACCCAATGTGTAGAAAGAAAAAGAAATCTTGCAAACAATAAAGGTAAGCAAATAGCATTCCGAACAAAAGTAAGCCCATGAACATGAAGCCCAGTGCAGGCCGTAGCCTTGGTCTCAGTTCAGCGCAAAACTGAGTAAACGACGCGGAGCTCTCAGAGACGGAGTCCAGAGCAGCAGGAGCAGGCCACAGTTTCATTCCTTGCAAAGTGACCCCTGGGTCCTCTTTTGCAAAGCAATCCTTAACAACAGCATACTCCATGAATATTTACCTGAAAGTACCCAAATAATGCACAATGACCTCTCGAGTCCTCCTTGGCTGGACCATCTGCAATGGTCACAGTGCATGGATCAGTGAATCCCTAATCCATTTACTGAAGAGGCTACTACAAACTCTTTACAGTGTTGCACAACTCAAATTCATAGGTTTCGCAAAAATATTAATTGCCATTTTTAAATGGGTGGAAATTCCCTCCATAAGATCAGAAGATCAGAGGACAGCAGGCATTGTACCACAGGGGTTAGCACAATGCTTTACAGTACCAGCAACTTGGGTTTCATCTCACGCTGCTGCCTGTTTGGAGTTTGCACGTTCTCCCCGTGACTGCGTGGGTTTCCTCCGGGTGCTGTGGTTTCCTCCCACAGTCCAAACACATATCAGTTGGTAGGTGAATTGGTCATTGTAAATTATCTTGTGATTAGGCTTCTGCTAAGTTGGGGATTGCTATGCAACGTGGCTGGAAGGACTAGAATAGCCTATTCTGTGCTGTATCTCAATAAATAAATAGATAAATAAATAAATAAATACATACATACATACATACATACATACATACATACATACGTACGTACATACATACAAGAGTACTGGAATCACCTTTTGTCCAGGTCTTCCTATGGTAGCTATAATGGGTCTTCTGGTCCCCAGCGCACTTGTAGTCTCCTCTGGTGTTAATGACACAGATGTAAATACCAGGTCTCTCTCACTAAATTTAGCTACTCTTTTCCTCTTCACTGCAGCCGCTCTCTGGTCCACAGCGACCATAAAGTGTCCGGCTTCGGGCGAGTGTGCCTTTAAGCACTTGCACCCTTCTGAAACAGGTGAGCAGCAACTTTTCACAGATTGAGTCTATTTGAGTCAGGCCCCTTGGCTGACTATAATGCATCCGATTTTAGTGAAAATTCTGGGTGTAAACTTCCATAGCATTGTTTTGAACATATTTTTAGCTAATTGCCATTTTTTTCTGTACGAGGTCTAACTGGACATTGGCACAAAACATTTAACGCCCTAAAAGAAGGTAAAATTCAATTTCCAGACAAGTAAACATGATTTGACCTTTTACCTACTGACTTGAAATATTTCAGCACTATCTGCTATTGTAATGTCTGTGTGCCACCTATTGGTGTGACTGAAAACCTAATGATAATGCAAATTATCAAAGGTGTTATTGTAACATAGATACATCTTCAAGCCATAAAATTCTACTCCACGATTCGCCACATAAGATGTAAAATACTCAAGCCTCATCTAATCAAACTAAACAATAAGCCAATGTGTTTAAATAAAATCACATTACATTTGCCAGTCTTATCACTAACAGACTATTTAAAGGATATGCTGTATTAAAAAACATCAGAGCATTTATTTGACAGATATTATTTTTGGCAGCTATTTTTCCCTATAGTTGGATAAAATATTGTTAAGCTGTTGTTATAAATATAGATTATGTTTATAATTATAACTGCTTAAAATAATCACTTTAATTTAATTGGTATATTATTTCAGTTCCAGTAACAATAATAGAACAGAATTTATACTATTGTTTATGGATCATGAAAACTAAATCAAATGGATCAAAATCAGAATCAGAATCAGGTTTAATAGCACCAACATAGGTCGTGAAATTTGTTAACTTTGTGCCAGCAGTACAACTCAATACATGATAACAGAGAGAAAAAAACTGTGAATTACTATATATTAAATAGTTAAATTAAAGAAGTAGTGCAAGTAATAGAAAAAAAAGTAGTGAGGTTGTGTTTGTGGGTTCAGTGTCCATTCAGAAATTGGATGGCAGAGGGGAAGAAGCTGTTCCTGAATCCCTGAGTGTGTGCCTTCAGGCTTCTGTATATTGTTCCTGATGGCAGCAATGAGAACAGGGCACGATCTTGGTGGCGGAGATCCTTAATGATGCACACCGCCTTTCTGAGGCAGCGCATGCAGAAGATGTCTTGGATACCCTGGAGGCTAGTGCCCATGATAGAGCCGACTAATCTTACAACTCCCTGCAGCTTACTTCGATCCTGTGCAGTAGCCAACCCTGCCCCTAAACCAGATGGTGATGCAGCCAGTTAGAATGCCCTCCACGGTATGCCTGTAGCAATTTGCAAGTGTTTGTGGTGACATAAACTCCTAATGAAATATAGCCACTATCTTGTGTTCATGGAATGTTGTAGAAGAATATTAGGGCACCATGTTAGTGTAGTGGTTAGCACAATGCTTTACAGTACCAACGACCCAGGTTTAATTTCCAGCAGTGCCTGTAAGGACTTAGTACATTCTCCCCATGGTGTGTGGGTTTCCTTCCGGTGCTCCAGTTTCTTCCCAGAGTCCAAAGACATACTGGTTGGTGGGTTAATTGGTCATTGTAAATTGTCCCATGATTAGGCTAGGGTTGAATCAGCAGATTGCTGGGCAGTGTGGCTTAAAGGGCTGGCAGGGCCTATTCCAATAAATAAATGAATAAATATTCAGTCTTTCATAACTGGATTAGCTAACTAAAAAAAAATCCTCTCATTCTAGCAACTTTTGTCAGTTCTTCTTCTTTGAGTGTGCATCCAAATCCTTTCTGGAATTTATTTTTGAGTTTAGTTCCAGTAACTTTTCAGACAGTGTATTCCAGGTCAGAAGTCACTGCTAAAAAGAAATCTCCTCATCTTGCCTCCCATGCGTTTGCAAATTATTTTAAACTGTTGCTGGACAAAACAACTTCTTTCAGCACCGTGATCACTGTTCCTTCTGAGCTGTGCAGGCGTGTGGCCGCGCAGTAACTGAAATGCTCCCCCACACATAGCCTTTGTTGCCATGCAGCTGGAATAAAGGCAGAATAGAAGAAGTTCACGAAACATGAATGATTTTCTTTATTGTACTCTATTTCATTATACCATTCAATTAATAAATAAAATCAAAAGTACGTAATGTTTCAGTTTTCATTCTAAATATTCATAGTATGCATGTTACAGAAAAAAACATTTAAAGTGCCACATAGTTTTCAGGCTGTGTAAAAATCTCCTACATGCAATTGTAAAAATATTACAGGGAATAGTGGTTGTGATGTTGATAATCTCTATTGTACACAAGTACATGGGTAGCTTCTCCCACAAAGGCATTATCTAATTTATCTGATACTCTTTGATTTTCATGGTCAACACCTGGAAATAATGTGTTTTTTTTATTTTATGTAATATAAACCTAATTATGGAGAAATCCTGCCTCTGAGTCAAACGGTTGTGGGCTCAAATATGACATGAACACAAACTTGTCGTTTAAGATGGCGCTGGTGAATCTCAGTGATTTCAGGTTGGTGACCGAAGAAATAAAGCAAACTTCTAAATACTTGGTTAATCACTCATTTTCTGATAAACAATCATCACAAACAATAGCTTGTAACTTCAAATTGACCGTGGAGGCAATTTGATGCAGCAGAACTGAGGCGAGATGAGGCAGCAGGCCTGTCACCAAGAATGAAGAAGACCCGAGGCTGGATCGATTTAAGCACTGGGCTGAATTGGAAAGGTCAGGTATGGGCCAAATCGAGGCAGCAGGCTCCAGGCCCCAGGGTGTATCGTAGCGAATGAACTCGATGTTTGGACGATTAAAGTGCCAGCCAATGCAGGAGGGTCAGGTACAGGCCAAATCGAGCAGTGGGGTCCAGGCCCCAGAGCATATTGAGGTGACAGAGCCCGATGCTTGGACAATGATTTGAGTGCTGGGCCAGATTGAAAAGGTCAGGGTGTCGGGGCCCGAGGTGCGGGATGCTGCTGCGCAAGATTTACTTGGCTCTGCACAGATCTAAGGGTCTGTGAACAGACACTCTTTGTGGACTTCAGTTCAGAACACTATTTGCTTGCGATTATTGTTTCCATATTTTTTTTTCCCTCTCTGAACATTGGATGTTTTACAGTATTTTTAAAAAATGGGTTCTTCTGGGTTTCTTTGTTTTGTGGCGCCTGTTGGGAAATGAATCTCAAGGTTGTATAATGTATACACACTTTGGTAATAAATGTACTTTGAACTTTGAACATTAAGGTAGTTGCCCCAGTGCAACACTGTGGGTACACTGTACTGACATGGTTCTGCAAGGTGAAATCACAGATCCTATGACTGGATATAAAAGATACCAGGAGGCCATTTCAAAACAGACAGGGGAGAAATGACTAATATTTATCCTTTGGCCAACATCACAAGGAACAGGTTATCTGATTATTACTAATTTGCTGTTTGTGGAAACTTTTGATCTGTAAATTGGCTGAAGCAATCCTATATCACAATAGTAACTGCACTTAAGAAGTGCCTCATTGACTGTGAAATGGTTGAGACGCCCTAATGTCATGTACGGAGCCAACCACTACAAGTCTTCATTTCTTATATTTCCACTTCTTGGACATTGAGAGACTAAATCAACTTGTTACAATTATACCAGAATGGGCAAATTTCATTTAGAAACAAGATGAGACCCATTTTTTTGTAGTAGTTCAACCAACTCTTAACTGCCCTACACCACTATCATGGCTACTCTGATAACTTTGAGTGAACTACATTCCTCATTTTGTTTACCAAATTTCCTCCTGTGGACAGCCCCTTTCATGCCTCTCCAGGTAATACAAGAAGCAAGTCAGAATGCTCTTTTATCATTCTCACAATTTCTTACATACATTCCAATCTACATATAGACTTTCACTGTAAGTGTTGACCTTGTCGTGGTTCCTTAAGGTTGTTATAGCCGGGAGTGGTAATGGGGATAAGCTCCCACTACATAAATGCTCCCAATGGTGTGCTCCTCAAATAGCCTCTGGCATCCAGGTCCAGCTCCTGGCCTTCATGTGTGGCTTAGTAACTAAGCCTGGAGGAACCGTTTCTACTGACAAGAAGAGGGGTAAAGGCGGGTTACTGGCACCTTAAAACCAGTCGCTTCCGTCAGCTGTGGCTGGCAGCCCATCTAGGAGAAGGAAAGCACTGATCTCAAACCTTTGCTGCCTTGTGGCTATACCCACTCACAGGGAAGGCTTCAGGAATAAGTCCCAAGGGAAAAATCCAGACCTGGAGTCCCTAAAGCACTCCTACATTGAGTTCAATGCTGACTGGCAACTCCTGCATTGCTCCTAGTACCAAACTGTATCCGTCTCTCCCATTCCTTTGGGTGCATCAGCTGTGTGGAGAGGGGGAGCTTGCTACACGGGCATGAGTTTGCTCTCCATATTGTTCTGGCCAGGCTTGAGTATTTAGACAGCTAGGGTGCAATATCTATAGTCAACCCTGACCGACGGAGGCCTTACCTCAGCTCAGTTTACTTCGCCTGATTGTCATAAGATAGTACACACACCAGTGTTGTAAACTGAAGTTTGTGTTAAGATGCTGGCTGCCAGTCACGTCAAATTCACGTGGAAGGCAACTACTAGTTGTTAAACTCCAATCATGGGAATAG
This sequence comes from Mobula birostris, assembly GCF_030028105.1. NCBI lineage: Eukaryota > Metazoa > Chordata > Chondrichthyes > Myliobatiformes > Myliobatidae > Mobula > Mobula birostris. Next base: position 32,168,533 of record NC_092392.1, on the reverse strand, counting down.
AATGAATACGAGCTAATATTACACATATGACGTTCTACAGATGTTGGAAATCCAGAGCAACACACACAAAATGTGGAAGGAACTCAGCAGGTTAGGCAGCACCTATGGAAATGAATAAAGTGTCAACATTTTGGGCCAGGACCCTTCATCAGGACTGAGAAGGAAAGGGGAAGACACCAGAATAAAAAGGTGGAGGGGGGAAGGAAGCTAGCTGGAAGGTGATAGGTGAAGTCTGGTGTGTAGGAAAAGTCAAAAGCTGGAGAGGAAGGAATCTGATAGGAGAAGTGAGTGGACCATAGGATAAAGGAAAGAGAGGACACCCAGAGGGAAGTAATAGGTAGGTGAGAAGAGGTAAAGAGCCAAAGTAAGGAATAAAGGAAGAGGAGAGGGGGAAGGAAAAACATTCCATGTACTTTTTATATTGTACCTTTGAAATAGATTTGTATTGTTATAGCTATTATAAAGTAGGGAAACACCTGAGCCAAATCTGTGTCCAGCAAGGTGCAAAAAAGAGCAATGAAATACATTTCTTTAGCCAGAGAGTGTGAATTTGTGGAATTTATTGTTGCAGGGAGCAGTAGAGGCCAAATCATTTTGAATATTTAAAGTAAAGGTTGATAGGTTCATAATTTCTTCTAGTGTTGTTGACACAGGAATAAATGCTGGTAAAGACCATAAGGCCTTAAGACATGGGAGTAGATTTAGGCCATTCAGCCCATCAGGTCTGCTCTACCATTCCATCATGGTGGTCAACCTAATTCTCCTGCCTTCTTTCCATAACGTTTGATGCCCTGACTAATCAATAACCTATCGGCCTCCACTTTAAATATACCCAATGACTTGGCCTCTAAAGGTGCCTGTGGCAATGAATTCCACAGATTCACTCCCCTCTGGCTAGAGAAATTCCTCCTCATCTCTGTTCTAAATGGACATCCCTCTATTCTAAGTCTCTGCCCTCTGGTCCTAAAATCACTTACTATAGGAAACATCCTTTTCACACCTACTGTATCTAGGACTTTCAATATTTGATAGTTTTCAATGATAATTCCCGTCATTCTTCTAAACTCCAGCAAGTACAGGTCGGGAGCTATCAAATACTCCTTATATGTTAACATTTTCATCCCCGGAATAACTCTCATGACCCTCCTCTGGATCCTCTTTAATTCTAGCACATCTTTTCCATCTTTTCTATATAAGGGGCCCAAAACTGCTCATAATACTCTAAGTGTGGATTGAACAAAGCCCTATAAAGCCTCAGCATTGCACCCCTGCTTTTATATTCTAGTCCTCTCAAAATGAATGCTAGCATTGCATTTGCCTTTCATACCACTGACTCAATCTGCAAGGTAACCTTTCGGAAATCCTGCAGAAGGATTTTCAAGTCCTTTTGCACCTCTGATTTTTGAATTTGCTCCCTGTTTAGAAAACAGTCTGCACCTTTATTCCTTCTACCAAAGTGCACAACCATACACTTCCCCATGCTATATTCCATCTGCCACTTATTTGCAGTCTCTCAATCTGTCTAAGTCCTTCTGCAGCTTCCCTGCTTCCTCAACTTACTGTCCACAAACTTGGCCACAAAGCCAGCAATTCTGTCTTCCGAATTATTGACATGTAAAGTAAAAAGGTTCAGTCCCAACATTGACCCCTGTGGAACACTACTAGTCACTGGCAGCCAATCAGAAAAGGCCCCCCTTATTCCCACTCTTTCGCTCCTGCCAGTCAACCAATCTCCAGTACTTTCCTATAATACCATGGGCTCTTATCTTGTTAAACAGCCTTATCTATACGGCACGTTGTCAAAGTCCTTCTGAAAATCCAAGTAAGCAACGTCCAGTGACTCTCCTTTGTCTATCTTGCCTGTTATTTCATCAAAGAATTCCAACAGATTTATTAGCCAAGATCTCCCCTTGAAGAAACCACACCTATTATGTGCCTATAAGTATCCCGAAAGCTCATCCTTAATAATGGACTCCAACATCTTCTCAACCACTGAAGTCAGGCTCCCTCCCTTCTGAAAGAATGGAGTGACTTCTTGCAATTTCCCAGTCCTCCAAAAACATTGCAGAATCTAGTGATTCTTGAAAGACCATTACTAATGCTTCCACAATGTCTTCTGCCACCTCTTTCAGAATCCTGCTGTGTAGGCCCCTGGTCCAGAAGACTTTTCTATCTACAGACTTTTCAGCTTCCCAAGCACCTTCTCCTTAGTAATAGCAACTACACTCACTTCTGTCCTCTGACACTCTCAAATTTCTGGTATACTGCTAGTGTCTCCTACAATGAAGACTGATGCAAAATACTTATTAAGTTTGTTCACCATTTTTTTGTCTCCCATTACTATCTCTGCAGTGTCATTATCCAGTAGTCTGATATCCACTTTTGCCTCTCTTTTACTCTTCATATATCTGGAAATTTTGGTATCCTCTTTGACATTATTGGCTAACTTACCTTCATATTTCATCTTTTCTCTCCTTAGGGCCTTTTTAGTTGCCTTCTGCTGATTTTTAAGAATTTTTTCATTTTAACTTCCCACTTTTTTACTATATTATGTGTCCTTACTTGTGCTTTTCTGCTGTTTCAGACTTCCCTTGTCAGCCATGGTTGTGTCATGCTCTCTTTAGAATACTTCTTCATCTTTGTGATGTATCTATCCTGTGCCTTCAGTCAGGACTTCCCTCCTGCTCATCACCATGTGTTATCATGAGATCCTTGACATCCATTTGAACAGGCAGCCATAGCCTCAGCAAAGAGCACTTCACAGAGATTCAAAAGCTTTTTATTGATTCCAGGCAGAAGGTGATTTTGCAGATTACATTTCTTGTTGGCGGCATTTTCAAGTGAAGCCTTTTATCTGAACTTGTTCCCTTCAAGTGGTTCCAAGTGACAAAACATAATAGAAATTCAACTTATATTTTTCTTGATCCCTGGTCTGGCAAAGGATCTCATTGTGTTTGTCTTGGGTATAATAGTACAATCATTACACCCAGGATGCAACTTTCCTTTCCAGGACAAAAGAGCTGTCCTCCTTCTTCAAACCCAGGATGTGGCTTTAATTTCCAGGACATCACAGATGCCCTCCTTCTTCAAAGAATGGGGTTTCCCTTCCTCCGCCATTGATACTGCCTTCATCCGCATCTCTTCCATTTACCAAACCTCCACACTCATCCCATCTTCCCGCTGTCTTAACAGTGATAGATTTCCTCTTGTCTTCATCTACCACTCCATGAGCCTCTACATCCAGTACCTCATTCTCTGCAACTTCCACCATCTCCAAAGGGATCCTACCACCAAACGTATCATTACCTCTCTCCGCTTTCCACAGAGACCACACCCTCCATCATTCCCTTGTCCATTCATCTCTCCCCACGAATCTCCCTTCCCTGTACTTATCCCTGGAAGTGGCCAAGATGCTACACCTGCCCATTCACCTCTTCCCTCACCTCCATGTAGGGCCCCAAACAGTCCTTCACCTGGGAATCTCCTGGGGTCATCTATTCTGTCCAGTGCTCCTGATCCAGCCTCCTCTATATTGGATCATAAATTGAGGAACCACTTTGTCGAGCACCTCCGCTTCATCCTCCAAAAGCAGAACCTCCCAGTGGCCAAACATTTTAATTCTGATTCCCATTCCTGATCTGACGTGTCGGTCCATGGCCTCCTCTTGTGTCACAAAGAGACCACCCTCAGGGTGGAGGAGCAACTCCTTATATTCCACCTAGGTAGCCATGAATATCGATTTCTCCTTCTGGTTAATAAAAACATTCTTTCCCCTTCCCCTCTTCTTCTGTTCTGCACTCTGGCCTTTTACTTCTTCTCACCCACCTATTACTTCTCCCTGGGTCCACCCCTCCTTCCCTTTCTTCTATGATCCACCCTCCTCTCCTATAAAATTCCTTCTTCTCCAGCCCTTTGTCTTTCCCACCCACCTGGCTTCACCTATCAGCTTCTAGCTATCCCCCTTCCCCAAACCCCACTTTTTTATTCTGGCATTTTCCCCCCTTCCTTTCTGGAGACAAAATCATCGATTGTTTATTCATCTCCATGGACACTGCCTGACCCGTTGAGTTCCTCCAGCATTTTGTGCATGTTGCTATCATTACGTTACTGGGCTAGCATTCAAAATCTGGAAACACAAATTTAAATCTGACTACGGGAGCTGTAAGACTTAAAATCAGTAATACTAACCATGGAAATCCCAGAGAGTTTCTCTAACGTTCTTGAAAGGAGGGAATCTACTGTCTTTATGTCGTCTGGTTACATGTGACTCCAGGTCCACCAGTGTGATTGACTTGTAGCTGCTCTCTGAAACAGCAAGCAGTTCTGGGCATTAGGAAAGGTGAGAAGTGCCAGCCATGTCGATTGTAAAACCTGTGTGAGTTCAGTGAGCTCTTAACCCCCAAAGCAGTCCATTGAAGAGTGCCAATGTGACATGGGGAGCTCAAGAAACACTGTGTAATTTCTTCAAAGGCTCCTCTCAGGCATCTCTGGAACATCGTACAAACATTGATGCACCCCAGAGAGCAGTTAATAATACGACACAATTCCTAAGGAACGGCTGCTTTAGATTATCAATGTTAACAACTGATCTGAGTGACGTTTACATTCTATGAACAAAAATAAACAGGCGCAGATCAAGTTTCAAGATTGTTTAGTGTCATTTTCTGCACACAAGAGCTGCATCAGATCCAGAGTACAAAATAATTGTCACTCCAGATCCAATGCAGCACAAAAAGATAAAGAATACAATAATAATAATGATTATGATTATGAGGACACGCAGTCCCCTTTTATTGTCATTTAGTAATGCATGCATTAAGAAATAATAAAATGTTTATCCAGAATGATATCACGAAAACACATGACAAACCAACTTAAAAGCTAACAAAAACCACATAATTATAACATATAGTTACAGCAGTGCAAAGCAATATCATAATTTGATAAGAACAGACCATGGCACAGTAAAAGTCTCAAAGCCTCTCGAAAGTACCATCATCTCACGCAGACGGTAAACCTCCAGCACCGCCAACTTGCCGGTGCAGCATCCCGGAAGCATCTGACCACAGTCCGACTCCGAGTCCGTCCGAAATCTCCGGGCCTCCGACCACCTCCCGACACCGAGCACCGAGCACCATCTCTGCCAAGCGCTTCGACCCAGGCCCTGGCAACAGGCGATACGCAAAGCCGAGAATTTGGGGCCTTCGTCTCCGGAGATTCTGGATCGCACAGTAGCAGCAGCAGCGAAGCAGACATTTCAGAAGTTACCCCAGATGTTCCTCTGCGCTTTTCACGGCTGTCTCCATCAAATCCGGATTTTGCACGGCCCCTAGTTACACATAATTAATATTCATTTGGAACAGCCACGCGCGCTGCGTCGCACCACCATCTTCTCCTCTTCTCCTGTGGTGTTTTATGATAAAACACCACAGATTATAAATACATAGGATAGCATATACATAGATTGATTGCATGCCCGCAAAGTGACGCTAGGCTGGACATAAGGTGACTCAGGAGGGTGAAGTAAGGAGTGAAAGAGATAAAGGGCTGGAGAAGGGCAATCAGACAGGAGAGGGTAGAAGACCATGGAAGAAAGGGAAGGGGAGGAGTACCAGAGGGAGATGATGGGCAGGTAAGGAGATAAGGTGAGAGAGGGAAATGGGAATGGGAATGGTGAAGGGGAGGGCAATTACTGGATGTTCAAGAAATCAATGTTGCTCCTCCAACCTGAGTGTGGCCTCATCACGACAGTAGGGGAGGTCATGGACTGACATGTCAGAATGGGAATGGGAAGTGGAATTAAAATAGGTGGCCACCAGGAGATCCTGCTTCTTCCGGCAGACGGAGCATAGGTGCTTGGCGATACAGTTTCCTAATTTACATTGGGTCTCACCGATATACAGGAGGCCACACCAGGAGTACCGGATACAGTAGATGACTCACAGGTGAAGTGTCACCTCACCTGGAAGGACTGTTTGGGCCCCTGGATGGTAGTGAGGAAGGGGGTGGAGGGGCATGAAAACCCCTATCGTTGAAGAAGGAGAATATTTCATTAGTTCTGGAATGAAAAGCCTCATGCTGGGAGGAGGTGCAGCAGAGATGGAAGAACTGAGAGAAGGGGATGGCATTTTTACAAGTGACAGGGTGGGAAGATGTATAGTCTAGGTAGTTGTAAGAATCAGTGGGTTTATAAAAGATGTCAGTAGATATCTTACTCTCCAGAGAGAGAGAAAGAGAGATCGAGAAAGTGGAGTGAGGTGTGTGGTATGGACCAAGTAAATTTGAGGGCAGGACGGAAGTTGGAGGCAAAGTTAATGAAGTCAACAAGCTCAGCATGGGTGCAAGAATGCAAGAATGCAGTCATCGATATAGCTTAGGCAAAATTGAGGAGTGATACTGGTGAAGGTTTGGAACACAGACTATTCCACATTACTGACAAAAAAGCAGACGTAGCTGGGTCCCATGCGAGTGCCCATGGCTACACCTTTTGTTTGGAGGAAGTGGGAGGAGCCAAAGGAGAAATTATTGAGAGTGAGGGCTAGTTCTTCCAGACAGAGGGGAGTGGTAGTGGAGGGGAACAAGTTGAGTCTGTTATCTAGAAAGAAGCGGAGAACGTTAAGGCCTTCCTGATGGGAGATGGAGGTGTAAAGGGACTGGACGTCCATGGTGAAAATGAAATGATTGGAGTCAGGGAATTTAAAGTCATTGAAAAGATCCAGAGTGTGTGAAATGTCACAGATGTTGGTAAGAAAGGACTGAACAGGGGGGATAAAATGGAATTGAGGTATGTAGATATAAGTGCATAAGATATATGCAAGGTCAGCATGGTTTCCTTTAGGGAAAATCCTGGACAAACCTGTTGGAATTCTTTGAGGAGATTACAAGTAAGATAGATAAAGGGGATGTAGTGGATGTTGTATATTTGGACTTTCAGAAGGCCTTTGACAAGGTGCCACACATAAGGCTGCTTACCAAGTTAAGAGCCCATGGTATTACAGGAAAGTTTCTAAGACGGTTAGAGCATTGGCTGATTGATAGGAGACAGCGAGTGGGAATGAAAGGGTCCTTTTCTGGTCTGCTGCCAGTGACTGGTGGTGTTCTGTAGGGTTGGTCTTTGGACCACTTCTTTATATGTTATATATAAATGATTTAGATGTTAGAATAGAAGGCTTTGTTACCAAGTTTACAGATGATACGAAGACTGGTGGAGGGGCAGGTAATGTTGAGGAAACGATAGACAATAGACAATAGGTGCAGGAATAGGTCATTCAGCCCTTTGAGCTAGCACCACCGTTCACTGTGATCATGGCTTATCATCCACAATCAGGTAGGCTGCAGAAGGACTTAGACAGATTAGGCGAATGGGCAAGAAAGTGGCAAATGAATTACAATGTTGGAAAATGCATGACCATGCACTTTGGTAGTAGAAATAAATGTGTGGCCTATTTTCTAAATGGGGTGAAAATCCAAAAATCTGAGATGCAAAGGAACTTGGGAGTCATTGTGCAGAACACCTAAAGATTAACTTGGTGAGGAAGGCAAATGCCATGTTAGCATTCATTTCAAAAGGTCTAGAATACAAGAGCAAGGATGTGATGCTGAGGCTTTATAAGGCACTGGTATGGCCTCACCTTGAGAATTGTGAACAGTTTTGGGCCTTTCATCTTAGAAAAGATGTACTGGCATTGAAGAGGGTCCAGGGGAGGTTCACAAGGATGGTTCCAGGAATGAAAGGGTTATTATATGAGGAATATTTGATAGCTCTGGGTCTATATTCGCTGGAATTCAGAAGGATGAGGGGGGATCTCATTAAAACTTTTCAAATGTTGAAAGGCCTAGACAGAGAAGATGAGGAAAGGATGTTTCCCATGGTGGGAGAGTCTAGGACAAGAGGGCACAGCCTTGGGATAGAGGGGCGCCCTTTCAAAACAGAGATGCGGAGAAAGTTCTTTAGCCAAAAATTTGTGGAGCTTATTGCCACATGCAGCTGTGGAGGCCAGGTTGTTGGGTGTATTTAAGGCAGAGATTGATAGGTTCTTGATTGGACATGGCGTCAAAGGTTAGGGGGAGAAGGCCGGGAACTGGGGTTGAGGAGGAGGAAAAAGAAGAGTCAGCTATGATTGAATGGCGGAGCAGACTCGTTGGGCCAGATGACGTAACTCTGCTCCTATTACTATGGTCTTATAGTCCAAGTTCGGTGGGGAAGGAACAAGCAGAAACAATGGGTCTACCTGGACAAGCAGGTTTGTGGATCTTGGGTAGGAGGTAAAAATGGGAGGTGCCGAGTGAGGGAACTATGAGGTTGGTGGCAGTGGATGGGAGATCTTCAGACTTAATAAGGTCAGTGATGATGTGCATGTCAATGGCCTGGTGCTCCTTCGTGGGGTCCCTTTTCCAGGGGTAAGTAAGAGGAAGTGTCTGAGATTTGTCACCTGGCCTCAGCAAGGTAGAGGTCTGTTCACCAGACTACTACAACACCTCCCTTATCTGCGGGTTTCATGGTGAGGTTAGGATTAGTACAAAAGAGTGGAGAGCAGTGCATTCGGAAGGAGTGAGGTTAGAATTGGAGAGAGCAGTGGTGAAGTCGAGACGGTTGATGTTTCATCAGCAGTTAGCAATGAAAAGATCCAGAACAGGAAGAAGACCCGAGCAGGGTGCCCAGGAGGAGGATGAGTGTTGAAGATGGGAGAAGGGGACATCGGTGTGGAGTGGAGAGTCCTTGCCAAAGAAATAGGAGGCAGCGGAAGAAGAGCTCAGTGTCATGGCAAGCACTGAACTCTCTGAGTTATGGAAGCAGGGGGACAAAGGTGAGGTCCTTACTCTAGGCAGAACGTTCTGCCTCAGAGAGGGGAAGGTCAGAGGGAATAGTGAAGATCTGGCATGGATAAGAGCCAGGATCAGAGGGGGGAGAAGGGTTGCTAGTGTCTGAGGAGAGGGGAGGGTTAGGGTGTTCAGGGAAGGTGGCATGGGAGTAAGATGGAGTCTCCAAAGACCCAAGAGTTGATGGTAGGACCTGAGAGACACGGGATTGCAGTGATGGGGGAAGGGGAGACTGGGGTTCTTGCAGCAGCATGTAAAGTCACAGCCTGGTGGTGCTGTTGGTCAAGATCCAGGCTGGAGTCGGAGTTGGAGATTGCACAACATGCGAGCTGAAGTTGTCCGGGGTTGTTCGAACTCGCATTGATGGCAACGCAGTCCGGGTTCTGAATCAAATCGGGATTGTTAGAACCGTTGAGGTCAGCAGCAGGGACTGCTGTCTGGGTACCTGCCAGCACCGGAGATGGCAGATTCTGTAGTCTGTGGTCGGGCGATCTTCCTGTTCTTGCTGGATGTGTTAAAGGCAAAGAGCTGGTGACTACAAGCAGGGATCTGATGTATTAGACAGGTCCATTACTGGCGGCAGAGAGAGAATCGTGGAGCTGTGGAAGTGACTGAGATAGGGTCCCCAGATACCTCCTCATGGCAGAAAGCGGGACGCATAGACGCAATGGGAGAACATTTGATTGAATGCAAGTACCTGGGCTCCTCAGAGGATCCGAATCAAGAAGCTTGAAAACTGATCTGGAAGCCATGTGGCACAAGATGTGGCAAAGACATGGTGCCAAGTCCAGTTCTCTTCAAGCCTCCTCAGAAAGTAGAGGTGATGGTGTGCTTTATTGACAGTGTAGGATGTGTTCATGAGGATTGTGTATGATATGTACTCCCAGGAGTCGGAAGCAGCTCGCAGTTTCTGCTGCAGTGCCACCAAGGTAAAGAGGAATGTGAGTGGAATGAGTTCAACTGAAGTTGATAACTATCTCATTTGTCTTGTTGGCATTAATGAAGAGGTTATCAAAGAAGAGACAATTTGAAAGGCTGTGCTAGGTTGGGGTTAGTGATGTGAAAGAATGAGTTACTGCTCCTTAGAAGCATGCCATAGTGCCAGAATGCACATCTGAGTAGCTTTCTGACGTGGAAGAGGCAGGAATGGGTTAGTGTTCTGTAGAGTCTTTCCATGGTTATTTGCTCCACTGATTGGCTTTGTGATTTCTACTACACTAAGCTACTGAGAATATTACATATGCAGTAGCCATTACTTTCTGGAAAATCATGCAGGGAACAGTGTGCATTAACCAATCAACAGTGCACCATTGTGAAGCAATTTTGAAAGCAAATTGTTATTTAAAGGTCTAGCAGAATGTAACAAATTCAGGAACTCATGCTTTCAAGTTCAACTTTAATAGTCATTCAACCATACATGAATACTCCTGAATACAGCCAAACAAAAGAGAAAACTCAAAATAATCTGCAGATGCTGGGGTCAAAGCAACACTCACAACACGCTGGAGGAACTCAGCAGGTTGGGCAGCATCTGTGGAAACGATCAGTCAACGTTCATACCAAGGGGCTGGAGACTACCTAGATGGTATATGAGGTGTTGCTCCTACAAACAAAAAAGTGTTACTCCGGGGCTGAGGTGCAAAGCACAGTACCAACAGTCACACAGAGCACAAGGCACATATATCACATATAAGATAGCAAGCACATATAAGGTGTCAGTAAAATACAGTCACACTCTAAAAAAAATAAAATCCAAGACCTTGAGTCCATGAATGTTGCAGCAGTCCGCAGTGGAAACTTGTGTAAATAACTAGATTTAATACACAGTGAAATTTAAGGAAAACACAATAGTATCACAATATATGCTCAAAAGATGCTCAAATGTTTTTCTCAGTTTCTTTGGTAATCCATTGCTATAATGCACACAGAACTGAGCTTGATCTGTATAAATAATTGTTTAAGACCTTCCATTTTCACATCTCTGATTTTCATCTGCACAACAGGGGTTTACCCAGTCCAAACTAAAAAGGAGAATTAATATAAGCATTGTTCATGTGGTGTAAGAGTGCAAATTTGATAGATTAAATGAACGATTTTACACAATAATCAAATTGGTATGCAGAAAAATGTTTATTCGATTAGATTAAACTAATATTTGGTTTCTTGTTGACCTACACATATAAATCCAATGTCCCATGAATGTAAGGTCTTTAAATTGCAGATAAGGTTTGCAATGTGGTAAGCTCTTGTAATAACCTGTCACTATTTGTCATTCAATATAACAGAATGGAGTAATTAAATCCTGACTTGGTCATCACAAGGACTAAGCAAGGACAATATTCGGGCCTCTTAGGATTATGGTAGGTTACAGTTAATGAACCAACACAAAATATTTCTATTAACAACATGTCAATCTAAGTTTTTTTTCACTCTCTTTTGGCCTCTATTCTGATAGCTCCTGCCGCTGGATTTGGAAAATGTGAAATTTTATTAGTTCTATACATGGTTGTTATATGTGTAGAGTTTAACATGAGGAAAACCAAAAAATAATTTATTTGAAGTTTGTCATCTGTTGGAGGAGGCATGCAATTTGAATATGCAAATAACTTGCGAATAATTTTTAACAATAATGTTAGTTAAGCTAAACTAATAATTGAAGGAGCGCTGCATACGCAGGGCCCTTAGTATTATTAAGGATCCCACTCACCCATCCAGCATCCTCTTTGACTTTCTATCATCAGGCGAGAGACCTTGATGCATAAAAACAAGAACGGTCAGGATGGGAAACAGCTTCTTCCGTCTGGCCGTTAGACTTCTGAACTCTCTGCCGCATTGCATTCGAAGTGTCACAGGTTAATCAGTTTCGTACCTTCCAATATTTAATTTTTGCACTTTAATTTGTTTATTTATGTGTAATCCATCTGTAGATTTTATCCTTATATTCATAAGTTATTATGTGTTGCATGTGTTATGTGTACTAAAGTGCTTTACACCCTGGTTCAGAGAAACGTCATCTCGTTGGACAGTATATGTGTATATAGTTAAATGATAATAAACTTGATTTGACTTGACTTGAAAGATGCCTACACTGGCACATAAATCCAGAGCTCAATTCCCTCAGTTGCTTTTATAACAATTATAAGAAATTAGTAAGACTGCTTGTAATATGATTGCTTTTTCAAAGTTCAAAGTTCAGAATACTTCGAACTTTGAAATAGCTAGTCACAAACACGGCACATAACTGGATGTTAACATGCTAAGTTACAATAAGAATAGCCAAAAACAATTAATAGATCTGTGAGAATTGGAAAAGACAATACTTCAGATACAAATGTCTTTTCATTTCCAATTTTTTTGTTTTATTTTAATGACACAGCATGGAGTTAACCCTTCCAGCCGTTTGAGCCACACTGCCCCAGCAACCCCTAACAAACCTGATTAAACATAACCTAATCACAGGACTACTTATAATGGCTAATTAACCTACCCTGTACATCTTTGGACTGTTGGAGGAAACCAGAACACCCAGGGAAAACCTATACATTCCACAGGGAGGGTGTACATACTCCTTACAGGCAACGGTGGCATTGAACTCCGATCTCCGGAACACCTCATGCTAACCACTACGCTACCGTCATGCCCAACATCTTCAATATTCTCAGTTTAATACTCTGATGCTGTCGAGACTTTTAATTCACGGTACCATCACCCAATTCAGTCTTGCCTAGTTTGAGGACAAACCATGTACATTCACATTCCATCTTTCTACATGTAATTGGTGAAGATGCTTGGACATCTACTACGGCTTTCAAACTGATGAGACAGGCTTCATATTGAACACTCTGATCACAAAATTTGAGGAGTATTTTGTCCTTAACCACACATTGCACTGCGACGACTACGGTGCCAAGCTGTATCAGCCCTAGTGCCCTTCCCTTGGACAACATCGGTGGCGTGGAGAGGAGAGACTTGCAGCATGGGCAACTGCCGGTCTTCCATACAACCTTGCCCAGGCCTGTGCCCTGGAAACCTTTCAAGGCGCAAATCCATGGTCTCATCAGACTAACGGATGTCTATTTTGTCCTAAGTAAAAACATCATGTTTGAGAGCTCCAAGTTCTTCAGTGAACAGAACTAAAGTGCCAGTTTTGAACAATACTTAGCTGAGCGTCACACATTGAATTAAGTCCTGTGAGAGTGGAGAATTGAAAGACTCACCAGTCAGAGACAAAATAGTTTGTGGAATCCCAGATAACAGGCTCAGAGAAAGCTTGCTCCAAGAAAAAGATTTAACACTAGCAAAGTCTGTGAATATGTGTAGGCAGCAGAGAACACACGAGCACAAGCAGAAACAATAGTGCATGCTGGGAAAACAGAGCCATTTCCCAAAGCAACAGCATAACAAAGAAGTAGGATAAAACAGCAAATACAGCAAATGCGGAGGTAGTCACATCCCAAAGAAGGGCCCTGCTTATGGAAAGGTGCACACAGTTGCTGAGAAAATGGAGGAAGTTTTTGTGGGTTCTCTAAAGATGGCTGATGCTGGTAAAACAGAATCGATTGTTCCAGTGACTGTGTACGAGACAATAATTCCATTCAAGCTTGACACCAAAGCCCAAGTGTATCTGTTATCCCCAGATGACTACCAGACTCTCAAAGTAAAGAGCAAGATGTATGCAGTGAAATTAAAAGTGACATGCTATACTAGAGAGAATATTCAAGTAAAAGGAGGCTGTATAGTGACCCTCAACACCAGGGGAAGCACCTAAAGGAATGCTACTGGTTGTAGAAAAGAGAGTACAGTCAATATTAGGTCTGAATGCATGTAAAAAGCTCAACTTGTTGAAAACATCAAAGATGACCACACTTCACTCATGGAAGAATACACAAATGTCTTTGAGGGGCTCGAATGCTTACCCAAAGTAACTTGAGAAACTCGTAATAGCATCCTGAGAGATCCAGAGAGGTTATGCAAGAGAAGCCCAAGAACTCCACATTCCACAGACATCCGTACCATCTACACCAACATGACAGTCAGGATGCCAGTGCTGAGCAGAGTGATCACAATGAAGAAGTTGCCAGTCTTGCTTCCATATTTCTACATCATGCAACTTTGGTTCAAATTCTGTCTCTCATCGACTTCCAGTTAAAGACTGGAATTCAAAAATATCTCCACCTCCATGATCCTCTCCAAAGATGAAGAGTAAAATAAAAATGAAAATGGGAAGACAACAATGTCCCTAATCTCAGAACAGCAGCACCAGTTCAACACAAGCCAGCAGGAGGAGTTATTACCTATGATACGCAGCCAACAGCAGGAGATCTATGAATTGAGACAAAATCAGTTGGAACTCATGCAAAGGCTTACTGATCACATGGATGTAGTGCAGGGATCCATTGCGAGGCATGTGGAGTGAATTATGGTCACACAACAAGAACAAGAGCAGAGACAAGCAAATAGGATCTTGGCAGATGGATGTGAAAGAAATGAACATGTAGATCTGAGTTCTTAAAAGGACACTGGTATTAATGCAGCAAATGAAAGCAAGACATCTGTGAAAGCAAATACAGTCCAAAAGGTTTCATTAAGCCACCACAGAGATGGATTGAGAGTGTTTGTGTGAATAAGGAACTATATTTGTTTATAACTATTGAAGTCTTTGTAAATATCTTTGTTGGAAAGCATTATCATATCTTGCAAGTTTATCAGGGCATACTGCTGTATCTGTTTTCTTCAAAGAGGGAAGCTGTGTTATTATATGTGTACATAATAAAGAACTTCAGTTCCCAGTGGGCAGTGTGATGATTCACCAGGAACTGGCGGTAACATGGTGAACAGGACACATGCTCATGCGGGCTATAGAGCTCTGAGTAAAATGTAGTCGAGCTGAAGCCATTCTGTAAATCTGTAAATAAAATACTTCCAGCGTTTTTATCCACACAAGTTTGTCTTTGCTACAGAACAAACATAACAGGATCAAAATTCAAAGTAAATTTCTTATCAACATACATATATTTCACCATATACAACCCTGAAATTCATTGTCTTGCAGGCATTCATCCATTAGATAATAACCATAACAGAATCAATGAAAGACCGCACTAACTAGGGTGTAATAACTGCTCCTGAGCCTGGTATGAGTCCTGAGGCTCCTATATGTTCTTCCTGATGGCAGCAGCAAGAAGAGAGAATGTCCTGGGGATGCAGGTTGTCCTTCACTTTAAATATACTCAATGACTTGGCCTCCACAGCCACCCATGGCAATGAATTCCACAGATTCACCACCCTCTGGCTAAAGAAATTCTCCTTGATTTCTGTGCTCTCTAGTCCTAGACTCCACCACTGTAGGAAACATCCTCCCTATATCCACTCAATCTAGACCTTCCAATATTCAACAGGTCTCAATGAGAGTCCCCCTCATCCTTCTAAACTCTAGCAAGTACAGGCCCAGAGTCATCAAACACTCCTCATATCTTAACCTATTCATGACCAGAATCATTCTTGTGAGCCTCCTCTGGACTGTCTCCAATGCCAGTAGATCTTTCTTAGATAAAGGGCCCAAAACTGCTTATAAGGTGAGGTCTAATCAATGCCTTATTAAGCTTCAGCATTACATTCTTGCTCTTATACTTTTGTCCTCTTGAATCTTGTAATCTGTCCCCAGTTTCGTCCCATTGCCTCTTGCTCTTTCTCAGCGTGCCAAGCTTCCAGTCTGTGCATTATGTTTTTTTCTCTCCCTCATTCTTTTTTACTCTCTTTTTCTTAAATCCTTTTATCCCTGGCATCAGCACATTTCTACCAGCTGTCCTTTCTATGCCCAAACTCCCAGCTCATTGCTTCCTCTTTCCTGTACCTCTGCATTCCTAATCATTCTCCCGTCCAAGGTAAAATTAGATTGGCCATGTTGGAGAATTTAGCCTTAGCTTCTCTGAGCACCACCCTGTGACCTCTTCACCTCTATTCACTAGAAATACCTGTCTTTGCCATGTGAAAAGAAACTGTACATAGAGGTTGATAGAACAGTATAGCACAGGGACAGGCCATTCCACCCAAACCGACTAAAAATCAAATCAAAAACACCCAAAAATTAATCCCTCCTATTTACACCTTGTCCATATCCCTCCATCTTCCTTACCTCCACGTGTCTATCTAAAAGACTCAAATGTATATGCCTCTATTGCCATGCCAGGCAGCACGTTCAAGGAATCCATGCCTCTCTGAGTAAAAAGTTTACTCCTCATATCCCCCTTGAACATACCCCTCTTACCTTCAATGCATGCCCTCTGGTATTAGACCTTCCTACCCTGTGGAAAAGATACTCCCCTTTCTACTCTATCTATGCCTCTCATAATCTTATAAACCTCTATCGGATCTGCCCTCAGCTTCCAGTGCTCCAGAGAAAACAACCCAAGTTTATGCAGCCTCTCATGATAGCACATCCTCTCTAAACCTAGTAGTATACTGGTGAACCTCTTCTGCACCCTCTCCAAAGCTTCAACATCCTTCCTATAGTAGGGCAATCAGAACTGTATGCAATACTCCAGATGTGGCCTAACTAGAGTTTTATAAAGTTGCAACATACAGTAACCTCTTGGACTCTTGAGTTCAATGCCACACCACTAATAAAAGC
Source organism: Mobula birostris (assembly GCF_030028105.1). Taxonomy (NCBI): domain Eukaryota; kingdom Metazoa; phylum Chordata; class Chondrichthyes; order Myliobatiformes; family Myliobatidae; genus Mobula; species Mobula birostris. The sequence goes on along the minus strand of NC_092392.1, from coordinate 32,152,083 downwards.
AAGCATTCCATAAGCCTTCTTTAACACTCTATTGATCTGTGTAGTTACTTTCATGGAACTGTGAATTTGGATCCTAAGATCTCTCTGCTCAGCAACACTGTTAAAGATCTTGCCCTTAACAGTTTACTCTATACTTACATTTGCCCTACCAAGATGCAACACCTCACATTTATCTGGTTTATACTCCATCTGCCATTTCTCGTCCCATATCTGCAACTGATCTATATTGTGATGTATTCTTTGCCACACGCTCCACAACACCACCAATCTTGGTATGATCCACAAACTTACTAACCCACCAGTCTACATTTTCATCCAAGTCATTTATATACATCACAAAGAGCAGAGGTCTCAGCACAGATCCCTGTGGAACATTACTAATTACAGACCTTCAGCTCGAATAAGTCCCTTCAACCAATACTCTCTGTCTTCTATTCACAAGCCAGTTCTGAATCCAGACAGTCAATTTGGTGCAGACCCCATGCATCTTAATCTTCTGTATTAGCTTCCCATGAGGGACTTTGTCAAAAGCCTTACTAAAATCCATGTAGACAGCATCCACTCTCCTACCCTCATCAATCTTTCTGGTTACCTTGTCAAAAAACTCAAGCAAATTATTAAAGCACGACCTGTCACGTACAAAGCCATGCTGCCTCTTCCTAATTAGGCCATGGGTTTCCAAGTGCTCATATATCCTATCCCTAAGAATTTCCTCCAGCAGTTTCGCTACAAATAACATGCGACTTACCTGTCTATAGTTCCCAGGATTTTCCCTTGTTCCATTCTAGAATAGAGGTACAACATTAATCACTCAACAGTCCTCCAGGACTTCGCCTGTGGCTAGAGAGGACATGTAGATACTGGTCAAGGACCCTGCAATCTCATCTCTTGCTTCCTTCAATAACCTGGGGTACATCCCATCAGGCCCTGTGGACTTATCCACCTTGACACATTTAGTAGTCCTACCAAAATGGGCTTCCTTTTAAATGCAGAAGAAAATGGCAGACGTCCAGCATGAAACCATCCACAAACAACCAATAAAACAGAGTCTGCAAGGTTTCTAACAGAACTACAACTGATTTTGTATATCGCCCAACATATTGCTATGGGGTAATAAAAGAAGTTTAGTTCATAAAGATACATTCTTCAGGATGGCCAAAGTATAGCAACATACGCATAGGGGAAAATTTTGTTGCAAAGGATACCAAAATGGAGAGAAACAGCTTCAACGTTTACTTAAAGGAGGGGTTCATAATCATTTTTGTGCCATGGACCCCTATCATTAACCAAGGGGGTCTTTAGAACCCAACCCCTAACTCATGGCCACAGTGATACTAGCTCAGAGCGAGATCCTTTATACATTATGGTAGGGGGAGGGGGTTTTGGTGCATTGGGGACTGGTTAATGGTGAGAGAGGTATGCTAGGATCATCAGAAGAAGAAACTGGAAATAGGTGGCTACAGCAGTCTCGAACAGAAGTTAAAGTCCCTGCACAATGGAACAATGAGGAAAGAACGTTTCTGTTATCACTTGAAGTCAATTTGCGCATCTGTGGAATGGGGATTTTCAGAAGAAACTGTATTCCACGTGGAGTTTTGAAATTTATTCAGTGAGGTGCCATTCATGTTGTTGTAATGTGATATGAAGTAGCCTTTTATTCAACAAAATGAGCCACAACAAGCACCATGTTCAGAGGAAGAGGCCCACTCGATGCAATATTACATGACATTTTATGTGCTAAAGATCAAAGGACAATTCTATATTTATAATGCATCGACAGTGCTTCCTTTGAATTACATACAACTTTCACACATCCTTCTTCGCACCTTCACTCCAGACACTAAAAAATAATGTTAATCAACATGGCCTGGTTTTTCAATTAACTGCTGTTCACAGCTCTAGGAACCTAATGTCCAGAGCTGCATTTTAAATTTAATGTACGGTCCACTTTCATGTCTAAAGATTAGTTGCTGAAGTTAATATTTTGCTATAAAACCAAAGTCCATAATATGCTGCTCACTTGTAAAGTTCCTCTATTATTTTGTGTATGTTGCTCAAGTTTGCCAGTACCCGGAGGATCTTTCATGTCAATGTGGGGGATAGTTATGTATCATTATGGTCCTCCTTCTTAATTGTATTTTTTCATAGGCATCCGTTAGTCTCATGAGACCATGGATTTGCGCCTTGGAAGGTTTCCAGGGTGCAGGCCTGGGCAAGGTTGTATGGAAGACCAGCAGTTGGCCATGCTGCAAGTCTCCTCTCTCCACGCCACTGATGTTGTCCAAGGGAAGGGCATTAGGACCCATACAGCTTGGCACCGGTGTCCTCGCAGAGCAATGTGTGGATAAGTGCCCTGCTCAAGGACACAACATGCTGCCTCAGGCAAGGCTCAAACTAGTGACCTTCAAATCACTAGACGAGCGCCTTAACCACTTGGCCACACACAAACACTGTATTTATTTATTTATTTATTAAGATACAGTGGGGAATTGGCCCTTCTGGTCCTTCAAACCATACCACCCACCAATCCTTTGATTCAACGCTAGTCTAATCACAGGACAACTTACAATGACCAATTAGCCCGCCAATCAGTACGCCTTTGGACTGTGGGAGGAGACTGGAGCACCCAGAAGAGACCCACGCGGTCACAGGGAGAACGTACAAGCTCCTAACAGGCAGCGTCAGAGATTGCACCTGGATCACCTGTACTGTAAAGCGTTGTGCTAACCACTACACTACTGTGCCATTAGTGGGGCAATGCTTAGAGTTTACCTGCACAGTGTTCCAGTCTGCAGCATGATCTTGCAGCAATCGTGGGACAACTAAACGTCATCTTGAAGGGATTACTGATACTTCTGTGGTTTGTGTTGTACAAGCAGACAGCTCCTAGGGTACAAGAGGAAACAGAGAGTATGACTGTAAGTATAGGCTAGCCTTGTTTTCAGTGCCTATTTTTTAGAAAAAATAGAATCTATCAGTAATATTCAATGCTAATTAATTAATGACTGGTATGAAGCCTTTGGTCAACATTCCTATTATGCTGAGAGAAGATTAATGATAAAAGAAATTAGTATTGTCAACAATCCTCAGTACTTCTACATCCATGATAATGATATTTCACTTAGCCCCAAATAGATTTTTCCATTAAATGAAATTTTGGCTGTAATAGTTTTCCATTTCATAAAGTTATACAATTATTTTCACAAAAGGCAATCAAACTCGTGAAATGTACACATAATGGATTTCGTTAGATCTATTTGGGTAAAGCAAAGAAAGCTGAGTCCTAATGTCTGTGAGCTAATCATGTGGTTATCCATATGTTTAATTGAAAATGGTGATAAATTATTGAATTGAACACTGGTATTATTAAAACAGAATGTTAATTATTTGGGTCAGATATATTGTTTGACATAAAGTACATGAACTCTGGTAATTTCTCTTCTGGAGCAAACCTTTATGCAGTTTTTTTTTAATATGAAGGCTGCCATGTGTTAGTAACAAAGATAGAAATTGACCTTTCCGCCTCAGAAGAGAATAAAACAATAAAACTAAACTGTTAATCTTAGAAAGCTATTAACATGATATTGAATAGAGTGGTATTGTAAGAATAAATGACTCTATTCAAATTCATTTTTGCTCTCTCATTTGGCAATTTAGATCTTTACAATATAGAATTGCATTCACTACATTAACATGTGGGACAAAATAATGAAGATTTCGCAAAATAGAATATTAAACTTCTACTTACTGCCTGTTACACCACTGGTGTTTATAGCAGCATCTCTGGCAGTGTTCAGGGCTTCTTTCATCATGTTCCTCTCAGTTTTTACTAGAGTCAGTCATCCATCTCCTGGGTAGAGACTCAGGAATACCTTCACACTCAGGTGTACAAGGATTCTTCATTGTTGTTTCCATAACAATTCTGTTTTACCAGTCAGGGTTGGTAGACGTGAGGAGAATTCCTGAAACCTGAAGGACCAGTGGGCCACTCTTAATCTGTTCTCTACCCTTTGACCTATTTGTCATGGGTGACCCCACCAAGCCCTGACTCTAGCCAACATAGCTCTCTGGGTCACTGAGGCACACAAGCCTCCAAACCACAAAAAGGTTGTGGTCCTCTTGGAGAAATATTAAACTTCAGCTGTGATGAATTAAAATATGTTTTGGTGATAAGATTTTTGCACAATTTTTTAGTTATATGTGAGGACAATTATTGTTCTTGATCATCCTTACATTCACAGGGACACAATTGAGAGCATCCTGACTGGCTGCATTACTGCCTGGTACGGGAACTGTACTTCACTCAATCGCAGGACTCTGCAGAGAATGGTGTGGTCAGCCCAGCGCAACTACCAACTATTCAGGACACTTACAAAGACAGGTGTGCAAAAGGACCCGAAAGATCACTGGGGACCCGAGTCACGCCAACCACAAACTGCTACCATCTGGGAAGTGGTACTGCAGGATAAAAGCCAAGACCAACAGGCTCCGAGACAACTTCTTCCACCAGGCCATCAGACTGATTAATTCACACAGATACAATTGTATTGCTATGTTTTATTGACTGTCCTGTTGTACATACTATTTATCACAAATTACTATAAATTGCATATTGCACATTTAGATGGAGACATAACGTAAAGAAGGATGTAAGAAATAAAGTCAGTTCAATTCAAGTATGCACAATGTCTCCACAGATAATGTAATTGATTCACATTCCTTCTTATTTTCAGCTATATGTACAGTGAATTGAGAAAGTTAGCACATTGACTCTGTTGAAAAAAATTAAAAATATTCAAGTTTTATAAATTACTTACTTCAATTATAACAATATTTAAATGTCTGTAAATTTCAGATACACCTAAGAATTATTAAATTCACAAGAAAATTTTACATCTGGCAAAGTCTTGTTCTAGCTCTTTTTGCCAGCTGTCAAAGTCTACCAAGGTTGGTTTAGTTGCAGGACCTCTGCATTGATCTGCCTAGTTCCATCCACTCCATGCAGCCAATCTCGAGAGAGAGAGAGAGAGAGAACGGCCCATCGGGAAGAGGGTACAGGAGCATGAGGACTCACACCACTAGGTTCAAGAACAGTTATTACCTCTCAACTATCGAGCTGTAGAACCAAAGGGGATAACTTCATTCAACATCACTTGAAATATTCCCATAACCAATGGACTCACTTTCAAGAGTTCTTCATCTCATGTCCTTGATATTTATTGTTTATTTATTTATTATTGTTCATTCTTCTTTCGGTGCAGTTGGTTGTCTTCTGCACTTTGGTTGAGCGCTCAAGTTGGGCGGTCTATCACTGTTGCTGTTATAGTTACTATTCTATAGACTTTGTTGAGTATGCCAGCAAGAAAACGAGTCTCAGGGTTGTATATGGTAACATATATGTATTTTGTTAATAAACTTTACTTTTGAACTTTGATAGATTCTTGATAAGTCTAGGCATCAAAGGTTATGGGGAGATGGCAGGAGAATGGAGTTGAGAGGAATAATAAATCAGCCATGATGGAATGGTGGAACAGACTTGATGGGCCAAACAACCTAAGTAGAGCAATAGAGAAGTACAGCATGGAAACAGGCCCTTCAGCCTATCTAGTCCATGCTGGAACCATTTGAACTGCCTACTCCCAATGACCTGCACCAGGACCATAGCCCTCCATATCCCTACTATCTATGTACTGTACTTATCTAAACTTGTCTTAAATGTTGAAATCGAGCTCACGTGGACCACTTGTGCTGGCAGCTCATTCCACACTCTCATGACCCTCTGAGTAAAAGAGCTCCCCCCTTTTGTTCCCCTTAAACTTCTCACTTTTCACCCTTCATCCATGACCTCTGGTTGTAGTCCCACACAACCTGAATGGAAAAAGCCTTCTTGCATTTACCCTGTCTATTCTCCTCAATTCTGCTCCTACATCTTATGGACCAAGTGACAGAACATTATTTAAGGCTTGCTACTTAAAGATGGAACAAAACAGATTCTGAAGGAAGAGCAAAAACATTGATTAATTCTTTACAATGCAAATGGAAACAACCAGCAAGACAGTGGAAGAGAATCTTTAACAGGAAAGTAATTATTGTAGATAGCTCCAGTTGTGCTTAATGGCTGATTTCATTTTGTCTTTCCTTAAACTTTGAGCCTTCCAGCTTTTGACGCAAAAACATCTTTAGTCATTTTGTTTCACAAAAGAACTTTGAAGATAACTATTTGAACTACAGAGGTTTTGTTACAGAAATGAAAACCTATCTAATCTGTTACATAGGAGAGTGTGATATTGACTTCTCTTGTCAATACACTATCAGTATGTAGTAATGAGAGTGTAGATGGAAAACAACTTTTCACAAAGTTTGGGATTTTTTGAAGGTTGATAGTTTAAAAAATCACAGTAAATTTTCCATTTGCCAGCATTCTCGATTTTTTTTTACCTTGCTCAGCAATGGAACAATAGTCAAAAGGAAGGAATGAAGGTTGAAATATTGGTCACAAATCAATGACTAATGTTTGCCATCTTGCTCGTAGAACATTATTTTGTTCTGCAATTTGCTGGAACTGTAAGGTCAGAATTGCACTGGATGAACTGGAAAAGCAAGTTTCTATTTCCTCAGTCAGTCAGAGTGGAATGAATAGCCCAAGATCTTGACATGGAAAGTGTGATAAAAAGAAAGAAATAGTGGATTAAGAAAGAGTGAAAAAAGTTTTATGTAAAATTATTTTCCCTTCTCCTTCTCTTTTCTTCTATTTCCCACTCTGGCCTCTTACCTCTTCTCCTCACTTGTCTATCACCTGCCCTTAGTGCCTCTCCTTCCTTTTTCTCCTATGGCCCTCTCTCCTCTCCTATCAGATTCCTTCTTCTCTAGCTTCAAGCTTGTCCTCCATCCCCTCCCCCCACCTTTTTATTCTGGCATCCTCCCCTTTCCAGTCCTAAGGAAGTTACCTGGCCTGAAATTTCCACTGTTTATTTATTACCATAGATGCTGCCTAACCTTCTGAGTTCCTCCAGCATTTTGTGTGTGTTGCTTTAGATTTCCAACATCTGCCGAATTTCTCATGTTTATGTCTTTTACACAGCCTGAAATCTGCACAGCACCTTTATTTTGTAATATGCCTGCTATGAATAGTTTGCATTCAGCAGGCTACTGGTTTAACAATGAACTACAGACTTCCATTCTGTGTTTATTGTTACAATTTCAAACAGTATTGTAACTTGAAACACTAACAATATTAACACATTAAAGCTCTAAAATGTTTCAAATTCAATTTGTGGTATGTTTATTACTGAGAAAATGTATAGATTATATTCATTAAAACATAACTAGTTACAGGGTATTTCGCACATATATTAACATAAATTTAAAAACTATAACAACATTATATAAAAGAAAATTCCAGCTGTGCGACAACAAAAGCTGGAAAATATGACCCTCAGAAACAGGTGTATTATGGTGAGTTGAAAGAGTTAGAAAATTATATTGATAAAAATGTGCAGATATTATAAACAAATAAATAAATAACGCCAGTTGGAGACTGGAGTAATATGAATTTCAGGTACATTATGTGTTCAATAATATCAGGACACTGTGGTTATTTTATACCATATAACAAATGCAGGGTCAATTACTTTTTATACGCGTCATACGTGGCCATTTTATGAGATAACCTTGAACACCTGTTCTTTAATGCAAATATCTAAACAACCAGTCATGTGGCAACAACTCAATGCGTAAAAATGCAGACATTGTCAATAGGTTCAGTTGTTGTTCAGACCAAACATCAAAATGGGGAAGAAATGTGATCTAAGTGACTTTGACTGTGCAACGATTATTGGTGCCAGACGGGGTAGTTTGAGTATCTCAGAAACTGCTGTTCTCCTGGTATTTTGATGCACAACAATCTCTAGAATTTACAGAGAATGGTGTGAAAAACCAAAAAAAAAATCCAGTGAAAATGTGGGTGAAAATGCCTTGTTAATGAGAGAAATCGGAGGAGAATGGCCAGAATGGTTCAAGCTGACAGGAATCTGGGAGTAACTTAAATAACCATGCATTACAATAGTAGTGTGCAGAAGAGCATCTCTGAATGCACAACACATCAAACCTTGAAGTGGATGAGCTACAGCAGCAGAAGACATTTAAATTGGAGGTTGATAGGTTCTTGATTAGTCAGGGCATAAAAGGCTAGAGGGAGAAGGTGGGAGAATGTGGCTGAGACAGAAATGAATCAGCCATGATGAAATTATGGAGCAGACTGGATTGGCCAAATGGCCTAATTCTGCTTTTATGGTCTAAGAGCACGAGCATACTCTCAGTGGCCACTTTATTAGGTACAGGAGGTACTAATAAAGTGGTCACTGAGTGCATATTCTAGTGAAAACATTTTGCAGTGATGGTAGATGCATTCAGTGAGAAAACTCTTGTATAATTTTAGTTCCTTTAAATAGCAACTAATTATGGTACTCTGTTAGTCACTGGTTGACCATAGATGTTGCATCCTAGCTATCTATGTGTCAGTCAAATTGCAAGCCAGGGAAGTGTGATATGGAGAGCAGACTGTTCCCCTTGCAGCAGACTCCCCATCTCTACCCAGCTGATGAACACAAAGGAACAGCAGAGACCAATATTGTTTGGCATCAGTGGCATCACGGGAGTTGCCAGTCAGCGTTGAGCTCAACGTAGGACTGCCTTGGGGATTCCAGCTCTGGATTTTTCCTCGGGGTTTACTCCCAAAGTCCTTCCCATGAGTGGATATAGTTGCAAGGCAGCAGGAGTTTGAGATCAGATCTTTCCTTCTCCTAGATGAGCCGCCAACCACAGCTGACAATCCCCATCTGCCCAGAGCGTCTGGTTTTTTTGGTGCCTGAAGCCTGCCTTTGCCCTTTCTCCTGTCAGTAGGAATGGTTCTACTGGGTTTAGTAGCTAAACCACACATGAAGGCAAGGAGCTGGACTTGGTTGTTTGAGGGGCACACCATTAGGAGTATTTAATAGGTAATGGGAACCTATCCTCCACTACATCTCCCACGCACCACACCCCCCACCCCATTGGCTATGACAACCTTAAGATACATAAGAAAAGCAACGATTCACTTCAATATATATAGGAAGCAAGAACTTATTTGAATAATTCACACAAATATTTTTCTGTTAAGATGTGTTATGTAAGTAGGCGTTTTGCCTTCCTGCTTTATATCGATTCTTACTCACAGATGTCTTATTTTCCTGACATAAATATTCCATGAAATCTATTTCTATAAATCAGTATTATTATTTGCTGTGATACAATTTCCAATGCTTTTTTAGGTGTCTTGAGCAATGGAAGATATTTGAAAAATAAATTTTGATTGCATCATAAAATACATTTGATTTAAAATTGCTCTAATCAGATCACATACCATTGTTTTTTTTTCTCAGTGGCAGATGATTGAAAATTGACTTAACATGGAGTAAATCAGATTTGCAATCATTTCTGGGATGAAATGTACCACTTCTGAAATTCAGCCAGAATGTTTTGTGCTGTGTCTACTTTGCAAACAGGATGCATTTTCCATATCGGGAATAGTCATGCTGATGTTATTCCCTGTGCAATCCTCAAGCTGGAGCCAAACTGGGGGATGCGGAACACACTGTCCTGAAAAAACACAAAAAATGCTGGAGGAACTCAGCAGGTCAGGCAGCATCTATGGAAATGAATAAACGGTTGACATTTCAGCCTGACGCCCTTCCTCTGGACTGGAAGGGAAGGGGAAGATGCCAGAATAAAAAGGTGGGGGGGGGAGGGGGATAGCTAGAAGGTGATAGGTGAATGTGAAAGATAAAGGGTTGAAGAAGAATGAATCTGATAGGAGAAGAGAGTGGACCTTAGGAGAAAGGGAAGGTGGGAAGCAGCAGGAGGTGCTACGCAGGTGAGGAGAGGTAAGAGGCTACACTGGGGAATAGAAGAAGAGGGGTGGAAAATATTTGTTTTCCAGAAGGAGAAATCGATATTCATGCCATCGGGTTGAAGATGGTATATAAGCTGTTGTTCCTCTACCCTGAGGGCGGCCTCATCTTGGCATAAGAGGAGATCTTGGACCAACATGTCAGAACGGGAATGGGAATCGGAATTAAAATGTTTGGCCACCAGGAAGTTCCACTTTTGGCAGATGGACCAGAGGTACTCAATGAAGCGGTCCCCTAACTTACAACAGCAACTTACAACAGGGTACAACCTAGGAAATCCACAGTATCAAAAAGTTCCGTAGAAATCTTACCTACATCCTGGACCACTTCATCTCCTGATTGCACTGAACATCTCATTCCCTCAGTCTGCTTCATCCACCCCTACTTCCCAATGTACAGTTGTCCCCAGACCCTTCCTCATCAACTAAATGTTCTGAATGAGGTAAAAGGCTGAAGAAGGAGATAACTGATAGGAGAGGACAGTGGAGCACGGAAAAATGAGAAGGACGAGGGGAACCAGAGGGAAGTGATAGGTGGGCGAGGGGGGAACCAGAATGGGGAATGGAAAAAGATAGAGGGAGTAATTACTGGAGTTGGAGCACCCAATGTTTGTGCTGTCAAGAGGGAGCTAGCTGGATGAAATATGAGCTACAACCTGAATTCAGACTCATCGTGGCAGTGGAGGATGCCATGTTAGAATGACAATGGAAGGTTGAATTAAAATGGGTAGACACTGAGAAATCCTGCATTTTGTGGCAGACAGAGGTGCCCGATGAAGCAATCTGCAGTTGAGTTCAGGTCTTATTGATGTAAAGGAAGCCACATGGGATACAACAGATAATCCTGACAGACTCACCACTGAAGTGCTGCCACTCCTGGAAGGACTGTGGTGTGGGAGGTGTGGTAGGGACAGGTGTCACACTTGCAGGGATAAGTGCCAGGAGAGAGATAGGTGGGGAGGAATGAGTGGACGAGAGAGTGGCAAAGTGAGCAATCTCTGTGGAAAGCAAGAGGGGTTGGGGGAGGGGTGATATTATCCACTGTGGTAGTTATGGAGAATGATGTGCTGGATATGGACACTGGTAGAGTGGTAGGATAGGACAAGGGGAACCAGGAAGATCAGATGTGTGGGAAACGGAGGAGATATAGGTGATGGCAGCATGCATGGTGGTGGATGGGAAGCCCTGTTCTTTGAAAAAAGAGGATTCTGAAATGTTTTAGAATGGAAAGCCTGAGAACAGCTGTGGCAGAGACAGAGAAACTGAGAGAAGGGAATACCATTTTTAGAAGTGGCAGTCTAGGAGGGAAGATTGTCAAGGTTACTGTGAGAGTCAGTATGTTTGTAAGAGGTGTCAGTAGATAGTCTGCCTCCACAATGGAGACACAGAGATCAAGAAAGGGGAGAGAGGTGTCAGAGACGGACCAAGTAAATTTGACAGTGGAACTTGGAGTCAAAGTTGATACAATTAAGGATCTTGGCATGGGTGCATGAAGCAGCACCAATGCAGTCGTCTATGTAGCCGTCACATTATGCGCTGGCAAAGTCTGAACCCAGGTTTGGGGGAGCAACAGACCCCTATATAGAGGTGGAAACCAAAATTTATACATAGGAACTCCACCAGAATATCAGTGGTTCGACTAAGTGACGCCGCAAGATGAATCATTCTCAAAACAAGGACCCGCGATAAGTACTAATCAGGAGCCCACTTTAAATAACCACAGAACACGGAAAACCCATGCCATTCAAAATAAAATTTACAAGATTAAACACAAAGTACAAGGGCCCATGACAGTAGCTTAGAAAGAGTTAGGGAGTGTTTCATTATAGGCTTGGAACATAGGCCATTCCACATAGTTGACTAAAAGGCAGGCATGGTTAGGGTCCATACAAGTGCTCATGGCTACAACTTGGGTTCAGAGAAAATGGGAGGAACCAACAGAGAACTTATTGAGGGTGAGAATCAGTTCTGCCACATGGAGGAGGGTGGGGGGAAATTGATTAGGTTCTGCAATCCAGGAAGAAGTGAAGCGTTTTAAGGCTTTCCTGATGGGAGATGGAACTGTATAGAGACTGAATGTCCATCGTGAAAATTACGCAGTCAGTGCCAAGGAACTGAAAGTGATTGAAGTGATTAAGAACACGTGAAATATTGCAGGTGTAGGTAGAACTTAGGAAGCTGGACAAAATGGAGTCAAGGTATGTGGTCTTGAGTTCAGAGGGGCAAGAGCAGGCAAAAACAATGGGACAACCCAGACAGTAAAGTTTGTGGATACCAAGTAGGAGGCAGAAACAAGCAGTGTCGGGTAAAGGAACTATGAGATTGGTGGTAATGGATGGGAGATCTCCATGCTCAAAGAGTTTGGTACTAGTGTGGGAGGCAATGGACTGGTATTCTTCAGTGGGGGCCTGTTCAAGTGGTAAGAAAGGTAGAGGGAGTGTCTAAAAGCATCTAAGAGCAGCTGTCTCGCCTCAGCAAGATAGAGGTCCACCCATCAGACAAGAGCGGCATCTCCCTTGTCAGCTGACTAGGTGTTGAGGTTGGGATTGGTGCGAAGAGAGTGAAGGGTAGTGTGTTCAGAGGGGTGTGCTGAAGTCAAGCAGTTGATGGTTTGTCAGCAGTTAAAGATGAAAAGATCCAGAGCAGGCAAAAGGTCAGAGCGGATGAGAAGGTTTGAAGATGGGTAAAGGGGTCTTTGGTGGGGTGAGGGAGGGATGCCTGGGGAATCCTTGCCAAAAAGAAGGCTCAGAGATGGAAGCAATCGAAGAGGAGCTCAGTGTTGTGGTTGATGTGGAATTTATTGAGGAGTAGGTGCAGAGGAACAAAGGTAAGGTCCTTGTTGAGAACAGAACATTCTGCCTCAGAGAGGTAAAGATCAGCAGGGATGGTGAAGACACGGCAAGAGTTGGGGCTGGGGTCAGAGATGGTATTGGAAGGGTCAGAGGAGAGAGAGGAGTTGGGGTGTTCAGTGAAAGTGGGGTGGGAGGAGGATGGGAGCTGATAGGAATGAAGGTGGAATGAAGGGTAGAGTGGAGCTCGGCAGACTAGGGATGGGCAGGAAATAGTGGTGGAAGCAGAGGAGTTGTAGGATTGAGCAGCAGGTGGTCTAGAGGTGAACGGGACCAAAGTCGGAGACAGATCTGGAAATGGCGAGGACTGTGGTGCAGATGGCGGCAGAGACAAGTTCCCAGAAAGAACATGTGGCTGCTGTGGCCAGTCCAGGTGGGTAGTGATTAAGAGGCAGGGAGCAGCAGAGATCACAGAGGGGAACACTGAGAGAGCATCTCACTGAACTCCCGTAAAAGAGAGGATTTAAACATCAGTGGAGACTTACCTCTAAGAGACTTCACAGTGGCACAGCAGATCGTAACCACGCGATCCTGAAGATGCTGGAAATCTTGAGCAACACACATAAAATACTGGAGGTACCCAGAAGACAGAAGATCAGGCAGCATCTACTGTGGAGAATCTTGACATTCACATTCCAAATCACAGGGTCACTTGTGCCAAGCACCCTCTTTTCCCAGCCCTCCCTCTCTTTTTTCTTTCTTTTTTGCACATCCTTCAGAGGATTAAGTGCTACCAAGGCCTTAAACCCACAAGGTGTTCTCAATATTTAATACTATAATAACTATTTTTAATGATCCATTCCCACCCTTCCCTGTAACAGCATGGGTTTCCTCCCACAGTCCAAAGACGTATCAGTTGGACAGTGTAAATTGTCCCGTGATTAGGATTGGCTGGCAATTAAATTTCCCTGACTTCATCACACCACCATCCCTGAGGCCTGACATGGTCATTGAGTCAGAAACCTCGAAGCAGGTCGTCATGGTAGAACTGACCGTTTCTTGGGAAGACCAGATGGGGGAGGCATTTGAACAGGGGAAAGACAGATACCAGGAGCTGGAGGAGCAGTGCCAGAGATGGGGTGGATGAGACGATGTGAGCCTGTAGGGATGTGGGGTGTAGAGCTTTTGCTGGCTGCTCAGTCTGCAGAACCTACTATCTCCTTGATATTACTGGGGTGGGGCTGCAAAGGAAAGAGCCATCAGGACTACCACAGAGGCTGCTGAGAGAGCCTGCAGGTGACTATGGATCAAGAGGTTTGACCTGTGGACCAACGTTGCTGGGACACAAGCCAGGGCCTGATCAACCTTGGCTGGGTCACCTGGGCAACAGTGCCTGATGTTGAAAGACCTGATGACGCCAGTTTACATCACTGATGATTGAGACCCAGTGCATCCTAGGATGTATCTCAGCATCGTCTAGGATTAAACTGAGGGTTGCTGGGAAGAGAAACGCAAAGAGCTGAAAGGAACTATTCTGCGCTGTATTTCAATAAATAAATAAATAGTAGTATCAAAGAACTCAAATAGCTGCTAGAACAGGCAATTTATTTATTTATTGAGATGCAGCACAGAATAAGCCTTCTGGCCCTTCAAGCTGTGCTGTCTCCTGATTCAATCCTAGCCTAATCATGGGACAATTTACAATGACCGATTAACCTAACAACCAGTTAGTCTTTGTACTGTGGGGTGGGGGGGGGGGGGGAAACCGGAGCACCCGGAGGCAACCCATGCAGTTACAAGAAGAACATACACTCTCCATACAAGCAGCAGCTGAAAATGAATCCCAGTAGCCTGTACTGTACAGCGTTGTGCTAACCACTACGTTACTGTCCAGCCCCTAAAATTCAGCACGTTGGCTGTTTATAGTTGGTCATAGTTTCTACATCATGGGTAATAATGGCATAAGCAGATTGCAGACTAAATACTCCTTGCCTGACATTATCAGCTTTCAGTAAAGACCAGTAAATTAGAGATAGTTTAAACGGCATTACGCAGAAATCAGCTGCATCTTACAATCATGAGGCATCAGCCCCCAACACTTTAAACACTTACAATTCTGTGAAATACTGATGCTAGGTTTCTAAAAGGCTTTTAGGGAAATGTTATTACACGTGGAATAAAGATTGCCAACACCACTAATGCGATAACTACCAAATACCAGATGTCTCACTGGCTTTACAGCCAGCATTAAGCTGGATTAGAGCTACTTGAAGTAATAAGTCTTAGAAAAAAACTTTCACAATCAAACACTTGATCAACCTAATCTAGTTGGTTTGAATGAGATATGACCTCTAAAGTGCCAAAGGTCAGTAGCTATTAGGAAAACCCATCTGTTCAGTTTTACTCCTCTGACTGGCCATTTAATTTTAACCCCCAGACTGATATTTCACTTCATTTAGTCACATTGAGGGACTGACCACAAGATGTATGGTCACACCAAACAGCAAGAAATAAAAGTGGGACATCAACTCATTTGTCAAATTAATGGGAACTCATCAAACAGTGGTCACATATTCACAGTCAGCCTTCACCTCAGGTCACCAGTAACAACCCGTCCTCTGTAAGCAATCCCCTGCTCTTATTGATATCACCAAGATTACAAGCTGTTACAGCATTATTTTAACGCGCACATTCTGAGTGTGTGGTAATGTGCTTCATAGTTTAATGAGATCAATAACACAAAATAATCTGCAGATGCTGGGATCAGATCTCATGGATTTAATGAGATCAAATCTCATGGATTTGAGGTGGCATGGAAGTTTAGTAGTTAGCACAATGCTTTATATTACCAACGACCTGGGTTCAATTCCCGCCACAGCCTGTAAGGAGCTTGTACGTTCTCCTAAAGACAGAGGGGGGTTTCTTCCGGGTGCTCCGATTTCCTCTCACATTCCAAAGACGTACAGGTTGGTAGTTAATTGGTCATTGTAAATTGTCTTGTGATTAAATTGGGGGATTGCTGGGCAGCACGGCTTGAAGTGCCAGAAGGGACAATTCAGTGCTGTATCTCGATAAATGAGTAAATAAATTTCCACAGCAGAATTAAGTACCTTTGTACCTTCAAAGTGGTGAGGTAGGCAGAGCATTCATACATTTAAGGCACAAAAGAGAAAGTAATTCACCATCAAAACTCTTTCCACTCACCATCAGAAAACCTCTCAAGAGGGGTGAATATGGGCAAGTAGCTCAAAAATGCAAGACAGACCCTCGCTACCAGAGTAACAAACAATCTGCTGGAGGAACTCAGCAGGTCAAGCAGCATCTGTACAGGAAAGGACGTTTGCAATGTTTTGGATCTGCATCAGAAGGGTTAGTTACCACTGGAAACTGAGGAAGCCTGTCTGAGATGTCGAAGTGCTGGGATGGAGAATAGTATTTGATGGACTCTAGGTCATGGTCTCTGGGGGCTTTGCTATTGCTTGCATGGTGGGGAGGGTTGGTGCTTTGCTGCAGCTTGTGAGTGGGAGCAGGGAGGGAGCATCCGGGTTCTAACATTTTCTGTCATTTATTCTCTGTGATTTTTTCTCTCTGTTTTGTGGATGTCTGTGAAAAGTAAGGATTTCAGGTTGTATACATTCTCAGACATTAATTTGAACCACTAAACCATTGACCATACAGCTGTCTTGTGGCTTAGATAGTTAAAAGTCAAATAATTCCACTTTGGCAGTGAGTTGTCAGGTTTGGAGATGAAAGTATAGCAGCTGATTGTCAGAAATCTCATGACAGGGACCATACAGATCAGACCATAAGAAATAAGCAGAATTAGGCCATTTGGCCCATCAAGTCTGCTCTGCCATTTCATCATGGATGATCCATTTTCCCTCTCAGCCCCAATCTCCCTGTACCCCTTCGTGCCCTGACTAATCAAGAATCTATCAACCTCTGCTTCAAATATATACAATGACTTAGCCTCCAGAGCCACCTGTGGCAACGAAGTCCACAGATTCACCACTCACTGGCTAAAGAAATTCCTCCTCATCTCTGTTGTAAAAGTATGTCCCACTATTCTGAGGCTGTGCACCCTGGTCTTACTAAAGATGTCTCACTAAACGTGATAGTTCACAATGCTGTCATTGTTTGTCTCTGCAGTTAACAATTAAACAAATAAAGCTCAACTTTATAACAAATTTGCAAAAGCCATGGGTAATATTAATAATATTTATGCTATGGGATTAAAAATTCACTTGGGCAGAACGAAACATGACCAGGCCTCAACGCCCCAACAGTGCCTCCAATACTGGCTGTTCCTACATCCACAACCCCCCACCACCACCAACTCTCCAACTCTAACAGCGGCCCCTCATGTAGCCTAGAGCCTGATTCAGTAACTGAAGTTTGCAACAGCAGCCTTATGACCAAAGCAGGAATTTGCAACAAATATAGAATGTGCCTCCTGTTTCATGGGCCCTGTGGGCCGCCGTGGTTTTCTTTGGGGCATTGATCTTCTAGTTTCTTGAGCACATGTATTTACTAATAATTATCTGACCTAAAACCATTATCCCCTTGTGCACAAAGTTAATTGTGACTGGCATGGGTTTCCTGCATTCTATAATTATTTAAAGAGGGCCCTCGTTTAGTACCTTAGCGGGGTCATTGTGTTGGAGTGTGGCGGTGTTGCTCAGTCGCTCCTTCGAGGCTCTTTTGTCTAACTCTTGTTTTCATCTCTTCATGGGGAATTTACTGCCCTCCGCCCCTGGGTCGAGGCGTGAGCCTTTCATCCACAACCACTGGGTCGAGGCAGGGCCAGCAACTCCCATGACAGAGAAAAACTGATTATTCCTCTGCACTTGAGTTGAGTCCTGTGAGCGCACATCATGACAATATCAGTACATAGTAAATTCTAAGTTAACTTTTTCCATCATATTTTTCTTTGTACATTTTGACTTCAACAACTAATTTATCAGGCAACAATCCAGGTGGCATCTGTGGAGTGAATTTCATGAAGAGCACCCATTGACATCTGAGTGGTGTCTGTCCCATAAAGCAGTCTCGTCTGTTTTGGCTTAAGGATCCAACAGACAGACAGTGAGTCGTTACTCTTTATTCATAGTAGAGTGTATCAGAACCAGGTTAAATATCATTGGCATATGGCATGAAATTTGTTGTCTGCGGCAACAATGCATTACAATACTTAATAGAAAAAAGAGTGAATTACTGTAAATATATATACTGTATATATAATATTTAAATTAACTAAGTAGTGCAAAAATAGAAATAAAGAAGTAATGAGATAGTGTTCAATGTCCATTCAGAAATTGAATGACAGAGGGAAAGATGCTGTTGCTGAACTATTGAGTGGGTGCCTTCAGACTTCTGAACCTCCTTCCTGGTGGTAGCAATGAGAACAAGGCATTTCCTGTGTGATGGGGGTCCTTAATGATAGATGCCGCTTTTCTGAGGTATTGCTCCTTGAAGATGTCCTGGACTCTATGGAGGCCATGACGGAGTTGACTGAGTTTGCAACCTTCTGCAGTTTATTTTGCTCCTGTGCAGTAGCCCTCACTTCCGCCCCCCCCCCCCCACCGCCCCATACCATACGTTGATGCAGCCAGTTAGAATGCTCTCCACAGTACTTACGTGGAAATTTGTGAATGTCTTTGGTGACATGCCAAATCCCTTCAAACTCTTAATGAGATATAGCCACTGTCATGCCTTCTTTTTAGCTGCATCAATATGTTGGTCCCAGGTTAGATCCTCTGAGATTTTGACGTGCAGGAATTTCAAATTGCTCACTCTCTCCACTTCTGATTTCTTGATGAGGATTGGTATGTGTTCCCTCATCTTACTCTTTCTGAAGTCTACAATCAGCTCTTTAATCTCACTGCTGTCGAGTGCACGGTTATTTGCTGCAACACCACTTAACTAGCTGATATATCACGTTCTATCCAAGGTAATCAGTGTCTGAGAGCAAGGCATTTAAAAATTTTCAAAAAGATCACAAATGCTGCCTTTAATATATGAGTAAGGGCTTCTGGTGTCCGGGAGTGGAAAATGTAGAATTGCTTTAGCTTTTCTTTCTATCACTGTGGTAAGATTTAGCACACTGATTAGCACTTAGCCGTGAGCCTTAATGCCTGTCTTAATTGATCTCTTTGCTTACTCTTGTTCTTCCATAGGGTAGGTCCCCAGTGTTTTCAGCTGTCAGTCAGATATGTCTGAGGTTTGGAGAATCTACCCTCAGCAGACAACGTAGGATTATTTCGTTTTCACCACAAAATATTGTTTCGTCTCCATATTTTCCCCTGTTTTGTGCTCTAAAAGGCTCAAAGGTTCATTTATTATCAAAGTATGTATGCAGCACATAGCTTAGAGACTCGTCTTCTCCAGATAGCCATGAAGCAAAGAAAGAAAGAAAACCAGGCGAGGCTTTCAAAGGAAAACAACACACCAACCACCACCCCCGCACAAAAAGAAACTAATCTCGCAAACGGAAACATGACCATCAACCCCGCCCACGTGAAGCAAAAATCATAAATAAATTTATAGTAACAAACATGTTTTCACATTTATTCCTCAAGCTATGATATAGTTGTGTACTATTATCAAAGCTTGCAGCCAGTTGACATGAGACTGTTTTTTTTACTCTTAATTTATGTTCCTGTTTATTGTTTGAGATGTTGCAATTTTTCCCCTGTTCCACTGAACCTGATAAAGTCTTCAGGTCTTGGTCCAGAAGATTGTGTGGAAATCATGCTGGCAAACTGCTCTTCTATTAATGTGTGATCTCATTCAAATTTAATAATAATTTTTCCCTGATGAACTGACATGGCAAATGTTCCAGCTGCAATTAACCAGAATATTCTGCAGGGTATTTAATAAAGAGAGCAGTCAAACCAAAGGCTCCTGTGTGTGATTCTATTGTAGTTCTCTGGAACAAAACCTGCAGTGTAAATTTTAAGCCTCACTAGAGATTAACGAAAGCAATAATTTCCATTTAAGAGGGATATATGAGTCAATAAATGGCATCAAAGATGTGGCCTTGACATTTGGCTCACCAAAGCATATATTGTTGGGAACATTCAACAGATTAAAAATAACCACCACTGTATAGTATGCTGGGGATTTCTTGTTACCCCTGCAACATCTAAAATTTAAAGTAAGTTCTGAGCATGAACAAACAGAGTTATGAGACAGCGGGATAGCATTTAGTACATTGTGTTCACGTTAGACAAAACCAAAGACTGTTTCATGATCTCAGCTCTACAGAACTGTGCAAAACTGTGCCTTTTATATCTAGGGTGCCTAAGACCTTTACACAATACTGTATTTGTCAATGTGGAGTGAGTTTGTAAATCTGGCGGGAGCAAAGGATGTTGGGAATGGTGAAGGTGGAGTGCTGCAGAAGGGGTGTGGGACAGGTGGCAGAAAAGGCGTGCTATCGGGGGGGGGCAGGGGGTGGTGTGGGTGCGGACACGCCCAGCCCTGAGACACCAGGCAAGGTCATTTGAGTCCAAATAATTGGTTTATTGATCATTACAGAATGTCTCTCAAATGCTACCCGCCCGCCCTCTCCCCTCTCCCTTCACCTTTTTCCCAACCATGACTCCCTCTCCCTGCCCCCTACCCACTCTCAGTTCACAATAGAGACCCATATCAGAATCAGGTTTATCATCTCTCACTTACGTCATAATATTTGTTTTTTGTGGCAGCAGCAGCAGTACAGTGCAGTGCAGTGCAGTTCATAAGATTACTGCTGTACTGTGCAAAAGTCTTAGGCACCCTAGCTATATGTTGTGTGCGTGCCCAAGACTTTTGCACAGTACTGTACTCACATAGATAATGGCATGTCGATTGCTCATCAGGTACTGTTCATATGTATTGAAGGTTCTTGCATCCCGCACACTATTAGGCACAAGTTGAAGACCAAAGATATGTTAGGATGAAAAATGCTCCCCCACCTTCTATCAATTACTTTAAACATTACTTTTCAATGGTGAAAGAAACATCCTGATGCTACAAAGATCAATATCTGCAGCTGTGAGGTGGATGGAACAGCTTTATTGTGTTTGCTTGTGTAACTGCAAATTTCAGCACAGCATTGACCATAAAACCATAAGGTATAGGAGCAGAATTTGGCTATTTCGCCCATCGAGTCAACTCCACCATTTCATCATGGCTGATTTATCTCCCTCTGAGCCCTGATCTCCTTTTTTTCTCCCCGAATCCCTTCAGCCCCTGAGTAATTAAGAATCTATTAACCTCTCCCTCAAATATACCCAATGGCTTGGCCTCCACAACCACCCGTGGCAATGAATTCCACAGATTCACCACTCTTTGGCTGAAGAAATTCCTCATCATTGACTTTCTAAAAGGATGTCCCTCTAATCTGAACCTGTGTCCTCTGGACCCAGACTCCCCCACCATAGGAAACATCTGCTCTATCTAGGCCTTTTAGCATTCAACAGGCTTTAATGAAATCCCCCCGTCATTCTTCTGAACTCTAGTGAATACAGGCCCAGAGTCATGAAATTCTCCTCATATGATAAGCCTTTCAGTCCCGGAATCCTTTTTGTGAACCTCTTTTGAACACTTTGCAATGTCAGCATATCTTTTCTTGGATAAGCAGCCCAAAACAGCTCAGAATACTCTAAGTGAGGCCTCACCGGTACCTCATAGAGCCTCACTGCTTTATTACTTATGGATTTTTTGCAAGTTCTGTTACTGCTGTCATACGGCCAGCAGATACATCTTTGCAGAAAAATTTTAAAGGAACTCAGCAAAAATACAAACAATGCTTTGGCAGCCATGGAGTATATGGATGCAGCAGTTATGGGAGGAAAGATGGGGGATAAAAAAGAAATGCCCGTGTGTCACATCAGGACTGGGGAGACTGAGGAAGAAAACTGCCTACAAAAGGCTTGCTTTTTGTGCAAAATGGCCAAGGAATTCCCCAAGTGCAGCAACAATTGAGCATATCTATCTGAATCGCTGTCACAGGAAAGCAGTATCAACAGGGAACCCCACCACCCAGGACATGCTCTCTTCTTGCTGCTGCCATCAGGAAGAAGGTACAGGAGACTCAGGACTCACACCACCAGGTTCAGGAGCAGTTATGACTCCTCAACCATCAGGGTCTTGAACTAAGGCAGATAACTTTATTCAACTTCACTTTCCCCATCATTAGAATGTTCCCACAACCAATGGACTCAGTTTCAAGGATTTTTCATCTCATGTTCTTGATATTTATTGCTTGTTTATTTATTATTCTTATTTTTTCCTTTTGCATTTGCACAGTGTGTTGTCTTCTGCACTCTGGGAAAACACTCAATTTGGGCAGTCTTTCATTGATTCTGTTATGGTTATTATTCTACAGATTCATTGAGTAGGCCCACAAGAAAATGAATTTCCGTGTTATATATGGTGATGTATATCTACTTCGATAATAAAACTTACTTTGAACTTTGAGGTACTCCAAGCAGGGGATATCTGGGAAATCCATGAAGAGATATGGATATAGTCACGTAACGCCTGCTATGTGGTAAAGCCTGTAGTATAGTCAATTCCTCATACCTGCTTTACCAGCTCTCTAGCTTCTGTGGGATGAAAGGGAAAAATACGACATCTTCTGTCCTTAAGTGTGGAGGTTGAGTGGTTTCAATGTCCACCCACAAGTGCAGTGAGTAGCATATTGTGAGATATTGCAGCAACAGGGATGATCCTGCTGCCTGAATGACGTTTGGCTATTTCCCATGTAAATGCATTAGGCTTCTTCAAATGGCACAGGTGAAGCCCAGGGTCTAGTTATCGGCAGCAAACAAAATAAAGAAAACAACTAAATACTTCATTAATAGCACTTTTGCCGGTGAACGATGATTGCAAACAATGGAGAGGCAAGGCAGAGCTGAGGCGAGCGGAGATGAGACAGAAACACGAGAAAATCGGCAGATGCTGGAAATTCAAGCAACACACACAAAATGCTGGTGGAACGCAGCAGACCAGGGAGAAGTACAGTCGACGTTTCGGGTGGAGACCCTTCATCAGGACTAACGGAAAAAAGGGATAGTAAGAGATTTGAAAGGGGAGGGGGAGGGGGAGGCCCGAAATGATAGCAGAAGACAGGAGGAGGAGTGATGAAGCCAAGAGCTGGGAAGTAGATTGGCAAACGGGATACAAGGCTGGAGAAGGGGGAGTATCATGGGACAGAATGCCTTGGAAGAAAGAAAGGGGGAGGGGAGCACCGGAGGAAGACAGAGAACAGGCAAGGAGTTATTGTGAGAGGGAAAGAGAGAAGAAAAAATCAACAAAAAATTAGGGATGGGGTAAGAAAGGGAGGAGGGGCATTAATGGAAGTTAGAGAAGTCAATGTTCATGCCATCAGGTTGAAGGCTACCCAGATGGAATATAAGGTGTTGTTCCTCCAACCTGAGTGTGGCTTCATCTCGACAGGAGAGGAGGCCATGGATTGACATATCGGAATGGAAATGGGACGCGAAATTAAAATGTGTGGCCACTGGGAGATCCTGTTTCCTCTAGTGGATAGAGCATAGGTGTTCAGCGAAGCGGTCTCCCAATCTTCATTGGGTCTCACCAATATATAGCAGGCCACATTGGGAACACCGGACACAGTAACCAACATATAGAAGGCCACACCGGGAGCACCAGACACAGTAACCAATATATAGAAGGTCACACCGGGAGCACCGGACATAGTAACCAATATATAGAAGACCACACCGGGCGCACTGGACACAGTACACCAATATATAGAAGGCCACATTGGGAGCACCGGACACCGGACAGAGTCAGGGCCCATTCTCGAGAGTGAGGAAAGACCTGAGGTTTGATTGATTTAGGCACCAGTCCAAAATGGAAAGGTTAGATACGGACCAAATTGTGGTGGCAGGGCCTCAGAGCATATTGAAGTGGCAGGGTCCATGTCTGAGAGCGAGGAATAACCGTATGCTTGGATGATTTAAACACCAGGCCAGATTGAATCAGGATGTCAGGACCGAACGCAAGGATTTTACCAGATCTGCTTGATGTTCCATGGCATTTACTAAGCTCTGTCCTGCACTGAACTGAGATTGTGGTCTTCTCTGACTGCAGTGATGTCTGGCTTTGTGTCTGTGGACTCGCGATGCTTACTCGCTTCTGTGTGCTGCACTCACTTTCATAAGACTTCAGTTCTGAGCGCTATTTGCTCGCTTTTATTGTTTACACAATTTGTTGTTTTTTTCTCTGCACATTGCGTGTTTGATGGATTTCTTTTACCAATGGGTTCTTTTGGGGTTCTTTGTTTGTAGCTACCTGTAAGGAGATGACTCTCAGCGTTGTATAATGTATACACACTCTGATAAGAAACGTACTTTGAACTTTGGTAAATTAATTTGGTGCTAGAGTATGTGGATGGTAGGAGAACTGAAGTTGGGTTAGGGTGGGTTAATGCGCATGTGAGAAAGAACAGGTGACAGGGAAATCATTGGGGGAATTGTATTAATCCAATTGCTCTGGGTCAATGTAGGCTCATTGGGAATAATGACAATTTTCCATGTCAGAAGAAAATATTAGTCCTAAAGATATAGGAGGAGAATTAAGCTATTCAACCCATCATTAGCTCCTAGATCAATGGAGAGGTAAGGGGATTTATTTTCCTCTCAACTCCATTCTCCTGTCTTCTCCTCATAACCTTTGATACCCTTACAATGAAGGACCTATCAACCCCTGCTTTAAATATAAATATGCCCAATGACTTGGCCTCCACAGTTCTCTGTGGCAATGAATTCCACTTACTCACCATATTCTGGCCGAAGTAATTCTTCCTCATCCATGTTCTAAAGAATCATCCATATCTGAAGCTGTGCTCTATTTCCTAGACACACCCACTCTTGAAAACATTCTCTGTATACCCACTCTATGTAAGCTTTCATTATTTAATAGAGATTAGTGAGATTCCCCTCCCCCCATTCTTCTAAACTCCAGTGAGTACAGGCCCAGAGCCATCAAACGCTCCTCATACATTAACCTTTTCATTCCCAGAATCATTCTTGTGAAACTCCTGTGCACGCTATGCAATGCCAGAATACCTTCTCTTTGATAAAAGACCCATAACTGCTCATAATATCCAAACGTGGTTGAGCAGTACCTTATCATGGCTCAGCATTACACCCTTCCTTTAATATCCTGGTCCTCTTGATATGAATGCTAACGTTGGATATGTCTTCGTTACTACCAACTCAATCTGCAAGGTAACATTTAGGAAATCCCGCCAGAGGACTCCCAAGTCCCTTTGCATCTCTGATTTCTGAATTTGCTCCCCATTTAGAAAATAGTTTATGCCTTTGTTCCTTCTATCGAAATGGTTACATTTACTTCTATCTCCTGATACTCTCAATTTCTGGCATGTTGCTGGTGTCTTCCACAGTAAAGATTAATACAAACTACTTAATCAGTTCATCTACCATTGTTTTCTTCCTCATTAGTACCACTCTAGCATAATTTTCCAACAGCCTAATGTCCACTCTTGCTAGCTTTTATTCTTCACATATCTGAAAAAATCTTCTGGTATCCTCTTTGATATTGCTGGCTGTTTACCTTCATATTTAACTGTTTCTGCCTTGTGGCTTTTTAGTTGCCTTGTGCTGGTTTCTAAAAGCTTCCCAACCCTCCAGCTTTCTACTATTTTTTGCTATATTGTATGCCCTCTCTCTAGCTTTTATTCTGTCTTTGACTTCCCTTGGTTGCCTCTTCCTCCGTTTTGAATGATGCTCCCTGTTATGGATAAACTGATCTTGCACCTTCCGAATTACTCTCAGAAACTGTAGACATTGCTGTTCTACCATCATCTTTGCCAGTGTCCCCTTCTAAACAACTTTGGCCAGCTCCTCTCATGCCTCAACGCCAGTACTGATACATCCAATCTTAGCTTCTCCCTCTCAAACTATCATATTATGATCACTGTCTCCTAAGGGTGGACTATGACTAGGCTGGGACCAAGGGTCTGGGCTTGGACTTGGAATCGGCTCCTAGAACTAGAGGAGACATGAAGAGGCTAGAGTATGGACTCCGAGCCAGAGACTGGGCAAGGAGCCAGTACCTGGGTCTTGCCTTGGGCTTGGACCCCAGAACCAGGCAAGGACATGACATGGGCTAGGGAGAGGAGGAACATGGGAACACAGAGCCTCGGTCTCGGGGAGCAGGTACATGGAACCTTAGACACATACACAGAACACAGAGTCGGGACCCCTCCTTGGGTACAGGACACAGGGCCCGGACTCATGACCCTCCACGGGGCAACGGCAAGACGGCCTGACTTACCCCACCCCACGGAGGTGAGGACAAGACAAGACAGAACATGACCCCCCGCGGGGCAACGGCAAGACGGCCTGACCTACCCCACGGAGGTGAGGACAAGACAAGACAAGACCAACATGAATGAACACCAAACAGTACCTATCTAGCTCCGGTGATGGAACTAGACCGAAGTGCAGGCGGGGGCTGCAGATGAGGGCTAGAGGCGAGAGGGGCAGAGAAGGGATTCAGACAAGGAGGTAGGACAGAAATCACTGACCGCCAGGGCCAGGACTTGACTTGGTGCTTGAATGCCGCCAGGAACAGGATTTGACTTGGTGCTTGAATGCCGCCGGAGCCAGGACTTGACTTGGAGCCTCCAGGTAGTGGCGAGCTCTTGACTCGGCCTGGGAACAGTAGACAGCGGTTCTTGATTCCGTCCGGCGGGTTAACTGATGGACCCACCTCTGTGAGGAAACTTTGCAGGCTCGCTTTGGCGAGGTAACTGGACAGGGTTGCTCCGGTGAGGACAGGCGAATTACCGGCACTCGCTTCGGCAGAGACTAGGCTTGCTCCGACCAGATGACATCAGCACACCATACCTTAGATGACTTTGCAGACGCTCCCGCACCGAACGGCTGAAAGCCGGAGACTATAAACTACCAGTTCAGCCGAGCGTTAATTGCCTCTAATCACCAAAGTCGAGGAACACGGGAAAACAGGGAATCAACGGTCCGGATCGTAACATAAACAAGGTAAATTTAAAGGGACCCCGATCTGGACCATGACACCTTTACCTTAAGCTCCCTCATCAAATCTGGTTCTTCTCACAACACCGAATCCAGAATTGCCTTTTCCCTAGAGGCTCAACCACAAGCTGTTCTAAAAAAGAAATGCCATCTTGTTGGCATTCTACAAATTTCTTCTCTTGGGATCCAGCACCAAACTGAATATATCTATATTCCTGCGTATTGAAATCCTCTAATACCGTTGTAATATTGCTCTTTTTAAATGTATTTTCTATCTCCTATATGAAATACAAGAAATAAAATATGAGAAGCTTGAAGCATGAAGTGCAAATCTCAGAAGCTTATCAGAGATAGGATTCACCGCTGTCTGGTAGACCATGAGCTTTGCACTAGATTTAAAAGCTTCATAGGTTGTCTTCTGTAATCAACCAAAGGCTTAGATGGCCTTTGAAGAATTTGAATTTTGCCTTCACTATCTGCCTTCACTGAGATGGGATGTTGAGATGTGGAGAGTGGTACACAGATTCTCTGTTCACACACTGGACATTTATTATTAGGAGGTGGTAGAGAACATGGGACAGATTGATATATGACATTGGCCTTCAGAAAACTTGCACCAACCACCATATATGGCCTCTATCAAGCTTGCCAATGCCTTTGACTCCTTCAGTCAGGAGGACTATGGAACAATTTCCTCAAATACAGCTGCCCACAGAAATATGTCTTCTTCATACTTTTAAGCACGAGGAACTCTGCCAATGCTGGAGATCCAAAGCAACACATACAAAATGCTGGAGGAGCTCAGCAGGTCAGGCAGCATCTATGGAAATGAATAAACAGTAGGCATCTCAGCCTGAGACCCTTCATCGGGAGGAAGGGTCTCAGCCTGAAATGTAGACAGTTTATTCATTTCCATAGATCCTGCCTGAACTGCTGAGCTCCCCTACCATTTTCTGTGTGTTGCTTCATCTTCCTTTGTCTCACAATTGCATGCAAGCCAGGATTCTAACCAACTAGTCTAAAACAGTGTTGATGTCGGCCGTCCAGTATTAAACAAAGCTGTGTTATTTCCATGACATTTTCTTAGTCTCTCAGCATGTCATCTAAAATTTTTGATAAACTTCTATACAGTGTATTGACTGGCTGCATCATGGCCAATATCCTTGAATGGAAAATCCTACAAAAAATAATGCATACAGCCCAATCCATCACAAGTAAAGCTGTGCCCGCTACTGACCACATCTGCATGAAAAGTTGTCACAGGAAAGCAGCAACCATCATCAAGGACCCCCTCCATCCAGGCCATGTTCTCTCTTGCTGTCACCATCAGGACAGAGGTACGCGAGCCTCAGCTACCACACCACCAGGTTCAGGAATCATTATTTCCCCTCAACCTTCAGGTTCTCAAACCACAGCTTATAACATCACTCAATTCAACACTGAACTAGTTCCATAACCTATGGACTCACTTTCAACGACTCTGCAACTCATATTCTTGATATTTATTGATTATTTATCTATTTATATTACGTCTGTTTTTTTTCTCTTTTTGTGTGTGCACTATTTGTTGGGTTTTTTTTGCACATTGGTTGTTTTTTCATCTTTGTTGTATGTATTTTTGCCCTGATTCTATGTTGTTCCTGTGAAAACCCACAAGAAAATGAATCTCAGGAATGTATATAGTATGTACTTTGATAATAAATTTACTTTGAACTTCTGAACAAATCTCTAAAAGCTTTGTCTCTAAGAATTACTGATAATGTTCATTTAAATAAGATCTTGCACTGCACTTTTTTGGTAGCCTTTACACTTCAGTCTGTATTGTTATTGTTTTACCTTTTTCTAGCTCAATGATTTGGTCTGTATGAACAGTGTGCAAGGCAAGTTTTCACTCTACCCTGGTACATATGATAATAATTAACCAATGCCAATAACCTCAACATACAACGATTCAAAGATTCAAAGATTCAAAGTGCATGCATACAGTATACAAGCCTGAGATTTGTCTTCCCACAGACAGCCACGAAACAAAGAAACACCATGGAATTTGTTCAAAGAAAAACATCAAACCCCTAAGATGCAAAAAAAAGAACAAATCATGAAAATGGAATAAAAAAGCAAAAAAAAAAAACACAGAATATAAAACACCAACCTACAAAGTCATCAAAAGAGTCCAGGCATATTCAGTTCAGCTCAGTTCATTGTCTGCAGGCCACGCCGATCAAAATCACACAGAATGGCAGCAAAAAAGGGAGCGACCAGAAACCAGAAACACATCTTAACATGAATTAGAGTCCAGTCAACAATCTACGTCGATCAAACCCAGCCCAAGACCCAGGACTCCAGCACCATCCTCTGGCGGCATCGGGTGAGGGAGGGAGAGAGAGAGAGAGAGAGAGCGAGACCATTCATAAGCAGGTACCTTCCTCCAGGAGCAGTGGGCGAGAGGGAGAGAGAAAAACCAGATGCTGTTAAGGGCAATGAACACCCACCCGCCTTCTGCCCTTGATTGATTTCAATCTTCCTCGATGCTTTCATCAGCGAGATTTGTGAGAAATGGAGTCGATCATGCCCTCGCACCCCTTCTCCTGGCTTCTTGGCCTTGAAGTCACACACTTTACTCGAAACCTCAATAATAAGTGCAAGATCATTCATTCTTAAGGGAATGGTCCTACACCACTTTGCTCTTGATGTACAACATTCCCCACTTATACTCCATCAACAATTACAACTTTAATTACTATGTTTTTTTCCCACCAAATAATAACTGTATTGTAATTACCAGCAATATTGCTCCAGCCTGGAGCAAGTTTTTACAGTACTATTCAATCCGTCTTCAGTATTGTAACTTTTCAGAGTTCAGTCTTTCAGAACTAAGCAAATGACAGTAGACGTTCTCTAAAATGGGTGTTGCTGTGTAGAACAGTTTCCTGAATATTAGCTTTCTCTTGTCTTGGGTACCTGGCAATTTTGAAGCTATCATGGACACAATTACCTGCCTTTTGCCGACAGCTCTGTTATCCACGTAAAGACTGTGTTTTGTTGTGTTCTAACAGGATCACACGCCACTACAAAGTGCAGAAGGTTTCTTTGTACTTAGAAGCCGATGTTTGATAGTATCTTTGCTGCTGGGCTTTGAGACACAAGGCCGTGTAATTTACTTTTAAAGTCGCTTTTCATATTATAATGGAATATACTTCTCTAATAGCAGCATTTAGCTACTGACATTAAGCTCGGGCTTAATCTCTGTATAAGGTACTTTGAGATAAATATGTCATGAAGGGAGACAATATTCATTACTTGTGGTAAAATTATAAACATGCTTGAAGAATGTGCTTGCAAAATTGCAATTAATAATGAACAACAGAAGTCTTCTCCATAATCATGCATTACAGAGTTTAATGAGAGCCAGTTACCCTTCTACTTTCCCATAATGATCAGCTTAATTGGTGCTTTAGTGCTGCAGTGTAAAGACTCACTACCTTATTAAACTGATATTGTCAATTGTGAACCAGTTTTACTAGCACTCCAGTAACTCCATTGACTTGGTCGGCCTTCTTACTTCATGAGTAAAATTACTGAAAGGAAACTAACTGCCATTTCATTCTTGAAAAAAAAGCTAGTTTGTGGATTGCACAACTATGTGCACCACTTGTAATGGCTTTCCAGAATAATGGCTTATTGCTTTCACCTCATCACTCATTCCACAGTAGACTTAAATCTGGAAGCATTGGAAGGCTCTGGGCTTGTATTCACTCGAATTCAGAAGAATGAAGGGTGACCTAATTGAAACCTTTTGATTGGTGGAAGGCCTTGATAGAGTGGATGTGGAGGGAATATTTCCCATGGTGGGAGGATCTAAGACCTGGGGGGGCACAGCCTCAGAATAGAGGGATGTCCATTTAGAATGGAGGTGAGGAAGAATTTCTTTAACTAGAGAGTGGTGAATCTGTGGAATTTGTTACCACAGGTGGCTCTGGGGGCCAGGCCTTTACGTATATTTAAGGCAGAGGTTTATAGATTCTTGATTGGTCAGGACATGAAGGGCTAAAGGAAGAAGGCAGGAGATTGGGGCTGAGAGGAAATATGGATCAGACTCGATTGGCCAAATGCCCTAATTCTGCTCCTATATCTTACAGTCTTATTCCACATAGAATATCCAGGATTCTGCACATCTGCCTATAACAAGAATGTGCCATGCCTTTTTAAATTATTATGCCAGAGTTTGCTGTGTAGTGTTTTGATTTCTCAATCAGAAATATGTCACTTAAAACATATGAGTGGATGGTGTTCATATGTATCTTCAGATCCCTGTGGCATTGTAAGCAGTTTCAGGACAGGCATGAAAATAAATGCCCTTACACTTCCTCCCTTACCACCATTCAGGGCCCCAAACAGTCCTTCCAGGTGAGGCAACACTTCACCTGTGAGTCGACTGGGGTGATATACTGCGTCCGGTGCTCCCGATGTGGCCTTTTATATATTGGCGAGACCCGATGCAGACTGGGAGACCGCTTTGCTGAACATCTACGCTCTATCTGCCAGAGAAAGCAGGATCTCCCAGTGGCCACACATTTTAATTCCACATCCCATTCCCATTCTGACATGTCCATCCACGGCCTCCTCTACTGTAAAGATGAAGCCACACTCAGGTTGGAGGAACAAAACCTTATATTCCGTCTGGGTAGCCTCCAACCTGATGGCATGAACATCGACTTCTCTAACTTCCGCTAAGGCCCCACCTCCCCCTCGTATCCCATCTGTCACTCATTTTTATACACACATTCTTTCTCTCACTCTCCTTTTTCTCCCTCTGTCCCTCTGAATATACCCCTTGCCCATCCTCTGGGTCCGTCCCCCCCTTGTCTTTCTTCCCAGACTTCCTGTCCCATGATCCTCTTGTATCCCCTTTTGCCAATCACCTGTCAAGCTCTTGGCTCCATCCCTCCCTCTCCTGTCTTCTCCTATCATTTTGGATCTCCCCCTCCCTCTCCCACTTTCAAATTCCTTACTCACTCTTCCTTCAGTTAGTCCTGACGAAGGGTCTCGGCCTGAAACATCGACTGCACCTCTTCCTACAGATGCTGCCTGGCCTGCTGCGTTCACCAGCAACTTTGATGTGTGTTGCATGAAACTAAATGTCCTATTTCCTGTTTTGTATATCTCTCTAAGACTTAATTATCTAATATTGAAAGAAGCTTATGTTAAATTAACAGCCAGTTAATGGCAGCCCTATTCCCAACATTTGTAACTAATTTAATTAAGTAATTACATTATGGGGTGCATCATATTAGCTTAATGTTGAAAGGGTTGGTCAGAGTAGATGTGGAAATGTTGTTTCCCTTGGTGGGTGAGTCCAGGACAAGAAACCATAGTCTTAGAATTAGAGGGTACCCAGTTAAAACAGAGATGAGGAGAAATTTTTTTAGCCAGAGGGTTGTGAATTTGTGGAATTCGTTGCCACCTACAGCTGTGGAGGCCTGATCATTGAGGGTGTTTAAGGAGGAGATTGACAAGTATCTAATTAGTCAGGGTATCAAGGGATATGGGGAAAAAGCCGGAAATTGGAACTAGATGGGTGAATAGTTTAGCTCATGGGGGAGCTGCGGAGCAGACTCGATGGGCCGAATGGCCTACTTCTGCTCCTTTGTCTTGTGATATTCTAATTCATGTATAGTCTTAAGTTAACATTGTAGGTAATCAAAGATGGTATGTCCTGGTACCTTAAAAAACAGGGCTCTTTACTCTCAGTGGGAGAGAGAGAGAGAGATTGGGGCTGCCAGGAGTTTACACTGGATAGCATGTGGAGCTATTTAGTGTGTTTTCTGGCAGATATCTTTTTGTAATTATTGACAGTTTTCCTTTCACTATTTTCACTAATTTTCGTAAGTTCGATTTTTGCCACACCTATAAACATCCTTGCACGAAAGGGCTAAGTGACTCCAGCCATTTTTTCCGTCAAAACCTACATATCATATTAGCAACAGTATCTTATTTTCCTTTTTAGAAGAAGATTTTTTAATTCACAAGAGAATCTCTATAAAAGAAAACATTTTGAATTTAAAAAATTGTGAATGGAATTTGCATCCCAGTCAACAAAAATGACAAGGAAGGGTTGTGAAAAAAACTCCATCCCCCACAATCTCTCACCAGTAATTCAGAATGGATGTGTAACTAAAAATATCAACTGTGTAGAGTTTTTCAGAACTTTGGAACATAACCAGAATCAGGTTTAATACCATTGGCATATGTCATGAAATTTGTTGTTATTCAGTGGCAGAACATCACAATACGTAATAATAAAAACTGTAAATTACAGTAAAGTGTATCTACAGTGCCTATAAAATGTATTCACCCCCCCCCCCCGGAAACTTTCATGTTTTATTGTTTTGCAACATTGAATCACAGTGAATTTAATTTGGCTTTTTGGACAATTGATCAACAGGATAAGCCTCTTTCAAGTCAAAGTGAAAACAGATCTCTACAAAGTGATCTAAATTAATTACAAATATGTCAGTGTCAAAAAAGCCAAATTAAATCTCTGTGATTCACTGTTGTAAAGCAATAAAAAAAATCCAAGGGGGTGACTACTTTTTATAGGCATTATATATATGGATAGATAGATAGATATACAGAATATAGCCTTAAAAAGTTGAATTAAATAAATAGTGCAAAAGAATGTTAGTCTTCCTGGGTTCATTGCCCACTCAGAAATTGAATGGCAGAGGGGAAGAAGCTGTTCCTGAATCACTGTGTATGTGTCTTCAGGCTCCTGTACCTCCTCCCTGAGGGTAAAATGGCCTGGATGGTGGGGATCCTTGATGATGGATGCCACCTTACTGAGGCATTGTTCCTTGAAGATGTTGTAGATGCTGGGGAGGCTAATGCTATGAGGGGCATGACTGAGACCATAACTTTCTGCAGCTTATTTTGATCCTGTGCAGTGCCCTGCTCCCCAATACCAGGCAGCAATGCAGCCAGTTCGAATGCTCTCCACAGCATCACTGTGCCACCTCCTTCAGATGTAATTACTTCACAATGTTGTTATGGATAAAATCTACATTTGCACATTAGTTCCTTCACTCCCATAGCCTTTCATTCATTCTGCCAAAACCATCAACCATGTATTTATATAGAGCCATGGCATACAATGTGGTGGTTTATACATGTGCACTAGATTTACATTGGTTATAAGCTGCTGTAGGTTTGTTCCCCAAATGAAGATGTTACCCGACATCAGATTGCAAAGATATTTATGTTGTGGTCTGTTGGAGGGAAACAGATGCATATGCAAAATAAATGCACACATACCTTTCACGCTTAACCCATGAGCTCTATTTGTAGTCTTACCCAACCTCAGTGGAAAAAGCCTATTTGCATTTATCCTATCTATACCCCTCATAATTTTGTATACTTCTGTCAAATCTCTCCCCAATCTTCTACATTCCAAGGAATTAAGTCCTAACCTATTCAATCCTTCCATATACAGTCACCCAGGTCCTTCAGACCCAACAACATCCTTGTAAGTTTTCTCTGTACTCTTTCAACCTTATTTATATTTTTCCTTTTGGTAGGTGACCAAAACTGCACACAATATTCCAAATTAGGTCTCACAGTCATTTTATACAACTTCAACATAACATCCCATCTCCTGTATTCAATACATTGATTTATTAACTAGTCATATTTAATTCTGATTTACTCCCCCCCACCCCCATTCCCTACTCAGACTGTTCACTTCTCACCTGCCTATCACATCCCCCCGGGCCTCCTCTTTCTGTTTCTCCTATTGTACACTCTCCTCTCCTATCAGATTTCTGCTTCTCAAGTCCCTTTACCTTTCCCTCTCACCTGGCTTTACCTGTCATCTTCCAGCTAGCCTCCTTCCCCTCCCCTACCTTTTTATCCAGGCATCTTCCTCCTTCCTTTTCAGTCCTGAAGAAGGACCTTGGCCCAAAATGTCGACTGTTTACTCTTTCCCATAGATGCTGCCTGACCTGCTGAGTTCCTCCGGCATTTTGTGTGTGTTGCCTTGTGTGATTTTAAATTATTCAATTCTAAGAAATATGGCCTTTTTTATGTCTGTGTGTCCCTATGTAAAGAAACGTACAGATGTTACCCATGAAGGGAACCATTTGCAAAGAATTGCATTTTAGTGGATCAGCAAGCAATATGTAATTCTTCATCCCCTAGCATCTAATCACTGAACATCCCATTCATCTTGACGTTCATTTGCTGTCAGTCAGTAACGTTTTATCTTTTGATTTCTATTTATCTTCACTGCCAAATACAACGTAGTGATCAGTTCAAAACATAGTGCATGGTGTGTAACCTTCTTTGGAGTCTGAAATCATGATTGAAAACAGATTTATCACAAAGTGATATAAATATCAGGTGTAACTTCAGTTTTCTGGATGCAATTCTTAAGAGCATCAAAGTTTTATGGCAATATATCAACTTATCAGCAGAGCTAAGAATTCCAATAAGGAGCATGAATTCATATTCTTGTCTATAATTAAAGATTGCAAAGCAGATACATGCGGAATAAAATAGAGGTTATAAAGAGAGAGGAAGAATGACAGTGATTAAAAGGCTGTGTGGTAGCAAATTTGAAAAGCAAGGGCATTCTAGGCAAAAGAGTGAAAAAGACAACTTTGATATATTTACATATCATAGATGCAGTACATGTAGACTAGTAACTGACAAGAAGGTATTGATTAATGCTTGCCCCACACCACAGAGTTTTACAGCAAAATTGTGCTTTGAACTTCAAGAAGAAGAATTATCATTCATCTTCATTTTGTGTCCAAGTTAGTAGCTCCTGTAATAGTTGACATAGATATTTACAATGGATCCTCGCACCACACAGTGAATGTTGTTCATGCAGAAAATTATTTTCCATCAATATAAATACTATGGGACATCACAGTGGCAGTTGTCACTACTTCAACGCAGGGCGTCTGAGTTTGGAGATCAATTCGGACATCATCTGTAAGGATTTTGTACGCAACCCCTGTGATTGTGTGGGTTTCCTCGGGTGCTCCAGTTTCCTCCCAGTGTCCAAAGATGAACTGGATGGTAGGTTAATTGGTCATTATAAACTGTCTCGTGATTAGGCCAAGGTTAATTCGGGACCAGAAGGGCCTAATCTGTGCAGTATCTCAATAAATAAATAAAAGCTGGATTGGAGAATGGTCAGAGAAAATCAAAAGAGCTGTTGAGTGCAGCAAGAACCAGTCTCCATCACTGCTGTAGCTGTGCCTTGGTAGTTGTGTATCGTGTCCAACAATGACAGGCACCGGAGTGGGAGAGTTTTAAGGTGGAAAAGCTGGTGCACTTGGGGCAGCTCCACTCTCTCAACTTCAGGAGTCTTGGTCCAGTGGCATGAACAAGTGTCACAAACTGGGGTCTTACTTGGTTGTAGTGGGTGACCATGATGTTCGCCCTCCACAGAGCGTTGCAGTGCCACCTGCTCGCCCGTTGGATCTCACTGTAGATCCCATCCGCCCAGTCCACCAGGGATGACTTTGCATGTGAGGACAGGCATGTCCCTATCTCTCCGGGGCACGAGGCAGCCTAGTTTAGCCCCGCTATCGGAGCGGTGTACCAGGGTGTGGCCGCTGTCACGTGTGAGCAGCTACTTGGAGCTACAGGGGCGAGCTGAGTGTCAGTGGGGACCAAAGGTAAGTGCGCTGCCCCATGACAAGCCCCTTCACCAGAAGTGCTACCTCTCCCTGGACACCCCATACACCCCACTTCGGTAGCTAGAGGATTACATGACTTCACATACGACCACTGCCCTGCTAGTCCCTCAAGCAGCAACATCCCAAAAGCATTGTTTAAACAACGCACTTCCTGCTTCTTATGAAGGGAAATTGGTAGAACTACCGATCAATCATTTTTATTGCAGGCAGTCAACTCTCAACAACAATGCTTAGACGGTCAGATTTAAAGGTATATTATTCCCAGTTTAAACTTATACTAGATGCTTCCAGTAAGATGGTGACGCGTTCGATCGTCGCAGTTTTTACTGAGCCATACAAAGGTATTGTCTTTTTTAAATGTATTTTTTTACGATTGCAAGACCCTGCTGGAGATTAGGAACTTAAAGTACTGCAGGTCAACCCCATCAGCGAGTTGTTCATTGGTGGAGAAACTGAAGGAGCAGGATTTGGTACACGTTGTGTTGCTGCCTGCATCAGTGAGGTGTCAGAGGAGTTGATACGTGAAGGCGGTGTGCAGTCCCCAACAGCAAGTAATCGTTCTTAGTCGCAAGGCCTTGTGATCGCAAGACCTTGCAGGAGATTGTTAATGTGGAATGTTGCAAGTCCAATCACTGATTTATTGGCAAATGGCAGGTGCAGACGGCAGAGGAGCTGTGTAGTATCAGTAGACTCGGCCTCAAGCCGTGGTTTTGCCTGTTAAAGCTGCCCAGAAACAGTGTGGTGCAGTGTGCAAGCTGGAGTCAAAGCTGCCCCCCAGTGTTTGCTGTATTGTGTTCAACTAAGACTGCATCAACGTTCATGGACTTGGGCTATTTTTTTTTGTGAGACACTATTTTATTGCTATCTTATACACATTTGCTATCTTATATGTGCTATATATGCCTTGTGCTGTGCATGAATATTGGGTTTGTGTTAAGCATCTTGACCCCTGAGTAATGTTGTTCTGTTTGGATGTATTCATGGATGGGGTGTATGGGGTGTCCAGGCAAGGGTAGCACCTTTGGTGAAGGGGCTTGTCATGTCCATTCTGGGGCAGCTCACTCACATTTAGTCCCCCCTGGATACTCATCTCTCACCTGTGGCTCCAAGTAGCTGCTTTCATGTGACAGCAGCCATACCCTTGTACACCACTTTGATGGGGGGTGGGGAGGGGTCTAAACCAGCTGAGGATAGCCAATGGCCTTAAACCCAAGTGAGACAGGGACATGCCTGTCCCAGCATGAGAAGTCAGCTCTGGCGGACTGGGTGGACGAGATCTACAGTGAGATTCAATAGTCAGGAAGTTGGCACTACAACATTCCAAGGAGAGCGAAGGGCATGACAAGGTACAGAAGGTGTCATGGTCATCCACTGCAACCAAGGAAGACACCAGTTTGTGACGTTTCTCCATACCACTGGACTCAGACTTCTGAGGGTGAAAGAATGGAACTGCCCAAGAGCAACAGCTTTTCCACTTTAAAAACTCTTCCGCACAGGGTTCCTGTCATCATTAAACACGATGGACAACTTACCATTCGTGGGTTTTCATGTCTGGTTGAATGACAATTAAACTTGAACTTGAATTTATCACAGACATATTGCTTGATGTTTCAGATTCTGTTTTCACCGCCCAATGTTTTTAACTTTATTACAATATGAATTTTGTAACATTGTTTAACTGTGCGGTAAAATAGATAACAAACTGCACTCTTTCAAAGGATTCAAATGATTCAAAGTACATTTATTATCAAAGTATGTATGCAGTATACAATCCAGAGATTTGTCTTTCCACAGAGTCACTAAACAAAGAAAACCATGGAACCTGTTTGCAACATACTGTAAGGTTTCACTGCTCAGGCTAATGTAATGGTTTCTCTGTAGCAGCAATGTTTGGGTTATGACTAGAGATAATGGGGCATGTTAACCAATGAGGGGATGTTGTTCTTTCTTGTGTATCTGGGAGCTGGGATTTTGCATTTTTTTTTCCTGTCGGGGAGCGATGGAGAAAGAGGTCGTGAATGGAAAGAGTGGGTAGACAACCGGACGGAGTGGACTGAGGATCGAGGGCCGGCTACACTCAGAGGTCAATGGGAACAAACGAATGAACAGTGAGTTCCGACACTGCATAATAGACTGTTTCATAAGAATGGGCCCTTTCCTTTTTTTCGTTCCTTTACTAACCATGTAGTCAAATTAAGAATTATAAAGCGCAATCCTTTAGTCGCATGTTGTGTACTGTTTGATATTTTGCGGTGCAGGTTTGTAATTAGGCAACACATCACGCAGCATCTGCACAAACGGGATTTCTCAGTTTGGCGGGGCCAGAGGCTGTTTTCCCCTAGATGGACACAAGATGGCCGAACCTGAGGGTCACATGTTCAAAGAAAAATATCAAAGCCCCAACATTGCAAAAAAAAAAAGAGCAAAGAAACATAGAATACAAAACACAAAATCGAAATAGTCCGGGCATATTTCAGTTCAGCCCAGTGCCCTGATTCAAAATTGCCCAAAATAGCCACAAAGAAAAGCAACGAGAAACCAGAAATACATGGCAATGTGAACCACAGAGTCCAATCCACAAAGTGCATCGATTAAACCTTGCCCTGGTCCCAAATCCTCCGACAGCATCAAGAGAGAGAGACCATCCGAATCAGGGTCATTCCTGGCTGCAGCCAACAAGGGTCTGGTAGATGGCATTGAACACCCCCTCGCCCTCTGCACTTGCCTCATTGATTTCAATCTTCCTCAGTTCTTTAATCGGTGAGATCAGCGAGAAGTGGAGTTGAACATAGGCTCACGCCCCGTCTCCAGGCTCCTTGACCTCATGGAAACCCCTCGGAGACAGCAAAGCACCAGATCTCTCAATTAGCCCAAAAACACACCTCCAAAATGTAGATATGAGGCTCCAACAGGAGCAGAATCACATGTGAAAGAAAACAAAGACATAAAAGAAGTGAAAAAAGTAGTTTTGTGAACCGTCAGGAGGATGTTGCCCTTGGTTACATTGTTTGCTGGTGCCACCTTCTTTTAGAATATGTTTGTCATTTCTTAATAACAGGACTATTGCTGCTAAGGCACAAACTGTTCCTAAGTCTCACATTAAAAAATACATGTAGAGCATACATATAGCTGTACATGTATGATAACATGGCAATTGTGCAGTTTGTTCTGCTCTCTGGGAAATTGGTTTTAGATGCAGTGTAGAACAGAGAGCAGGTAATGTGCTGTAATATGGAGCCATCTTATTTCAGTTCAATACATTTGTCTCGTGCAAAATGCATAAATGACCTATTTTTATGATAGTCAGATACACTGGGTAGCTGTCATACAGTCAGAGAATCATAGAAAAGTACAGAATAGCAACAGGCCATTCGGCCCATCCAGACTGTGCAGAGCCATTTAAACTGCCTACTCCCATCGATCTGCACTTGGGACCATAGCCCTCCATACCCTACCATCCCTGTGCCTATCCGAACTTCTCTTAAACGGTGAAATCGAACACACATGCACCACTTGCGCTGGCAGTTCGTTCCACACTCTCACCACCCTCTGAGTGAAGAAGAAGCTGTTCTTTACAGATTCCTTTTCCCTCCTAAGTATGCGCTATTATTGAGGTGGTGGGGAAATAGCTGGAAGCTTAAAGACAGGCCAAATAATTAGCATCTAACAAACTTACTGCACAAACGGGTGGCAAATTAACATGAAAAGCATGAATCAAGAATCATAAATAGCGGAAACTAAGCATAAGCAACATTTATAAATAAAATAAAAAAATTCTTTTATTTTGCGGCTTTAACACAGAAAGATTCACAAGGCACTCAAGAATGTAAAATACGAGTCAGCACCGGTAAATGGACAGACATGAGAAAGATGTGCAGCAATACAGATTCTGTGATAAGTACCATCTGTATTTACTCAGTCTATGGAAGTGAGGCAAAGCAGCAGAGAGGTCATGGACCCTATACAGATTACAGAGGAGCAGGTGCTTGTTGTCTTGAGGCAAATCAAGGTGGACAAATCCCCAGGACCAGCCAAGGTGTTCCCTCAGATCCTGTGGGAGTCAAGTGCAGAAATTGCAGGGATCCTAGCAGAGATATTTAAATCATCCTTCGTGATAGGTGAGGTACCAGAGGATTGGAGGATAGCTAATTTTGCTCCAAATTTCAGAAAGGCTCTAGGGGTAAACCAGGAAATTATAGGCCAGTGAGCCTGACATCAGTAGTGGGAAAATTAATGGACAGTATTCTAAGGGACTGGACATATTAGTATTGAGATAGACAAAGACTGATTAGGGAGAGTTAACATGGCATTGTGTGTGCTAGGTCATGTCTAACCAATCTTATAGAGTCTTTTAAACAATAGACAATAGACAATAGGTGCAGGAGTAAGCCATTTGGCCCTTCGAGCCGGCACTGCCACTCACTGTGATCATGGCTGATCATCCACAATCAGTATCCAGTTCCTGCCTTATCCCCATAACCTTTGATTCCACTATCTTTAAGAGCTCTATCCGTCACTTTCTTGAAAGCATCCAGAGACTTGGCCTCCACAGCCTTCTGGGGCAGAGCATTCCATACATCCACCACTCTCTGGGTGAAAAAGTTTTCCCTCAACTCCGTTCTAAATGGCCTACCCCTTATTCTTAAACTGCGGCCTCTGGTTCTGGACTCACCCATCAGCGGGAACATGTTTCCTGCCTCCAGCGTGTCCAATCCCTTAATAATCTTATATGTTTCAATAAGGTCCCCTTTCAGCCTTCTAAATTCCAGAGTATACAAGCCCAGTCACTCCAATCTTTCGACATATGACAGTCCCGCCATCTCGGGAATTAACCTCGTGAACCTATGCTGACATGAGAAATTCTGCAGATGCTGGAAATTCAAGCAACACTCATCAAATTTGCTGGTGAATGCAGCAGGCCAGGCAGCATCTCTAGGAAGAGGTACAGTCGACGTTTCAGACCGAGACCCTTCGTCAGAACCTACACTGCACTCCCTCAATAGCAA
Organism: Mobula birostris; assembly: GCF_030028105.1. NCBI lineage: Eukaryota > Metazoa > Chordata > Chondrichthyes > Myliobatiformes > Myliobatidae > Mobula > Mobula birostris. The sequence goes on along the minus strand of NC_092392.1, from coordinate 32,110,602 downwards.
GAATGTCCTTCCTCAAATTTGGAGACCAAAACTGCACACAGTACTCCAGGTGTGGTCTCACCAGGGCCCTGTACAGCTGCAGAAGGACCTCTTTGCTCTTGTACTCAATTCCCCTTGTTATGAAGGCCAGCATGCCATTAGCTTTCTTCACAGTCTGCTGTACTTGCATGCTTGCTTTCAGTGACTGATGTACAAAAAACACCTAGATCTCGTTGTACTTCCCCTTTTCCTAACTTGACTCCATTTAGATAATAATCTGCCTTCCTGTTCTTACCACCAAAGTGGATAACCTCACATTTATCCACATTAAACTGCATCTGCCATGCATCTGCCCATTCACCCAGCCTGTCCAAGTCACCCTGTATTCTCATAACATCCTCCTCACATTTCACACTGCCACCCAGTTTTGTGTCATCGGCAAATTTGCTAATGTTACTTTTAATTCCCTCATCTAAATCATTAATATATATTGTAAACAGCTGCGGTCCCAGCACTGAACACTGCGGTACCCCACTGGTCACCGCCTGTCATTCCGAAAGGGACCCATTAATCGCTACTCTTTGTTTTCTGTCAGCCAGCCAATTTTCAATCCATGTCAGTACTCTGCCCCCAATACCATGTGCCCTAATTTTGCCCACTAATCTCCTATGTGGGACTTTATCAAAGGCTTTCTGAAAGTCCAGCTATACTACATCCACTGGCTCTCCCTTGTCCATTTTCATAGTTACATCCTCAAAAAATTCCAGAAGATTAGTCAAGCACGATTTCCCCTTCGGGAGGTTGGTCAAGAAGGTTCAGTTGCTTGGCATTCACAATAAGGTAGAAAATTGGATTAGACATTGGCTTGGCGGGAAAAGCCAGAGAGCGGTAGTGGATGATTGCCTCTCTATCTGGAGACCTGTGACTAGAGGAATGCCACAGGGATCGATGCTGGGGCCGTTGTTGTTTGTCATCTATATCAATGATCCAGATGATTAAAGATTCAGAGAGTTATAGAGAAGTACAGCACAGAAACAGGTCCTTTGGCCCATCTATACCATGGCAAAGCCATTTCAACTGCCTACTCCCATCGACCTCACTGGGACTGTAGACCTCCAAATCCCTATTAAGCCGATACCTATTCAATCTTCTCTTAAACATTGAAGTCAAGCTTTCATACAGCTCTTGCGCTGGCAGCACATTCTCACGACGCTCTGAGTGAAGAAGTCTCCCCTCATGTTCTCATTAAGCATCTTGCCTTTCAGCCTTGGCTCACAACCTCAGTAGAAAAATCCTGCTTGCATTTATCCTATCTATACCCCTCATAATTTTGTAAACTTCTATTAAATCTCCTGTCAGTTTTCTACCTACTAAAGAATACAGTCCAAACCTATTCAATGATTCCTTATAACTCAGGGCCTCCTGAACCAGCAACATCCTTAAATTTTCTCTGCACTCTTTTAACCTTGTTTACATCTTTCCGGTAGGTAGGTAGCCAAACTGCACATGATACTCCAAATTAGGCCTCACCAACGTCTTATACAATTTCAACATAACATCCCATCTTCTGTACTCAAGATATTGAATTATGAAGGCTAATATGATAAAAGCTTTCTTTATGACCCTATCTACCTGTAATACCACTTCCAATGAATTATGGACTTGTATTCTCAGATTCCTTTGTTCTACCACACTCCTCAGTGCCCTACAGTTCACTGTGTAAGACCTACCCTGGTTGGTCCTGCCAAAGTGCAAAACATCACATTTGTCTACATTAAATTCCACCTGTCATTTTTCTGCCTTGATACTTTGAATGAAATTGAATGAAAGAGTGACAATGATACTCAGCATGGCAACTTGTTCAGAAGAACCCAATCTCAGAGCACTCCAGCTAATAAAACAATTCATTAGCACTAAAATTGACTGTATAAAAGCCATTCTCATTCTGACATGTCTATCCACTGCCTCCTCTACTATAAGGATGAAGCCACACTCAGGTTGGAGGAACAACACCTTATATTCTGTCTGGGTAGCCTCCAACCTGATGGCATGAACATTGACTTCTCTAACTTCTGCTAATGCCCCACCTCCCCCACGTACCCCATCCGTTATTTATTTTTATACACACATTCTTTCTCTCACTCTCCTTTTTCTCCCTCTATCCCTCTGACTATACCCCCTGCCCATCCTCTGGGTTTTCCCCCCCTCCCCCTTTCCCTTCTCCCCGGGCCTCCTGACCCATGATCCTCTCATATCCCTTTTGCCAATCACCTGTCCAGCTCTTGGCTCCATCCCTCCCCCTCCTGTCTTCTCCTATCATTTTGGATCTCCCCCTCCCCCTCCCACTTTCAAATCCCTTACTCACTCTTCCTTCAGTTAGTCCTGACGAAGGGTCTCAGCCTGAAACGTCGACTGTACCTCTTCCTAGAGATGCTGCCTGGCCTGCTGTGTTCACCAGCAACTTTTATGTGTGTTGCTTGAATTTCCAGCATCTGCAGAATTCCTCATGTTTGCGAAAGTAAGGAACTTGTCTCTTTGGAGCTGTGGGTGTGTCAGGCAAGTATAATCAATCTGGACAATCACAGGCAGGTGGCAATTGTTTTGTTTGATTTTGGATTAATTTTTCCAGCCACTTCAATAGTTATACAGAACAACAGGAACTACAGCATGATGTGATGTGATGTCATGAGCATTCGACATGTATCAGCTGCACAATTGAATCGTGAATTTCTACAAGTCAAACATTTCCATTGGAATTTAGAAGAGCCATGCATTGATTTGGTGATGGTATTTGTTACCAGAAACCAACCCATTTCTTCAGTTCCTGAGTTATTCTTCGACATCTTGTTATCCACAAGGCACTGTGGAATAGAGCAATAAATATATTTTCCATCAGTGTTGTTATAGTAAAATACTGAAGATATGCTACTGTGCATAGAAATGACATATTTCACACAACAACTAAACAAGAAAAGTGACCCAAAGTCTATTCAGTGATGAAGATAGTGAATATATGATAAGGATTTAAAGATAAAACACAATATTGTGCAAAAAGAAACAAATTTCAGGACATGGGTGAGTGATGATAAACTTGATTCTGATATGGGTCTCTGTTTGGACGCAAGTGGGAAGGGGGCAGGGAGAAGGGAACCATGGTTGGGAAAAGGGGAAAGAAGAGGGAGAGGAGAGGCATTGGGAAGCACCAGAGAGATATTCTGTCGTGATCAATGAACTGATTGTTTGGAATCAAATGCCCTTGCCTGGTATCTCAGGTCTGGGTGTGTTTGTACCCGCACCCGGCACTCCTTCCCTGCCACTTGTCCCACACCCTTCCCGTTGCGTCCCACCCTTGCCATCCCCAACATCTTTTGTTCCTGTCAGATTTACAACTCACGCTCCGCTCCATGTTGACAAATACAGTACTGTGCAAAAGTCTTAGGCACAGTACTGTAAATCATTTTTCTTCAAAGAAATTTCTGGTGCTAGTTACTCATCGTATTACAGTTTGAAAGTCTACATATTAACATTTGAGTATATTGTGAAATTTCTGAGAACAAATCTAATACATTATTAATGGAGAACGCATACAGTATATTTCTATTAATTGGGACAGGCTTTGCAAGGAAATATTTGCTGAGCCATCTGTTAATTTTCCATATATTCTACACTGCTTGCCTAACAGGAATGATTAGATAAATGGATCGTTTTGCTTGCCATTGAGGTGTTTTCATTAAGATGCTTCCAAGAAATTGCATTTTTCACATTTTAATTATATGGTAGACAGGACGATTGCTTGGAACTCATTACTGTAGACTTCTTTATTCATCTTTTTGACGTTTGATCACAAACGATTGATGCCAGCATCATGAATGCACAGGTTCTTTTTACATCTTCTATCATGCATCTTGTTTGAGCACAGCAGATGCCGTTTGTGTGATTTATTTAATTTTAGTCTTCACTGTGAGCTGCTTGCTCTGTGGAGATATTTTCGCCAGCAGGCATGGGATGTAGCCCCGTGACTGGTTTTAGCCCATCATAGTCTTCAATCTGCAGTTTCTTTTTTATACTTAGCCACTTCTGATAAATCTGCTGTCACACATGAGCATTCTGTGAATACAGATATAACATGAAATAATAGAGGTGGTAAAAATGTGATTACACTTCCAGATGTGTTCCAAAAGGCAAGATTCTTCTTAGCCTGTTAAACTACTGAGTATTTCAAGCTATTGTAGGTTAAAGGTCACAAACAGTTTAATTTATTTAAATAATTTTGTTTAATTAAACAGTACATTTGTTTAAATGGCAATACAGTACTGTGCAAAATACAATCATTTTCTTTTGATGAATATTAATATGGGCCATACAGTATAATAAGTACAGGGCTGTGCAAATGACTAGGCACATATATACAGATAGACTGTACTGTGTAAAAGTCTCAGGCACCCTATCTAAAAAATGTCATTCTGTATGTAATACATTCAGTGTATTCTTTGTGGTTCACCTGCAGGTTAAGAGTTCCTCTATCGATTGGATTGGAACGCTGCTTTGTGAGACAGTTACGTTCTGTACACACTCATTATTTTTCACCTAACATCTAAAGGAAAGCAGTAATTATGTGAAATACTGGTTCTTCTCCTATGCTTGATCTTTTTTAATTGATTAATTGTTGCTCATGTAAGCCTGATGGCACTTTTTTTTAGATGATGTGAATTCTTACCTGACCTCCTTTCCAAAAGCAATTAGAACAATTCAAAATGCGTCCACAGCAAGAGGTGGACATTGCCACTTTCTACAAAATACATCAACACACATTAGGAATTGAAAACTAAATCTACAGTAAATGATTACATTTTAATGATCAATTAATTCTACTTATCATTCTGTTACAAAACAATTCCTTGATATTTTTGTGATCAATATTTTTTGGCTATCAATGGTTCTTTCCATCATGGATTTGTGATGGCATTGGATTTGCTGACTGCAAACTTCTAAACTCAAACGAAACTCCTCACTAAAGGGAGATTATGCTCTATTTTTCTGAGTTCCATGTACCTGTCCAGGAGTCTCTGAAAAGACCCAATCGTGTCCGCCTCCACCAACGTCGCCGGCATCCTATTCCACGCACTCACTACCCTTTGTGAAAAACTTGCCCCTGACTTCTCCTCTGTACCTACTTCCAAGCACATTAAAACTGTGCCCTCTCATGCTAGCCATTTCACCCCTGGGAAAAAGCCTCTGACTATCCACACGATCAATGCCTCTCATTAGGTGGGAGAAGAAGATGGCGACGCAACGCAGAGCGCGCAGCTCTCCGGTGAAATGATATCGTGTTTGTAAGTAGGATGCCGTTCTCAATTCTGAGTTGATGGAGACAGACGTGAGAAGCAGGGGAACATCTGGAGAAGACTTCTGAAATGCCCGGTTCGCTGCCGCTGCTACTGTGCGATCGAGAATCTCCAGAGGGAAGGCCCCAAAATCCCCGGGTTTGCCTGCTGCTGGCGACCGATGCTGGGGTCGAAGCGTTTGGCAGAGATGGTGCTCGGTACTCGGTGTCAGAGGGCTGATCGGGGGCTCGAAGTTTTCGGACGACTCAGAGTTGGACTGTGGTCGGGCACGGCAGAGAGAGTTTCCTGCCTTCTCCTGTCTGCGTGGGATGTGGGACTTTCGAGAGACTTTGAACTTTTTTTACTGTGACCACGGCCTGTTCTTCATCAAGTTATGGTATTGTTGCACTGTTGTAACTATATGTTATAATTATGTGTTTTTTGTTAGTTTTTCAGTCTTGATCTGTCCTGTGTTTCTGTGATATCACACTAGAGGAATATTGTATCATTTCTTAATGCACGCATTACTAAATGACAATAAAAGAGGACTGCATGTCCTCAGAATCTAATCTAATCTAATTATCTTATACACCTCTATCAGGTCACCTATCATCCTCCGTCACTCCAAGGAAAAAAGGCCGAGCTCACTCAACCTATTCTCGTAAGGCACGTACCCCAATCCTGGCAACATCCTTGTAAATCTCCTCTGCACACTTTCTATGGTTTCTACATCCTTCCTATAGTGAGGCAACCAGAACTAAGCACAGTCCTCCAAGTGGGGTCTGACCAGGGTCCTATATAGCTGCAACATTACCTCTCAGCTCCTAAACTCAATCCCACAATTGATGAAGGCCAATGCACCATAGAGTCAACCTGCGCAGTAGCCTTCAGTGTCTATGGACTCGGACCCCAATATCTCTCTGATCCTCCACACTTTCAAAAGTCTTATCATTAATATCATTATATTCTGTCATCATATTTGACCTACCAAAATGAACCACCTCACAATTCTCTGGGTTGAACTCCATCTGCCACTTCTCAGCCCAGTTTTGCATCCTATAAATGTCCCGCTGTAACATCTGGCAGCCCTGCACACTGTCCACAACACCTCCAACCTTTGTGTCATCAGCAAATTTACTAACCCATCCCTCCATTTCTTCATCCAGGTTATTTATAAAAATCATGAAGCGTAGGGGTCCCAGAACAGATCCCTGAGGCACACCACTGTTCACCAACCTTCATGCAGAATATGACCCATTTACAACTACTCTTTGCCTTCTGTGGGCAAGCCAGCTCTGGATTCACAAAGCAATATCCCCTTGGATCCCATGCCTCCTTACTTTCTCAATAAGCCTTGCATGGGGTACCTAATCAAATGTCTTGTTGAAATCTACATACACTACATCTACTGCTCTGTCTTAATCAATGTTTTTAGTCACAACTTCAAAAAATTCAATCAGGCTCATAAGGTATAACCTGCCTTTGACAAAGCCATGCTGACTATTCCTAGTCATATTATGCCTCTCCAAATGTTCATAAATCCTGCCTCTCAGGATCTTTTCCATCAACTTACCAACCACTGAAGTAAGACTTACTGGTCTATAATTTCCTGGGCTATCTCTACTCTCTTTCTTGAATAAGGGAACAACATTTGCAACCCTCCAATCCCCCGGAACCTCTCCCGTCCCCGTTGATGATGCAAAGATCATCGCCAGAGGCTCAGCAATTTCCTCCCTTGCCTCCCACAGTAGCCTGGGGTACATCTCATCTGGTCCCGGTGACTTATCCATTTTGATGCTTTCCAGAAGTTCCTGCACATCCTCTTTCTTAATATCTACATGCTCAAGCTTTTCAGTCCGTTGTAAGTTATCCCTACAATTGATAAAATCCTTTTCCATAGTGAATACTGAAGCAAAGTACTCATTAAGTACCTCTGCTGTCTCCTCCGGTTCCATACACACTTTTCCACTGTCACACTTGATTGGTCCTATTCTCTCACGTCTTATCCTCTTGCTCTTCACATACTTGTAAAATGCCTTGGGGTTTTCCTTAATCCTGTCCACCAAGACCTTCTCATAGCCCCTTCTGGCTCTCCTACTTTCTTTCTTAAGCTCCTTCCTGCTAGCCTTATGATCTTCTAGATCTCTGTCATTACCTAGCTTTTTGAACCTTTTGTAATCTCTTCTTTTCTTCTTGACTAGATTTACAAAATCCTTTGTACACCACATTTCCTGTACCCTACCATCCTTTTCCTGTCTCATTGGAACGTACCTATGCAGAACTCCACGCAAATATCCCCTGAACATTTGCCACATTTCTTCCGTACATTTCCCTGAGAACATCTGTTCCCAATTTATGCTTGCAAGCTCCTGTCTGATAGCCTCATATTTCCCCTTACTCCAATTAAACGCTTTCCTGACTTGTCTGTTCCTATCCCTCTCCAATTCTATGGTAAAGGAGATAGAATTGTGATCACTGTCTCCAAAATGCTCTCCCACTGAGAGATCTGACACCTGACCGGGTTCATTTCCCAATACCAGATCAAGTACAGCCTCTCCTCTTGTAGGCTTATAATTGTGCAAGTACAAAAAGAAAGAAATAATAAATAAATAATGAGAATATGAGATGAAGAGTCCTTGAAAGTGAGTCCACAAGTTGTGGGAATCAATGGGGTGAATGAAGTTAAGTGAAGTTGTCCCCTTTGGTTCAAGAGCCTGATGGTTGAGAGGTAATACGTTCCTGAACCTGGTGATGTGAGTCCTGATGGCAGCAATGAGAATTGATCATGTTCTGGGTGGTGGGGGGTGGGGGTCTCTGATGATCAATATTTGGAACATCAGCCTTTGACTGCTGTTCAATAGAATAAAAGTCACTTTCCATGCATATGATAGTGCAATTTGTATTAATAAAAATGAAGTACCATAGTGTTTCAAGCACATTCCCTACAGACAGTTGATGTGAGGTAGAATGACCAATACACGTTACAGTATATGTTGCAACTCCTGTGCACGTTATATGACAGATCCTGTTAAGAAGTACTGTCACTATGTACAATGGGATTCTTTCTGCACAATTTGCTATTTTCCTTTTGGTAACTTCCATGAAGTAGTGCCTCTTAGGAATCCGGAGAGATTTGGCATGACACCTACAACGTTGACAAACTTCTATAGACATGTAGTGGAGAGTATATTGACCTGCTGCATTGCAGCCTGGGTATGGAAACACCGATACTTTGAATGGAAAAGCCCACAAAAGATAGGAAGTTTGGCCAAGCCAATCATCGGTAAAGCCTTCCCAATCACTGAGCACATCAGAGATCCCCACCACCCAGGCCATGCTCTCTTCTTACTCCTGCCATCAGGTAGAAGGTACAAGAGCCTCAGGAATCACGCCACCTGGTTCAAGAACAGTTACTACCCTTGAACTATCAGGCTTTTGAACAAAAGCTGATAACTACACTCACTTGCCCCATCACTGAAACACACAATACATGACCTGCTTTGCCTAACCTGAAGAGGACATTACTGAACAAGGAGTTAGAACCAATTTCAAGAAGATGGTGCTGAGGTACAACCTAGGATGCACTGCAACTCATTATTAGTGATGCGAGCTGGAGTCATCAGGTTTTTCAGGTCTTTCAACATCAGACACACTCACCAAAGCAACCCAGCCAGGGTTGATCAGGCCCCAGCTTGAGACCCAGCAGCATTGGTCCATGAGTCACAGCTCTTGATCCATAGTCATCTGGAGGCTCGCTCAGCAGCCTCTGTGATAGTCCTGAGAGCTCCTTTCTTTGCAGCCCCCACGATGCCAAGGAGACAGTACGTTCTGCAGAGCGAGTAGCCAGTAAAGCCTCTACACCCCATCTCTTTAGGCTCGTATCGTGCCCATTCCTGTCCCTGGCACTGCTCTAGTGGCTCCAGGTATTTAGCCTCCATACATTCAAATGCTTCCTCAATCCAGTCTTCTCAAGGCACTGTCTGTTCCACCATGACCACCTGTTTCCAGGTTTCTGACATGTCAAGCCTCAGCGATGAAGTCAGGGAAATTTAATTGCTTGCCAAGATCGATTTTAAGTTGCCAGTCAGAAACTGTGGTGAGCAAGCCTGATGGTGATCTGGGCTGAGGCTGTGGTTGGTCTCCAGTTTCAACAAAGACTAGAAATTCAGGTTAGAAACTTGCTCCTTGCAGTAGTTTTCCTTCAGCATTTGCAGGCTGCCATTCTAAACCTTTTTATATACTCTATTGCAGCCAGTTCATAGCAGCAGAGCAGAATTCCATTCAGAGGTCACAGAAAAGACTGTGTGCACATTAAATTTTCAAGAATATGCAAGCCTTTTTACAAAATGCACAGAACCTCATGTCTCCCGTACATTAGAACACAAGTGCTCACAAATAAATGTGTCACAGTGCACTGCATGTCTCAAACACCTTCCTGGCACCGAAGAATCTCTCAGCCTGTAACATTGCTCTTTCTGTGTAAATACAGCCAGTCTTGTACATCACAATTTGAATTTGTCTCAGCCATGGTTTTGGAATCCAACATGTAATGTTTTCATATTAGACTAGAGCTACCATTCAATGCTGTCCGCTGAATAAAAGTGTCTCTCATTTCCAACCAAATTCAACAGACATGGAATGCACCCTTTTCCTGACGTTAAGTCTGAGACTCTCTCGAGAGAAAAAAAACAGGCCCTTCGGTAAAATCTGGAATCTTTATTTATATGCTGTTAGATGCAAGCTGGAAAAATGCTTGACTTCATTTTTTTTATTATTATGTATGTGTGTTTATAACAAATATTTTTGGATTTTGTTCACACTTTTAAGAAACCAGCACACAGTGAAACGACTATACATAGCCACGCCCAAGAGGTCAGTGTAGCTAACAAGGAATTGAACGAAAATGTACAAAATCTTAAGAATGAGTGCTTAAGGCTAGATTTTGCTTGTAAACAATAATAACATAGTACTGTGCAAAAGACTTCAGCACATATGTATATAGCTCGGGTACCTAAGAATTTTGCACAGATTTTTGCACCACAATTTTCTTTGAAAAAACTTAAATACAGTTCTGGGCAATCATCTTAGGCACATATACATAGTTAGGATGCTTTAGATCTTTGCACAGTACTGTATTTGTCAATATGGAGCAGACAGCAAGTTTGTTAATCAGGTGGGAGCAAAGGATGCTGGAAAAGGTGAGGGTGGAGCACTGTGGGAGGTGTGTGGGACAGGTGGCAGAGAATCAGTGCCATGGGCAGGGGCTGGGGATGGCACGGGTGCAGACACCATTTGATTCCAAACAACTGATTTATTGACAATTATTCATGTCATTGATACTAACAGTTAACTTAGTAATACATTACTTGGACTGTACTCCTTGGAGTTTAGAAGAATGACAGGGGACCTCATAGAAACATTTTGAATGTTGAAAGGCATGGACAGAGTGGATGTGGCAAAGTTGTTTCCCATGGTGGGGGAGTCTAGTATGAGAGGGCATGACTTAAGGATTGAAGGGCGCCCATTCAGAACAGAGTTGCGAAGAAATTTTTTAGACAGAGGGTGGTGAATCTGTGGAATTTGTTGCCACGGGTGGCAGTGGAGGCCAAGTCATTGGGCGTATTTAAGACAGAGATTGATAGGTATCTGAGTAGCCAGGGCATCAAAGGTTATGGTGAGAAAGTGGGGGAGTGGGACTAAATGGGAGAATGGATCAGCTCATGATAAAATGGCGGAGCAGACTCGATGGGCCGAATGGCCGACTTCTGGTCCTTTGTCTTATGGTCTTATTATTAAAAAATCTGGCATTAGGTCATCAAAACAATAAGATTTTAATTATTACAGACTGGGTGAGGTGTTCTTGATCTGGTCAGCTACCGGCAGGCTTTGTCTGCCCATACCATTTTTTTAAGATATACTGGGCTTGACATGTCGACTTCTCCACTCTGCACTCCAAAGCGAAGTGGGCTTCAAGCAATGGGTGAACAATGGATCTTCTTTCCCGAAGTTCCACCTTCAGAATGACTTGACATTTTGCCAGGTGTCAAAATAATTTAAGATAACAAATTAGTAAACTTCAGATTATTATTTTGAATAATTAAAATCCATTAACATCAAACTGTAAAAAAAAACTTTTCTGCATTAATCATCTCCCTCATAGTGTCAGCAACCCCATTTGAATGAGTGAGGTCAGCTTTCTATACCAGACATCCCTGAGGCAAAGCCAAGGGATAGGATGGAAGGTGTATTTGCCTCTGTCTAGTCCAACAATGTGACAAATAGGCAAGTGCTCCAGCATTTGGTCTTTAGCATGTCCCAGATTTCCACCTTACATCTGGCATCCATAGATGACCAAGGCAAGATGGCGTATGAAGTTGGTACAAGAGCCACAGGACTCTCACCACCAGGTTCAGGAGCAGTTATTGCCCTTCAACCATCATACTCTTGAACCAAAGGGGATAACTTCACTTGCCCCATCATTGAAATGTTCCCATAACCTTTGTGCTCACTTCCAAGGACTCATCTCTTGTTCCTGATATTTATTGCTCATCTATTTATTATTATTATTTCTATCTTCTTTGATTTGCACAGTTTACTGTCTTTTGCACGCAGGTTAAATGCCCAAGTTGGTGTGATCTTTCACTTACTCTGTTATGATTATTATTCTATTATAGATTTATTGACTATGTCTACAAGAAAATAAATCTCAGGGTTGTATATGGTAAAATAAATAAATGTATATATATTTTCTTTGAACTTTGCATGGCGGTCAGTCAGCATGAACCTGGAGCAATGATTAACTGAAGAATAATGGAGCAAGTACTCCACTCTTTTCCCTTTCTCTTCAGTTTTGCTGGGGCTCCTTGATCTAACACTTGATCAAATCTGCATTGATCACAAAGTTCAAAGTACATTTATTATCTAAGTATGCATACTTTATACAAAGTTGAGATTCATTTCCTTACAGGCAGCCACGAAACAAAGAACCACAATAGAACCCATTAGAAGCAAAGGAAGACAGTCAAAGACTCAGAATGCAGAGAGAGAGAAAAAAAAAACGAATCATGCAAACAGCATTCAGAACTGAAATTCACGAAGCCAGGCATCACTGCACCCGATTCCAAAGTCCAGTAGTTCAGGCTGCAGCCCCAGTCCAGCACAGCATCAAGCAAACCCTGTGGAGAAGCAAGCCAAAGCGACCCACCTCTCGTCTCCGACCGGCCATTTCAATCTGGTCTTGTGTTTAAATAATCCAAAACTTGGGTCATTGTTCACCCATGGGCTTGGGGTCTGCTGCCTCAATATGGCCAATACCTGACCTTTCCAATTCGGCAATGACAGTGACTTCCACTTCGTCTCTGGAATTTAACTGACCGCTATAAAGAGATCTGGGGATAGCAGCCCAACCGAAACCCAAAATGAGCATCAATGAGTAGTTATTAATGACTCAGTGTTGTATGGTGCATTGATAACTGTACCTTCCATTGATTCTTCAATGATTGACACCAGATTAACAAGGCGGTAATAAAGCATTGAATTTATCTTTTTATGTAGACAACATAGTGGAGAAATTTTCCATGTATTGAGCAGTTGCCAAGGTTAGTTGTCTTATCTCTGGCAAAGGACCTGTTCAGCAAGCCAAGTCCACCATTCTGAGCCATTTTGCTCCCTAGCGGTTCATCCAGACTAACATTTATAGCTTAAACAGAATACTTCTCCCATTAATTTGTATTTTTCTCTTCAAAATAATGTGTTTCTGCTACCAGTTAAGATCTATATTAGGGATCTAGAGAATAGTTGAACTGGAATTATGTTTGAACTTGTGATTCAAAGCCAGATGATTTAAGCAAAAGCCCAACTACCAACAACATGATCTGCGTAGGAGGAGAGCATTTTCACACTCTTATGTCTGCAGGGGGTGTCATTAAAAAAGATTAAGGTTGTCAAAAGGAATTGAGAGTTCAGCACAAATCAGCAATACACTCGAGTGAATCTGATAGCACCAGATAAAATCTTATTTGTTTTATCATTTTGTCAATCACTTTTCCTTCCAGTTTTTCACTGGGCCAACTCTTTTTTTTTAAGTTTAAGATGGCAAATGATTGTGATAAGATGTTTCTGCTTCTGAAGAATAACAGAATTCAACACTTTGATGAGCTTTTAAGATCTATACCATTCTGGCTGTAAGCCTACCTTCCCCTTTGAATGAACCCATCAGTTTACCACTATGATTATGATTATGAAGACACATAGTTCTCTTTTATTGTCATTTAGTAATGCATGCATTAAGAAATGATACATTATTCCCTCTGGTGTGATATCACAAAACACAGGACAAACCAAGACTGAAAAAACAGACAAAACCACATAATTATAACATATAGTTACAAACAGTGTAACAATACCATGACTTGATGAAGAAGTCCATGAGCACAGTAAAGTTCAAAGTTTCTCAAATGTCCCGTCTCTCACGCAGACAGAAGAAGGAAGAAAAACTCTCCCTGCTATGCCCGACCACAATCTGGCTCTGAGTCATCCGAAAACTTCAAGCTCTGATCAGCTCGCCGACACCGAGTACTGAGCGCCATCTCTGTCCGAACAATTCGACCTCCTTCTCGGTCACCAAAAACAGGCAAGGCCAGGGATTTTGAGGCCTACCCTCCGAAAGATTCCCGAACACACAGTAACGACAGCAGCGAACGGGCGTTTCAGAAATTTCCCCAGATGTTCCTCTGTGCTTCCACGTCCATTCTCCATCAAATCAGAATTGTCCACGGCCCCTATTTAACAGATACCATATCATTTTTAACCGGAGGACTGTGCACATGCAGGCGCGCCGCCATCTTCTCCTCCCGCCTTGCATAAATACTTTTCAATAACATTGATAATACTGAGGGCAGAATCCTTAAATATTATCAACAATCCCACTCATCCATCCAGCATCCTTTTTGACATTCTGCCATCAAGCAGGAGACTCTGAAGTACAAACACGAGAACGGTCAGGATGGGAAACAGCTTCTTCCCTCAGCCCATTAGGCTTCTAAACTCCCTGCCGGATCACAAAGTGCCACCAGATAATTTGTACTGTAGACTTTCCAGGCACAGATCCATGGTCTCGCTAGACTAACGGATGCCACCACCACCCTACAATAAGCATTTTGTTTATCTATGGATAATTGATTTGCAGATTTAATTCTTACTTTTCTAAGTTATTGTGTGTTATGTATAATACTGTGCTTTACACACCCTGGTCCAGAGAAGCATCATCTCCTTTGGTTGTATACATCTATATAGTTAAATGTCAGTAAACTTGACTTGACATGTGACTAAACTCAACCCATGCTGGGAATATAAACCAGGTCCTTCCTAGTCTGTTCAAAGATCCCTCCCCCCCAGGATACTCTCTTTTTCTCCCCCATCCCATCATGCAGAAGATACAAAAGCTTGAAAGAACATACCACCAGGCAGAAAGACAGCTTCTAACCTGCTGTTGTAAGACTATTCAACAGACCTCTTGTACAATAAATTGGACTCTTGCCTTGCAATCTACATCATAACTTTGCACCTTATGGATTGCCTGCACTGCAGTGTCTCTGTAACACTGTATACAGTATTCTGTTGCTGTTTCCCTTAGTACTACCTCAATGTACCATTGTTGTGAAATGACATGCGAGGATGGCATGGAAAACAGTGATGCCTGGTGCACCTCAGCGCACACTGTACGCAGTAATGAACCAGCACTGGGTTTACAGCACCTGCAGAATTTCTCCTGTTTATAATAAACCAGTTACCAGTTCAGATAGCACATTGCACTAACTAGTTTAACTACCAGGATATGAACATAAGCTGCATTAGAATCAGATTCTGGACCTCTTCACAGGGCTTCAGATTAGAATCAGATTCTGGACCTCTTCAGAGCATTTGGATGTATAGTGATACAAATGAGAAACATTTGCAAGTAAATTGGCAAGATCAGAGAATAACTCAACCCAACCAGTGATATAAATCTCTAATTTCTGATTCTGAACTGCCAGCATGCAAAGATCTGGGTGTTCTATATGAAATGCATATTATTTAAATAACTTTCATTCTCACTGAAGTATTTGTTTTGAAAATGATCCATTGAGAAAGGTTGCATAGAAAACAGAAACGAGTTCTTTGTCTACTGCACCTTCACTGAAAACCAAGAATCCACCTACACTAATTTATTTTCCTTTTATATCTGCATCAATTTCACACTCAAAGCACCTGAATTTCCATCACCCAACTACACCAGGCCCAATTAACCTTCAAACTATCATGTCTTTAGCATATTAGATTAGAGTAGATTGGATTATGAGAACACTCAGTCCTCTTTTTATTGTCATTTAGAAATGCATACATGCATTAAGAAATGATACAATGTTTCTCTGGAGTGATATCACAGAAAACAGGACAAACCAAAGACTAACACTGACAGAACCACATAATTATAACATATAGTTACAGCAGTGCAAAGCAATACCATAATTTGATGAAGAACAAACCATGAGCACGGTAAAAAAAAGTCTCAAAAGTCCCCGAGTCGATCGACTCCCGAGTCCTCGATAGCGGCGGCAAAAGGGAGAAACTCCCTGCCATAAACCTCCAGGCACCGTCAACTTGCCGATGCCTTGGAAGCAACCAACCACGGCCGACACTGAGTCCGTCTGTCCGAAAACTTCGAGCCTCCGACCAGCCCCTCTGATACAGCCTCCCGAGCGCCTTCAACCTCGCCCTGGCCGCTGGAACATGCAAAGCCGAGGATTTCGGGGCCTTCAGCTCCGGAGGTTCCAGTTACCACACAGTAGCAGCGGCAGTGGAGCGAGCATTTCATATAGGAGGAAACCAGAGCTCTCTGAGGAAACTCACATGGTTACACTGTTATGTTTTCTAACTCCAAAACATAAAACAAAGTCAAAGAAAAATGTGCAACTGGGAGACGGGTGTCTCCTCTAGTTTCATTTTTATTTCTAGTGAGACACGCACGTATGACATGGTGGAGTGATGGCGTATGTCATTCGCATACTTTGACATATAACACACAAAGCATTATGTAAACAAAGAATGCTTAATCAATATATTTACAATGTTATTCACATATTAAATGCATAACATACATGAGACTGTCATGCACACAGACAGTCCTGCATTTCTAAAGCAGCAGTGTCAACTATTCCACCAATATGTATTTACTCAAAATCCATGATACTAATCATGAATCCATCAGATTAATGGATCATGCTCAAAAATTGAAGATCTGCAGTAATGATAGACATTTAAATAATTTATGTTTTAGTCAGAATACTGAGAACTTTTCTTGCTGTCAAGGCATTATTCTGGAAGAAGGTGGTACCAGCGAACAATGTGACCAAGGACAACATCCTCCAGATGGTTCACAAAACTACTTCTTTCATGTCTTCCCTTTCTTTCAAATGTGTTCTGCGACTGCTAGAGCCTGTGATCTACCATTTTTGTGTTGTGTTTTTTGAGCCAATTGATTTCGGGCGATATGGCGCTTTGCTGTCTCTGAGGGAGTTCTGTGAGGTTTCAAGCAAAGTGTGCAGCATGGAGGCAGGGCATGAGCCCACGACCGACTCAATTTTTTTGCTGGTTTCGCCGATTAAAGCATTGAGGAAGATTGAAATCAGCCCTGGCTACCTGCATTTGACCAGTCTCTCTCTCCCCCTCTTGCCCGCTGTGCCTGGAGGAAGATGTCTGTATGTGTGTATATTCACATACATCCATTGCACTGGGTTTGGCTGAACTGAGCTGGACAGAATATGCTTGGACTCTTTTGATGACTTAATGGTTTGTGCTTTATATTCCCTGTCTATCTCTCGGTTTTTTTTGTCATTTGTGTGATTTGTTTTTGTTTGGGCCGGTTAGGAGTTTGATGTTTTTCTATGAACAGGTTCCATTGGTTGTCTTTATTTCATGGCCAACTGTGGAAAGACAAATCCCAGGGTCGTATACTGCACCTGTACTTTGATAATAAATGTACTTTGAATCTTTGATTAATCAGAAATTGGTCATTTACATCCAGACTAGCGATCATTTCTCCCTTGAAAACGCTTTAGTAATAATCTGTGGAACAAAATACAGTTCGTGTAATTTGGACAATCTTAGTAACATTGCAAGAAAACCCTGCATCTAATGATTTCAGGTACTCTGTAGAATGTTCATATGTATTTTAAAATTATTAAAAATGTTTAGATGTGCAAGTAGGCAACATTTCTCAATTTCATTTCAACAAGATGGAAATAATTAAAATAAAAATTTGCCTCATCAGTTGTTCTTAATCTTCATTAATTCAACTTTCAAAGATATTTTGAGTGAACAATTAGAATTGATTTCATACATGCAAATGATTATTCCACTGGTGCTCAAGAATCTGCCTCATCGTTGCAGAGTGCTGACCTCGTGGTACCCATACACCAGAATCTCTGCAGCACGTTTAATCATTTTTATAATGGCCTGGTCTAAATATATTCCACCTTGTGTAAAGAAGTTAAAGGTGCAAGATAGCCAATTAAATTGGTCAGTGTATTTAATTTTAAAACAATACTTCATTCTTTAAAATTGCAACCTAAATCTGTACGTTTTAAAACTATAACTTGCAAAGTAACAAATCATCAGGCAAGGTAAATTTCCATTATGGGTATGATATCCAGAAGTCGTCTAACATCATAGTGTAACTAATTACCCCTGTAATTGTGGGACAGCAGAGGATTCTGGACAGCAATTGGTCAAAGAAGATAGAGATTAGTTATTCTGATTGGAGCAGAGTGATCAGATACATTCTACAAGGATCAGTAATCGTGCCTCTATTGTTGGTCAAACAGTACTATATATCTAGAGTGCCTAAAGCTTGTGCACAGTACTGTAGTAATTTTATGTATTGCAATATACTGCTGCCACAAAATAAAACAAATTTCATAACATATGAACATAAAAATTACAGCATATTACAGGCCCTTCGGCCCACAATGGTGTGCCAACCATGTAACCTACTCTAGAAACTGCCTAGAATTTCCCTCGCACACAGCCTTCTATTTTCCTAAGCTCCAAGTAAGAGGCTCTTAAAAGACCCTATTGTACCCACTTCCACCACCCCCACCGATGGAAGTGCGTACCACGCACCCACCACTCTCTGTATGAAAAACTTATCCCAACATCCCCTCAGTACCTATTCCCAAGCACCTTAAAACTATGCCCCCTCATGTTAGCCATTTCAGCCCCGGGAAAAACCCTCTGGATATCCACACAATCAATGCCCCTCATCATCTTATGCACCTCTATCAGGTCACCTGTTATGCTCCATCACTCCAAGGAGAAAAGGCCAAGTACTCTCAACCTATTTTCATAAGGTACACCCTCCAATCCAGGCAACACCCTTGCAAATCTCCTCTGCTCTCTCGCAATAGTATCCACATCCTTCCTGTAGTGAGGTGACCAGAGTGATGATCAACCTGATTCTGATCTGGGTCTCTACTGTGACTGACAGTGGGAAGGGGGCAGGGAGAGGGGAATCATGGTTGGGAAAAGGGGAAGCCAAAGGGAAGAGGGGAGTGTGAGGGAAGCACCAGAGAGACATTCTGTAATGATCTATATCAATTGCGTGGAATCAAATGACCTTACCAAGTATCTCAGGACTGGGTGTGTCTGCACCCGCACCAACATCCCATGCCCCAGCACTTCTTCTCTGCCACCTGTCACCTACCCCCCCACCCCCGTGGAGCTCCACCCTCACCATTCCCAACATCTTTTGCTCCAGCCAGATGTATAAACTTGCTCACCATTCCACATTGAGAAATACAGTACTCTGCAAAAGTCTTAGGTGCCCTAGCTATACACGTGCCCAAGTCATTTGCACAGTACTGTAAATACAAATTATTTGGACAACAATGAAAATGGGATTGGTGAGTTTGCAGTTTGTACTTTGGAAGGTCAAATATAAAGGGAAGTACACAATCGATGGTTTGCTGACCAGTGGTGTAATGGCACCTGCACTGGACTTCAAGGCGAGTGGGGACTGGGTTTGAGTCTTGCTGGCTCCTGGCACGCTTTCCATCTGTGCTGAGTTGAGCATCGAGCTAGCAACTCGGCCTTGTAAAAACAGGCAAATGCTAAAGAAACGGCAAAGTTGCTGCCTGAAGTGCCACAAGGCGCAGAGATGAACAACATCAACAACAACTGATGGCAGGACTGTTGGGAGCAATGGAATCAACTCCTTAGGTTCTAAATGTGGCAATACAAGTAGGTAGTACAGTACAGGCTGCCTATAGCATGCTTGCCTCTATTTGTTGGGGCATTCAATATATAGAAATTCGATAGAAGTTTGTCAAAGTTTTAGATGTCATGCGGAATCTTCACAAACTCCTGAGGAAGTAGGCATGCTGCCATGCTTTCTTCATAATTGTACTTACGTGCTGGGCCCAGACCCTCCAAAATCATAACACCAAGAAATTTAAAGTTGCTGTCCTCTACACCTCTGATCCCCCAATGAGGATTAGATCATGGACCTCTGGTTTCCTCCTCATGAAGTCAATAATCAGTTCCTTGGTCCTGCTGACATTGAATGAGAGGTTGTTGTTATGGCACCACTAAGGCAGATTTCCAATCACACTCCTAGATGCTAATTTAGGTCCAAATTTGACTCGACCCAAGATGGTGATGTTATCAGCAAACTTGAATATAGCATTGGTGCACTTGAAATTGGTTTCGTAGCTGGCACCAGAGCTCCTGTACCTGTGCTATTCTGTAGTATTTTCTATGAAATGCATCGCCTAAGGAATTCTACAGCTTTTGTTTTCAGATAAGGACCTCCCACGGAATAGAAAAAGGATTCTGATGACTTGAATGAAGGATTAACCTAACTAACAATTTCCCAAATTGATTCCAGTGTGCTTAATACTCAGACATAGTCAATCTACAAACTTGTTGACTAGGCAGAACTAAAATAGCTCAGACACAGTAGATTGCAGTTTATTTAATGAAGCTGAACTTTCCAAGCAAGCAACGGGAAGTAATTCAAAAATATTTAACCAAAGTAGATTTTTGAGCTGTTAAGTAGAATTTCCTCCAACGAAATGTCACAATACCAGAATACAGAAGCATGCAAAATTAGTTGCCATCACTTATCAGTCAGACTACTCCAAGCAGTGACTCTCTGTTTACATTGTTCACATGCTCACTATCATCATACTATTGACATCATCCAGGGAATCCCAGCCTTGTGTTCACTGACCCCTTGTTTAATAGTATTGGTTTGTGGTACAACTTTGTAAAACCCTTGATTCTGACAGATTGCCTTAGGATGAGGCTTATGTAGGGGCAACATTTCCTCTAACTTGTTTTTACAGCTGCACTGACCAACCATTGTTCCAAAAAGGTAATTGTGCAGTACTTGAAATTTTTTGTAATATACATATTATGATTATTCAGAATGAAAATTGAAAAATCACATACTTTTGATTTTATTTATTAATTGAAGGGTATAATGAAATACAATACAACTAATAAGACCTTCCACCTTTCATATACTTTTTCTAGCTGCATGGCAAAAAAGGCTATGTGCATGACAACATTTCAGTTACTGCGTGGCCACATACCCATGCAGCTTAGAGGGAACAGTGTGTAGGTATCTGATTAATGATTTGATCTCAGATAAGTTTCCCTTCTAACTCTGCTAATGAATCTGTTGCAGTATTTTCAGCTCACCTTCAGGATGTTTGCTAAAATGATCTCAGTGAGTAGAATGGTTTGAAGGTGGCATGCAAAAGTTTGGGCACTCCTGGTCAAAATTTCTGTTACTGTGTATAGCTAAGCGAGTAAAACATGACCTGATTTCCAAAAGGCATAAAGTTAAGGATAACACATTTCTTTAATATTTTAAGCAAGATTATTTTTATTTCCATCTTTTACAGTTTCAAAATAACAAAAAAGGAAAAAGGCCTGAAGCAAAAGTTTGGGCACCCAGCATGGTCAGTACTTAGCATAACACCCCCTTTGGCAAGTATCACAGCTTGTGAACGCTTTCTGTAGCCAGCTAAGAATCTTTCAATTCTTGTTTGGGGGATTTTCGCCCGTTCTTCCTTGCAAAAGGCTTCTAGTTCTGTGAGATTCATGGGCCGTCTTGCATACACTGCTCTTTTGAGGTCTATCCACAGATTTTCGATTATGTTTAGGTTGGGGGACTGTGAGGTCCATGGCAAAACCTTCTGCTTGCGCCTCTTGAGGTAGTCCATGGTGGATTTTGAGGTGTGTTTAGGATTATCATCCAATTGTAGAAGATATCCTCTTTTCATCTTCAGTTCTTTTTACAGACGGTGTGATGTTTGCTTCCAAAATTTCCTGGTATTTAATTGAATTCATCCTTCCCTCTACCAGTGAAATGATCCCTGTGCCATTGGCTGCAAACCAAGCACAAAATATGATCGATCCACCCCTGTGCTTAACAGTTGGAGAGGTGTTCTTTTCATGGAATTCTGCACCCTTTTTTCTCCAAACATACCTTTGCCCATTGCGGACAAATAGTTCCATTTAACTTCATCAGTCCACAGGACTTGTTTCCAAAATGCATCAAGCTTGTTTAGATGTTCCTTTGCAAACCTCTGATGCTGAACTTTGTGGTGAGGACGCAGGAAAGGTTTTTGCTCTGATGACTCCTCCATGAAGGTTTTATTTGTGCAGGTGTTGCTGCACAGTAGAACAGTGCACCACCACTCCAGAGTCTGCTAAATCTTCCTGAAGGTCTTTAGCATTCAAACGGGGGTTTTGAGTTGCCTTTCTAGCAATCCTACGAGCAGCTCTCTCGTAAAGTTTTCATGGTCTTCCAGACCTCAACTTGACCTCCATCGTTCCTGCTAACTGTCATTTCTTAGTTACGTTATGAATTGAGGAAGTGGCTAGTTGAAAACGCTTTGCTATCTCGTTATAGCCTTCTCCTGGTTTGTGGGCATCATTTATTTTAATTTTCAGAGGGCTAGGCAGCTGCTTAGAGGAGCCCATAGCTGTCGATTGTTGGGACAAGGTTTAAGGAGTCAGGGTGTTATAAAGCCTTGGAATTCACATCACCTGGCCTTTCCTAATGATGATTGTGAACAAACCATGGCCCTAACAAGCTAATTAAGGTCTGAGAACTTGGTAGAAGTTATCTGAGAGCTCAAATCTCTTGGGGGGCCTAAACCTTTGCATGGTGCTCCTTTCCTTTTTTTTCCCCCACTCTAAAATTGTACAAAACAAAAATACACTAATCTTGTTTAAGTGTTGAAAAGAATGTTTCATCTTTAACTTTATGACTTTTGGAGATCAGTTCATCATCTACTCACTTAACTATTCACAGTAACAGAAATTTGACCAGGGAGCCCAAACTTTTGCATGCCACTGTACAATTCTTTGTAGAGGCTAACATGGCAACATTATAAGGTTCTTTTGATCTTATGCCAATAACTGAGTGGGTTTGATAATTGTAAAGTGAATGTCTGCATGCCTAGAACCAGAAAATAACTAAAACCATTTTGCTGTAATGATAAAATATATTGTTACAAGATTTAGAAACAAACAGAGCCAGAAATAACCTCTGGAAATGGCAGCAGTAGAAATCAATATTGTACAAGTAAAGGGGAGACTGTAAATCCAACAAAGATCACACTTTGGCTCCAGAACTATTCCTCAAAATTCAGTTAGGAACATTATTTCATTCCCTGTTCCAGTCTATAATGTTCAGTATTAATTGTTCAAAGTTCAAAAGTTCAAAGTAAATTTATTACCAAAGTTAATATATGTCACCAGATACAACCCAGAGGTTCATTTTCCTGCAAGCACACTCAGTAAATCCATAATAGGATAATAACCAGAAGATAATCAATAAAAGACTACACCAAAACTACCACATCAGAGTATCACTTGAGAGCTTATCATGAAACACACTCCACATTTTGCCTTTCCAAATCAACAGTTCGAGTCTATTCTATGAATCAGGTCTTCTTCTTCTTCTTCTTCTTCTTCTTCTTCTTCTTCTTCTTCTTCTTCTTCTTCTTCTTCTTCTTCTTCTTCTTCTTCTTCTTCTTCTTCTTCTTCTTCTTCTTCTCTTCTTCTTCCTTCTCTTCTTCTTCTTCTTCTTCTTCTTCTTCTTCTTCTTCTTCTTCTTCTTCTTCTTCTTCTTCTTCTTCTCTTCTTCTTCTTCTTCTTCTTCTTCTTCTTCTTCTTCTTCTTCTTCTTCTTCTTCTTCTTCTTCTTCTTCTTCTTCTTCTTCTTCTTCTTCTTCTTCTTCTTCTTCTTCTTCTTCTTCTTCTTCTTCTTCTTCTTCTTCTTCTTCTTCTGCTTCTTCTTCTTCTTCTTCTTCTTCTTCTTCTCTTCTTCTTCTTCTTCTTCTTCTTCTTCTTCTTCT
This sequence comes from Mobula birostris, assembly GCF_030028105.1. Lineage (NCBI taxonomy): Eukaryota > Metazoa > Chordata > Chondrichthyes > Myliobatiformes > Myliobatidae > Mobula > Mobula birostris. The sequence continues at coordinate 32,086,887 of NC_092392.1, read as the reverse complement.
TCTTCTCTTCTTCTTCCTTCTTCTTCTTCTTCTTCTTCTTCTTCTTCTTCTTCTTCTTCTTCTCTTCTTCTTCTTCTTCTTTTCTTCTTCTTCTTCTTCTTCTTCTTCCTTCTTCTTCTTCTCTCTTCTTCTTCTTCTTCTTCTTCTTCTTCTTCTTCTTCTTCTTCTCTCTTCCCTCCGCATGATGTGTAATTAATTATAGAACTTCAAGGAACTCAGATCTTGAATACAACCTAGTCTCATGTATGAACTGAATGATAGACTCTTCAAATAAGATGTTGATTCTCTTGATGGCCAAACAAAGATTGAATAGAAAACCAAAATAAATTTAAGCCAGACAGCCTCTTGAACAACATGCTTCTTCAATTTTGTATCGATTACAGCTCAGCGAAACACGCTGGACTGTCTCTGGACAACCACAGTCACATATCAGTAGGATGTTTTCCTATTATCTTTAAATAATAGTTTAGCCCACAATGCCCCAACTAAGTCTTGTAAATTTCATCATATCTCTACGACTTAAAGGGTAACAGTCTGAGACCTTTTTAACTTGTGGGTGACCAGAAAAATAATGCCTGCCCCCTAATTCATTTTTCCAATCCTCCTGCCACTTCTTCTCTATACCTTTTTTAATCCTACTTCTCAATTCTGCTCTGCCTAGGGGAACTCTAATTTCTACTTGCCTGCTCTCTAAGGAAGACTTTGCAATCCCATCCACAATTTCATTTCCCTCCACCCCAGCATGCCCAGGTATCCATGAAAATCTAACTGCACAACCATCTTCCCTACTCTAGACTACACTAAGAGAATCTCAATAACTATGTCAGGATGAGCTTTTGATTTACTCCCTTTTATAGACTCTAAGCAGCAGCAGAATCCGAACAGATGATAATCCTATGTGGTCGAGAGTCTCCTATCCACCATAAGGCCCAGAGGATTGCTAATAATTCTGTTGCAAAGACAGAAACACATTCTGAAACCCGGTGACCAATCTTAACTCCAAGTTGAGACACATACAGACCAAATCCTGACCTACTGCTCTCTGGGTCATTGAGCCATATCTGGGGTGCTGGAACTACCCCTGTGATTTAAATCAATTAACGTAATTTTGTTCGGGTGCTGTGAATCATGTCCAGTTAAATGAGAAAAAAAGAGTTTCTGTATGTGTGTCTCTATATCTGGTCAATGACAGAGTAACTGAAATGCTCTCACGCACATAGCCTTTGTCGCCCTGCAGCAGAAACTGGACACAGCTAGAGAAAGTCCTTTGTGACTGGGCTGTTGAGCTTAGAACCCAAGCACTCTCCTTTCAAATGGTGCTTCAGTCTTCGTTATTTTATCCTGAAAACAAACTCTTTGAAATTTTTCTAGAAAGGTTAAGGTCTAACTTCCAATTTTAAATCCTTCAACGCATTCTGATGGTGCACACAGCAGAGTGAAGAGTGCCAGATCTAGGATGGCTTTCATTGACAAAATAGGTTCATAACATGAGAACATCTGCAGATGCTGGAAATCCACAGTAACACACAAAATGCTGGAGGAAGTCAGCAAGTCAGGCTGCACCTATGGAAATGACGTTTGAGGCTGGGACCGTCTTCAGGACTGAGAAGGAAGAGGAAAGATGGCAGAATAAGAAGGTGGGGGCAGGGTAGGAGGCTATCTGGAAAGTGATAGGTGAAGTCAGGTAGGTGGGAAAGGTAAAGGGCTGGAGAAGAAGGAATCTGATAGGAGAGAGAGTGGTCCATGGAGAAAGGGAAGGAGGAAGGACCCAGAGGGAAGTGATAGGTAGGTGAGAAGAGTTAAAAGGCCAGAATGTGGAATTGAAGAATTGAAGGTGGAGAAGGGTATCTTTTTACCGGAAAGAAAAATGGATATTCATGTACTGTAAACAGGTTGGAAGATACCCAGACAGAATATAAGCTGTTGCTCCTCCACCCTGAGGGTGGCCTCATCTTGGCACACGAGGAGGCCATGGACCAACATTTCGGAATGGGAATGGGAGTCAGAATTAAAATGTTTGGCCCCCGGGAAGTCTCTCTTGAGGCAGGTGGAGAGGAGGTGCTCGATGAAGCCATCCCCCAGTTTACGACGGGTCTCACCAATACGGAGGGGCCGATTGGGAGCACACAATGCAATAGACGATGGCAGCAGATTCACAGGTAAAGTGTTGCCTCACCTGGAAGGACTGTTTGGGGCCCTGAGTGGAGGTGAGGGAGGAGGCAAATGGGCAGGTGTGGCACTTAAGACACTTGGTTCATGTTTTCATCACTGGTAAGCAGGCAGACTGCCCATCCTCTGTAATTGGAGAAGGTAGAGAGATGGTTCCCGATCAGCTGATTCGTGAATCTCCATCTCCCCTGTCTCATGCTCAGTACTGGACTTGGACATACTGCCTCAGCCCTTAGAAGAATGTACTTGTGCTGGTACTGGTAGTTAGCAGACAGGGTAATGGGCTTTAGTGTCAAGATTTGATCCAAAAATCTTCATGCAGAGCTGTGATTAGAAAATGAAAGGATAAAGAATACTCTGGTTCCATTTCAACATTTATTAAAAGACAAGGACAAGTTAAAAACGAAGGTTTTATTTTGGAAATCAACTAATTTGACTAGTAATAAAAGGGAATTAATCTTCAGGGATTTCCAATCTGGACTCCATGGACCCCTAAGATAATGATAAGGCTCCATGGCTAAAAAAGGTTGGAATCTTTGATCTAGATTGATTAGTAAAATGGGAAAGTTATCAACTCTTGGGGAAACTGGCATAAGCACCTGCCTGATGAGCCACAAGGCTCGTGACAGACTGGAAATAAAATAAACATGTTAAAAGTGAGGATTTGTAAAAATGAAAACAATCTAAAACAGCATAAAATTACTTTGGAAACACAGTACTGTGCAAATGTCTCAGGCACTCAGGCACCCTAGCTATATATGTATATATATATATATATATATATATATATATATATATGCCTAAGACTTTTGCACAGTACTGTAGTAATTTTATGTATTGCACTGTACCGCTGCCGCAAAAGAAAAATACAAATTTCATGACGTTTTTTAGTGATAATAAACCTGATTCTGATATGGGTCTCTGATGTAGGCTGAGAGTGGGAAGGGAACAAGGAGAGGGGAATCATAGTTGGGAAAAGGGGAAGGAAGAAGGGAAGGAAGAAGGGAGGGAACAGGAAGCACCTGAGAAAACATTCTGTAATGATCAATAAAACAATTGTTTGGAATTATAGCAACATTAAAAATCAAATCAACTGACATCACACTTTTGTCCTTTGTCTGACCTTGTGTTTTGAAATAAACATGAGGCCCGATGTTGGTGGTATAGCCCCACTGCTTTCATTCACCATCTATGTTTACTCAAAACTTACTTTCCCCTCAAAAATAATCACTAAGTTTCAAGACATGGGCCTTGATACCTCCCTATGCAACTGGATCCTTGATCTCCTCACTTGCAAACCCTAGAAAATATAGGTCAGCAACAACATCTCCTGCACAATCTCCATCAGCACAGGTGCACCACAAAGCTGTGTGTTTAGCCCCCTTCTCCACACACTTCATACCGATGACTGAGGCTAAGTCCAGCTCCAGTATCATATTTGAATTTGCTTACAACGCCACTGTTGCTTGGCTGAGTCACAGGTAGTGATGAATCAGCATAAAGGGGGGAGATTGAAAATCAGGTTGAATGATGTCACAACAAACCTCTCACTCAACATCAGCAAAAGCAAAGGCCTGATTATGGACTATAGGAAGAAGAAACCAGAGATGCATGAGCCATTGCTCATTAGAGAATTGGAGGAGGAGAGAGTCCGTAGCTTTCAATTCTCTGGCATTATCATACCAGAGGATCTGTACTGGGTTTATATGACATCCTGAGGTCCGGCCATGGCATGAAAAGGTGAGAATCTCTGACCTAGATTGTATCATTATTAGATATCAGCTCAATTAAGAGTTATTCTCGTTTTACCATGGTCCTCTGAATTTTCATGTTACACCAAGGAAATGTGGTGGTGGACCTGCACTGGTTGGGGTCGACCATGGATGTTGCATTCTAGCTGTAAACGTCAGTACACAAGCCAGGGTAGTACAATTTCAGAAGCTAGCTGTTCCCCACCCAGCAGGCTCCCCCATTCGTGCCACTGATGAATCCAAAGGAATGGCAGAGATACATACAGTTTGGTGCCAGCGGCGTCACAGGAGTTGTCAAGTCTGCATTGAACTCAATGTAGGACTGACTTAGGGACCTCAGCTCCAGATTTTTCTTCAGAGTTTACTTCTGAAGCCTTCCCCATGAATATGTATATCTGCAAGGCAGCAGAAGTTTAAGATCAGACCTTCCCTTCTGCTAGATGAGCTGCAAAACATGACTGACAAGACCCATCTGCCCAAAGCGACTGGTTTTAAGTTGCCAGTAACCCACCTTTCCCCTTTCTCCCGTCAGAAAAAAAATGGTTCTGCCAGGCTTAGTAGATAAGGCCAGGAGCTGGACTTGGTTGTCAGAGGCTATCTGAGAATCACCAAGGAATTGAGATATTAATATTCTTAAAATGTTATAATCTTCATTGGTTTTAGATTATTTCACACATAAACAAACATTTAAAAGATTCCCACCTTGTAGTAGTACACCCTTTCTGAATGAAAATGTTATAGGATCAACCTACCTCAAAGCTTCAAAGTAAATTTATTATCAAAGCACATATATGTCATCACGTACAACCCTGAGATTTCTTCTGCATAATCTAGGTCCACATTTCCATGCAGATGTATGGCGGGTATGAACTGCCACTATTTTTCTGGGTACTCCTGTCGGGTGACAGTTAATAAGCTGTCATGAAACTTCAAGAAAGAATGTGAAATCTTGCCATCCAAAAGTAGGCTATCCCGGAAGAAGTGAGAAAATACCCAAATACCCAAATTCATTGTATGTGATGATTTCTCTGCTGAATCTTCCTGAGTCTTATACCTTCCCTCAGAATATCATGCCTATACCCTAACATACTAATCTGATGCTCAGACACCAATTCTCTGCATAAACACACCAATAAAGCTGTCTCTGCAATATGAGACTAATCCACGTCCTCAGACCTGGACAAACAGAGTCTCTGGACTGATGAACTTCCACCAATGGAGCAGAATTCCAGGGACTTGATCATAATGAACGGTTGTAAAATAAGTGGAACATTTTAAAGGGAGCACCAGTAACTTTTTATTTCATCAGTACATGATACCAAAATGTGGTATTAAGACTGAAAACTGTTTAAGTTGACAATGGATGCTCAAAATAAGATCTTGTTTTCCTCCTTGTTCTTCCACCATCCCAGACGTACAAGAAGTTCCTTCCTGTTAAAGACCAGAATGGACCAGAAAGACCAAAATGAATCTCAGGGTTGTATATGGTTGCATATGTATACTTTGATAATAAATTTACTTTGAACTTTGAACTTTTAAACTTTAATTAACTGCATATCCACAAGTATCTTACCTCTCCACTTGTGGGCTCCCAGAAAATGGATAGTTCAATGGTTCGATTTAATGGCAGAGAAGGTACACAGTATACAACCTGTGACCCTTACTCTTAGCAGATGTCCACCAAATAGAAAGGAAAACATTAGAACCCTAAAGCCCCCATCCCCCCATTCCTGCTCCCTCTCCCTCCCTTGTTCCTGCAGAAAACATCAACACTTCCCCCCCCACCACCACCACCCGCGAAGCAATAGTAAGCCACCAAAACCATGACCTATAGTCCATCAAAAATGACTGTTCATCCCAACACCTCAGCATCTCAACAGGACCTGTCTGTCACAATGAGGGAGAGAGAGATATCACTCCTGCCACAGTGAGAGAGAGGCCACCAGCTCACTGTTTCACTGTTACAGTCTGCAGCATCACTAATTTCGAGTTCTCCCAACTCAAGAATCAGCAAGCTCTCCCACTCCACTGAGAGAGAGAGAGAGAGAGAGAGAGAGACAACAATTGTTCAGTGGCCTCTGACAGCTGTACCCACTGTCTTAATGTTTCGATCTCCCGTGACCCGCTTCAGTTGGCGACATTGGTGAGGAATTGGGTCATCCACAGGGCCGCACAAGGCCGCATCCTGAAGGCATGCACCTTCCAAGCCGCTCCTTAAGTTCCCAAAAAGCAAACTGCCTGGTGAGTTCTGAAGAGTGAGAACCTACCGTCCGTGAAGAACACAGTTTCAGTGCAGCTGGAGGTCAAGGACTCCGACAGGATCCCAGCAACTTTGAAAAGGGAAAAACAGACATGAGAGTAGGAGATTTAAGCTATTGCGTGGATGAACTCGAAGAAGTCGTGCAGGTCCACAGAAACCTCTGGTGCCATCTTTAGCTCCTCCCACTCCACTCTGATAGATTCCTGCACACTAACCACCTAATTGCAGAATAGATAAGATCCCTCATTTGAACAAGTACAAGGTTCCAGCTTCAAATTTGCTTCGTGACATCAAATCTATCCCAGTGTTTTTTGAATTCATAATGTCCTGATGTCATTCTCAGAACTTGAACTTGGCAGAACTTGGTCATGGAGAAGCCTGGAAAAAACAACCAGTTTCATATCAGCTCATAGTTAATGCATTCTTCACAGTTATCCATGCCTGCTACTATAAATGCAGTATAGAATTTTTTCATGTAAATTAATATTGCACTTTAAAAGATTTTGTGATGCAGTTCTACCAAAGCAAGTATATAAATATATCTTGACTATATGCTTAGTTTTAAGGCATTTCATAGCATTACCTTTTCACGATGATTGAAAATACATCACTTGTCACAATCAGTCAGTGAAGACAGATGTAATAAAATACTGTTGTAATGGATAAAACTTTGCAACAAAGCTCTATGTTTTTCCTTCGTCTCAAACGGAGTATGCGGCCTTGAGGCCAAGAAGCCTGGGGATGGGGTGCGGGACAATGATTGCCTCCAGTTCTCGCCTATCTTGCCAGTTAAAGCACAAGGAAGATGGAAACCATCAAGGCAAGTGAGGAAGGCGAGGGGCGTTCAGCACCGACTACCCGCCTCCTGCTAGCTGCTGCTGGACTGAAGTGTCTGCATGAGACGGTCCTTCTCTCCGTCAATGCAACTGGAGGATGGTGAAGGAGTTCTGGGTCTTTGGCAAGGTTTAACTAATGCAGCTTGTGGACTGGAATCTGTAATTCACGTTATGGTGCGTTTCTGGTTTCTGGTTGCTCCTGTTTTTGTTGTTATTTTGGGTGATTTTAAATCGGGGCAGCCTGCAAATAACAAACACTGAGGTGAACTGAATATGCCTGGTCTCTTTCGATTTTGTGCTTTATATTCTGTGTTTCTCATTCATTTTTTGTTGCCATTTGCACAATTTTTTGTCTGTGGAAGGTGCAGTTGATGTTGATACCTTGAACAGGTTCCATAGTTTTCTTTGTTTCATAATACTGTGCAAAAGTCTTAGGCATTGGAGATTTTATATACAAACACCTACATCAAGGTGTTGTTCTTTGACTATAGTTCAGCGTTTAACACCATTGTTCCTACAGACTTGATCGATAAACTACGGAACATGGGCCTCCGTACCCCGCTCTAACCAGAAGACCACAATCTGTGTGAATTGGTATTACTAAATCCTCCTCACTGACAATCAACACTGGAGCTCCTCACGGATGTGTGCTTAGCCCACTACTCTACTCCCCCCTATACCCCTGACTGTGTGGCTAGGCATTGCTCAAATGCCATCCATAGATATGCTGATGATACAACCATTATTCAAAGAATCTCAGATGGAGACGAGAGGGCGTAAATGAATGAGATATATTGCTACTTGAGTGGTGTCACAGCAATAACAGTGCACTTAATGTCAGTGAGACCAAAGAACTGATTGGTCACTTCAGGAAGGTAAGTTGGGGGAAACACACACCAGTCCTTACAGAGGGACCAGAAATGGAGAGAGAGTGAGCAATTTCAAGTTCCTAGGTGACAAGATCTTGAAGGATCTAACCTGGTCCCAACATATTGATGCAGCTATAAAGAAAGCAAGACCAAGGCTATATTTCATTAAGAGTTTGAGGAGATTTGGTTTGTCTCCTAAGACGGTCAAAACTTCTATAGATGTAGCATGGAAAGCATTCTGACAGGCTGCGTCACTGTCTGGTATTGGTGGGGGGCAGGGGACTACTGCACAGGATTGAAATAAGCTGCAGAAAATTGTAAAATTAGTCATTTCCATCTTGGGCAACAGCCCCTCTGTAGTATCCAAGACACCTTCAAGGAGCGGTGTCACAGAAAGTTGGAGTCCAACATTAAGGATCCCCATCACCCAGGATATGCCCTCTTCTCACTGTAACCATCAAGAAGGAGGCACACAAGCCTGAAGACATATACTCAATGATTCAGGAGCAGTCTCTTCCCCTCTGCCAATCCAATTCGTAAATGAACATTGAACCTATGAACTCTACCTCAGTTTTATTGTTTCTGTTTTTGCACTATTTTTAATTTAACTATTTAATACACACACACACACACACACACACACACACACACACACACACACACACACACATATATATACTAACTGTAATTGATTTACTTATTTACTTTTCCCTATATTATCATGCATTGCATTGTACTGCTGCCACTAATTTATCAAGTTTCACAATATATGCCGATGACATTGACCTGATCCTGATTCCGATTCCGATAGACAGTATAGTTTCAGATGGAATGGTCTCCACAGAGTCCTGATCTCAACGTTATCAAGGCTGTATGGGAGTACCTGAAGAGACAGAGGCAAGTGAGACAGTCAAAGTCTGCAGAAGAACTGTAGCAAGTTTTCCAAGATGGTTAGATCAACCTACCAGCTGATTTTCTCGTAAAACTTCACAGCAGTGTACCTAAGAGAATTGATGCAATTTTAAAGGCAAAAGGTGGTCTCACCAAATATTCATTTGATTTCTAAACATGAGAAAATCTGCAGATGCTGGAACTCCAGAGTAACACACACAAAATGCTGAAGAAACTCAGCAGCCAGGCTGCATCTATGGAAAAGAGTAAATAGTCGAGATTTAGGGGCGAGACCCTTCATCAGGACTGATTTGATCTAGTTTTTTACCGCCTGCTGCTTTTGATTGTAAATCTTTTTGATATTTAGAAACTTAACATTTAATTATTTTTGAAAGCATCTTTGCTCTACAGGTTTTTTTTTAACATGTGCCTAAAACTTTTTCACTGTCCTATATAACTTATTTTTACTGTAAGAGGATGTTAAAATGGATTACCCTAAACAGCTGATACCAAGGAATAGACAAAAATGCCCACAAAGATATTTACCCCAGTCCCAATTGGTGGAGGGACGGAGATACGTCTCTACCAAAGGAGGTGTAAGGCGCTCCTTCCCTCTGCTAGCCTGCAGATCACCCTTGGCCAAGATGTCGCATCTGCTTTGTCCCCAGATCAGGATCACGTGAAGCCATGGGACCAGTTGGTGGATGGTCATATCAGCAGTTGGTGCATATCACAAATCCTAGTTCAGTGACCATGGACGCCAGGCAGACAATCTCTAAAGTGTATTGATAATGGCTGGGGTCACCCATCTTGTAAAGACACTGCCCAGAAGAAGGCAATGGCAAACCACTTCAGTACAAAAATGTGCCAAGAACAATCATGGTCATGGAAAGAACATGATCACCTAGGTCATACAACATGGCACATGATGATGAGGATCCTGGCATCAGTGCTAATACAAGGGTTTGTTAATCATGCATATATGCTTTGATAATAAATGCACTTTGAATCTTTATTCAAACACTCCCACTTTAGTTATTTGAAGAAATTGATAGGTGGTTTTGTTTCAGTTTCTAAAACATTAGTAGAGGAGAGCAACATGAGTGAAAGACGGATTTCATTGAAAACGGACAGAGTTATTGGAATAGATACACTGGTATCTGAATGTCCAACCTGACATTAAACTGGTAAATTTGCTTATTATTGTCACATGTACTAATATACAGTGAAAATCTTTGTTTTGCACACCGCTCATACAGAGTACTTCATCACATCAAATACAGTGAGGCAATACAAGTGAACTGCAATAACATAACACAGAATATAGTGTTAAAGTGAAAGTATATTGCAGTAAATTCCATTACAAGTAGATTATGAGAGGAAGAGTCCATCTTATCACACAAGAGACCTGTTTGATGGTCTTATAACAGTAGGTTAGCTTAGAATGTTACAGTATTGGCACATTATTGTGACTACAGACACAAGACAGGGGTGGGTCTCAGTTTAGAGATTCTTTCAGTACTCAATAGGGGCACCGTGGTAGTGTAGTGGTTAGCGCATCACTATTACTGCTCAGGATGTTGGAGTTCAGAGTTCAATTCTGACATCATCTGTAAGGAGTTTCTGTATGTCCTCGTCATGGAATACATGGGTTTTCTCCGGGTGCTCCTGTTTCTTCCCACAGTCCAAAGACGTACTGGTTAGTAAATTAATTGGTCCTTGTAAATTGTCCTGTGGTTAGGCGAAGAGTAAATCAGGGATTGCTGGGCGGCATGGTTTGAAAGGCCAGGAGGGCCTATTCCGTGCTGTATCTCAATAGACAAATAAATCACAGGACAATTTCCTATGGTGATTAAAAGTGATACTGAGATAAATCCTAGGACATGCTGGGAGACAGCATCAGTGATGTAACCTGGGGTCATTGGGTGTTACAGATATTTCCACATCAGACACTCTGAACCAGCTATCCCAGACAGGGATGATCAGGCCCAAGCTTGTGTCCCAGCAGCACTGGTCCACAGATCACATCTCTTGATCCATAGCCATCTGGAGGCTCGCTCAGCAACCTCTGTGATGGTCCTGTGGGCTCCTTTCTTTGCAGCCCGGGTAATGCTAAGGTCAGAGCAGATTCTGCACAGCGAGTAGCCAGCAAAACCTCAAAACCACCCCCACCCCACCTCTACAGGCTCGCATCATGCCCTCCAACCCCTATCTCTGGCACTGATTTACCAGCTCCTGGTATTTTCCTTTTTCACCTTGGTAATATTCCCAGGATTTCCCCTTGTGACATCTTACTGCATCAAAAGCACCATGCGTTTTAATCACATCATATCAGCTGGGAAGTTTAGGTTCAGACTTATAGAATTAAAAAACTTGTATTAATAATAATAACAATGAGGCAATTTCATTGTTGCAAACAAAACAAACTGTTTTGTTTAATACTGTTCTTCATGGAAATGAATCTGCAGTCCTGTCCCAAATTTGTCTGTATATGGGTCCAATCTTGTCAATGTGATTGACCCATAACTCCCTCCTCAGTTCATAGTAATGATTAATAAGCCCTTATATTAACACTGATGCCTGGATCCTCATCGTCATTATTATATACTGTGTCACATGACATGGACAATCATGGTCTTTCCATAACCATGATTGTTCTTGGCAAATTTTTCTACAGAATTTGTTTGCCATTGCCTTCTTCTGGACAGTGTCTTTACAGGATGGATGAAACCTGCCTTTATCAATTCTCTGCAGAATCGGTCTGCCTGGCGTCAGTTGTCGCATAACCAGGACCTGTGATATGCACCAGCTGCTCATACGACCATCCACTACCAGCTCCCATGGGTTCACATGACCCTGATCGGGTGGGGAGGGGCAGATAAGCAGGTGCTACACCTTGCACAAGGGTGACCTGCAGGTTAGCAGAGGGAAGGAGTGTCCTACACCCCGTCCACCCCGCCACTCTGGATCCTATGAAGAAATAATAATTAAATAAATGTATAACATGCTTTAAAGTATCTGTTTCTCTTGAGTCAGCCAGTGGTGTACTAGCATCAACACTGGACTTTGAAGCAGCTGGTCCTGAGTTCCAATCCAGCTGGGTCCCAACCTGGGTAGCAGCAGTATCTGTGCAGAAGAAAGGACTGATAATCTGCTTCCGTATCTGGCCATGAAAACCCTATGGACAAGTACATAGGGTCGCCATGAGTCGATGACGACTCGATGGCACTGAGCAACAACATCTTTCTCTCAGATTGCGACTAATAACATAACCCGAGAATAATTTGAATGATTCTGGAATAGAAGTGATGATGTTGTATCAACATTAAAGCTGTTTAAGGCTTTTCTTTTCTGGTTTATTCACAACACTTCAGGCCTTTGCCATAAATTCACTGAAAAATTTTCCAAAATGACAAGTTTATGTACTGCTGTTTTGTGTCACGTGAAGCTTAGAAGCATAATGCCACAGAGAAATCTCACTGCTGCCCAGCATTCCGCTCTACATATGATAATGCATGCAAAATGCAGTTTTGCCTTTCGAGTTGTTAAATAAAATTCTAAAACTCTTGTAATTATGCATGACCCACTCACACTAAATTAAACTGACAGGTAAAATGCCACTTTAGTAATGCACCGCACTCAAAGGCCAATTACCCTGACAACTGATATAATCTGACAACTAAATGGAAAGGCAATTCTCCTCATCATACCGCTGATTAATCATCACACTCACTTCCTTAAGGTATGAATGCTAATTCTGGTAAGCTTGAAAACAACTTTTCTCCTTCCTTTAGGAGACTAAAATCTTACATCAGCTGCTACCATCTAATGGACAGTGACGGTTTCTCACAAAACATTACAAAATGTATTTATTTTGCACCTTTGGTCGCGATCAGGGGTTCCCAACCTGGACCCCTCGATTAATAGCAGGGGTCCATGGCATGGAAAAGGTTGGGAACCCGTGGTCTAGACTAAACAGTGACAGGATGATAAGAGGGATTTGCAAAATGTCGGGGTTGAAGGAGCCAAGTAATCCAGGAGAGTGCAATTGATGAGGAAATTAAACGTATACTTTGGGGAATTGAGAACCAGTGAAGTTCAGTGAAGTTGAGAGCAGTGGATATTTATTTATTATTTATTTTGAGACGCAGTTTGCAGCTGGCCTTTCCAGCCTTTTGAGCTGCTTTTGGGCAACCGAAATTTATTCCTAACCTGAACACAGGACAATTTCCAACAACCAATTAACCTACCCGGCACATCTTTGGACTGTGGGAGGTAACTGGAGAACCCGGGGAAAACTCACGCATTCCACAGGAAGGACGTACAGACTCCTTACAGAGAATCCCAGGATTAAACTACAAAGTCTGAAGTACCAAGCCATACTGGCATCATGCTAACTGCTACGCTACTATGGTTGTATTTATTTGGCACTTTTGTCTACATTAATTAGTGACAGGATGATGAGAAGAGAGATTCACAAGATGTCAGAGTCACAGAGTGTGAAGAAAGTGAGAACATTGTACTATACAGGCCTGGACTGGACAATGACATAGAAGAGGTGTGGCTGTGGAAAAGAAATGAACCAATCACAAACAAGAGAAAACCTGCAGATGCTGGAAATCTAAGCAACACACACAAAATGCTGGAAGAGCTCAGCAGGCCAGGCAGCATCTGTGGAAAAGAGTAAACAGTCGACTTTTCAGGGTGAAACCCACCATCAAAACTGGAGAAAAAAGATGGAAAGTCAGAGTAAGAAGGTGGGGGTAGGGGAAGAAGAAATACAAGGTAGTAGGTGATAGGTGAAATTGCGAAAGGGGAAAGGGTGAAGTAAAGAGCTGGGAAGTCGACTGGTGAAAGTGATAAAAGGCCAGAGAAGGGGGAATGTGATAGGAGAGGCCATGGAAAAAAGGGAAGGGGGAGAAGCACCAGAGGGAGGTGATGGACCTACTGTATCACCTACTGTATCAGGTGAGGAGATAAGGTGAGAGGGGGATAGGGAATGGTGGGGAGGGTATGCATTACAGAAAGTTTGAGAAATCGATGTTCATGCATTAGGTTGAAGGCTACCCAAGTGAAATATAAGGTGTTTCTCCTCCAACTTGAGTGTGGCCTCATTGCAACAGTAGAGGAGGCCATGGACTGACATGTCGGAATGGGAATGGGAAGTGGAAATAAAATGGGAGGTCCTGCTTTTTCTAGCAGACGGAGCATAGGTGCTCAGCGAAGAGGTCTCCCAATACATGTCAAGTTTTCACCGTTATACAAGAAGCCATACCAGGAGCACCGGAAACAGTAGATGACCCCAACAGACCTGGAAGGCCTGTTTGGAGCTCTGAATGAATGTAGAAATGAACCATGATTATTGACCTTGAAGAACGGTTCTTTGTGAAGAAGATGATGTGTGGGCAGAGCCACAGCTCGGCCTTCTTGAATAGAGTCAACATCTTCATTATGTGCCGTGTCGAATGACATGGGCGGTCATATCTTTCCATGTCCGTGATTATTCTTGGCAAGTTTTTCTACAGAAGGGTTTGCCATTGCCTTCTTCTGGGCAGTGTGCTACACCTTGCCCAAGTGGGGCCTGCAGGCTAGCAGAGGAAAGGAACACCTTACACCTCCTTTGGTAGAGATGTCCCTTCCACCTCACCACCCAATGGAGTAGAGTACTGTAGCTGAAAACAGCCTGCTTCTTCCTGAAATTGTGATGAGGGAGAGAGCAAGGGCACTAAGCCTGTGCAATGGGCCCTTTGTCTTCCCAGTACTTAATTGTGAGAAATTGCAAATCATCATCGAAGGGCTGAATGGCCTACTCCTGCACCTATCGTCTATTGTCTATTGTCTATTATCACAAGAGTAACCATCCCTTTCTCATGCATTGATAACTGCTGTTTTTGTGAATGATGTTGCCCGAAAATAACATGCAAAAAAGGATACGAAAACCATTCTTGGGGGGAACACTGACGTAATCGAGTGGGGGTAGGAAGAGAACTGATTAAAAATCCATGGATGAATCAAACAAAAGCATCGTCTCAGTTTGAATAAAGGACAGACATAAGGTGATCCATCTTGTCAAAGAATTTAGAGAGGAGACAGAGAGAGAGAATAAAATTATGTGATACCTCTTTGGGTTACTTTAATGCTGTGTCATGAGCAGAAACTCGATTAGAGTGATGTCTTATTATTTTTTTCCTAAGTGTATTCATTATTGTAGTGTAGTGACTACATGCTCAATGAATTTGGAAAGAAAAACGAGCTTCATGCTGGGCAATTGTTTGCAAGAACAGAGGCGTTAAGGGTCTGAAGCAGGCATGATGATAGGTTTCGAAAAGGAAGGGGTGGGCTCTAAAGAAAGGACATGATTTACAAGCTGAGTTAGCATAGGAGCCAGAAGGGGAAGGTGGGTGTTCTACATATTAATGGCAATAAAATAATGGGGAGGGGGTGCAAAAGGTGGGTTTCATGTGCAAGATAAATTTGGAGAGGTTAGACACAAAAGAGAGAAAGAGAAACGCAAAATAATTAAATACTGTATACCCATCCCTTACAGTAGTTAAAGGAACAGCTGTATAATGTCTACAAATGGGTGAGAAGTGCCACTAGTTTGATTGAGCACCAGAATTGTAAAAAGTAAGTCTTTAATTTCAGAATCTGAGAATTTGAATTCATTAAGTCCAGTGCACTCTATCATACACTTCTTGTTTTGACACTTGATCTGATTATTATTTAATCACAGTTACTTGCTTTAGTTGAATACTATTTCCAAACTTTCAGGGCTGCTGGAGCTTGATATTTTGCAGAGTATTTGAATGGCCATATTTAAGATCTGATTGTTTGGAAGGCAAAGAGTATTTATATCAATGTATGGTTGTGGCTTTGAAGTTATTTTTACTTATGTGACGGGGGTTTTGAGGCACTGCTCCTTAAAGATGTCCTGGTTACTACAGAGCCTAGTGCCCATGATGGAGCGGGCTAAGTTTACAACTATCTGCTGCTTATTTCGATCCTGTACAGTAGAGCCCACATGCCAGATGGTGATGAGGCCAGTTAGAATGCTCTCCAGGCAATGGATTTTGTTTTCAGAGTTTAACCTTTGCTGTAAGTTCTATATTATCCAGGCAGTTCTGCACCATATACCTCCAAATGTCACCAAGCTAAAGGCAGTGATCTAGATAAGATGCAGAAGATAGGACCATAATACATAGGAGCAGACTGAGGCCATTCGATCCATTGAATTTACTCTGCCATTCAAAGGGCTGATCCCTTTTTCCCCTCCTCAGCCCCACTCGCTGGCCTTCTCCCTGTAACCTTTGATGTCGTGTCCAATCAAAAACCTATCAATCTCCGCCTTAAATACACCCAATGACCTGGCCTCCTCTGCTGCCTGTAGTAACAAATTCCACAAATTCACCACCCTCTGGCTAAAGACATTTCTCTGCATCTCTGTTTTAAATAGATGCCCCTCTATCCTGAAACTGTGCTCTCTTGTCCTAGATGCCCCATGGAAAACATCCTTTCCACATCTACTCTGTCTAGATCTCCAAAGAGAGAGAGTAAGGTTTCCAGCTTTTTGTATACGGAGTCTAGACTGTATAGTTACACAAAATACTGAGAAAGGAAAGAATTTTAAAATATTTTAAAACATAATTTAATGTAGTTTACATCAACTGCATAAAGGGAATGGATTTAATTCTTAATAATGCTTAGGCAAACCAGAATGAGCAATCATTTAGACTTAGTATGCAATGATTTTTGGAAGTCACTCACACTAGGTCTTAAACTGATCTATTACATCTTGCACAGGTTACATGATGTGATAAGACATTGAATTACTGTCAATAATCTGAGAAAATAATTGAATTTAAATTTAAATTATGACATGATGCACTGAACCCAAATCTATCAACTTCACCAGTTTCCAATTATCTGGCAATTTTTTTTTCATCCATGGCCATGTGTTACGATACGTGGATTATCACTGAAGAAAAGATATGTCTGGAGTCACTTAGCACCTTCATGCATGGGGTATTAAGTGTGTCAAAAATAAAAAACCTACAAAGATTAGCAAATATACTGAAAATAAAACTGATAATACCTATTTTAAAAAATCTACCAGAAAACACAACTATAGCTACATACTATGTCCAATGTGAACTCCTGGCAGCTTGATCTCCCTCTCTCTCTCCTGTTACTGAGAGCGATTCGCCATCTTTAATTACCCACAAAGCTAACTTAAAACTACACATGAACCAGAATATGATGCACCCCACAATGTAATTAAAATCGTATTACAAAATAAACAGAAATATCTACCAGAAATGCAGTATACAAACAATATATACCCATTTACACATCTCCGTTACTAAGGAAATGGAATATTCCAACCAGAGCATCAGCTTGGGTTAGGATCCATTATGAGGATATACCGGGGGAAGATATTGAAGTGCGCACACTCAGCAGAACGGCAAGACAATAAGTGTGTGTGTGTGTCTGTGTGTGTGTCTCTTTGTCAGTTCGCTAGGGAAAGGATGACTGAAAGGTGTTTCATCACCTAGAACAGCCCTTTTCTCATTGCTACCATCAGGAAGGAGGTAGAGGAACCTAAAGACACACACTCAGAGATTCAAGAACAGCATCTTCCCCTCTGCCATCAGACTTCTGAATGGACATTGAACCCATGTACACTACCTCTGTATTTTTTTGCACTACTTATTTAATTTAATTTTCTCTTTGTGTATATACTTCTTATTGTAACTTAGAATTTTTATTATTATATATTGCAATGTACAGTTGACACCAAACAACAAATTTGATGACATCTGCCGGTGATATCAAACCTGTGTGTGTGAAGATGCGTATGTGTATGGAGAGTGTTTACTGAGCGCTCTCCATCACAGAAAGTTTACACTTCATTTATAAACTTACTTAAATGGAATCAGATAGAAATATCCATCTGCATTCATTTCTTTATGTAGCCATGCTTCTGGACTGTATTTTTTTTTGTGTGACTGTGTTTTTTTACTGAGATAGAGCGCAGAATAGGCCCTTCCGGCCCTTCGAGTGTTGCAATGAGCGAATGAGGTGGGCTCAAGTGCAGGACACAGGCTTGGAGATTTGGTTCAGATGCTGACGCAAATGGCAAACAGGAGGGAAGAGCAGGCAGGAGACGGACAAAATTTATCTTGACTCGGAGCGTAGAGAAAGAAACGGCAGACAAAATTCTTCTTAGTACAGAGAGACGGAGTTACACTGAAGTAAAACTTTAGAAGACTTACCTTGGCGCGGAGAGGCTGGGTTTCACAGGTAAACCTCTGAACTGGAGTTGAACTTAGAAAACTGATCTTGACACAAGGAGACTGAGTGTCACAGGTAATTCTTGATACTGGAGCAAAACTTAGAACATACGATCCTAAGTGGCCGGGAAATGTTAATTACCACACAGGCAAAACCAACGATCTGGCAACTAGTGGTTGTAACGCCGGGGTTCTTATGCTGCAGGTCCTGATGGAAGCCAGGTGTGTCATCATCAAGGAGAATTAGGAGCAAATGGGAAATTAACGGTTGGAACCGTGGCCCAATCAAAGGAAATTAGGAGAAAATAGGGAATTGATGATCGGGACCATGACATTGAGCCGCATTGCCCAGCAACCCCCCATTTAACCCTAGCCTAATTACAGGACAATTTACAATGACCAGTTCATCTACCAACTAATAGGGCTCTGGAGCACCCTGAGGAAACCCACACCATCACGGGGGAAACGTACAAACTCCTTACAGGCAGAAGCGGGAATTGAACCCCAGTTGCCCGTACTGTAAAGAATTGTGCTAACCACTATGCTACTGCGCTGCCCCGATTTTACTGATATCCTCTATGTGCTGTAATTTGCCTTGAAGCTGCGTCAGACTGTTGATATTGTGTTTTGCACCTTGCCTGTTTGGTTTGGCTGTATTCATGGGTATTCATGCATGGTTCAATGACAATTAAACTTGAACTGAACTGAACTGAATGTGTGAACATCTGCTCACATCAACTATGTTCAAACCACAGGATTTAGCTGCAGAAGGAAATGCCTCAAGCATTTTCGTAGCTAGTGACAATGTCTATAAATCAACATCACCTATTTCCTTTACAACCTGTGCAATATTTGACTGGATCAACAAGAGCTATAATGGATAATCTTTGTATCAGCCAATCAATCATAGAAAATTACCCTGATAAAACATCATCTGTCTGCCAAACATTTTCACAGGTTTTCACTTATTATTAAGCTCGTGCTTCTTTTTTAACATATTTATTATGATTCCTGTATCCCAGCCATTCATCTTCCAAGCAGATTTCAACACTTGATAAACCGCTGATTTTTTTTTTGCCCCTCAACACCAATTCTCAATTTTTTGATGGAAAGTACTTTTCAAGAGCTCGAAAAGGAAAAGATTTGCTTTAGCCCTGAGATACTTGGAGCAAAAGAACAAATGAATGTAAGAAATGGGAAAGGTGAAGTCTTAAGGACCCTTAAACCGTTGTGCCATTCAGTGAGTTCTTGTCTGATCTACCTCATCTACTGCATCTTCCTACATGAAAACTATATTCCATGATGTCCTCAACATCAGAAATCAGTCAAGCCCTATTTGAAATACCTCAATGACTGAGTCTTCTCAAGACTACAGAGTACCTTCAGGATTTTATACACCCTGGGAGTATAGGGACTTCTCCTCACGCAGTGCTAAATGACTCTGGCGATGGAACTTGTTTCAAGTTTTCTCAGGAGAAATATGCTCTCTATATGCACATTTCCAAGCTCTGTAGAAATTTTCAGAATCAGAATCAAAATCAGGTTTATTATCAATGACATATGTCGTGAAATTTGTGGCTTTGCAGCAGCAGTACAATGCAATACATAACTATACTATTGGGTGGCGGGGTGGAGATACGTCTCTATCAAAGGTGGTGTAAGGTGCTTTTTCCCTCCACTAGTCTGCAGGTCACCCTTGGGCAAGGTGTAGCACCTGCTTAGTTACCCCCCTCCCCCATCCCCTCCCAGTCAGGGTCACATGGGGGCAGGTGGTGGATGGCCTTATGAGCAGCTGGCGCATATCACAAGCCCTGGTTATGGGACCACTGACACCAGGCAGACAATCTCTGAAGAGTATTGCTAATGGCTGGGGTCACCTATCTTGTAAAGACACTGCCCAGAAGAAGGCAATGGCAAACCAGTTCTGTAGAAAAATTTGCCAAGAACAATCATGGTCATGGAAAGACTATGATCACCCACGCCATATGAATTGGAACATAACAAACAATTGAATTGAGTTGAATTGAATGATCTTTATTGCCGTTATACATAACTACAATGAAATTCTGTTTGGCTTCCTCTCAGGCAATTAAATAAAGCGGTAGATAAAACAAGACAGTAATAGAAAAACAATATTAAATAGATAAGTAGCAGAAAGTAAGTTGCAGCAGCACCAGAATATCACAGTAATGCACAAAGTGCCATTAGTGAAAGTATTTGAGTCCTTGTGTTTGCATGTGTGTGCTCACAGTTTCAGTCGTTGTTCTGTGGGAGTGGTGTGATGGAGGCCACAGCTCTGGGATAGAAGCTGTTCCTCAGTCTATTTGTTCCGGCTTTTAGTGTCCTGAACCTTTTGCTGGCCGGCAGCGGGTCAGACAGGCAGTGGCCGGGGTGTGTGGTATCTCTGGTTATGCTGATTGCTTTCCTCCTGAGTCTGCTGGAATAGATGGTGTCCAGTCCTGGGAGCTCCATCCCGACAATTCGCAAACTGTCAATTAAAATAAGAAACATATAAAAAATAAGTAATTGAAGCTGAGAGTAAAATAGTGAGGTAGTGTTCATGGGTTCATTAACCATTAGGAAATCTGATGGCGGAGGGGAAGAAGCTGTTCCTGAATCATTGAGTGTGTGTCATCAGGCTCCTGTCCCTCCTCCTTGGTGATTGCGATAACAAAAAGGGCATGCCCTCGATGATGGGTATCCTTAATGATGGACGCTACCTTCGCGAGGCATCGATTTTGGAGATGTCTTTAATGATGGGAGTCTAGTACCCATGGAGCTGCTGAGTTTACAACCCTCAGCAGCCTTTTCCAATATTATGCATTGGTGCTTCCATATCAGTCATTGATGCAACCAGTTAGAGCCCCTCCATGGTACATCTACAGAATATCTCTAGAGTCTTTTATGACATATGAAATCTCAAACTCCTAGGATACTAGTGTGCCTTCTTTGTAATGACATCAATACATAGGCCCAGGATAGATCTTCAGAGATGTTGACATTTGAAAATGTTCACCTTTTCCATCGCTGTCCCCTCAATGAGGACCGGTGAGTGCTACCTCAACTTCCTCTTCCGAAAGTCCGCAATCAAATCCTTGGTCTTAGTGACATTGAGTGTAAGGTTTTCATTGTGACACCACTCATCCAGCCAGTTTATCTCACTCTCCCGCATCTCCATCTGAGATTTTGCTGACCACAGTCGTGTCATCGGTGAATTTACAGATGCCATTTGCATTGTGCCTAGCCACACAGTCATGAACGTATAGAAAGTAGAGCTGCAAGCTCAGCACGAATGTTTTGAGGTGTGTCTGTGTTAATTACCAGTGACTAAGAATTGTTATTTGCAATCCGCATAGACTGTCATCTCTCAATGAGGAAGTAAAGGATCCAGTTGCAGAGCCAAGTAGAGAGGCCCAGATTTTGAAGTTTATTGATTAGTACTGAGTGATGGTGGTGTTGAACGTTGAGCTGTAAGAAGACCTTAAGACATAGGAGCAGAAGTAAGCCATTTGGCCTCTTGAATCTGTTCAGCCATTTCATCACGGGTAATTAATTATCCCTCTCAACATTCTCCTCTCTTCTCCCCATAACCTTTGATGCCCTGACTAATTAAGGGCATATCAACCTTCACTTTAAATATGTCTAATGACTTGGATTCAACAGCTGTCTGTGGCAATGAAGTCCACAGATCCTCCGGCTAAGGAAATTCCTCCTCACCTCAGTAAACAGCAGCCTTACGTAGGTATTGCTGTTGTCCAATGATCCAAGGCTGAGTGGAGAGCAAGTGAGATCGCATTTGTTGTAGGCTTATTATGGGGTAGGCAACATTTGGAAGTTTCTACTCCATTCTCTTCTCTCTCAAGCCCCTAATCCTGTAGCTTCTTTATACATCCATTCATACTGTGTGGGACTGTGCTGACAGGTAGCCAGTAGTTTTGTACAGAATATTCGATAGCCGCAGCTGCAATTGTTGCACCAGAGCTTTAAAAAGTCCACAACTGTTAAAGGTTCAAGCCTTCACGGAGATAGGGTAATTCCCACTTCAACATCACTCTATGGGAGAATGTGTACATCGCCAAAGACACTCGCAAATTTCTACAGATGTACCGCGGAGAGCATTCTAACTGGCTGCATCACCGTCTGGTATGGGGAGAACCACTGCACAGAATTCAGAATCAGGTTTAATATCACTGGCGTGTCATGAAATTTGTTATTATGTGGCAGCAAAACATTGAAATACATAATAATAAAAACTGTGAATTACATAAGAAGGTTGACCACCTGTTTTCCGGAAACTAATATTTCGGCACCTGTTTTAATTCGGATGAAATTACGAGGCCAAGTGTTGCTCACATTTCATGAAACATCTGTTAGATGAGGTGAATGCAGACAATTCTGTACAGACATTCATTAAGGAATTTAGCATGAATTCGTTCTTTGAGGGTGGGAGAAGGTAGAGCTTTCTACACTAAAGCATGGCTGGCATAAGTTGCGGCCTGCCTTGACGTTTGATAATGCACCTGAAGAAAAGCTTGACTATGGTTCTACAGGATTTTGTGTATCAAAGGAGAAAGTAGTTGCTCATGATTTGCTTGTGTGCAAAATGTGTTACAGGACCTGCTTTCAAAGATATAGCAAGTAGTCTTAATGAAGAAGATCTACAGAGTGAATGATTGTCAACAACAAAACACCTGTAATGCATTGCCTTGCGGTCTCAGATATTATAGGCAGTGCTGGTAAAAACACTGCAAGCCATGAAGATGGCAGCGACGATGATGAAACTGAAAAATTTACTACTGACAAGTTAATTCAGTTGTTGAGTGATTTAATCAAAAGCTTAAAGAAACATATCTTGTGACTGAACAAGAGCTAATGGATTTTTATTTGATGCAAGAAAGCTTACACAGGGAGAGATCAAAACACATAAAACAACTTCACCTGGTTGAAATGTTTAAAAAGGTAACTGAAAAGCAACATGCAAGCACAGTAATTAATACATTTACATTTAATTTTTGTTTAATTAATACATTTTTTAGCTGCTACAGTCCACTTTTCGTCATTATTATTGCATGACCTCTTTTAGTCTGGCAAAAACGTTAATCCCGCAAGGCTCAGGAACTGAGGGTGCCAGAAAATCGGTGGTCAACCTGTATCAACCGATCATCCAAGACATGCCCTCTTCTCAGAGAGGAGGTACAGGAGCCTGAAGACACACATTCAATGTTTCAGGAACAGCTACTTCCAACCTGCCGTCACATTTCTGAATGGACAATGAAACCATGAACACTTACTCTGTATTTTTCCCTCTCTTTTTGCGCTACTTAATTTATTTTTTGTATTTCCTCCATATTGTAATTTAAAGTTTTAATTTTACATACTGTAATTTACTGCTGCTGCAAAGCAAGGAATTTCACAACATGACAATAACCCTGATTCTGATCTTGAAAAGAAGTTGTTCCTGAACTCCCAATGTGATGTCTTGGTGGCGGACTCATGCTCTGCTGTCTTACAGATGACAGTAGGTGGGAGTTGGGAGGAAGGGGTCGTGAGTGAAAGTTGGTAAATGACATGTAACTTGTATGCAATAGAGCTTTGACTTCACAACAAATGCATTTTAAGGTATATAGCCTACTCCAGTGGGGTTCAATCTTCCAGAACTCATCCTGGTTTAATCTGCAGTCCTGAAGAAGCTACCTACCAGCAAACCGAGGCAGTAGGATTTGCGGGGTGATTTTCAGGATGGGGGATAGGGGTGGGGTGTCCAAATGAAGAGAGAGTAAGCTTGGGTGGGCTGAAGACATATTCCTGCCTCACAATCACACAAATAGTGCAGGAGAGGTCCTTGCCTCCTCGCACAATGATATTCACTTCATTTCAAACGTTGTGTTTTCCAGGAATGTTCCGTACAGGTGACCTTCTTTAATATGACAAAAAAGGTTAAGTCAAAGACTGCCACCCTCAATAAATCCCAGGTTCTGCCTTGCTCTGTTCTATTAAAGCCCTTCATAATTTTAAAAGACCTGCATAGGGCCTCCACAACTGCCTATGGCAAAGAATTCCACTGATTCATCATTCTGCACTCTCTGGTTAAAGAAATTCCTCCTCATCTCTGTTCTAACTGGATTCCCCTCTATTCTGAGGCTGTGTCCTCTGGTCTTAGACTCTCTCACCATAGGAAACAACTCTCCGTATCTACTCTATCAAGACTTTTCACCATTCAGAAGGTTTCAATGAGGTCACCCCTCATTCTTCTGAATTCTTGTGAATACAGGCCCAGAGCCATTCGACACTCTACATGTGACAAGCCATTCAATCCTGGAATCACTTTTGTGAACCTCCTTTGAACCCTCTCCAGTTTCAGCACATCCGTATTAAGATAAGGGGTCCAAAACTGCTCATAATACTCAAAGTGAGGCCTCACCAGTGCTTTATAAAATCTCTACATTATATCTTTGCCTTTATATACTAATCGTCTTGAAATGAATGTCAACATTGCATTTACCTTCCTCACCACAGACTCAACCTGCAATTTAACCTTTAGGGAATCCTGCACAAGGATTCCCAAGCCCCTTTGAGTCTCCGTTTTCTGTATTTTCTCTCCATATAGAAAATAATCAACCCTTTCATTTCTTCTACCAAAGTGCATGACCGTACAATTCCCGACACTGTATTCCATCTGCCACTTCTTTGCCTATTCTCCTAATCTGTCTAAGTCCTTCTGTAGCCACTCTACTTCCTCAAAACTATTTGCCCCTTCTCCTATCTTCATATCATCTGCAAACTTTGCAACAAAGCCATCAATTCCATCATCCAAATCATTGACATATAATATATAAAGAATTGATCTTAACACAGACCCTCGTGGAACACCACTAGTCTCTGGCAGCCAACCAAAAAAGACTTCCTTTACTCCCACTCCTTGCCTCCTGCCAATCAGCCACTGCTTTATCCATACTAGAATCTTTCCTGTAATACCACGGGCTTGTAGTTCGTTAAGCAGCCTCATGTGTGGCACCTTGTCAAAGGCCTTCTGAAAATCCAAGTACACAATAGCAACAGATTCTCTTTTGTCTATCCTGCTTGTTATTTCTTCAAAGAATTCCAACAGATTTGTCAGGCAAGATGTTCAGGAGGCTGATAGCTGAGGGACAGTAACTGTTCCTGAACCAGGTGGTATGAGTTCTGAAGCTCCTGTGCATTCTTCCTGATGGCAGCAGCAAGAATAGGGCATGACCTAGGTGGTGGGGGTCCCTGATGATAAATGCTGCTTTCTTGTGACAACACTCTGTATAGATGCGCTCAATGGTGGGGAGGGTTTTACCTGTGACAGACTGAGCCATATCTACGACATTTTGTAGGATTTTCTGTTCAATGGCATTGGTGCTTCCATACCAGGCTGTGATGCAGCCGGTCAATATAGTCTCCACCAAACATCCATAGAAATTTGGCATAATTTTAGATGTCATGCCAAATCTTCGCAAACTTCTGAGGAAGTAGAGGCACTGTCAGCCTTTCTTCCTAATTGCACGTATGTGTTGGGTCCAGGACAGATCCTCTGAAATAATGACACCGAGGAGTTTAAAGTTGCTCCATATTGCATGTAAAGGTATTATTTGTATTCACATTAGATAAGATTATCTGGAGTTTTTTTATGAATAGCAGTATTATAACAGTAATAAGTTATGTTGCTCCTAATTGATTGTTATTTCATTATAAATCATCATGATCATTTTGTACTGTGTTGTATGATGTGGCTGATCATGGTCTATGACCATGATTGTTTTCGGCAAATTTTCTGCAGAAGTAGTTTGCCATTACTTTCTTCTGGGCAGTGTGACCCCAG
This sequence comes from Mobula birostris, assembly GCF_030028105.1. Taxonomy (NCBI): domain Eukaryota; kingdom Metazoa; phylum Chordata; class Chondrichthyes; order Myliobatiformes; family Myliobatidae; genus Mobula; species Mobula birostris. The sequence goes on along the minus strand of NC_092392.1, from coordinate 32,060,978 downwards.
CCATTATCAGTACTCTTCAGAGATTATCTGCCTGGTGACAGTGGTCTCATAACCAGGACCTGCCCAAGGGCGACCTGCAGGCCAGTGGAGGAACAGGTTGCCTTTCAGTAGCGACGTACCTCCACCTAGCCATCCATTATAAATATAATGGTCAAAATATTCTTAGCTCATTTGAAAAATATCTTTTTAGTGATTGCAGGAGTCATGAATAGTTATTGCTGTATTAATGTCACTCTTGAAGGAAATATATTGTTTAAACAGAAATAATTTCTATAAACTTACAGACCTCGATAATCACCTGCATAATATATGTTTTGTTGTGTACGGTCCAAGTGAGCAGAGGTGTAAAATCAATCAGAAAATGTGGCTGGCTCATCTGTGGATGCACAGTCTGTGTGTAACTTCATTAATAGCCCATTTTTCACATCCCTGTAATTTAATAAGGTTAGAAAAATATACCAGGCATGAAAATAGACTTCTGTACAAAAAAAAATAGACATTTAGTGTGTGTGCATATATTACCAGGGCACAGTTCTAGGATCAAATAATGCAAATGCTCTCAATGTGAAAGGAAATCAGAAAATGCCAGATATATTCAGCAGCTGAGGCAGCATCAACAGAGAAGGAAACAGAGTCATTGTTTCAGGTTAATGACTTATAAACACTTTTTGTTTACAACATGTGGTCCAGCAAACTTCAACTTTTTGTTCTGGCCTATTCTTCCTTCCCTTACAGCCCTAAAGAAGGGTTTTGACCCGAATTTTTGGCTATCCATTCATTTCCACATTTGCTGCCTGACCTGCTGAGCATTTTGTGCATATTGTTCTTGATTTCCAACATCTACAGGATCTCTTCTGCCCATCCTTACCACTGGCATGTTTATACCAATTTCAGCCAGATCTGCTGCGCATTAATACTTTGTTTTAGTTTGGAACTTCTGAGAATTCCTTGCAAAAAGTTACTTATTAATGTGTTTCTCTCCTGTGATTCAATCACTTAAAGAGTTGCTCCTCAAATAAAGTTACTTCTAGATGTAGATTGGGTGACCTGAAACAATAAGTAACAGAGCAGCGTGGGACAGGATATTCGTCTTCAGTATTTTGACCGGACAGCTCAGTGGGTGAGGTTCAGATCAGTTATCTTGTCCACCTTATCTTCAACCCCAATAAAAAAGAAAGTCCCTTCCTTCAAACAGCTGAGAAATCTGTTACATTAGGCACCAGGAAAGAATCCATTATTATCTTTTGTAGTATATTCTTTCACGAGAAATGTCTGAGATTTCAATTAACATTTAGGTATTATCACAGAATTTCCCAGCAACTCCGCCCCACACTCATTTGCTCAACCATCAGGCTTCTGAATCACCGAGGATCACTTCACTCACTGCAATTCTGAACTGACTCCCTGACCCCACAACCTGCAAACTTGCTTTTAAGGACTCTACAGCTCAAGTTCTCTGCACGATTTATTTTTCATTCGCACATTAGATGTTTATGTGCAGTTTTCATAAATTCTACTGTATTTCTTTTTTTCCTGTGAATGCCTGCAAGAAAATTAATCTCAATGTAGTGTATGGTAATATAAATGTTAATTTGATAATAAATTTATTTTGAACTTTTAACTCCGATTTTGATTAAACTGTACAAACTTTCTCAGGGCTCCCTTATTCATTTTGACGGCCCTTACCCTGGGTGAAGCACCAGTAAGAACGTCCTTAAAGAAGCCTGCTGCATATTCACTGTTGATGAAATTCAAAGGGTCATTAGGCCTTATATCTTTATAAGAAGACTTTATATATCAAAGTTTAAAGTTCGAAGTAAATTTATTATCAAAGTACATATACAAACCTGAGATTTATTTTCCAATAAATCCAATAACTGTAGTAGAATCAATAAAGACCACACCATCAGGACGGACAACCAGTATGCAAAAGACAACTGTACAAAGAGAAAAAGGAAGAAAAAAATAAATAATAAAAATATTTATTATTATATTCACCGAAATCTCACTTAAAATACAAACTCATAAAATAAACTATACCTTACTATAAATACAAGCCTGGCTCAGTTTTAGAGTCAGAATCCCACAAATTATATGACGACCAATCAGATACTACAGATAGGACAATCCATAATAACTGCCTGGATATAATAACACAGGATAAAAAAGCAAGAACAACTTAGTTAATAGATATAACCATTCCAAGCACACATAGCATACAGAAATCAATAAGTGAAAAACATCAGAAATATGCTGAATTAAAAGAGGAAATGGAAAGACGATGGGAAATGAACAGGGTATACATTGCCCCAGTAGTAATGTTTACAACTGGTATCATCCCAAAGTCACTACTTTGCATTGAATAATTAGGCCTACACAGCAATATCTATGTTAATCTCGAGAAAGCCACACCTCTAGAACAGTCCAAAAGTTGCTAACAATTGAGAAATGAATTAATAAAAGAATAAAAATATGAGCTAAATAGTAAATACTTAAATAAATAGGCAATAAATATCGAGAACATGAGATCAAGAGACCTTGAAAGTGAGTCCATGTGTTGTGGGAACATTTCAGTGATGAAACGAGTGAAGTTATTCGCTCTGGTTCAAGATCCCGATAGTTGAAGTTGAACTGTTCCTGATCCTGGAGTTGTGAGTCCTGAAGCTTTTACACTTTCTTCCTGATAGCAGCAGCAAGGTGGTGTGGGTCCCTGATGATGAAATCACAGCATATATGTACAGTAGCTTTGGTAAGCAGGGCATTTTATCTCCCAGCAGGCCAAAGAAATTTTGCCAAAGCATTTGAGGATGATCATTCTGAAGAATTTAGTTGGAATTAAATGGAGTTCGCTAATTCTTCCTGTGAATGAAGGAGTCTCTTCCCACATCCCAAATAAATGCAGGTTAGTAGATTGTAAATTGTCCCTTGTGGTAAAATCCGTGGGAAATGCAGAACAATGTGATTAATGAAAAAGGATTGTAGATGTGCACTTTATAGTCACAAATGACCACAACAGTCACACGGGCTAAAGGATCTGTGCTGGGTCTGAGTTTCTGATTTTCCATAACTGCAAGAGCTTCACCTTGTGGATTAACAAACAAATTAAGTGAGACAACACCACAGCATCCAATTATTTCTGTTTAAAACAACATATTTAAAAGTGACGTTAATATAACAATAACCATGGATGACTGCTGCAATTACTAAAAAGATATTTCAAGGTTCAATGTAAATTTATTATCAAAGTATCTACAGTAAGTGGTGTGGGGGTCAAAGCACAGCAAGACAGAAAGTCAGAACATTTATAAAATATCTTCTCCAGCCTTTCAGCATCCTAAAACATCCCAGTGAGGTATTTTGGAAGCAAAGTCACAGAGAAAATTTACAGTGTAACAACAGGTTGTGGAGGAAAGGATGAAGAACTGTGTCCTGAGGCAGAGATTTTAGGCTCCAAACAGGTTCAATTGGATGGTAGGTGGACTGTCCTCATCATCATTATGCTCCATGTGATATGGCATAGACCATCATGGTCTCATGACCATGATTGTTCTCAGCAAATTTTCTAAGGAAGTGGTTTGCCACTTCCTTCCTCTGGGCAGTGTCTGTGCAAGATGGGTAACCCCAGCCATTATCAATATTCTTCGGAGTTTGTCTGCCTGGAGTCGGTGGTAGCACCAGCTGCTCATAGGACCATCCACCTCCTGCTCCCATGGCTTCATGTGACCTTGATTGGGGGTCTAACAAGGTGCTACACCTCGCCCCAGGGTGACTTACAGGCTAGCGGAGGAAAGGAGCGCCTTACGCGGTAGGGGTAACAACGTTCCCTGTTCCACAATGAAATACAGTGCCACTTTTTCAGGCCATCAGGCAAAGAGCAATAAAACTTGGCTAATTACGCCCATATCATACCCTCAGACTAGAAGTTTTAAATGTCTTTTATAATATGACATTTCACATTCACATTTAAATTTAGGAAGCTCTGAACAACAATTTGAACTATAATTTAAAGTTCAACTTATAATAAATAAGTTATTAAATAAATAGTTTTTTATAGCTTTGATTAACTTGACTAAAGCAACACACACAAAATGCTGGAGTAACTCAGCAGGTTAGGCAGCATCTATGGAAACGAATAAACAGTCGACATTTCAGGCCGAGACCCTTCATCAATACTGTTCAGTCCTGAAGAAGAGTCACAGCCTGAAACTCCGACAGTTTATTCATCTCCATAGATGCTGCCTGATCTGCTGGGCTCCTCCAGCAGCATTGTGTGTGTTGTTTTGGATTTCCGGCATCTGCAGACTTCCTCATGTATATAATTAATTTGACTAAAACAGGTTTCTGGTTAAGCAACACTTGTTTGAAATTGCCACCAATGTTTTAAAATTCAGCCAATTTTTTTCTTCCCATCTCTGTAAAAATCCTACACACTCCTTCATGTCTGGCATCTTAATTATCTCTGAACCGATTCAGTCCACCCCTAATTTCAGATCCTATCAAAGTCAGTGAGTAAATTCTCTCCCAGAGCCTTCACTTTGATGCCTATTTTTCTTTTAAATGCTCCTTCAACCCTACCTCTTTTGGCAACCCCGTTAGGTCGTGCATCCTAATACCACCTGATATCTTCATTTGGTTTGAGAATGCTTCTATAAAACTCTCTGAAGTGTTATTGGTAAAAAAAAGACAATGTATAGATGGTTGTTGCTGGTATGCCTGAATCCTTTAGGCCATCAGATAAAATATTTCACACAAAAAATGCTGGTGAACGCAGCAGGCCAGGCAGCATCTATAGGAAGAGGTACAGTTGACGTTTCGGGCTGAGACCCTTCGTCAGGACTAACTGAAAGAGGAGATCTCTTCTTTCAGCTAGTCCTGATGAAGGGTCTCAGAACGAAATGTCGACTGTACCTCGTCCTATAGATGCTGCCTGCCCTGTTGCGTTCACCAGCATTTTTGTGTGTGTTACTTGAACTTCCAGCATCTGCAGATTTCCTCGTGTTTGCGAGATAAAATAATTCACCAGCTTTAATAAGTCAAAGTGTGCTCTATTGCTTATTTATTATTATCATTTCTTTATTTTTGTATTTGCACAGTCTGTAGTCTTTTGCACACTTATCAAATGCCCAGGTTGTCCAGTCATTCATTGATTCTATTATGATTATTGGATTTATTGAGTATGCCTGAAAGTAAATGAATCTCCGGGTTGTATATGGTGACATATATGTACTTTGATTTAAATTTAATCTGAACTTTGAATGTTTGTTGGAGTCATAGAAAAGTACAGCACTGAAACAGGCCCTTCGGTCCATTTAGTTTGTGCTGAACCATTTAAACTGCCTATTTCATCAACCTGCACTAAGACCATAGCCCCCCATACCCCTACCCCTATGCACTGTATCTATCCGAACTTCTTTTAAACATGGCTCACGAGGATCTAAAATGTCACTGTTTGATTTGACTTGGACTTTTGATTCCAGGTTATGCAAGCCTATAGAACGTGTTTTATAATGGAACGTTAGTGCTGTAGAACCACCTCAGAGCAAAGGGCAATTGTATAACATTGGTCCGATTTTATAAATACCTTCAGACATCAATGGTCAAATGACACACACAATCAAACTGTTCATGAATGGGCTGATAAAAGTTTAAACCGTGTGATTTTTAAGGAGTGGTGTCATGATTAGGTATAAATGGAGACACGGTGTCTCCACAGAATCCCTGGGGTAAGGGTATCCACTGTGTGTGGTGCCTCACTTCACAGCAGTTTCAAGTGTAGAATGTGAGTAGAAATGAAATGAGCTCTTAGCCAAAGCCTTGAATTCAGTCTGGTTGTCAAGGAACTTTATTCTCTGTCACTATATTTCTCACAAGGCTGCCTTTCATGATACAGGTTTAATATGAAGACTTTCAAGAAAAGTTTATATCATTTATTCCTAAAAATACAAACAAAGCATGCATTGTTAACTACCAGAAAAGCAGCATCTGATGAATGGACATTCATGAGTTAAAAATAATAAATTTTCAGATCATTTGTAACTGCTCTTTGAGTCCATTATTTTCATAACACCAAGGATAGGTGTAAAGGCTACAGCCAGAAATCCTAGCTCTTGGAAAACATAAATTACTTCAAATTCTATAATATAAATAAAGGATTTATATTTAGACTATACCTTCTTTATCCTTCTGAAAAACTTTGATACTATTAAATATGATGGTCACTGTTGCATTGCACATAATCTGCTTGCAATCAGGACATGTCAACAACAGCTATAGGTGTCAGGTCAATTTTTGAGAGTCACGAGGACAGTTTTGGATCTTCTTCAAGCACTGTTGTCTAAGTATGGAGATGGTCACAAATTAACAGCCAAGGCAACACCATCAGTAATGCAGCACTCCACTTGCACAGAAATGTTGGTCAATTCCCTCCTAAAGTCATCTGACAACTTTATCTCTCTGTCCTCAGCGGGCTCCTTAAAACCTACCTCTCCCTATTAACCTATCATTGTCTGAGACTTGAACGTTGACTCAGAAAGGAAGAGTAAGACATCAGCTGAGTAAAGTCACAAGAAAGAGGTACTGAAATACATAAATGTACAAAATGTACATCGGTGTTAACAAAGAATCATTAGTGTTCAAAGAAATGCTTTCTTTGACTAATTCTACATGGTAGTCATGCATCTGCTGTTTTGTTGTAGAGTGAGGAGGGAGAATTAGATAGAAGTAATTGATTCTCAACATGAACAAAAAACTCTGTTCTACTCCATTCTTTTAAGTCCCTGGTCAATCCCACTGCTCCCTCACTTCCTGTTTCGGTTCGTGTCACAACCATGGACTCTACCGTGGGGTTGACGTGCCCATGCAGACGGGCTGCTCAACAGGTATGCAATTGTGCTCATGAGCATGCACATTCCAGATTATTACTGTTTCTCTATGGTGGTATTTAACTCTCTTCTTTTTGTTCTAGTCTTGTTGAGACTTGACCAAAAGCACAGCAACATTTACACTCCCTGCTTTCCCTTATCCTTGTCTGGGAAAGAGGACTAATGGTTTGACGGGCTCTGGAAAAGAAGAGTATTCGCTCAGTATTTAGTGTTTGCTTCCAGCCACAGTATTGGCGTTAACTTTCATTTTGAGAGTTTTAGTTAACGGCCCTGTTGGCCCAGCGTTCATTGTTTTCCTTTTCCTTTAAATTCTGCAACAGTTCTCATTAAAGTCAGTGCTCTGTCAACAGACTTCAGTGTCTCTCTCTCTCCAAACATGGCTGATTTCCGAACATTCTGACAGGCCATTCTGTTGACCGTACACTTTGGTGGGTTTAGATCAAAGATCAAAGGGTCCTGTGAAAACCACTCCAGCTCACATTGGAGGTGCTTACAATTTCTCATCAGCCTTAGCCGATCATTTATTTATAATACAGACTTATAGCACATCCATTAAAATAGCAAAGGAATTTCTTGAAGAGATTTGGTAGAATAAATAGAGAAACTCCCCCACCCCCCAATGGATAGGCAACAATGAAAGCTTGTCATTATAAAAATGTTACCAAGTGACTGAGAAGAAAATCAGGTTTCTTTGTGGAAAGTTAGTTTATTTGAAGATAGTATATCTTTTCCACAGTTTGTACTTGAGGATTATACTACTGCATTTAAGGAGAATTTTGATAAACATTTGAACCCAGAGGAAGATAAAAAGAAAACAACATAGAGTGAGGTTTAGCTTTTGTTAGGAAAGTCTTGTCCTTTGTCATGCTCTAACATTTTATGAGGGTTATCATTTAACCCATTGAAAGCGTTGGATAGATCCCCAACAATAGAAATATAACATACAATCTTCTTCACTTTTGGCTTATCATTATGAAGTTTCTAAGTCTTTCATCTCTATGGAAAGAAAAGTCAATGGCTCTATGTTTTTGACTGATAAAACACAGGATGTCATGTTTCCATAAATGGAAACTGAGAAGTAGCAGTAGTGTCATAACAAGATTGACATCAAAAGAACAAAAGAGGTCATAGAGTCATAGAAAAGTACAGCACAAAAACAGGCCCTTTGGCCCATCTAGATCATGCTGAAACATTAAAACTGCCAACTCCCATCAGCCTGCACTCAGACCATAGCCCTCCATATCCCAACCATCCATGTACCTGTCCAAACTTCTCTTAAACATTGAAAATAAGCTCATATGCACCACTTGTGCAGGCCACTCATTCCATACTCTCTCAAGTGAAGAAGATTCCCCTCACGCTGCCCTTAAACTTTTCACCTGAATAATTAGCTTATATGTCTTCAGAGATTCAGAGGAAATCTGCAACATGAATCACATAGTAGCAACTTGCTGCAGTCTTTATGATCCTCATTGGAGATGGTGACCTCCCACAGTAGAGCTTTACAACAAACACTTGGAAAATGTTTCTTTGCCAATAACAAGGAAGAATCATTTGTAGTTTATCACTGACCATTGCTATTGTTCTGAGCTGTTTTATCTCCTTTATATTTTGTCCCCATCCAAAGACACTTCCCAGTTCAGGGCATAACACCCTTAAGGTTTCAACAGATGCCCAAACCTATCAGATCTGTGCAAAATATTCAGAACTCCACAGATAATTAGGTAAAATTGATCTGTTTGCGATCTTTTACTGCATTATACCCACACCCTTTCCCTAGATTGAATTTTCTTTGTTAATTCATTGACAGAACGTGAATGACATTGGTAAGAATTTCCCAACCATGATTACTCTAGCTCCTTTCAGGGGTCAAATAATTGTCAACCAAAAAGAAGGGTAGTGGACCACTTACTGGCCACAATGAGAAACTGTCGGATTTCCTTCCCAAATGAACAATGCTGAATTAGTTAGTTGTATTGTATTTCAGCAGTAGGGTCGCCTTTACTAGAATTTCAGAATTAGAATCAGAATCAAGTTTAATATTACTGATGTATATATAGTGATGCTTTGAAGGGCAGGGGCATGGTTGACAGCTCGTCCCGGCATTCCTGGTGGCCAGCGCTATTTATTGTTCTTGTATTAAAATGCGTTCATGGGATTATTGTGGGATGTCCAAGTACATTTTAGCTTGGGTTATACAGTTAGTCACATGTGTGTTTGTGGCTCACCCTGAATGTAATTGGGGTGTGTGATAATCACCTCCCCCTGTCTGTATGAGACTGCGCAGTTCTTTCCCTGGGTCATCATGCCCAATCTGGTTTTGCACTTATTGCAATGAAAACAGCAGTTGAGTTAAGCGAGCTTTTCTCATCTGCCATCATGGACTGAATGCTCGCTGCAATATATAAAATGGTCAAGTAAAATAAATAGTGCAAAAAAGTAGGAGGAGGAGAAGATGGCGGCGTGACGCAGCGCGCAGCAGCCACTCCTGTGAATGATATTTATAATTTGTCAAGTAGGGTGCCGTGCACAATCCTGATTTGATGGAGACAGACGTGAGAGCACGGAGGAACATCTGGAGAAACTTCTGAAATGCCTTCTTCATTGCCGCTGCTACTGTGTGATTCAGAATCTCCGGAGGAGAAGGCCCGAGTCCTCGGTCTTGCTTGTTGTTCGACGGCCGGGGCAGGGTCGAAGCGCTCGGCAGAGATGGTGCTCGGTGCTCGAAGACTGGTGTTGGAGGGCTGGTCGGACGGACTCAGAGTCGGCTGTGGTCGGCAATTGTAAGCACCTGGAGGTTTATGGCAGGGAGAGTTACTTCCTTTTGCCGCCTGCTATCGGGACTATTGGGAGTCGATTGGAACTTTGAGACTTTTTTTTACCGTGCCCGTAGTCTGCTCTTTATCAAATTATGGTATTGCTTTGCACTGCTGTAACTATATGTTATAATTGTGTGGTCTTGTCAGTGTTAGTCTTTGTCTTGTCCTGTTTTTTTTTTGTGATATCACTCTGGAGGAACATTGTATCATTTCTTAATGCATGCATTTCTAAATGACAATAAACGAGGACTGAGTGTCCTCATAGTCTAATCTAATCTAATCTAAAGTAGCAAGGTAATGTTCATGGGTTCAGTGTTCATTCTGAAATCTGATGGTGGAGGGAAAGAAACAGTTACTGAATTATTGAACATGTGTCAGGCTCCTGTCCTGATGGTAGCAATGAGAACAATGCACGGCCTCAGTGATGGGGGTTCCTTAATGATAGATGCCAACTTTTTGAGGCATCGCTCCAGTTATTTAACTATTCAAATTTTAATTATCCTGATGTCATACTGAAATTCAAACTTATGCTTAAGAATAGTCAAGATCCTTTTTTATTTATTCATTCATTTATTTACAGATACCGTGCAGAATAGGCTCTTCAGCCCTTCAAGCTGTACCACCCAGCAACCCCTGACGACCACTGATATAACCCGAGCCTAATCACGGGACGATTTACAATGACACATTAACCTACTAACTGGTACAGCTTTGGACTGTGGGAGGAAACTTGAGCACGCACGTTCCACAGGGAGGACATACAGAGGATGTTGGGATTGAACTCCAAACTTCAACACCTCGCCGAGCTGTAACAGCATCGTGCTAACCACTACGCTACTGTGGCACCCAACATTAATGGAAAGAAATCTTTGAATACTTATCTTGTAAATTTGCCACTCCACTACCTACATGGAAAATTTAATATACACCATTTTTCTTACTCCTGGTCTTCTTCTGGATCTCATCATGAGAAATCATTGACTATTTTTCAAATCCACAAGGCTTACGCCCCACCTCCCCCTCGTACCCCATCTGTTACTTATTTTTATACACACATTCTTTCTCTCACTCTCCTTTTTCTCCCTCTGTCCCTCTGAATATACCCCTTGCCCATCCTCTGGGTTCCCCCACCCTTGTCTTTCTTCCCGGACCTCCTGTCCCATGATCCTCTCGTATCCCTTTTGCCAATCACCTGTCCAGCTCTTGGCTCTATCCCTCCCCCTCCTGTCTTCTCCTATCATTTTGGATCTCCCCCTCCCCCTCCAACTTTCAAATCCCTTACTCACTCTTCCTTCAATTAGTCCTGACGAAGGGCCTCGGCCTGAAATGTCGACTGTACCTCTTCCTAGAGATGCTGCCTGGCCTGCTGCGTTCACCAGCAACTTTGATGTGTGTTGCTTGAATTTCCAGCATCTGCAGAATTCCTGTTGGTTGAAGCTTATGTAACTGTAATATTTCAACCGAGTGTGAAGAATCCTTTTCTGTCTCCATCCTCGAGCAACCTGCCGTTGTCTTCTTCTTGCCATTTGGGTCATCATCACAGCAGCAAGGGTTAAGCGTGTCAGCCAGCTATGAGCTAACAATATTGTTTTCTTCACTGAAGGAGGGAATGTCTAACATTGAAGGCAATTCCCAAATGGTGAATGTTGACATAAACATTGTTCTGACTGACATCGCAAACTATTGGCTCAGAGATTGTGCGGAATCGATTCTGCCCAAATACTTCAAACGCAAAAGCATGTTTGAAGCCAAAAAATATGAGTGCAAATTACTGCATGATATTCTCGAATAATAGTAATCTTTATTAATTTCATTTGTTTTCGTTTGAAAGCGATCCAAAAGGCACAAAGCCTTAGTTGAACAGTTTCAATAAAATCTTCAGAGAATTTCTATTTAAATTATACATGTCTCAATTCCCAAAGTTGCTGCTGGTAATTGCAGCAAATGCTGGAAATTTTGCTTCATTATTACAACAATAGCCAGCCCATCAATTCTCACGCTCTTGAATTATCTGTGTGAAACCCACAGCTTTGGTGCTGATATTTCCGAATGGCGCTTATGTTGGGTTGGTACAAATATAAGAGTAATAGCTGAAAATAATCCTTCTCAGACACAGGGAACAAGTCATTAACTGAATCATCTGCCTCTACTAGCTTAAGCCTGTTTTGAGTTTTATAAATAAGAGGTCAAACAAACCAAAGAAGCAATAATTGGATGAGGCAATCAAAAGATCCCATTCTGGCAAATAATGGTATCTACAGTAGCGTGCAAAAGTCTTAGGCACATATACTGTATATTGTCAGGGTGCCTAAGACTTCTGTACAGTACAATATTTGTCAATGTGGAGCAGAGAGCGAGTTTGTAAATTTGAAGGGAGCAAAGGATGTTGAGAATGGTGAGGGTGGAACATCATGAGAGGGATATGGGACAGGCAGAGGATGGCCTGGGGAGAGGTGTGGCACGGGTGCAGACACACCCAGTCCTGAGACAACTGGCAAGGTCATATGATCCCAAACAATTGATTTATTGATCATTACAGAATGTCTCTCTGGTGCTTCCCACTCCCTCCCCTCTCCTATCCCCTTTTCCAACCATGATTCCTCTCTCCCTGCCCCCTTCCCACTCTCAGTCCACAATAGAGACTCATATCAGCATCCGGTTTATCACACTCACGTACGTCATGAAATTTGATTTTTTTGCAGCCGCAGCAATACAGTGCAATACATAAAATTACTACAGTACTGTACATAAGCTATAGGCACCCTAGCTACATAAATGTGCCTAGGAGCAATGGAGGATGAAAGGTGACCTGATAGAGGTGTTTAAGATGATGAGGGGCATTGCTCATGTGGATAGCCAGAGGCTTTTTCCCAAGGGTGAAATGGCTAAGACGAGGGGGCACAGTTTTAAGGTGCTTGGAAATAGGTATCGAGGGGATGTCAGAGGTAAGTTTTTCACACAGAGAGTGGTGAGTGCACGGAATGGACTGCCGGCGGTGGTGGTGGAAGCGGATACAATAGGGTCTTTTAAGCGCCTCTTAGATAGGTACATGGAGCTTTGAAAAATAGAGGACTATGCGCGAGGGAAATTCTAGGCAGTCTCTAGACTAGGTTACATGGTCGGCACAACAATGTGGGCCGAAGGGCCTGTAATGTGCTGTAAGTTTCGATGTTCTATGTGCCTAGGACTTTTGCACGGTACTGTAAAGCTCTGTAAGAGCAACTCCAGTTTAAATCATCTTCGTCAAAATGTGCTTGCGTCTTATAAATGTTCCACATTACAATTATACAGCCACCAACGTTCCCTCTAATGTTTTTTTTCACAGCTGCAGGGACCGATCGTTGCTCTGAGCAGAAAATTTATATATTAACATTATATAAAAGAAAATTCAAGCTGCATGACAGCAAAGGGTACAAAATAGCGTAGTGGTTGGCACAAAGGTTCACAGTGCAGGCATCTTGGGTTCAATTCCTGCCACTGTCTGTGAGGAGTGTGTATGTTCTCCCTGTGATTGCGTGGGTTTCCTCTGGGTGCTCTGGTTTCTTTCCACAGTCCAAAGACATACCAGTTGATAGGTTAATTGGTCAGTGTCAATTCCCCTCTGATTAGACTAGAATTAAAGGGGGGTTTCTGGACGGCGCGGCTCAAAAGGCTGGAAGGGTCTATTCTGCACTGTATCTCAATAAATAAATGTGCGTGGGAGCATTTCAGTCACTATGCAGCTTTGCACCCCTGCAGCTCAGAAGGAACAGTGAGCATCACTCATATGAAAAGGCTCTGAACATAAAGAGCTCAGCAAAGTTTTCCATTGGCCTCACAAATATTTGTGGCATTTTTCACCCAGAGTGGCATATTACCCATTATTGATTCCTGGTTATTCATTGCCGCACAAAGACAAAACTATCTCAGCTACCTGCATTTCATTGCCAATTAGGGAATACAAAGTTTAAAATAAAATCACTCACCAAGCGAAGGACAAAACTGTTGCGGCACAACACGCCACTCCAACAAATAAGGAATTTGGACCACAAGATTGATTAGAGTGTGGTGCTGTAAAGATTTCTCCCCATTCTGTCCTCTAAAGTAATTAAGCTGTCACCTATAAGTGGATTAAAGGCCATAGTGCAAAGGGAACTGACTCTTTATAAGCAGATGTTTTGATAGAACATGAATGTCTTTTTCAGAGCCCTCTGCTAATTACCATAGTCCTATTCTGTCTGCCTCTCTCACTGTCAATAGGGCAGTGTGGCTGAGCTTGCCATCTGTTCAGATTCTATTCTTTACTCTTTTCAAGGCCTCTTAAGATTTAATCTTTTCTTCCTTTCCATAATGCAGCTCAAAGGTGCATTACTGGGTTATTCAGCTTTTATGAAGGCAGTGGCACGCGTCAGGCCCCTCAGGAAACCGCCTGAGACTCACTCGCAGATCAGGCAATGTGTTACTCAAGGATCCTACACTGCTGTGTTTAGCCTAGCTGATAATCATTTCAGAACTGTGAAATATTCACTTTAAGTTGTTTCGAAATGTGCTGAAGTGGAGAAAAAAGATAAGAATGAATGTAGAATCACAGAAAGGTTACTGCATAGAATAACATGGCTTAATACAGCCCATCGAGTCAAAACTAGCCCTATTTGAGATCAATCTACTGTATGTATATGTTAGGGCATTTTGGGGGGTTAGGACATATAACAAATAACTTCAGCCAACAATCTTCAGATCTGAGTATGGACGGTAGAGTAAATTTAAAATGCTGCTCTGGACAAAGGGGTCCTAAGAGCCATGAACCACAGTTAATTGGAAGGCCAGGCAATGCTGATTTAAAATTCATTTGGATGTCTGTAGTGTGGGTGTAAAGCTGGAGGTGTGATGTTTGTGTGTAGTTCAAAAGAAGCATTGTGGATGCATTGCAAATATGGAAATGTACTCTGATCTTCAGCATATGAAGTGTTGGGTCAAGCAGGTTTCTTCCTCTGAAAGGATCTCAATATGATGCCTGCTATGTCGCATTACTTCATTTCTACCAGCAACTTCTCTCCAGCAGTGTTGTTCACATGACAACAGTATGCTGTACATAACTTTGAAATTTGCCTTCTTGGAGGCAGCCACAAAACAAAGAAATATAACTGAACCCATGTAAAAAAAAACACAACAAGCAATGTCAGACACCTAATTTTTGAAAAAAAAGATCAAATTGTGCAAATAATAAAAAAGTAAACAAATAGCTCACAGAACATTAACCTCAGAGTCCCAGAAAGTGGGTCCACAGACACAGAGCCAATTTAGTGCTGAGGTGAGTGAAGCCAGTCCAGGAGCCCAATGGCTGTAGGTCATAGCCACCTTGACTCATTTACCTTTAGGAACAGTCTCTCCTTAATTACTATGTCTGAATCTTCATCATCAGGAAGATAGTATGTAGATGATCTGGAAGATCCTGCCATCAGGAAGAAGGTACAGGAGCCTCAGGACTCACACCACTAAGTTCAGGAACAGTTACTACCTCTCAGTTATCAGGCTCTTAAACCAAAGGGGTAACTTCACTTGCCCCATCATTAATATGTTCTCACAACCAATGGACTCACTTTCAAGGACTCTTCATCTTATGTTCTCAATATTTATTATTTATTTACTTACAGTATTGTTTCTTCTTTTTGCACTTGCACAGTTTATTGTCTTCTACTCTCTGCTTGAACTCCCTAGTTGGGCGGTGTTTCATTGATTCTGTTATGGTTATTATTGTATAGATTTGTTGAATATGGCAACAAGAAAATTAATTTCATGGTTGTACATGGTGACATATTTGTATTCTAATAATGAACCTTATTTTGAATTTTGAACTTTATGGGAATTAAGGGATATGGGATTGGTTCTGGAAAGTGGTGCTGTCTTTTGTGATCTTATTGAATAGACTACCCTCTATGTCTTATGTTCTTCTGTTACTGCGTACTTGATCCTAAATACCTTTATTGGTTCTCCTCTTCTACCCTCTCTTCCAAGGAGAATAAATTCATATCTCCAGTTTATCCATGTAACTAATTACTGAAATCTCCTCGCTTAGGTATGAGGTGTCCACCTGCTTTAAGAAGACCACTAACAGCACGGTAACTAAGGAAGAAACAAGGTAGTGGACATTATGACTTCTGACCGATGATTCTGACATCTACCATCATGAAGTGCTTCAAGAGGCTGATCATGGCATGCATTAACTCTAGCCACCCAGACAACCCTGACTCACCACAGTTGAACTACTGCTGAAGCAGGTCTATGGCAGATACCATACCTCTGGCACTACACTCATCACTGGAGCTTCTGGACTGTAAATGCGTTTATGTTAGACCGGTGTACATTCAAGTTCAAGTTTAACTGCCGTTCAAACATGCAAGGATACCCATGAATACAGCCAAATGAAATAGTGTTCCTCCGGGGCCAAGATGCAATTGCCAACAGTCATACACAGCACAAGTCACATATAGCACGTATGCTATAGCAAGCCATAAAAGATGTCAGTAAAATACAGTCACAGAAAAAATAGTCCAGGACACTGAGTTCATGAATGTTGCAGAAATCTGCAGTCGAACACAATATGGCTTGTGGTCTGCCAAGTGAACTTTGTTGGGGGGGGGGTCAACACCCTCTCCAGTTTAGACGCCACACCACACTGCCTCCAGAGGAGTGCACCGACTGACACCTCTCTCCTGGGCAGCTGTAAACAGGTGACACCACAGCTTGAGGCTTTGCGCTCGCTACGACTGAATCCACGCAGCTCCCCCACCATCCGCCAATAAATCAGTGAACTGGACTTGCAGCATAATAACTGACAGGAGCTTGTGATGACAGGAAAAGTCACCAGCTGTTAAATTGCACAGCGTCTTCACGCACCAACTACTCTGATGCCTCTCTGTCTCAGGCAGCATCACAATCTGCACCATCCAACTCCACTTTTTTATTCTGGTGTCATCATCCTTCCTTACCAGTCCTGATGAAGGGTCTTGGCCCAAAACGTTGACTGTTTATTCATTTCCACGGATGGCTTCCTGACCTGCTGAGTTCCTCCAACTTTTTGTGTTTATTTTTGGTAGTCACGACGTCAACCCTTCCATCAGTGTCAACAAAGGAACTGGTCATTCAGTTCAGGAAGGGTGGGGGTGGTACACATTTTCCTGTCTATATCAACAGTGCTGAAGTAGAGAGGGTAGAGAATTTCAATTTCCTGGAAGTGAACATCAACAGTAGTCTGTCCTGCTCCAACCATGTTGATGCCCCAGCCAAGAAAGCTCACTGTAACTTCTACTTCCTCAGGAGGCTAAAGAAACTGAGCATGTCCCCTTTGACTCTCACCAATTTTCATTGATGTACCATAGAAAGCATCTTGTGCAGATGCATCACAGCGTGGTATGGCAAATACTCTGCTCCAGACCACAGGAAATAGCAAGGTGCTGCAGATACAGCTTAGCACATCATGGAAGCCAGCCTCCTCTCTGTAGCCTCTGTCTACATTTCTCACTGCCCTGGTAAAGCAACCAGCATCATCAAAGACCCTACATACCAGGACATTCTCTGTTCTCCTCCTTCAGTAGATATAAAATTCTGAAAGCATATACCGCCAAGGCCAAGCAGAGCTTCTATCCTGTTGTGTTAAGACTACTGAATGGTTGGCTTGGACGATAAGGTGGGCTCTTGACCTCACAATCCAACTTGCTGTGACATTCTACCTTACTGTCTACCTGCACTGCACTTTCTCTGCACTGTAACACTTCATTTTGCTCTCTGTTGTTGTTTTACCATATGCTTTCTCGATGCACTGTTCAAATGAATTTATCTGTGTCAATGTTATGTAAGAGAAGTACATGTGACAATAATAAACTAGATTACCAGTTTAAACCTCTTCTGCACCCTTTCGTAAACCTTCACATCTTTCCTGAAGCGTGACTGAACCAGTGTTTCATAAACGTATTTATGACATCCTTACTGTGTACTCTCGGTGTTGATTTTCATCTCTACCAATGGAGGTGTAAGATGCTCCTTCCTTCCACTAGCCTGCAGGTCACCCTTGGGCAAGGTGTAGCACCTATTTAGTCCCCTGATCAGGGTCACATGAAGCCATGGGAGCAGGTGGTGGATGGTCGTATGAGCAGCTGGTGCACATCACATTCTGGTTATGCGACCACTGACGCCAGGAAGACAATCTCTGAAGGGCATTGATAATGGCTGGTGTCATCCATCTTCTGAAGACACTGCCCAAAAGAAGGCAATGGCAAACCACTTCTGTGGAAAAATTTGCCAAGAACAATTATGGTCATGAAAAAGCCATGATCATCCGTGTCATATGACATGGCACATAACGAGCGAATTGTTGCACTCTGAGCCTCTGTTTATTAAGCCCAGATCCTGTATGCTTTGGTGACTCATTGTACAATTTCCATTGAGCCATGCACAGGTCAGTCTGTTTATTGCACCCTCTAGCTTATACTACCTCTCCTTGTTCTTCCTAATAAAAGGCAATATATTCATCTGCATTAAATTTCATTTACTAAATTTCTACTCATTTAATCAGCCTCTCTGCATCCACTCAAAGTCCAAAGGCCCATAAGACATAGGAGCAGAATTAGCCCATCGAGTCTGCTCCGCCATTCCATTAGGGCTGATAGATTCTCCCTCTGAACCCCATTCTCCTTCCTTCTCCCTGTGACCTTTGACATCCTGAATAATGAAGAACCTATCAAACTCTGCTTTAAATATACCCAATCACGTGGCCTGCATAGCTGTCTGTGACAACAAATTCCGCAGATTCACCACCCTCTGGTAAAGAATTTTTTTCTTCACCTCTGTTCTAAAAGGATTTTTCTCTATTCTGTGGTTGTGCCTTCTGGTCCTAGACTCCCCCACTATAGGAAATATCCTTTCAACAGCTATCTAAGCCTTTCAATATTCAATAGCTTATAATGAGATCCCCCCTCATTCTACTAAACTCCAGCGAGTACAGGCCCAGAGCCATCAAACACTCCTCATTTCAGCTCTTTCATTTCAGGAATAATTCTTGTGAAAATCCTCTGGACCCTCTCCAATGCCAGCACATCTTTTCTTAGATAAGGGGCCCAAAACTGCTCACAATACTCCAAGTGCAATCTGAATGATGCCTTATAAAGCCTCAGCATCACATCTTTGCTTTTATATTCTAGTGAACGCTAATATTGCATTTTCCTTCCTTACCACTGACTCAACCTGCAAGTTAACCTGTAGGGAATCCCGCACATGGCCTCCCAAGTCCCTTTATACCTCTGATTTTCAAATGTTCTCCCCATTTAGAAAATAGCCTCATTCTTTATTTCTTTCAGCCTTTATTCCTTCTACCAAAGTGCATGCCATATACTTCCCTACACTATGTTCCATCTGCCACTTTTTTTGCCCATTCTCCCAATCTGTCTAAGCCCTTCTGCAGGCACCCTGCTTGCTCCACCTATCTTTGTGTCGTCCACAAACCTGGCCACAAAGTCATCAACTCCGTCGTCCAAATCATTGACATTTAGCGTAAAAAGAAGTGGCCCCCAATTCTATTATTATTTTCAGCTCAGCTCTCTGCACTTCTAGATTTTGTATCATCAGCAAGTGTGGAAATTGGGTTCTGTACATCCACGTCCAAATGATTGATACATACTGGGAAAAGCAGTGATCCCGGTCCTGACCCATAGCAAGTGCCACTGTGCACATCTCTAGAGTTCAAGTGGAAGACACTTATTGTTAGTCTCTGTTAACTCTCACTTACTGATTACTAATTTATTTAACTTGGCACAACATTGTGGGCCGAAGGGTTCCTGCTATGTTCTATGTTAGTATCTAATTCTTTAAGCATGCTAGAACAGCTGATTTTATTCTACAGGCTTCAGTCTTGACAACAAGCTTACTAAGAGTATATTCATTAAATTTCTTTTGAAAATTCTTATCATCGCACAACCCACGATTCCCTCACCAACCCTCATTTTAAATTTCCTCAATAAACTCAATTGTTAGTTTTTTTTCAAGTCAAATTTATTGTCATTTAACTATATACACGTATATACATATAATGTATAGAGAAAGGAGACAATGCTTCTCCAAACCAGGCTGGAAAGCACAGTAGTACCCTTAACACACATATAACACATGATAACTTATGAAGGTAAGGATAAAATCTACAGATCAATCATGCTAAATAACAAATTAAAGTGTGTAAGTTAAATATTATAAGGTATGGAACAGGTTAACCAATGACACTTCGAAGGCAATATGACAGGGGATTCAGAAATCTAATGGCCTGAATGAAGAAACTGTTTCACATCCTTTAACAAAGCATATATCAAGTAACTTCCATGACCCCAGGCTGTCCCAAATGCTTTAAAAAGAAAGAAGCAAAGGTGGCTTTAATATGCAGAAAAGGTACACAGAATTCATGCATACCAAGGCAATAAATTCTCCCACAAGAGTTTGAATTTTGTTAGGGCGTTATATTCTGTTTCTGAAATTTAGTTCTATTAAAATTAATTTTGTAAACAGCTTGCAATATATCAATGTGACGATATGCAGTAGGATATTTATATAGTGATTTTTTTTCAGTGGATTTGTTTTAATGATATGGATGAAAGGTAAATATATAACTCTACATTTCTTTAACTAATCTCTAGAGATCGCCTATGCCCTCTTGGAAATGTAGGCTGACCCTCAATTTTATATATCATTCAAAACACATAAATAGGTTTTTCACTGTAGTTTAATAACTGGGAACCACGTCAGCGGGGCAGTTATTGCTTGCTATTACAGCTGGGGATATTCCAGAGTTTGGAGTTCAATTTTGGCGTTGTTCTGTAAGGAGTCTTTGTACATCCTCTCTGTAGAATGTGTGGGTTTTCTCTGGGTATTCCAATTTCCATCCCACTGTCCAAACACGTACCAGTTAGTAGGTTAGTTGGTCATTATAAATTGTCCTGTGATTAGGTTAGGGTTAAATCAGAGTTGTCAGGGGTCATTGGGGTGGCACGGTTTGAAGGGTGGGGAGGGCCTACTCTGCACTGTAATGTTAAATAACTAAAAATAAATAAATAAACTGATGCCATCTACAAACGTAGATCAGCAGTTGGGTTGTTACAATGGGCGTTAACCCCAATTACTGTCCAATGTCTGCTGGTGTGATGTGGACCATCAATTGATCATCGAGCCAGGGCAAGAGGTATCCAATTCCCTCCTGTAACTAATACTCTACAGAGACACAAAATGCAGGCTTTTGTTTCAAAGAACAACCTCAGTTAGCAGGGGGAGGTGGCATCCATTGGGGTGCTCCAACATCTGTCATTCCCTTAAGGAGTGGAGGAGAGAAAAGTAAAAGGCAAGCCAAAACCAGGAAACCTCTACTCTAGTTAAAACAAAAGCAAAAGACTGCATTAAAAGGTCAGTCAGTCACTTTTTGCTCCTGGTGTTCATAATGTCCAAACTGTCTCTTCTGTTAACCAAGACAGGAGTTGCATTTTTAATAATGTGAAGCACTTTGGAACATGCTGAGCAAGGGGAAAAGAGCAATCTCTGTTTTTAAATATACCACAGACATAAGGCATAGGAGAAGAATTAGACCATTCAACCTATCCATTCAGCTGCTATTCCATCATGGCTGATTTATTATCTCTCTCCAGCCTCCTCCCGTAATCTTTGACGTCCTGACTAGTCAAGAACCTATCACCCTCCACTTTAAATATACCCAATGACTTGGCCTCCACAGCTGTCTGTGGCAATGAATTCCACAGATTCACCAACCTTTTGCCAAAGAAATTCCTTCTCACCTCTGTTCTAAAGGAACAAAATAACAAAAGTGGATGTAATAGACTAGAATTAGGGGACATAGCCTCAGGAGTAAACTTAGGACAGAGATGAGGAGGAACTGCTTTTCCCAAACAGAGGCGAATCTATGGAATTCTCTGCCCAATGAAGCAGTGGGGATTACCTCAGTGAATATACTTAAGACAAGGTTGAACAGGGTTTTGCACAATAGGGGAATTAAGGGTTATGGGGAAAAGGCAGGTGGGTGGAATTGAATTGACGTTATTTCTTACATCGTTCACATACGTGAGGAGTAAAAACCTTTACGTTACATCTCCATCCAAATATGCAATGTGCAGTCATACTAATTTATAATAATTTATTATAAATAGAACAGTAAATGTAACATAGAAATACACTCAAATCAGCATGAGTTAATCGGTCTGATGGCCTGTTGGTCCTGGCATTTATGCTGTGGTACCGTTTCCCAGATGGTAGCAACTGGAATAGATTGTGGCTGGGGTGACTCAGGTCCTCAATGATCCTTCAGGCCCTTTTTCCACATCTGTCTTTGTAAATGTCCTGAATCATGGGAAGTTCACAACTGCAGATGCGCTGGGCTGTCTGCAGAGCCCTCTGATTGAGTACAGAAGTACAGTTCCCATACCAGGCAGTGATGCAGCCAGTCAGAATGCCCTCAGTTGTGCCCCTGTAGAAAGTTCTTAGGATCTGGGGGCCCATTACATTTGGCTTTGAAGTCTGCGATGGTATGCAACCCTCGCCACAAATCACGTGTGCTAATTGTTGTGAATCTTGACTCAATTTTCTCTCTGCATTGTTGTTTCACAGCCTTGATAGCTTTGTGCAGATTGTAGCTGCTTTTCTTAAGTTCCTGCTGATTGCTGGCAATGTAAGCTCTTTGTCACACGGTAAGTGCTGCTCATATGGAACTATTGATCCAGGGTTTCTGGTTCGAAGACCCTGACCAACTTTGGGGGGACAACATCGTCAATGCACTTCTGGATGAAGCACGTGACTCCATCAGTTAACTCGGAGACATCCTCATCATGGAAGACATTCCAGTCGACGTCATCAAAGCAGTCCTGCAACATGGAGGCTAATTGGTTGGAACAGCAGTGGACAGTTTTAACTATATCCGTCTCTTATTTCAGCTTCTGTCTGTACATTGGCAAAGGCAGGACTGAAGAGTGGTCTGATTTTCCAAAAGCTGGGCAAAGGAGAGCTTTGTAAGCATTGCGGAAGAGAATGTAGCAGTGGTCAAGTGTCTTATCTCCACGAGTGCTCACCTGGATATGCTAACAAAACTTCAGAGAGACATTCATCAGTGACGATGAAGGCAGCCTCTGGGTGTGCAGTCTCCGGCGTGTTGATGGTCTTGTACAGTTCTTTGAGAGCCAGGTCAATATCAGCCTGCAGTGGAATGTACACCACTGTGATGATAACAACCGTGAAATTTGTAGGCTGCCAGTGGGGTCGGCACAGCAGCACCAGTTATTCCAGGTCTGGGGAAAAAAAGGATTTGAGAGCATGCACATTCTGGAGGTCGCTTCAAACATTGTTGACCATGAAGCATACCCCTCCTCCTCTACTCTTCCCAGACAGGTTTTTTGGCTTGTCCGCCCAGAACAGGGAGAACCCAGAGGCTTGCTGGCATGATCCGATATCTCATCCATCCATCAGCCGGGTCCCTAGTTTCCCGCTAGTAGGAGATTCTGCCTCTCAGTTCGCACAGCTTGTTGTCCAGGTGCTGAACGTTAGCCAGGAGTATGCTAGGGAGCGGTGACCGGTCTGCACGCTGCCTCAGCCTCACCTGGATGCCGGCCCTTCTCCCCCGCTTCCGGCGCTTCTTCCGAGGTGGTGGCGGTGTAAGAGGCGAGTCTCCCACGGATCGCGCAAGCAAGGATTCCCAGTGTAGGAAAAGCAGCACCTAGTGGGTAAATGCCGTCTTTCCGATATTCAGAAAGATCAATCTATCGTATCTGATGTGACTATCAGCTACTTGAACAGAAAATGCTAAGAAAATTGTAGAAATTAGTAGTATACTGTAGATTTGGAACAGAGCTCGCAACACGGCCTCCGTACGCGGCGCCATCTTAAGTGGGCCAAAGGATGAGTCCATGGTCAGATCGGCCATAATCTTATTGAATGGTGGAGCAGGCTTGACGGGTCAGATGGCTTACCCCTGTGCTTATTTCTTGTGTTCGTATATTCTTGTGTTCTAATATTTCTTCATCAAATGGTAAGAATGAAGAGCAATTAATCAAGAACCTATCAACCTCCACTTTAAATATATAATAGACCTTAAGTCATGGGAGCAGAATTAAGCCATTCAGCCCATCAACTCTACTTTGCTTTTACATCATGACTGATTAATTAATTACCCCTCTCAACTCCATTCTCCTATTTTCTCTTCGTAACCTTTGATGCCCCTACTAACCAAGAACCTATCAACCTCCACTTTAAGTATACCCAGTGACTTTGCCTCCGCTGTTGTCAGTGGCAATGAATTCCACAGATTCACCAGCCTCTGGCTAAAGAATTTCTTCCTCATCTCTGTTCTAAAGGGTTGCAATAACAAAAGTGGATGCAATATTTCTTCATCAAATGGAGAGCAAAGTGATTCAAGGAAATGGACAAGCCTTCCATCTGTTAAACAGAATCCTATTATTAGACAATTCTTGCTTACAATCTACAAACTACCATGAATGCAGCTTCAAGAGAGAAAAATAACAAATGTTTCACCGGTGCTATGTTTCTCATAGAGTAACAGTTAGGTTTCATTTGGTGAAGTACTTCAGTAGATTCAGTGATACTCTACTGGAGATACAAATGCATACAATCAGATTCATTTGTTCAGCTGAGGCCTTTTGACAACTAAAAGCTTCTTCAACGACTTTCAGAATACAGAAAAAGGCAAAAATATATATTTCTCATGACTCAATACTTTCCACCGCCAGCGCTAGTTTTTAAAGGAACGAGGCAGAAGTAACCATGGTGACAGCCTGCACTGTAAACAGTTACTATAAATCATTCTTTATCTCACATGGGGAATATAGTACCTCCCTCGTCAAATCCACCTTCATCTGGAGAGTAAAATCTCTGTTATTTTGATTCAGAAAGGGTATTACATTCATTAAAGGTGTCTTGGTTACTTTCAACAAATTGCAAGAAATTTCACCATGCAATAAAGTATTCTAATAGCTATCAGATTTGTAGATTTAGAACATTAATTAGAAAAATAATATTCATTCAAATTAAAATTACTTTGTGGCACCATTGACAACATAGCAGATCTCTCTCTCCCTCTAACTCCCTCGATGCTGTTGGCAAATGGTGCCAGAGCAAGGTTTAATTGACACAAATTGTAGATTTGAACTCTAATTCAGGTTTACGATGTGTTCTATTTCTGGTCACTCCTTCCTCGTTTCAACTTCTGGACGATTTTTGAATCAGGGCAGCCTGCAGATAATAAACACAGCCGAACTGAACTGAAATATGCCTTCTGATTTTGTATTTCATATTCTGTGTTTTCACTTTTTTTTCTGTCGCAGTTTACATGATTTTTTTTTGCGCAAGGGGAGAGAGCAGCTTGATATTTAATGCTTTTCTTTGAACAGGTTGGTTCCGTGGTTCCTCTTTGATTTGTGACTGTCTGTGGAAAGGTGAATCTCAGGGTTGTATACTGCATACATACTTCAATAATAAATACACTTTGAATCTTTGAATCTTGAATAACCGTAATTGAAGTGATAATAATCTCAGCAGAAAATATCCACTAGACTTTGATGAAGAAATTCACATAATCTGTAAAACCTATTTTGAATGACATGGCATAGGGTCGAACATTAACTAAACTTGTCATGCCTTAAAAATGAGTTTAAATGTACTGTCATTGCCACATCAAGTGTAAACAAATCTGGTAAGAACAAGTATTTGATATATATTCTAAAATCAGGAATTATGCTATATCTACAGTTCGATAGTTTCATTTAATATCAGAGAATGCATACAGTATACAGCCTGAAATTCTTACTTTATGCAGATATCCATGAAACAGAAGAAAACCCAAAAGAATAAATGATAGAAAAAAGTTAGAGCCCCAAACTTTTTTCTATCATTCATTCTTTCGGGTTTTCTTCTGTTTCATGGATATCTGCGTAAAGTAAGAATTTCAGGCTGTAAACTGTATGCATCCCTCCCCCTCCCCTCCCCTCCACGTTCCAGCAGGAAGTGTCCCACCATCCACCAGGGAAGCAATGGCAAAGCCCTCAAAGAGACCAAGATCAAGGTCCAACAAAGATTACATTCCATAACCCAGTACTGTGACATGCCACAGGCTTTCTCTCACTAACAAGGAAGAGGGAGGTGTCATCTGTTCCACAGCAGGAGGGGAGGCCAACAGATATCACTGCTTTGATGTTACAGTCTGAAGTGATGCTTATTCAAGCTCTCCTGACCTGAGAACCAGCAAACTCTCCCCCCCACCATCGAGAGAGAGAGAGAGAGAGAGAGAGAGAGAGAGAGAGAGAGAGAGAGAGAGAGTGAGAGTGAGAGAGAGCGAGAGTGAGAGAGAGCACGTGATCACTCAAGTGCAGAGGCCTCTAACAGCCGTGCCCATTGTCTCAATGTTCCCATCTCCTGTAGTGTACTTTAAAATACAAAGATTATTTATGTTTTTTAACACTAATTTGGTGTGAGTGCTATTAAAGACTTACTAAAGTGCATTTTATTCCCACTCTCCATCGGAAAAAAGCAACAATGGGAGATAAATCAGTTGCATTAAACTTCAACCCGTTCTTCCCTAATCATTCGAAATTTGTTTGGGGTGGGAGTCAGTAAAATGAAAGCTGCTTTTATGCTGCCTTAATCCTGGCACTGCATTCTGGGAGTCTGGGATCATGAGTTGGCTCCTGAAAGCTACATTACTAAATCCAGCCACCTCCTCCCAACGGGAGACAAACTGGGCCTACAGCTTCACTGCTGGGAGACAGGAGCCGTACGCAGTAACGAATTTGTGGACGTCAGCCTCTTGGAATCTGAACCAAACAAGTGGCAGTATAAAAGTAGCATTATATTTATAGTTCCTAAATATCATTTATTTCACCAATCATCTCGGCTTTTTACTGAAGATTCCCTTCAGTTGTTTCCGATGCCTTGAGGCTCAGATTTTATAAAAAGCAAGTAGCTTTACACAGGAGAATGATTTGAAGGCAGTTTTATAGCTGACAAAGGTTAACTTTTATAAATGGTATGACAGATGGCCACTTTGTAACCTATCCTCCAATTGCCTGGTGGCTTTTATAGATCCATTTGCAAGTCAGTCCTGGAATAGCATGTGGGCATAATTGTAACAATCCCAGTTTATTAAAGTGGCAGTCTCCATTTCACTGCACTACACCTGCAAAGCAAGTATAATTTAAAAAGTTCACAAACCTTAATATAAGTCATTCTTACATTTACAAAGATGTTTAGTAACATGGATGTAAACTGAAGAACGTTTATAAATATTTTGGAATGATCTGAAATTATAGCCATCGGGATAAAAGTTGCAGACTGTTGTGAAAATAAGTATTGAGATTCCTTTATCATCACACAGTGATGGTTCCCTGAAATTAATTAAGTACTCGTTTATTATGATGTGATATCACAATTTAGTATAGAACCTAAATTCTTTGGTCACAGAGTCATGGAAAAGTACAGCACAGAATCAGGCCCTTTGGCCCATCTAGCCTGTGCAGAACTATTTAAACTGCCTACTCCCGTCGACCTCCACTGGGACCATTGCCCTTCATACCTCTACCATTCATATACCTACCCAAACTTCTCTTAAATGTTGAAATAGAGCACATGCACCACTTGCACTGGCAGCTCGTTCCACATTTTCGTGGCACTCGGAGTAAAGCAGTTTCCACTCATGTTCCTCTCAAACTTTTCACCTTTCACCCTTAACCCATGACCTCTAATTGTAGTCCTAACCAACTTCAGTGGGAAAAGTCTGTTGGTATTTATCCTATGTATACCCCTCATAACCTTGTACCTACTCTCTCCCCAGTTTTCGACGTTCCAAGGGATAAAACCCTAAACTATTTAATCTTTCCTTATAACTCAGAACCTCCAAACCTGGCAACTCAGGAATCCTATTATAGATCCTTTTAAAGTTTCACCTTCTACCTATCAAAATGACTCAAACTATGTTCAAATAATTTTATAAAATAATACCGTAAGGTCTTTTGATACTTCAAGTTAAAATAAGAATATAACTTTTGATCACTCCTTTGTAAATGCAGTTTATCACTTTAAGTGTTACGACATGTTAACGCAAATTGCAGATAAAAATACCACTTCAAAGATCATTATTCCTATGCAAATGAGCTTTGATTACATATCAAATAAAAATCCCCTACAGATCACTTTCTTCGCCCTGCAGTCTAACAAATCAATGTCGTAGTTATGAGTCCTGATGAAGGGTCTCAGCTCAAAGCGTCGACTGTTTATTCATTTCCATAGATGCTGCCTAGTCGGCTGAGTTCCTCCAGTGTTTTTTGTGTGTTGCTCTGGATTTCCAGCATCTGCAGACTTTCTTGTGTTTGTAGTTATGAGTGATATGCTTAAAGTAAAAGCTGATGTGGGGGAGGGGGGGAGGTGTCAAAATTAGTTCAACACTGGAAATAACATTGTTGCCCTACATCCTTATTTTTAATTTAGATCATAGTACAGCACAGAAACAGGCCATTTGGCCCACAATGTAATGTTAAATCAGCTAAAAAGTAATTCAAAATCACCCAAACACTAATCCCTCCTATTTACACCATGTCCATATCCCATGTGCCTATCCAAATGTCTCTTAAAAGCCTCTAATGTATTTGTCTCTTCAGCCATACCAGGCAGTGCATTCCAGGCATCCACCACTCTCTGGGTAAAAAACTTACCCCTCACATCTCCCCTCGAACCTAACCCCTCTCATCTTCAATGCACGCCCTCTGGTATTAGACATTTCAACCCTGAGAAACAGATACTCTCTGCCCACTCTATCTATGCCTCTCATAATCTTATAAACCTTGATCAGATCTCCCCTCAGCCTTCACCGCTCCACAGAAAACAACCCAAGTTTATCCAGCCTCTCATGATAGCACATGCCCTCTAAACCAGGCAGCATCCTGGTAAACTTCTTCTGCACCCTCTCCAAAGCTTTAACATCCTTCCTATGATGGAGCGACCGGAACTGTATGCAATACTGCAGGCATGGCCTAACCACAGTTTGATAAGGTTGCACCATAACCTCTTGACTTTTGAACGGTTGAAGGCATATCCCAATTTCAGGGAAAGTGCCTGACAGAAAGAGACTATGTAAAATTTCAGCCAGTGAATTGTCAGAGAGTTTAAAGTGTTTAGAATTGTTTGATTTTTCATATCAAATTCATGCCATACTGCTATGAAGTTATCTTCAGGGACCTCAACAGAGGTGGGAATTCGTCTATTCAAGGAAAATTATCAGGAAGAGCAAGACAAGCAAGACACGCTTCATCGTTATGTGCTTAGCCCACTGCTGCACTCTCTCTACACTCACGAATGTGTGGCTACACACAGCTCAAATGCCATCCATAGATTTGCTGAAGACTCAACTCTTGTTGGCAGAATTTCAGATGGTGACGTGAGGATGTACACGAGTGAGATAGATCAGCTAGTTGAGTGGTATCGTAGCAACAATCCTGCACTCAATGTCAGTAAGAAGTGATTGTGCACTTCAGAAAGGGTAAGAACAGGGGACAAGCACCAGTTCTCATAGAGGGATCAGAAGTGGAAAGGGTGAGCAATTTCAAGCCCCTGGGTGTCAACATCTCAAAGATCAATGTAGTTACAAAGAAGACACAATTGTATTTCAATTGGGGTTTGAGGAGATTTGGTATGTCGCCAAAGATACTCACAAATTTCTGCAGATGTACTGTTGAGAGCAGTCTAACTGGCTGCATCACCATCCGGTATGGGAGGGGGGGTGCATGGTGCGGCACAAGAACGAAATTAGCTGTGAAATCATCATGAGCACCAGCCTCCCCAGCGTCCAGGACATCTTCAAGGAGCGATGCCTCAAAGATGTCGCATCCATCACTAAGGACGTGCCCTCTTCACAATGAAAGCACACACTCAACAATTTCAGCTACAGCTTCTTCCCCTCTGCCATCCTGTTTCTGAATGGGCATTGAACCCATGAACGCTACCTCGCCACTTTTGTTTTTCAAATTTTGCACTACTTATTTAAAATTTTAATATATATGGTATATAGTTACATACAATGTATATACTTCTTAGTGTAATTCACGGTTTTTATTATTGTGTATTGCAATGTACTGCTGCTGCAAAATTTCACAACATATGCCAGTGATATTAAACCAGATTCTGACAAGTAAACAATAAAGATCTGCAGACCTGATGAATTTTGAGGGTTAACCCCTTGGCCTCTGGAAAATCAGAAATTATATTGAAACGGATGTTATTTCAGTGGGAGAGAAACTGGGCCGATGAAGTCAAAGGTTAGATAGTATAATCAAACACTGAGATAAAACTGACTGTTTGTTCAATCCCAAAGCTAACACGGCTCACACAATTCTATTCTTTGCCCTGTACCTTTCTGATTATTTATCAATGTCAGTTTACAATAAGCGATGTCATCAATGCAAACATTTTGGCGAACAGTTCCACATCATTAGTCATATGTAGTGTTAACATTTTTTTCTAATGTATAATCAAGGTAATATATATCTTTTTGGAAATGATTGGCATGTTTCACAATGGATTCAATTTCAAGCTGTGGTAGGCCACTTTATTAGTCTGAAGGTTTCTTTTTTTGTGTGTCTGTCACCTTCTTTTGCAAGTCACATGGTTAGAAATCTCACCAAGCTGACAATGGTTTCAAGTATAAATCCCCCCAGAAAAACAATAGCATGTGACTTCAAGATCATCTACTTCAAATGGGCAGCGAAGCATTTCTGTGAATGGGAATCTTTCAACTAACATATTGCAGTATTTATGAACCTCATCATCTGAGACTATATCTTCGTTCTATTATCCTTCAATTTATTTTGGAAAATGTATTTAAAGAAAGGATTCTAACCCTATTGAAAGCTAAATATACAACATGAGCTTTGTATTGCCTGCCCTGATTTCTTTTTGTCCACTAGTTTCAACAAACACCTGAAAGTATTGTTTATAAATAAAAGTAAATTTATTAACAAAGTACATATGTTACCATATGCTACCCTGAGATTAATTTTCTTGCAAATATTCACAGTAGAACAAAGAAATACTGTGAAATCAATTAAATATTACACAGACAAATAACCAATGTGCAAAAGAAAATTAACTCTGCAAGTGCTTAATAAATATGCAGGTCGATGGGACGAGGAAGCTTATATGGTTTAGCATGGATTAGATGGCCCCAAAGACCAGCTTCTGTGCTGTACTTCTCTATGACTCTATAAGTAAATTAAAAAATAAAATAAAATAACTCTGAGAACACGAGTTGCAGAGTCCTCGAAAGTGAGTCCATAGGCTGAGGAATCAGTTTAGTGTTGAGGTGAGTGAAGTTATTCACTCTGGTTCAGGAGCCTGATGGTTGAAGGGTAAATACTGTTCCTGAACCTGGTGGTCCACAGGGGACTGTCTTGTCTCCCTTTCTCTTCACCATTTACACCTCAGACTTCAATTACTGCACAGAGTCTTGTCATCTTCAGAAGTTTTCGGATGAGTCTGCCATAGTTGGACGCATCAGCAAGGGAGATGAGGCTGAGTACAGGGCTACGGTAGGAAATTTTGTCACATGGTGTGAGCAGAATTTTCTGCAGCTTAATGTGAAAAAGACTAAGGAGCTGGTGGTAGACCTGAGGAGAGCTAAGGTACCGGTGACCCCTGTTTCCATCCAGGGGGTCAGTGTGGATATGGTGGAGGATTACAAATACCTGGGGATACGAATTGACAATAAACTGGACTGGTCAAAGAACACTGAGGCTGTCTACAAGAAGGGTCAGAGCCGTCTCTATTTCCCGAGGAGAATGAAGTCCTTTAACATCTGCCGGACAATGCTGAGGGTGTTCTACGAGTCTGTGGTGGCCAGTGCGATCATATTTACTGGCAGCAGGCTGAGGGTTGCAGACACCGACAGAAACAACAAACTCATTCGTAAGGCCAGTGATGTTGTGGGGATGGAACTGGACTCTCTGACGGTGGTGTCTGAAAAGAGGATGCTGTCCAAGTTGCATGCCATCTTGGTCAATGTCTCCCATCCACTACATAATGTACTGGTTGGGCACAGGAGTACATTCAGCCAGAGACTCATTCCACCGAGATGCAACACAGAGCGTCATAGGAAGTCATTCCTGCCTGTGGCCATCAAACTTTACAACTCCTCCCTTGGAGGGTCAGACACCCTGAGCCAATAGGCTGGTCCTGGACTTATTTCATAATTTACTGGCATAATTTACATATTACTATTTAACTATTTATGGTTCTATTACTATTTATTATTTATGGTGCAACTGTAATGAAAACCAATTTCCCCTGGGATCAATAAAGTATGACTATGACTATGACTATGACTATGACTTTATTCGTCACGTACGCATTGAAGCATACAGTGAAATTCATTGTTTGCATCAAATCAAATCGGCGAGAATTGGCCTGGACAGCTGGCAAGTGTCACCACACATCCACGCCAACATAGCATGCCCACAACTCATTAATCCTAACCATACATAAGACCATAAGATATAGGAGCAGAATTAGGCCATTTGGCCCACCGAGTCTGCTTCGCCATTTCATCATGGCTGATAATTTCCCTTTCAGCCCCAGTCTCCTGTCTTCTCCACATTTCCCTTCATGCTCTGAATAATCAAGAATCTACCAACCTCTGCCTTAAATATACCCAATGATTTGGCCCTCCACAGCTGCCTGTGGCAACAGATTCCACGGAATAGCCACTCTGGATAAAGATATTCCTCATCTCCTTTCTAAATTGATGTTCCTCTATTTGAGGCTGTGTCCTCTGGTCTTAGATTCCCCCACCATAGAAAACGCCTTCTCCATATCCATTCTATCAAGGCCTTTCAATATCAATAGGTTTCAATGAGATCCCCCTGTCGTGCTTCTGAGTTTCAGTGAGTGAAGGCCCAGAGCCATGAAATGTTCCTCATATGATAAGCCTTTGGAATGTAGGAGGAAACCAGAGCATGTGGGGGAAACCCACATGGTCGCTGAGAGAACATACAAAATCAAACCCCTGTGTTACTCATGACACTGTAAAGCTTTGCGGTAAACACTACGTTACCGTGCCACCTAATTTCTGGCTTTTCAGTGCCAGAAATGGGACAATATGAATGTCGTGAAGTTCTTCACTTTTGGCAGAACGTTGAAACTCTCCAGGACAAAGCGGCCCAGTGGATTGGCAATTAATCAACCACCTTAAACGCTCACACTATCCTCTACCAGCACATTGTAGCAGTGGTATACACCAAAGGAAAAACTGGATTCAGCAGTTCCCTGAAGTAACACATGAGAGGCCAACAGCTTCAACCATAAACCAAACTGAAGAGGTGCTACGACAATTCCTAAATACCTTTCAACACCGTTTCCTGACCAGCATGATAGCAGGGCAATATTTCAACCATGAGGTCTGAGCTTCCATTGGAGTCCTCCTTTGCTGAGTGGAAGAGGTAGACAATGTCTCAGCCACCAGACTTCAAGTGCTGATCGTGTGTAAGTGGAACAGGCCACAACTTCCATGCTGGAAGAATGGGGTCCAAGCTTCACACAAACCATGGTGGCCCGTGGTTGCAGAGGATAAGGATGTGTTTATTCCTAAAACATCCCACTTTCCCTTTATCCCACCACGTCTTCAAATTTACAAGATGCAAAAGATCAGGCATAGAGATAGAGATTTTGAAGATTAGTTTCATTTGTCACATGTGCATTGACAAATCAAAACATACAGTGAAATGCATCATTTGCATCAAATCAAGTCAGTGAGAACTATGCTGGGGCAGCCCACAAGCGTCACCATACTTCCGGCACCAACATAGCATTTACTAACCCTAACCTGCACTGGTCACCTTTGGAAGGGGGGAGGAAAGTGGAGCACCCAGAAGAAATCCACATGATAATAGAGAGAACTTACCATACCTTGCACAAAGTCTTAGGCATGTATCTGTAGCTAGGATGCTTAAGAATTTTGCACAGTACTGTATCTGTCAATGTGGAGCAGAGAGCGAGTTTATGAATCTGGTTGGAGCAAAGGATGGTAGAAATGGTGAGGGTGATGTGCCATGGGAGGGGTGTGGACAGGTGGTAGAGAATGAGTGCCAAGGTTGTGGGGTGGAGGAGGTCACGCCCAGCCCGGAGACACCAACCAAGGGTAGTTGACTCTAAACAATTGGTTTACTGATCATTACAGAATGTCTCTCTGGTGCTTCCCACTCCCTCCCCTCTCCCTTCCCCTTTTCCCAACCATGATTCTCCTCTCCCTGCCCCCTTCCCACTCTCAGCCACAATAGAGACCCATATCGGAATCAGGTTTATCATCACTCACATATGTCATGAAATTTGCTTTTTTTGTGGCAGCAGCACAGTGCAATACATAAAATTACTACAGTACTGTGCAAAAGTCTTAAGCACCTTTGCTACAATATATTTAAAAAGTTAAATTAAATAAATAGTGTAAAAGCAGAAAAAAAGTAGTGAGGCAGTGCTCATGGATTCAATGTCCATTCAGAAATCTGATAGCAGAGGGTAAGAAGCTGTTCCTGAATCACTGAGTGTGTGGCTTCAGGCTCCTGTATCTCCTCCCCAATGGTAGCACTGAGAACAGGGCATGTCCTGGGTGATGGGGGTCCTTAATGATGGACGCTGCCTTTTTGAGGCATCGCTCCTTGAAGGCGTCCTGGATACTGAGGAGGCGCGTGCCATGATGAAGCTGACTGAGTTTACAACGTCTTGCTGCTTATCTCAATCCTGTGCAGTGCCCCCATCTCCATACCAAATAGTGATGCAGCCAGTTAGAATGTTCTCCACAGAAGTGTAAACGGGTGGTAGATAACTGCACGGCACTTGGTGGTTGGAAGGCCTGTTTCTATGAAGTCCCTTTATCTAACTCAGTAAATGCCTACCTACCTCTTCCTCTGTTAACCAGCAATTCACCATTGTGTTTCCCTTCCATCTGGCTCAGTTCAAAGGCACAACAGAATCACAAATAAGACTCAGTTGACGCTACATTCCTGCCATGAGTACTGCTGGCAAAGGTAAGGTGCGAGAAAGAATACCCACAGATCAACAATGCCACATTCTGTAAATGGAAGGTTAAAATAAAATTGGGTATCTTTCCTCTAGCTTTCCTTACTTGTTAAAATGTATTATTTTACAATTCTCTTTATTTAACTAATCCTTCTGACTGCCAGCTAAGCTGCTACTGTCTGGTCTTTTATTGCAAATTGGTTGGATCTGATAATAGTGAAGTTTTTTTTTACAATTATACAGTGATAGTGAGGTCATGCCTGGAATACTCAGAAAAGTTTTGGTCCTCTTGCCTACTTAAAGATACAGTAGCATTGGAGACAACTCTAAAGTCATTCCTGGAAAATCCTACAAAAAAGTCATGGATAGAGTCCAATCCATCACAGGTAAAATCCTCTCCAACACATCTACTTGAAACGCAGTCGCAGGGAAGCAGTATCCATCATCAGGAACCCCCAACCCCCCACCTCCCAGGACATGCCCTCTTCTCACTGCTACCATCAGGAAGAAGGTACAGGAGACTCATACCACCAGGTTCAGGAACAGTTATCACCCCTCAACCATCAGGCTCTTGGATCAAAGGGGACAACTTCACTCAACTTCACTTTCCCATCACTGAAATGTTCCCACAACCAATGGGCTTACTTTCACGGACTCTTCTCATGTTCTTGATATTTATTACTTAATTATTTATTATTATTATTTCTTTCTTTTTACATTTGCACGGTTTGTGACTTTTGCACACTGGTTGAATATCCAAGTTGATGCAGTCTTTCATTGATTGTGTTATGGTTATTATTCCATTATGGATTTATTGAGTGTGCTTTCGAGGAAATGAATCTCAGGAATGTATATGTACTTTGATAATAAATTTACTTTGAACTTTGTAAAAGGGAGGCTAAGCAGGTTGGGTCTATATTCTGTAGAGTTCAAAAGAATGAGGAGTAATGATATTGATTGTAGAGGCATGATAGGGTTGATATCAATATGTTTTCACCAGCGCAAAAGTCTTGAATGGGGTTAATTTTTTCAAGATAAGGAGCTGTTCATTTAGAACCAAGGCACGTAGAAACTTGTTCTCATAGAGGATAGTCAATGTCAGGAATTCTCTGGCGAAGAGAATTGTAGAGGTTAGCTCACTGCAAGTATTTAAAGTGGACATGGATTTTTTTTCAAAGTTCAGATGACTGAGGGATATGGGAGGTAGGAACAGAGGAGAAGTTGAGGCCCGAGGTAGTTCATCCATTATAATATTGAATGATAGAGCAGGTTTGAAAGGGCCAGGTGGCCTATTTTGCTCTTCTTTCCCTGTGATCGGCAGCCTTTTAGTATCACTGTTGTAAATTTCATATTATACCGTCAATAAGGTATGAAATTGTTCCCTCAGTACCCAGCCCCAGGTCAAACTCAATTCAGACCACTGTCGAATAAAACTTTCTATCTCTTCACTCCTATCTAATGTAAATCTGTCACCTGCCAGATTTATTTCCATCAGCCAGAAAAATATTTTGTTTTAATTCCACTTTTCCTATATTGTCAATTCTTTAGATCAGGGGTTCCCAACCTGGAGTCCACAGACCTTTCGGTTAATGGAAGGATTCGATGGCTAATGGCAAGGCTCCATGGCATGAAAATGGTTGGGAACCCCTGGTGTAGATGTTAATTGGCAGGGCTAATTCTCAATACATTGATAATTAATTACCATCCTGTAAAGAAGCAGTTGTAACCTCTTCAGGTAAGGTAAGTAAACGTCTGGTCGCACTAAGAAAAATAATCTCCAAAAGCATGTTAAATAAATCTAATGAACTTGGAGTGCAAGACCACCCAATGTTGGAAGGAAAATGTGTTCAGAGAGTGAGTCATTTAAGCTTTAATCATAGAACATCTAGTGTAACCAATAGCATTGACTTAAACTTAAAGTGTTCAAATTCTTATTAAAACAAGTTT
The DNA here is from genome assembly GCF_030028105.1 of Mobula birostris. NCBI lineage: Eukaryota > Metazoa > Chordata > Chondrichthyes > Myliobatiformes > Myliobatidae > Mobula > Mobula birostris. The sequence continues at coordinate 32,024,257 of NC_092392.1, read as the reverse complement.
ATGAATAGTAAGTTTTGTACTCCACCATGCAGACAATACTCAGGAGCATTTCTGGAGCCTAGCTGAACATAGTAAAGCTCTGTGTCGGACTTAGACCAAGGGGAAAGCTTACCAGGACACTTGCCAACTTAAACAAAAGCTGCTCTGAGTGTAATTATGGGAAGAGGAATGATGGGGAATCAAATTCCCTTTCCACATCAAAACACTTTGTTTGTTTCACAAATTAGAACAATAGTGGGAACACACAAGTGAAAAGCAATAGTTTCATCAGCCTGAGTCATCTGACGTAGAAGATTGAGGGGAAATTTGATAGAGGTATACAAAATTATGAGAGGCTTAGATAGGGTAACCGCAAGCAGGCTTTTTCCACTGATATTCGGGTGAGACTACACTGGAGGTCACGGTTTAGGGGTGAAAAGTGAAAAGTTTAAGGAGAACATGAGGGGAAACTTCTTCACTCAGAGGGTTGTGAGAGTGTGGAACAAGCTGGCAGTGCAAAGTGGTACATGCAAGCACAACTTCAATGTTTAAGAGAAATTTGGATAGGTACATGGACAGTAGGACTATGGTTCCAATGCAGGTCGATGGGAGCAGGCAGTTTAAATGGTTCAGCACAAACTAGATGGGCTGAAGGGTCTGTTTCTGTGCTGTACTTTTCTGTGACTTTCCAGCTCTATGACTGCCACAAATCAAATATTTCAGTGTTAAGTTGGATGCAAACTATTTGAAAAGCCATTCTTTCTTTGGAGTGTCAATCTCACCCAGTGCTTTTAAAGATCATGGTCAATAATTGTGATAAGATTCATCCATTGATAATGTCAAAGCAATGAATGTTTGTGTTCTCTATCTTTGATGTGTTTTTGTAGTACTGCAGTCTGCCTTCGTGGATCTTAAACAGTTGCCATGAATTCACAAGACCATTTCCTTTCTTATCGTTTTCTAAATCCCTTTCAATCAAACCCCATGAGTGCTGCTGTCTTCTTTCGTTGTAAAGAAATACTCAGTTATACAGTCCTGTGTAAAAGTCTTAGGCACATAAACAGCACTGTGCAAAAGTCTAGGGCACATGTAAAAAAAATCTGTAAGGTGAAGAAGCTTTCAAAAACAATGAAATGAAAAGTTTCTAAATATCAAAAAATTACTATAAAGAGCAGTAATCTGTACAAAACAAAATCAAATCCATATTTGGCATGACCACAAGTTGCCTTTAAAACTGTGTATCAATTCTCTTAGGTACAGTGTCATGGAGTTCTATATGAAAATCGGTTCGTAGGATGTTCCAAGCACCTTGGAGAACTTGTCACAGTTCTTCTGCAGACTTTGGCTGTCTCACATCCTTCTGTCTCTCCAGGTAATCCCAGACAGCCCGATGATGCTGAGATCACGGATCTGTGGACGTCATACCATCTGAAACCGTATAAAAAATCTGGGACGCCTAAGACTTTTGCATTGTGCTGTATTTGTCAACATGAAGTGGAGAGTCAGTTTGTGTATCTGGTGGGAATAGCAAGAGTGGAGTACCACGGGAGAATATTGTGGGACAGCTGGCAGAGAAGGAGTGCCAAGAACAGGTGTTAGCGTGGGTGCAGACACACCCAGCCCTGAGACACCGGGCAAGGTCATTTGATTCCAAACAATTGGTTTATTGACCATTATCCCTCTGGTGTTTCCTGCTCCCTCCATCACCCTTCCCGTTTTCCCAACCATCTCCTGCCACCTTCCCACTCTCAGTCCACAATAGAGACCCATATCAGGAACAGATTTATCATCACTCACATATGTCATGAAATTTGCTTTTTTTGTGGTAGCATTACAGTGTAATACTTACTACAATACTATGCAAGAAGCTTAGGCACCCCAGCTATATATATGCACCTTAAACTTTTGCACAGTACCGTATAGAAAGAAAAGATAATTCCCTACAGTAGTGCCAAGGGCAAGCTGAGCATGTTCATCTTACAAGATGATCACTATTCTCTTAATGTGCATGCCTCATACATTAATCTAGACTTATTTGATTGGCTAAGATAATACCCCATGGCAGATGATTAGCGAGAAACGTTGTTAACATTATCATTTAATATTTTCATCCTCTTCCCTATTCCTTAAGTGCTGTGCTTCCAGTCTGTAATACTTCACTTCCCGGACACCACAATACTGTTGCAGTTAGTGGGATGATATTACAGCTCGAGGCGTCAAGGTTTGGCGTTCACCTCCAGTGTCCTCTGTAAGGAGTCTGCGCATCCTTCCCATGAATTGCATGGTTTTGTCCCTATCCTCCGGTTTCCACCCACAGTCCAAAGACATGCTAGACAGGTTAATTGGTCATTGTAAGCTGTCTCTTAATTAGCTTAAGGTGAAGTCATGGTTGTCAGGGGTTACTGGACAGTGCGGCTCAAAGGGCCAGAAGGGCCTGTTTACACCGTATCGCTAAATAAAAGTTAAACAAAAGCATTGGCAGTGTTCTGTTTTCAAGCTTCCATCACAAATATCCTGAAATGCTCTGCAGAAACTAAGAAAAAGATGTTTAAATTCATTTTTCTTTATCATTTTTTTCCTGCTGAGCCTGAAGGGCCTTCTTTCTTATATTATTCAAGTGGATCAATGCTCTAAATGCTTTATAATAGGTTTTTAAATAAGTTTTAATACGTTCTTCTAAAAAGTATTCTCATCTCTTCTTGCAATATTTATTTAATTTAATTTTTTGTATATACTTCTTGTTGTAATTTGCAGTTTTCATTATTATATATTGCAATATACAGCTGCCACAAAACAATAAGTTGCTCAACATATTCCAATGATACTAAACCTGATTTTGACTCTAAGTTCCCTGTTATATAGTTAGGTTTTAACTCAAATCCTCAAGGTGGAGGAGCAACACCTTATATTTTGTCTGGGTAACCTCCAACCTGATGGCATGAATAGCAATTTCTTTGTCCAGTACTTTTTTCCCCTCCCTCTCCCCTCTTCTTCTTCACTCTGGCCTTTTACCTCTTCTCACCTGCCCATCATCTCCCCCTGAGTCCCCTCCTCCTTCCCTTTCTCCTATGGTCAACTTGCCTCTTCTATCAGATTCCTTCTCCTCTGGCCCTTTACCTTTCCCATCCACCTGGCTTCTCCTATCACCGCCTAGCTATCCTCTTTCTCCTTCACCCACCTTGTTATTCTGGCACTTCTGACATCAATTCAGGCCTGAAGAAGGCTCTCGGCCTGAAACAACAATTGTTTATTCACTTCCATAGATGCTGCCTGGCCTGCTGAGTTTCTCCAGCATTTTGCGTGTGTTGCTTCGGATTTCCAGCATCTGCAGACTCTTTCATGTTTTCAGAAAGTTTCTGTTGTTTGGGATCTCCACGTGCTTCTGTGCTCCTCACTCCCTGTAGCCACCACATACTTTTCCATGCCTGAGATCCAGATCATTTATAGTCTAGCATAGGTTTACAACCATGTTCAAACTTTTTGTTAAATTGTTAATGCTCCTGCTGGTGAGCATCAACTTCCCTCATCACAGAAATTGCAAAATTATAGTGAGTATTGTGAGAGATTTATTAGCAGCTAATAGAACTATGAACCACAGAATTATCATAATACCCTCGACTTTAGTAATTATACCCATAATTGTTTTCTCTGAGTTGGTGAGATTAAGTCACAATTACCATAGTAAAATAAAAAAATAAAGATTTGCCTCATACCGCTGATTCTTTGCTAGCCAGTCAATAATCGGAGATGCAGCCTGGCCACTGTTAAGCCAATTACAAATCCAGCAGTGATTAGGTGTAGCAGATACAGAGCTGCATTTGAAAGTGCTTAACCAGAGCAATGAAGGAATTTTAGTTGTCATGAGAAACCCTTGTGCTATGGACAGGTTTGACCCTTGCTGAGTGCTCTGCAAGTTGGCCGACGATGCGCTTCTTGATTGTTGTTACTCACTCTCGCTGTGGACTAAGAGATTGCCAGGAGGTGTACTCAGCATCCGTGGGTCTATTTCCATCCCAGCTTTGAATCTGGATTTTAATCATCGGAATCCATATGGATTTTTCCCCTTCTTTCCCTTCAGCTGGAAGCAGAACTCAGCACCAGATGAAACCATGGTACATGATCTGCAGTAGACATAATCATTCTGGATTTCCACTTTGCTTTGCAGCACCTAGACGACTGCAAATCATACATTAGGCTGCTTTTGTCAATTACTCTTCAGTATTCAATACCATCAGTACTTCAGTATTAATTGCAAAGCTTCTAAACCTGGGCTTCTGTTCTTCGTTCTGGAACTGGATCCTCGACTTAATTATTGGGAGCCTAATAAAGAAGTCAAGGATCCGTTTGCAGAGGAGGCTCGGAATTAGAAGCTTAATGATTAATACTGAAGTTATGATGATATTGAACACTGTCAGTGCAGATCAGTAATAACATCTTCTCACTGACAATCAATACAGGTACACTTCAGGAATATGTGTTTAACCCACTGCTCTACTCCCTCTCCACTCATGACTGTGTGGCTAAGCACAGTTCAAACACTACCTTTAAATTCACAGATGACACCAATGTTATTGCTAAAATCTCAGATGGTGATGACGAGGTATACAAGAATGAATAGGTTGACAGGTTAAGTACTGTCGTAATAACAACCTCAAACTCATTGTCAGCAAGACCAAAGACTGGAAAGAGAAGTTGGGAAAACACACACCAGCCCTCATGGGGAGGTCAGGAGTGGAGAATCTGAGCAGCTTCAAGTTTCTGGGCATTTACATCTTGGAGGATCTATCCTGGGCCAAACGTGTTGATGCAATCACGAAGAAGGCATGTCAAAAGCTCTACTTTATTAGAAGTTTGACGAGACTTGGTATGTCGCTAAAGACTGACAGATATGCAGTGGAGTGCATTCTGACTGGCTGCATCACTGCCAGGTATGGAGTTTCATGCACAGGATTGCAAGAAGCTATGGAGGGTTTTAGTCTTCATCATTACGTGCTGTGTCATATTGGCATGGGCGATCATGGTCTTATCCATGACCATGTTTGTCCTTGGCAAATTTTTCAGCAGAAGTGGTTTGCCATTGCCTTCTTTGGGGGCAGTGTCTTTATGAGGCAGATTATCCCAGTCATTATCAATACTCTTTGGAGATTGTCTGCCTGGTGTCAGTGGTCCCTTAACCAAGACTTGTGATATGTACCAGCTGCTCATAAGGCCATCCACCACCTGCTCCCATGGTGTCACGTGGCCCTGATCGGGGAGGCTAAAGGCTGATTAATACTTGTGTGTCAACTCGACGCCATAGGTACGACATCGCCACGAACCCTATGCAGAGCCTATGCGGAACCCTACGCCGTAGCCTGACGCATACCTCTCCCAAAATGTAACTGCACGTCACAGCAATGCAGACCGCAACAACTGTGATTGGTCCACTTGGTAGCATCGCATTTCCTCCTACGCTGCAACAGCTTCCCATTGGCCGACTGAAGGGCAGAGAAGGAACTCTGGCTACAGTGCTTTCCATAAAACTTTACAGACCTCCGAAATTATGGAGGACGCATTTCGCTTTTACGAAAAAAGACGCTCGCTTTAAACTTGTTTACCCCGAGAAAGACTACCATGACCATGAAGCCTTGCGTGGGCAGGTGTGTGCACATGTACGACGTGCCTGAATTGCAGAGCGATGCAGACACACCAACGCACAAGTATAAATGCTCACAACGCACGTAAGTCACTTGCGTAGGTTACGGCGTTGAGTTGACGCAGAAGTATAAATCAGCCTTAAGCAGGTGCTAAACCTTGCCCAAGGGTGATCTGTAAGCTAGTGGAGGGAAGGAGTGTCTTAATCCTCCTTTGGAAGAGACATGATTCCACGCTGCCACTCTAGCCAGCTCTGTTACGGGCACAACCATCCCCACCATTAGGAGCGTCTGCAAGAGGCAGTGCCTCAAGAACACGATATCCATCCCCAAGGACCCTTGCCATTTAGGACATGCCCTCTTCTTGTTACAAAAGCCTGAAGACCCACACTTAACAAATCTGCAACAGCTTCATCAGTCTGCTGTCAAGATTCCCAAAGATACATAAACCCTACCTTGTTATTCCCTTATTCACAGGTACACCACAGATACACCCCTCCCAACTATTGAAAATGTCTACATGAAATGCTGCCATAGGAGAGCTGCATCCATCAAGAACCCCACCACCCAGGTCATGATTTCTTCTGACTTCTGCCATCAGGTAGAAGGTATAAGAGTAGAAGGACTCGCACCACCAGGTTCAAGAACAGTTACAAACCATCAACCATCAGGCCTTTGGATAAAAGGGAATAATTAAACTCATTTGCCCCATCTTTGAAATCTTCCTACAAACTATGATTTCACTCCTGGGAACATGTCACCTTGTGTTTCTTCCTCCCCTCACCCTACCTTCTTACTCTGACTCCTCATCTTTTGTTCTCCAGTCCAGATGAAGGGTCTCGGCCCGAAAGGTCAACAGTACTCTTTTCCGTAGATGCTGCCTGGCCAGCTGTGTTCCTCTAGCATGTTGTGTGTGTTGCTTTGATCTCACTTTAAGGACTCTTTGTCTCATTTTCCAAGGTTTTTGTTGTTTATTACTATTTATTTATATTTGCATTTGCACCGGTGTGTTCTCTTCCGCACTCTGGTTGATCTTTCATTGATCCTGTTATAGTTACTATTCTATAGATTTGCTGAGTCTGCCCACAGGAAAATGAATCTCAGGGTTGTATATGGTGACATATATGCACTTTGATAATAAATTTACTTTGAATTTTGTACTATTTATTTATTTTGTAGCTTTTAGTAATGTTATGTCTTTGCTCTCCACAGCTGCTGCAAAAGTACAAATTTTACATCACATAAGACAGAGGTAATAAACCTGATTCTGATTCTGAAGTACAGTTAACTCTGAAGCAACATGGTTTGAAGCAATGAAATGGTACTCCATCTTTCACCATACAGCCCTGTGCAAAAGTCTTAGGCACATATATATAGCTAGAGTGCCTAAGACTTTGCACAGTACAGTAGTAATTTTATGTATTACACTGTACTGCTGCTGCAAAAGCAAACAAATTTCATGACATACATGAGTAATGATAAACCTGATTCTGATATGGGCCTCTGTTGTGGACTGAGAGTGGGAAGAGGGGCAGGGAGAGGGGAATCATGGTTGGGAAAAGGAGAAGGAGCAGGAAGCACCAGAGAGATATTCTGTAATGATCAATAAATCATTTTTTGGAATCAAATGACCTTACCTGGTCTCTCGGGGCAGAGCATGTCTGCGCCCATGCCCCTGGCACTCCTACTCTGCCACTTGTGCCACGCCCCTCCCACAATGCTCCACCCTCGCCATTCCCAACATCCTTTGCTCCCGCTAGATTTACAATCTCGCTCGCCGCTTCACGTTGATAAATACGGTACTGTGCAAAAGTCTTAAACACTCTAGCTACACATATGTGCTTAAGACTTTTACACAGAATTGTAAGTCCCTTCAACAATTGGATTCAGATACAGTTACAAAATAACTATAGTGTTTAAAAAACACCTTTTGAAAATATCTTCTTTGTAAGTCTCAACATAAACTCAGTAGAATTTGGACTCTAATCTTCAAATTTCACTTTTTTTTCCTTTCCATAATCTATTAAATTGCTGTTCAGCATCATACAATGTAGGGTGACTCAAGTGAACTAGTGTCTACAGCAGGCAAGGTTTCATTTCATATAACCACTATATTGTATGTATTAAAATCTGTTTATTGCCAAAAAAGTGAGAAAGAATACTTTTCTTTCATTGCTGCTCATTTCTGGCCATTAAGAGATTCTAATCAGTTGATTTATTATGTGGATGAAATAGCCTCAGTGACTGAAGGTACATATCATTTCACATGTACGCACATCCTGCTGAAAATTTTTGCCGTCAGGGACTGTTAAACAGTTTTTTTTTGTTGGTTGTCAGCCCAGAAGTAGTGGAAAACTCGTAAGCTTTCTCAGAGATTAAGACCTGGATCTGAGGCTTTCAAAAACATTTCAAATTTAGATTTAAACAATCTGAAACCTACTGTTTAGCTCATTTGTTCTGCGAGCCTCCAATGTTGTGGTGTTTCGATGAAAACATAGTCACTTCACTTCCAAATCACGGGTTCAAATCAAAACAGACAAACAAGTAAGGTTGTTATTCTTTACTGGCCGTTGATAGATCTGGATAAAATATGTTTAGAATTAAATCAGTTCACAGTGAATATAAGTCCTCAACCTGGATCCCTCCATTAATTCAATAGCCCCTTTAGAAGATTTGTAAGATAAGCCATCACGAAAAGAAATTAGGAAAAATATCACTAGACCCTTTGAGCAACACACATCAAAGTTACTGGTGAGCGCAGCAGGCCGGGCAGCATCTGTAGGAAGAGGTGCAGTCGACGTTTAAACTAGACCCTTTGAACTAATTTCTTCTGCAACCAATGTGTGAACAATGTTCTACCACAATTTTTCAGGAAAACCTTTAATTGTTGTTATTATTCCTCTCCATACCTGGTGGCGCATCGGGCATCAGCCTTGCTGTTTCTTTAGCAATTTTGTCTGTTTTTTTATGAGGCCGAGTTGTGAGCTCGACTCTCAACCCAGCACGGAGCGGCCGGATTCGAACCCAGGACCACTCACTTTGAAGTCTGGTGTTGATGCCACTACACCACCAGCTGGCTAAATCTTTAATGGCATATAATTATTTCCTTTAAATTCTGGAATTTAAATCATTAAATCAAAGAAAGTATGATTGTAACTTATACAAATAGTTGATTAGGGTACAGTTTATTTATTGATTGAGATACAGCATGGAATAGGCCTTTCTGGGCCCTTGAGCCGTGCAACCCAGCAACACCCCCCTCCCCCAATTTAACCCGAGCTTAATCACTGGACAGTTTACAATGACTAATTAAGCTACTAACCAGTAAGTGTTTGGACTGTGGGAGGAGACTGGAGCACCCGGAGGAAACTGGTGTGGTCATGGGGAAAACACACAAACTCCTTACAGGCAGTGGTAGGAATTGAACCCGGGTTACCTGTTCTTTAAAGCAATGTGCTATAAGAAGGATATGATTAAGCCAACAAGGGTGCAGAAAAGATACGTTTTGCTTTATATGGAGATTTAAACTATAATCAAAGACTGAATTAGGAAGGCTGAGACATTTTCCCTGGAATGAATGTAGCTGCTGGTTGCTCTTATATAGGTTTATAAAATTATGAGAGGTATACAGTGCAGTGCAAAAGTCATAGGCGCACACACACACACACATATAGCTGCAGCAGCAGTTCAGTGCAATACATAAAATTACTACGGTACTGTGTAAAACCAAAAACAAACTTCATGACATTTGTGAGTGATGATAAACCTGATTCTGATATGGGTCTCTGTTGTGGACTCAGAGTGGGAAAGGGGCAGGGGGAGGGGAATCATGTTTGCAAAAAAGGGGAAAGGAGAGGGGAGGGAGTGAGGAACGCCAGAGAGACATTCAGTATTGATAAATAATCTAGCTACTTGGAATCAAGTGACGTTGCCTGGTGTCTCAGGGTTGGTTATATATGCAACCTTGCCTCTGGCAATTCTTCTCCGACACCTGTCCCTCACCCTTCCCACAGCACTCCACCCTCGACATTCCCAACATTCTTTGCTTCTGCCAGATTTAGAAATTCGCTCTCAGCGGTGGAGAGGGTCAGCAGTTTTAAATTCCTCTGGGTTATTAGTTCAGAAGACCTGCCTTGGCCCGGTATGTAAGGGCAATTACGATGAAAGCATGGCAGTGCCTCCACTTCCTTAGGAGTTTGTGAATATTTGGCATGACATCTAAAACTCTGACAAACTTCCACAGATGTGTGGTGGAGAGTATATTGACTGATTGCATCACGGACTGGTATTGAAACACCAGTGCCCTTGAATAGAAAATCCTGCAAAAAGTAGTGGACATGGCCCAGTCTATCACAGATAACGCCCTCCCCACCATTGACAAATCTACATGGAGCGCTGTCACAGGAAAACAACGTCCATCATCAGGGACTCCCCCAGTACACAGGATATGCTCTCTCTCACTGTTGCCATCAGGAAGAAGGTACAGAAGCCTCAGGACTTGCACCACCAGGTTCAGGAACAGTCACTACCCCTCAAGCATCAGGCTAATTTGCTTTAATTTTTTCTCAGCTCATCCTGGTAAAACTTGAGATATGGGCATAGTCAAGAACACTCATTTTTCTGTTGCTCAGAACTTTCAGACTATTCTCGTGGTGTTTAGTATTATGGCTTTCTGGAGATTTACTTAGATATTGCTGTGTAGCCCCAATTGTTTAATTCTATTGTGCAGTGACTTCGAGATGATACCTGTTGTAGATATTACTATTGAGACAATGTATACACTGTTCACGTTCCATTTTTAATTCAACACATGTTCAATTTCCTTTTTTAATTCAGAACATATCTGGTGATTTTTGCTTATTGATTTCTGTATGTTATGCATGTTTGGAATGGCTATATCTATTAAGTAAGTTGTCTTTGCTTGATGATCCTGTATTATTATATTCGGATGGTTATTATGGATTGTTCTATCTCTAATAATTGATCAGTCATAATATAATTTGTGGTATTCTGTCTCAAAACTGGATCAGGCTTGTATCTATAATAAGGTGATTCCTTTTATGAATTTGTATCTTAAAACAAGATTTTGGTGAGTGATGTTTGCCACTTGATTGTGCCTGTGTAAGTAATCAGATTGAGTTAAAATGCTGCAGCATCCTGTAATGTGCTGGATGTTTCTAGTTTCTCTTGGCATTTTCTGCCTTTATCATCTTAATTTGTTGGTCTTTTATTGTGTATTTTTAATAGTGTTTTGTGTTCACCACATGGTCCTGTATTGCCACAAGGATCCCTGGTTCCTGGGAAGGAGCTTCCAGCTCTGAGCCAAGCATTCGATGCTTCCTTGTCGACATCTAGTCTGCTCAGATCATGGGGATGTCTTTCAAGCAGGGTCAAGCTCTTCCATTGGTGAACTTTTTCTTCAATAATGATAATGTCTGGGTTGTGCTCTCATTTAAGTTTAGTGGTGTATACTTCTTATCAGAATTGCATATGCTCCTGTGGGGTGCTGAATCCTGTTTTCATTGATGAAAATACAATGAATATATATACATACAGTACTTTAATAATAAATTTACTTTGGACTTTGAACTTTGAGGTAGGGTCATAGAGTTATTCTTTGACCCAATGAGCTCAATGTGACCTCAATTCACTCATTTGCACCAACCTCTATTTTTTTAAATTCTCCCCACATTCCCATTAACATCCTCCAGATTCTACCATTCATTTACACACTACAAACAATTTACAGCAACTAATTAAACTACCAATCCACACACCTTTGGGATGAGGGTGTATCTGGATTACCTGCCAGAACCTCCATAGTCATAGAGCAACCGTGCAGACTCCATGTAGATAGTCTCGGAGGTCACGATTGAACTCTGTCATCTGTGTCGCTGTGTCCCACCATTCGATCAGTTTTTACTTGTATTTATTCTTCATTTGCTTGAATATCACAGGCTATTGTGATTTATTGTCCATCCAGGCTTTATAAAGCACTGGTGAGGCCTCATTTGGGGTACTGTGAGCAATTTTGGACCCTTATCTAAGGTTATATTGGAGAGGGTTCAAAGGATTGAAAGGCTTTTCTTACGAGGAGGCTTTGATGGCTCTAGGCCTGTACTCACTGGAATTCAGAAGAATGCAAACCTATCGAATGGTGAAAGCCCATGATAAAGTGAATGTAAGGTGGATGTCTCCTAAGGTGGGGGAGTCTAAGACCAGAGGACACAGCCTTAGAATGGAGGGATGTCCATTTAGAATGGAGATGAGGAATAGTTTCTTTAGCCACAGTTTGGTGAAACTGGAGGAAGAGGAGAAGATGGCGGCGCGAATGATATCTGTAATCTGTCAAGTAGGAGACCGTGCACAATTCAGATTTGATGGAGACAGACATGAGAGTATGGAGGAACATCTGGAGAAACTTCTGAAATGCCCGCTTCGTTGCCGCTACTACTGTGTGGTAACCGGAATCTCCGGAGCAGAAGGCCCCGAATCCTCAGCTTTGCGTGTTTTGGCGGCCGGGGCGAGGTCGAAGGCGCTCGGCAGAGGATGGCGCTCGGGAGGCTGTATCGGAAGGGCTGGTCAGAGGCTCGAAGTTTTCGGATGGACGGACTCGGTGTTGGCTGTGGTTGGCTGGAGGTTTATGGCAGGGAGTTTTTCCCTTTTGCCGCCTGCTATCAGGGACTTGGGAGTTGATTGGGACTTGTGACTTTTTTTTTACCGTGCCCATGGCCTGCTCTTCATCAAATTATGGTATTGCTTTGCACTGCTCTAACTATATGTTATAATTATGTGGTTCTGTCAGTGTTAGTCTTTGGTTTGTCCTGTTTTCTGTGATATCACTCTGGAGGAACATTTCTTAATGCATGTATGCATTTCTAAGTGACAATAAAAGAGGGCTGAGTGTTCTTATAATCTAATCTGTGGAATTTGTTGCCACAGGTGGCTGTGCAGGCCAAGTCATTGGGTATATTTAAGGCAGAGCATGACAGATTCTTAATTAGTCAGGGCATAAAGGGATGCAGAGAGAAGGTGGGAGGTTGGGGCTGAGAGGGAATTGGATCAGCCATGATGAAATGGTAGAGCAGATTCGACAGGTCCTAATTTTTAAATGTCAATGACATTGGAACAGCCTTTCTCAACCTTTTTTCACCTTGAGGAATCCTTGAACTAATTTTCAGGTCTCAGGGGTTCCCTGCATAATAATTATTATATCTACAGCTCATGGTATGTTTGCTTGATCAGTAATTTGTAGATATAATCAAAAATAATTCTCAATGCTTTTTTGAGTAGAGAATGAATTTTAGCCAATCTTTCTTGAAAAAAACAGGTAGTTAAACACATCTTAACTTTCTTGAAATGAATCTTTCTTTCCTTTCATTAATTTTAAAAATTAGTAAGACAAACATAATAGGTATAATAATAAACATAAATAAACATAAATCAATTTTGCTGGAGCCATTTCTGCATTTGCAAGTTATTTGCCACAGACTAGGCAGAATGGAATAGCCCTTGGATCACCAGTCCATGTAAAACCCATCGATAGGTAGCTTTCATTGTAAAGATTTTTTTTTGTGTCTGTTGTCGTACTAGTGCAGTGAAATGACTCAGAAGATTGTAATTCTTCAGCATTAACATCAGAATTTTCTGTAGGCCTAGGCCTAGAAACCTCCTCTTCTAACTCATACCTCCTCTTCAAAAATTGCCATATTGGACCATCAGATGTGTCTGTAAAATACAGGAGTTAATGAAATACCCTGGTGTATTTTACATAGGGAGAGACTGATGCCACAGCCCAAGTTGGGTGAGTCCATTCAATGCTCAGAAAACACACTTCACACTTCTCATCAGCCTGCAGTCCTCCTCTCTGGATTCAACCAAATAAACGCAGTCCTACTGCGCACCGCCATGCTGGGCTGAGAGACCGCTAACGAGATTGCTAACAGGCTGCTCGGTTACTGCCAGCACTAGCATGGTGCAAAGTTCAAAAAACAATATTTATTTTCTTTAATCACGATCTATCATAGAATCCTAATTGAGAAACCCTGCATTAGAGGGATTAGGGTCATATATGGGCTAGACTCTGCTATGGGTGGCAGATTTTCTTTCCCTTAAAAGCCACAGTTAATCAAGTCCAATAGTTTAATTGCTGCCATTACTGATATAAGTTCAGAATTCCAGATTTACTTAATTACCTGAATTTAAGCTCCCCCACTGTCTTTTCAATTTATTTCTCTAGATCAGGAGTTCTCCACCCAGGGACCTTGCTTAATGGTACTTGTTCTTGACATTAAAAGGTTGGGAAGCCCTGCTCGGGGTGAATAATCTAAACCAACAAAAGGCAATAATATCTGCCAGAAATGGCCAGGATATCAAACATTGACCTTTATGGTCCCACCCAAGTTACACACTAAGTGAGTGTAATGAAGATCCCCTTCATGGGGTATTCACGTAAACAACCACAGGATGTTGTGAAGATCTTCAGCAGTTACCTGGAAGGAAACCCTGGCCAGGAGCCACAGTCTTGTTGATGTCCATGGCATATCCTTGCCTGGCTTCAGATAGCAGTTTCAAATATCAGTCATGACCTCTTAAGCAAAGTAAACACTTCTCATGACTATTTCCTAAGTACCCACAGGGCTGACAAATATTTTCACCTTCCTTCTACTCACGTTATGTGTTCTCTTGCTTTGTGTGGTCTTACTTCACCCTCCCAGTCCCACATTACTCCCAGAAGAAGGCATCTGGATCTTAAAGTAATTAATTTCAGTATAAACATTTAAATGAACAGAGAAGTACGTCAGCACCAGTCATAATCCTGCCATATTTATCCCAACTGTACATCTAACTGGACCGACAACCTGAAGAAATAAGCAGAGCTCGTGGAACTAATGAGTGGTCCTTCATTATGCTGAACTTGGTGGTAAACCACTGGCTTCAGTTTAAATTCAAAAGTATTGCAACACTGAATGACACATCAATTGATATCATTATATACTTGGTCTGTATTGTGCCAGGACATTTAATTATGATACCATTACATATTTGTTCTGTATTATGCCGGGACGTTTAATTATGAAATCATTCCATACTTGGTCCGTATTATGCCTGGATGGTTACTTGTGATATCAGCATCTACTTGGTGTGTGTGGTGCTGAGAAGGTTAAATAGGGGTGGGGGGGAGATGTAGGTGCAGACACACCCATCCATGAGATGCCAGGCAAAGTCATTTGAATCCAAACAGTTGTTTTATTGATCATTACAGAATGTCTCTCTGGTGCCTCCCGCTCCTTCCCTCCTCCCTTCCCCTTTTCTCAACCGTGATTCCCTTCTCCCTGCCCCCTTCCCAGTCTCAGTCCACAATAGAGACCCATATCAGAATCAGGTTTATCATCACTCACACATGTCATGAATTTTTTTGGGGGGAGGAGGCAGCAGTACTATGCAATACATACAATTACTAGCTATGTATATGTGCCTAAGAGTCAGAATCAGAATCCAGTTTCATATCACCGGTGTATGTCGTGAAATTTGTTAATTTTGCAGCAGAAGTACAGAGCAATACATAAAATTACTACAGTCTGTATTGTGCCGGGTTGGTTAATTGTGATAGCAGTATATACTGGGTCTGTAGGGTCCCGGGATGGTTAATTGTCCATGCGGAAACCCTTGACTAAAATGGGATACTCGCACTTCCTAGCAGACTACAAACTAATGTCATTATTGAACATTAAGTTACTGTGAGGTACCAAGGCAATCAGCTATAGAGAGCTGAATTTAGTCTTCATTGCTTCTGACTATAATAAACCTAATGGGAATAATAGGCCCAGTCCATCACAGATAAAACCCTCCCCACCATTCAGCTCATCTACACTAAGTGCTGTCACAGGAAAGCGGCATCCATCATCAGGGACCCCCACCACCCAGGGTATGCTCTCTTCTCACTACTGCCATTAGGAAGCTGGCACAGGAGCCTCAGGACTAATATGAACAGGTTCAGGAACAGTTATTACCCCTCAAACATCAGGCTCTTGAACTAGAAGGGATAACCTCACTCAACTTGACTTGCCCCATCGTTGGAATGTTGCAATAACCCATGGGCTCACTTTCAATGACTCTTTATTTCATGTTCTCAATATTTAGAAACATAGATAACCTACAGCACAATACAGGCCCTTCAGCTCACAAAGCTGTGCCGAACATGTACTTACTTTAGAAATTACTTAGAGTTACCCATAGCCCTCTATTTTTCTAAGCTCCATGTACCTATCCAGGAGTCTCTTTAAAGACTCCACCACCATCGCCAGCAGCCCATTCCACACACTCACCACTCTCTGCATAAAAAACTTAACCCTGACATCTCATCTGTACCTACTTCCAAGCACCTTAAAACTGTGCCCTCTCGTGTTAGCTATTTATTGTTTATTTATTTATTATGATCTCTTTCTATTTGCATTTGCACTGTTTGCTGTCTTTTGGACACTGGTTGAACGCCCAGGTTGATGTGGTCTTTCATTGATTCTATTATGGTTATTATTCAACTATGGATTTATTGAGCATGCATGCAAGAAAATGAATCTCAGGCTTTTATATGGTGACATATATGTACTTTGATAATAAACTTACTTTGAACTATTCTATTCCCAAATCCCATTGTTTCCATAGCAATGAAATTGAGGAAGGGTTCTAAACAGCCCTATAGATGAGGCAGAATTTCAGTTGCACTCTCTGCCACCTAATCTGCTGCATTCAGAGCTCTCAATGTGGTCTCCTCTCTATTGGCGAGAACAAACATAGACTAGCTGACCTGCACTCTACTCACCTTCTTCATGACCCCAGTGATGTCAACACAGACTAGAAGGAATTTGATACGCAACTTCTAGCTCCATACATTATGTTGAAATGACCCTGGACATCTATAATCCTGTCATTAAGCTATTTAAGATGTTATTTAGCATGGAAATAAACCTTGACTAGGTGGAAACATCCAGAAGAGTACTTGTTAAAGAGTTTATGTTTCATGCGTCGGAGATGAAGGGCCCAACATTCTGTTGAGGATCCCTACCACCCATTCCTTGGACCTATTACTATCAGGAAGAAGGTAAAGAATAATCAGGACTAAGCCTGACAGACTGGGTAACAGTTTCTTCCCTCAGGCTGTGAGGCTAATAAATACCCTACCACTACCAATGTCTGGTCACTGGGACAGTGAGCTGTTTGCCTCTGCTGTGATTTACTGACTTACTGCATGCATTGAATTATATTTTATTAATTTATTTATGGTATAAAATTCTGGATCATGTGCTGTGTGGGTACACCCTGGTCTGGAGGAAAGTTGTTTTATTGGGTTGTATATAAGTACAGTCAGATGACAATAAACTTGAACATGAACTGAAATGCATTTCCTTCCAGAATATGTCCAAGTGAGCTCCTGTTTCAGTCAGTTCTATGTTCAAATTCCAAATTCGACTCAAACCAGGCAGGACTTCACTGTAGCACAAGTGAAATCATTACACAAAGTTATCTTTTTTTTTACATACATTCAATAGTTGGAAATATTTCAGAACATGTGTAGCTTGGATGGTTGATGGTTAGGCTGAGTTGTTCTCCAATCCTGGCAATTTACTTGCAAGCATTTCGTCACCATGCAAGAAGGCGACACAGACAATTAACAATGCGCTGATGGTGTCTCCACATATGGTGACGAAACACTTGCAAGTAAGTTGTCAAGCTCAGAGAACAACTCAATCCAAGTCTTAATAGACTTTATGAAACCTGTCTGGCAGGTACAGTATATTAAAATATTTATAATTATTTGCAGATCATTATACTTGGGTTCACTTCAGCTTTTCACATACAATTTTCAAAATACTAATGCAAAGAACTCTTAAAAGCCATCTCAATTAGGCATGGTTACTTGTATTAAGTGGTGCATAGTCAGTTAATCTCTTTTCAGTTCTCTACTAGGATTATTTATAGATCCTACTATTCAGAACAGATGGGATTACCTTCAGCTTCATATGCTTCGTAGGAATTTATGCTATACCCAGTGAAAAAGTTTCACACAGATTCTGTTAAAGGATGCTAGTAGGAGCACCAGATTATAACAGTTTGACACAAAATAAAGCACTGTGCAAAAGTCACATACACACACACACACACACACACACACACACACACACACACACACACACACACGCACACATATAGCTAGAGTGCC
Source organism: Mobula birostris (assembly GCF_030028105.1). Lineage (NCBI taxonomy): Eukaryota > Metazoa > Chordata > Chondrichthyes > Myliobatiformes > Myliobatidae > Mobula > Mobula birostris. The sequence continues at coordinate 32,006,425 of NC_092392.1, read as the reverse complement.
TACGACTTTTGGACAGTACCGTATTTTTCAACGTGGAGTAGTCAGTGAGTTTGTAAACCTGGCAGGAGCAAAGGATGTTGAGAATGGTGAGGGTGGAGCAGAGTGGGAGGACTGTGGGACAGGTAGCAGAGAAAGAGTGCCAAGGGTGGGGGAGGCGTTGGTGCTGACACACAGCTGGGTTATTGATCATTACAGAATGTCTCTCTCCGGTGCCTCCTTCCCCCTTTCCCTTTTCCCAACCATAATTCACCTCTTCAAGATTCATTTTCTTGCGAGCAATCACAGTAAGTCAAAGAAGCACAATAGAGTCAATGAAAGACCGCACCCAACAGCACGGACAAATAATCTGTGTAAAAGACAACCGACTGTGCAAATACAAAAAGAAAGAAAAATAAAGAAATGATAATTATAATAATAATAATAATATCTATCTAAATCTTCAGAAAGCCACAATACTAAACACCACAAGAATAGCCTGAAAGTTCCCAGCAATTGACAAGTGAGTGAGCTTGGCTATGCCCTTACCTCAGGTTTTACGAGCTTGAGCTGAAAAAAAACAATAACAATAAAGAAACCATGTCTATGAAGGTTCTCAATCACCCAGGTTATTGTATATCAAGCAGTAGTAAATCAAGGCAACTGGACTTGCTGTGTTGTCTAGAAGATATTTCGCCACTCATCCAAGAGGCTTCTTAGCTCTGATCCATGGTGGTAGTTTTCCGGTTTATAAACTCTGAGTTGTTTAATGACATGAGGGTCTTTAAGAGTCGTGGAGGTAATGAGACGGTCATTAGTCTTATCTAGATATCTAGAGATTGAAATTTACAGATCACTTTGACTCTTATCACCCATTAGGACTTAAGTTGGGGGATATCAAAACACTATGTCACCATGCCGAGAATGCGCCCACCAACAATATAGCTAAAGACAAGGAGCGCAAGTACTTGAGAGAAGCCTTGAACACTTGCAACGACCATGACTTGGGCCTTCATCAAGACAGCAACAAAAACCAGTCGGGACATCAACACAACAGACAGAGGTAAGGAGCAAAACAGACGGAAAACAATGTCATCCCAAATGTAGCTGGAGTTTCAGAGAACTCAGAAGGATTTTGAACAAAGACCAAAACCCCACAAACACACTCAGACAGAAACTCGTCCACCCCAAGGATCCAACATCCCAAACAAAAACAGAGCAATATTGTATATGCTATCCAATGCAACGAGAACTGCTCAGATCTGTATATCGCCAAGACAAAACAACAATTTCACAATCGGATGGCCCAACATAGGAGGGCTAACACCTCAGGTCAAGATTCAGCTGTACTGTACATCTACACCTAAAGGACAAGGGACAACTCTGATGTGCACATTTCGGACAGGGAGGACAGATGGTTTGAAAGAAACATTAAAGAAGCTATCTTTGTCAAACTGGCAAACCCATCCCTGAATAGAGGAGCTGGGGTACAACACCACCTATCAGCTATTTTCAATGCAGTCCCAATGTCTCAATCCTGGTGTCTCCACAACAGTTCACACCACCATCCATGCAAAGATAAGACGAATGACCCTCTCATTGCCTCTGCGACTCTTAACGACCCTTGTGTGATTGCTATACCTTTAAACAACTCACAGAGTTTATAAACCGGAAAACTACCCACTGTGGATCAGAACTGAAGAAGCTTCTCGGATGAATGGCAAAATGTCTTCTAGACAACACAGCAAGTCCGGATACCTTGATTTACCACTGCTCAATAAAAGAAACCATACCTTACTATAAATACAAGCCTGATCCAGTTTTAGAGTCAGAGTCCTACAAATTATATTACAATCAATCCATTATTTCAGATAGGACAATCCATAATAACCACCTGGATATAATAACACAAGATAAACAGGCAAGAACAACTTATTTAATAGATATAGCCATTTCAAACACTCATAACATACAGAAATCAATAAGTAAAAAATACCAGAAGTATGCTGAACTCAAAGAGGAAATTGAAAGACTTAGGGATATGAACAGGGTATACACTGTCCCAACAGTAATATTTACAACTGGTATCAACCCAAAGTCACTACACAATAGTATTCAAGAATTAGGCCTACACAGCATTATTTATGTAAATCTCCAGAAAGCCACAATACTAAACACCACTAGAATAGTCCAGTAGTTCCTAGCAATTGAGAAATGAGTGTGCTTGGCTATGCCCGTACCTCAGGTTTTACCAGCTTGAGCTGAGAAAAAAAAAATACTAAATAAATATGCAATAAGTATCGAGAACTTAAGATGAAAAGTCTTTGAAAATGAGTCCATAGTTTGTGGGAACATTTCCGTGATATGGTGAGTAAAGTTGAGTGAAGTTATCCCCTCTGGTTCAAGAGGCTGATGGTTGAGGGGTAATGACTGTTCCTGAACCTGGAAGTGTTAGTTATCAAACCTCAAGCCAGTGGTAAAGCCCTAGTAGTAGAGGAGAAAACACTCTGAACCTCACTCTGGGTTGGAGTCAAAGCCAAGCGGCATGGATTTGATGAAAACACAGAGCATAACCTAGTGATAGCGGGAATGAAGGTGCCCTTGCAGATATTAATTAAAGACAATCCTGTATTACTTATAGGATAATTGCTAGTTTGATATATCATAAGACCATAAGACATACAGTCCCGTGCAAAAGTCTTAGGCCCATATATCTAGCCAGAATGCCTAAGACTTTTGCATGACAGCAGTACAGTACAATAAATAAAATTACTACAGTAGTGTGCAAAAGTCTTAGGCACCCTAGCTATATATATGTGTCTGGTATTTTTGTGTAACCTTCCCTGTGCCTGAGACGTGATAGAACAGATTAGGAAGAAACTATATGAAATAATTTCCCAGCCCATTGAATCCAGTCCAGGATATTTTGGTCCTTTTGCATAAGGAAATATAATTATAAATGGTTGGCAATGTTTCTGGAGGTCCACTATTCCATATCAAAAGAGAGGGGACTAATATGAACAAAAACATGCACCAATGAAGCAGTAAGATTCCATGCGACATATCTGATGAAGTGAAGACAATAGTGATATGAATAAAGGGCTGAGGAGTGGTGTGGTAAGGGTGACTGCATCACCTTAAGGCATCAGTGATGAGTAAGCCAGACCCCGGCTGTGAAGATCTTATTCTCAACAATAGAAACTTTGGAAAAATGGATTACCAAGAAGTTACTCTGCTTCCTTCCCTGGACCAAGTAAGTAATTCATTAAGCATGTTGAGGACTTAAAAGACAAAATGTTGGAAACAGGTCAGGCAAAATCTGTGGAGGGAAAAACAATTAAAGCTTCAGGTTGAAGATCTTTCTTGAGAACTTGAAAAGTAAGAGAATAAGAGTCCTGAAGTAATGAGTGGAGATGTTTGGGATACAGCTCAATTTCTTGTCTTCTCTTTGTAATAACTCTGAAGAAAACTCTCTCTGGATCTGTTTTAGTAAAAACTCTTTCTTATGCCTGACTGGTAACTGCGATATTACCAGAATTGCAATGGGGAAGCCGAGAGTCATCTTCCCTCCTGCCGAGGAAGTTTTCAAGGTTTGCTGAGCAGTTGCAAAAACTAATTGTGAGTCAGCATGGTTTTAATTCCACTATTAAAAAAATAAAACTTAAATCTCTCTCCCTTCCTCAAAATTTATCTCTCTCTCTCCAGACTTGCCATTTCTCCTCTACACGCTCTTTTCCTCTCATATTTCTCTCCCCTCCCCTGTTCAAGTTTCCACTTCTGTCACACTCTCTTTATCCTCTTTTTCAACTTTCTCTCTCAACCTTCTCTCTCAACTTTTTCCCCATCTTATTCCAGTCTTTCTCTTTCTCCCTCACCCACTCTCATTACCTTTGTTACCCCCTCTCCCTCTCTTCTCTCTTTCCCTTTCTTTCCTATCTATTTCTCCCTTCTCCTCCTCTTCTTTGCCCTCTCTCTCTCCCTCCTTCTCATTCCCCTATTTTCCCTCACTTTTTCTAGCCTTTTACTCCTAGTTACCACCTGCAGAAACCCAATCCTTGAGTACATGACTTTTGTCTTAAGGACATTCTTTGGAGTTGAGGATGATTTACCTCCATTCCAGTTCTGAGGGGAGAAAGATGGCCGTGCATGGGTTCCCTTACTGTAAGATGATTAGTCCACATCAGCTGTTGCACAGTCTTGGCAGATCCAGGTCCTAGACTCAATGCAAGGAGGATCAATGTTAACACAAAATATGTAGGCGAAAACGCTTTCCCCTGCATCCCCTCTCTCCATCAGCCCATCCTCCCATGTTCTTTCTATCTCTTTCTGCCCTTCCCCTAACTGCCACTCCCAATCTTCCATCCCCTCTCTACCGCTCTCCACTCCCCACTTTAACTCTCCCCATCCCCTCTCCCCACCCTAACTCTCTCCATCCCCTCTCTACAGCTCTCCACTCCACACCCTAACTCTGTCCATCCCCTCTCTACAGCTCTCCACTCCACACCCTAACTCTCTTCATCCCCTCTCTACAGCTCTCCACTCCACACCCTAACTCTCTCCATCCCCTTCACCTACTGCTTTTTTTCTTGGTCCCTTACTTTTCTTTTGGATCCCCTCTTTCCCCCTCCACACCCCATCCCATTCCCTCCAGTCTCCAGGTCAGTCTGAGTGAGTTCATGCCTCTGACTCTCACTGTTCACACTATTCGGCACCAATCAAACTCCCAACCCCTGCTTCCAACAAATGCTCCATCCAAAGCCTACAGTCTAAAGCAGAACATCTTGGACATCTCCCAGAAAATTGGAAGAATCTGCAGCTGACTGCCCAGTACTGTTCAATGATTGCTAAGCAGAATGGTCAGTCTTTTGGGGTGGTGTGGTGGAGAAACATCTCTACCAAAGGAGATGTAAACTGCTCCTTCCCTCCAATAGCCTAAAGGTCACCCTTGGGCAAGGTGTAGCACCAGATTAGTCCCCATGATCAGGGTCACATGAAGCCATGGGAGCAGGTGGTGGATGGTCGTATGAGCAGCTGGTCCATATCACAGGTCTTGGTTATGCGACCACTGATGCCAGACAGACAATTTCTGAAGAGTGTTGATAATGGCTGGGGTCACCCGTCTTGTAAAAACATTGCCCAGAAGAAGGTAATGGCAAACCTCTTCTGGAGAAACACTTGCCAAAAATAATCATGGTCATGGACCACAATCGCCCACGTCATACAACACATCGCATAATGATAATGATGATGATGCCCCCACAAACCATATCCCTCACTCTCCACTTTCCACCCTCTGCAAGGATTTCTCCCTATGTGACTCCCTTGTCCACTTGTCCATCCCCACTGATCTCCCTCCTGGTACTTGTCCTTGCAAGCGGAACAAGTGCCACCCCTGCCCCTACCATTCAGGGCCCTAAACTGTCCTTCCAGGAGAGGCGACACTTCACCTGTGAGTCTGTCGGGGCATCTACTGTATCTGGTTCTCCCAATGTGACCTCCGGCGTTAACGGTGAGAACCAATGTAGATTGGGAGTCTGATTCAATGAGCACCTATGCTCCGTCCACCAGAAAAAGCGGGATCTGGCACTGACCACTCATTTCTCATTCTGACATGTCAGTCCATGGCCTCTTCCACTGCCGCATGAGGGCCACACTCAGGTTGGAGGAAAAACATCTTATATTACGTCTGAGTAGCCTCCAACCTGATAGCATGAACATGGATTTCATGAATTCCAGTTATTGCCCCCCACCCTCTCCTTCACCATTCCCCATTCCTATTTCCCTCTCTCACCTTATCTTCTTACCTGCCCATCACCTCCCTCTGGTGCTCCTCCACCCTTCCTTTCTTCTACGGTCTTGTACTCTGTCCAATCAGATTTCCCCTTCTCCAGCCCTTTATCTCTTTCACCAATCAACTTTCCAGCTCTTTACTTCACCCCTCCTCCTCCCCCAGTTTCACCTATCACCTACAACCTTGCATTTCTTCCTCCCATCCCCTCACCTTCTTACTCTGACTTCTCATCTTTTTTCTCTCGTCCTGATGAAAGGTCTCAGCCCAAGATGTTAACTGCTTACTCTTTTCCATAGATGCTGCCTGACCTGCTGAGTTCCTCCAGCATTTTGTGTGTGTTGCTTGGATTTCCAGCATCTGCAGATCTCTTCTTGTGCATGATGATGTTTATAAATTGTCTTTGCACACTATTTTCCGACCAGTGGAAGAATCTGACTCAACTATTGCACAGAATATTAAAATACTCCATTTTCGGGTGACTTCTGTGCCCCAAAACTCCTTAAAAGAGAAACAGATTTAATGGTTCAGGTTAATGACTGTTCTTCAGAATTAGGAAATGTTCAAGGTGAAATATTTTATGACATAAGGAAAGTTTGGGGGGTGATTGTTCGGCGAAGAGGAGAGGACAGAACAAATGTGATTTATTGGGAAAGGAGAAACTGAGAAAGGCAGTTAGGAGAAGTGGAGACGTGGAGAGAAATAGAGGATAATGGAGCCAGGTAGAAAGAAAAACGAAAGGCATTCATTGAACAATAAAAGGTAGAATAACACACCCAAAATGCTGAAGAAACTCAACAGGTCAGGCAGCAACTATGGAAATTAATAAATAGTCAACATTCAGCTGAAACCGTTTTTCAGGACTCCGAAGGAAACAGGGTGGAGGAATGGGAGGATAGTGAGAATGTGAAGGGTGGAGGGATAGGAGGATAGTGAGAATGTGAAGGATGGAGGGATAGGAGGATAGTGAGAATGTGAAGGGTGGAGGGATGGGAGGATAGTGAGAATGTGAAGGATGGAGGGATAGGAGGATAGTGAGAATGTGAAGGGTGGAGGGATAGGAGGATAATGAGAATGTGAAGGGTGGAGGGATGGGAGGATAGTGAGAATGTGAAGGGTGGAGGGATAGGAGGATAATGAGAATGTGAAGGGTGGAGGGATGGGAGGATAGTGAGAATGTGAAGGGTGGAGGGATAGGAGGATAGTGAGAATGTGGTGGAGGGATGGGAGGATAGTGAGAATGTGAAGGGTGGAGGGATAGGAGGATAGCGAGAATGTGAAGGGTGGAGGGATGGGAGGATAGTGAGAATGTGAAGGGTGGAGGAATGGGAGGATAGTGAGAATGTGAAGGGTGGAGGGATAGAAGGATAGCCAGAATGTGAAGGGTGGAGGGATAGAAGGATAGTGAGAATGTGAAGCGTGGAGTGATAGGAGGATAGTGAGAATGTGAAGGGTGGAGGGATAGGAGGATAGCAAGAATGTGAAGGGTGGAGGGATGGGAGGATAGTGAGAATGTGAAGGGTGGAGGAATGGGAGGATAGTGAGAATGTGAAGGGTGGAGGGATAGAAGGATAGTGAGAACGTGAAGCGTGGAGTGATAGGAGGATAGTGAGAATGTGGTGGAGGGATAGGAGGATAATGAGAATGTGAAGGGTGGAGGGATGGGAGGATAGTGAGAATGTGAAGGGTGGAGGGATAGGAGGATAGCGAGAATGTGAAGGGTGGAGGGATGGGAGGATAGTGAGAATGTGAAGGGTGGAGGAATGGGAGGATAGTGAGAATGTGAAGGGTGGAGGGATAGAAGGATAGCCAGAATGTGAAGGGTGGAGGGATAGAAGGATAGTGAGAATGTGAAGCGTGGAGTGATAGGAGGATAGTGAGAATGTGAAGGGTGGAGGGATAGAAGGATAGCCAGAATGTGAAGGGTGGAGGGATAGAAGGATAGTGAGAATGTGAAGCGTGGAGTGATAGGAGGATAGTGAGAATGTGAAGGGTGGAGGGATAGGAGGATAGCAAGAATGTGAAGGGTGGAGGGATGGGAGGATAGTGAGAATGTGAAGGGTGGAGGAATGGGAGGATAGTGAGAATGTGAAGGGTGGAGGGATAGAAGGATAGTGAGAACGTGAAGCGTGGAGTGATAGGAGGATAGTGAGAATGTGGTGGAGGGATAGGAGGATAATGAGAATGTGAAGGGTGGAGGGATGGGAGGATAGTGAGAATGTGAAGGGTGGAGGGATAGGAGGATAGCGAGAATGTGAAGGGTGGAGGGATGGGAGGATAGTGAGAATGTGAAGGGTGGAGGAATGGGAGGATAGTGAGAATGTGAAGGGTGGAGGGATAGAAGGATAGCCAGAATGTGAAGGGTGGAGGGATAGAAGGATAGTGAGAATGTGAAGCGTGGAGTGATAGGAGGATAGTGAGAATGTGAAGGGTGGAGGAATGGGAGGATAGTGAGAATGTGAAGGGTGGAGGGATAGAAGGATAGTGAGAATGTGAAGCGTGGAGGGATAGAAGGATAGTGAGAATGTGAAGCGTGGAGTGATAGGAGGATAGTGAGAATGTGAAGGGTGGAGGAATAGGAGGATAGCAAGAATGTGAAGGGTGGAGGGATGGGAGGATAGTGAGAATGTGAAGGGTGGAGGAATGGGAGGATAGTGAGAATGTGAAGGGTGGAGGGATAGAAGGATAGTGAGAACGTGAAGCGTGGAGTGATAGGAGGATAGTGAGAATGTGGTGGAGGGATAGGAGGATAATGAGAATGTGAAGGGTGGAGGGATGGGAGGATAGTGAGAATGTGAAGGGTGGAGGGATGGGAGGATAGTGAGAATGTGAAGGCTGGAGGAATGGGAGGATAGTGAGAATGTGAAGGGTGGAGGGATAGAAGGATAGCCAGAATGTGAAGGGTGGAGGGATAGAAGGATAGTGAGAATGTGAAGCGTGGAGTGATAGGAGGATAGTGAGAATGTGAAGGGTGGAGGGATAGGAGGATAGCAAGAATGTGAAGGGTGGAGGGATGGGAGGATAGTGAGAATGTGAAGGGTGGAGGAATGGGAGGATAGTGAGAATGTGAAGGGTGGAGGGATAGAAGGATAGTGAGAACGTGAAGTGTGGAGTGATAGGAGGATAGTGAGAATGTGGTGGAGGGATAGGAGGATAATGAGAATGTGAAGGGTGGAGGGATAGGATGATAGTGAGAATGTGAAGGGTGGAGGGATGGGAGGATAGTGAGAATGTGAAGGGTGGAGGGATAGGAGGATAGTGAGAATGTGAAGGGTGGAGGGATGGGAGGATAGTGAGAATGTGAAGGGTGGAGGGATGGGAGGATAGTGAGAATGTGAAGGGTGGAGGGATAGAAGGATAGCCAAAATGTGAAGGGTGGAGGGATAGAAGGATAGTGAGAATGTGAAGGGTGGAGTGACAGGAGGATGGAGAGAATGTGAAGGGTGGAGGGATGGGAAGATAGTGAGAATGTGAAAGGTGGAGGGATAGGAGGATAGTGAGAATGTGAAGGTAGAGGGATAGGAGGATGGAGAGAATGTGAAGGGTGGAGGGATTGGAGGATAGTGAGAATGTGAAGGGTAGAGGGATGGGAGGATAGTGAGAATGTGAAGGTGGAGGGATAGGAGGATAGGGAGAATGTGAAGGGTGGCAGATAGGAGGATAGTGAGAATGTGAAGGGTGGAGGAATTGGAGGATAGTGAGAATGTGGTGGAGGGATAGGAGGATAGTGAGAATGTGAAGCGTGGAGTGATAGGAGGATAGTGAGAATGTGAAGGGTGGAGGGATAGGAGGATAGTGAGAATGTGAAGGGTGGAGGGATAGGAGGATAGTGAGAATGTGAAGCGTGGAGTGATAGGAGGATATTGAGAATGTGAAGGGTGGAGGGATAGGATAGCCAGAATGTGAAGGGTGGAGGGATAGGAGGATAGTGAGAATGTGAAGGGTGGAGGGATAGCAGGATAGTGAGAATGTGAAGGGTGGAGGGATAGGAGGATGGAGAGAGTGTGAAAGGTGAAGCCAGGTGGGTGGTAAGGGAAAGGGCTGGACTGGAAGGAATCCATTATTTAGTGGTTTCTTTTCTCAATTCCAAACCAACAGTTTGTTTGCCCTCAGTTTAAGCATGCTTAATAGTTTGTGATTGATTTTTTATAAGTGATAGATGAGAAACATTTATGGTAATCAGAACATGCCTTGCTTTTTAAGCTGCTACAAATTGTCAATTTTTCAAATCCTACTTTTTAAATTTGGCCTACTTATAGCCTGTCCTGAATTTCTGAAAAAGGGTCTCGGTCATAGATGCTGCCTGACCTGCTGAGTTCCTCCAGCATTTTACGTGTGTTGATCGAGATTTCCAGCATCTGCAGACTTTCTGTTTATTATTATTACTTAATGCCAGTTGATGTTGATTATTTATATAATTTGGTACATTCAACTACATTTTATTCTATATATTGCTTATTTTTACATATGATTTTTAATATTTTCTCCATTATCTTGAGATGAGGAGAGGAGCTAGAAAAGATGCAACCAGAGGTTTGTGTAGACCCAGGCAATTTCTTCCATTTCATTCCCAAAAGAGATTATTCTTCTTTTCTCACGGCTTTCTTTTTTTTAAGGTGGCTGGGGTCCTGTAGAAGTCTGTGACCAATAGCTACAGCTCAAACTACATTTCTCCGTGAGCAGTGGGTTCTCGTACTGGCCATGCGGGCTGGCATTTCGATAGCTCCAGGACTGGCCTGGAAGACGTGCACCCTTGGGGCTCGGTGTCGGAAGTCAGAGATCGGCCCCGTGGACGACCCAGCTCCACACCAGATGGTTGATGCTTCTGCTGCTGCTTGTGTGTGGAGCAGGGTCACTTTGGGGTTCTGCTGTTTCTGTCTTGCATTCTTTGAGATTTCTGTTTCATAGATTTCTGTGAAGAGTAAGAATCTCAGGTTGTACACTTTATAAATTCTCTGGTATTAAATTGAACCATTAGAACCACTTGTATTCTTATGGCTATATTGATTTATCTTAACAATCTATATAAAAAAGCACTTTGAGTCTGCATTTTAGTGTATGAATGATGGGGGGGTCAAAGTGCTCGGCAGTGGATGGTGCTCGGTGCTCGGTATCGTAGGGCTGGTCGGAGGCTCGAAGTTTTCGGACGGACTCAGAGTCGGCTGCGGTCGGGTGCTTCCAATGCATCGGCAGTTTGCGGCACTTAGAGGTTCATAGCAGGGAGAGTTCCTCCCTTCTACCATCTGCGTGAGATGATGGGGCTATCGGGACTTGAGACTTTTTTTTACCATGCCCATGGTCTGTTCTTTATCAAATTACAGTATTGCTTTGCACTGTTGTAACTATATGTTGTAATTATGTGGTTTTGTTAGTTTTAGTCTTGGTTTGGCCTGTGTTTCTGTGATATCTTTCTGGAGGAACATTGTATCACTTTTTAATGCATGCATTTCTAATTGACAATAAACGAGGACTGAGTGTCCTCATAATCTAATAAATAAATAAATAAATAAATAAATAAACCTGTATAAATAAAGTTATTATTATTATTAGCTCCTGCTTCATTTTGCCCTGTGCCCAGAGACAGAGGCTGATTCCCAAAAAGATGGCCGTTCCATACTTGGTCAGAATGTCCAGCAAACATTCTAAGCTTTACTGATTCACGTTGCACTTAGTATGAAAAGCCTGGTTTCAATCTTCTTGAATTTGCCCTCAAGACGTACATATAAGAAAATACATTGGAAAAGAGTTTCTTCAACAAGAATGACCTTTTATTTAATCCTTTAAATCACCAGACTAAGCTTGACAAATAACCATGAGCGCACTTTGAGTGTATCTTATTAAATAGCCCTTTACTACCTAAAATGTCAGGGACAAACTGCATCTACCACAATAACAAGATTGCAATTTGATTTCAAGGTTAATTACAATAGTTTTGAATTCTCAGAACATTTTAATCTTACATAATAATTTCCCTGGCACATCAGCATTGCAAAGTTGCCTTCAGAGTGGATGGCATAGAAGGTTTTTGGGCAGCCAAGAATTCTGCCCATAATTGCTCAGCAGAAGGTTCCAGATCAAGGTGGGTACTGCCAGTGTTTTTCCCTCGCACTCCTCCCCGGTGGAGTGTAATTTTCCATATTATAATTGAGCCAAAAAAGCGTTCCGAAACTTGGCCAATGAAGGGGCAATTTCAAATGTCATTGCCTGGAAATTTAACTCAAGCAGCCCAGCCTGGCTGTCCAGCATTAAATCTAGACACATTGGAAAAAAAACTGGAATAGATCCTTGAATTTGAAGTGGGTAATTGTGTAACCTCTCATTTTGACTATAATTTTTACAGGGATATTTGACAGACAACTGAATAGAGTAACACTTTCCGTTTGTATGTGAAAATGTCCCGTTACTTGAAAATTTTGTGTTTATGTGTTCTCAAAAAGGCTAATAACAATCACATAGGTGCTTTGATAAATATTGTTGAGGATACAAATGCTCTGGTGGAAAAACATTTTTAATATTCAATTTCTAGAATATTATTCAATATTAAATTGTCTTTGTCAGAATTTGTTGGACTATCTGCTTTTTGAAATTACAATATTTCTGATTGCAGTAAAGCAATGGCTGAAGCATTTCACTTTCTGATTCATCCAACCTCGTTTATATTTGGTTCAGTTGTCACTCAGTTTTGTCACTAATTGAATATTTAATAGGTTCAAATAAAAAGTTAAGACAAAGTCAATGTAAGTTTATTATCAGAATGCATATATGCCATCATATACAATCCTGAAATATATTTTCCAGCGGGGGTACTCAGCAAATCTATAGAACAGTAATTATAACAGGAACAATGAACAATCAAGTAGATCATAGAAGACAAAAAACTGTTTAATTGCAAATATAAGTGAATAACAATAAATTAACGAGAACATGAAATAAGATAAAGAGTGCTTAAAGTGAGATCATTGGTTGTGGGAACATCTCAATGGGTGGAAAAGTGAGTGTAGTTATCCTCTTTTGTTCAGGAGCCTGATGGTTGAGGGGTAGTAACTGTTTCTGAACCTGGTGGTGTGAATCCTGAGGCTCTTGTACCATCTACCTGATGGCAGCAGTGAGAAAAGAGCATGGCCTGGGTGGTGAGGATCTTTGATGATGGATGATGCTTTACTACGGCAACGTTTCATGTAGATGTAACACTAGCCTAATCTCAGGACAATTAACAATGATCAATTAACCTACTAACTGATATATCTTTGGACTAAGAGAGGAAACCAGATCACGCGAAGGAAACCCATGCAGCCATGGGGAGAACTCCTAAAAGTGGCACTACAAATGAACTCTGAACTCTAGCTGTAATAACATTGCACTAATCACTACGCCACTGTGGCGCTCTTTCTCAAGTAAGAATTCCAAAATTTAGACAGTATTCTATTTGAAAACTATCATTCACCCTGTTCGATAGGAAAAGTACTTCACTATTTCTAACCTCTAATTCTTTTGCATTAAAGGCCAATGTGCCTCTTGTCTTCTTGTCTACTTTCTGCACTTGACTGCTAAAGTTCTGTGATTCATGCACAAGGATATCTAGTTCCCTCTCTTTCACTCAGTTGCCTTCTCCTCTTGATCTGCTCTCTCTCAGTGATACTTTAACCCTAGTCTGGGAGAGACAATACGGCACCCTGAAGTCACATATATGATCTCCAATATACCCCTCAATCACTCTAACTATTGCATCTTTATCACTATTGTTCTAACTCTTTTTGCTTCCTTCCTGTGTTGCTATATGGGTCAAAGTGTCCTGCTCCTAATTCTGGCTACACTTTCCTGAAGAGCTGTTGCCCTAAAAGCAAAAATCTCTTTGTGAGAGAGATGAACTCGGGGAATTACTGCACTTCCTGCCTGGTCCACATCTGCTCACTTTCACCCCTTCCCTCTTCACCCGGAAATCCTAAATCCATTTGGAACTCTGTAGTATCCAGGACATCTTCAAGGAGCAATGCCCAGAAAGGTGGCATCCATCATTAAGGGCCCCCACCACCCAGGACATGCCTTGTTCTCATTACTACCATCAGGGAGGAGGTACAAGAGTCTGAAGGCAAACATTCAATGATTCAGGAGCAGCTTCTTCCCCTCTCCCATCCAATTTCTGAATGGATGTTAAACACTACCTCAGTATTTTTTAATCTTTAATTTTTTATTTTTGCTCTATTTATTTAATTTAGCTTTTTAATATACATACTTACAATAATTCACATTTTTCTCTTACTATGTATTGCAAAGTACTGCTGCCATGTAAAAACAAATTTCATGACATACGCCGGTGATATTAAACCTGATTCTGATTCCGAAAATCTGTTTCTGCGTGAGCTGGCAACTTTGATTTAAAATGCAGGAGGAGGCTGAAACAATTGGTACACTTCTTGCATTTTAACTTTAAACATGTTCTCTTGTTAAGTATATTTACATTCTATGTTCCAACATGTCACTCCATGGCCTCCCTTGTGCCAAGATGAGGCCACCCTTCTATTTCACCTGGGTAGCCTCCAGCATGATGGTATGAATATCCATTTCTCCTTCCAGTAAACAAATTTCCCTCCTTTATTCCCCACCCTGACCTTTTACTTCTTCCCACCTGCCTGTTGCTTACCCTTGGATTTCCTCCTTCTTCACTTTCTCCTATCAGATTCCTCCTTCTCCAGCCCTTCACCTTTCCCATCCACTTGGTTTCACCTATCACCTTCCAGCTCTAGCCTCCTTCCCCTCTCCCCACATTCTTATTCTGGCATCTTCCCCCTTCCTTCTCAGTTCTGAAAAAGGATCTCGGCCTGAAACGTTGATTTTTTGTTCATTTCCATAGATGCAGCCGGACCTGCTGAGTTCCTCCAGAACTTTGTGTGCGTGTGTTGCTTTGTATTTCCAGCATCTGTAGAATTGCTAATGTTTACAATCTCCATTCAAAACTTTTATTGCATCATCTGAACCACATTCTCGGATTTTATTGGCAAACGTAAAAACAAACCCCCTTTTTATCACCGTTTCTTCTTGTCCCAAGCTTTTCTCCTTTTGCAGAAGTACATACTGCTCTCTTGCCAGGGTAAACACTTTCTCATGATCAGCTCTCTCAACATTCCTAATAATTTTGAATGTTGCTATTAAAATCTACTTTTCACTTCCTTTGCTCAAAACAGAATATGCCCCTTGTCCAGACACAATGGCAACTCTCTGGGACTCACCCCTGCTGTATTTGTCCTATAACTGTCCCCTTTTGTACCATAACTCTTTCACTATCTAAACACCCTCAAGATTCAAGAATCGACATTCAACATTGTTTATTATAATTCTTCCGTAAATGAGTGTAAAGGAGAACAAAATAATTTTTACACCAGCAACACACACAAAATGCTGGAGGAACTCAGCAGGCCAGGTACCTCTTCCTAGAGAAATAGAATGAATATAGTTTTGTTCAAGAGCCTTACGGTTTTGAGGTAGAAACTGTTTTTGTACCTGGTGGTGAGAGTCCTGAGGCATTGTTACTTTCTACCTGATGGCAGCAGTGAGAAAAGAGCATGGCCTGGGTGGTGAGGATCTTTGATGATGGATGCTGCTTTTCAACAACAGAGTTTCATGAAGATGTGCTCAATGGAGGGCTTTACCTGAGATGTACTGGGCCGAAACCACTACCTTCTGTAGGATTTTCTGCTACAAGGCATTGGTGTTCCCATACCAGGCCGTGATGCATCCAGTCAATACACTCTCTACTGCACATCTATAGGAGTTTGTGAAAGGTTTTGATGTCATGCCAAATTCATGCCGCAAACTCCTAAGGAAGTAGAGGCACTGTTGTGCTTTCTTTGCAATTATATTTATATGATAGCTCTTTTCTCACTACTGCCATTGGGTAGAAGGTACAAGAGCCTCAGGACTTGCACCAGCAAGAACGGTACTACCCCTTAACCATCAGGCTCTTGAACAAAAGGGGAATACTACACTCATCTATTGAGACATTCTCAGACCAGTGATCTCCAGGACAGATCTTCTGAGATATTAACACTCAGGAATTTAAAGTTACTGACTCTGTCCACCTCTGAAGAGTCAGTCAAATGAGGAGAGGTGAAGAGGTGAAACGTGCTGAAAGAAGATAAGTGTCCGTAATTCTTTAGATTGTTCCACACAACTTTTGCAATGTGAACCTCTGTGCACTGGTAGAATTATTCACTTCTAATTCCATATTAAATTGCACAACAAAGATCCCATTTTTATACCAACTGCAAACACATACGTAACTTACACTTTGCATGCTAATGCCATTAGTCCATCGTAGCACAGAACAAGTATTTATTTTTCCTGTGTCTGGGATTAAATTACTGACTCCAAAATAACATTAGTCAAACATATCTCATATAAAAATGGACTCCAATAAAAATAGTGCAAAATGGAAACACTGTGCAATAAATAAAGTTCAGCATTTCCAGTAAATTAAGGAGAAAAACAAATATTCACTTTGCTTAGAAAACACATTCGGAAATTAAGTTAGTTTAAATTATTTTTCTGAATTGTGTCCTCTTGCAAACTTTAAAGTCTGTGCATTACATTTTAATGTTTACAATAAAGATTAAATTCAAATTATTTTCCTTTCAACAATTTCCTGGATATAATCAATTTGCTCCTGGTCAATGCAATAGGTAATGATACAGGTTACATTCAAAGTTCAAAGTTCCTTGTAGGTATACTACCTGCAGCCTTGAGATTCATCAGTTTACTGGCAGCCACAAATCAAAAAAAAACAATGCAGCCCCTTAAAAAAAAATAAAACCATCAAACACCCAATGTGCAGAAAAGAAAACAAGTCATGCAAACAATAAAAGTAAGCAATGAGCATTCTGAACTGAAGTACATAAAATGAATCAACCATACGTTATTTGGTTATATACATTATATATGTGCATACAGTTAAACTTCACTTGCTTGAACTTAACATTGAAAGGAAAGATGCTGATGACAACGCTGTCATTGGCTGAATCAAAGGTATTGACAAATCAACATATAAGAGCGAGAGTGAACATCCGGCTGAATGGAGCCACAGCAACAATCTCTCACTCTGTGTCAGCAAAACCAAAGAGTTGATTATTGAATACAGGAGGAAGAAAGTGGAGGTCTACGAACCAGTCCTTTCTCGCCAGTGCCATTGGGACGGAGCTACAGGAGCCTTAGGTCCCAGACCAGCAGGTTCAGGACCAGTTATTCAACCACTGGGCTCCTGAACTAGCATGAACAACTTTACTCACCTCAACACTGAACTGATCCCACAACCTACAGACTCACTTTCAAGGACTCTTCAGTATTATTTATTTGTTTGTACAGTTTGTCTTCTTTTGCACATTGGTTATTTATCAGCTACTGCTTGTAGTTTTCATTGATTCTATTGTACTTCTCTATTCTAATGTGAATGCCCGCAAGAAAATGAATCTCAGGGTTGTACAGTGTGACATATATCTACTTTGCAAATAAATTTACCTTGAAAATAAACTTAAACTTTGAACTTTGGAATATGTTCCTCTTTAAGGGGATAATGAGGAGAAGGAGTAACCAGAATCCTTTACATTTCATTAACCTTCAGAACATGAGCCCCAGCTACAACAGCAATAGCTTCCATTTGTATAGCCATTCAAATGCCTGGAGTAAATTTGAATGGCTTCCCCGGTGTGTCAACTATGAACAACACATTATGAGCAGAATCTGACAGAGGTCACAAACACTATCAATACTAATTTCCTGACAGCTCAAGCTGCAATTTCATTCTGACCCACTTGAGTCCATTCTTTCCTGTTAACTCCTTCCATTGCAAGGAATCTTAACAGCACTGAAAGCATGCAAGAATTTTGGCTATTGAGGGCAATATTCCTGTTCAATTTTGCTCAAACTTGTGTTTTCTGTTTTTAATATATTTTTAAGAAATCTCAAGAATGCTCTTTCAATCATTTAACAAAGGTGTGAAAATAATCAATAGTTTTTAAGAAATTCCAATTTTATTGAAGTGCTCTAAACACCAAGAAACAATTAATATTTCAGAGATTACTCAGGCTGCTCAATTGAATAATTCATACACACCTTTAAAGATAGTGTCATCAGTGAAACATCTCTCCATCTCTAGTGCAGAAATGAATAATTCAGGCTCATTTGATGTCAATGAACTTTGACATTTGACAGGTCAGGCCAAAGGTCTCAGTTCAATCCAAATAGACAGTTCCATCTGCTTAAGTTTTTGTGCACATCTGTTATGTTAAGCTAACAACCACACGTAACAACAACTGGGTCTCCACAAGCTGAACGTGAAATCAACCTCAGGGTATTGTATGAGCAGAGTGATTCCAACACAGGAATTATAATAGGGTATAAACTGTGCTGTGTCATCACTATAGATGCATTAGTGTTTCCATTTTGAGGTCAATAATCACCCACTCAGTGACAAAAACATATTCTCTCCCGACTTCCTATAAAATTCAGGGTTGCATCCAAGGCCAACAAACTGCATGGTCTGCCACATACATAAAATCTGATCTGGAAATCTAGAGGCATGAGGCAATTAAGCTTCATGCTCATTATCTCTCCAATTAGAATACAGACTGGGAGAAGTCCCCAGTGTAAAGTAAAAGCATCTAGATAGTGTTGGTTCAGCTGCCTCTGCTGCCATACTCCTTCATCTTATCAAGTCAGATATCCTTTCAGACATCTCTTTTGGCTTATGCCTGAAACTTCAAATCTTCAAAATAAATTTATTATCAAGGTACATATATGTCACCATATACAACCCTGAGATTCATTTCTTATGGGCATACTCAATAAATCTATAGAATAATTACTGTAACAGAATCAATGAAAGACCTCATCAACTTGGGCATTCAACCCAAGTGCAGAAGACAACAAATTGTGTGAGTACAAAAAGATAGAAATAATAATAACAAATAAATAAGCATTCAATATCAAGAACGTAAGGTGATGAGTCCTTGAAAGTAAATCAATAGGTTGTGGGAACATTTCAATGATGAAGCGAGCGAAGTTGAGTGAAGTTATCTTCTTTGGTTCAAGAGCCTGATGGTTGAGGGGTGGTAATTGTTCCTGAACCTGGTGGTGTGAGTCCTGGGGCCCCAATACCTCCTTTCTGATGGCAGCAGCGAGAAGAGAGCATGTCCTGGGTGGTAGGGTTCCCTGACGATGGATGCTGCTTTCCAGCAACAGGATTTCATGTAGATGTGCTCAATGATGGGGAGGGCTTTACTCATGATGGAGTAGGCCATATCTGTTACTTTTTGTAGGATTTCACATTCAAGAACATTGGTGCTTCCATACCAGCTTGTGCTACAGCCAATCAATATACTTTTCATTATGCATCTATAGAAGTTTGTCAAAGTTTTAGATGTCATACCAAATCTCCACAAACTCCTAAGGAAGCAGAGGGAGAGGGAGAAGATGGCGGCGCGACACAGCTCGCAGTGGCCACTCCGGTGGTGATGTCTGTTATTTGTCAAGTAGGGTGCCGTGCACAATCCTGATTTGATGGAGATGGATGTGAGAGCACGGAGGAACATCTGGTGAAACTTCTGAAATGCCTGCTTCGCTGCTGCTGCTACTGTGTGGTCCAGAATCTCCGGAGGAGAAGGCCCCGAGTCCTTGGCTTTGCTTGTTGCTCGGCAGCCGGGGCGGGGTCGAAACGCTTAGCAGAGGATGGTGCTCGGAGAGGCTGTGTCGGAGGGGCTGGTCAGAGGCTCTAAGTTTTCGGACAGACTCAGAGTCCGCTGTGGTCGGGTGCTTCCAATGTTGCTGCATCGGCAAGTTGGCAGCGCTTGGAGGTTCATGGCAGGGAGAGTTCTTCCCTTCTGCTGCCTGCGTGAGATGATGAGTCTACCAGGACTCTGAGACGTTTTTTTTACCAAGCCCATGGTCTGCTCTTTATCAAATTATGGTATTACTTTGCACTGTTGTAACTATATGTTATAATTATGTGGTTTTGTCAGTTTTAGTCTTGGTTTGTCCTGTGTTTTCTTACGATATCATTCTGGAGGAACGTTGTATCATTTTTTAATGCATGCATTTCTAAATGACAATAAACGAGGACTGAGTGTCCTCATAATCTAATCTAATCTAATAATTGCACTTACTTCTGGGCCCAGGAGAGGACCTCCAAAATATAACACCAAGGAATTTAAAGTTGCTGACCTTCTCCACTTCTGATTCCAATGCAGACTGGCTGATGGACCCCTGATTTCCTTCTTGAAGTCAATAATCTGATCCTTGGTCTTGCTGATATTGAGTAAACAGTTCCATGTTTACATCTTATAAACCTCTCCATTGCTCTTTTTGTCAACCTATTTCCACCGCTGTACCATTGCTCTCCTGCTTCAGCATAGCTTCTGCCATTTTCACATCCAAATATTCCAGCGTCCTCGTAGCTAATCTCGCACTTTCACACTTGGGGTGTCAGTTCATCCGATTCTACACCATGGTTCCTGGACAGCTAACTTACTTATTTACTTACTGCCCATTATGCCACTGGTGTTTAGGACAACAATGAAGGTCCTCCATCTCTGCCTGTCCTTGGCCATCTCCTCTATTGTGCCCCATGTGTGATTCAGGGTCCTCATTTCTACCTCTATGGTATGACGTCAAATTCTGTTTGGTATCCCGTATTTCCTCTGCCCTTCAACAGTCCAATAAAGTACTATCTTGATGATGGAGTTGACCTCTCTTCTCATTATGCGTCCAATCTGCCTCCAACATTTCCTCATGATGATTATGGCCGTGTCCTCTTGGTGACACTGAAGGAGAAGGGTGAGGTCAGAGATCTTTCTTGGCAAAATGTACAGAAGATTTTCTGAAAGCTCATGGTGTGGAATGACGACAGCTTGGCAAGGTCAATCTCTGTCATGCGCGAGCACTCTGATCCATACAAGAGTGTGGACAGAACATGGCTCTGGTACAGCTTCACCTTGGTGTGGACACTGTACTTGCTAGATCCCCATGTGTTGCTCATTGATCTGAAGATGTTTTGAGCTTTGCTGAGCCTGGACTAGATGTTGTCCTTGATCCCACCATCCTGCCAATTCTAATTTAATTTTCACAGTGACTGCATTGTTCTCCAATCTTACAAATACCATTAAGGCCACAAACCCAGCAGTGGAACTGAGGGGATATCTGTCTCCTGACTCCCATACACCCCATTGAATCTGCATCAACTGATTGAAATATTCTCAAATAAAACCATGCAATACTGATGCTAATCTACCAACATTCATTTGAAGGCAAACCCTTAGAGATCTGGACTTCAGAATTAGCGACTATACTTGCTGCTGAAGGTGGCCCGCATTACGAACTCTGTGCTTCACTCAGATCAGTTTTGGGAAATTCACCGACCAATATGATGCAGTCTGTAGGAGTGAGTCCAACATGGAGTTTGGAGCTACTCAAGTTATTAGAGTCAAAAAATTATAGAAAAGTACAACACAGAAACAGGGCCTTTGGCCCATCTAGTCCATGTTGAGCCATTTAAACTTCCTAGTCCTATCGACCTGCACCAGGACCATAGACCTCCATTACTACTGATTACCAGGCACCAAACTGAACTCCTAAGCGAAACAAAGGCTTATTTTTCAATGTCAATAAATAATTGTCCTTTGGAGCCTTTGCAAACTTTAGTTAAAAATTAGTTTGTGTTGAATTGTGTTGTGTTGAATTACCACAGATCTTTCAACTCCAGTTAAGGATCTAAGGCAGGGGTTCCTGACATGGGAGTCCATGGACCCCTCAGTTAATGGTAGGGGCCCATGGCATAAAAAAGTTGGGAACTCTTGAACTAAGGTATATACTTGACAATGTGACAAAAATCAGTCAATCTTTTCCAAAATGCTCCAATTTTCCCAAAGGTCACAGATCTTGATAACCTTGTGCCTGAAATTCTCCTAAATGTCTCCTGAATTCTTTTCTAAATGACCTAGTTCTTCTTTTAAGATTATATCCCTCCCCCAACCCTCAACCCTTACCCTTGTTCTTGACGTCCATGCCTTGATGAGAACATATCTTAATCCTTCATGGTCAGTTGAAAATATACTTCTATAACATACCCTCATAAATTAGGAACCTGCATTCCAAGTCTTCCAGGTCTGACTTTATCCTGCCAATGAGGAAAAGTATTAGTGATTTAATCAATAAAGAAGTTTTCTGGCTGATGATTTTCCTTGGAGTTACTACAGATCTATTGTGAGCCGTCTGCAAATGACTGGGAGATTCTCAGTGGGGCTTAATGCTCACCATAAATACAGTACTGCGCAAATGTCTTAGGCACATATATGCCCAGGATGCCTAAGACTTTTGCACAGAACTGTCATAATTTTATGTATTGCACTGTACTGCTGCTACTTAAAAAGAAAATAACGATTTTCATGAAAGAGTAGGTGAGTGATGATAAACCTGATTCTGATATGGGTCTTGACTGTAGACTGAGAGTGGGAAGGGGACAGGAAAAGGGAAATCACGGGTGGAAAAAGGGGAAGGGAGTGGGAAGCACCAGAGAGACATTCTGTAATGATCAATAAAACAATTGTTTGGAATCAAATGACCTTGTCTGGTGTCTCAGGGCCGGGTGTGTCTGCACTCATATATTTCCCCCCGTACCAGGACTCCTTCTCTGCCACCTGTCCCACACCACTCCCATGGCACTCCATCTTCGCCATTCACAACAGCGTTTGCTGCCAGCAGATTTACAAACTCACTCTCCGCTCCACATTGACTAATACAGCATTGTGCTAAATACAGCTAGGGTGCAGGACAATATCCATTTCTGTCATATTTTTATCAAATTAAATCAAAAGATAGTGTTTTTGCTAACATAACGCATGGTCATATTTATAAAGAGCAATTTTTGAAGTGTGGGCTTTCACATTAGAGCTGAGAGAGTGAGCCAACAGAAATGCAAAAGATTACAAAAGGTTACTGGGTTAAGCAACAATAACGTGGTGATGAGAAGACACACACTTAAATGTTCAAAATAAAATGAAAGAGAGTATAGAAGGATGTTACTCTGCCAAAAAGCTTGACTTATTGAAGAACAGTTCACTAACAATATTACAAGAAATTAAATATTTGCTTGAAGAAGAGTAATGTGGAATATTAAAATAAATAAGGAAGAGACATGAGATTGGATATTCCTTATAGAAAAAGAACTCCAGCACAGACCGTTTGGGCTAATATGTTGACACGAATATCGATTTCTTCTACCGGTAATTTTTTCCACTCCCCCTCCCCTCTTCTTCGATTCCCCACTCTGGCCTTTTGCTTCTTCTCCCCTGCCTGTCACCTCTCCCTGATGCCCCTCCTTCTTCCCTTTCTCCTATGGTCCACTCTCCTCTCCTATCAGATTCCTTCATCTCCATAGATGCTGCCTGACCTGCTGAGTTCCTCCAGCATTTGGTGCATGTTGCTTTGTGCTAATATGTCTATGCCTTTACCTATGTAATTAAAACTTTTTAGTAATTAGTAATTTCTGATCCATAACACTAATAGTGAAGTACTTAAAGGGGCTTTTTGAACTTTTCAGTGGGCTGCAGTCATCATGAGAGATTGGTTGCTGGTGAGACTACGTGAGCTTTAAAAGTAGTTTGAGTTTCTCGGAACTTTTCAGTGACCTTCAGTCATTGTGATCTTTCAGGCACTCAGCGGGGGCCAATAAAAAGAAATGAGGTGTAAGCAGAGTGCCCATTGTGGGAGTGGGCCAGTGTTAGAGTGGCCTCAACTATCAGGGCCTTGAACCAGAGGGAATACTTCTCACAACCTGTGGACTCACTTTCAAGGACTCTTCATCTCATGTTCTCAATATCTATTGCTTATTTATTATTATTATTATGATTATTATTATTATTTGCTTTTACACAGTTTGTTGTCTTTTGCACACTGGTTGTTTGTCCGCCCTGTTGCACATGGTCCTTCATCGATTCTATTATGATCATTGGATTTACTGAGTATGCCTGCAATAAAATGAATTTCAGGGTTGTATATCGTGACGTATATGTATTTACATAGAAACATAGAAAACTTCAGCCCACAATGTTGTGCTGACCATGTAACATACTCTAGAACTACCTAGAATTGCCCTACCCCATAGCTCTCTACTTTTCTTAGCTCCATGTACCTAAGACTCTCTTAAAAGACTCTATTGTATCTGCCTCTACCACCTTCGCTGGCAGTGCATTCCATGCACACACCACTCTGTGTGACAGACTTACCCTTGACATTCCCCTTATATCTACTCCCAAGCACCTTAAAACTATGCCCCCTCGTGTTAGCCATTTCAGCCCTGGGGAAAAAACCTCTGACTATCCACACGATCAATGCCTCTCAGCATCTTATACACCACCATCAGATCACCTCTCATCCTCCGTCGCTCCAAGGAGAAAAGGCCAAGTTCACTCAACCTACTCTCATAAGACATGCTCCCCAATCCAGGCAACATCCTTGTAAATTTCCTCTGCACTCTCTCGATAGTACCCACATCCTTCCTGTAGTGAGGCGACCAGAACTGAAAACAGTACCCAAAGTGGGGTCTAACTAAGGTCTTGTATAGCTGTAACCACAAGGCTCTTGAACTTTATCCCACGGTTGATGAAGGCAAACACACCATACGCCTTCTTAACAACACTGTCAACCTGCGCAGCAATTTTGAGTGTCCTATGGACACGGACCCTAAAATCCCTCTGATCCTCCACACTGCCAAAAGTCTTATTGATAACCTACCAAAATGAACCGCCTCACACTTAACTGGGTGAACTCGATTTGCCACTTCTCAGTCCAGTTTTGCATCCTACCGACGTACCGCTGTAACCCCTGACAGCCCTCTAAGCTATCCACAACACCCCCAACCTTTGTGTCATCAGCAAATTTACTTATCCATCCCTCCACTTCCTCATCCAGGTCATTTATAAAAATCGTAAAGAGGAGGAGTCCCAGAACAGATCCCTGAGGAACTCCTGTGGTCACAGACCTCCATACAGAATATGAACCATCTACAACCACCATTTGCCTTCTGTGGGCAAGCCAATTCTGGATCCACAAAGCAAGGTCTCCTTGGATCCCATGCCTCATTACTTTCTGAATGAGTCTCGCATGGGGAACCTTATCAAATGCCTTACTGAAATCCATATACACAATATCCACTGCTCTATCTTCGTCACTGTGTTTTGTTAATAAATTTACCTTGAACTTTGAAATTTGATCAATTGGCTTGGGCAGAACAGGCACAAGCTAGAACTTAAGGTTGAGAAGTTAGAGGAATAAGAAGTGCAGTCAGGAATGTATCTCAGACAGTGGAATGCTCCTCCTGTGAGATGTGCAATTTGAGGGTACCTGATGGTGTCCCTGATGACTACAGACTACATCTGCAGGAAGTGCACCCTACTTTAGCTCCTGACTGACATGGCACATAACGAAAGATTGCAATGTATGGCTGCTGCAAAATAACAAACTGCATGACACAGGCTGGTGATATTCAACCTGATTCTGATTCTGATATGGCAAATGCTTGATCTCCAAAATTAAAAGAAAATGGTGAAAATTCTCAGCAGGTCAGACAGTTAGAAAGAAAATCTTTTAATATTTCAGGTCGATGGCTTTTCATAATGATACCCATTGGTTTGTCTTTTATGAACTTAATTTGAGAAACAGTGAAATGTTCACACTGATGACTGCATTAAACAGAGTACAGTTTCCCATTTGGATTTGTCCTTAATTTAGAGCACTGACTATGATGGCAAAATGTAATGTTGACAGTGAATAACCACAGCAAACTGTTAACACATCGCACATCAGTACAAGAGGTGACCAGCACAGTTGTGAACACTGCTTTGCCCATTGCTGACCCTCTGTGTATCGTACCACCTCAGCTCACTTACTAAGCAGGTGCCTGTTGCATTCAGGTAATAATTGAAATTCCAACAGGTATATTCCATTGGAATATGAAATTACTGTAAGGTAAATAAACTTACTGGAAAGACCATCCACTCTGCCAACTGTTCCAAGTCCTTCTTATGGCCAGGGCTGACCATGTATGTTGTGTTGCTGCTGTCTAGATACTCAAGCCTGGGCAGTACAATATGGAGAGCAAACTATTGCACAAGCAACAGGCACCCCCTCCAAAGGAATAGCAGAGACAGCGACAGAGTTCGGAACCAGTGGCATCGAAGGAGTTGCCAGTCAGCAGCGAACTCAACATAGAACTGCCTAAAGGTCTCCAGCTCAGGATTTCTCTCTCACGGTTTACTCCCAAAGCCTTCCGCAGGAGTGGCTATAGCTATAAGACAGTGGATGTTTGAGATCTGTGTCTTCCTTTCCCTAGATGAGTTGCCAATCACAGCTGAGGTGCCCCATCTGCCTGAAGCGACAGGTTTTAAGATGCCAGTAACGTGTCAGTAGAAAAGGTTCTGCCAGGCTTGGTAGTTAAGACACACATGAAAGCCAGGGACAGGACTTGGTTGTCAGAGGCTATTTGAGATGCATGCCATGGGAGTTCTTCCATGCTACCTCCCTCGGCTAAGACAACCATAAGGAACCCAAGTCTGACTGTATATTTAATATCCTGACATATTATGCAGTACTGTGCAAAAGTCTAAGGCACACACACACACACACACACACACACACACACACACACACACACACACACATATATATATAGCTAGAGTGCCTATGACTATTTGCACAGTACTGTATATGTCAACATGGAGCAGAGAGCGAGTTTGTAAATCTCAAACACGAGGAAATCTGCAGTTGCTGGAAATTCAAGCAACACATACAAAAAGTGCTGGTGAACACAGCAGGCCAGGCAGCATCTCTAGGAAGAGGTACAGTTGACGTTTCGGGTCGAGACCTTTCATCAGGACTAACTGAAAGAAGAGATAGTAAGAGATTTGAAAGTGGGAGGGGGAGGGGGAGATCCAAAATGATAGGAGAAGACAGGAGGGGGAAGGATGGAGCCAAGAGCTGGAAAGTTGATTGGCAAAAGGGAAACGAGACTGGAGAAGGGAGGGGATCATGGGACAGGAGGCCTGGGGGAAAGGAAGGGGGAGGGGAGCACCAGAGGAAGATATAGTGGGAGGGACAGAGGGAGAAAAAAGAGAGAATGAATGAATGAATAAATAAATAAATAACGGATGGAGTACGAAGGGGAGGTGGGGCATTAAGAGAAGTTAGAGAAGTCAATGTTCATGCCATCAGGTTGGAGGCTACTCAGATGGAATATAAGGTGTTGTTCCTCCAACCTCGTATCCAGCCTCCCTTCTCCAGTCTCATTTCCCTTTTGCCAATCAACTTTCCAGCTCTCGGCCCGAAACGTCGACTGTACCTCTTCCTAGAGATGCTGCCTGGCCTGCTGCGTTCACCAGCATTTTTTGAGTTGGTATATCTGATGGGGGCAAAGGATGTTGGGAATAGTGAGGGTGGAGAGCTGCGGAACGGGTGTGGGACAGGTGGCAGAGAAGGAGTGCCAGGGGGTGGGGGTGGAGAAATCATGGTTGGGAAAAGGGGAAGAGAAAGGTGAGGGAATGAGAAGTACCAGAGAGACATCTCTGTAATAATGAATAAAGCAATTGTTTGGAACCTAATGACTTTGCTTGATGTCTCAGGTAGTGGAGAGGCTAACCCTCCCCGCATCTCACCCCAGGTTGTCCCTCTCTGCCACCTGTTGCACACCCCTCCTGCGAAACTCCACCCTCGCCATTCCCAACATCTTCTGCTCCTCCCAGATTTACAAACTCGGTCTCCACTACACATTGACAAATGTGCAAAAGTCTTAAGCACCCTAGCTACGGTATATACGGTATATGTGCCTGATACATTTGCACAGCACCATACATGAGAATTTTTATGGTCCTTGAGCACATTTTTTGATCAAGGAAACAGTTCCAATACCATGCTGATAGGTGGCATAGTGGACCAATATAATGAGGAGAGCCAATGCTCATTATATAGCAATAGTGATATATTGCATTAGACTGACTCTAAAATACAGGGATACAGTATACAATCCACAATCTGAAATTTTGCAAACATGAAGGATCTTTGAAATTCCTGGTAACCCAAAAAACTACACAATTGTTCCATGTTGCGCCTGTGTTATATGACATGCAGTTTGCATATTGAATTCAAGAAGTATATTTATTTCTGCGAAGTTTTTCAATATTAAGTTTAGAAGTACTAAGACTGGAACTTCCCTCCTTTCACTGATAAACCTACATCTTTGACCATATTGAAACTTCACGGATGTTTGGGAATTGACTGATCCATTTTCCAGTGTTGTTACAGAAATTTCACTCTTGCCTACGATTCCTCATTCACAAAACTACCGAAGCCCCAGATATAGTAACGATGGATGCAATAATTGCGGTCTATACAGGATAGTTCTTACAATACATACATGGACCATGATAAATATTTAATTCTACTATATTAATTAGCCTTATAACATATACAGAACAGCGCAAAAGACTTAGGCACATACTGTATATATAACTAGGATACCTAAGACTTTTGCACAATACTGTATTTGTCAACAGGGAGCAGAGAGCGAGTTTGTAAATCTGTCAAAGCCAAAGGACGTTGTGAATGATGAGGATGCAGTGCGGCGGGGGGGGGGGGGGGGGGGTTGGAATAAGTGGCATAGAAGGAGTGCCAGGGATACAAAATGGTGCAGGTGCAGACACACCCAGCCCTGAGACACCAGGCAAGGTCATTTGATTCCAAACAATTGGTTTATTGATCATTATGGATTGTCTCATTGTCTCTCTAGTGTATCTCACTCTCTTCCCCTTTTCCCAACCATGATTCCCCTCTCCCTGCTGCCTTCTCACTCTTAATCCACGATAGAGACCCTTATCAGTATCAGGTTTATCATCACTCACATATGTCTTGAAATTTATTTTATGTTGTGGCAGCAGTACAGACAATATGTGTCTAAGACTTTGTACAGTACTCTATTTTTATTTTATTTATTCCCTAAAATGTTACTGGTCTCAGTTTAGACCCTTTTCCTTTACACATTTTCCCTCATCTTGAAGTTAAAAACCCAAAACCCGCAGAAATCAGAAATGAAAATAGACGCTGTTGAGAATATTCATAAAATCTGAAAATATCTGAATTTCTTATAACTTCAGAGACATGATCTATCATGACACTTGTTTGAAGTACAAAGTGCATAATGTACTTTGAGGAGTCTGGTATAAACTGTGATCACGAGCTTTTCAGAACACAAAATTTGATGAATCATTTTAAGTGCTTGAAAATAATTACTTCATTGTAATCTCAACTTGTTTCTAGAGTCTTGCCAAATGCAACATTAAACTTGACCAATTTTTCCCCACACGATGTGCTCAAACAAAAGATTTGCCTAGTTCAGAACAATCAATTACCACTTCCTTAACAAACAGTTTATTGACGACAGTTATTTTCCGTCCTCCATTTCTACAGGAGTGCTGCCAGAAGATTAGAGGACATTGTATCATTGTTTAACGCAAAAGGAAGAAACCAACTGAGTAAATATCGGCCAAAAAGCTTAACTTAGGTCATAAACACGAGAAAGTCTGCAGATGTTGGAAATCCAAAGCCACACACAAAATGCTGGAGGAACTCAGCAGATCAGGCAACGTCTATAGAAGTGAATAAACAGTCAATATTTCAGGCTGAGTTATTCCAGCATTTTGTGTATGTAACTTAAGTCATGCTTATATAATCGGAAACAGTTCTGAGAAAGTGTACAGACCTTCAGATAGAACAATACAGACTGATCAAGAACAGTCAGGATGGATTTGTTAATGAAAAGTCATTTCATTATTTCATTTAAACTATAATATTAATTTCTTCTGATATCTACATTCGCAAATTTCTGCAGATATTAGATTACCATGGCAAGCATTCTAATAGATTGCATCACCGTGGATTAGTAAGGAATGTTTTTCCCACTCCACTGGAAGCATACAAGAAAATAACTATTCCTTGCTCATTTTAAACAGCCTCTGTAATATTATATAAAGCATTTGTTTGGTGTCTCATTAAACTTGGCTCATTGGTTTGGATATGCAGTATTTGTCTAATTGGTTTCAATTGCATCTACAGTACTGTGCGAACATCTTTGGTACATGTATACGAGGAGTGATTGATAAGTTCATGTCCTAAGGTAGAAGGAGTCAATTTTAGAAAACCTAGCACATTTATTTTTCAACGTAGTCCCCTCCTACATTTATACACTTAGTCCAGCGGTCGTGGAGCATATGGATCTTGGACCTCCAGAAAGTGTACACAGCAGGGGTGATTGATAGGTTCGTGGCCTAGGGTAGACGGAGATGAGTTATACAGCTCTCATTCATTCACGTGCAGTTCAACTCTTTGAGTGATTATGCAGAAAGTTCGTAGTTAATAACTCATCGGGGTGATTGACAAGTCTGTGGCCTAAAGTAGAAGGAGATGAGTTAATAACTTCAAACTTTGTGCATAATCACTCAAAGCGTTGAACTGCATGTGCATGTAACGAGAGCTGTATAACTCATCTCCTTCTACCTTAGGCCACGAACTTATCAATCACCCTTGCTGTGACAACTTTCTGGAGGTCCAAGATCCGTATGCTCCACGACCGCTGGACTAAGTGTGTAAATGTAGGAGGGGACTATGTTGAAAAATAAATGTGCTAGGTTTTCTAAAATTGACTCCTTCTACCTTAGACCATGAACTTATCAATCACCCATCGTATAGCTATGGTGCCTAAAGCTTGTACACTCTTCAATACATATGTGAGTGATGATAAACCTGATTCTGATATGGGTCTCTATTGTGGACTGAGAGTAGGGAGGGGACAGGGAGAGGGGAATCATGGTTGGGAAAAGGGAAAGGGTGTGGAAAGGGAGTGGGAAGCAGCAGGGAAATGTTCTATTATTATCAATAAGCAAATTGTTTGGAATCAAATGACCTTGCCTGGTGTCTCAGTGCTGGGTATGTCTACACCCATACCACTCCCTACTCCTGGCATTCCTTCTCTCTCACATGTCCCACACCACTCCATCTGTGCTGCACCATCACCATTCCCAACATCCTTTGTTCCTGCCAGATTTACAAACTTATTCTCTGCTGCACGTTGACAAATACGGTACTGTGCAAAAGTCTTAGGCATCTTAGCCATATATAACTACCTAAGACTTTTGCATAGGATGACATATTTAGATTTAAAACACACAGGACAATGAAAAGAATTTTAAGAATATCTCCAGATAGTCCATCTGGTGGGTACTTGCTCAGGTTGAACGGGTACCATTTAGGTTATTCCAGATTGCTATTCATTCAGTCTTATTCCAAACACAGAAGCTGGTGGACTCAAATCCTCTCTGGGGTGCTTAAACCCATTGTGAAACTCAGCGGACTCCTATAACGTAAAAAGACACTGCCAGTCAATAATATCATTCTCCATCTAAGGTTCTATGTGCTCGTTCAGATGAACAATAGCGAATTCACAGCAGTAACTGAAGTGAACAGAGGACCAGTCCAGAGTTACTGTCGATTACGCAAGGAAATTTTCCTTTGATGTCAGCGCAAATGGGACATGTCATAAAGTAGTACTGACAGAGATAATTGGTGTTTAAATATCAACTCAGGAGTAACCTTTTGGCTAAATGTTGATAGGGAAATATCAGATACTTAGACTTACGTGTTGATAATGTACCTATATTTAGAGATATTCACTGCCAACAGGAAATATTTGCAGAAATATGGAAAAGGAGGAGAGGAATGCAGGTTGGTTAACTCATTCTAGGAGCTTTGACAGGTATGCATGGCCGAAGAATACAGTACATGTACAGTGTATAGCTAGGGATTCTAAGACTTTTGCACAGTACAGTAGTAATTTTATGTATTGCACTGTACTGTTGCTGTTGCAAAATAAAACAAATTTTATGACATATGTGAGTGATGATAAACCTGATTCTGATATGAGTCTCTATTGTGGACTGAGAGTGGGATGGGGGCAGGGAGAGGGGAATCATATTTGGGAAAAGGGGGAGGGAGAGGGGAGGGAGCGGGAAGCACCAGAGAGACATTCTGTAATGATCAATAAATCAATTGTTTGGAATCAAATGACCTTGCCTGGTGTCTCAGGGATGAGTGTATCTGCACCCGCACCAACACCCACTCCCCACCCCTGGCACTCCTTCTCGGCCACCTGTCCCACACCCCTCCCATGGCACTGCACCCTCACTATTTCCTTTGTTCCCACCAGATTTACAACCTCACTCTCCGCCCCACACTGACAAATACAACACTGTGCAAAAGTCTTAGGCATCCTAGCTATATATATGTGCTGCATAAGTTCAACCCTCAGTTGCATTTATTCCATGGAAACCAGTCCTAGCCTTTTTAATCACTGGGAGAACCCACTTTTTCTCGGTGAGACCCAACGTAGATTGAGAAACCGTTACACCGAGCTCAGTCCGCCAGAAAAAGCAGGGTCTCCTGGTGGCCACCTATTTCAATCCTACTTCCCACTTCCATTCCAACATGTCAGTCCATGGCCTCCTCTACTGCCACAATGAGGCCACGCTCAGATTGGAGGAGCAACACTTTATATTACATCAGGGTAGCCTCCAACCTGATCGCATGAACATCGATTTATCAAACTTTTAGTAACTGCACACCCCCTTCACCACTTCCTCATTCCTGTCTCCTTCTTTCACCTTATCTTCTTACCTGCCCATCACCTCCCTCTGGTGCTCCTCCCCCTTCCCTTCCTTCAATGATCTTCTACCCTCTCTTACCATATTCCCACTTTTCCAGCCCACTATCTCTTTCACCAATCAACCTTCCAGCTCTTTACTTCACCCTTCCCAATCTCTTGGTTTCATCTGTCACCTACTACCTTGTCCCTCTTCCTCTCCTCCCCATACCGTTTTACTCTGACTTCTAATCTCTTTTTTCCAGACCTGATGAAGGGCTTCTGCCCGAAACATCAACTGTTTAATCTTTTTAATGGACGCTGCCTGGCCTGTTGAGCTCCTCCAGCATTTTGTGTGTATTATATCACACTCAACATTGTGGAGTAAGAAAATCACTACTACAAAACGATATAAAAATAAATCAGGATTTATACATGAACTAATAAAAGTCACTTTTGGATTGAGAATGAAGAAAGATCATTTCCAAAAATAGGAATTCAGGTTTCAAAGTGAATGTCACTGAACAGAACACCAGACTGCTCTGTGGAAACAGATATTCTTCAGTATCTCATTCATTCTTGCTTTAGGCAATATTATTGTTCTTTTCCGGACTTTGAACAATTAGCATGACTGATAGCTCAGTATAAATGGAAGAGATGAGACACAGTTTTTTGACTTTCAGGTGGAATATGTGGAGATATGTCTCTGCCAGAGGTGCAAGGCGCTCCTTCCCTCCGCTAGCCTGCAGCTCACCCTTGGGCATGGTGTAGCACCTGCCTAGCCTCCTCTCCCCCATTCATGGGAGCAGGTGGCATATGGTGGTATGAGAAGCTGGTGTGGATCATAGGTCCTGGTTATGCGATCACTGTCACCAGGCAGACAATCTCTGAAGAGTATTGATAATGACTAAGGTCACCCTTCTTGTAAAGACACTGTCCAGAAGAAAGCATGGCAAACTACTTCTGTAGAACAATTTGCCAAGAACAACCATGGTTATAGATAGAGAAAAGAATTTGAAGAGCTTCAGTTAAAAGACTGATGGAAGACCATGATCTCCCATGTCATACGACATGGCAAATAATGATGATGATGATGATAATGATCACCAGCAGTGATGTGCATCACATAGCTCTGGGAGGTGGTAGGTCCAGCAACTGCAGTCTCTTGTGCAGTCCTTTGTTACATCCACCTCTCACCTCCCAGCATCTGCCAATCTTTCTATTCTTCCATCTGCCTATCAGCCAAGCTCACCTGGATCAATTAGTCACTTCCCAGCTCTTATTCTACGCCTCTCCCTCACCTCTTCATATCAACTATCACCCTCTCACTCTTTATCTTTAAGTTCAGATGAAGGATCTCGACTCAAAATGTTAATAGTTCATTTCCTTCCACAGATGCTGCCTGACTCACTGAGGTCCTCCAGCAGTTTTTTTTTCTCAGTGTAGGTTACATCTTAGGCTCACGTACAGTACATAGGTGGGGAGCCTAAGATGTTCACACAGTACTGTATTTGTCAATGTGGAGCAGAGAGCGAGTTTGTATATCCAGTAGGAGCAAATGATGTTGGGAATAGTGAGTGTGGACTGGCACAGGAGAGGTGTGGGACAGGTGGCAGAGAAGGATGGCCAGGGATGGGGGGTAGTGCAGGCGCTGACACACCCGGCCCTCAGACATCAGACAAGGTCATTTAATTCTAAACAACTAGTTTAGTGATCATTACAATGTCCTTCTGGTGTTCCCCTCTACCTTCCCCTTTTCCCAACCATGATTCTCCACTCCCTGCCCCATTCCCTCTCACAGTCCATAATAGAGATTCATTTCAGAGTCTGAATTATCATCACTCACATGTGTCATGAAATTTGTTTTTTTGTGTGTCAGCAATGCAGTGCAATACATAAAATTACTACAGTACTGTGCAAAGGTCTTGGGCACCCTAGCTATGTGTATGTGCACAATCAGAATCAGGTTTAATATCACTGGCATATATCGTGAAATTTGTTAACTTTATGGCAACAGTATAGTGCAATATATGATAATATAGAAAAAACCTGTGAATTACATTATATATGTATATAATACTTTAATTAATTAAGTAGATACAAAAACAGAAATAAAGTAGTGAGGTAGCTTTCATGGGTTTATTGTCCATTCAGAAATCGGATGGCAGAGGGGAAAATGCTGTTCCTGAATCTCTGAGTGTGTGCCTTCAGGCTTCTGTACCGCCTTCCTGATTGTGACAGTGAGAACAAGGCATGCCCTGAGTAGTGTTTTTACACAGTATATAGAGAAGTGCTTGAGTTGTTTTATTTAATTCTACGTCATCGGTATTTTTAAATATTTTAATTTATTTTTAATAAATAATATTTTTTCACTTAATTAAATGTATCTGAAGATTTTAAATATTTCTATCAGAAACATTGAATGCAGTCTGAAGTTTTTGATGGCACAAAATTTGCTTTAGAAGGGGCACCTGAAGTCCGGAGGGTCATTTCATCTACGTCCAATGAAGGAAGCCCTCTGAGCACTAGAGTGGGCAGCTGACTAAATCCAGCCAAATCTTCCCTCAGGTTTTGACAAGTTCAGCTTGCCTGTTTTACTGAAATACTTCGAGTTTTTGAATGTAAGAACAAGGTCAACTTGTCCATTACCATTTCTGCCTCTCTTTTCAACTGTTTTTTTATCGTATTTCATGAGTCACCATGACTTGCATCTTCATCGTGGAAAAATTCCACAAGGACCTGTGCAGACCAGCTGTCAAAAGCGGGCAGAGATAAAGTAGAGAAACTCGAGTGAGAGTGTGGAATTCCAGAGCACCAGTCGTGGGAGGCTGAAAACATTGTTTTGTAAATGAAAGCATGTGAGCCAGAGATCAGGGGTCAAGCCACAGAGCTGCAGGGGTGGGAGGAATTACAAAGCGGAATTTAGTATAACATAGAGCATGTTATTTACTCTCTTATTTAGAGATACAGCATGGAATAGGTCCTTCCTTCTGGCCCTTCAAGCCACGTCACCCAGCAACCCCCGGCAACCTCCCCCTCCCCACCAATCTTAACCCTAGCCTAGTCATGGGACAATTTACAATGATCAATGAGCCTACTAACTGGTATGTTGTTGGACTGTGGGAGAAAACCGGAGTACCAGGAGGAAACCCGCGTATTACACGGGGAGGACGTACACACTCCTTGCAGAGGATGGTGGGATTGAACTCTGAACCCCAACACCCCGAGCTGTCGTAGCATCGTGCTAACCGTTTCACTGCCGTGGTGCCCACAATGTTGGAGGAAGGGAGACAATTCAAAGCATCAGGATCAGTGTGGGTGCAGGTATGCACTTCAGCTGTCTG
Source organism: Mobula birostris (assembly GCF_030028105.1). Taxonomy (NCBI): domain Eukaryota; kingdom Metazoa; phylum Chordata; class Chondrichthyes; order Myliobatiformes; family Myliobatidae; genus Mobula; species Mobula birostris. Next base: position 31,970,598 of record NC_092392.1, on the reverse strand, counting down.
TGTGCTGAGGTAGGATGGTGTCCTGGAGGTCAGACATGGGTTTAGAATTTGATTTTAGGGAAACCTCTGACATCAATGAGCAGAATGTTAGCCAGTAATAGATCAAATTCAATTATCCAACGCCTCCTCAATCTAAGCCCATGAATTCCCGTTGAAGACTCATTGCTCATTGCTGGAAAGGGCACAATATTTTTCTCCTCTTCAGGCTATCTCAGTTCTCCTCTACACAGTATTATTGTGATTGGGTGGAAAGGGGTATCTAGGACAGTATCAAAATGTTTGTCCAGCAACGGAAAAAAATGAAAGAGGAGAGAGCTTAGCGAGGCAATAGAAAGGCTTCAAGAGGCTATAGAATGACTTTGGTGAGTTGGATTAAAGAATTATGAAATGTTATGATTATTTTAAAAACAATATGGTATCTGTGGGGGACCAAAGCCAACAACAAGTGAGCAAGGTATTAAACAAGTATTTTACATTAGTCCTGATGAAGGGTCTCAGCCTGAAACGTCGACTGTACCTCTTCCTAGAGATGCTGCCTGGCCTGCTGTGTTCACCAGCAACTTTGATGTGTTTTGCTTGAATTTCCAGCATCTGCAGAATTCCTCGTGTTTGCATACTTTACATTGGTATTCATTGAGGAGGACATAGGCAACAGCAAAATCAGGTAGGGATACTAATACTCCAGAGCATGTTTGCATCAAGAAGGAAAAGATGTTGTGTCTACTGAGGTACATTAAGGTGGAGATATTCCAGGGCTGAAGGGATCTAACTAACGTTATTAAGAGGCAAGGGAGAGATTGCTGGGGCTTTGACAGAAATACTTGCATCCAGTTTGGTCATACACAATATTCCAGAGCACTGGAGAATAACCTTAAGGTTGTTATGTCTGAGGGTTGTAGCGGGGATAAGCTCCCACTACCTATCAAATGCTCCCAATGTTGTGCATCTCAAATAGCCTCTAACAGCCAGACAACCAAGAGCAGCTCCTAACCTTCACATGTTACTGTTGCAGGGAGCGAAGGAAGTGAACCCAAGAGCAGGACACAGGCACGGAGTTTGAGTTTGGATGCTTACACCGGCACTAACACCGAGCAGCAAACAGGAGGGATCTTGACACGGAGCCCTGATGTGGAGCCTTGACACGGAGCATTGACTCAGAGAGACCGAGTCTCATAGGTAAACCTTGAAACTGGAGCTAAACTTAGAACAAACGGTACTAAGCAGTCAGGAAATGTAGTTATCTCACAGGGAAAGAAAAATGATCTGGCGACTAATGGTTGTAACCCCAGGGTTCTTATGCGGCAGGTCTTGATAGAAATCAGGTGTGCCGTCATCAAAGAGAATTAGCAGGTAACGGTCAGAATCAAGGCATAATCAAAGGAAATTAGGAGCAAGATAGGGAATTAACGATCAGGACCATGACAGTTGCTTAGCTACAGAGCCTGGCAGAACTATTTCTGACAGGATAAGGGTCAAAGGCAGGTTACTGGTGCCTTAAAACCAGTCACTTCAAGTAGATGGGACTCATCAGCTGTGGTTGGCAGCTCATCCAAGAGAAGGAGAACTCTAATCTCAAGCCTCACGGTCTTACAGCTATACCCGCTCATGGGGAAGTCTTCAGGTGTAAATCCTGAGGTAAAAATCCGGAGCTGGAGTCCCTAAGGCAGTCCTATTCTGACTGGCAACTCCTGTGACACAGCTGGTACCAAATTGTATTGGTCTCTGCTTTTTCTTTGGTTCATCAGTTGCATGGAGAGGGGGACCTTGCTCTCCATTTCGTACTGCTCAGGCTTGTGTATCTAGACAGCAAGGATGCAACATCCATGGTTGATCCTGACCGATGGCGGCCTCAGGCTCTGGATCCTCCAGTGACCCTTAATATAACCTCGAATGTAAGCCAGAAATCCTGTTCACGGCTTGTGGAGGTCAAGCTCATTGTCACTCTCGGCTTCCTAGCCTCCTGTCCGTTCCTCGAAACATAGAAAAACAGAAACATAGAAAACCTACAGCACAATACAAGCCCTTTGGCCCACAAAGCTGTGCCGAACATGTCCTTACCTTAGAAATTTACCTAGGGTTACCCAAAGCCCTCTATTTTTCTAAGCTCCATGTACCTATCCAGGAGTCCCTTAAAAGACCCTATTGTTTCCACCTCCACCACCGCCGCCAGCAGCCCGTTCCAAGCCAAGCTCTTCCTTGTCTTAGGTTGCTGCTCACACAGCCCATCTCTAACTTTACCCCAAAGGAGCAGTACAGGAATTTGTTTGGATGCAGATTTCCCCAAGGTGTACATAATTGGTCACCAGTTGAGACAAATCAGATAGAACCATCAATACAACTTGGCGAAACAACCCTGGAAAACGTGGACCACTTTCCGTATCTTGGAAGTCACCTCTCCTCCAATGTCGACCTTAGTGACAAGATCCAACATCGTCTTAAATGCACTGGAACAGCTTTTGGACGTCTCCGAACAAGAGTCTTTCATGATCGTGACATCCGAACAGACACCAAAATGTTAGTGTACAAAGCAGTGGTGATCCCAACGCTCCTGTATGCATCAGAAACCTGGACAACATACCGACGACAACTGAAGGCACTTGAAAAATTCCTTCAACGCTGTCTTCGAAACATCTTAAATATCAGCTGGGAAGATAGAAGAACCAACGTCAGTGTGCTAAATGAAGCAAAAACAACAAGCATTGAAGCCTACGTCATCAAGAACCAACTAAGATGGAGCGGTCATGTTGTTCGGATGAAAGACGAACGTCTGTCGAAACAAATCTTCTACTCCCAGCTTAAAGAAGGCAAACGTAAAAGAGGCAGACAGCAGAAGAGATTCAAAGACATCTTAAAAGCCAACATGAAGAAATGTGACATCAACATCAACAATTGGGAAACCAATGCCAAGGACAGGAAACTCTGGCAAGCCATCATCCGAGAAGGAACAGCAACTTTCGAAGCCAACAGATGTGCAGAATTAGAAGAAAAGAGAAGAAAATGGAAAGAGAGGCAGCAACAACCAAAGGCCGATCTGCCATCTGGAACTACCTGTCCTGAATGCGGAAGAACTTTCAAAGCCAAGATCGGACTCATAAGCCACTTGAGAGCCCATAAGTAGATCAACAGAACGAAGATCATCATCCTCGACCTTGAGGGATAGCCATGACATATGTATTAATCAACTGCACTTACACTCTCATGAAGATCTCCTGTCTGAAGTGACAAGCTGTAGACTGTTCAAGGAATGTACCCTGGTGTGAGGTATTCATCACCAGCCTGCTCAGAGAGCTCTGACCTACCTGGGATCATTCTCCCAGTCTCCTTCCCATTGCAGCATCTTTTCATACAGTAGCAACACTACCTATAGTTGGGAAAGTGCTGCTTACAATGTGCTGTGTCTCATTAAGAGTTGGCTAAGGAGATTCCACTTGGAAAGCTCAATAATTGAGATCACACAATATTACATGGGGAAACGACTCGATCTCCATACAAAAACAGTGTTAGACTGACCCTGTTACAAGCTAGTAAGGCAATTTCTAGACCACTGTTTCCATTTATGACATCGAGATTTCACAGTCATGCAAGCTTGAGCATGAGCACTGCACAGTAAAGGGATTGCCTGTATATTAAAGCATTAAGTTGAACTCCAGCAAAAACTTGAAAATAACTCTAATTAGGCTTTTCTCCCTGCCAAAACGGAGTCATATGTAAGGCCTGTGTTGAAAGCCTCTAATGTAGAGTGCTGTGCAAAACTCTTAGGCACATATATATAGCAAGGATGCCTGAGACCTTTGTACAGTACTGTAGTAATTTTATATATTGCTCTGTACTGCTGTCACAAGAAAAAAACAACAAATTTCATGACATATATGAGTGATGATAAACTTGATTCCGATATGGGACTCTATTATGGACTGAGAGTGGGAAGAGGGCAGGAAGAGGAGAATCATGGTTAGAAAGGGTGATGGGAGAAGGGAGGGAGTGGAAAACACCAGAGAGATATTCTGTAATGATCAATAAACCAATTGTCTGGAATCAAATGACCTTGTATAGTTTCTCAGGGCTGGGAGTACCTGCACCCACATCAATGCCACTCCCCACCCTGGCACTCCTTCACTGCTACCTGTCCCACACCCCTCCTGTGGCACTCCACCCTCTCAAATCCCAACATCCTTTGCTCCCACCAGATTTACAAACTCGCTCTCTGTTCCATGTTGACAAATACTGTACTGTGCAAAAGTCTTTGGCACCCCAGCTGTAAATATATGTGCTTAAGACTTTTGCACAGTACTGTACCTCATTTTTGTTTAGTCTTACTGAACACTTATCTGTCCTCACAAAAAACTAAACCCCTTTTTGCTTCTGTTCAATGAGAAATTTCAGTTTAATAGGATGGTTCATTGAATCCACATGTGTTAAGCAAAGTGTGTTTTCTTGCCAATACATTTTAAGCTCTTTGGTTGGAAAATCAAAAGATCTTTATTTACTCAATGATTAAGAATAATTTCTGTACTCTGATTTCAGCTTTACATCATAAATGAGTTGAAATTGCTGTTAATAATGAGGGTATTGTTGAAGAAACAAATGAATAATAGTTCATATGATGAAATCAAAAGAAATTATCAATAACACCAATTTTTTCAACTAATCCCTATAGTAAGTCTTGAATATATCAGAAGACATTACTACAGAGTGTGGGTTGAAATTACAAATGACAAATACTGTGTTTGTTAATTGTAAGATGTGCGTGTGTAAACTTCAGAAGAGCATTTAATATTATTATCTTCAAATACAGAATGGCATTTTTCACAAGTGTCTGACAGCAAAGCTATTCACCATTTGTCATTTAAGATAACAAATCTATTATATTGTTATGGAATGCATTGGGGGGGAAACTCTCATGTAATGCAGAAGCACAGCCTTCCAACCTTGACCATTTGGGCAAGTGGAACTTTATACTTCAGCAATCTACAAGCACAACAGCATTGTAATGCTCTAATTGTTATTTATTTGATTTATGTTAATTGTTTAATTTTCTTTCTATGCTCACCTGAGATGAAAATTCATTAATGGATGTTAAATCTGTGGGGCAGAGTTGCTCCCAAATTATTACCAATCTTAGTAAATGCTAACAGAGAGAAATAATTGGGTAGATTGACTCAAAAGGCACATTTCATGCCACTTTTATCTTAAATATCTTCTTCTGCAAAATATGACATAACATTTACAGCACAAAGAATGCTACTTAGCCTGACAGACTAATGCCTGTGTATAATCTTTTTCAATTTCTTCTCATGTTTCCTCAGCAATCTGTGATGTCAAGGCCTCAGACCCTGTAAGTAGAAAATATTCTCTTGAGTAACACATACAAAATGCTGGAGGAACTCAGCAGATCAGGCTGCATCTACGGAAGTAAATAAACAGTCAACATTTCGGGCCGAGACCCTTCTTCAGGACTGGAAAGGAAGGAGGAAGATGTTTATTTATAATATACGGTGTTGCTCCTTCACCCTGAGGGTGGCCTCTTCTTGGCACAAGAGGAGGCCATGGACCGATATGTTGGAATGGGAATGGGAAATTAAATTAAAATGTTTGGCTGCCAGGAAGTCCAGCTTTTGTCAGATGGAGCAGAGGTGCTCGATGGAGCAGTCTCCCAATTTATGGCGTGTCTCATCAACATGAAGTGGGCCCTATCAGGAATATCAAACACAGTAGACAACCCCAGCAGATTCTCTTGAAGTACCTGCTCATGTTATTTGAAGCCTCCTAGTATGATGTAGAAATCCTTCTGCTTCCTAATAGGAGTGTTAAAGTGACATTGAGCAGAAGGCTGGTAGCAGCTTTGTACAAGATCCCCACAACAGCCAAAATCCTACTGTGCACAAGACCCATTTAATTGCATATCATTGGAAAATTCCTTGAAACTGGCATTACAGGCAGATAGGATCATAAATAGAGCTGATGAAGGGTCTTGGCCCAAAATGTTGACTGTTTATTCATTTCCATAGATGCTGCCTGACCTAGTGAGTTTCTCCAGCATCTTGTGTGTGTCACTCTGCATCACAGTTGCTGACCAGCAGAAGAACAATTGGAACTTTGCCAAAAGACACCGGTTATAGAACAATGAAGTTGATTTTCACTGTGGTTCATGCATTAAAACTTTACCTGCACAGTGCTTTGTTGCAGCAGAGATTGTAGAAACTACACCATTGGAAAGATGCTTAGAGTCCCAAATATTGTCTCGCCGCGTAGCTCTTGAGATGAACCTCTCAGCATTGTGGCTGCAGGATGGTAGCTCCACCAGCTAAGCAACCTTTCTGTTTCAGGGGAGCCTGTAATATAGCCTTACATCTATCTTTTATCTTTACCTGTGGGATTGCAATTCATGCCATTATTCCATTTTCTCAATCAGATACTCACAGGTCATTGAGCACTTGTTCTTTTCCCAGTGTTCTACGCTTAGGCTGTGCATCTAATGTAGCACAATTGGTTAAACCTGCCTCACAACTTGGAAGGAAAGCAGATAAACAGACTTAGATGGATCAGACTAATTGTACTAGAGATATTCTGCCCTCCAACCAGAGCTTGCAAACCTAATTTGCACAGGCAATCACACTTGCAAGGACAATGTGACCCAAGAATGCTTGTGATAGATGGTTCTACAAACAAGTACAATATGTGAATACCTTACCAAATTATAAAACCTTTATAAGAAATGTGTTTGCAATTTTATTATGTTTTGTCTGCAGGAACAATTCATCAGTTTCTTTGAAGTATTGTCCATTGTGAATATGAAATTAAGAACATAGGAGTACATGACAGGAGTAATCCATCTAACCCATCCAAGTCGGTTTCATCATGTTCATCGGTAACATAGAGTACTGTGCAAAAGTACTAGACACATATATACAGCTTTTACACAGTACTCTATTTGTCAACATGGAGCAGAGAGCAAATTTATTAATCTGGGGGCAGCAAAGGATGTTGGGAATGATGAGGGTGGATTTCGGCAGGTGGGGTGTGGAGCAGGTGACAGAGAAGGAGTGCTAGGGGCTGGAGGTGGTGTGGGTACAGACACGCCCAGTACTGAGACACCTGGCAAGGTCCTTTGATTACAAACAAGTGGTTTATTGACCATTACAGAATGTTTCTCTGGTGGTTCTTGCTCCCTTCCCCCTACCTTCCCCTTTTCCCAACCATGATTCCCCTCTCCCTGCCCCCTTCCCACTCTCAGTCTACAATAGAGACCCATATCAGAATCAGATTTATCATCACTCACATAGAACCATAGAACATTACAGCACAGAAACAGGCCTTTTGGCCCTTCTTGGCTGTGCCTAACCATTTTTCTGCCTAGTCCCACTGACCTGCACCTGGACCATATCCTTCCATACACCTCTCATCCATGTACCTGTCCAAGTTTTTCTTAAATGTTAAAAGTGAGCCCGCATTTACCACTTCATCTGGCAGCTCATTCCACACTCCCACCACTCTCTGTGTGAAGAAGCCCCCCTCCAATATTCCCTTTAAACTTTTCCCCCTTCACCCTTAACCCATGTCCTCTGTTTTTTTTTTCTCCCCTAGCCTCAGTGGAAAAAGCCTGTTTGTATTCACTCTATCTATACCCATCATAATTTTTAAAAACCTCTATCAACTCTCCCCTCATTCTTCTACGCTCCAGGGAATAAAGTCCTAACCTATTCAACCTTTCTCTGTAACTCACTTTCTCAAGTCCTGGCAACATCTTTGTAAACCTTCTCTGCACTCTTTCAACCTTATTAATATGCTTCCTGTAATTTGGTGACCAAAACGGCACAGAATACTCCAAATTCGTCCTCACCAATGCCTTATACAACCTCACCATAACATTCCAACTCTTATACTCAATACTTTGATTTATAAAGGCCAATGTACCAAAAGCTCTCTTTACGACCCTATCTACTTGTGTCATGAAATATGTTTTGTTTTGCGGAAGCAGTACAGTGCAATACATAAAATTATTACAGTACTGTGTAAAAGTCTTAGGAACCCTAGCTACATATAAAGTACGTGCCTAAGAGTACAGTACAGTAACTCTAAATACTGATTCTAGCCCCATATCCTTGATCAGACTCTCAATATCCTCACTGTAGGAGTTCGGGGTGGAGGTTGGATGGAAGATGCTATCCATCAGATGTAGAAGTACTGCGAGGCTGAGAGGAAAATTCCCATTGCCTGTGCTTTAATGGGTTTAAACCCTTCCTTAGTGACTAGTTTCAAATAAAGCCAGGAGCAGAATCCACTCTGGTACATTCACAGCAGTCTGGCCTCTATGAGCAGCAAAGTCATCAGGGTTCAAGGTTAACTGAAAGTGGCTTCCCCAGAAATCTGAAAATATGGGCAACACGGTATCGTAATGGTTAGCACAATGTCATTACAGCTTGGGGCATTAGAGGTCGAGGTTCAAACCTGTGATTAGGTTATGGTTAAATCAGGGTTATCAGGGTGCAGCTCGAAGGGCCAGAAGAGCCTATTCCACACAATATCTCTAAAAAAAACTTAATATGCCCACATCTGTACAGTACTGGGACGTCTTCAGATGCTCTTTCAAAAAAGACCCTCATGAAATGACCATGTTCCAACCTTAGTCTAAACTGCTACCCCATTCCTATCCAGTAGAGCAGTTACTTACCTCATACAATGCACACTTATAAACATTTGAAAGTTACAATACTGCACAAAAGTCTCAGGCACATATATATAGCTCGCATGCCTAAGGCTTTTGCACAGTGCTGTATTTGTCAGTGTGGCGCGGGCAACCAGTTTGTAAATCTGGTGGGAGCAAAGGGTGCTGGGAATGGCTAGGGGGTGGAGCATCGTGAGAGGTATGTGGAACAGGTGGCAGAGAAAGAGTGCCGGGGTGGGCGGTGATGAGGGTGCAGACACACCCCGCCCTGAAACGCCAGGTAAAGTTATTTGATTCCAAACAATTGGTTTATTGATCATTACAGAATGTCTCTCTGGTGCTTCCTTCTCCCTTCCTTTCCCCTTCCCCAATCCTCCGTGCACAATAGAGACCCATATCAGAATCAAGGTTATCATCAATCACATATGTCATGAATTTTTTTTGCGGCAGCAGTGCAGTGCAATATATAAAATTACTACAGTACTGTGCAAAGGTCTGACGCTCGCTAGCCGAAGACTTTGCATGTTGTTGGAACGTTGCCTTAATGGCATTCCTGATCCAGTAAAAAGGTTTACCAAGAGTAGCAGTTTTCATGACATCGTATAAATGCTTATGTACTGTAAGTAGTTTGCGTCTATTCTTATAAAATACTTAGTTGAACAAATTTTACTAAAAATGGCATCCTTCAAACAGAAGTTCCCAACCTGGGGTTCACAGACTCCTCGGTTAATGATAGGGGTCCATGGTAATAAAAAGGTCGGGAACCCACTACTTTAAAGAGATGGAGTGGATCAGCAAAGCAATTGTACATATTAGTATTTTAATCTTGGCATGAGAAATTAGACTACTTTGAGCTGCCATTCATTTCTGTTGGCCCAAAGACTGGATATTTACTCCTGTGATATTAATAAACTGACCACCATGTAATAGTGTTCATGACTGAATAATTTTTAACTTTACGCTGTTTCCAAGTAATACAAAGCATCCATGCATACAGGGTCATTTTCTTTTTGCATCTCATGCAGTTTCACCAGGCTATATATCAAATGTCCTTCAATAAACTATCCACCAAGTATTTATTTGTTTTCAAAGTGTAGTCATCAACAGAGACTATTCCCAATTACCAATCAATAACATTATAAAAACAAAAGTGATCATGTGACTAAATACTTACCACCTATGATGTAGAATATATTGTGGCATTCAACATACCTAGATGTGCTTTAAATAGCAAGTGTTTGAGAGTTAGTCCCTGGTGAGCCCAGTTGCCCCAGTCATCCATTGCCCATGGCTGAGCAACAGTTATATTTACTTCCTTAGTAATTGCTCTGTAAATAACCCAGCTGCCATTGCCATATGTTGGCAATAAAAAGCTGGCATCTATTGTTGCTCAACGGGATATTGATTTGTAATTAGAAATGGAAGACCGGCATGGTAGCGTAGCGGTTAGCACAAGGCTTTACAGTACAGGCAACCCCGGTTCAATTCCCACCACTGCCTGTAAGGAGTTTCTTATGTTCTCTCACGTGACTGTGTGGGTTTCCTCGCAGTGCTCTGATTTCCTCCCACAATCCAAAAACGTACCAAAGGGCCAGTAGGGCCTATTCCACGCTGTATGTCAATAAATAAAATGTCAACCTTCTGAAATCGAAGAATAAACATCTATTCAATCAAGTGGACCACTAATGCCCAGGAAAAATCCCCTGGTTATCAAGAGTAGACCTAATTAACACCTTTGAAAGGGGGTTGTGAAAGTTGGTGCAACTGGACAGTTGGCTGGGGTGGTATACCGCATCCAGTGCTCCCGATGTGGCCTTCTATATATTGGCGAGACCCGACGCAGACTGGGAGATCGTTTTGCTGAACACCTACACTCTGTCCGCCAGGGAAAGCAGGATCTCCCAGTGGCCACACATTTTAATTCCACATCCCATTCCCATTCTGTTATGTCTATCCATGGCCTCCTCTATTGTCAAGATGAAGCCACACTCAGGTTGGAGGAACAACACCTTATATTCCATCTGGGTAGCCTCCAACCTGATGGCATGAACATTGACTTCTCAAACTTCCGCTAATGCCCCACCTCCCCCTCGTACCCCATCCGTTATTTATTTAGTCATAGTCATAGTCATACTTTATTGATCCTGGGGGAAATTGGCTTTCGTTACAGTTGCACCATAAATAATAAATAGTAATAAAACCATAAATAGTTAAATAGTAATATGTAAATTATGCCAGGAAATAAGTCCAGGACCAGCCTAATGGCTCAGGGTGTCTGACCCTCCAAGAGAGGAGTTGTAAAGTTTGTTGGCCACAGGCAGGAATGACTTCCTATGACGCTCTGTGTTGCATCTCGGTGGAATGAGTCTCTGGCTGAATGTACTCCTGTGTCCACCCAGTACATTATGTAGTGAATGGGAGACATTGACCAAGATGGCATACAACTTGGACAGCATCCTCTTTTCAGACACCACCGTGAGAGAGTCCAGTTCCATCCCCACAACATCACTGGCCTTACGAATGAGTTTGTTGATTCTGTTGGTGTCTGCTACCCTCAGCCTGCTGCCCCAGCACACAACAGCAAACATGATAGCACTGGCCGAATTCTCACAATTCTCACCCAATTCAATTCTCACTGTTGTCTGTAAGGGGTTTGTACTTCCTCTCTGCATCCATGTGGGTTTCCTCCGGGTCCTCTCGGATGAATGGCAATACAGCAAGTCCAGATGCTTTGATTTACCACTGCTTGATAAAAGAAACCATACCTTACTATAAATACAAGCCTGATCCAGTCTTAGAGTCAGAGTCCTACAAATTATATTACAATTGATCCATTATTACAGAGCGGACAATCCATAATAACCGTCCGGATATAATAACACAGGATAAACAAGCAAGAACAACTTACTTAATAGATATAGCCATTCCAAACACACATAACACAGAAATCAGTAAGGGAAAAACACCAGAAATATGCTAGATTCAAAGAGGGAATTGAAAGACTTAGGGATATGAACAGTAACATCTACATCTGGTATCAACCCAAAGTCACTACACAATAGTAGTAAAGAATTGGGCCTACACAGCATTAGTTATGTAAATCTCCAGAAAGCCACAATACTAAACACTGCTAGAATAGTCCTAAAGTTCCTAGCAATTGAGAAATGAATGTGCTTGGTTATGTCCGTCCCTCAGGCATAAGAAAAAAATTAAAATACAATAATAATAATAAATAAATAAACAATAAGTATTGAGAACATGAGATCAAGAGTCTTTAAAAATGAGTCCATAGGTTGTGGGAACAGTTCAGTGAAGGGGTGAGTGATGAGTCAGGTTTAAAGTTCAAAGTAAACTTCATTGTCAAATTACATATATATCACCATATACAACCCTGAGATTCATTTTCCTGTGGGCATACTCAGCAAATCTATAGAATAGTAATGAAAACAGGATCATTGAAAAATCAACCAGAGTGCAGAAGACAACAAACTGTGCAAATACAAATATAAATAAATAACAACAAGTAACGAGAACATGAGATAATGAGATAAAGGGTCCTTAAAAGTGAGATCAATGGTTGTGGGAACATTTCAATGATGGGGGAAATGAGTGTAGCTAGCTCCTTTTTATTCAAGAAGAGCGGTGGTAACTGTTCTTGAACCTGGTGGTGCGAGTCCAGAGGCTTTCGTACCTTCTACCTGAAGGCAGCAGTGAGAAGAGACCATGACCTGGTTTAATAGAAATGCTTGTTGTGCTGGCGACAGCTGGCAACCAAACTTCAGTTTACAAGTTGACTAAACTTTGAGGGAGTTAAATTTAGTAACCACTCAAAAATGGGTGCAGGGTGTAAATGCCCCAGTTGGTTTTCTACTGAGGCACACTGTCGACTCACCCAATTGATTTTACCGTCCAGCCAATTCTACTGTGCTGTTGATTGGCTGGGCGCAGCAGCAGGGTACCGATATCCCGAACAGCCAATACCAATTAAAGCAAATATACTCTGCTTGGAACAGACCTGCATCCTTTAACGAGGAGACGCCCCGGGGCTGGAACAGCTGCTGCTGAACGGGAAGCAAAATTTGACCTGGAAAACAGTGAAGGAAGGCCCAGCTCGGGAGGAATCAGGCACCAAGGTTTGTGGATAATCCACTGTAAGGCTTGATGAGGTGGGGTAATGAACAGGAGAGAAGTGTGGTATTTGCAATAGCCAGGAAAATGCCCAGGTACCTGCCAGTGAGAGCAGGTAGACCTGGAAGTCAGTGCCAGGATCAGTTCCTAAGACAATGGGCATGATACCCCCAAAAGTGACTTTACTCAGCGGGCCAATGTCAGTGAAACTGTGTACATTGCTCAATCCATCACACCATAGGACTCACTTACAAACGATCGATGACCTTGATCTCTAGTCTAAGTTCCTCGGTCCTATTTAAAGTTCAAGGTATATTTATTATCAAAGTCAGTACCATATGCAGTATACAACCCTGAGATTCATCTTCCCACAGACAGCGACCAAAGAAAACCCTGAAACCAGTTCAAAGAAAAACTTCAACACCAACCCAATCCCAATCCCCGCGTGCAAGAAACAAATGGTGCAAATGGCAAAAAAAGAAGCAAAAAGCACAGAATTTAAAACACAAAATCGAAAGAGTCCTAGCATATTCAGTTCAGATCTGCACTTGCCACAATCAAAATTGCACAAAATAGCAACAAAAAAGAACGGGTGACCAGGAACCAGAAACACATCAGAACATGAAGCACAGAGTCCAGTCCACAAACTGCATTGATTAAACCTTGCCCAAGACCCATGGACTCTGGCAGCAGAGTGTGAGTGGGAAGGAGGGAGAGGACAGAGAGAGAGAGAGAGAGAGAGAGAGAGAGAGAGAGAGAGAGAGAGAGACCATTGCACGTCAACACTTTCCACTGGCAGCAGTGTGCGAGAGGCTGACAGACAGTGCTGAACACCTGCTCACCTTCCGCCCGCTCCTCAATTATTTCAATCTTCCTTGATACTTTCATCGGCAAGATCGGCAAGAAATGGAATCAGTCATGGACTCGCACCCCGTCTCCAGGCCCCTTGGCCTCAAGGCCGCATGTTTTGCATGAATCCTCTTGGAGACGGTAAAGCATTAGGTCACTCAATCAGGCCCAGCAAAATGTAGATCACAGGCCCCAACACTAGCAGAACCACGTTGGAAAGAAAAAGATGTAAAAGAAGTGAAAGGACTCGTTTCGTGAACTATCTGGAGGATTAGATTAGATTATGAAGACACTCAGTCTTCATCTATTGTCATTTAGAAATGCATGCATTAAAAAATGATACAATGTTCCTCCAGAAAGATATCACAGAAACACAGGACAAAACAAGACTAAAACTGACAAAAACTGACAAAACCACATAAGACTGATAAAACCACATATAGTTACAGCAGTGCAAAGCAATACCATAATTTGATAAAGAGCAGACCATGGGCACAATATAAAGAAGTCTCAAGTCCCGATAGCCCCATCATCTCACGCAGATGGAAGCGCCGCAAACTTGCCGATGCATTGGAAGCACCCGACCGCAGCCAACTCTCAGTCCGTCCGAAAACTTCGAGCCTCCGACCAGCCCTCTGACACTGAGCACCAAGCACCATCTCTGCCAAGCGCTTTGACCTTGCCCTGGCCGCCGAGCAACAAGCAAAGCCGAGGACTCAGGGCCTTCCCCTCCGGAGATTCTGGATTGCACAGTAGCAGCGGCAGCAAAACAGGCATTTCAGAAGTTTCACCAGATGTGCTCTCACGTCTGTCTCCATCAAATCAGGATTATGCACAGCACCCTACTTGACAGATAACAGATATCGTTCACTGGAGTGGCCGCTTCAAGCTGCGTCACACCGCCATCTTCTCCTCCCTCCTCACCAAAGATGTCGTCCTTGGTGATGTTGTTCACTGATGCCACCTTCTTCTGGACATTTAGCCCAGTTATAAGTCTCACAACTACATTGCAAAGCTTCCACAGTTGACTGCTCCTCAGCAATGACAGGCACAACATCTAAACACATTGCACAGGTCTTAGCGAAGCATCTCTTCTTCCTTGTAGGACAAAGTAGCTCACAAAGAGCAACAACAGCTAACCAGGAGAGGAGGCAATTACTGACAGATCATAACCCCATAGAGAAGACAGTGACAGTCACTACTGGGATTGCAATGGCCAGAGGATATGAGATACATTGGGTCTGACAATCAATATATTTGTACCTAATTCTCTCTTCCCATTTCCTCATCCTTTCAAACCAAGATGGGATGTGACTTGGAGCAAGGTGCAGGCAAGTTTCTAAATACAAGTGGGTCGTGTCGTGTATTTTATATATCAATAATATTTGAGTACTATTAGGCATTCTTGGTTTGCTTAAATCATTCATTACATGTTAAATTTAAGAAGTACATGAATTGTATATGTCATTACACTATCATGTCATAAGTGCGCGCTTCACGAAAATGAAGAAAGAAGTAGACAGGTTTATCCCCGGCTCTCCCATGGTTTTCTTTTGATTAGTCTTTGGACTTACAAATCATAATAGTGGCAGCGAGGAAATTTTAAGTGAACCTGAGGTGATGACCTAACTGTGAAATGCAGTGAGAAGATTTAGTTCTTAAAAAAAGCAGAGCAGGTGCTTTTTTTAGAAAGGTGCAGAGATGACTGAGTTTTAAAAAAAGACAGAAAATAGGCGAAATTCACAGGTTCATAACAGGTGATAATAATCATAAACAAAAAAAAGCAGAAATGGCTCACTATATCGATGTTTCAGGCTGAGGCCTTTCATCAGGACTGACGACCCTTGACCCTTACTTGTCAAGCTGCACTGGACTTGCTCTGTGACCGTAACAGTCTGTTTCTGCATTCTGCTTTCTGTTATTGTTTTTCCCTTCTGTGTAACCCCAATGTTCTTTTGTTTGGACTGAACTGACTAGATGGCATGCAAAGCAAAGTTTTTCCCTACACCTCGGTACGCATAGGTCACCTACCTACAAGTTTGAAAGAGTACAGAGAAAATTTACAATGATATTGCTAGTCTGGAGAACCTGAGTTATAAGGAAAGATTGAGTAGGTTAGGACTTTATTCCTTGGAACATAGAAGACTAAGAGGTGATTTGATAGAGATAAACAAAATAACAATTATGAGGGGTATAGATAGAGTAAGTGCAAGCAGGCTTCTTCTACTTAGATTGTGTGGGATTACAACTAGAGGTCATGGGTTATTGGTGAAAGGTGAGAAGTTTAAGTTGAACATGACGAGAAATTTCTTCACTCACAGGGTCATGAGAGTGTGGAACGAGCTGCCAGCATAAGTGGTGCATGCGAGCTCAATTTCAACGTTTAAGAGAAGTTTAGACAGGTACATGTGGTAGGGGAATGGAGGGCTATAGTGCTAGTGCAGGTCATGGGAGTAGGCAATTTAAATGGTTTAGCATGGACTAGATGGGCTGAAGGGCCTGTTTCTGTTCTGTTCTTTTCTTAGGATTCTATGTAGCAATATTTACTTAGAAATCCAATGTGTTAACAATGCTAATTTCTCTGGGTAAATGTGATATAGAGATATTACAGTGAAAAAAGCTGATTATAACTGCAAGATTTTAGTTACATATAAAAAAATGTAACTCATATCTGTGTGCTAAATAATTAAACTGGTATATAAAATCAATTAACCACAAATCTTCAAATTCTTTGCTGAATGTAAAGCAGGGCATTGTGAGCAAACTGTAAAAATCCATGGGACAGACCAAGATATTTCATAAATGAACCTGTAATTTAAAGACTACTTTACTGTTTCTTAGGTAAGATTAATTCAAGCGATTGCTTTATTGGATTAATTTAACATTGCATTACTCAGCATTGTGTTGTCAGTAGGAAATGGAGATAATGTGTTTGTTACATTAGCCTGCTGATACTGGAAATGGTTCCTGTTAGGTGACACCGAAGGCCAATAAAAAAAAAGGGTTATTGCTCTCAAGAATTAGACAACTAAGCTATTATCTTCTTTTGCTTGTAAAAACATTTGTTGTACAAGCAAATAACCTCAACTCAGCAGCAGAATCTCCAAAAAACAAAACTGGCTGAATTTATGCAACAAGAGTGACCTCTGCAGTGCAAGAAAGTCTTTGATGCCATTTTGTAATGCTGAACAATATAACATCATTGTTATTGCTGATGGTAATTATGAATTATGTTATATCATTAAGCGATTTGGCACTTTGCTGTCTCTGAGCATATTCTGGGAGGCATACGGCCTGAAGACGTGGCCCAAGCCCGTAATCAACTCCATTCCTCACTGATCTCGCCGATTAATCAAAGACTGAAACATGGAGGCGAGCGCAGAAGGCAAGCAAGAGTCAGGGCTGTCTACCAGCCTCTAGCTCGCTGTTGCCAGAGGAAGGCATCTGTGTGTGGTGGTCTCTCTCCCTCCCTTTCCGCTCACTACTCACTAGGAAAGGTCCCTGCATTGGAATGGTCTCTCTCTCTCTCCCTCAATACTATCGGAGGATGGTAATGAAATTCTGGCTCTGGGGTTCGTGGATTGGACTAATGAACACTGAAGTGAACTGAATATGGACTCTTTTGATTTTGTGTTTTATTTTCTGTGTTTTCGCTCTGTCATGTACCCCGTGACGGGAATAAAGAACCAGCAGAAATAGAAAACACTTTGGAGTCCAGTATTGCTATTAACTAATAATATTTATTAGTAACTATGCATTATAGTAATATAAATGTAGGTAAATCAAACAGGTTAGCAATGATTATATATATAAGTAAGTATATCAGTAAGTGTAGAAATATATGTATGAAAAACCAAGCTTCTTTAAGTCTAGGGGTAAAAGAAACAGTCTTACGATGATGAATAAAGTTCAGTTCAGTTTGTGGTATTGAGTTGAGTAGTAATGGAGAGAGAGAGAGGGAGAGATTTGAGTCTTCAGGTGAGCTGATGTCATCGATCCTCTCGTTGTCCTTCGAAATCCTTTAAAAATCACTGACTGTGACCACAACAAAGGGGACCAGTTTTCTGTGGTGGAGCTATCACCCAGGCGAGGGTGGACACATGAACAGCTTCCCACCAGTCAACCCCTTTCCTTTTCACTGCAAGAGCGACTGATCAATCTGCCTGATCGATCCTCCAAAACCCACTTTTTCTGCGGGCACAACAATGCTCATTCAGTGTCCAAAACATGTGTCTGAGGTCTATCATCTGACCTCCTATTTTATCTTCTCGTGCTGAGCTTCAACTATCACTAAAATAACTCCTCCTTCCTTTGTCTGTATAAGAAATGTACAAGCATGTCATGCCCTTGGGAAGTATCAACACGATGCCGAAAAATCATAACATGGATTGTCCATCAAATAACCGCCCTCTGTTACCATAGCAACTTACGAGCTGCTCGGTGCCATCTCTCTCTCTCCAACTCAGCAGAAGTCCAAAAGTTACTTCCAGTGCCTTAAAGTGACAGTCCAACAGTTAGTCTTCATCTCTGTCTCTCTTCAAAACAAGATATTGATGTTAAAGAACTCTCTCTCTTTTCAAAAGCACAGTTAATAGGGGTAAACGAGTACAGTTTATAGGGGTAATTCAGGACCCCGTCACAGCTCCTTCTTTCTGGTTGGCATTTGCACAATTTGCTTTTGTTGCACATGGGGGAGTTGATCCCTCCAGAACAAGGGGTCACAGTTTGAGGATAAAGGGGACGCCTCTTAGGACTGAGATGAGGAAAAACTTCTTCACACAGAGAGTGGTGAATCTGTGGAATTCTCTGCCACAGGAAACAGTTGAGGCCAGTTCATTGGCTATATCTAAGAGGGAGTTAGATATGGCCCTTGTGGCTAAAGGGATCAGGGGGTATGGGGAGAAGGCTGGTACAGGGTTCTGAGTTGGATGATCAGCCATGATCGTACTGAATGGCGGTGCAGGCTCGAAGGGCCGAATGGCCTACTCCTGCACCTATTTTCTATGTTTCTATGTTTCTTGTTGTCGTTTGCGTGATTTGTTTTTTTGCGTGCTGGGGGTTTGATGTTTTTCTGTGTATGGGTTCCAGGTTTTTCTTTGACCCCTAGTGCCTGTGGAGAAAATGAATCTCTGGGTTGTATACTACATACATTCTTTGATCATAAATGTACTTTGAACTTTGAACATTTACATGGAGCTGACAGCACAGAAGTAGACCTTTTAGCTCAACTCATCCACACCAAACGAGATGCCTGCTTATGTTAATCTCATTTGCCTACAGTACAGTGCAGAAGTCCTACTTACATATATATCTAACCAGTGTGCCCAAGACTTTTGCACAGTACTGTAGTAATTTTATGTTTTGCACTGTATGGCTACTGTAAAAAAAAAACAAATCTCATGACATACGTAAACCTGACCCTGATGTGAATCGATATTGTGGACTGGGAATGGGAAGGGGGCAGGGAGAGGGGAATCATGGTTAAGAAAAGGGGGGAGGGAGAGGAAAGGGAGTGGGAAACACCAGAGAGACATTCTACAAAGATCACTAAATCAGATGTTTAGAATCAAATGACCTTCCCTGGTGTCTCAGGGCTGGGTGTGTCTGTACCCACACCACACCCCGCCCCTGGCACTCCTCCTTTGCCACCTGACCCACACCCTCATTATTCCCAACATCCTTTGCTCCCTCCAGATTTACAAACCCGTTCGCCACTCCACATTGAGAAATACGCTACTGTGCAAAAGTCTAAGGCACCCAAGATATACTGTGTGTATATATATGTACCTCAGACCTTTGCACACTACTATATATTAGACCCATATCACACTACTCCTTTCCTATCTAAGAATCTGCCCCAATACCTTCTAAAATTTGTAATTTAAACATTGTAACATTGCAATTGTTTCTGCCTTTATCACCACCTCTGGCAGTTCATTCCATATAATCATCACCCTTTCCACCAAAGCTTTCCCCTCAGATCTTCAGTTAGCTTCTCCTCTCTCACCTTAAACCCATATTCTCTAGTCTCAGATCTCACTATTCCAGAAGAAGACTCTGACTATCTACACCCTATCTATGTATATCCTTCATAATTTTATAAAGCTCTACAAGCTCCTTAAGATTGTCATAGCTGGGAGTTGTAATGGGGACAAGCTCCCACTACTTATTAAATGCTCTCACTACTTATTAAATGCTCCCAACGGTGTGCATCTCAAATAGCCTCTGACAACCAAATCCAGCTCCTGGCCTTCACGTGTCGCTCAGCTTCTAAACCCAGTGGAACCATTTCTACTGACAGGAGAAGGGGCAAAGTCCGATTACTGGCGTTTTAAAATCAGTCACTTTGGGCAGACGAGGCTTGTCAGCTGTGCTCGGCAGCTCACCTAGGTGAAGTAAAGCTCTGATCTTAAACCTCTGCAGCCTTGCAGCTATACCCACTCACGGGAAAGGCTTTGGGAATAAATCTGGAGCTAGAAACCCTAGGGTAGCACTAAGCTGAGTTCAACACTGACTGGCAGCTCCTACAAAACCGCTGGTGCCAAACTGTATCGGTCTCTGCCATTCCTTTGGATTCACCATCTGTGTGGAGAAGGAGGCCTGCTACATGGGAAACAGCTTGCTCTCCATATCGTACTACCCTGGTTTGCATATCATGTAGACAGCCAGGATGCAATAGCCCTGGTCGGATTCGATGAATGGAGGTGATCTACAAGCTCTGTCCTCAACCTCCTACATTCCTGTGAGAATAAACCCAGCTTATCAGGGTTTTTCAGGGTTCACTAACTTTCCAGCACCACTGCATGTGTTTAGTGTGTGAATGGAACGGTGGGGTGGGGGGGGAAGAGGTGAAGATGATTAATGGGGAACTGGCGGGTGGGATGTAGGAAAGTAAACTAATAATTAGAGATTGGGATAAAGTGAATTTGTGATATAAAACATAGAATTTCTGAGTACAGCACAGTAAGTCAGGGTCCTTCTCCCCACAATGTTTTGCTGACCAAAGTAAAGGTACAGTACTCCATGATTAAATTATCCTTTCACTCCCATAAAGCCCATCTCATTAATTTTCATATATTTGTCAACTTTCCTAAGAATTGTTTTATTTGCATTTGTGAGCTAAGGGGCAAAAGTTTAGGGGTAACACGAGGGGGAACTTCTTTACTCAGACAGTGGTAGCTGTGTGGAACGAGCTTCCAGTAGAAGTGGTAGGGGCTGGTTTGATTTTGTCATTTAAAAAAAAGTTGGATAGGGTTGTGGGCTGAGTGCAGGTAGATAGGACTAGGTGAGAGTAAGCATTTGGCACAGACTAGAAAGACCAAGATGGCCTGTTTCCATGCTGTAATTGTTATATGGTTGTATGGTTATCCAATTTATCGAGTGTATGGGGTGTCCAGGGAGGGGTAGCACCTCTAGTGAAAGGCCTTGTCATGCACATTCTGGGGCAGCTCACTCACCTTTGGTCCCCACCAGACACTCAGCTCTCACCCGTGGCTCCAAATAGTTGTTTGCATGCGACGGAGGCCACACCCAGTACACCGTATCAACAAGCTGGCTAAGCCAGTGGCTCCATGCCCCAGTAAGATAGAGACTTGCCCGTCCTAGCGGGCAAGGTCAGCTCTGGCGGAATGAGCGGCTGAGATGTACAGTGAGATCCAACAGCCAGGAAGGTGGCTCTGCAACACTTGGTGGAGAGCAAAGAGCATGACAAGTCACCACGGTCATCCCACTGCAACCAAGGAAGACCCCAGTTTGGCACTTGTCTGTGTCACTGGACTAGGATTTCCAAGACTGAGAGAGTGGAACTACCCCAGTGCAATGGCTTTTCCACTTTAAAAAATCCCCCGCACAGGTTTCCCTATCATCGTCAGACATGATGGACAACCACCAACACACTCCAGACAATATACTGGCATATCTATTTTAATGCTATCACGTTCATACTGTTGTGCGGTGTCGAGATTTGTACACAATACTCAAAGTGAGGTCTGATCAATGTTTTGTTCAGTTGCAACATACTATCCCAACTATTATACTCGTGTTTTAATTTATTACAGATCTAAATGTGATAATTTGTTTTAAAATAGATTTGCAAGTACATTGTTCTCTGAAAGTTTCATCACAGGTAGACGGGGTGGTGAAAAAGATCCCGTGGTGACTGGATGCAGAAGTTGGGGCATTATGTTGCATTTCTACAAGACGTTGATGAGGCTGCACTTGGAACACTGAATTCAGCTTTGGTCACCTTGCTTTAGGAACGATACCAATAAAGCTTTGGGCGATGGGGTGGAGATACGCCTCTACCAAAGGAGGTGTAAGGCGCTTATTCCCTCCACTAGCCTGCAGGTCACCCTTGGGCAAGGTGTAACACCTGCTTAGCCCCCCCCCCGCCCGATCAGGGTCATGTGAAGCCATGGGACCAGGTGGTGGATGGTCGTATGAGCAGCCAGTGCACATCACAAGTCCTAGTTATGCGACCACTGACGCCAGGCAGACAATCTCTGAAAAGTTGATAATGGCTGGGGGCCACCTGTCTTGTAAAGACATTGCCCAGAAGAAAGCTATGGCGAACGACTTCTGCAGAAAAGGCCATAACCTTCCACTTCAATATGACACGACACATAATGAATAAACAAACAGGAATGGTTGTGCTACTGAGGTGTTGCTTCAAAAGCATTGAACAACGATCCTGTGCATTATACCATATTCCAATATTTCCATCTGATGGGAACATTCTTCTAGCCAATGAGAAGTGTAGGTGTGGTACACACTGATGGACCTGGTTAGCCCCTACCGCCACCCCCCAAAATCAAGGTCACGTGAAGCCATGGGAGCAGGTAGTGGATGGTCATATGAGCAGCTGGTACATATCACGAGTCCTGGTTATGCCACGACTGACGCCAGGCAGACAACCTCTGAAAGGTATTGATAATGGCTGGGATCACGTGTCTTGTAAAGACCCTGATCAGAGGAAGGCAATGGCAAACCATTTGTGTAGAAAAAATTGCCAAGAACAAGCATGGTCATAGATAGAGAAAATAATATGAACAACAGAAAGAAAGGCGGATTAAAGAGAGATGGAAGAACATGCGTGCCCATATCATGTGACGCAGCGCATAACGAGGATGTTGGTGACCAAAAGCGCTACTAATTCCATTCCACGAATGTATAATTGGAAAGATGTAAGGAAGAGGTAACAAAGATTCCAACTAAATTATTTCAACTAAAATAGAGATTAGGATTCTCAAATCTGGAAGGCCAAGTACTGAACAACATATAAAGTAGGATTAGTCAAACAAGAAAAGCATGTAACTGGTATCAAGAACTCAGCACTGCAAAAAGGACGGGGTGTACGTACTGATAACCCATGACTGTTGATTCGGGTGAGACTGAACTGAAAGGTCATAAGGTGCTTACTAATGCTGCAATGGAGTCACTGAGATGTCAGGTTATCTCATTTCACTTCACCCACCAGAAGAAAGCATACATTAAACTGGTCATCTCCTACGCGTCATGACTTCCTCAGTGAGGTGATGTTGATGACATTACTTGTCAACAAATACCAGAATAACATTCACATCTGTCAATGTTGAGTTGTCCAGGTAGATTCTGATATTCAGCATCCTAAAGTTCATGTGGAGGAGCTGATATTGCCTGCACATGGAGTTTTCATTGTACACCTAGGACCATACAGTCTCTCCAGTGAAAGTCTCAGTCCAGTGGCAAAGTGACTCAGGAGGACTGAATACCAGGTCCTGCTGACTAGTTATTAGCCCATGCCCACGTACACACACATACACACTTGTAATGAGCACAGTACTCTATTTGTCAACATGGAGCAGAGAGCAAATTTGTAAATCTGGTGGGAGCAAAAGATGCTTGGAATGGCAAGGGTGGAGTGCCACGGGACGAGTGTGGGACAGGTGACAGAGAAGGAATGTCAGGGGCGGGGGTGTTATGCAGGTGCAGACACACACAGCCCTGAGACACCAGGCAAGGTCATTTGATTCCAGACAATTAATTTATTGATCATTAGAGAGTGTCTCTATAGTGCTTCCCACTCCCTCCCCTCTTCCTTGCCCTTTTCCTAACCAAGATTCCCCTCTCCCTGACCCCTTCCTACTCTCAGCCCACAATAGAGACCCATATCAGAATCACGTTTATCATCGCTCACATATGTAATGAAATTTGTTTTTTTTTGCAGCAGTACAGTGCAATATATAAATTATTTCAGTACTATGGAAAGATCTTAGGCACCCTAGCTATATAAATGCACACGGACGTGCATAGACACACACACACACACACACACACACACACACACACACACACACACACACACACACACACATACACACACAAAATTACATTCTCTCTTCCTGGTTCCCTCCCACACCAAACCATACTCTTATTCCTTCTGGCTGCAGACAACACCATCCCTTACACAACGCTATCTTAGTGCAAAAACAACAAACTGGAGAAATTTCAAAGCTTTTTTCTTTTATTTTTGCAGCTGAATTTTCAATCTAATTCCAAGCAGTTTTCTCTCTTCATTCCTTTGAGATGGTGTTGACAAGCCTCTGCACTAAGTGTTAAGGTTTCTGCACCTTGGACATCCTGCATTATGTTCATTCACACCATTATGCATTCACCAGCTCAGATTTACGATATTCCTCCTTGGACTCTCATCACTGGGGTTCCAGCCAGTAAGATGATTTGTTGTATTGTTTCTCTTTGCTCCCTTCATCCTTGGAGCCATCGAAATGCTTAGAACCTCCTTAGTGCAAGAATAGTTGGCTGCCAGGGAAGTATCTGCAGGGATATGAATATATATAAACTGGAAAAATACAAGCTTAGTTTAAGTAAAAGGAATAGCTCTTAACTTGTACTTATACAGGGTAACAGGAATCTAAAATCAGAGCAGCAATTGCAATGTGTGGTAAAACAACTCTTCTTCGATTTATATAAAGAGAAAATCTAATTCATTCCACTGGTACGTTGTGTGCAGCCAGTATTAATAAAACAGATCCTCGAATATTACCTGAGCAGAAATCCCTTTCTCTTAAACTAACCTGCGCTTCCAAATGTAAACTTCTTAATAAGAATGTGTGCTGCTCCTGAAGAAGTGCTGACAGGACGGAGGTCTAGAAGTCAGTCTGAATTGGGAAATATTCTACATGAGACCTGCCAAGGCTACAGTGGAGGCTTTGGTGCAGAATGTAGAGAGGAGTAAAGAGGCAGTTTCCACAGGCAGCCTGAAGCCCCTCCAGGCATACACTCAGAAGGAAATGATAGAAGGAGTGTGTGATGACAGGAGTCAAGCCTTCAGGATCTTGATGCATGAGTGGAAGAGTTTCAGTAAAGTAATCCTTGTGAACACGTCTTCTTCTTTCCCATCCAGCTCCTGCCACAATTATTTCTCCTTTGAAATATCCAAGCAGTTCACCCTGGCCAGCTGGCAATTTCAAGGTGTGCACTGACAGACAACTGAACCCAGGCAGAGAGGAATGACTGACTCCCATGTACAGACAGAAACAAGAGTTTATTCATTGGAATTCCAAAATAACTTTGGTGGCTTCACTGCAAGATGAATCATTCTCAAAACACAAGGATCCCATGATAAGCGCTAACCGGGATCCACTTTAAATAATCACAGTAGGTGGAAAACCTGTACCAGACAAAATAAGCTTGACAAAATTAAACAGAAAGCACACAGGCTTAGTGATTCTAGATAAGACAAAAATTAACAAATGCAGGTGGGCAGACCCACAGGGCTCATGACAGGCAAAGTCTAGACTTAATCTAGGCACCCACCAGAAGAGCAGCATTGGATGTAATTTAGAGATTAATTTTATGGCGGATGAGATTTGGTAGGTGGCTTATTGTCAAGGAGAGTGGGGAAGGATACTGGAGCAACCAGCTCACCAGTGGGTCACATTACACTTGATCTTCTGCAGAAGGTTCAGATGGACACTTTGCAAAGAAAGCACAGCAGCACCTCTATTCCTTTGGGAGTCTGCAGAGATTCGGCATGATATCTAAAACTTTGACAAACTTCTATAGATGTGTGGTGGAGAGTGCATTAACTAGCTGCATCATGGCCTGGAATGGAAGTACCAATGCTGTTGAACGGAAAATCCTACTAAAGGTAGCGGATTCAGCTCAGTCCATCATCTGTAAAGCCCTCCCAACCATTGAGCACATCTACATGAAACACTGCCATAGAAAAGCAGCATCCATCATCAGGTTGAAGGTACAAAAACCTTAGGACTCGCACCACCAGGTTCAAGAACAGTTACTACTCCTCAACCATCAGGCTCTTATACAAACTCACTTGCCCATCCATTGAGATGTTCCCACAACAAATGAGCTCACCTTAAGCATGCTTTACTTTATTTCATTTTCCTGTTATTTATTGCTAGTTATTTATATTTGTATTTGCACTGTTTGTCCTCTTCTGCACTCTGGTTGATTGTTCATTGATCCTGTTATAGTTACTATTCTATAGATTTGCTGACTATGCCCACAGGAAAATGGATCTCAGAGTTGTATATGGTAACATATATGCACTTTAATAATAAAATGGGCTTTGAATTTTGGTGGGAACACCGATACAATAAAGCACAATGGAACATATGAAAACAAATACTGAAGGTACTGGAAAATAAAAACCGGTAATGCTGGAGAGAGATTTAACAGTTAATATTTCAGGTCAATGACATTTTCTTCTCTTCTCAGAAGCCATCTAGCCAGCTGAATATCTCTAGTTTTTGTTCTTTCTGCAATAGAGAGCTTGATGCATTGCAGGTCTCCCAGAAGGCTTCACGGAGCCTGGGAGAGCCCAGAACTAACTATGCACAGGCTCTTACACTGAGCTTGAAGTGAACCCTTCTCAACATGGATCACCACCATGAGCGTACTTGTGCATCCAATCAGAATGACCTGACACCACAGCAAATGTGCACTAACGGTAGAAACCACACAGCTTTTGGATGATCCAGTTGACACCTAAACTCTTCAAGTAAGTCCCTTTGCTATCCTCATGACAATTTAGCCAGAGAGTGGGGAATCTGTGGAATTCGCTGCCTCAGGCGGCTGTGGAGGCCAAAGCCTTGGGTATATTTATGGCAGAAGTTGATAGATTCTTGATTAATCACAGCTGAGGGGATACGGGGAGAAGGCAGGAGATTAGGGCTGAATGGGAAAATGGATCAGCCATGATGAAAAGTCAGAACAGACTCGATGGGCCGAATGGCCTAATTCTGCTCCTAATGATCTTAATACCATTTTCACAGGGTTTGTACAGGATGCTTCAGAAATCTGATCTCCAAACAAGTACACAGATTGCTGAGGAACTGGCAGTGCATCTGTAGATCATAAAAATCGGATAAACTCTTTCAGGATGAAAACATTCATGACCACACTCCTGTTATTCTGTCAATCAGCCAGTCGGCCCAGACTGCCAAGAATGGGCACTCAAAGCCCAGATTTCACAAAAGCATGTTACTCAAGAGTTTCCATCTGAGCCGCCTTCAAGCTCTTCCAGTGAAAGCCATAGTGCAGCCACTGGGACGGCAAGTGTTATTAGGACAGGCAGGGACATGCAGAGAAGCATCATTAACGGAAATATGCAAATATGAGTGGTCAGAGTTGGTTTGCACCTTGGAATGTTTTGATCTGCAAGTTTAATTTGGAATATTCATTTGTATTCATTCCGATTTTATTCTGCTTCAAGTGTGTTGTGATTTTCCCAGAAAGCGTTGGCACACATCTTTCGCGTGATACCTGCACCAGTGGTAGGACTTATAGGAGGGAGAAACGGCATGTAGACCATCTGTTGATCAGGGTCGACCATGAATGTTGTGTCCCAGCTGTCCATCTCCTCAAAAACCTCTATTGTTTGCAGAACACGTCCTACCCCACTCAAAGCTGTGCTGACTATCCTCTAAAAGTCCATGCTTTTCCAGATGTGAGTGTATCTCCTCTGCAAAACTCACAAAATGCTGGAGGAACTCAGCAGGCCAGGCAGCATCAATGGGAAAAAAGTACAGTCGACGTTTCAGGCCAAGACCTTTCGTCATGACTTGTGTGAGTATATCTTCTCTATCAGTTCTCTCATCACCTTATAATTTCCTGTTTTGTCCCCATTGAGCCTATGTTTAAAGAGGAAAACATTGGTTATTCTCCCACTAAAGCCCTCCATTGGTCAGGGTCAACCATGGATGTTGTGTCTCAGCTGTCTATACGATATTCAAGCCAGGCCAGTATGATATGGAGAGCAGGCTGTTGCCCGTGCAGCAAGCACTCTCTCTCCATGCAGCCGATGAATCCAAAGGAATGGCAGAGACCGATACAGTTTGGCACCAGCAGCATCGCAGGCTTTGCCAGTCACGTGGGACTGCGTTAGGGAATCTAGCTCTGGAATTTTCCTTGGGGTTTACTCCCAAAGCCGTTCCCATGAGGAGGCATAGCCACAAGGCAGTGGAGGTTTGAGATCAGAGTTTTCCTTCTTCTAGATGAGCTGCAAACCATGGCTGACGAGCCCCACCTGCCCGAAGCAACAGTTCCTAAGGCATCAGTAACCTGCCTATACCCCTTATCCTGTCAGTAGAAACGATTCTGATGAGATTAGCAGCTGAGCCATCGGTGAAGGTCAGGAGCTGGACGGGGTTGTCAGAGGCTACTTGAGACTCTACAAGTCGTATTGTTGGCAAATCCCTGTAAAATCCAGCCTCATTTACTTATACTGAAATTACACTGATGTAAACCATTCCACTGTTTTCCATCTGATAACATTTTATAAACACCATTTTGCAAGTAATTAAAATCCACTTTAGTTTGTCCAAAGTGCTTTCAATACGATTATATATTTTTAGTAATTATCAGACCGTTTAATTAAGTAACAACCAATTGTGTTCACAAACAGTATCGGTGTTGTCAGACGGCCAAATGTACTTATACAATTGAAACGTTCCAAACAGCTTATCACTCAAGAAACAGATTTCAGAAATAAAATGTTGGCACATTACAATGCAATATAAAGTTTTCATAAGCATGAGTATTTCAACATCCAAACAAGACCCAAAATAAATGTCAAAATTGGATGGTGCATGTGGAACTAATTATAGAATGAATGGACACTTTCAGTGACTTAGAAATCAAACCTATACTGTAGCAAAGAACTCTGTCTCCACTCAAACAATCATTGGAGCTTAAAGCATTTATTTTGTATATTTTAGGTTTATTTTACTTAAATAAATTATTCTGGATTGAAAGCAATATCAGTACATGTGTGTAACCGTCTCTGTAACCGAATATGTGTTTTATAGGTAACATAGTGAAAAGATCATAGCAAAACTTTCTAAGCTTCTAATCTAAGACAATACCATGAATTTGTATATTTGCCCCGGTAGATGTGGGCTGGGTGGAGATTCGCTTCTACCAAAGGAGGTGTATGGTGCTCCATCCCTCCGCTGGTCTGCTGGTCACCCTTGGGCAAGCAGTAGTACCTGCTTAGCACCCCCACCCCCCAATCAAGGTCATGTCAAGCCATAGGAGCAGGTGGTAGACAGTCGTATGAGCAGCTGTAGCATATCACAAGTCCTGGTTATGTAACCACTGACACAAGGCAATCTCTGAAGAGTATTGATAATGGCCGGGGTCACCTGTCTTGTAAAGACACTGCCCAGAAGGCAGCAATGACAAAACCACTTCTGCAGAAAAAAATTGCCAAGAACAATCATGGTCATGGGAGCACGATTGCCTGCGTCATATGACATGACAGCTAATGTTGACGATGATTATGCCCCTGGTAGCTATTAAAATTATTTGAGCTTAATTATAATTTCCTGGGTGTATAACCATTAATGTTTTGACATTTTTCTAATAAATCTCAATGGACTTCTTTCCAGTATCTTGCACTTAGTGAAAAGCCTCCCTTGTCAAGAGCACCGAACAGAAGTTTGGACTTGCTGTACTTAATTTTCCAACCCATTAATTTAAGTAGCTGAATAATTTTATAGAGTAATATGCCTAGAAATTGGATTTCATCCTCCTCTAGTGTACAAAACTTGTGCTGCATTAGGGCAAACAGCCAATCGGATTCCCTGTTAAAGTTTGTAACATTGAGCAAAGGAACATTAAAAGAAGCAACATAACATTTCACACAAAATCGAGTGCTAAAAAGGGAACTTATTTTCTGTCAGGAGCTGTGTGAAGAGCTTGTATTGATGTCCTTGCTAGTCACAGCAAAATGAGTCAGTCCTTACAGAACTCACACAAGGCAGTGATAGAACAGCCGCATGAAATGTTGCTGTGAAGGTGAGGGAAAGTGCAGAGGAAGGGATATGGTGATCTTTGTGTTTCCTTCTAAATCGCAAGCAGCATAAAAGTCTATGCCCCTGCCACTGCATGATTGGTTGTCAACGCAACAGCATATTTCATTATACGTATGTTTTGAGGTTCATTCGCTCATTATGTGCTGTGACATGTGACATGGATGTTCATGGTCTTTCCATGACCATGACCTTGGCAAATTTCAAGCTTTGGTTCAAACATCTGTTCTGTGTTCTTGACAAAGGAGGTTTCTCACTAAAAGCAAAATATTAGGAACAAAATACAAATATCAAAATATTAATTATTATACACTCAGGAAATTAAAATTAACCCAAGCCATTTTAATATCTACCAGGGGCATCATCATTATTAGATTAGATTAGATTATGAGGACATGCAGTCCTCTTTTATTGTCATTTAGTAATGCATGCATTAAGAAATGATACAATATTCTTCCGGAGTGATATCACAGAAACACAGGACAGACCCAGACTGAAAAACTAACAAAAACCACATAATTATAACATATAGTTACAACTGTGCAACAATACCATAACTTGAAGAACAGGCCATGGCACAGTAAAAAGAAGTTCAAAGTCTCTCGAAAGTTCCACATCTCACGCAGACGGGAGAAGGAAGAAAACTCTCCCTGCCATGCCCGACCACAGTCCAACTCTGAGTCATCCAAAAATTTCGAGTTCTGATCAGCCCTCCGACACCGAGTACTGAGCGCCATCTCTGCCGAACGCTTCGACTTCAGCCTCGGTCACCAGCAGCTGGTAAAGCCAGGGATTTTAGGGCCTTCCCTCTGGAGATTCTCGATCACACAGTAGCAGCGGCAGCAAACCAGGCATTTCAGAAATTTCTGCAGATGTTCCTCTGCTTCTCACGTCTGTCTCCATCAAATCAGAATTGTGCACGGCGTCCGTTAAAGATGGCGCTGGTAACTGGCAACTTTGCGCGTGCTCTCCCGAGCAAACTGCCCTCTCCACTATCCTATACCCGAGAAACCCTTCTAAACCTCCAATTTAGCAAGATAAAGATCAACAACACCCTGGCGAAGCTACTGACCCAGCTGGAGACCACCGCGCCAGAACTGCTTCTTAAACTCCGGACCGCACCTGGACCCGATGAACAAGGCACACCACGGTCCTGGAGACCCGCGGTCTGCTACCGTGCCAGAGCACTTGGAGACACGGCCCATTCCGACCAGCACCTCTCCGGAGCAGACAACCACACAGGAGTGACGGCGGGGACTTCAAAGTGCCCCGGACACTTCCCTGGAGCGACCACCATAAAGCCCCGTTGATGGCCTTCCACAGTTGCCAGAAGTGAGGCCTCTGCCGCCAACCTTGGAAATCGAGCCCGAGGCTCGGCTGGAACGGAGGCTCCCGCAACCATGACTCGGCTTACGGACTTGTTTCAGCCAGGAGCCCGGCCCTCCAGGATTAAATGTCAGCTTCAGGGCCCGACCCAATCGACAGCCCGGGCCCCCGGCAGCTGGAAGTGGCAGCGGAGCCTCCCCCGTCACTCGGCTCGACCCGGAGTGCCCGACAACGTGACCGGCCGATCGATTCCCGCGAGATGTGGCCACCTCCCTCAAAGAGCTGACAACAAAGCATTGCATCGATGGAGACCTGGAAAGATGCACAACTTACTGAGGAAGCGTGGGAAAAGAGCTGGGCTGCTGGTCAGATTGAAGCTGAGAGGCTTCAGGGTCCCTGTGCCCACCATCCTACTAGCTAATGTGCAAGCCATAGAGAACAAGGTGGATGATCTTAAAGGGAGACTCACCTACTACAGGGAGATGCAGAAGTATTCTGTTTCACCGAGATCTGGCTCTCCCCTGCCACCCCGGACTGTGCCATCCGACTGGAGGGATTTTTGATCCATCGGATGGACCACACGGCGTCTTCGAGCAAGACGAGGGGAGGTGGTGTCTGCCTACTGATCAACACTGGGTGGTGCTCGGACACAGTGGCACTGACAAGCTCCTGCAGCCCGGACCTGGAACACCTGTCGGTGAAGTGTCGTCCCTACTATCTGCTATGGGAATTCACCTCGGTCATACTGACAGCGGTCTACATTCCCCCCCAGGCGGACGTGGAGTGTGCTCTGAACATACTGTATGCCAACATCAGTGAACTTGAGACCAGGTATCCGGAGGCTTTGCTCATTACAGCCGGGGACTTTAACCAGGCTAACCTCAGAAAGGCACTGCCAAAGTTATACCAACGTGTCTCCTGCCCCACTAGAGGCCCGAATATACTTGACCACTGCTACACAGCAGTCAAGGATGTCTACCATTCCGTCCCATGACCTCACTTCGGAAAATCGGACCATCAGGCCGTACTCCTCCTCCCAGCTTACAAACAGAAACTGAAGCGCGAGATCACGGTGTCAAAATTAGTGTCGCGTTGGACGGAGGAAACGGATGTGGTCCTCCGTGACTGCTTTGAATCAGTGGACTGGTTAGTATTCAAGGACTCAGCAGCTAACCTCGATGAGTATGCCTCAACTGTCACGAACTTTATCTGGAAATGCACAGAGGACTCTGTGTCTAGCAAGACGATCCGGGTATTCCCTAACCGGAAACCTTGGATAAATTATGAAGTCAAGTCCTTTTTAAAGGCTAGAGCTGCGGCTTTTAGGTCCGGGGATACCAGTCGCTACACGGAATCCAGGCGTGAACTCTGGAAAACCATTAAGGGTGCCAAGGGGCAATATCGAGCCAAGTTGGAAGCCCAGGCTAGCCAAAGGGATGCCAGTAGACTATGGCAGCGTCTAAATGAGATCACTGGGTGCAAAGAAAAGGCTGGGAATACAGGGAATATCAATAACTGTGGCACTTCTCTTCCTAACGAACTTAATGTATTCTACGCAAGATTCGAACAGAAGAGGAGCGTCCTGCTCCCTCCAGATGAACAGGACCTGGTGGCATCGAGATTCATCGTCACCGAGGAGGACATTAGAAGGGCCTTCCTGAAGATAAATCCAAGGAAGATGACAGGCCCAGATGGTGTCCCAGGACGAGTTCTCCGGGCCTGTGCAAGCGAGCTAGCTGGAGCGTTTGCTGACAACTTCAACTGCTCCTTGCTTCAGTCTAAAATCCCCTCGTGTTTTAAGAAGGCAACGATAATCCCAGTGCCGAAGAAGAGCAAGGTGGCATGCCTGAATGACTGTCGACCTGTGGTTCTGACATCAATTGCTATGAAGTGCTTCGAGAGATTGGTTATGGCACACATCAACCACAGCCTACCGGTCAACATCGATGCTTTGCAATTCACCTACCGGAGCAACAAGTCAACGGCAGATGCCATCTCTCTGGCCCTACATTCCTCCTTAGAACACCTGGAGAATAAAGACGCATACGTAAGGCTCCTTTTCATTGACTACAGCTCTGCCTTTAATACCATCATTCCAAATAAACTGATTCCTAAGCTCCTGAACCTGGGCCTTAGCAATCAGATCTACAGCTGGATCTTCAACTTCCTCACAGACAGGACCCAGGCTGTAAAAATAGGGGACAAGTTCTCCTCTACAATCATTCTGAGCACCGGTGCCCCACAAGGTTGTGTGCTCAGCCCCCTGCTGAACTCACTGTACACCCATGATTGTGTAGCCAAGTTTCCATCAAACTCAATATATAAGTTTGCTGATGACACAATTGTAGGCCATATCTCGGGTAATGATGAGTTTGAGTACAGAGAGGAAATTAAGAACCTGGTGGCATGGTGCAAAGACAATAACCTATCCCTCAACGTCAGCAAGACGAAGAAATTTGTTGTTGACTTCAGAAGGAGTAACGGACCGGACGACCCAATTTACATCAGTGGTGTGAAAGTGGAACAGATCAAAAGCTTTAAGTTCCTCGGGGTCAATATCACAAATGACCTGACTTGGTCCAACCAAGCAGAGTTCACTGCCAAGAAGGCCCACCAGCGCCTTTACTTCCTGAGAAAACTAAAGAAATTTGGCCTGTTCCCTAAAACCTTCACTAATTTTTATAGATGCACCGTAGAAAGCATTCTTCTAGGGTACATCACAACCTGGTATGGAAGTTGTCCTGTCCAAGACCGAAAGAAGCTGCAAAAGATCGTGAACACGGCTCAGCACATCACACAAACCAATCTTCCATCCGCGGACTCACTTTACACCGCACACTGTCGGAGCAGTGCTGCCAGGATAATCAAGGACACGACCCACCCAGCCAACACACTTTTCGTCCCTCTTCCCTCCGGGAGAAGGCTCAGGAGCTTGAAGACTCGTACGGCCAGATTTGGGAACAGCTTCTTTCCAACTGTGATAAGACTGCTGAATGGATCCTGACCCAGATCTGGGCCGTACCCTCCAAATATACAGACCTGCCTCTCGTTTTTTTTGCATTACCTTACTTTACATTTTTCTATTTTCTATTTATGATTTATAATTTAAATTTTAATATTTACAAATTTTTACTATTTTTAATATTTAATATTTGTAATCAAGGGAGTGGGAAGCACAGAATCAAATATCGCTGTGATGCTTGTACGTTCTAGTACCAATTGTTTGGCGACAATAAAGTATAAAGTATAAATATGATATTTCACCAGAGAGGCTACGCGCACTGCGTCGCGCCGCCATCTTCTCCTCCTGCCTTTATTTTGTGCCATGTCATATGAAATGAGCAATTATCTAGGTTTGCAGTATCCAGCCCTGAGATTCCTCTTCCCATGGACAGCCACGAAATAAAGAAAACCCAAGATACCCGTTCAAAGAAAAACATCAACCAAAACCCCCCAACCCACAATGCACAAAAAAAACAAATCGAGCAAACAGCAAAAAATAAGTGAAAAACACAGAATATAAAACGTCTAAGCACAAGGTCCAGCGGTGTTCAGTTTGATTTAGGCCACCCACTGAAGTCAATCAGAACCTGCCAACATCATTGCCTAAAAAGAATTTATAGCTCATAGGTTTTAACTTGTTCCTGGTTTCTCCACAGCTCTATTTCCGATGGATGATGCTCATGGTTGGCACAGGTCACTGCTGATTGGTCAATAGCAAAATTATAATGCCATGGACTACCTGCTGAACCGTGTCTACGCCCACCTGGACAAGCCAGCGAGCACTGTGAGGGTCATGTTTTTTGACTTCTTCAGTGCGTTCAACACCATCCGCCCTGCTCTGCTGGGGGAGAAGCTGACAGCGATGCAGGTGGATGCTTTCCTGGTGTCATGGATTCTTGATTATCTGACCGGCAGACCACAGTACGTGTGCTTGCAACACTGTGTGTCCAACAGAGTGATCAGCAGCACTGGGGCTCCACGGGGGACTGTCTTGTCTCCCTTTCTCTTCACCATTTACACCTCGGACTTCAACTACTGCACAGAGTCTTGTCATCTTCAGAAGTTTTCTGATGACTCTGCCATAGTTGGATGCATCAGCAGGGGAGATGAGGCTGAGTACAGGGCTACGGTAGGAAACTTTGTCACATGGTGTGAGCAGAATTATCTGCAGCTTAATGTGAAAAAGACTAAGGAGCTGGTGGTAGACCAGAGGAGAGCTAAGGTACCGGTGACCCCTGTTTCCATCCAGGGGGTCAATGTGGACATGGTGGAGGATTACAAATACCTGGGGATACGAATTGACAATAAACTGGACTGGTCTAAGAACACTGAGGCTGTCTACAAGAAGGGTCAGAGCCGTCTCTATTTCCTGAGGAGACTGAGATCCTTTAACATCTGCCGGATGATGCTGAGGATGTTCTATGGGTCTGTGGTGGCCAGTGCTATCATGTTTGCTGTTGTGTGCTGGGGCAGCAGGCTGAGGGTAGCAGACACCAACAGAATTAACAAACTCATTCATAAGGCCAGTGATGTTGTGGGGATGGAACTGGACTCTCTCACGGTGGTGTCTGAAAAGAGGATGCTGTCTAAGTTGCATGCCATCTTGGACAATGTCTCCCATCCACTACATAATGGACTGGTTGGGCACAGGAGTACATTCAGCCAGAGACTCATTCCACCGAGATGCAACACAGAGCGTCATAGGAAGTCATTCCCGCCTGTGGCCATCAAACTTTACAACTCCTCCCTTGGAGGGTCAGACACCCTGAGCCAATAGGCTGGTCCTGGACTTATTTCCTGGCATAATTTACATATTACTATTTAACTATTTATGGTTTTATTACTATTTATTATTTATAGTGCAACTGTAACAAAAAACAATTTCCCCTGGGATCAATAAAGTATGACTACAACTATGACTATTACTTATTTCTTTATTGTAGATTCATTCATGGTATAGGGACATCATCAGCTCAGCCAGGACTATCGCCTACAATGAATTGTCCCTGAACTGACGAGGCAGGTAATTGTCCACCATGTTGGTGAGTCATGGATCGGCGTGACTTCTAAAACTTTG
This sequence comes from Mobula birostris, assembly GCF_030028105.1. Classification (NCBI taxonomy): domain Eukaryota; kingdom Metazoa; phylum Chordata; class Chondrichthyes; order Myliobatiformes; family Myliobatidae; genus Mobula; species Mobula birostris. The sequence goes on along the minus strand of NC_092392.1, from coordinate 31,934,216 downwards.
ACAAACTTCTATAGATGTCTAGTGGAGAGAGTATTGACTGGCTGTATCATTGCCTGCAATATCAAAGCCTTTGAACAGAAAATCCTACATGAAGTACCGGACTTGGCCCAGTACATCACGGGCAAAGCCCTCCCAACCATGTACTGGTGAGGAAGAGCACATCTACATGAAACGCTGTCATAGGAAATTTGCACCCATCATCAAAGATCCCCTCCACCCAGTCCATGCTCTTTTCTCGCTGCTGCCATCAGGTAGAAGGTACAGGTTCCTCAAGATTTGCACCATCAGGTTCAAGAACAGTTACTACCCCACAAACATCAGGCTCTTGAACAAAAGGGGATAACTACACTCACTTGCCCATCCAGTGAGTTGTTCCCACAGCCACTGACTTCAGTTTAAGGACCCTTTATCATGTTATTCAATGTTTTCATTATTTATTGCTATTTACTTACATTTGCATTTGTAGTTTCTTGTCTTTTGCTCTCCAGTTGATCTTTCGTTGATCCTGTTATAGATACTATTCTATAGATTTACCAAGTATGCTCGCAGGAAAATGAATCTCAGGGTTGTATGTGGTGACATAGATGTACACTGATAATAAGATCTACTTCGAACTTTGACTTTGAAATAAAAATGGCAAATTTTCCTGGGAAGGATATCCGTGAACTAAATGAGTTTGTACACTGTAAGGATAACATGATCACTGTTAGTTAAGTTCAAAGTTCAAGGTAAATTTATTATCAGAGTGCATATATACCACCATATACAACAGTGAGGTTCATGTTGTCGTGGGCATAATCAATAAATCTGTAGAATAATAACCATAACAGTTTCATGTACATGTGCCCAATGGTGGGGAGGGCTTTATCTGTGATGGACTGGGCTGTTTCCACTACTTTTTGTCAAATTTTCCATTCAAGGGCATTGGTGATTCCATACCAGGCTGTGAGGCAGCCAGCCAATACACACTCCACTCCACATCTATAGAAGTTGTCAAAGTTTTAGATGTCATGCCAAATCTTTGCAAGCTCCTAAGGAAGTCTACTTTTCACTTAAACTGAATCTTTTGATTTAATTACTACATTTCAATTCCCCAGGTGGGATTTTAATATATGTCTCTGAATTCCTGCTGCTAATCCACTAATTACACCTTAATGGGTAATAATTTCAAGTCAATCAGGGCTGGATAGGTACCTGAGAGAAAATAAATTTCAAGGCTGTAGGAAATGATTTTCACAAGAAATTCCGCTGATGCTGGAAATCCAAAGCAACACATGCAAAATGCTGGAGGAACTCAGCAGGTCCGGCTGCATCCCTGGAAATGAGTAAACACTCGATGCTTCAGGCCGAGACCCTTCTGCGGGACTGCCTGACTTACTGATCTCTTCCAGGAAATGATATTGTTGGATCACCCTATAGTGAGCTGGTGCACATTCAATTCCGCTTTGTTGTTGGGATTCTGTTATTGCACATAGAAGTAATAGAAAAGTACAGCACAGAAATAGGCCCTTCAGCCCATCTAGCCCATGATAAAACCATTTAACCTGCCTACTCTCCTCAACCTGCACCAGGACAGTAGCTCTCCATACCTCTCCCATCCACAAACCTATCCAAACTTCACCTAAACATTGAAATCGAGCTTGCATGCACCACTTGTGCTGGCAGCTCATTCCACTCTCTCACAGAACTTTGAGCGAAGAAGTTTCCCCTCATGGTCCCCTTAAACTTTACACCTTTCACCCTTAACCCATGACCTCTGGTTGTAGTACCACCCAACCTCAGTGGAAACAACCTGCTTGCACTTACCCTATTTGTACTCCTCAAAATGTTGTATACCTCAAACAAATCTCCCCTCAACCTTCTACATTCCAAACCTGTTCAATCTTTCCTTATACCTCAGGTCCTCCAGAACCAGCAACATCCTTGCACAGTTGGGTTCATTCTCATTTTTGACTCGAATTACATAACACCATTTTAGATCTCGCCTGGAATCTTTGAGTCCAAATTGTAAAACTTGGGACTGTATTTTGCCAAGTATGAAAGTACTGCCAATTGTCTTTCTAAAGTCCTTGAACCAGTTTGTCCTTGTAAGAGTTTGCAATATCATTTCTCCTTGGCTCTCAGCCAATTCTGAAATGACTATATACTGCCAGAGCTAAATAGATTACACAGGGACTTAACACAAATCATTTAGAGAATGAAAATCAGAATCAGATTAACATCACCAGCATATGTCTTGAAATTTGTTTACTTTGCCTCAGCATTACAATGCAATACATGATAAATATAGAAAAAAGAAGAATTGTAGTTAGTATTTATATATGTATCTTAAAATAGTTAAATTAAATAAGTAGTGCAAAAATAGAAATAGAAGTAGTGAGGTAGTGTTCATGGGTTTAGTGTCCATTTAGAAATTGGATGGCAGAGGGGAAGAAGCTGTGTGCCTTCAGGCTCCTCTTCTTCCTTCCTTATGGTAACAATAAGAGGGCATGTCCTGGGTGGTGGGAGTCTTTAATGATGTTTGCCACATTCTTGAAGAACCAGTCCTTGAAGATGTTTTTGATACTACAATGGAGCTGACTAATTTCACAACTTTCTGCAACTTACTTCGATCTTCATTGACTTATATTAAATATTGATTTCATTATTAAATATTGACTTCAGCTTAAAACTGCAGAAAACTTGCTGACTTTCTCGGTGTTCATTGCAATCCGTCTTGAAATCGATACTGAAAGAATAGCAAGGAATTTGACAGGATGTCTATTAACTGAATAAAACATAAATTGTGTTTGCAAACTGAATTTTCCCATGAACTTTTAATTATTTAACTGCTTTATTATTCAATGTAAAATGTGATCTCTCTCAATAAAATTAAATTGTAACAAAAAAATTCAACACATTCATCTTATTTTAAAACTTTGTTCATTCTTCAGTCAATTATCCTTTGAAAGCTCTATGTGCCTATTTCAGAATTGTAATAGAATAAGTCAATATATATTAATGTACTGTCCCATTAATCATAAACAGGAGGGAAGGAATGTAAATTAGAATGAATGAATCCAGATATGGAGATAGATGGAAGATTATATTATGGGAGAAAGTTTAAAACAGCGAGAAAGTAAAAAGAATCAAGATTTCTAATATTACTGACAAAAATTCACAGTCTGAAGGAATTAATTACAGAAATTAAATAATTTATTTTAGAAGCCGAAAAGGTTGATTGGCAGTCATTATCTACTGTCAAATCATTAAATATTAATTTTTAATCGGTGTGAGAAATCTTATTTAACAGAGAAATCTTTTTAAATTCACAAATAGGCTAAATACAAGATGTTGCTATCGTAACCCAGCAAGTAACGTTTGGACATTCACTATTCTCCTCTTATAATTTTCTAGTCACATCGATATCTGAGAAAAATTATATATAATGAAAAATTTCTGTTCAGAAAATTGTGGCCTAATGGTCAAATTCAGTTTTTTTTAAGATGTTAATACAGAGGAAATAGCATTAAATATTACACAAATCATCCAGCTGTTTGTTTGTCTATTTATTTATTTATTTATTTATTTATTCACTCATTCATTCGTTCATTTATTTATTTATTTATTTATCTATTTATCTATCTATCTAGCTAGCTATTTATTTATTTAGAGATATAGCACAGAGTAGGTCCTTCTGGCCCTTCAAGCCACACCAACCAAGCCACACTGTCAACCCTGATTTAACCCTAACCTAATCACAGTACAATTTACAATGACCAATTAAACTACCCAGTCCATCTTTGAACTGTGGGAGGAAACCCAAGGACCCGGGGAAAACCCTCACATTCCACAGGTAGGATGTACAGAGTCTCCTAGCAGAGGACACCAGGGTTGAATTCCGAACTCTGACATCCAGAGCTGTAATAGCATCACACGAACTGCTCCACTACCATAGCGCCCCTGTTTTTAAACAGATGATCTCTGCCAGATCATATTTCAGAAATAAAAGCAAAAGCAAACTATTGCAGATGTTGAAAATCTGAGATGAAAATTGAAAAAAGTGCTGAAAGTACTTAGCAGGAGATGAGAACAGAGCTAATGTTTTTGGTTGATAATGCTTCATTATAACACAATCTTTCCTTGAAGATTTAAAATGGGTTCTTATAAAGTAAGTTTCAGTCTTAAAATATTTCACTTTAAGTCTACCTTTGATGCAGGGCCTACATATATCAATAGCAAGTAACACAACACCAAAAACCATTGGAAAAATCCAACTTATTCCTGCATCAGACATGTTAATAAAGGTATCTTCAGATCCAAACATCATTCATCATCATCAACGTCATTATGTGTCATGTCATATGATGTGGGTGATCATGATCTTTCCATGATTATGATTGTACTTGACAAATTTTTCTTCAGAAGTGGTTTGCCATCGCCTTCTTCTGGGCAGTGTCTTTACAAGACGGGTGACCCCAGCCATTATTACTACTCTTCAGAGGTTGGCTGCCTGGCATCAGTGATCGCATAGTCAGGACTTGTGATGTGCACCAGCTGCTCATAGGACCGTCCACCACCTGCTCCCATGGCTTCATGTGACCCTGATTGGTGGGAGAAGGCTATGCAGGCAATGTTCTCTCTAAGGTGTGCACGTTTGTGTGCACATACATCTTTTGCTACCAGCACACAAAGGAATTTAAACTGCACACAAAAGGCTGTCACCATCTACCTCGTTGGCATGTTAAGTATATTTCATGTTGGTGCACAATCACATTTCCTTTTCTGGTTTCTGATGCAGATAGTTTTGACAACGTGGAGTTGTGATAATTAGTCTGCAGATTTTAGAGCTGGCTTACTTACACTGTTTTTATTGAAGAAGTTATTCAGTGTGTGTATGTTGTTGCCACTGGGCAAAAAATTGCACAACACAAGATCTTTGTGCACACTGGTCATTAGAAATTAGAGGGAACACTGTATGCATGTGCTACACCTTGCCCAAGGGTGACCTGCAGGCTAGTGGAGGGAAGAAGCGCCTTACATCTCCTTTGGGAGAGACGTATCTCTACCCCACCACCCAACAAACATCATTAAGAACATTAAAGACAATGATCATGAATAAAAAAGGGAACTTGCACAACAGAAATTTTGGAAATGTCATTATTAATTGAATGTATGAAGGAGAAAAAATTTCAGGTATAAGATTAAGACAGATTATTGACAGGATAAGCAAACCATCTGAGTACAAGAAAATACCATTATCTCCCAAACTAGTGATTTTAATTTAACCACTACACGTATTGCATTCTCCTTTTTTATTTAGAAAAACCACTGTAAAGCTGTGAAAAGTCACATGTAACGCTAAAGCAGATTACTTTAAGTGGGAAAATGTGTTTGAAGTCTTTTCTGCCTTATTTCTGTCTGACACTCCATCTAGCCCTGATGGCAGCAGCGAGAAGAAAGCATGACTTGGGCAGTGAGGGCCCTTGACGATGGATGTCGCTTTCCTATGATAGCGCTTCATCTAGATGTGCTCAATAGTGGGGAGGGCTTTACCCGTGATGGACTAGGCCATATCCATTATTTTTTGTAGTATTTTCCATTCAAGGGCATTGGTGGTGTTTCCATTCCTGGCTGTGATGTAGCCAGTTAAAATACTCTCCACCACACATCCGTAGAAGTTTGTCAAAGTTTTAGATGCCGTGCCAAATCCTTTCATACCCCAAAGATAGTTTACCTTTTACTTAAGGGTTTCATGGATCCCTTGCTTAATGGTGCTGGTCCATGACATAAAAAAGGTTGAGAACCCCAAACAGCTGTAGGCAAAGGATCCCATGGCATTAAGTTTGATAAAGAGCAGGAAAGTTATCCTCAGAATTGTGGCTAATATTTATCCTTCAAGAAAAATATTTCAAAGAAATTATTAAAATTATTATCCATTTGTGCTTTCTATATTTTATTTTATTTTATATTTTCTATATAAAATAATATCTACACCTAAATATTCCAAATACGTTTGTATTTACATATACAGTACTGTGCAAAAGTCTTAGGCACATGTAAAAAAATTCTGTAAAGTGATGATTCTTTGAAAAATAATTAAATGAGAAGTTTCTAAATATCAAAACAATTACTATAAAGAGCAGTAAACAGTAAAATACTAATCAGTATTTGGCGTGACCACTCTGCCATTAAAAGTGCATCAATTTTCTTAGGTACACTGTCATGCAGTTTTATAAGAAAATTGGCTGGTAGGTTGCTCCAAGCATCTGAAAGAACTTGTCACAGTTAGCTGTCTTGCTTGCTTCTGTCTCCCCAGGTAATCCCAGACAGCCTCGATGATGTTGAGAACAGGGCTCTGTGGAGGCCATATCAACAGAAACCATATAAAAAACTCTAAGATGCCGAAGACTTTTGCACACGATGTACTTTCTTAAGCCTATCACTCCTGCTGTTGCATAGAGCATTGATAGCAGCTTGCCAGAGTCCTTGTTCCTGGGCCAGTCTTTCACTTCGAGCTGAAGATGCCTCCACGCCCAGGGACGGGATCCCTGGAGCTTCTGTTGGTGTTTCTGTAGCTCTGGGTTTTTGTGGGATGGGGTTGCTAGCACCATGCGCAACTCTCCTCCTTTTGCAGTTAATAATCCCTTAATATGTTCTAAAGATGTCTTTATTTGTATTTAAGTACTAGACACCAGGGTGACCTATTGGGGCACCCTTTGAGAGAAGGGTAGGGCAGTCTGATGTGACCAGAATGACCATTAAATTTTCCTGAATGCTATTGGTATCGCTTTGCTTTGGAAACTGAAGTAGAAAACCTCAGTTTATTAAAGGAGAATGACCACAGCAAAGCAAGTATAGCTCCTCCTAGTTTAATGAAGGATACTTTTGATGGCATCATTTCTGGTTTATCTGCTACCCGTGTGCCTCTTGTTGTCATTCTGGAGATGTGCAGCCCTTTCATCCCCCTACTCTTCATCTCTTCTGCTGTTTGTTGTTTCTGATCCTGGAGAGGTGCATGCCTCTCCTCCTCTGTCTCTTCTTCTCTCATCTTTTTTGTCCTGACTCTTTGATCCCGGAATCGTGCGGCCCTGGCCTCATCTGATTCTTGTTCTCTCCCTCTCCTTGCCACTTCCCGACGACGTTTGGCGTCATCTCTTGTCCATTATGTCCCCCTTCCCTTTCCACATGGCATAATTAGGCTGACCATTTTCTTTTACCCTAATGCTGGATAGAAGAGATGAAGCAGTAACACCAAAGGATGCTGATTATTCTTGATGATGTGGTTGGTGCTCTCCTAAATGGATGTGATATAGTCACCGCTGTCCTTTGACTGTACCAAAGGGTTTTGTGGGTGTCTCGAAGTATGTCATTACAATAAGATTTAATTATCTCTTATTGATGAGTGGCAGTTAGATCTGTCCCAATCCTGCACATGCTGATGGTGACTAGCAGAATGTGACCCCTCGAAATAGAGCTGCCCGGCCCTTTTGCTCCGGTAGGTGTCGCTGCCAAGGCCGGCCATACGCATGCGTCGTGCTGTCGCATCCCGATTTCCATGATGGCGGATCAGCTCTCGGGTTAAAAGGGAGCCTGTTGATTTTTGGCGAATGAGCAATTTTATACGACTATATAACCTTGAACTTTGCTTGCATTTTGTAAGTTAGCACATTTTAATTCGACTTAGTTGAAAAAAGTGCCGCTGCAATGCACCGTTTGCACTAATTGGAGGTCACAAACAGGCAAACAGACAGACAGAGCATGAGAGTTTTAGTAGTCTATAGATATCATAAGTGTTGCACACACACTCATACAGGCACGCAAGTGTTTGGGTATATTCTGGAGTCAGGTTATATAGAAACATAGAAAACCTACAGCACAATACTGGTCCTTCCGCCCACAATGCTGTGTCAAACATGTACTTACTTTAGAAATTACCCAAGGTTACCCATAGCCCTCTATTTTTCATGTATCTATCCAGGAGTCTCTTAAAAGGCCTTATTGTATTCGCCTCCACCAATGTCGCCGGCAGCCCATTCCACGCACTCACCACTCTCTGCGTAAAAAACTTATCCCTGACATCTCTTCAGTACCTAAATGTCCTGGACCCTGGCACCTGGGAGGCAAACTACCATCCATGTTTTTTCCTGCGTCCACAGAATCACCTGTCTGACCCCCTAACCATAAAGTCCCCTATCATTGCTGTTATCCTCTTCCTTTCCCTACCCTTCTGAGCCACAGGGCCAGACTCTGTGCCAGAGGCGTGACCCCTGTTGCTTCCCTCAGGCAGACCGTTTTCCACCCCCCAACAGTACTCAAACAGGAGTACTTATTGTTAAGGGGGACAGCCACTGGGGTACTCTCCAGTATCTGACTCTTGCCCTTCCCTGTCCTGACTGTTACCCACTTATCTGTCTCCCAAGGCCCTGATGTGACTACTTGCCTATAGCTCCCATCTATCACCTCCTCACTTTCCCTGGACCAACAAAGGTCATTGAGCTGCATCTCCGGTTCCCTGAGGAGCTGCAGCTTGACACACCTGGCGTAGATGTGGCCATCTGGGAGGCTGGGAGTCTCCTGTACATCCAACACCCAGTACAGAACACCAGCCTCGCAAACATACTTCCTGTTCCTATTCTTCACAAGTAACTTACCTCGTCTCAACCCGTTATTGCCGAAGCCCCATTGAGCCAAAGCCCTCCTACTCTGACTTCCTCTACTCTGTCACCCACTCCTCTGAAAGATACCAAAATATTAACTTCTGCAACCAATCTTTACACCTGAACATGGATTGTAGCTTAAATTTAAAGTGCAACCCTGGACAATGAGTTTCCTGAAGCTGTGGACACCAGTCAATTGAAAACCAAACAATGGTGATTAACATTCATTTTGGGTGTCTGGATTGTGGGTGCAAAGGAGGTATGAAAACTTTATGTAATTCAAAGGAAGCATTGTAGATACCTGGTAACCATAGAATTGTCCTGCTACTATATTTGATCTTTGGCATATAAAAACATCATGTAATATTGGGTCAAACAGGCCTCTTGATGAAATACTTCTGCATCCATTAGTTTGGTGTCTCTCCGGTGACCTTGTTCACGTTACAACACACACACACACACACACACACACACACACACACAATTGATTATAGTAATTGTTCCTTGATTATACATACAAAATTGAAATATACATAACTTATGCACTGGAAATGCAACAAGGAAGTCTTTACACAGCTTAATCATGAAAATGGATAGAAAGTGTTGCAGTGATGCACTTTTACTTAAGAAAATTATAGATAATGAAAGTTCTTGAATTAGATTTAGCAATTATTTCACTAAGTTTATTTTTATGCTGATGTCAATGCATCACGTCTGAACATAGGGTATACACAAATGTGTTGCCAACAATAATTGCTGCAGTTTCTATAATGAGAAGCTTGGTCACAATAGTTCAAATAGAAACATTGAAATTTCATTTTGGGCAGCCATGAACATAATTAAGTCTATTTATAATACTTTCACACTGAAGCATACAGAAATGTCAGAGCCTTGAATTAAAGCATGGATTTTTAATGTTGATGGAAAGAAGTGGAGCCACTTATCTCTTACCAGTTAGATATTCCAATGTCAGAAATATGCATATGCATTTTTATGTCATTTAATTAATAGCACAAACAGTATTTTCAACTTTCTGGGGAACTAGAATGAATGAAAATCTCTTTAATGAAAATCCATAACAAATTAATTTAAAAGTACACTTGTGTTATTCAATTTCAGCCTCAATATTAATAATACTTGTTAAATAGGCAGGGTTCAAAGTAGAAAGAACCAGTGGATGTGGTATATTTGGATTTTCAAAAGGCTTTTGACAAGGTCCCACACAGGAGATTAGTGTGCAAGCTTAAAGCACACGGTATTGGGGGTAAGGTATTGATGTGGTTAGAGAATTGGTTAGCAGACAGGAACCAAAGACTGGGAATAAACGGGACCTTTTCAGAATGGCAGGCAGTGACTAGTGGGGTACCACAAGGCTCAGTGCTGGGACCCCAGTTGTTTACAATATATATTAATGACTTGGATGAGGGAATTAAATGCAGCATCTCCAAGTTTGCGGATGACACGAAGTTGGGCGGCAGTGTTAGCAGTGAGAAGGATGCTAAGAGGATGCAGGGTGACTTGGATAGGTTGGGTGAGTGGGCAAATTCATGGCAGATGCAATTTAATGTGGATAAATGTGAAGTTATCCACCTTGGTGGCAAAAATAGGAAAACAGATTATTATCTGAATGGTGGCCGATTAGGAAAAGGGGAGGTGCAACGAGACCTGGGTGTCATTATACACCAGTCATTGAAGGTGGGCATACAGGTACAGCAGGCGGTGAAAAAGGCGAATGGTATGCTGGCATTTATAGCTAGAGGATTGAAGTACAGGAGCAGGGAGGTACTACTGCAGTTGTACAAGGCCTTGGTGAGACCACACCTGGAGTATTGTGTGCAGTTTTGGTCCCCTAATCTGAGGAAAGACATCCTTGCCATAGAGGGAGTACAAAGAAGGTTCACCAGATTGATTCCTGGGATGGCAGGACTTTCATATGAAGGAAGACTGGATGAACTAGGCTTGTACTCGTTGGAATTTAGAAGATTGAGGGGAGATCTGATTGAAACGTATAAAATCCTAAAGGGATTGGACAGGCTAGATGCAGGAAGATTGTTCCCGATGTTGGGGAAGTCCAGAACGAGGGGTCACAGTTTGAGGATAAAGGGGAAGCCTTTTAGGACTGAGATTAGGAAAAACTTCTTCACACAGAGAGTGGTGAATCTGTGGAATTCTCTGCCACAGGAAACAGTTGAGGCCAGTTCATTGGCTATACTTACAAGGGAGTTAGATATGGCCCTTGTGGCTACGGGGATCAGGGGGTATGGAGGGAAGGCTGGTGCAGGGTTCTGAGTTTGGATGATCAGCCATGATCGTAATAAATGGCGGTGCAGGCTCAAAGGGCCGAATGGCCTACTCCTGCACCTATTTTCTATGTTTCTATATAAAATGAGGAACAGCCAGGACCCAGAGATCAGAGACATAACAAACATATATTACCTATCTTTCTGCTGCTGCTTGAAGTGGGAAAATGAAATCAAAGTCAATGCTTCCTGAATTCCTCAATTCAACCCTTGTTCTAAGTTCCTTTTCATTTTGAGATTTGCTATTACCTGCCTCCTGATTCCTGGAGGACCTCAACCTCTGCTCGCACTGCTTTGATTTTGTTTTCAGACTGGCTTCTGACAGGAGCAGGCAAATCATACCTGAGATAGGAGTTCCTGGTACAAATCAATTAGAAAGTAGGTTTCTGATGCTGGGAAATGCCATACATAAATGCCTTGTTGGCCATTCTCTTTACAAAGACTGGTGGTTGTCCATCATGTCCAATAACGACAGGAAAGCTCTGTGGAAGAGTTCTTACAGTGGAAAACCCTTTGCACTGGGGTAGTTCCACTCTGGACCATGGAAGTCCAGGTCCACTGGCATCACAAACTGGGGTTTTCCTTGGTTGCAGTGGATGACCACGAATTCTTCTGAGGTTTATCATGCCCTTCGCTTTCCAGAACCAAGCTTACAAAGATTAGATCTTGGCTTTAGAGGACCAAGCCACCTACGTCCTCCACACAGAGAGAGCTAGTTATAGAGATGTACAGCATGAAAAAAAAATCCTTTCAGCCCAAGTGGTCCATGCTGTCAATGTTCCCATCTAAGCCAGTCCATAGTCCTCTCAATCCTTTCCTATCCATGTACCTGTCCAAATACCTTTTAAATGTTGTTAGTGTACCTACATCACCCACATCCTCTAGCAACACTCACAAAATGCTGGAGGAACTCAGCAGGCGAGGCAGCATCTATGGAAAAAAGTACAGTTGACATTTCAGGCCAAAAGCTTTCAGCAGGACCGGAGAAAAAAAAGCAGAGGAGTAGATTTAAAAGGTGAGGGGATGGGAGAAAGAATCACCAGGTGATAGGTGAAACCTGGAGGGGGAGGGATGAAGTAAAGAGCTGGGAAGTTGATGGGTGAAAGAAACAGAAGGCCATGTAAGAAAGTGAAAGGGGGGAGGAGCACCAGAGGGAGGCAATGGGCGGCAAGGAGATGAGGTGAGAGAGGGAAATGGGGATGGAAATGGTGAAGGGGGAAAGCATTACTGGAAGTTAGCAATATTGATGTTAATGCCATCAGGTTGGAGGCTACCCAAACGGAATATCAGGTGCCATTCCTCCAACCTAAGTGTGGCCTCATTGTGACAGTGACCTATCTTGAATGGAGCAAGGAGAATCAGGAAGGATTTGAAATAATTTATTCTTAGACTTTAAGCATTAGTAGACAAGCTTGATAAGTACTCCTTTTCATGTTCAAAGTTCGAAGTACATTTATTATCAAAGTATGTATACAACATACAACCTTGAGATTCGTCTCCTTATAGGTAGCCACAGAACAAAACAAAATAGAACCTATTAAAAAAAAGACCATCAAACCCCAAATGTGCAAAGAGAGAAAAAAAAACAAATTGTGTAAACAATAAAACTTATCAAATAGTATTTAGAACAAAAGCGAGTCCATAGACACGAAGCCTGGAGCAGCTGTAGCAACAGGAGCAGGCCACAGCCTTAGCCACAGTTCAGTGCAGAGCCGAGCTGAGTTCTTATGCCAAGCTGGCACTGAAACAATAAGAGCTTAACTATGATATGTTTTTCTTATTTTTAATGGCCTGAAGTAGTGTGCAGTAACTTTAATGTATGTATGACAGTCTTTCCTGCAAATTGAGGAGGCAGACATAAAGGTAATCCTTAAATTCAATTATGGATCTGATGAATTTGACAATGACATTAACATCAAATCTATATTCAAACTTCGACCTTACAAAACACTAACATTCTTCACAGAAGTGTCATGGAATATGCAGTAGTGCCAAAACTACATGTTTTTTTTTAAAAAAAGCAAGCTTGGAGACTTTAAGTTTTATGAAGAATCATAAAGAAGGAGAGATAGGAACAGAAACTTTTTCATACTTGTTTTGTAAACTTGAAAAATATCATAGATTTGTGTAACCAAGAATCAAATTAATAACATCCCGGTGGCCAAACATTTTCATCCTGATTCCTTTTCTCATTCCATCATGTCAGTCCATGGTCTCTTCTTGTGCCATGATGAGGCCACCCTCGGGGTGAAGGAGTAACAGCCTATATTCCGTCTGGGCAGCCTCCAACCTAATGGCATGGATATCAATTTCTCCTTCCGGTAAAAAAAATTCCCCACTCTGGCTCCTCACTTCTTCTCACCTGCCTGTCACCTTTCCCTGGATTCCCTCATCCTTTCCTTTCTCCTATAGTCCACTCTCCTCTCCTATCAGATTCCTCCCTCTCCAGTCCTTTACCTTTCCCCGACTACCTGGCTTCACCTATCACCTTCTAACTATCCTCCTTCCCTTCCCCTATCTTTTTATGCTGTCATCTTCCCCTTTCATTTCCAGTCCTGAAGAAGGATCTCGGCCCAGAACACTGATTCTTTATTCGTTTCCATAGATGCTGCCTGATCTGCTAAGTTCCTCCAGCATTTTGTGTGCATTGCTTTGAATTTCCAGCATCTGCTGAATGTCTTGTGTTAGTAATTATTAAATAGTCTCAGGGTTTCCTGAATGAAATCCTTACTGAAATGCTTCCGAAAGACAGGAAAGAATACCGGATAAGCATGGTGCAATGAAAATCTTACTTGCAATAGCATTTCAGGCACATAGCTTTAGGGAGACACCATTTTCAAGAAAAACAGGAGCTAAATATATATTATTCAGAATTATTGCATATAAGAAAGAACACAATTAAACAGAGAGAGAAAAAAACAAAGTGGTCACAGTGTGCTGTACTGTAGTGTGTAGGTTGGTTGAAGAACTGAATGGTTGAAAGAACGTGGCTGTTTTTGAACCCGGTGGTATGGGACCTTAGCTTCTGTATGTCCTGTCTGATGGTAGCTGCAAGAAGCTGACATGGCCTGGAATGGTGGGGATCTTTGATGAAGGAGGCTGCCTTCTTTGGGTATTGGCTCACGTATTGTAGATACTATCAATGGTGGG